>NC_135361.1:15267500-16563734 GCF_051622035.1 Arctopsyche grandis | reverse complement strand
ACCGAACAAACAACGGTGTTTATTTGAGGAAGGTCGATGTACCGGAACGCATATGTTGAGCTGTTTCAATGCTCCTCAAAGTTTAGTGGACTCTGTGACTATTTTAACGGGAACAATATCCCCGGGGATTCTTTGCATACTTAGTATGACATATTCATTGATAGAACCTGTTTTAAAATCGAACAGACAATCTTTGAAGTAAGCTGCAACTAAAGCAACCAAACCGACAGGGTCTTAATGTCCAATATACACAATATATGTATGTAAAGCATTCACCAATTAAAAGTGTTCTTGTGTTTTGCGCACAATTGGATTCCGTTTACGCCTCCCGTGGAGTGAGCTTGTAAACAAATGCATTTATCTTACTTATTTAACACACGTGAATACCCAATAGTCAAACATACTTGTCTTGGCTTACTTCCAGAAATGTGCACGGAGCTAAAATCTTTACGGAGTGTTCGTACGCTATATCTACGTATTGCCCCAGAAAACCGTACCTTACGTAAAACAAGTTTTTCTATCAGTCGAGTATAAAAATAAGTAGCACAAAGTTGCTTGTTTTGTTTAGTTGTATAAAATAAAATTGATCAAATTGAGTTGATTTGCATAGGCGCCAAAATATATGGCTCTGGGGGAAAATTCAAATATTTAAAATGACACCAATGACCACGACGCTCAGCATTGAGCAAGCGAGAGAAAAGAAAATAAAGGGGAAAATTTAATCTAATGACCAAAAGAAAGAGTAATTAAAAATAAAAATAATCAATTGTGTGTCAAAAGAGGGCTGTACACCCGAAACCTTAATTTTGTTACCGTTCCTTTCTTCGGTATATATATTGAGTGTATGTATATATTGAGTGAATGTGACAATATATATCAATATATATATTGCGTGAATGCGACAGTTGCGCTTCGACCAGATAAAACGTTTTAAATTGACAAAATCGAGGTTTCGTATTCTACTATTTTCTCCTCCAAAACTAGACCAATTTTTAAAAAAAATTCATCATCGGTATGAGAAAGATATTTTCTGTGCATCTATCGGCGTATTTTTTTTTAAATCGACCGTTAAATAACCACGCTAGACTCTTTTCGTGGGTGTAAAAAAGAGGCGATTTTATAGATGCTTGGCGGCTCCTAGCTCCTATAAAAAATAATCAATCAAAAAAATAAAACGATAGATGCACCCCAATGGTGGATATCCATAGCATATAAAAAAATAATTTCTCTAGTGCCATAATTGAGGTAGGGAGAAGTATAGTACGTTTGTACGGACAAGGCGCTGCTGTCCAGCCCTCTTAATACCTATAAGTACTAGTGGACTTGTGGTTAGCATATTATGCTTTCTAGTAGAGTGGTCACGGTTCGATTCTCACTAACTGCTGGCCAGACCTTGGTTTGACTCCAGGTTGATCGTTTCCTATTAGAGTTTTTTTTGTCAATTTTTCTGATTTTCATTGAAACGGTTCTTGTAAATTGGCATCTCCTTTCCAATTTTTCTTACAAATCTCAAGTTATTCAGCGTCTTGAGGTTCGTCAATTAGTATAGTAACATGCTGCAAAAGTTTCTCCATAGATGTCACTGTGGATGATGTTTGTGTGAATTCGCATTGCATAAATGCTTGTATTAATTGTATTGCACAAATGCTTGTATTAATTGTATTGATCGTATTGCATCTGTATTAGTACACTTGTCACTTTGGAACGACCCGTAATGGCTAGTGTACATGTATTGCATCTGTATTTATTAGTACACTTGTCACTTTGGAACGATCTGTAATGCCTAGTGTACATGTTCGATTAACATAAAAAAAATATAAGTACTTAACGACTTTTGTCGACGAATTCGTCACCGCTGGGTGAACGGGAATTTGCCGGTTTCACTTACGTCGCTTACCATTTCGGGTCAAGCCCTTAATACTGGGTTGACACGGTGTGAGTAGCTTCGACCAAGTAACTTGGTCGGGTAACTTGGACGTTATTCGCAATTACATATGTACATACGTCTAAGTTACTCGCATCGTGTCAGCTCGGTATAAAAGTAGCTGGACCCCGGGAATTTGTTCCCTCTTTCCCTTCTCCTCGGCCCCGTATGTATGTATATGTACTAAACATTACCATATAAAGCAAGGTTAAGTCATAGCTTTTAGCTGGAATCAAGAGTCGCCGAAAATTCGAGCGGCTTCGACTCTGATTTCGCGATTAAATCGCATTTATTTTTTAACTTAATTGTTTATTTATATAAGTACTAGCTGAACCCCGGCATGCGTTGCAATGCCATAATAACGCATGCAATTCCCGTTCCCATTCCCGTTCCCGTTCCCGTTCCCATTTCCGTTCCCGTTCTCGTTCCCATTCCCATTTGTCGGAAAAACGCAGGTAGCGAACACATTTGAAATTATTGCGTTGCAATGACACTCATTCCCGTTTTTCCCGTTTCCGTTCCTGTTTTTTTTTCACAGTAATCTTCCCGGACATGCATACAACAAATCCTGAAAGTTCCATCGTATTCGCTTCAGTGGCTTAGGAGCCTATTCGAGATACACACACACACACACACTCACACAGACATTCATTTTTATATATATATATAGATTATTAAATAATTAAAAATGATTCATCAATAACCTCTGCAGATCTGAGGCGACGCGTATTTGTCTTTTTTCATGTTTAGGACAGAATGAGGAGAGATCTGCTATTTGATCATTGGCGTGCCGCAGAAATTTCTCTGTTTCTATAGCACAGCCTTAAATGTGCGCGAGAGGGATACAAAAGGATGCTGTATGGGTGTTTTCGGTGATATTTTATCATTGTAAAGACATAGATTTGATAGCGATCGAACGGTGATTTATATACGTGGAAGAAATGTAGGAGAAACCTGTCAAAATAATAAGATTGTTCGGAATGCATATTCCCGTGCAATCTCGGTTTCATATGCACCCGAATTTGATATGGACAACCCCTGCGGTGTGAAGATACACCTCTCGCCGCTGGAGTCCATGTACGCGTCCCGTGCCACACTTTTGTATGTTCTTTATGTTCTCACCATAAGTCGTGTTTTATCGTAACGACTCATCAGCCCTGATATAAAGTAGAAAAGCATACACTAATATTTGTTTATTTATATTAAATACACATACGATAATATCTAATATGTGTACATATGTAAGTGTGTTAAGTTTTCCGCATTATTTTGTATTCGGCTGTATTGCATCCAATACTTCGTGTCTTGTACGCTGCCAAAATATGACGATTGAGTATTTTTGACATACCCAATTAGGTCTGTCAACATGTTATTAATTATTTGTTAATTATACGTATCTCTTATCCTATTGCCAATATCACATAATACGCAAGCAAGTGTCTTAAAAATACGTCTTCAAATTAGAAAAATTCAATATGAAAAAAGAGGTCGTTTTGAAAGTCGCCACATCTAAGCTTTTATACAAACATCAATAGTGTGTGATAATTTTTGTTGTGTTGGCGCGAAACCAACGCTAATTAAATTTAAGAGAATCTTTAAAATACCTCAACACACGCTTTGTAAGTTTTCTCTTTTGTCTAGCATTTACTTCGATCGATTGGATACACGTGCATTGTCGGATTTATGTCTATATTTATCGGTTAATGTGCAATTTAATGCCTTTGGAGTGTTTTGTTCAGTAATTGTTGTGACCTTTCAGTTTTCTTTTGAAAGAAACGCATTTACATAAGTACTCGAGTTCAATCGTATGTAAAATTTAAAATTTTTATTTTGTTTTGACCGTGAATAAAAAAATAAAGATGATTCAGCCAATTCATTGCAAATATTTTTATAAATTTCCATTAAAAACAAAGAAAACACATAATTATATAATTTAGTTGATTGTAAAAAAAGAGGTTTGTTAAAAAACAACTCAATAATCAGCCAAGGAATTATAATTTGTATGTATCTATATTCTTTATATAACTTGGTCATTGAATGTTACACCAAATAAATCCAATGCACTCAAAGAAGTATGGAACGCTGTATTCTCGGCACAATGAGGAGAGATAGGAAACCGAATAGGTTGACGAACTATTGACCGAATGAACACAATGAAGACAGGCACTTGGCCGACGGATGCTTGGCCAAACGGACATTAGGCCGACGGACATTTGGCCGAACGGATATTAAGCCTACGGTTACTACACCTACGGAAATTTGGCCGTATATGTTTTTTAATTGCTCAAAAATCAAATTTTAACGATAATTCGAGGTGATTTCTGAATAATGTATATGCTTTCAGCGAGTTTTGAGTAATTTTGATTCAAAATCAGTCGAATGTCCGTTCGCCCAAAAATCAATCGGCTTAATGTTCATTCGGCTAAGTGAAAAGTATGACAAGGGTAGTGGATATGATGAATAGATTGATATGAAGGGTAGTGAATAAGATGAATTGATTGAAATGGCAATGGGCGTATCACGTAGTCAGAAAATTGGACAAAATAAGTGCTGAGATGGTACCCAAGGGAGTGTAAATGAGTGAAAGGAAGGTCGCAAGGAAGATGGTTGGACGAAATTAGGAAAATGTGTGGGGTGAGATGGATGAGATTTGCGCAAAATAAACTAGTGGAGACCTGTTGGAAAAGACTACATCCAGTAGTGCAGAGCATCGTAACCTCTGGTTATTCGTGGCACACATTGTTTACGAAATACATACATACATATGTACTTCATCGGCAGTCGCTAGTAATTCCGTATATGCATAGGGACAAAACACTAACTAACATCGGTTTTCTCCCTCAAACGCGATCTCACTCGCACGCATTAGGCCGAAGTGCTGTTCGGGGAACACATATTACCGCGGTGCACGGGTTACGATGCCCTGCAGTAGTGGGTGGTGAATGGCTGTAAATGATGACTATGATATTATTTTTATGATGCATAACTGTCTCTGTGCATTTGGAAAAAAATCTATTTAAATTAAATGTTCGGAAAAATCAACATTTTCCAAGAAAACTTTTTATATTCGTATAACCACTTTAAGCATATGTATAAAATAGTATGTATGTGCATATAAGAGATACTTAAGAGATGCATTTGAATTTTAGAAATATAAATTCAACAACTTGAAATTAGGGGTCAAGTCTCTTAAAAACCAGCCCAAACTATTAAACGATAGCCTCCCATTAGTTACTATCCGGAATTGCATTTTCACTTTATCACATCGACCTTGCTCTTATAATTCGCACGAAACATTCGATAAGCATCTACTACATATGTATTATACGTATGAACATATTTACGTTGGAGTATCAATGCGTAATTTTCAAACATTTTGAAATTTTAAGTGCCCACTTTTTCATTGAATTGGATAATATAAATACAAAATGTCATTCACTATACATACACAGAACGAAAAGTCGTACGTATAAACGCGGAACTGCGCCAATCTCTTTGACATTGCAAATGCGAAGTTATTCTACGTTCAAAATTCAAAATGTAATAAAAAAAAATAGTGAAACATCGATGTCAGCGAAGAATGCTTTATTTACTCGAGGCTTAAAAAAACATGTGTTTATATATTTGAAAAGACCGGTTGCGATTCGTTCGTACGGCGTAATTTTCGTCTTCTTTAAGTTGTGGAAATATTTAATTCGTGTAGAGCGAATGACGCACGCAATGGCGTCTTTCAATTTTGGGTACGGTCGGGTCGGTCAAACTCTGGCCTTTGCCATTGAATATGGATCGATTTTTTATTTTTTCTTGAAGACTTTAACGATGCATAGTTCGACATTGAAAACTGTTGAAAATTATTCATAGACAGAGTAAATAATTAAAATAGTAATTTCAAACGATAAGTTTCAACAATCGTGCACACTTGTGTAAACAACACTTTTCATTTCCATACATATCTACATATGTACTTCTGTAGTTGTAAACTTTGAATTGTTGAATGGAATATTATGAAAACAACATTCGTACTCATATGTACATAGCTAATGGAAATAAATAATAAAACATACACTGAAATAGTTTTTATTATATCAAAAATCAAATATAATCTACACATACGTATGTATAATAAGCGAAATATAAATATTTTTATTTTATTTATGTATTTATAGTGGTGAATATGTAGATGAAGTATTGTGATTTGTGAAAATTTGACTATTTTTTTTCTTTATAATTAAAATTTAATACTTGGGAAAGGTACATAGGATAGCCGATGGATACAATTGTATATTTTCCCATGATGCTATTTTCAAGTTGCCCCTGAACGATGGTATTAAACTTGGATGGTTAAAGATCGTACATATGCATGTTTATACATTTTTAAATCATATTAAAATAGTGATGACATAGTCGCTAGAATAATTTTCCCTAACATTTGATAAATTGGCAAAATCTGAACAGAAACGATCGACTTGGAGTCACAAATATCTACATAAGTCTGACCAGCAGCACTACGGAAATACTCGGAATACATTATTTTCAGTCGAGTTCAATGCACGGGATCGAACCCGGCAACCTCTCGTTGATTAGCATTAACGCAACCACCGAGATATGCTGCTGGCTTAAACTCAGAATCGGTTTTAAAAAATGTATGTGTCTGGATTTTGAAGATGATTTGAACACCGACTGAATACATCGAAATGTTGTTTAAAACAACAAAAATATTTATAGCATCCAATTGTCGGGAGTGTTATTAATTCGAAGAGCGTCCAACTACATATACATATGTATTGTAAAACTTTATTGGTTCACAAGGTCGTTTAATTTTTCTGAAACGTAGTGTACTCGTGTCGGTAAGCTAATATTGATTCATTATTAACACACGTGTCAATCGTAAACGATACCAATGAAATTATCGATTTTAATTTGTACAATTTCTGGACACATTTAATATCTCTATTTACGCTATTATATGTATAATTGGTTCCAAATAGGTACTACAAATATATGGACATATGTATATCAATAAAATGCTTCTGTATGCTATTGTAGAAATTACGAAATAGACGTGCATATGTAGACGTCCATTTCATTTGACAAGATTCAAATGCATTTTTTATTACATAAATCGCTGATTTTCGTGGTACTGAAAAACTCGAAATTAACCATTTACGGAGACATCTACGGATTTAGACTTGTACATAATTTTTTACTGTACGTAAATCAAATTCAGATAGTGGTGACATAGTGGGTAGGATGGTTTTTGTCAATTTGATAGAAGAACCTTTAAACAATGAAATCAGATAAGTTGGCAAACTATGATAAGAAACGATCGAATTGGAGTCACGAATATTCAAATCTGACCAGCAGTATTAAAGATTAAGACGGGGTCAAACACGGCAACCTTTCGGTGCTTAACATAAACGCCAACCACTGAGCTATGCCGCTGGCTATGTGGTAAAATGGCAATAGTAGTAAGATTTGAAATAGTAAATACTGATTGCTTTGAATGGCGAATATACGAAGATATCAAATGTCAAATTGCAAGAATATGAACATTTGACATACATTATTTCTTATTCAGTTGATCCCTCAATACTGAGGATTGTAACCTTCATGAACTATTGACATCTGGCGTGTGGCTCACGATTATTTTCCAATCTTCCTTTGAATTGGCATTTCGAAGTGCATCGACCACAGAATAGCCAAGAGTTGACTTATAGATCTCCCTCTTCGTCTCTTCCCCTCTACAGCTCCAACCACATCAAGCTTTTCTAGGCTGCTGTCGTCTCTTCTCGACTCCGAAATTTGGAGAATTCGTCCCAAAAATACGGTTGACAGGCTATCATTGATCTAAAACTCCTTCAATATTGAAACATTGGTTCAAAAGATCATCAGCATTCGTCTCCAGCGCCTTATTTCAATAGCCTCAATTTTCTAACGTTCGGCTGATTTTATTGTCCCAGCTTTCTTTTTGGCATATGTAGTAAACAAGGCTTCTTTCTAAATGCATTTTAATGCTTCTGTCCTTCCATATTTTGATAAGTTATGGGCATCCCAATTCTTCTTCTAGTTTCTCCATCCCATCCTCCACAATTGTCGATTCGAGAACTCAAATATACGAATTCACTAACCACTTCTAGTCCATACAGATTTTTTTTATTTTTAAATGCTTTTTATTATTACTAAATTATGTTTACAATGCATCTTATATATTTTTTAATAGTTGCTGATCTTCTGATCATTTTCTATTTTACAATTTTATTTTATTATTGTTAGTAATCTTAGTATTATATTATTAAAATGTTAATGTACAGCACAATAGGAAAAAGAGCTCAAAAACCTATTAGTCCGTAGAGTTGTTATTCATTTCTTATATAAGTTATACTTCAAAATATCACTTCTATCTACTATCATGATTCATGACTTTTGTCTTCGGTTTATTCCATTTAAGGCCCAATCTTTGGCTCTCAATTTCGAGACCACGAAGAAGTTCAAACATCTCTTCGGCATTGTTGGTTATGTCATTACTCATTAATATTCTTTAGGTTAGAGTTTCTTTCCTCTATGAAAACTCCATCATTCCAGCCATCTAGTGCCATCCGCATTATATACATATGTAGAATCCCCATAGACAAATAAAATATATTATATATTTATAATACAATTTTTTTAGACCTATAGTTTGACAATCGCTATGATTACTATACAAAGATAGGTAGATGTAGAGTGTTATTTTATTATAATCGTTTGCCCTCGGTTGGCTCGAATGCGGGTCGCGTGCAAGTTTCTCGTTTCATCTCAATATGGTATTGAATTTATACATATTCAATTACATTTTAAATGTTTGTATTCCACATACGAGAGTTGAGTTGGGGTTTAAAAACAAGCCACCGCCAATTTTAAATTAATTAAGATATATGTATATGTATGTTCGATTTTGAGAATCGCTGCATTTGGAGTCTTCCCACGGATTAATTCACGAAGTGTATTGAATTGGTATGGTTTAAATTGTCGTTCGTACAGATTGTGTAGGCACAATCATTATATTCACTACGTGTAATGTAATCATCACCCACTTTCCGGTTCTTGAATGTATGTATGTATGTACATATATCTAATGTTCCTTGTGCATTTTGAATGTTTGACAATGTCTTTCTTCCTTGTTAGCATTCCAAAGAATATTTCAATTAATATACATACATATGTAGTGTTTAAAATATATATAAATATATATTTTAGCTAAAGCTAATGCACTGAGATGTTGATCTTGATTTTATCAATGTATTTACGATGTCGATATCAAATTCCTCAATTATTTGTATGTTCAAATTGACATTTATTATATGGTGCGTTTTTCGTATACTAGAATTATCTAGAATTTAGATATCGTTGATTACTGCAATATCGGTTGATTGTTTTCAAGGAAAATTGTCTTTTAATTTTATTCAGGTTTTTTCCCCTCTATAATTGATAAATTATGCACTTATAAAGTCCAAAATTTATATATTCTATATTTCATATATGTACATATAATACGAGAATTATTTATTCCACTTCAATTGGATTAAATTATTAATAGCACTTGCGTGTTTTTCCCCCCCTAGTTATTATATTGGGGCTTGCATGTTTCGAATTTTGTCGCACATTTGTATTTACATATTTAAATAATATTCACAATAAAAATTCAATTGTAAGGCTTCAATTTCAATTAAGAATATTAAAAAAATAGCAATTAAAAAATTAAAACTGTGTTCACACGACCAGAATTTTTCAAATACTTTATTATATTCGAAAATTAAAAAAAAATTGATCATTAATTCTACTTTATTAACTTTTTTATTATATCTATGACTACATACAGGGCCGCCAAGAGGAATCCCGGGTCCTGGGAAAAATAATTCCCGGATCCCTGTGACGAACTAAAACAATTATTTAGATATATTTTTAATATGCTAATAATCTATCAGAACTTTTAGAAAAATACCTATGTTACAACATATACCATATATGTTGGTTGCTATTTTTTTTTAATAATTGAATAAGAAAGTATGATATAACAGGTATGATTTCCGACACGGCGCCCTTCGAATATTCAGGGCTCTGAAACTTTACCCCGGTTCTCCCCCCCCTCTCGTCGGCCCTGAGTACATACCATACTTATTAAATTAAAGCCTATGCATATAAATATTTTCTTACTCCGTCAGTTCAATGCTCTTATATCCTTGCTTACATTCTCTTGGGTACCAATATTTCCGTCCACACATCTCGCTCATTGCCATTTCAATCTCTTCGCCTACTCCATTATGTTTGCTGCTTACGTCATACTTTTCACATGTATGATTCCTCATAATTGGAATACTTCTATGCATTCTCCTGGTGCATATTAAATATATTGCATCCAGTGTCTATGATCGATAACTGTATTCTTACAGCATGTTTTTTCCTCAATTTCCCTACTTCCAATCAAGCCGTTGATCTTAACTCTTTGATACCACATCTGAGATATTGATTTCACAATACTTCTAATAATTCTTGCATGCTCTTTTTGAGAGAGTCTACACTACAGTTTCTAATCATGAGCCAGATGCGTCGAACGATAACCAGTTGCGCCACAGAGCGCGTCCTGTTATAATGCTGTTGTTGCAGTTGCGTCACCCTAAATCCATTTATTACACTTAATTAATGGATGAGAAGACTTGCTGTTCTAGACCTGTTTTCGTGACGATCTAAATTTTAAAGAATCTGCTGAAATTGTACCCAGAGAAAGTAATGACACTTTCATTTCGATCAAAATCTATTTAGGTTGGTTTTTGCCGATTGTGCATACGAGATTGAAAGTGAGTGCAATGCACTTTGAATCTATCAATTTATCTACATATGTACAATATTCAACCATTACTATCGCTTTTATGATCGATTTCAATTGCGTACAAATATCGTTTTATAATTTGATTTGATGCGGGGCTCCACTTGTTATTACTGCGCACAATTTTTGAAGTGTATATGCAAAATTTGTGCTCGAATAATATCAATACGCATGTTGAATGTTATTTATGAAAATTATGTGTATTCTTAGGTGTTCAATTATGGCGCGAGTAGAATTTGCCTTCTTAAATTTGTTTATTCTTTTGAATTATTCATAGAATTAACTTTTATCGCTCCTGATGAGTATCCATTTTTTTGTTTAATGATTTTGATTATTTTTGTCTTTGTTCGAGAAAATTTATGATATCTTTTGTATTTTCACCTGGGCGATACAATTGGAAGAAAACAATAAAGTATTGGATACGTATGTTTATGCATATGTTACAGTGTTCAATCTTATTTGTTCATACACGAACTATTGGCTTTAATTTAAGTGCTAACAATCAAAAGCTATCTTCCGACATACCCACCAGGTGTTGTATGAATCTTCTAGCTGAAAAAAATACTTTTGAGATGTAAATACGCCAAATATTTGAAATGGTAAATGTACATAGAGGATGGGACAAACGATTGATAATACTCATAGTTTGTGCGTGAACTTGATAGTTAGTTTGTCAGTTGATTCTTTTGTGAACACTATAACTGGTCATATTGGTTCGTGTATGAACAAACTAGTATTTTAATGAACGAACGAAATGTACACTTGAACTGTAACATATACAGGAATAAATCAAACAGATACATAAATTAAATTAAAATACATAAATCAAACTGTTTTCACACAAACATCATTTTCATCATTTACAGTCATTGCTGGATGTGCCACATCTCCTTCCATTCACATATTTTTTGGCAACTTTCAATCCTCTCACCCTATATATTTTTACAAGGCTTTTCTTGACTTCGCTTTTACAATTTAATATATATGTACATATATACATACATATCCCTGTAGCCCTTTTTGCAACCTTTTACATTCCCTCGGGTACCATTTAAGCACTTCGTCCATCTATCGTCCGTTCTTCTGGCAATCCGACTCGCTCATTGGTGATCCTTAGGGCGCAGACTAGATAATTTTGCACACGTAAAAAAAACGCTATCACGCCTGATCTAGCCAAAACTTTAGTGTGTACCGTAGCGATGCATCCCAAAACTCACCCCCCGGATTGCTTTGGGTGATGTATGTTCCCTGTATTAACATATGTAGTTTCAACAGTGATCTATAACAATTCCTATATTTAAAGAAATGTAGGACACACTTGTCGAAATAATAAAATGGTACGAATTTACCAACCTCATTAACAGATGGAGTCTACCATGCATGCTGTACCGTATGATTCTGTGTGTCTGCGCCTTTACTCTCTCTATTATATCAACTACCCTTGTCATTCTTTACTTTATGTATTTTTTTTTTTAATATGTACACGCAGCGTATGCTTATACCCCCTACTGATAAAATAGCCTCAATTTCTCCAAACTAATTCTACACGCTATTATGTACTTTTATAATAAAATGTGCTACTCATTGGAAATAATTGACTATTTCTTCGACTTGTCGATCGTGTCGTGGAGTTGCGAAATTTTATGTAAAATTTCTGTTAAATTGCCGCGTGAAAATTTATGGGTACTTCTTTCAGTTAGTACCCAATAAAATGGTTGTATAAACACAATAATATATACACGTGTACATTGATGTTTGGTTTTGAGAGAGTTTTATTTTGTATTCTCGCCATTTGCTAGTTTATAGAGGTAGGCCTGCAGGGAAAAAATTTTCTTTAGTTCCATTATTAAATTCATTCACATATGCAATTATTATGTTTTTAATTTGTACAACATTACTAATTGTTCAAATGTCTATTACACGTATGTACTACATACATTAGAAAAACTAGTACACGGTAAATTCGGTAGACGGATATCGAGCCGTTTCGCATTTGGGTCACGATCTTGTTGTAATTTACACTTATCGCACTTACTCTGCATGCGAAAAATTCAAATTCGCCGCACACGTACCCATGTACCTACTCTATTTTAAATTTCGCACAAACTGTACCCAAAGTGTCCGATCGACCCGAGAAAACTCCACACTACTACGGTGTCCTGAGAATTTTTTTTCACCCGCGACCCGATCGTTACCCTTTCGCTTACTGGGAGTATGTGTCATAAATAATTCTGGATTTTTAGACGCTAAAATTTATCTCCCGAAATGGGATCGGTGCTTCTCAAAGTCGTGGAGAAATGTAGCACTCGCTCGTCCCGTCGTTATATCGTAATATTTGAGCATATGTATGTATATTTGGGCATATATCATATCATTCTACATATATCATTCTACTTACTATACGTGTTCTCGTTCATATTATAATGTATTTTAGTACTTAACATATGTGACTACTGTGTGCTCTAAGCGTTTAATATCTACGTACATAGATCTAGGATACCGAATTGAAACCTCAGACTTAAGCGAATAGAATCCCAGAGACTATGTGACCGTTCAGGGGTTATCTGTTATCGGATTAAATAAGTGCTTGCACTTAGACCAACGGATATCTGTTATCGGATTAACTAAGTGCTTGCACTTACTTCCAGGATTATATTTGGACTCTAAGTGCATTTAGGCTGAACAATGACCGTTATTAGTCCTTTCTCAGAATCGGTACGGGGAGACCCAATGTCGTGGAAATACATATCCGAATACGTGGCTATACAACAGGTAAACAGATTAGACGTCCTGAGAGATCTACCCTTTATAAGGCGGTACGTTGGCTATATCATGTAATTCTAGACTGAGCACTGCCAGTGCGTGTATCTCCTTAATCATCAATAAACGCTGTGAAACGACTGTTGACCTTTTACTTGGATCCTCCACCCACCCCTACGCAACAATATTATTAACATTAAAATCAATTAAGAAAACAGGTGAACAAATTTAAATCAATCATTTTATGTCGCATCTCATCGAAATTTAGACCATGTTTAAACGTTATGCATAACATTGTCGCATAACATATTTAACCAGCGGCGTGGACTAGTGGTGAGCATATTATGCTTTCGAGCCGAGTGGTCACGGGTTCGAGTCCCACTAGACTCCCGCTGCTGGCCAGACATTGGCTTGTGACTCCAGGTCGATTGTTTCTTTTCAGAGTTTGTCAATTTTTCTGATTTTCATTGAAACGGTTCCTGTAAAAATTGGCATCTCTTTCCCTATCTCTCTTGCTAATCTCAAGTTTTCAATGTCTTGAGTTTCGCCAATTAAAAACACTTCAGGGGGTGAGTTTTGACAAGGATCGCGACCTATCCGTTAGGTGCAAACACACAATCGTACTCAGCACGTGTATTTTTATAGTATTTATAGTTTTGCACATTCAACAAAAAATTTTAGCACCCCTAATCTATACCGTCGCAATCCTTTTCTTTTTTTCTGTTTATCAGTTGATTTGTTTTTGAGAACGAAGTACCTGCTTTAATAATTTCTCTTACCCATATGTATATTGGAATCTCGCAATTTCATAATCAGATTCTTTCAGTAGCATATAATAATTTTGTGCTGCTAACTAGAACCAGGTACTATTGGAGTTTTATAATCTTTTAAAATTTTACAGACTAAAAGTGCAGTTTAGATAGTTTTACACATGCAAAAAAAAATACTAGCACGCCTAATCTATACTGTCGCGATCCTCCCGCAAAACTCACCCCCCTGAAGTGTTTCGGTGATATTTTATCCATGTATGACATGTAGATTTGACAGGGATCGATAACGGTGATTCCCAGATTTGAATAAATGTAGGAGAGGCTTGACAAAATAATAAGATCGTGCGAATTAACAATGACCCGAAGAAACGCCCTTTCAGGCTGGAAACCACGAGCACGTGCATGCCGTATGATTCAGTGTTTTTACTCCTTTACATAGAAGTTCAAGTTCGTCAGCCAGTAGAAATCGAGATCTAAAGTTTGTCTATTGCCTACATAAATTTAGAATAATTTTACATATATTTTATTATTACAATACATATGTATATCTAAGGTTTTTCCAGCATCTTGGTAACTAATAATAGTTTGAATGTCTCTCTTTAATATAATAAATAGACTAATATGACTACATCCAAAAATGGATAGAATGTTCGCGTCAATACATTAGTAATTCGATCAATGATGAAAAAGTGGTCCGAAATTTAAGAAGTTATATTCTAAATTTAACTTTTTTGCGCACTTCTATATATGTATGTATTTTTTTTTCAATCTAATATTATCTTACATGTTCCGCGAATCTTTCATTATATTTTGATATGGCTGACTTTCAACGCTATCATTTTACATTTGACCTTAAAGTTCGAATTTATTATGTATTTTTATACTACGAAGTCTCGTGTTACTCGTTAGTATCGTATTACGATCTTCAAAATTATCAGTTCTACATATGTACACATATTTTTAGCTATACTCCATATAAGACAGTGTTGCATATTCCTTGCATTCTTCGACTGTATAAAGAAACTCAACGCATCTCTTTAGAAAACATTCAAAACAAATAATGCTCGTATATATATGTACATATGTATATGCTCGTTAATTAATTCGGTTAACGTGCACCGTTCTACGTATTAGTTCATCGATTTCTAACGACAGTTTCTCGATTGCACTTTTTTGCATATTGTGATGTTATGGTGAACGTTTTCAAACACGTGTAATAATGAGAGTCTGTATGGATTTCACTTTTGACCGTTAACTTTTAGATGAAAGTCGATTTGGCCCTTAACACCCAGACAGTCCGCTTTCTATCCGATGATGGCCTAGAGGTGCGTTCGATCTGTATCAAAATATAATACGAACACTCGCTTAGATGTGAAGTTAACGATGCAAGGCACTTGTTAATCTGCACGTGTTTCACCGTTTTGGTAAAAACTGATAAAGTCTACTATTGAAAGCGAAAGTTGCTCCTCGGCATAGAAATCGTGTGAAGCTGTCTCGATCAGCAACTTTCCAGTCGGGTTTCAGACATTTCAGACCAATTTTGTAATGACGATGGTAAATTGCGCTCAATTGATTCAAATGTTTGACTAAATAGTCGTGGGAATTTAAAATTTTGTTGATCACTTATTAAGTTTGCACGAAAAAGTATTGTTTAATCATAATGATTGGAAAAATATTTATGTTATATGAGTCGAAAGAGACTTTTTATGTAACTATTGTTGCTTCGTAAATCCGTGACGTCATCGAACAAATGAATATTCAAATAAATTTAAATAAAATAAAACTATTCAAATAAATTTAATAGAATGTTTACTATTAGGTTGATCATATTTAAGCGGTTTATATCACAAATACCGAGCGAAGCCGGGTAAAAAGGTACATTTTATATAAGTAGGTGAATAACACTATACAAGTTCCACCCCCTGAATTTGAATATGACAATGATTTTTGTTGGCTTGCCTTTAAAAAATAGGCATATTTTTTATACTTTATATCTTTGACTTTTAAAATTCGCCAGATAATTAATTTAAGTATTTCAAAGCAATAAAAACCAGAATTAATAAAAAAAAACATCTGACTATTGATTTCAAAACGCACAGTTATACTAGATTTTGAATTAAAGACTTAATGCTTATTTTTTTAAACGCTCATATCTCTTAAGCGAGAGCAAGCCAACAAAAATCATTGTCATATTCGAATTCTGTGGGTCAAGCTTAGTAAAGATTGACCAGTCTCCGCTCCGGTATTTTTTTCTTGCTCAGTGTTGTCTGTTGCAACTGCGAACAAATTTCGAAATCATTTGTATATTTTGCAAAAATTTCATCATAAAAAAATCGGACAACGGAAATAGCATTGTGTATTAATATATAAAATTATCGTAATTCCGTCCACATATTTTTAAGTTTACGTACACATATTCAGATAAAAGCATTGCTGATTTTGATCTTTAGTAGTAATTTTATGTAATTACAACCGTGCGATAATCACGCCACACACACCTTAACTACAATCTTATCAATGTTGTTTTTAAGATTTAAACAATAATTTCTATTATTCAATAGAGCAAGTGTAATATTGCAATTGTCGATAGGCGATAAGTTTAAAGCCAAACGCTTAGTAAACATGTGCGCTTTTTTTTAGATGACGATTGTGTTTACATCCGAGGTTATCGAAAGCCACGACTTTTAAAACACGTTTTGTCGACTTTATATTTATAGAATGATGTAATTATTATAATATTAAATTTCGTATACATATATGTATGTACATACATATGTTATCATCGATCTCTTCGTAACTTTTTCGATCTCTTCGTAAATTTTCAAAGTAAATTGTGAATATTCATACATAGTAAATTAGAGATTCCAATGCCGATACTTCCGGTTTTTTTTTTACAAACGTACCCTTCGGTACTACTGGTTTTACACTAGATTTAAGCTCAACTCTCTTGCAAATCTCAAGTTACTCAACATCTTGATGTTCGCCAATTTCTATTATAAAATACTGCAATTTTTATTGCAAATTATATTGTATTGAACGTATTGTATCTGTATTAGTACACTCAAGCTTCGTTTACATCGCTTACCAGTTTGGCCAAAGCCCAAGTTACTTGGTCCAAGCTACTCGCTTTGTGTCAACCCGATTTTAAGTTCAACCAGTTATTTAACGAATGGCTCCTATTCTACCCGACTTCTCAATGAAATCGTTGCTGCTGAGCCTGGATGTAATATTTTTCACCTCAGTGAGCGTAGGTTATCGAAGATTATGTTAACCTATTTTTATGGTAGGCTGCGCTCATCATTATTTTCATAATTTAATGTGATGTATGAATGGAATTTTGATCTTCTTTATTCCCTACTTTGTATTTTATTATTTGATATTTTTACTTTATATGATATTGTTTTTTATGATTATGTATAAATGTATTTTTTGTCTGTGTATATGTCACAGTGAAATCATAACCAGTTACATCTTCAGGGTTGGTTTTATTCATTTAAGATTAGATTGTTAGGGTGGGTATTATTTAAGGTTAGGATAGGTTAGGTTAAGTAAGGGTTGACCCTATTCATTTAAGATTGGGTTGGTAGGGTTAAATTTATAGAGTTAAACGTTATACATTCATTGTTTGATACATTTTCACTGCTTGAATTGGTGAAAATATATTTTCACTTGAAATATGCTTTCACTGTAACATGTATGTACATGTGTATATTTTTATTATTCTCATCTCTCTGGATTTTTTCGACCATTGTGGCGCATTAGGGCGGTTTCAGACTAGCGTATTTTTCTGCGCGTATATCGACGTTTCGGCATACACGCGCGCTACATTTTGCGCTTCAAAAAACCGGACTCGCGTACACGGGCTTATTCCAGCGTGTTCGCTCCAACCGGTAGTGGTGATTTAGTATCAACATGGATAATACGAGCTTATAAGCGCGTCTACGCTCGTACGAGTTGCGCGTATGGAAAACGACGCGCCTATACGCGCCTACATGCACTTCAAAAAACGAGATTATACGCGCGTATAAAACGCTAGTCTGAAACCGCCCTTAGGAACTCCTGTAATGCCACATTGGTCCAAACTTAAACTTAAATAAATAATAATAATAATTAAGACCAACAAAATAGTAAAAAACAAGTTTCAAAGTTTGATCTGTACTTTTTTCCCAGTATTGAATACTATTTTTTTTCATTTCTGACTGAAACACCGTAGTCTTACTTTGTATTTAAATATTTACTGTGTACGATAAGGCGTACCTGTGTAAACAGACTTGTCGTAAAATTTGGCTTACGCACGAAAAAATCATTAATTTTCCACGTGCAGCCGTTGCTAACTGTCGCCTCTTGCAACTCGGCATACATCCAAAAGTGTATTTAAGAAATTGCACAAATCGCAAATGCACATTTGATAATAAGCATCGCTTGCAACATTCCCCTCGCAACATCTTCCAAATTTTAAATGCATATGTATATTGCGTTATCTGGTAATAGTACGTATGTACGTAGTATTATATATATTTACAGTCGAGCGCTTCGTTTGACGTTTAGCTCTCAGCTTTTCCTGAACTTTTCCCCGAGGCGACTCACTTTATTTATAGCATTCGCACTTCGACGTTGTTTATTTTATTTTTATTTTTACCTGCGATTATTTTTGTAGTCGATAGTTCAAAAAGTTAAAAAAAAAGTCGTTTGACGAGACGACGTATGCTTTTCTCAACGCGAAAAATATTCACACTTGACCTTGCCGTGCACGCAAATTATGTATGTAATAATGTGCGAATTTATATACATTCATACATACATTTTAAATCGAAATTTTATCTTCTGAAATTTTGTTTATTTATTCACGACATAGCGTCAATGTTTAGTCAGTTATAATGTATGTATATGTTACAGTGAAACTGTCACTGACTCGAAGAGTGAGTACGGATATAAGAATAATACGGATATAACAAATTCGGTTCTTAATGTCAGTGAATTTATAGTTCGAATTAAAACGTACTGCCAACCCTAACAACCTTATCTTAAATATATAAAACCAACCCTAACTTAACCTAACTAATTTCCCGAAATAAAATTCTAAAAACTATTTCAAGCATTTTAAACTCCTATACATATGTACATATATGTATGTACATTTATGAAATGCACAGAGAATTTCCTCAATTATTTGATTATAATATTATAACCACTAGATAATCAAATCTATTCTTCGTATTTTCATGTTAATTGTTAAAGATCATCCGGCTAATGATGGAGATGGAAGCGCGAATAATCCTAACTATTCATTTTAAAATATTTCATATTTCTTATTATTAATTTAAAAAAAAAACTTTTATACATATAAACATACAGGTGTTTTTGATATTCTTTTCGTTGATGATTTTCTAATATCAATACGAATTTTCTCAAGTGGTAACTGCATATTATATTCGAATTACTCCAATTGGTCGATTTACTCCAATAAATTGTCAATTACAGTAATTGTCGTATTACTAATGCAATTGACAATTCCTTCTTCACTTGTATCATACGTACATATGTACATATATCGAAAACCCTGCATCGATTTTTCATTGCTTTGTAAATTTGTCATTAATTCACAATTTCCCCAATGTTGTTCAAACTTAAAAAGTCTATTTATAAAACTGGAAAAATTTTCCACTACGATAGAATGAATTAACCCATAATTTTCGTCAAAAGGATTTTAAGATTTTAATCTGGTTGAGCCGCTTCCCAGCCCTTTGCGACAAGTGATCAAACGATCTAGTTGGTACGTGGCACAGGAGGAGACAAACTGCGGCATCCAATGTACCCGAGTGGCTGGAAAAATTGAAGTTCAATTCTGCAAGAATTTGAGATTGCTCACCAAACCTACCAGCAATTTGTAGAAATGTCTTCCCAGATATGTTCTACATACATTGTGACCCAGGAGAATTATAACTTATGTACATATGTATGTGCATAGTACTCCCAGTAGGCTAGAGCCAAGAATATGTTGTCATATAAGCATATCTGAGAAACCTTCTCTGCACTCTCAATTTTAAAGCAATGAACTATAAATTCAAAAATTTATTTTATATAATACTAAAAATTATTTTAGATTCGAATCATCAGACTCACAGAGAGGTACGTGGCACGTGTTTTTTTTTAGATAGATTTGCACAATAAAAAAACGCTAATACGCCTGATCTATGCTATGGAACCTAGACCATAAATCCTTGTATTTACATAGGTTTGAAATTGATCGATAAATGCGATTCCCAAATTTGAAGAAATTTAGGAGAAACTTGTCGAAAATGAAAACCCCTGCGGTCTGAGATATAATTTTTCACCACAGCAGGCCAAGAACGTGCCTGTGCCGTACGGTTCAATGTATTTACACTTTTAAATTGCAGACACAGAGTGATATTCGGCACACGTTTTTTTTTATTAGATAGTTTTGCACATGCCTACAAAACGTTGGCATGCCTAGTCTGTACCGTCGCGATCCTTTCCAAAACCCACTCCCTTAAGTGTTTTCGGTGATATTTTATCCTTGTATTAACATTGGTTTAACAGTGATTTCCATATTTGAAGAAATGTAGGAGAAACTTGTCGAAAATGTAAACCCCTGCGGTCTGAGATATACTTTTTCACCACAGCAGGCCAAGAACATGCCTGTGCCGTACGGTTCAGTGTATTTACACTTTTAAATTGCAGACACACAGAGTGATACTCGGCACGCTTTTTTTTTTTAGATAGTTTTACAAAATTCACTCCCTGAAGTGTTTTCGCTTATATTTTTTTTTTTTATTAACATAGGTTTAACAGTGATTTCCATATTTGAAGAAATGTAGAAGAAACTTTTCGAAGTAAAGATCGTGCGAATTAAGAATGACATGAGGACACGCCTATCACACCTCCAGTCTACTTAGACGTGCCGTACCGCACTTTTGAGTGTGTTCTTACTACAAGGCACTCTGGAAAGGTTTACTAACTCACATTAAACATACCGAATGCATCTACAAACAAAATGGAGTCAGACTCTTTAATCATGCCACTTTATATACATATGTGCATATAAGAATACTAGTAGGTATATGTAGAGAAAACGAGTTTAGGGAACGGTGCCACATTGACGTACATATGTGTCCGTATGAACGTTCGTTGAAAGTGCATTAAATAATTCATCGTTCGTTGCAAAATTCACGTGGATTTTGTAACCTGCACCAGATGCACCGGGCAACTGGGTTAAATATGCGTTTTCGTCTGGTTGCGCTCGTGCTTAACACATGCACATACGAGATGTTATCTGCCGGTTTATGAAACTGTACATTCGCGTCCCACACATTGTCGCCGCTCGTAGCAATGCAACACGAGCTGATAATAAAAAATAACCGGATTTCATTATCGTTTTTGGATGTGGGCTATAAAAAAAGTATTACCTGTTCGCGTGTCGTATAATGTATATTATATTTATCAGTGATACGACCTGTTTGGATATTTAGATTGTATTAATAACTAATAATACGTAATCTGATAATGGTCTTCATCGGTTTGTCGTATCTCGTCGACGGGCTAAATAAATATCGTCGTGTTTCCGTATGTCCAACGTTACGGTTTCGACGTGAAATGTCTGTTTGTCCAAGTTGACGTTGTTTTTTTGAATTTCGTTAATTACATTTGCAAACATTTGACTTTTTGGCGTTGAACATTTACATTTGAATAAATTACTGTTTGCTAAGCGGGACTGTGAAGGACATGAGATATATTCGTATTGCGAAACATCTATGTAGAACTGATCCATAAACAACCCACTTGTGAAAATTTTATATGTTATGGCTGAAAGCTATTTTTTTTCATATTATATGTAGAATACATTTTAATATCCTATACAAAGAGTCGGTCTCCGTGACGAGACAGAATGTTAAATGACAGAAAACGCAAATATCGGAAGGCAAAGATCGAAAATCGAAAGATCTTAAGTCGAAAGATCAAAAAAAAATGGTGCATGGTAAACGGTACATACTCACTTAATTTGCGCGAGCAGGATACAACAGGAACAAGAGGAACAGGCTTTTCCTCCCGTATTAATGTGCGCGCGCAGAATACGGGAGAAAAAGCATGTTCCTCTTGTTCCTGTTGTATCCTGCTCGCGCAAATTAAGTGAGTATGTACGTGAGTATGTACCGTTTACCATGCACCATTTTTTTTTGATCTTTCGACTTAAGATCTTTCGATCTTTGCCTTCCGATATTTGCGTTTTCTGTCATTTAACATTCTGTCTCGTCACGTAGACCCACAAAGAGTATGCACTTTTTATTTTTGCTTGATAAACATTTTTTTCCACTTTTAAAGTGGATTTCATGAAACAATTTTCAATTGTTATATAATAAAGCCTACTTAAATATTATCGTTTATTACTCATTCTATTTTTATAGTTGGAAACCATGTTCTGTTGTTAACCACCAACGCTCAATTTATTTATATCTCGATACCCACGTTAGTCGAATTACCATATTGGGTAAAGACCTCGCTTTTTATTAAATGCTTAAATATTATACGTGCACTTCTGAAAAACCTGTGGTTTAAAAGTATCTTTTATATTACAGATTGTTATTCGCTAGTATTTATTAAACCCATAATACATACAGAATTTAATGGTAGTCTTTCATTTTGTAAGTGTTATTTGAAGACATTTAATGATAATATTTATTATAATAGTATATCAAATCTGAAAGTGGTATTGTAAAGCATTTAGTTCGAGTAATAAACTGTGTTTATATTGCTTTTAGTAATAATCATAAAATATGACCGAGGATTTCATATGAATGAACGTTGCTAAGGCTAAAAATTTCTTGTAAACAATACAATTTAATAGAATAAGTTAATGTAAAAACATTTTTAAACCTTTCCATTTTATATGTGTACTACATATATGTTACAATCCAAGTTTACATTATATTCGCTCACGAACGTACTAGTTTGTTCATATACGAACCAATCTGGACAGTTATAGTGTACAAAAAATAACAAATTGGCAAACGAACTATGTAGTTTGTTCATGCACAAACTATTAAGCATAAGTTTAAGTGTTCTCTGTCGTTTGTGCCATCCTCTTATGTATGTACATTCATACATATGCAATATTCTAAAAATTAGCGGAAACAGGAACTATAACAAATGTTGCAATGCGGTTTCCATAGGATTTTGTAAATATGTACTTTGCGTATTGACATCTCAAAGGCTTTGACAGCTTAAAGTTTTATGTGAAACCTAGTATTTTGACTGTTAACAATCAAACTAAAACCAATAGTTCTTGTATGAATAAACTTGTTTGTTCATACAATAACTTTTGTGAATATTTTGACTGATAATTAGTCACCGGAGCCTGAGGGGGCCGTGTATTGTTCAAAGGTTGTAAATGCATTATTAAAGGTTTGCCGAACAATGGATAGCACTGTGACTATCCTACCTCTACTGATAATAATTTTTTAATTACATTTTCTTAACCCTCTGAGTGCTGACGTCTTTTCTGTTGAAAGCCCGCCACTCCGAAAATTTCGCCAACATTTCCAACTAGAATTATTTAGAAATCCAATAAAAAGCAGCTATAAAAATTGTAGCTAATCCAAACAAACCCTAGATAACTACCGCCGAGAATTTCGAGGTTTGTACAGGTGTGTTGAGACTCTCTAATATATCTTGCAACAATATAAAATAAACAAAAGAAGTCTACTAGTGTAATGTATTTTTCCAAAACTGCATAGTTCCATCTTCTTCATTGTTGTTAAAATGTAATGCTCACAATCTAAATGCCAAGCCACAATCTAAAATACTCAGCAGTAAGGGATTTCCATCGGGAAGTTCTGCTATGGTTATAAATTCAGTAATTCCGGTGTAAACCAGTCTTTATAATCGTTGACAAACGAATGACACGGATTCAATGCATTTTTTTTTCAATGCTACCTGAAAAGGCTTAGCGGGTAGTATTCTTGTTTACTTTGTACATGCTCAAAATACAACGCCTATCGGCGTTTTTCAGGCCCATGGCGTTGGTCGGAATTCAAACGGTTATATTGAAAATTTTGATGTGCAATTTGTTCATCATGAATTTTTTTTTTTATTATAACTGTGTTGACTTTAAAAAAATTCACTTTCATACATTAGGTTTTTTTTTTTTTTTTGATTTTCAAATGCTTTTTATTATTACGAAATTATGTTCACAATACATCTTATATCTATTTTAATAGCTACCGATCTACTGATCATTTTCTATTTTACAATTTAATTTAATTTGGTTAGTAATCATAGTATTATATTATTATAATGTTAATTTACAGCATAATAGGAAAAAAAGCTCAAAAACCTATTTACAATTCATACATTAGGTATCGTTTTTACACCGTGTACTAGTATCATAACATACAATATGATAGCTTGTCAAAAATTTGACAGTGAATGTTTAAAAATTTTTTAATACATTTGAACTGTACCTTTCTCTAACGTTCTCTTTAAGAGTTATCATTTTTTATAATTGCATATTAAGTCAAAGTTCTGCTATTTTTTTTCACTTTGAGTTTACTATTTATGTGTTGATTTTGTATTTTGCAAATTGATCAAATATGATGTAATATTAATATGACATTTATCATGGTATAAAGTGCGTGCTGTTGCTTTCACGTGCATGTACATATATTCATATAGCAATAGCCTTTTGACCGATGATATATAAGTCCCCCCGCTGCTCAAAAACATTAAGATATTATGTATACATGCGTATGCACTTTTGCGTAGAACACAAATCGGCTATTATCGAGAAATTTATTTGCGCTCATTTCTGAACTTTGCCATAGGCGCCATCGGTGACCTCCACGTCACTGATCAATGCCACAAATCACACGTGGAAATTAAAATTAATGTTTGCTTCGAACGAATCGTATAAGTCGTACAAGGTCTCTTGCTAAACATGTGTGTAACTGACGATATCGAAATTGG
This sequence comes from Arctopsyche grandis, assembly GCF_051622035.1. Taxonomy (NCBI): domain Eukaryota; kingdom Metazoa; phylum Arthropoda; class Insecta; order Trichoptera; family Hydropsychidae; genus Arctopsyche; species Arctopsyche grandis. The sequence continues at coordinate 16,538,437 of NC_135361.1, read as the reverse complement.
CGTGTTTGGATTTCGCTATCCGATCCGGATGTTCACTTGCACGTATTTTGCTCTCGATTGCTCTAAATCGCTCGTTTGATATTGAAATTGTTTGATTTTATCATATACTTACAGTTTCACTTATTTCTTGATTTTATTTTCAGTTTATCTGCTGACGGTAGTTGAATTTATGGGATGAAAATTTTAAGCGGTAGTTCGTTGACTTGTTAAGATTATCTATTTAATGTTTATAAGTATGTCAGTGTTCGAATTTCGGCATTACAATGTTGGGAAGGCTTTTTCAAATATTGTTGTGCTTTTTGCTTACGATGCAACCGCCGTCGAAAAGTCTTTCGACCGACTTGTACTATAGGTAAGATTTTGAGTGTTTAGATTTAGTCGAAAGTGTATGTGAGGCTTAAGACAGTAATGTAATTGACCTATTTGGTATGTAACAGTTAACCGTTTGGATTTTATAGCTAAAGAAACCACTATTTTAAGTTTTTAAATCCAAATAGTCAACTACGTATTCTAAACTCGGTCAATTTCTGCGGTCTTTTCCCTCTAAAATTAAAGCATATGTAAGGTGACAAGTATTGTGTCAACATGCATAAATTTCTCAATAAATAATATATGTAGCAACCGGCAATCTATGTTTTCTAAATTGAGCCTGAGCACATAAAATTATAAATTGATCAATTTGTATTTAAACTGCTTCCTTTCTTTCGATTATTTTTAATGCTACATATTTTATTTTAGTATGAAAATTTTCTATGTATCAAAAATTTTACACCTGATAATAATTGTATCACAGTTTGGTTTAATTTTAATTTAAGTTTTGTATATACATAGTTATATTTTTCAATACATTCCAACTTTTAGAAACTAATGTTCTTTTATTATCATTTTCAGAATCGTAGACTCTGCACCGCCAGTCTTAGTAACGTTAGTGGATACGGTTGCTGCTGAGTTGGCAAATGCTGCACGAAATGTAGATGCCGTCGACTCTGCGAGAATATCTCCAAATTTTTCAGACACAAGCTCTGAGTACAATCATGTCGCACTCAAACTATCCGTCGACGATGCGAAAAATGACTCTAAAGACGTACCACAAGACATTCCGGAAAAAGAACAAGTTGAAAACGCGACTCAAAAAGATTCAGAAGACAACTCGGTGGGCACGTTGAGTCATACTGAAGAAAGCTCTTCGAACATTTCCACAGAATTCGTAGTGGAAAATAGGACAGAAGTGGAGCCGTCTGTTAAAATAGAGGTGAAGGAGCCCGAATCTCAAGAAAAGCAGGAAGAAATACCGTCGTTTTCAGAATGGGCTCAAAAACAATTGGAAGAGGCTGAAAAAAACAAAGAAGTTGTTGTGAACGATTCGCTGCATTCAAACCAAAATACTGTCACCTCGTCGAATAATTTTAATGTCAGATCGAAAAATTATGCATCACCAGATTGCGGTGCCAAAATCGTTGCTGCAAATCCCGAAGCGGGCTCATCCAGTTTTATATTATCGCCTAGTCGGGACGAATACATGTTAAATACGTGCAACAGTCGTATTTGGTTTATAGTTGAACTTTGCGAAGCAATACAAGCGAAGAAAGTGGAACTAGCCAATTTTGAATTATTTTCATCCACTCCAAAAAACTTTTCCGTATCAGTAAGTGATAGATTTCCTACTCGAGAGTGGGCCGGAGTTGGTCAATTTGTTGCAAAAGACGAAAGAGATATTCAGACATTCAATCTGTACCCTCATTTGTTCGGAAAGTTTATCAAAGTCGAACTGCATTCTCACTATGGATCAGAGCACTATTGTCCTATTTCTTTATTTCGAGTATATGGCACATCTGAATTCGAAGTTTTCGAAACTGAAAATCTACCTCTTCACACCCAACAAACTGCAGATGAAGATGAAGACGACGATGTGCTTGAAGTTATAACTGATCCTGAAAAGGGTAGTGATGCGTCTAGGAATTTATTTGGGTCTGCTAGAGATGCTGTTATGTCGATCATGAAAAAGGCTGCTGAAGTTTTGGTCAAAGGGAGCAATTCCAACCGTTCATCTACTCATCTTGAAATCAACACAGCCGAATCTAAACGCTGCCAAACGCCAAGTCACATCATTGTTTGTGACAACTGTAGTAATACTGTATTCTCGGACGTTTATGAGCTGATGAGTTGTCACAATAACTTTCTGAAGACATTCGTTGAATCTCCATTTATCTATGATACTTTATGCAACACCGATATTTGCCAGCACTTTGGCTTAGATTTTAAGAGTAAAAAGACTTCACCTCATAAGACTGAGTTTGCTAGTTATATATCTGCATTTTTGATGCCGAGCTATGTGGCTGCTTTGTGTAACATGCTTGCGATCGTCGAGAAGAAGGTTGTCCTCAATACAAGCTATGAAACAGATTTGAATGTCACGTCGAATTTGACTATCGATAAGAAGACACATACCATATCCAATGAGGGGGTATTAAATGAACTTATACAAGGTCCGTTCACTTGTAACGATGATGATGAATATTGTAAAGATGAAATCAGCGATGACTTCAAACCGAATTTAAAAACTGACGCTAATCCTATACTTTCTGATGCAGCTAGTGGTTCACTTTCAGATATAAAACCGACAAAAACGCTACAGAAAGACAATGATGCAACTGAACCCAGTGTTATAACGGTACCTGCCGAAAACAATTTAAACCTTTCCCAAAATGAAAGGACAGTTGAGAACAGTTATGAAAATAGTGAATCAAAAAATGCGCCAAATGAAATATCACTTAAAAGTTCTGAACAAAGCAATGACAACAACTCTATTGACACTGATACTCCTACTATGAATAATCTTACTGTTGAAAAAGATAAAATTGAAACTATAAGTGGAACCGATACAAATAATGTCAACGAACCATCTAATGTGTCCGATAGTATCGTAGAAGAAAGTAATTCTAACCAAGAACAGTTATCTTTGGATCATTTAATAAATGAATTAGAGCAAGGAACTAATGATCTTTCCACACCAGCTCCACCTCCAAATACACTGTCTTCATTGCCACAAGGACAAAAAGAATCGGTATTCCTTAGACTCTCCAATAGGATTAAGGTAATTTATTTTTATGTTGCATAGATATTTTATGCTATATTTTATTAGTGAAATTTAATTTAATTTTTATGTTTTCATTTCAGGCATTGGAGAAAAATATGTCACTCTCTGGACAATATTTGGAAGAGTTGAGCCGTCGTTATAAAAAGCAGGTTGAAGAAATGCAAAAAACCTTTGAAAAAACTCTGCTAACTGTTAACGAAGAAAGTAAACGTTCAGAAGAAAGGGATCATAAAAATACAGAAGAATTGCTTGTTCTCCAGCAACAAATCGCTCATCTTTCTAATTCTGTCGCAATTTTACTTTCCGAAAGGGAAAGTTGGTTAGGAAATGTATCACTATTGAAAGTGTTCATTTTTCAAATTATTATTACAATTATTATAATCTACTTATTTAGAAGAAGTCGCCGTAGGAACAATTCTTCGGTTGGTTTAGTTAATGAGAATCATAGAAGTTCAATAGATAAAACTAGGAGAAAATCTGATGAAATTTTAATGTTACGATCATTGAACACCAAAAGACGTCCATCAGAAGAGGCATTGAATATAACGTGTCTAAATTTCAATGATAGCAGTAACGGTTCTCATAAATCTGAGAAAAGAAAAAAGAAAAAGAAGACTTCAGCTGTTCAAAGGAGTTTATCGATTGCAACTCCTGCGGGAAATGAATTTTCTAATATGCAAGCAAAGTCATCCGATGACAGAGAATGGATGAGATCTGATTTCAATAAGAGTGCAATTGAAACACCTATTGCCCTTGAAGAGGCGGAATTTATAATTCCAGAAGTTGATCCTATAGACTTCAGTAAAATAGGTGAAATTCAGAAACCTAAGTTTGCCGATTTAACGCCAAAAAAAGAATTTCCTAAAACCAATGGATCGATTTTTGGATTGAAGACTCCAATAAATAACAAAAAACCTGTGAAAATCAGAAGATTGAGTTCTCCAGCATTTTTGAAATCGGCTCTTGGAAGGCAGAGCTCGCGAAGTGATGACTTTACAGTAGAAAGAGATGTGTCTTCTTTGTCTGAAAATGCTTACATTCCGAAAAGTGTTAATGTTGCGAGAGAAGTTCGGTCGGAGGAACGAGATATAAGGACTGATTTACAATCTTCAAGTTTGCACGAGTGGTCAAGCGCTGGAGAATTGTCACAAGCAAGCAGTTCGGCGACAACAAATTCTAGTACGAAGAATAAAAAGTCGAAAAAACAATCTTTTAAGAATATGTTGAAAAAAGTTTTTTAAAATTGTAAATCGTTGTTAGTTTGATTTCGATATTGAAAAATTCATTAAATATTTTTATTTTTAATTCATTAAAAGACTTGTAATTAAATATTTTGTTATAGAGTTATTTAAAATTATATGAAGGATTCGAAACTTCATAGACAATGATTTTAAATCGACTTGATTATTTTAAAATGTAAAATGCAAACAATGGAACTGTTTATGATTTAAGTAAACAAAAACTTTATACTTTTTTCAATTTAGAAAATATACTTATCTTATATTAAGTGTTGCATTTGTATACATATACTATGAGAAAATATTTTTGAAATATAATACATGCATACTGTAATTTCGTACGCAATTGTTAAAAAAATTCACTTATTTAATATATACATTGTATAGGTATATATGTAAATTAATATGAATCAGTCAAATCATTGTAAGGATCATTTTATTAGTTTTGAAATTTCATTGTTTGCATATCATAAACTCTAATGTTATTTTGTATTTATTGTAACGTAATTATTACATGTAGAATTTAAAAACAATTAATATATTTTTTAATGTAATTTATTATAATATATCAATGTATAGGGATATCTAATATAACATATTTTAAACATAAAAGCAGTGATGGCTAGTGAAGTAAATTGTAAGATTTGACTGGAAAAATATATGATAAGTAAAAGAAAGTTTTGAGAAATGTTACAGTTTGAGCTGTGATGTGGCTTAAATTTTACAATTTGCTCCAGTAACCTATTTGTATTGAAGTAATTTATAAGTAATATGAATCATACCAAAGAAAGACTTTCTTATTTTCATATTAATTTTTTAGTCATTTTTCATTGAGTTCTGTAGCGATTATTTTACTTAATTTGTCGAATAATTTTTTTTAGCATTATGTATTATGTATATATATAGTTATTTTTAAAAACGAGCGTATGTATTAATTAAACGTAAGCGTGCAAGTTAATGTGTGTGTACATGTTGTAAATGTATAAAAATTAAGTATTATTTTTTCATGTGTAAATAGTTAGCGTTAAATTTTTCTAAGTCCTTAGTCGCTAATCACCAGTGAACCCGTTACGTTTTAATCTCAATTATGAGCTACCGTTGACTCATGCCTTACATTAATTTATTTTACGTATTGTAATCAATTTTTATTTTAGCATATTTGTGTACTATGTATGTATAAGTTACAATTGCATTTTTATTTAGAGGTTGTATTATTAAATCGGTGTATGCCAAAATGTATCGATAAGCTTTGAACTGCGTGTATATTGTTATCGTTCCTACAATTTATAAATACATTGTGATGTATATCATAAGCTTGACCATAGTAGTATAGCAATAGTTGTAGATTATTGCATTCTTATGTATAAATATAGTCATGAAATTAAAATTCTTTTTTTTTAATACCATTTCTGTAAACATTTATATTTTCTTTTTTTTTTTGCTATTGAAAACTGAAAATTTACTCACAATTCAAATTATTTATTACAATTAAATTTTTTAAAATGAGTGTACAGTGCCTTTTTCAGAAAAAAAATTACAAACATTTCATTTAACTAAGCTTTACAAAGAGATGTGATGAGAATATTCCACAAAAAAGCAGTATTTAATACTTATTGTGGCATAAAACAGAGGCAAGGTATCGGTGACTTTTACATGGTTTCGAAAATTTCTGTTAAAATGTTTAAGTATTGTTTGTAAGTCAGCCATAAAAATAATTCATTTTAATTAGATTTATAACGTTGGGCCCAACGATCGCAGGACGAAGCCTGTGGTGGTGAGTATGGGACTTCGTAGCTTGGCTCTTGGCTCGGTGATACTAATGGATAATAGCTATGAGGTGAAGGTGATGCGCCACAACTTTTGCGTCCGGGTGATGATGCAACATGGTTTTTATACTGCACTTGTGATGGAGCATAGTTTCTTAGGGTCGGTGGTAAATTATATGAACCGTAGCTTCGGTATGATGGTGATGAAGAACAACTTGGTGGGGGTGGTGGTGGTGGAGGAGGGGGTGGAGGTGGTGGTGGAGGAAGTGCTGGCAGATGTGATGATGCACAGCTACTACATGAAGGTGATGCTGGAACTCGATCTACTGAATTTTGTCGGGAACCGGAACCGGGATAAGATGGTTGGGATGAAGAACAGCTTTTGCACGATGATGATGGGGCAGATGATGATGATCCACAGCTTTGACAAGATGATGTGGGTCGAGAGTTTTGATGGGATGCATGTGGGGAAGAAGGTGGCGATGATGATCCACAGCTTTGACAAGATGATGTGGGTCGAGAGTTTTGATGGGATGCATGTGGGGAAGAAGGTGGTGATGATGATCCACAGCTTTGACAAGATGATGTGAGTCGAGAGTTTTGATGGGATGAATGTGGGGAAGGAGGTGGTGAAGATGCACCACAGCTTTTGCAAGACGGAGGTGATGAACGATGTGCGTCTTCGCTGTTGTGTGATTCTACTGGAGCAGCTGATTGCGAGTTTTGACAGGATGAAGGTGGTGGTGGAGGAGGAGGTGGTGGTGCAGCACAACTCTGGCACCTAGGAGGTGATGAAACTGGCGGGATTACTGGTGCCACTGGATGTGCACAGTTACATGGCGTTTTACAAGATGGTTTTGAACAGGAGCATGCTTTCTCTAATGGCTGTGGGGCATGATGAGGTGCTTCGGGCACATAATGACTGCCTTCAACCTCGTAAACTTCTTCTGAACTCTCAGATTCAGAACTGCTATCATCTTCCACGCAGGAAGAGTAAGAGCTCTAAAAATTAAATAAAATTTGATTAATTACAGCTATAAGAAACTGAACAAATTTGCACTTTTTTATACTTAAACAAATGGTATACCTGAAATATTGCTATCAGCAAAAATCCAACCAAAAATACCTTCATGATTGATGTGTTTCACAGTACCACTTGATGTGATGTGTTGACTTGGTGCATTAGTTTAAAATATTTATATGATTTTGATACTTTTCTGCTGTAAAAAAAGCACGTTTGATTATAATCAAACGTGACTATTGCTATCATCGAAATATACATACCCACACATGCAGGAAATGTTATTTGTCAAATTTGCAAATATTCAAAATTCTTATGCATCCATATCAAATTAATTATTATATACATACAATGAATTTGTTGAAGTTAATAATTATCTATTGATTTATCGTTATTTAAACCCTTTATGCAAATTGTTGATGTTTTCTTTTCAATTCGATATACATATGTAATCAAAGTGATGTGTTATTGAAAGATATGTACTTGACGCAATAGTAGTGATGATAAGGCATTATTTTTCTGTAGTCAAAACATATTTTAGTGATACATATTTTAAACGACGTGGTGCCACTTAGTCTCAAATTGTGTATACAGAAAATGACTTGTACTTATTATTTGCTTTCCAATATGAATAAATGTAACCAGGGTTGTTGAGATGGAGGAGTGAGGAGAAAAATACTCCATGCCCGTGATACTTGAAGGCATTTTGAATAAATATAATATTCAATATGTAAAAGACGCCTAAAATATATTAAAAAATACGTCATCTTTTAACTGAAAAATTACTGAAACTCAAAATTCAAAATTCACTCAAGAATTTGCTCAAAAGTTTGACGCTAAATTCCTGAAACTCAAAATTAAAAATTCACTCAAGAATTTGACGCTATTGCGACAAATTATTCGCCTGTGATATCTTCACAAACTTATACACTAAAGAAATTATACAATAGTATTGAACTTTTAAATAAAAAAAATTTTTGGTTGAGTGTGACTGTTTGGTTGATTTATTTAAGAAAAATGCGTTAGTATAAAAGTACAGAATTAATATGGAATTGAACAGTTTAAGCTTTATAATTTTCTCTTTTATATCGTAAATAAATTATATTGGAAAATATCAATATAAATATAGGTATTTTTATGAGTTCTGAAAATATTTGTCGCGCTGTTAAAATAAAGTCTAGAAGTAGGGACTTTTTTCGAAAGCCCTGAGTGTAAATGTGAGAGAGAATACTGTGAGGGCTAAAATTTAAGAACATCATCTATTAAAATACTCAACAAAATATAATTATATCTTTTTGAATATTAAAATAAAAAAAGTATATTCATCTGTGAGTTGGTAATAAAAAAATGTAATAAATTAAAAGATTGTTACTTTAGTAAAATAATAAATGAGTGTTGTAATGACCCTATTAAAGTATTGAATGATTCAGTGACTGATTATGTGGTATGAGATTCATTTTAGGATTCCGGTGGAACAATTTTATCCGACTGCGTTGTTAATGTTATCATGTTGACCGTATGAATTTATAGTACACAGTGGTAGATCAACATTTTATTTCTGATTAACAATGAAAAATAATTGTTGTTTTTAATAACACTATCTGAATAATATTTATCAAATTGATATATATATAATTCATAAAAAATATTATTGGTATTTATGACAAAAACAGTTCATATATTTTTTTAATAATAATTACATGATCATTAAATTTTAATATATCGCTTATTCGTAAACAGCTTTTATGCGTATTCTAATGTGCATTTTCATTAATTTAAGTAATTTTAATGTAATAATGAAAACACAAATATCGGAAGGCAATGATCGAAAATCGAAAGATCTTAAGTCGAAAGATCAAAAAAAAAAGGGTGCATGGTAAACGGTACATACTCACTTCATTTGCGCGATCAGGATACAACAGGAACAAGAGGAACAGGCTTTTTCAAATTAAGTGAGTATGTACCGTTTACCATGCACCCTTTTTTTATCTTTCGACTTAAGATCTTTCGATTTTCGATCTTTGCCTTCCGATATTTGCGTTTTCGGTAATTTCACATTCCGGCCCGTGAGACCGGTATGTATATGTAAATGTAAGTTTTGGTTCGTAGAATCCGTGAAGTTATCGAAAAAATCTTCTTTGGAAGAAAAATATGTAAAAAAATACTAGCTTATGCAATTTATTATACCTATTACACGTAAAACAGTTTAATTCTGATCCGTTAAGCGGCTTGGGCGATAATTGGATTCAAAAAATTTAAAAACAGAGAACATAATGTATAAGGAGAGGTTCCACTTATAGGTGTCAACTTAAAAAAAATACGACGTTGTGCCGATAAGGATTCCAGTAACTGATACCAAGTTTCAGTTAGATATGACCAACAGTGTTCAAAAAGTCTCCAAAATATACAGTAACACATACTAACATTACAACACATTTATTTCTAGACCATGAAAACATGATTAGTGATCAATTCTGAGTTGGAATTAGTAAAAAACTCGAGTTCGAATTTTCCCATGATCACAAAACTTCATCTATTGTTACTACGTACAATACATATGTAGATAAAGTAAAATATATGTATATTATGTACAAATTTTCATTCTGTTACATATTAAGGTATCAGTAAAGTTCACATATGAAAAATATTACTCGTCTCTGACATTTAATGTGATATATTATTCGTACATGTGTATGTATATATTAATAAACACTTCTTATCATTTTAACGATAGCTATTATTCATATTATTAACCACTAAAAGCCCACATCCATTATATTTTTTAAATAAAAAGTATTTAAATTAAATAGTATAAAGATGTTCAGTTCCACAGATGAAAGTATCTGCAGAATAGATTTGATATAATCTAATATATAATTTCGAAAGAGACTTTGTATGTAAGGCTTAAAGGTTTGGGTGGGAGAATCGAATACAAATCAAAGTTTCTATGACGACGATATCGATATCGTTAATTATTTTTTTTTTCGTTTAAAATAAATTTAATAAAAAAAACAAATAAATGTTTACTATTAGATTGTTTTGCAAAGTTTAAGTTGTTTATATTACAAATACCGAGCGAAGCCTCGTAAAACCACTAGTAGTATTATATAAAGCAACTAGCTGAACCCGGCATGCGTTGCAATGCCACAATAACGCATGAAATTCCCGTTCCCGTTCCCATTCCCATTCTCGTTCCCGTTCCCATTTGTTGGAAATGCAGGCAGCGAACACGTTGATCGCGACGTGAAAACATTTGAAATTGTAACGTTGCAATGACACTCATTCCCGTTTTTTTTCACAGTAATCTTCCCGGATATGCATACAACAAATCCTGAAATTTCCATCGCAATCGGTTCAGTGGTTTAGAAGCCTATTCGAGACATTCATTTTTATATATATACTAGCTGAACCCCGGCATGCGTTGCAATGCCATAATAACGCATGCAATTCCCGTTTCCGTTCCCGTTCTCGTTCCCGTTCCCATTTGTCGGAAAAACACATTTGAAATTATTGCGTTGCAATGACACTCATTCCCGTTTTTCCCGTTTCCGTTCCCGTTTTTCCCGTTTTTTTTTTCACAGTAATCTTCCCGGACATGCATACAACAAATCTTGAAAGTTCCATCGTAATCGCTTCAGTGGCTTAGGAGCCTATTCGAGACACACACACAGACGTTAATTTTTATATATATAGACTATTTTCTTTGCATCTTCTAATTCATTGTATCAATTAATTCATTTTACTTCTTCCAAAGCTACTTTTTATAAGTTGAATATCTTTAAAATTTATTTCCTATGCCTTTTTGTTTTTATTGCTTCGTCTTAGAAATGGTTTGTATTTATTTCAGTTGGTTCGGTGATTATTTTGCAAAAAGCCATCTCGCACAAGTCACTAAAATCTCGATCACGGAACATCTGGCGCCCAAAAACTCCATCAATCACGCAAATATTGTACAAACGAGAACTCGAGTGCCAGATGTTCCGTGATCGAGATTGTAGTGATTTGCTCGAGCTCGCTTTTTGCGGAATAATTCGTTTACCATTTCAGTTACTGCTTTTGTAATGAATAATAGTTCTGTCTTTGGTGATATTGGGGTTCATCCTAACGGGTGATGTAACTAAAAAGCAACGTATTTAAGTCTAAATGATAACATTTATTTTTCAGTCCACTTTTTACCTTCAAACGACGTCTTAACTTTTACAAGAGAACATGGCTGATACGGTATTCCACAGTAGATCTCACGGCATTTCAGCTGAAGGAGTCAAGGACCAATATGCCGACGGTAAAGCAGCCAAAGTTTGGGAAGTATTCATTGGCGACAGAAACTCGAGAACACAAAATTACAAGAACTTCCTTGTGGGACTTTTGAAGGAGAGAGGATGTCACAGGATCTTGGATATCGCTTGTGGAACAGGGTATGTAATTAATTAAAGAATATATCACTTTAATCAGTTATTTTTCTTAATTAAAATTCTCTTTTTATGTATAGAGTGGACTCTATGCTTTTACTGGAAGAAGGATTCGATGTGACGTCAGTTGATGCTTCTGATAAAATGTTGAAATATGCATTAAAGTCCAGGTGGAATCATCGTAAAGAGACTAAATATGACAAATGGAGTAAGTTTAATCTTATCTTTTTTATATATGTATATACAGTACAGGGGTAATGACATTATTTTAGATAACCTTTCGAGCGGTCGTCAGGTCTCCACATTCAATTGTAGCACATAATTATGCTTATTAATAAATTTTCAACACATCGCGATTGTTGCTATGACGTTGGCAACAAAATATCATACTATGTACATAGTTCAAATCTTAAACCGTTTCATTTCCTACTTAAAATGTATGTCAGCGAATATGTGTTGCAGTTGAAAATTAATAAGGAAGTAGCAAAATATATTGAAGCATATCTCAAATCTTTTCATATAAAATTATCTTTGATACAACTCTTAGCTTATATGTACATTCATCGTATAATATTGTATATATTGGTTTCATGAAATAACATCAAGTCGTGAAATTTTAGTAATCGAAGAGGCCAACTGGTTGACTTTGTACGAAGATTGCAAGCATTTGCTCAATGGTGGATTCGATGCTGTGATCTGTTTGGGAAATTCTTTCGCTCACTTGTTGGATTCTTTCGGGGATCAGAGGGAAATAAAACAGGCTTTGTCCAATTTCGAAAAATGCGTCAAACCTGGTGGTCTTCTGTTGATTGATCACAGAAACTATGATTTCATCACGAGCTCCGGCTCAACGCCAACAAATTGCATATATTATAATGTATGTATACAAACATAATATTAGAATATGTATGATTTTATATGGAATTTTCTTTTGATTTGTTTTAATTTATTTCTGTTGGTTTCAGAGCCAACATACACTTGATATAAAAACATCAGTGTTGATGGTGAGGGGCAAATCAGAATTGGTTACATTGGATTATGTCATTGATACGTCATGTTTGGATACTAGTGGAAAAGGAAACGGCACGTCAAGTGTTAGGTGAGAACATTCGTTTAATAAAACATACAAATGTATTCACAATGTACTCGTATAAATATGTAAAATAATATATGTACATTACTTTAATTATTTTTTTATCGTAAAATTTTTTAGTGAATTCCGATTGTCTTATTATCCACATAAGTTTGACGACTTCAAGATGATGTTACAGCAAGCGTTTGGCAAAAATGCAAAATTTACCATCTATGGTGATTTCAAAAACTTGAAAGAAATAGAAAATCCAGCATTCTATATACATGTTGTTGAAAAATCAAAATAAATTATATGATATGTGCTAGCATTTAATAAACAGTCTATAAACCTACAAATGTGTAAAATTTCTTTAAAAAATAATAATAATTAAGTACAAAATATATATGTATAATATAATAAATAAAATAAAATAGAATATTAGGGTACACAAAAAAATCATTTATTACGTTTAAAATATAAATTTGATGTACATTTTTTAAAACTTGATATCAATCAATAATCTGCATTATTATATGCATATGATTATGGAGATTCAAACTAGGATGATGCAGCATTTGTAAGAGGATGTAAAAGTTAATGGGAGAAAAAATAACTTGTCAATGCATCACTATTTGCATTTATATACATGTAGTGTTATAATCAATGATTGTGTCCTTCGTAGGATACACTTGGCTGACTAATCGAAGCGTATCTGTTGGATTGATAGTTTGATGAACAGGATGGGGGTGGAGGTGGAGGTGGTGCTGCATTGCATGGGGAGGGTGGGGGTGGAGGTGGGGCACAGCATGGTTGAGGAGCGGGTTTGCATGGTGGTGGAGGTGGAGCGCAGCAAGGTTGTGGAGCTGGTTTGCATGGAGGTGGTGGTGGAGGAGGTGGAGCACAGCAAGGTTTTGGGGCTGGTTTACATGGGGGTGGCGGAGGTGGTGGAGGCCGCGCACAGCATGGAGTTAGTGCTGGTTTACATGGGGGTGGTGGAGGTGGACTACAACGTGGTTGAGGAGCTGGTTTACAAGGAGGTGGAGAAGGTGGAGCACATGCTAGTGGTGATGGGGGAGCTGCACATCCACATGGAACTCCATAAGCAATCTGAAAGTCAAACAATTGCAGATTATAGAAATACTGGTTATGCTATCAAGAGTTGAGGCGCGTTGCTGTTGTGTTAATATACCTGAACGAAACAAAGAGCTATGAATCCGAAGACGAGAGCCATTTTGTTTGCCATGGTGTTGGATTTCAAATGCCTTTCGATAGAATCAAATTAATTGTATGCTTTTTCGAGGAAATAATCCTCTTTTATGTAAAATTAAGATTTGTGTGCGTGTCGCTATTTCCGTATCAGCATAAATCGCAATTATCTAAAAACTAAAGAAGCACGTACTACTTCCAAGTACATGGTTAATCTCTTATATTTTTGGGGCATATTAAATATGGAATTTGAAAAATTTGCAGATTGCACGTGACTAATATTCACGCACTAACTAAAAACGGTCGTATAAATAGGTACCTGTTTAAAAAGAAATCATTCAATTCATCTGATTCATCTACATCAGTGTTGGAAGCTCAGTAAAATGGCAGCCAAATTGAACTTAGCTTTAGGGTTCCTCGCCCTCCTGTTGGTTCAGGTATACTTTTAGAATAATTTAGCTCTTTCCGTACCAAACGAAATAAACTCAATTACATAAATATTGTTTCGAAATTTCAGGCCACCCACGCAGTTCCATGTGGCTGTGCAGCACCACCGCCACCACCACCACGCTCTTGTGGATCACCAACCCCATGTGCTCGACCACCACCTCCATCGTGTGCCCCACCACCACCACCGCCGCCACCACCCTCATGTGCTCCACCTCCACCTCCACCATCTCCGTGTAAACCAGCACCACAGCCATGCTGCGCTCCTCCACCACCACCCCCATGTGCTGCACCAGCACCACCATCATGCGCCCCACCTCCACCACCCCCACCACCACCACCACCACCACCGTCGTGTGCTCCACCTCCACCACCCCCATGCAGACCAGCACCATCCCCGTGCTGCGCTTCACCTCCACCACCTCCTCCACCTCCCCCATCCCCTTGCAGATCCGTTCCTCCTCCACCCCCATCCTGCTCGTCTTGTGGCCAATCTTACCAGGCTTATCAGTCTTCCCAATCTCACCAAACTAGTCAATCCCAACCCCAGTCCCATTACGGTCATTGATTTTGAGAAATGTCAGTCTTGACTGAGTGACCAAGTGTCTTCTTTCCCTATCATCCCCACCTCCTCACCATCCCCAGTCACGTCAAAGACGTCGTAGATTTCAAATAGATTTAAAAATGTATGCCATATGTGTAAACCCATAACTGTCTTCACTTATACTCATCGAAACCCAATTCTTCTCAAAATTAGGAGCTTTGCTTGTAATCTAAACACGACGTGTAAATTTGAATAAAAATTCTTAATCCCATTACATATTTTTATTTATTCTCAATGTGATGTGCATATGTAGAAGGCTTCCAAAAAAATTATAAATCTTACTAAAAATAGCAACATTGTTTGGCTGTGAGTATGGAGAAAATCTTGATCCTCGGCGACAATTCCTCGAACTTATGCAACAAAATGTTATTCGGAAAATCAAACCACATCTGCGGTCCATGTTATGGTCCATTTTATGCGGTCCAGAATAAAAAAAGTATGTCAAATTTGAAAAAAAAGTTTGTCCAACTATGAAAACTTTGTATTTTCATAACTCATTTGTTGCCGGTGTTTCTTCTTATTTCACATCTAAACTCGAATTGGAAAAACAAATTGCCGAATATTAAGACGTTGAAGAAAATTACAAAAACAAAAAAAAAACAAATGAAATAAAATAAAACAATATGGCAGTACATGTGCATTGACTATCAATGTGCGTAACAACAATCAGTGTTTGTGACAAAATAACCCTATTATACATGTTTGTATGTGGAATATAGTACAAAATATTTCTTCCTTAATATTATATAATATCTCTTCTTAAGTTCCTATTTGTAACTCGTTCTGAAAAGTTTGGAGTGGAAGTTTTTGGTTTATAAGATTCTTTAGTTTCCTAAGATAACTAAAGCTTACTAAAGTTACAGCCTCTTATTTGCATACTATGGAACCTTTAAGTTTTGCGTCACTAATTTACATACATACGTACACACCAAAGAACTGTGACGGCTCGCGCCTGCGACGCTGCGGATTCTACAGCACCCCTAGAAAAATTGCGAAAAAATCGCAATGTATGTATTTCACTATCATTTGGATCCACCAAATTATAACCATTTTTACCGGTATTCGGGATATTTCCGTACGCTGCCCAACCGTCCGAAACTATATGCGAACCAGGCAGTATATGTCGGAGTATTTCATCAGGTAAAAGTCGAGTTAATTCAGGGCATGGAAATACTAGAGTACTCGCAAAGATCAACCAATGACAGGAAGGAGCGGGTCGACAGAGCCTCGCTACCGAGGCTAGAGTAAAATTTGTATGTGTGATTGTTCAGGGTGCTGGCTAGAATCATGATTTGAATGCAATTCTTTGATTTATGAAGAAACTACACACATATAATTTTTATTTGTTTGCATACTGAAAATTCATAGTTAAAATGTTTGAATCTATGTCCGAAATAGAATTGGGAAAATGGCTACAAGACAAGCAGGATGGTGGTGGAGGAGGAACGGATCTACAAAGGAATGGAGGAGGTGGATCGCAGCACGGGGATGGTTCTGGTCTGCGTGGGGGTGGTGGATGTGGAGCACACGATGGTTGTGGGGGTGGTGGTGGAGCCGGTGGAGGTGCGGCGCAAGATGGTGGTGGCGGAGGAGCACAACATGGCTGTGGTGCTGGTTTACACGGAGATGGTGGAGGTGGGCAATTTGTTCGAATTCATCCATTCACAAAACCATATTGGGCAATTCGAGTTTAGATGTGAAATAATAACTATTGAGATATTAAAAGAAAAAGTCGAATCGAAGAAGAATTGAGCTATGAAAATCCATAGTTTTCAAAGTTGGACTGCAAATTTAATTTTCCGAATATCATGCGGCTGGAAAGTTGGGAGAATTGTCGGCGAGAGTCAAGATTTTCTCCATAATCAGTCAGGCTTGTACTCGTATAATAATTACTTTATACGAAGCATACCCGAATAATGTTGCTAATTTTATTATGTTATATAATTTCTTTGAAAGCTTTCTACATATGCACATCACGTTGAGAATAAATAAAAAAATATGTAATGGGATCAAGAATTTTTATTCAAATTTACACGTCGTATTTGGATTACAAGCACAGCTCCTAATTTTGAGAAGAATTGGGTTTCGATGAGTATAAGTGAAGACAATTATGGGTTTACACATATGGCATACATTTTTAAATCGATTTGAAATCTACGACGTCTTTGACGGGACTGGGGATGGTGAGGAGGTGGGGATGATAGGGAAAGAAGACACTTGGTCACTCAGTCAAGACTGACATTTCTCAAAATCAATGACCGTTATGGGACTGGGGTTGGGATTGACTAGTTTGGTGAGATTGGGAAGATTGATATGCCTGGTAAGATTGGCCACAAGACGAGCAGGATGGGGGTGGAGGAGGAACGGATCTGCAAGGGGATGGGGGAGGTGGAGGAGGTGGTGGAGGTGAAGCGCAGCACGGGGATGGTGCTGGTCTGCATGGGGGTGGTGGAGGTGGAGCACACGACGGTGGTGGTGGTGGTGGTGGTGGGGGTGGTGGAGGTGGGGCGCATGATGGTGGTGCTGGTGCAGCACATGGGGGTGGTGGTGGAGGAGCGCAGCATGGCTGTGGTGCTGGTTTACACGGAGATGGTGGAGGTGGAGGTGGAGCACATGAGGGTGGTGGTGGCGGTGGTGGTGGTGGGGCACACGATGGAGGTGGTGGTCGAGCACATGGGGTTGGTGATCCACAAGGGCGTGGTGGTGGTGGCGGTGGTGCTGCACAGCCACATGGAACTGCGTGGGTGACCTGAATTTTCGAAACAATATTTATGTAATTGGGTTTACAAAGGTTTTATTTCGTTTGGTATGGAAAGAGCTAAATTATTCTAAAAGTATACCTGAACCAACAGGAGGGCGAGGAACCCAAAAGCCAAGTTCAATTTGGCTGCCATTTTACTGAGCTCCAAACACTGATGTGAATGAATTCGATGGATTGAATGATTTCCCAATAAGCTGGTATCTTTTTATATGACCGTTTTTAGTTAGTGCGTGACTATAAATCGTTTGAAAATCAGCACATTTTTCATTCACTTAATGTGCTTTAAAACAGATCAACCTAGTACTTTCTAGTCGTACGTGATTCTTTAATTGCTGATTTGCGCGATTTATGCTGATACTGAAATACATACATACATATGTATGTTTATAGGTATGTATGTATGTATATTTATTACGATCGTTGAAAATCAATGTCCTTAATGTGATTGGGATTGACTTTGGGTAGTAGAAGCAGAAAAGCAGGCAGGGGGTGGTTGAGGTGCAGTATAAGACGGTGCTGGGGGAGCAGAAATGCAGATAGGTACTGGTGGTGGCATCAATCAATTTATCTTGGATCGATAATTTTCTCACACTGAGAATGATTTATCACACATAGACGCGGAATTGACACCATCAGAACGGAAAGACTAAAAGATTTCTGTGATTTTGCTAATATTAAATATAAAAATCTGCTCTCACATCCAAAAACTAAGTGGGTAATACTATAACCTGCAATAGAACGTACTCTAAAGCTATTTGAAGCTTTAAAAGCTTTTTTTCTAGCTGAAGAAAAAGCACAACAAACCTTATTAGATTTTTTTCACTAATCCTCTTAGTCAAGTCTATCTTTGGTTTCTTCATTGTAATTGTAGCACTTTTCATTTACATATATTAAAAATAGAATTGAAAAAAATCAATTATACATAGATATTCTAAATATTATCACTGAAAAACCGATTTTTCCAGGAATCGGTTTTTCAGTTTCGCTCTATTTACAAAGCTAGAGTACAAAAAAAAGGTTGGGCGAAACTTTTACAACAATTGAACAATAGCATTTACAACAATTAAACAATAAACGGCACGCTGTGAATCCGGCCACTAATTATCACTTCGATTGAAAATATAGCTATAGAAAAGTCAAATATCTGATTTTTGGGGGGGGGGGAGGTGTCCCAGTTTGACTTGCATGAAATCTGACAACCCCATAAATAGGTCCACCCTGAATAATCACAATACATAAAAAAAATACTTTTCTTTTTTTTGTAAACTACATGTATCAAATATACATAAAAAAAATAAAAAAAAAATATATATATATATATATATATATATATATTTCTTTAATTTATTGAGTACTAGTTGTTTTAGCCAGCTGCGCTCAGTATTTGTAATATAAACAGCTTTAACATGGCGAATCTAATAGTAAATATTCATTTGTTTTTTTATTAAATTTATTTGAATCGAAAAAAAAATATCACATCGTCATAGAAACTTGATTTGTTTTCAATGTTACCTATGAACATACATATTAACTTACTTACAAAGTCTCTTTCGAAATTATATATTAGATTATGAATGGTAAACCATAGATGTATAATACATAGATCCGCCCTCACGGTTTATACTGGTCTCCCTTTTGGCGCATGCAAAATACATGGCGCATGCACACTTTTCTCTCAGTAGGTTAGTAGCTTATAAGTAGGAAAGGTCGATTGCGGAGATCTTTTCATATTTTCGTCACTAACTGAGGGGTGCGGGGGGTTTAACTAGCGGGGGGGGGGAAGTGAAAAAAACGCCGACCGCTGAGTCGTAGGGAAAAACCTTTTTTTTTCCAACTTCGTCCCGCTAGTTAAACCCCCCGCACCCCTCAGTTAGTGGCGACAAGATTTCCAACGAAATTTGTATGTAATGTCATATCTAGTCTATTCTAGATCTATGCGGTAAACGGATTATTCCGCAAAACACGATCTCACGCTAGTCACTAAAATCTCGAACACGGTACATCTGGCACTCAAGTTCTCGTTAGTATAATATTTCCCGTGGATAGCTTTCGATTGATAGAATTTTTGGTTGCCAGATGTTCCGTGATCGAAATTTTAGTGACTTGCGCGAGATCGCTTTTTGCGGAATAATCAACGAACCATCATGAACATGTTAGATATATATGTATGTCACAAACAATTGAAATAATGGTTATTCTTTATATAAGAAATATAATACTCCAAGAAAAACTATGAAGGTCATAATTAAATGTTGATATTTATGGAATCTTTAAAAACTACATTGGAAGAAGATTTTGGATTTTTAATAGATATCGATTTAATAGATTTTAAAACTAAGGATTTTCAAAGCTCAATTCTTCTTCAATGCTTCTTATTTCACGTCTAAATTCGAATTTGAACAAATTTCCTAATATGGTTATGTGAATATATGAATTCGAAGAAATTTCCCACTTTCGCCACCACCCCTATGTGCTTCACTAGCCCCTCCATCTTACGCCACACCTCCACCACCCCCACCGTCGTGTGCTCCATGAATCATATAGTTTATATGTAAATAAACATTCTTAAAATTATAATAAAATCAGTTTAAAATATTTTTTTTATATTTTTATTATAATATTATTAACCAGTTGTAATATATTTTGACCCATGTAGTTATTTCAAATCGGGTTTGCTACAAATTATTGGCTGCATGCTCATTTCGATTGAATTTGAACTGTTTGAATTTCAGCATGTACGAAAGACGAGATGTTCATGGGGTTGCGCAGATGACATTTCGATGTACATTGATGATTGGCAATTCTTAAAATGGAGTTGGATCTTTTTTTGCTTGGTTTGCAATCGTTTGTAGCGCAGGGTTCATATGATATAGTCAATATGTATGTAAGTATTCACTAACTGAAGATCCGCTACACATATGTCGGTAAAAGTCGAAATTCTCTACAGGGCAGACCCTATAGGCTCGGTCGACCCGCTCCTTCCTTTCATTGGTTGCTCTTAGCGAGTACTCCGTGTATTTCCGTGCTACTATAGTATTTCCGTGCCCTGAATTAACTCGACTTTTACCTGATGAAATACTCCGACACAGTACACATACTGCCTGGTTCGCATATAGTTTCGGACGGTTGGGCAGCGTACGGAAATATCCCGAATACCGGTAAAAATGGTTATAATTTCGTGGATCCAAATGATAGTGAAATTCATACATTGCGATTTTTTCGCAATTTTTCTAGGGATGCTGTAGAACCCGCAGCGCCGCAGGCGCGAGCCTTCACTGTTCTTTGGTGCGTACGTATGTAAGTTAGTGACGCAAAACTTAAAGGTTCCATAGTATGCAAATAAGAGGCTGTAACTTTAGTAAGCTTTAGTAATCTTAGGAAACTAAAGTATCTTATAAACCAAAGACTTCCACTCCAAACTTTTCAGAACGAGTTTCAAATAGGAACTTATAGAAGATATATTATATTAAGGAAGAAATATTTTGAACTATATTCTACATATATGTAAACATGTATAAAAGGGTTATTTTGTTACAAACACTGATTGTTGTTACGCACATTGATAGTCAATGCACATGTGCTGCCGTATTGTTTTATTTTATTTCATTTGTTTTTTTGTTTTTGTAATTTTCTTCAACGTCTTAATATTCGGCAATTTGTTTTTCCAATACGCAGATGTAGTTTGATTTTCCGAATAACATTTTATTGCATAAGTTCGAGGCCTAACATATGCACATCACACTCACAGCCAAACAATGTTGCTATTTTTACTAAGATGTATAATTTTTTGGAAGCCTTCTACATATGCACATCACATTGAGAATAAATAAAAATATGTAATGGGATTAAGAATTTTTATTCAAATTTACACGTCGTGTTTAGATTACAAGCACAGCTCCTAATTTTGAGAAGAATTGGGTTTCGATGAGTATAAGTGAAGACAATTATGGGTTTACACATATGGCATACATTTTTAAATCGATTTGAAATCTACGATGTCTTTGACGGGACTGGGGATGGTGAGGAGGTGGGGATGATAGGGAAAGAAGACACTTGATCACTCAGTCAAGACTGACATTTCTCAAAATCAATGACCGTAATGGGACTGGGGTTGGGATTGACTAGTTTGGTGAGATTGGGAAGATTGATAAGCCTGGTAAGATTGGCCACAAGACGAGCAGGATGGGGTTGGAGGAGGAACTGATCTGCAAGGGGATGGGGGAGGTGGAGGAGGTGGTGGAGGTGAAGCGCAGCACGGGGATGGTGCTGGTCTGCATGGGGGTGGTGGAGGTGGAGCACAGGACGGTGGTGGTGGGGGTGGTGGAGGTGGGGCGCATGATGGTGGTGCTGGTGCCGCACATGGGGGTGGTGGAGGAGCGCAGCATGGCTGTGGTGCTGGTTTACACGGAGATGGTGGAGGTGGAGGTGGAGCACATGAGGGTGGTGGCGGCGGTGGTGGTGGTGGGGCACACGATGGAGGTGGTGGTCGAGCACATGGGGTTGGTGATCCACAAGAGCGTGGTGGTGGTGGCGGTGGTGCTGCACAGCCACATGGAACTGCGTGGGTGGCCTGAATTTTCGAAACAATATTTATGTAATTGGGTTTACAAAGGTTTTATTTCGTTTGGTATGGAAAGAGCTAAATTATTCTAAAAGTATACCTGAACCAACAGGAGGGCGAGGAACCCAAAAGCTAAGTTCAATTTGACTGCCATTTTACTGAGCTCCAAACACTGATGTGAATGAATCCGATGGATTGAATGATTTCCCAATAAACTGGTACCTTTTTATATGACCGTTTTTAGTTAGTGCGTGACTATTAATCATTTGAAAATCAGCACATTTTTCGAATCACTTAATGTGCTTTAAAACAGATCAACCGAGTACTTTGTAATCGTACGTGATTCTTTATTTGATAATATGCGCGATTTATGCTGAGACTGAAATACATACATATGTATAATATGTATGTATACATATATGAATGTATGTAGGTGTCACGCACGTAAAATTAAAAATTTGTATAAAAGGAGCATTCATTTTGTGAAACTGCATTCAATCCAATTGATTCAATCAATAGGCATTAGAAATCTAACACCATGGCAATTAAACTGTCTTTCGTTTTTGGATTCCTAGCCCTCTTCTTCGTCCAGGTACTTAAATTACATATGTATATTGAAAGTCTAATTTATTCAATTTAAAATTAAAATTTCGACGTACGCATTGTTAGTAAATTACTTACATACACATTAATAATTTGTATTTTTGCTTCATTTGCAGGATGTTTATGGAGTTCCGTGTGGATGCGCAGCACCACGACCACTCTCACCATCATGTGCTCCACCACCTCCACCTCCTCCACCACCACCATCATGCGCTCCAGCCCCATCGTGTGCCCCACCTCCTCCACCACCACCCCCATGCAAACCAGCACCACAACCTTGCTGCGTTCCACCTCCTCCACCACCACCTCCATGCAAACCAGCTCCACAACCCTGCTGCGCTCCACCCCCACCACCTCCACCACCATGCAAACCAGCTCCTCAACCGTGCTGTGCCCCACCTCCTCCACCACCACCCCCATGCAAACCAGCACCACAGCCTTGCTGCGCCCCACCTCCACCACCAGCACCATGCTGCGCCTCTGCTCCTCCAGCACCGTCTTGTGCTGCACCTCAACCACCCCCTGCCTGCTCATCTGCCTCTACTTCCCAAAGTCGATCCCAATCACATGAAGGACATTGATTTTCAACGATCGTAATAAATATAAATATGTATAATTTATGAAAATATGTATTGTTTTATTAACATTTACAATTTTCAAAAGTCATTGAATTTATTTAAATAAATGCTATAAATTTTAATATAATACGAGTGTTTTTAAAAATACATATAGCTTCTACTAAGGTATTGACTTTGTACAAGTCAAATAGTTAAAAAATCTAATGACGTCAGCACAAAGGCCTAAGAAATATGTCATATAACGTTCCCTCTAATTTTTTTAAGCAGTAAATCTTCAGAAAAACAAGTTGGCACAAAAACAAGTGCTTTGGAATGGACCACTTATTTTTGAAGTGAAACTTATAAAAACCTTATATAAATAATAAAAATAAAACTTACATAAACAATTAAAAAAAATTGGATACCAAAAAAGCTTTAGAGAAATCCGTATAAACGACGTCTATTTGGATTCGTTTGTCCATATAAGATGTGAGAGTACTAGTGAAATTAAGCAGGTTAGTCTCTACCGATCTCCCCTTAAAAAACCATGTTGTTCAGGTATAATGTAGTTTTTGAAATTGGAGAAAAGGAACTTATAGATCATTTTTTCAAAGATTTTACTAATGACAGAAAGTTTGGAAATAGGACGGTAATTCTCAATAAGATTCTTATCACCTTTTTATAAAAATAGGGGTGATGTAAGATAATTTCCAATAGTCAGGAAATTTACCGTTAGACATAGAAAGATTGAAAAGGATTGTTATGGGAAGAGATAATGGGACAGCACATTTAACAAGGAAAAAAGAAGGCAAACCATCACAACCCGCACCAAGATTAACATTGAGAGAGTTGATGTGACTGAGTACAGTAGATATGTCAAAATGAAAAGTAGGCAAGTTACATGAAGAAGTATCTGCATTAGAGATAGAAAGGTTAATGATAGAATTACTATTGAAAGTGGAGTCAAAATAGTCAGCAAAAATGGTACAGATTTCAGAACCATGGGAAGCCGACTTATTTCCATAATACATTACGGAAGGATATGAAGAGGAGGTATTTTTTTTTGAATTTATATATGACCAAAATGATTTGGGATTAGTTTTATTATTATTTTGAATAAGAGAAATATAATTTCTAAAGCAGATTAAAGAATATTTTTTAATTCGAGCTCTTAATAGTGAAAAACTTTGATAATCTAAGGGATTTGAATAAATTTTAAATTTTTTATGGAATTTGTTTTTTTCTTTTATTATTTTAATAAGAGACGATGTAAACCAAGGGGGATATTTGGTACGTTTAGATTTAAGAGTGAAAGGGACGTGACATTCAATAATATTTTGTAAGGTATCGTAAAATTTTTTACAAGCTAAATCAATATTTAAATTGGACAAAAGTGAATTCCAATTGATATCGCCTAAAATTGGAATAATTGTAGCATAGTCAGCTTTTCTAAAGAGGAAAGTTTTATTATAATTATAATTCAAGGGTGAAGATTTGTTGTAAATTATTGAGGTGCAAAAGGATAAATGATGAGAATCTTCATGGATTAGCGTAGAGTCAGCACGAGAAATATATAAGGGGAAACTACTAATAGCTAGGTCAAGAATACGATTATTAGTATTTGATAAATAATTATATTGATAAAGTTTATTATAAGATAAGAATTGAGTAAAGGAAAGGGAAGAAAAATTAATACAATTGGAAGGAAATAGATGCAGATTTGAGTCGTATTTTGTCCAATCAATAGTGGGAAGATTGTAATCACCGAGTAAAATAAATCGATACTCTGGATAATTGGTTATTAGATCAGATACTTTATTTAAATGGGTAACTAATAGAGTTTGGTGAGAATTACCAGGAGGAATATAAACAGTACAGATATTTAGTTTAAAAAATTTAGTGGTAATAGTAATCCAAAGGTCTTCTGTGGAAGTTAACCAATTATTTTGAATGACAGAGGGTAGATTATTTTTCACAGCTATGATTACACCACCACCAAATATTTGATTATGAAGAGAATAATCTCTGTCACGTCGAAACACCTGATATCTGGCATCAAAAAACTCACTATTATTGAATGAGTTATTAAACCAAGTTTCTGATAGACAGATAATATCATAATTATTAACAAATACATTTTGAAGAAAAGAGTCAGATTTAGTTCGGAGACCTCTGACATTTTGATAATGAATGACAAGACGATTAGAAGACATTGTAAAAAAGGAAGTAGATAGAGCACGTAGTGATATAAATATAAATATCCATATGCATAAATGAAAATAGATATATGCATATAGACATACACATACCTACGAAAATCGCTCGCGCGGTCTCCTATCGCAAAAATATTCGTTGCACCGGAAAATTGCCGTATAGAAAACTGCCCAAATATTGCTCAAAACTGCCAAAAATTTTGTATAAAAAAGCATTTGTGTGACGAATTTTCGTGCGATAGGAAATCCGCGCAAGCGATTTTCGTACGGGTGGTTATCCTGGTAGCGATTCACATTTGGGATGTAACCCGTTTACCAGTAATATACACGGAAGCCTAGCAGGTAAACCCGAATGCTATTAATACATTCATAGCGACATGTATGGATTTAGACTTGTACATAAATTTTTACATATATGTACAAGTCTAAAGTCTATAGTGGGATCAGCTATGCTCACTTATTTTTTTGAAAGAAAATTTGAGGCTAATGAAAAAACTTCTCTTATTTTGAGATGTAATTTTCTTAATCGAAATCGACACTTAATGACACCCCGGAACGCATCAAGCAGAAAATTTATATTTGCATTTTTTATTTTCTATCTTCTTGATATTTAGAATGTTTAATAGTGTAGTGGTTTATGTATGTACATATGTACCTTATGTTTCATTATCGAATTTTGTATTTTATCATTCTTATATTCCTCAAATACATAGGTAAAGTCGTGGGTTTGTCACATCGAATTTTTTTTAATTGTTTATGTAAGTTTTATTTTTATTATTTATATAAGGTTTTTATTAGTTTCACTTCAAAAATAAGTGGTCCATTCCAAAGCACTTGTTTTTGTGCCAACTTGTTTATCTGAAGATTTACTGCTTAAAAAAATTAGAGGAAACGTTATATGACATATTTCTTAGGCCTTTGTGCTGACGTCATTAGATTTTTTAACTATTTGAATTGTACAAAGTCAATACCTTAGTAGAAGCTATATGTATTTTTAAAAACACTCGTATTATATTAAAATTTATAGCATTTATTTAAATAAATTCAATGACTTTTGAAGATTGTAAATGTTAATAAAACAATACATATTTTCATAAATTATACATATTTATATTTATTACGATCGTTGAAAATCAATGTCCTTCGTGTGATTGGGATCGACTTTGGGAAGTAGAGGCAGATGAGCAGGCAGGGGGTGGTTGAGGTGCAGCACAAGACGGTGCTGGAGGAGCAGAGGCGCAGCATGGTGCTGGTGGTGGAGGTGGGGCGCAGCAAGGCTGTGGTGCTGGTTTGCATGGAGGTGGTGGTGGAGGAGGTGGGGCACAGCACGGTTGAGGAGCTGGTTTGCATGGTGGTGGGGGTGGAGCGCAGCAGGGTTGTGGAGCTGGTTTGCATGGAGGTGGTGGTGGAGGAGGTGGAACGCAGCAAGGTTGTGGTGCTGGTTTGCATGGGGGTGGTGGTGGAGGAGGTGGGGCACACGATGGGGCTGGAGCGCATGATGGTGGTGGTGGAGGAGGTGGAGGTGGTGGAGCACATGATGGTGAGAGTGGTCGTGGTGCTGCGCATCCACACGGAACTCCATAAACATCCTGCAAATGAAGCAAAAATACAAATTATTAATGTGTATGTAAGTAATTTACTAACAATGCGTACGTCGAAATTTTAATTTTAAATTGAATAAATTAGACTTTCAATATACATATGTAATTTAAGTACCTGGACGAAGAAGAGGGCTAGGAATCCAAAAACGAAAGACAGTTTAATTGCCATGGTGTTAGATTTCTAATGCCTATTGATTGAATCAATTGGATTGAATGCTGTTTCACAAAATAAATTCTCCTTTTATACAAATTTTTAATTTTACGTGCGTGACACCTACATACATTCATATATGTATACATACATATTATACATATGTATGTATTTCAGTCTCAGCATAAATGGCGCATATTATCAAATAAAGAATCACGTACGATTACAAAGTACTCGGTTAATCTGTTTTAAAGCACATTAAGTGATTCGAAAAATGTGCTGATTTTCAAATGATTAATAGTCACGCACTAACTAAAAACGGTCATATAAAAAGGTACCAGTTTATTGGGAAATCATTCAATCCATCGGATTCATTCACATCAGCGTTTGGAGCTCAGTAAAATGGCAGCCAAATTGCACTTAGCTTTTGGGTTCCTCGCCCTCCTGTTGGTTCAGGTATACTTTTAGAATAATTTAGCTCTTTCCATACCAAACGAAATAAAACCTTTGTAAACCCAATTACATAAATATTGTTTCGAAAATTCAGGCCACCCACGCAGTTCCATGTGGCTGTGCAGCACCACCGCCACCACCACCACGCTCTTGTGGATCACCAACCCCATGTGCTCGACCACCACCTCCATCGTGTGCCCCACCACCACCACCGCCGCCACCACCCTCATGTGCTCCACCTCCACCTCCACCATCTCCGTGTAAACCAGCACCACAGCCATGCTGCGCTCCTCCACCACCCCCATGTGCGGCACCAGCACCACCATCATGCGCCCCACCTCCACCACCCCCACCACCACCGTCCTGTGCTCCACCTCCACCACCCCCATGCAGACCAGCACCATCCCCGTGCTGCGCTTCACCTCCACCACCTCCTCCACCTCCCCCATCCCCTTGCAGATCCGTTCCTCCTCCAACCCCGTCCTGCTCGTCTTGTGGCCAATCTTACCAGGCTTATCAATCTTCCCAATCTCACCAAACTAGTCAATCCCAACCCCAGTCCCATTACGGTCATTGATTTTGAGAAATGTCAGTCTTGACTGAGTGACCAAGTGTCTTCTTTCCCTATCATCCCCACCTCCTCACCATCCCCAGTCCCGTCAAAGACGTCGTAGATTTCAAATCGATTTAAAAATGTATACCATATGTATAAACCCATAATTGTCTTCACTTATACTCATCGAAACCCAATTCTTTTCAAAATTAGGAGCTTTGCTTGTAATCTAAACACGACATGTAAATTTGAATAAAAATTCTTAATCCCATTACATATTTTTATTTATTCTCAATGTGATGTACATATGTAGAAGGCTTCCAAAAAAATTATACATCTTAGTAAAAATAGCAACATTGTTTGGCTGTGAGTGTGATGTGCAGATGTTAGGCCTCGAACTTATGCAATAAAATGTTATTCGGAAAATTAAACCATATCTGCGTATTGGAAAAACAAATTGCCGAATATAAAGACGTTGAAGAAAATTACAAAAACAAAAAAACAAATGAAATAAAATAAAACAATACGGCAGCACATTTGCATTGACTATCAATGTGCGTAACAACAATCAGTGCTTGTAACAAAATAACCCTTTTATACATGTTTACATATATGTAGAATATAGTTCAAAATAATTCTTCCTTAATATAATATCTCTTCTTAAGTTCCTATTTGAAACTCGTTCTGAAAAGTTTGGAGTGGAAGTCTTTGGTTTATAAGATACTTTAGTTTCCTAAGATTACTAAAGCTTACTAAAGTTACAGCCTCTTATTTGCATACTATGGAACCTTTAAGTTTTGCGTCACTAACTTACATACGTACGCACCAAAGAACAGTGACGGCTCGCGCCTGCGGCGCTGCGGGTTCTACAGCACCCCTAGAAAAATTGCGAAAAAATCGCAATGTATGTATTTCACTATCATTTGGATCCACGAAATTATAACCATTTTTACCGGTATTCGGGATATTTCCGTACGCTGCCCAACCGTCCGAAACTATATGCGAACCAGGCAGTATATGTCGGAGTATTTCATCAGGTAAAAGTCGAGTTAATTCAGGGCACGGAAATACTAGAGTACTCGCTAAGAGCAACCAATGACAGGAAGGAGCTGGTCGACCGAGCCTCGCTTCCGAGCCTATAGGGTCTGCCCTGTCGAGAATTCCGACTTTTACCGACATATGTGTAGCGGATCTTCAGTTAGTGAATACTTACATACATATTCTTTTTCTTTTTCGAATGGCTCCTATTCCAAGAGCTATTCGACTTCTTAATGAAATCGTTGCTGCCGAGACTGAATGTGATATTTTCCACCTTAGGGAGCGTAAATTGTCGGAAATTACTCTAACCCATTTATCTAGTAGTCTGCGCTCATCATTGTTTTCATGATCGATTGTGATTTATGAGTGAAATTTTGATTAACTCTCTTCCATTTGGGCCTTACAGGGATGTTTTGTATTTGTAGTTGTTTCTTACATATTTATTGAAACTGGCTGTAGGTGCAAGGCATTCCTTATGCTATATTTTTTTATTTGATATTTTTACTTTATCTGTTATTATTAAATGCTATTTTTTATGTTAATGCATGGATGTATTTATTTTTATGTTCAAATGTATTTTTTTTATGTATAATTGATGAGTATATAATTTTCGTTATGTATTAATTTATGTTTAATTATTATTTTGTTTTTTTTTGTGTTATATTTTTTGACCATTGTGGCCTTTAGGAATTCCTGTTATGCCACTATGGTCTGTTTAGAATAAAATAAAATAAAAATAAATATTGACTATATCATATGAACCCTGCGCTACAAACGATTGCAAACCAAGCGGGCGCATGCTTATTTCGCTGCATGCTAATTTCATACTTTTGTCTCGGCTCATGCCATTTTAAACTTGCTAGAAAGATCCAACTCCATTTTAAGAATTGCCAATCATCAATGTACATACATCGAAATGTCATCTGCGCAACCCCATGAACATCTCGTCTTTCGTACATGCTGAAATTCAAACAGTTAAAATTCAATCGAAATGAGCATGCAGCCATTTGTAGCAAACCCGATTTGAAATAACTACATGGGTCTAAATATATTACTACTGGTTAATAATATTATAATAAAAATATAAAAAAAATATTTTAAACTGATTTTATTATAATTTTAAGAATGTTTATTTACATATAAACTATATGATTCATGGAGCACACGACGGTGGGGGTGGTGGAGGTGTGGCGTAAGATGGAGGGGCTAGTGAAGCACATAGGGGTGGTGGCGAAAGTGGGAAATTTCTTCGAATTCATATATTCACATAACCATATTAGGAAATTTGTTCAAATTCGAATTTAGACGTGAAATAAGAAGCATTGAAGAAGAATTGAGCTTTGAAAATCCTTAGTTTTCAAAATTGGACTGCAAATTTAACTTTTCGAATAACATGTGGTTGGAAAGTTCAAAGTTCAAAGAATTTTCGGCGAGAATCATGATTTTCTCCATAGTCAGTTGGACTTAAGTCTTATTATAAGTATAGAAATTTCATGTATGATATCTATTAAAAATCCAAAATCTTCTTCCAATGTAGTTTTTATAGATTCCATAAATATCAACAATTAATTATGACCTTCATAGTTTTTCTTGGAGTATTATATTTCTTATATAAAGAATAACCATTATTTCAATTATTTGTATAAATCTAACATGTTCATGATGGTTCGTTGATTATTCCGCAAGAAGCGATCTCGCGCAAGTCACTAAAATCTCGATCACGGAACATCTGGCACCCAAAAATTCTATCAATCGAAAGCTATCCACGGGAAATATTATACTAACGAGAACTTGAGTGCCAGATGTTCCGTGTTCGAGATTTTAGTGACTAGCGTGAGATCGTGTTTTGCGGAATAATCCGTTTACCGCATAGATCTAGAATAGACTAGATATGACATTACATACAAATTTCGTTGGAAATCTTGTCGCCACTAACTGAGGGGTGCGGGGGGTTTAACTAGTGGGACGAAGTTGGAAAAAAAAAGGTTTTTCCCTACGACGCAGCGGTCGGCGTTTTTTTCACTTCCCCCCCCCGCTAGTTAAACCCCCCGCACCCCTCAGTTAGTGACGAAAATATGAAAAGATCTCCGCAATCGACCTTTCCTACTTATAAGCTACTAACCTACTGAGAGAAAAGTGTGCATGCGCCATGTATTTTGCATGCGCCAAAGGGGAGACCAGTATAAACCGTGAGGGCGGATCTATGTATTATACATCTATGGTTTACCATTCATAATCTAATATATAATTTCGAAAGAGACTTTGTAAGTAAGTTAATATGTATGTTCATAGGTAACATTGAAAACAAATCAAGTTTCTATGACGATGTGATATTTTTTTTCGATTCAAATAAATTTAATAAAAAAACAAATAAATATTTACTATTAGATTCGCCATGTTAAAGCTGTTTATATTACAAATACTGAGCGCAGCTGGCTAAAACAACTAGTACTCAATAAATTAAAGAAATATATATATATATATATATATATTTTTTTATGTATATTTGATACATGTAGTTTACAAAAAAAAGAAAAGTATTTTTTTTATGTATTGTGATTATTCAGGGTGGACCTATTTATGGGGTTGTCAGATTTCATGCAAGTCAAACTGGGACACCTCCCCCCCCCCCCAAAAATCAGATATTTGACTTTTCTATAGCTATATTTTCAATCGAAGTGATAATTAGTGGCCGGATTCACAGCGCGCCGTTTATTGTTTAATTGTTGTAAATGCTATTGTTCAATTGTTGTAAAAGTTTCGCCCAACCTTTTTTTTGTACTCTAGCTTTGTAAATAGAGCGAAACTGAAAAACCGATTCCTGGAAAAAGCACGGTCTCTATCCGCAGTCTAGTGATAATATTTAGAATATCTATAATTGATTTTTTTCAATTCTATTTTTAATATATGTAAATGAAAAGTGCTACAATTAAAATGAAGAAACCAAAGATAGACTTGACTAAGAGGATTAGTGAAAAAAATCTAATAAGGTTTGTTGTGCTTTTTCTTCAGCTAGAAAAAAAGCTTTTAATGCTTTAAATAGCTTTAGAGTACGTTCTATTGCAGGTTATAGTTATACCCACCTAGTTTTTGGATGTGAGAGTAGATTTTTATATTCAATATTAGCAAAATCACAGAAATCTTTTATTCTTTCCGTTCTGATGGTGTCAATTCCGCGTCTATGTGTGATAAATCATTCTCAGTGTGAGAAAATTATCGATCCAAGATAAATTGATTGATGCCACCACCAGTACATATCTGCATCTCTGCTCCTCCAGCACCGTCTTATGCTGCACCTCAACCACCCCCTGCCTGCTTATCTGCTTCTACTACCCAAAGTCAATCCCAATCACATTAAGGACATTGATTTTCAACGATCGTAATAAATATACATACATACATACCTATAAACATACATATGTATGTATGTATTTCAGTATCAGCATAAATCGCGCAAATCAGCAATTAAAGAATCACGTGCGACTAGAAAGAACTAGGTTGATCTGTTTTAAAGCACATTAAGTGATTCGAAAAATGTGCTGATTTTCAAACGATTTATAGTCACGCACTAACTAAAAACGGTCATATAAAAAGATACCAGTTTATTGGGAAATCATTCAATCCATCGAATTCATTCACATCAGTGTTTGGAGCTCAGTAAAATGGCAGCCAAATTGAACTTGGCTTTTGGGTTCCTCGCCCTCCTGTTGGTTCAGGTATACTTTTAGAATAATTTAGCTCTTTCCATACCAAACGAAATAAAACCTTTGTAAACCCAATTACATAAATATTGTTTCGAAAATTCAGGCCACCAACGCAGTTCCATGTGGCTGTGCAGCACCACCGCCACCACCACCACGCTCTTGTGGATCACCAACCCCATGTGCTCGACCACCACCTCCATCGTGTGCCCCACCACCACCACCGCCGCCACCACCCTCATGTGCTCCACCTTCACCTCCACCATCTCCGTGTAAACCAGCACCACAGCCATGCTGCGCTCCTCCACCACCACCCCCATGTGCTGCACCAGCTCCACCATCATGCGCCCCACCTCCACCACCCCCACCACCACCACCACCACCACCGTCGTGTGCTTCACCTCCACCACCCCCATGCAGACCAGCACCATCCCCGTGCTGCGCTCCACCTCCACCACCTCCTCCACCTCCCCCATCCCCTTGCAGATCCGTTCCTCCTCCACCCCCATCCTGCTCGTCTTGTGGCCAATCTTACCAGGCTTATCAATCTTCCCAATCTCACCAAACTAGTCAATCCCAACCCCAGTCCCATTACGGTCATTGATTTTGAGAAATGTCAGTCTTGACTGAGTGACCAAGTGTCTTTATCCCTATCATCCCCACCTCCTCACCATCCCCAGTCCCGTCAAAGACGTCGTAGATTTCAAATCGATTTAAAAATGTATGCCATATGTGTAAACCCATAATTGTCTTCACTTATACTCATCGAAACCCAATTCTTCTCAAAATTAGGAGCTGTGCTTGTAATCCAAATACGACGTGTAAATTTGAATAAAAATTCTTGATCCCATTACATATTTTTTTATTTATTCTTAACGTGATGTGCATATGTAGAAAGCTTTCAAAGAAATTATACATTTACAGTACAAGCCTCACTGATTGTGGAGAAAATCTTGATCTTCGCCGACAATTCCTCGAAATTATATTATATAACCACATGTTATTTGGAAAATCAAAACTCATCTGCGAACCAAGTTTGGTAAAATAAGAAATTATGTCAAATTTGGCAGTCCAGATTTGAAAGCTATGGATTTTCATAATTCAATTGTGCTGTTGTCTTTTCTTATTTCGCATATTTACTCGAAAAACTTAAAACGTTGAAGAGAATATTAATTAAACCGAATATTAAGACTTTGAAGAGAATTACAAAAACAAAAGAACAAATAAAATAAAATAAAACAATACGTCAGCACATGTGCATTAACTGTCAATGTGCGTGACAACAATCGTTGTACTATCAGTGTGTGTGACAAAATAACCTTTTTATACATGTACATACATATGTATGTAGAACAGTGCTACTCAAACTATGGTCCGCGGCCCAGTACTGGTCCGTGTACTGGCGGTAGCCGGTCCGTGCACAAAGAAGTAAATAAAAAATTAAAACATAATCTTATGATAACGTTGCATCATCTCAAGACAAGCCCTACAAACTCGAGATTATTCGGGATACTATGCCAAGATATAGGCGTGGATTATAAACGACTACACTGTTTGACAAATGATGACTTTTTTTTTGGTTCAGAGAATATGATATATGACTTTTCTTATAGATATATGCCCAGTGAACACGAATCTGGTAATAAAAAATGTTGATTGGCTCGAGATTCGGAGATATTTGTGTTTTTTATATCGCGCGATTTTTCTATATCTTGGTGTTGTTCGGTCGATGTCTCAAAATCTGTCAATTTCCTGTTCAAAATGAATATTGGATTCTATAGTCGGTTATTTTATCTTTTATTTGTAGTACTTTTCAGCTTTTAAATCTCTCTAAATAGTCGTTCAGTTGAAATCAAAAGTCAAAAGTACGTATTTTCACTTGGGAATTTATTCCAATGTTAATACTATTTTATATTGAAACATTTTTATTGAGATATCCCTCTGACCACAATATTTTTTTTTTCGTTTTAAAGGGTTAATTGGAAGTGTGTTGAATTTTAAATCGGTAAAATTGCGAGCTAAAAGCTCGTACTAGTATTTACTTGTATTTACACTCGTATTTATCTAATAACAAACAAGCTCATGTCTCATTAGTTTTTTTTTCATTTTCATTTTTCATCTTTTTCTTAGTGCATATATGATTTATAGATATTGTAATTCAATAAAATAAATTTTACTACTTATATTTAATATTATTTTTATTAAAAAACTCAACTGGAACTTCATATACATATCTTCAAATAAGCAGTGGGGACATAACTCCAACCTTGAAAAAGTATTCGCGCAAGAACCTATTGTGATTGTGAATCGATTAGGTGTAAGTCTTGCATAGCTGATTACTTTGATTCCGGTGATGTTTGGGTTAGGTTAGGTTAAGTTAGATTACTACTACTTTTGATTCCGGTGATGGTTAGGTTAGGTAAAGTCTGGTCAGGTTAGGTCAGGTTGTGTTAGGTCGATAAAAAAGATGCATTAAGATGCAAGAACATTTATTTACGAAAATAATGTTACACGTGTTAAAGGCAAAGAAGCCATAGTGCGTTGGAGGTGTGAACCGTCCGTCGGCAGCCGCGCTTCAAGGCCAACTACATAACTACTTGTCGCTTTGCCAGAAATACCAATTGCCAAAGTGTGACCACATAAAAAAATATCATATCGCGATATTTAATGACTGGCAACATTTTAACTGTCACATATATAAATCGAATAGATCAGTCGAAGTGATCAAATACAAAACGGAACAGTACTCGTTAATAATGACTGCTTTGTTAAATATATAATCATTTTTATTTTAATTCTATTCACGTGGTAAATATATTAATTTTCATTTCTTCTTCCAATGTAGTTTTTGAAGAGTCCATAAATATTAATAACACTGAGCAACAAAAAAAATTACCAGAGCGGAGACTAACTAATCTTTACTAAGTGGGCAGTGGGTAAACACAACGAAAGCATATAAATTGCAATT
Organism: Arctopsyche grandis; assembly: GCF_051622035.1. Classification (NCBI taxonomy): domain Eukaryota; kingdom Metazoa; phylum Arthropoda; class Insecta; order Trichoptera; family Hydropsychidae; genus Arctopsyche; species Arctopsyche grandis. The sequence continues at coordinate 16,502,417 of NC_135361.1, read as the reverse complement.
ACCGCTCGAGTTAGTACGTTTAGATAAAAAAAAATATTGAGATAGAAAATTAATCCTTATAAACGAGTTGAATTAAAAAATATGCCAAATAAATGTAAAATAGCACGGAGAAAATATCTATAAAAAAATATATATATTTTTGACTTTTAAAATTCGCTAGACAATTAATTATAAGTATTTTAAATCAATAAAATATCACAATCAATAGGAAAAACATATGACTATTGATTTCAATACTCATTTTGAGCACAACAATACTAGATTTTGAGTTAAAGATTGCAAAAGCCAAAAATCTGTAGAAATCGCGCATATTTTTAAGCGCTCATATCTCGTAAACGAACAAAAATCATTATGATATTAGAATTCAGTGGGTCATAGTTAGTAAAGATTGGTTAGTCTCCGCCCTGGTAACTCAAAAACGTGATTTTTTGTTGCTCAGTGTAATTATTTAAGACATTCACAGTTTTATTTGAAGTATTATTATATTTTATTTTACTATGAGTTTTCGAAAATCTAAGGGCCAGATTTGAAGAATGCCAGCGGCAAGATTATTATTTTTAAGAAATTAATTATTTTTAAGATATTTTTGTTTATATAAATAAACATTTATTTGAATACTATCTGTATTTTTTTCATGGTTATTTCAAAAGGGCAACAATTTATGTCCCATCCTATGTATATAAAGAATAACAATTATTATTATATTCTAACATGTACACTATCTACCTCTACAGGTAAGATAGTCACAGTGCTATCCATTGTTCCATTGTTGTAAATCTTTTGTAAAAAAGGTTCGGCAAACCTTTAACAATGCATTTACAACCTTTGAACAATACGCGGCACCTTCTGGGTCCGGTGACTAGTTATATGTATAAATCTAACATGTTCATAATACTCAATAAATTAAATAATATTTTTATGTATACGGATATCATTTATTTTTTCTGTATTTATGTTAATAAATTTGATACACGAAGTTCACAAAAAAAAGAAAAGTAAAATTTTTATGTATTGTAATTGTTCAGTGTAGGCCTATTGATGATTAAAAATGTAATTCTTTGATTGATGAAGAAACTACATACATCTCATTTTAATAGTTAAAATGTTCGAATCAATGTCCGTAATGGGATTGGGAAGATTGACCACAAAACGAGCAGGATGGGGGTGGTGGAGGAACGGATCGGCAAGGGGATGGAGGAGGTGGAGGTGGTGGAGGTGGTGGAGGTGGTGGAGGTGGAGCACATGATGGTTGTGGGGGTGGTGGTGGAGGTGCGTCACAAGATGGTGGTGCTGATGGAGCACATGGGGGTTTTGGTGGAGGAGCACTACATGGCTGTGGTGCTGGTTTAAACGGAGATGGTGGAGGTGGGCAATTTTTTCGAATTCATCCATTCACAAAACCATATTGGGCAATTCGAGTTTAGATGTGAAATAAGAAGCGTTGAGCTATTGGAAGAAAAAGCATTGAACAAGAATTGAGCTATGAAAATCCATAGTTTTCAAAGTTGGATTGCAAATTTGATCTACCGAATATCATGTGGTTGGAAAGTTCGAAGAATTGTCGGCGAGAGTCAAGATTTTCTCCATACTCAGTCAGGCTTGTACTCGTACAACAATTACCTTATACGAAGCATACCCAAATAATGTTGCTATTTTTATTATGATGTATAGTTTCTTTGGAAGTTTTCTACATATGCAAATCATATTGAGAATAAATAAAAAAAATGTAATGGTATTAAGAAGTTTTATTCAAATTTACACGTCGTATTTGGATTACAAGCACAGCTCCTAATTTTGAGAAGAATTGGGTTTCGATGAATATAAGTGAAGACAATTCTGGGTTTACACACATGCAAACATTTGTAAATCGATTTGAAATCTACGACGTCTTTGATGGGACTGGGGTTGCTGAGGAGGTGGGAATGATAGGGGAAGAAGACACATGGTCACTCAGTCAAGACTGACATTTCTCAAAATCAATGACCGTAATGGGACTGGGGTTGGGTTTGACTAGTTTGGGATTGACTAGTTAGGTGAGATTGGGAAGATTGATAAGACTGGTAAGATTGGCCACAAGACGAGCAGGATGGGGGTGGAGGAGGAACTGATCTGCAAGGGGATGGAGGAGGTGGAGGAGGTGGTGGAGGTGAAGCGCAGCACGGGGATGGTGCTGGTCTGCATGGGGGTGGTGGAGGTGGAGCACATGATGGTGGAGGTGGGGGTGGAGGTGGAGGTGGGGCGCATGATGGTGGTGCTGGTGCAGCACATGGGGGTGGTGGTGGAGGAGCGCAGCATGGCTGTGGTGCTGGTTTACACGGAGATGGTGGAGGTGGAGGTGGAGCACATGAGGGTGGTGGCGGTGGTGGTGGAGGTGGGGCACACGATGGGGGTGGTGGTCGAGCACATGGGGGTGGTGGTGGTGGTGGTGATCCACAAGAGCGTGGTGGTGGTGGCGGTGGTGCTGCACAGCCACATGGAACTGCGTGGGTGGCCTGAATTTTCAAAGCAATATTTATGTAATTGAGTTATGGAATGATATGAAAAGAGCAAAATTATTCTAAAAGTATACCTGAACCAACAGGAGGGCGAGGAACCCAAAAGCTAAGTTCAATTTGGCTGCCATTTTACTGAGCTCCAAACACCGATGTGAATGAATCAGATGAATTGAATGATTTCCCATTAAACTGGTACCTTTTTATACGACCGTTTTTGGTTAGTGCGTGACTATTTGTCAAGTGAAAATCTGCAAATTTGTCAAATTTCATTTTTAATATGCCCCAAAAATATGAGAGATTAACCATGTACTTGGAAGTAGTACGTGCTTCTTTGGTATGTATGTAGATAATTGTGATTTATGCTGATACGGAAATAGTGGCACGCACACAAATCTTAATTTTGTATAAAAGAGGATTAGCCCGCTGAAAAACCATTCAATGAATTTTATTTCATCGAAAGCATTTGAAATCCACCACCATGGCAAACAAATTGTCTCTCATTTTCGGATTCATAGCTCTTTGTTTTGTTCAGGTATAACATACCAAAACAGTAGCATAGCAACTTAACTCTTGATAGCATTACGAGTATTTTTATAATCTGAAATTGTTTGACTTTCAGAATTCTTATGGAGTTCCATGTGAATGCCCAGCTCACCCATCACCACCATCATGTGCTCCACCTTCTCCACCTCCTTGTAATCCAGCTCTTCAACTATGTTGCGCTCCATCTGCACTACCCTCATGCAATCCAACACTAACTGTATGCTGTGCACTACCTCCGCCACCCTCATGCAATCCATCACCGACCCCGTGCTGTGCCCCACCTCCACCTCCAACAGCCCCATGCAATCCAGCACCAGTCGCGTGCTGTGCTGCACCTCCGCCACCCCAATGCAATCCAGCACCAGCCCCATGCTATGTTATACCTTCACCACCCCCGTGCAATTCAGCACCAGCCCCATGCTGTGCTGTACCTCCACCACCTGCATGCAGATCTGCACCCCTTTCACCACCATCTTGCTCATCTGCAACTCAATATGAATCTTATTTAAACAGTCAGCCTCATTCGGGACATTAATTGGTTGAAATACCAATTGTATATCCATTCATGTTGATGAGTTCAAACTTCTTAAATTCCAGCCCAGTGTCGAAACGTATTGTATCCAGTGGTGCCACCCCAATTTTCTAACAACGGGTTTCCCTTTTTTTTTTCAATTTATATATATATATTGTACTCATATATATTTTTTCTTCCAAGACACTATTACGTGAAAATTCGAATTTAAATTTAAATAAATATAAATATCAATTTTTACGTAATAGTGACTTGGATGAATTTTTTTCTTATACATATACATACATATATTACTTGAATCATACATATATTATTTCATATGATTATTTGTATAAATCTAGCTGCTAAATTTGAATTCAATAGTGTAATTTGATTTTTTTACGTTGCTAATTTAAATTTTTGACACTCTTCAAGTAAGTGTTCGCAGTCTTCCATAGAGCTTAAAATTTTAAATTCTCGAAACTAAAGTAAAATGAATTAAGCATAAAAACATGCAAATATACATACTTCTATAAAATACTCGAAAATATTAATATTTTTAATTAATTAATGAATTGATTAATTTCAAATATTTAGATAATATGTACATTATGTGAATTATATTAATTACAATTTGGTGTAAATCTACACCTATTTTTTATGAAACTTCTCTTTGACTTTTACTAGGAAGGATGATTCTGAGTGCAGACTGCAGACACATTGAACGGCTAATACATAGTTCATTTTGCTTGTGCATAACGAAATAAGAAAAGGTCTTTCTCTTTACCTGCTAATGTAATGGACTGCGACCTTTTCGAAGTTTTTCAAGATTTGTATAATTTTTGACAAAATTATATGAATTTTTAGTTTTTTAACAATGGGTTTCCGGAAACCCATGGAAACCATTAGGGTGACACCGCTGAATTTGTATCACAATCTTACTTACATTAAAACAAATATATCTGGCATCTTAATAATTCTATACCTATATTCTAGTCCCATGGTAAGTTCGATATTTACATATCTTATTGATATTAAATTATTTCAATTGTTTTTAAATTTCAAAAATTTGTTATTTTAATTTGAATTCAGTTAATTTCATTTTTTTCTTCAATCGGTTTCTTCAATATTAATAAATATGATATTTTGCTTCAAATAATTTTTATTGTTTTATTTTTCATCAATTGTATTATAATATTATATATGTAATGTATACATTTTACCCAAAGTGCCACATAAAAACACACGACAATTATTATTTTATTAAGTAATACAAAATACAAAACTTATTTCATTTATGTACAATGTGCGGATTAAAAAAATACTATGCAAACTTTTTGATAACATTACTCCTACGAACAAAAATATCAAATACAGTTTTCTTCACTCAGGAAACTATGTTTGCATTGAGATAGAAACGTGCGTTTGAATTTACATAATGCTGTTCTTATTGGATTTTGGCCGGTATCAACAGGCAGATAAGATCTTCAGTCTTCGGATTCTGCAACTCCCATTTGACATCGACATTGACCTTTGGATAAGACTTGAGGACGGGCATGATTGCTGTGTAGCTGTACTTCTCGTTGCCTTTCAGAGGACATGCCAATCCAGTGTCCTCACAGGCATTTGGATGAGCTAGAGGGAACGGCACTGGCATACCCATCATCACACCATGAACCACCGTGTTCAATTTTGACACAGCGGTGTCTGTTAAAAAAAAAACAATTACATGTCATCTGCATCTACTAATAATAAATTTTAATGTGATCAATTCTTACTTGTCGTGAATTCAACGTGGATGGATACGTTCGTGTTCCTTTTCAGGACGCATTCCTTAGCACTGTCATCGCATCCGGATATTTTAACAGCGTCTATTTTGGCCAATTTGGAACCTGTAAATCCGAGATCATTATTTGGTTTAATAATCAAATTGGATTGAACGGAAACACGACTAGTCATGGCCCTTTGCGTGTACGACAAAAGGCACCGTCATGCGTAGCGAGACATTAAATTTATATTTATGTATACATATGCATATTGTATACACATGTTACAGTCCAAGTGTACATTTCTTTCGTTCATAAAAATACTAGTTTATTCATAAACGAACCAGTCTAGCCAGTTATAGTGTACACAAAATAACAAACTACTAAGCATCAGTTTAAATATTCTCAGTCGTTTGTCCTATCCTCTATGTATGTACGTACTAATGTAAGCTTACCCTAGATTGCAAAGTTTTTAACATTAACGGAAAAGGGAATTATATTGCAACGCTGTAATACGGTTTCCATAAGATTTCCTCTTTAAATAGGTACTTTAGTGTTTAGCCAGCTCAAAAGTTTTGACACTCATATCTGAGTACTCGAGTACCTACTCGGCCTTTTTTAGGCTACTCGATAACCGTATATTTCAGCCAAACACTCGGATAATACTCGAATATAAAATATAAAAATTTCAAACTTTGAAATTATTTTACGAAACTACATATGTATGTTGATGCTGGTACAGTCGATGTTTACCTAGATTTATTATAATTATCTTCGACTTGGATGAACGAATAGGGGATAATTTCGTTTTTACTTTTCTATGCCGCACGGTGTAATTAATATACGTTGAAATTTGGGTATTTTGCAGCTTTTTTCTAATTCGCGTTACTTTTCTTATATATCTTTTTTCAGCTTTGGCATTTCTTCATCCGCAAAAAAAAGTCGTTTCACTCCGATATTCAGTATAATACAGTCATATTGTGAATCGTCGTATTCGACGTATTTTCTATTTAAATAAATTTTTATTATATGGCGTTTTTATTATTATTTTTTAGTAAATATTATTTTTTAATTGAAATAAATTTAAATGTAGGACGATTAAATTTTTTGTATATTTGTTATGTCCTGAAATAGAAATAGTTTTATTCTTTTTATACTTATAATTTTACTCATTACAGTTTCAAAAAATAAAAATTAGTCTAATATAACCGGATACTCGGTTATTTTCAATTTTTACTACTCGATACTCAAATTGTTGATAAAGTCGAGTGTTTGGAAACTCTGGTGAGTACTATATTTGAGGCAAATTTTTGACTGTTAGCACTTAAATTAAAACTAATGGTTCGTGTATGAACAAACTAGTACGTTTGTGAACAAACCAGAGTGAACACACTTGGACTGTAACTTGAATTGAAAAATATTTTTATAATTTTAGGAAAATCAATTCCATTGAAACTGAACTGACCTGAAAAAAAATAATAGCTTTTAATTATTTCAATACAATCGGCATTGTTATTTAGTATATACGTACATATATTAAAAAATGGTATACATATGTATGTAGCATCAATGGCATACAGCCCCAAGCTTAAAGATCGCGAGTTAGGATAAAAAAACATCAAAATAATGAAACTTATAATATAAAAATATAAGCATGTCTTAACAGCTGAAGAAAAATCAGTTTTATTATTATGGTAGTTCTATTATTTTTAAAAATTAAAATTTATGTTATCTTCATACAATTATCATAAAGTTTTATGAAGGAAGAAAAATAAATGTTTTGATTATTTGTTACAGACACCACATACTTTACAAATTTCTTTATATTTTTTTCTGTTTTTTGAGGTAACTTAACCACTCAGCAGTTTTATCAATCTGATATTGAAAAACACTAGATTTTTATTCAAATTTAATATATAACTAAACAAGTTTTATTCATATGTGATTGAGTAGTGACGGTGATTGTTTTCCGCTATCATATATCTGAAATCTTAACGTAAGAAGTGCCAATTAAGTCACACATTGTCGTACATATATTGTTAATATTATGTAACACATTGTCATATATTGTTAATATCATAAATTGATGAAAAATATGTTGCATTATTGTACATATATTGACATAGACATGTAACTAACTTACGTACGTACATATGTCTCATTTTTTACATTGAATGAAATAGTTATAAATTTAGTTATAAAATATGATAATTTTCAAGTTCTTTCCAATACTTAGTTTGAATTTGTCAAATTTTAAGATATACAATACGATACATATAATACACTCTTCAAATTAATCAAACCAAAACAGACGCCATACTCTTTAGTGTTAGAAAGCATAAGCCAAGTTCAGATCTGAAAATCCCCTCTGGAAAAAGTCTGAAATGGCAGTCAGTAATAAAATATTTAGGAGTAACGTTCGATAAAAGAATGAGATGGGCACCTCACATTGAGGGAGCGAAATGCAAGGCGATGCGGGGTATATCCTCAATATATTCAATATTTAATCGCCATAGTTCTTCATCAACTCAAAATAAAATAAAATTATATCGCACGCTCATATTACCATTATTAACCTATGCTTCACCTGTATGGAATAACGCCTCGAATACTAACCTTTCCAAGCTGCAAGTAATACAAAATAAATCCCTAAAAATAATTTATAATACACCCATATATACTAACTTGAAAAAACTGCATGCCATATATTATTATATCCCGTTTGTTACAGGCATTACTAACAAACTAACCAGTAGATTCTATGACAGAATCACTAATAACCATACTAACACACTTGTGAAGAGTCTCGGTGATTACAACAAAATGTCTATACCCTTCAGGTATAACACACAGATTACCTAAACACAATCTGCTTTAGGTCATCGACTTTAGTGAGTCTTTAATTAATATTATGTATTAGATGTATTATGAGCATTTATTAGGATTGTAAATAGGTTTTTGAGCTCTTTTTCCTATTATGCTGTAGATTAACATTAGAATAATATAATACTATGATTACTAACCAAATTAAATAAAATTGTAAAATAGAAAATGATCAGTAGATCAGTAGCTATTGAAATAGATATACGATGTATTGTGAACATAATTTCGTAATAATAAAAAGCATTTAAAAAATATATATATAATACACTCGTATGTACATAAAACAAATCGACATTTTTATATCAATTTCAAAAAACTTTTAGGTAACTCAATTTTTCCCCGTTTAGTTAAAATTAGCATTGCTAAAAATCAGTATTTATTTCAGAAAAATACCTCAATTTACTACAATTTGAGAAACTATATGTACATATGTTCATACATATGTACGATTGTGTGTGGGACACGAGGTGGCGTGACGCGTCAGTCAACGACTAGTAATATTATTACACGAATTAAATATGGTACTGTACCATTAACCAAGCTTCACTGTACCACATGGCCGTTGGCATTCACAGTACTCATGTATCATACATACACACATTGTATACTACAGATTGACAAGCGCTTGGAAAATTTGCGCAGTTGATGATGCTTGGTAGGATATAAAATTACAAATGACATTTAATGCGAACACATTTTTTCCATTTAAAGCACTCTCAATTACACGTATGAAACTTTTGACTCATTATAAGTCACCAAATGACAAAACAAGATTCAAGTTGTGTAAGTACATATTTATGAATAATTTTAGTATTGTATGTATGTATGTATGTATATATTTAATTTGTTATATTGATTTCAAAAATATTTTTCATGTTATATTGTTTATTCTAGTACGTAAAAAGCATAATATCAACATATGTCTAAATTTAGAGCAATGAACTTTCAAAGATAATATAACATTCTATAACAAAGAAAGTATTTATAATAGGCTTGGCGAAAATATATAATAGATTAAAGTGCACTTACATACAATATTTACTTTACTATGTTGTATCAAGCATAGAAGTATATTGATTAGAAGATATGTAGTAATCAAAATGATGACACAAAACCAAGTACATAATTGGATTTGACTGGAACTAATGAAAATGTACTCCATTTGTACATATGTAGCAAATAAAATTCGCATTGAAAATTCAACAATCGAATGGGTAATTTAGAAAATGATCTGACTGGTTTTCAATGCAGATGTTAATAAATAATTGATATCATCCGTTATGTCATACACATGTAGATATTTTATAACATTCAAAATTAATGGAGTGCGGAATTTTATATATTGAAAATACTGTTCCATTTTTTTTTAAATACATAAATCGTTTATCATAATAAATTAAACTAGAATTGAATACTACTGCCAAACTGAAATTTCATAAATATTTACATTATATATATATAATAGAAGAAAGAAATGTATACATATATCGATATATGTACTCATACAAACATTTATTGTATAGGTAAATAACATGTTGAACTTTGAATGATTCCATTTATAGATAATTTACAATGATTGCAATTCAATTGTAAGAAATTCCAATTGATATTTTTGACTGTAAGTTAAAAAATAAGTTGCTTTTGTGTCAAAACATTAATATCAAAATATAATTAAAGAAATGTAAATAGGTTTTTGAATTTTTTTCCTATTATGCTGTACATTAACATTAGAATAGTATAATACAATGATGACTAAAGCCTGGACCCAGAATGTGCCGCGTATTTTTCAAATGTTGTAAATGCATTGTTAAAGGTTTGCCGAACTTTTTTTACAAAGGATTTACAACAATGGAACAATGAGCGGCACCTTGGCTATCCTACCTCTAATGATGACTCTAATGATGACTAGCAAAAATAAAATAAAATTGTAAAATAGAAAATGATCAGTATCTATTAAAATATATATAAGATGCATTGTGAATATAATTTAGTAATATTAAAAAGCATTTAAAAATCAAAAATATAATTAATTGCAAAAAAAACATTCTGTAACCAAAATCTGTGATTTTTTTCTAATAATTATTATATGTATTTCTAATCTGGAAAATTTTCATTTTAAATGTAGCTTATAGCTTCTTTTGTTTTTGCGTCTAAAAAATTGATGAAAATGCTAAGTTCCGTTTTAGTTCAAATTGAAACAAAGCGATAAAATACGTAGGTATGATTTCAATTGGTGACAAAATTCTAAAAAACGTTTTGCACCGTTGCACATGTATGAAATTGAAGGTAGGAAAACTTGCCACAATCACTCCAGACGCTGGCTGTTGCGAATGATATGCAGGCTACCAGTAGCAGGAGTAGACAGGAGCTGGTCGAGTTCATCCTGCTGGTCGAGTTCGGCGTCAAAACACTAGTGGACAAAAGCAAATGGTATTGGGACGACGACTCGCCGCCGGAAATCAACAATAAACTAACGGCGGCCAACCACCACTCACACGCTTATATACAACGCAACTCGGGACAGTTTATTGGCCAGGAAAATGCCATGTCGGAGTGGCTAAAAGACAGATAAAATAACTGGGCGGTGACTCACTTAATGGCCTGCTGCCGGCTCAAAGAAAATCTCGGAAAAATCTCGGAAAAATCTTGCTGTGTCAGAGCACTTGTCACGAATGGGTCGATATCTAATTTTGATTTATCTCCTTTTTGGATGTTTTGGAGTTCTAATCAAAATCGGTCGTAGGTCAACTTTCGTTGAATAATTCCGTCATAACTTTTATCTATATTTTTTAATTATTTTAAATGCTCTTTAAGAGGGCTGTACACCCGAAACCTTAATTTTGTTGCCGTTCCTTTCTTTGATATATATATATATATATATATATATATATATATATATATATATATATATATATATATATATATATATATTGATTGAATGTATATATTGAGTGATTGCGACAATATATATCAATATATATATTGAGTGAATGCGACAGTTTTGCTTCGACCAGATAATACGTATTTTAAATCGACAAGATCGAGGTTTCGTATTCTCCAATTTTCTCCTCTGAAACTGGACCAATTTTTAAAAAAAAATCATCATCGGTATGAGAAAGATATTTTCTGTGCAACTATGCGCGTATTTTTTTTTTTAAATCGACCGTTATATAAGCACGCTGGACTCTTTTCGTGGGTGTAAAAAAGAGGCGATTTTATAGATGTTTGGCGGCTCCTAGCTCCTATAAAAAATAACTAATCAAAAAAATAAAACGATAGATGCATCTCAATGGTGGATATCCATAGCTTATTAAAAAATAATTTTTCTATTGCCGTAATTGAGGAAGGGAGAAGTGTAATACGTTTGTATGGACAAGGCGCTGGTGTTCAGCCCTTTTAATAATCAGAAATTTTGTTCACAATACAACGTAAGTCTATTCTTATATGTGTAGGTAGTTACTGATCTAGTGATCATTTTTACTTTATCTATGTACGTAGTAACAATAGATGAAGTTTTGTGATCATGCGAAAATTCGAACTCGAGATTTTGACTGATTCGAACTCAGAATCGATCACTGATCACGTTTTCATGATCTAGAAAAAATGTGTGTGTGTGTGTGTGTGTGTCTGTGTGGGTGTATATTTTGGGGATATTTTTAGCACCGTTAGTCCTATCGAACTGAAACTTAGTATCGCTTACTGAAATTCTTATCGACACGACGTAAATTTTTTTCAAATTTTTAAGTTGACCGGAAATGGTACCTCGCCTTATAGGTGTCCTCTTTTTTTAAGTTTTTGAATTCAATTATCTCCCAAACCACTAACTGAATCGGACTGAATTTTTTTTAAATATGATAAAAATAATAATTTTTATAGCCTCATATTTTTTAAATATTTCTATCTGAACCGGAAGTAGTACTTTTACTCTAGAGAATCGAAGTTTTTTATGTTTTTTTCAGAAACCTTTTGGTTTATTGAACTGAAATTTCATATCTAGAAGTTTAAGTTTAATACCAAGTTAATTATAAAATTTAGTTAGCATCCGTAAACCGGAAGTAGCAGTTTACTCTTGTTCAATTTTTCTTCCACTATTTTTTTCGACCCCTTAAACATGTGTGTTCGTCACAAAAAAATTCAAGTATAATTCTTGTATCAATTTGATGAAAAAAAAAAATATTATTATATTTTATAAACCGGAAGCGGGATTTTTTTCCTCGTAGAAAGGTCAAAAATGTTGTGCCCACTACTCTGTCCGCACCCCTGAACGTATTAAGCTGAAAATTTATATTTCTATCCTTTATGTACTAACTTAGAGCTGGTAGGGTTTTGGTCAGAATTCGTAAACCGGAAGTAGTATTTTTTTTAAAACAATATTTCAATATTTTATTTTGACCTTTAAAATTATTTTTATTTTCTTGATATTTAATGAGTATGATACTGATAGTGATTTTTAGTAATAAAAAAAATTTGAACACAATCAGACAACCGGAAGTAGAACTTTTGTTTTATGCAAGTTTCCATACATTTGCGCTCAATTTGTATCGCTATCATAGTCTTCAGTTCAATATCAATTTTTATATATATTTTGTTTTGTAACCTTCTTATATTCCTCAAATACATAGATAAAGTCATGGGTTGGTCACACCCGAATTTTTTATTTTACAAATAGATTTTTTTTTTTGTTAGTATTTATAATATTATCTTATTTTAATGCTAATTATTACAGAATAATAGGAAAACATCTATTTACATTTTTTTAAATTGTTCATAATACATTTTGTACATATACATATGTAAATGTAATATTTAAACTAAATACTCTTGAGTTCGATGATTTAAAGCAAGTTACATATATATAACATAGATACTCTGTGATTATATTTAAAGGGTATAGACATTTTTTATTTTACAAATTGATTTTTTTTTGTTAGTATTTATAATATTATCTTATTTTAATGCTAATTATAATATTACAGAATAATAGGAAACATATATTTATATAATATTTTTTTTTTAATTGTTTATAATACATTTTGTACATATACATATGTACATATGTAAATGTAATATTTAAACTAAATACTCTTGAGTTCGATGATTTAAAGCAAGTTACATATGTTAACATAGATACTCTGTGATTATATTTAAAGGGTATAGACATTTTTTATTTTACAAATTGATTTTTTTTTTGTTAGTATTTATAATATTATCTTATTTTAACGCTAATTATTACAGAATAATATCTATATGTCAATAGGTAAAAATAATACACATACATATGTAGGTATATCTAATATATAATTTCAAAAGAGACTTTGTAAATATTGTTGGTTCGTATAAAAACAAATGAATTTTTAAATAAATTTAAAATAAAATACAACTATTCAAATAAATTTAATAAAATATTTACTATTATATTGGCCATGTTTAAGCGGTTTATATTACAAATACCTAGTAAAACCCTAGTATAATATAATATTCATACCTCTTATAAGGCGGTGAATCGGTTTAATAAAAAAGCGTAGGAAATGTATGAAACAACAAAAAAATATATTTTCCTTCCTTTTTTTCCGATTTATCGCTGTATAGCGAGGTTTTTCATATATTATATATATATTTTAAAATAAAACTAAATAAACAGTAACTAAAGCTGTATATTCCTTATGTTTTACAATTTTAGTATCAGGAACAAATGAACAGATTTTCAACAATAATCAGAATAATTCTAAATTATTCAAACCAATTTGAATCAAATTTTACATAATTTGCTTTTGGCGTCTGGGTCACTGCATCGAAAGTGACTTGAACGTAAGTCGAAAGATCGAAAAGAATGTATGCATGGTATACAATACTATACATATGTATATATGTATGCATGATAAACGACTTTTTCACACATCATCACAAAAAATCGCGAAAATATTTCGATCTTTCGACTTTCGTTCAAGTCACTTTCGACGCAGTGACAACCACCGATACATATAATAGTTGTTTATTAGATATACCCAGCGTCACCCAATCTAAAATAAGTAATTTATAAAACTATTTTGTTTATTTGACCTTAGCAACTAGCAATTTTGGCTCAAGTGATGCTGAGTACATACATACATACATATTTATACATACACATATATATATATATATATATATATATATATATATATATATATATGTGTATATAAAACTCCTGAATATACATATGTATTACTAGGATATATATATATATATATATATATATATATATATATATATATATATATATATATATATATATATATATATATATATATATATATATATATATATATATATATATATATATATATATATATATATATATATATATATATATATATATATATATATATATATATATATATTTATATATATATATATATATATATATATATATATATATATATATATATATATATATATATATATATATATATATATATATATATATATATATATATATATCCTAGTAATACATATGTATATTCAGGAGTTTTTTTGTTGCCGGAACTCACTTCTTGTCAAGTTTTTTCTAAGAAAAAATTATAATATTCGTTTGAAGCATAAAAACTGCCGAGAAAAAAGGAGCCGGAACGCCGTTCCACTGCGTTACATGGGAAAAAAGCCCTGCATATATGTATGTAATATCGTTTTATTATTCTACAATATATGTACGTAGTACATATTTATGCAATTCATTAAAAATGTTAAACGAAACGCTATGATTTACACACTATTAGTGCAAAGTATGTAATGCCATGAAAATTCAATCTCTTTGTGTGTTATAATAAATTAATGTGTCATTTACACCTCTTTGTAGTATTACTTTTATAATTATCTACAACCGCAGAAATGTTTGTGGTATTTTATACGTCCATATACAGCATTTTTTGAAATTAAATATAATTAAAACTATAACTATAACGACATATACATAGTTTTTTTATAAAGAAATTGATTGATGTGGATAATGTATGCGTGATGACATTTTCTTCGTTTTATTGGAACCAATTTTGTTACAATTCTTATAGTACTCTTCCAATTCGTACATCAATAGGATAATTGATCAATTAGTGTCAATTTTTAGCCGAAGGAAAAAATACAAAGGAGAACAATTAACTAATTGACTATTGAACTATGTATGTACATACATACATTTGTATAAGTACCGACATGTTATAAAATAATTATAATAATGCGTTTTTAATTCATCAGTGTATAAAATAATGCTATTTACCAGAAAATGTTCACTAATATCTTCGATATTATGCCATAATTGTAAAAATTTTTGTTCAATTCATAGATACAATCGTTAATATAAAAAATATGTATGTACATACGATTCAAAAAATTGTAAAAATATATTTATATATTTTTTTATTATATAGATTTCATACAGATATACAATTGTAAATTATAAACGATTTTTAATGACTATGTTTAAAAGATCAAATCAAAAATACCATATATTTTTATTTATGTACTTAACCACTTATTAACATCCTGGAAAATCTACTGCATTATAATTAAATTACAGAATGTAATTTGGTTTTTTTCTTGCAGTTTTTATCCATTTATGCATAGCCCTGAATGAATAATCCAAAAGATAAATATTTCATTATATATATTTACAAACAAGGGAATCGTATGAAGGAAATATGTCGTTACGTGTATTTCTGAATTTTAAATGACCGTACTTGACCTTCTCTTTCTGAAGTTTTGCTAGCAGTATTTATAAATGTATTTGTAATTAGAATGAATTTGCAATCGCGTATTTTGTTTTGCGATAAATTAAAAAAAATGTACTGTAAAAAATAAACAATTGGAATATCCGAATACATACAAACATATTTATGTGTCTAAAAATATACAATTTCATATTGCAACGTTATCACGTACATACTTACGTTCAATCGCCTACAAAATATTGCGCATAAAAATATAATTCACGATTACATTTATTATTTGGAGTTCCAATTAATAAAAATGCTATTATATGTGCAAATATGTAGTTCTCCAAGCCAGTGCTATCAAACCCTGGTCTGTGAGCTGGCGATAGTCAGTTCACGGTCAAAAACGTAGATAGCAAAACTCAAATAAAAACCAAATTAAAAATTACAACGATACCATAGTTCTCAAATCCACATGGGTAATTCGTGTTTCAAATAATTGTATAATGACGTGTTTCATAATTATTTGGCTGTTACTATTTACAATAGAAGGTAAGGAATACGACATACATAGCATCTTTGTGCAAAGTCATCAATAATTATGTTACAAATTTAACAGAACGTACTAAAATGATTATAAAATCCGTATACTCAGTGGTGTCACCCCAATTTTGGAACATCGGGTTTCCAATTTTTTTCAATTTAAATATATGTAGCCAGCAGCATAGCTCGGTCGTTAAGCTTCTGCTTAGCGTCGAAAGGCGCCGAGTTCGATCCCTGGGCCCGAGCCTCGAACGAAAATGAATTTTTCAGAGTATGCTGTTGGTCAGACCTGGATTTGTGACTCCAGATTGATCGTTTCCTATCAGAGTTTGGCAATTTTCTCTGATTTCATTGTTGAAACGGTTCCCGGTAAAAAAAATTGGCTAAAAATCCTTCCTACCTACTATGTCACCACTATTTGAAGTATGATTGGTGTACAATAAAATGTATGTACAATTCATAGATGTCTCGTTAATTTGCGAGTTTTTTAGTGTCTCGTAATTCAACGACTTGTGATAAAAATGCTGCATTTGTAATTGTAATTGTAATTTGTAATTGGCCAGGAAGGCGCATTGGGATTTACCTGTAAGGCCTTCCTGGTATATATGTAAAAATAATAAAAAAAATAATAATAATATGTATATACATTTTTTTTCGTCCAAGGCACTGAAAATTTTAATTTAAATTAAAATAAATACAAATTTCAATTTTTACGTAATAGTGACTTGGATGATTTTTTTTCTTATATATTACTTGAGGAGTTCGGTCTTTCGTGTCATGCGGGGAAGACGTGCTTCTGCGTTCTTCCCGCTATTACTCGCTTAAACCCGGCTATTGCACGAAATTTAATCTAAAAACTTAACCATCTAATCACTTATTTTACTAATTGCATCCTAGTATAATTTAAGTGTAAAAATAAACAGCAAATCGGTCGTAAAAAGCGGTTTTATATCAGTTATTTCGAAAAATTTTGTGCTAATTTTTGTGTCAAATCTGAGCAAAAGAATATACGAACGAGATACATCTCCTTACCTGAATACAAAAAAAGGGTCCTTCAGTCGGTCCCACAGAAGCAATAAATCTTCCACATAATTGCTTCCAGCCAAAAATCTTTAACGAACTTTACTTAATAGAATAATAGCAAACAGAAACGGTGTTTCCCAACTGTCTATCAGTTCTTTTTCATATTTAAATTATATTAAAGTAATTCGTGTAATTTTATATTCTTTACTAAAGTTATTATTAAAATATTAAATTGCAAACCGCACTCACATATATAAATCCGTTGTCTCCAAAGAGGCGTCTCACGATAAAGATCTATAAAAAAGTAGTATAACAATTGCTAATCTATTATTATCATAACTAACTACTTTCACTTACAAAGTAACCCTGTTAAATGGCATGTAATAACTCATAAGTGATCCAAGTGATACCTAGGATGACTATCTGTCAAAGCTGACCACAGAGAAGAGTCTATGGCGGTAAGAACTCACTCCTTGAATGGAAATCTCTCTCAAGTACCGCCTTTTTCTCAACACATCTTGGATAAATGCGAGAAAAATAATATCCAAACCTCCAACAAGGTAAGAGTGACGATGGATGATAGCTTAGCTAATAGAAACCTGTATTTAGCCACGTACAATGTAAGAACGTTATCGAGTGAAGGAAGTGTGCTTGCATTAGAGAATGAATTAGAAAATATCAAATGGGATATAGTAGGACTTAGTGAAGTAAGACGAAAACAGCAAAACCAAATAATCCTAAAAAGTGGTAACTGTCTCTACTGGAGAGGGCTACCAAATGGTAGAATAGGAGGAGTAGGGTTTCTTATCAATAAGAGAATAGAAAGAAATATTATAGAAATAAGCGACATATCGGAACGTATATGCTATATAGTATTAAGAATCTCGAGCAGGTACACTTGTCAAATCTTCCAAGTGTACGCCCCCACATCTAGCCACCCAGACGAGGAAATAGAAGACTTCTACGAAAAAATACAGGACGCATACGATAATAGCCGTCACCACTTTAAAATAATCATGGGCGACTTTAACGCAAAAATAGGACAAAAGGCAAATACAGAAAGAGCAGTAGGCAATTTTGCTACCGGCCAAAGAAACGACAGAGGCGATCGCCTCATAGAATTCGCAGAACACAACAGGCTCTTTATCACTACTTCATTTTTCAGGAAAAACACCAACAATAAGTGGACTTGGGAGAGTCCTAAAGGAGACAGAAACGAGATCGATTTCATCCTAACAAATGCCCTGCACTCCGTTAAAGACGTTAGTGTTTTAAGTAAAGTAGATATAGGTAGCGATCACAGATTAGTCCGTGCCAAGATGGCCATTAATATAAATTGCGAACGTAGGAAATTAATAAAAGGATGCAGTAACTCTCCAGATTTCGCTCAACTAAGGTCTAGGAAAAAGGAATTCGAACTCGAACTTGGAAATCGATACGGGAAATTAAACCCAGAAGCAGACATCGAGGAATTGAACACTGTAATTAGTTCGGTTCTAACCTCAACAGGTAAGAAATTAGGTGGATTCAGGAAACAGATTAAATTAAGCAAAATTTCAGCGGAAACAAAAAACCTAATTAAGCATAAAAGGAATTTAGATAGGGATAATAATAAGCAAGAATACAATCTAGTAAATAAGGAAATTAAAAAGAGAATAGTCAGGGATGTCAGGGATTTTAACAGCAAGCTAATAGAAAATACCATTAAGAATAACCGTAGCCTGAAAAAGTGCAAACAGGATCTTTTCTTAGGCAAAAACCAAATGATCGCAATCAGATCAGAGAGCGGAGTAATAATTAGGAATAGAGAAGAAATCATAGACAGAGTTTACACGTTCTATGCAAAACTATACGAGAACGACAACGGCCAATTCCCCGCTCTGGAATCGACACACGGCCAAAGGGTTCCTGCAGTATTGCCTAGCGAAGTAGAGGCCGCGCTAAAAACTGCAAAGAACGGTAAAACCCCAAGGGAAGATAATATTCCCATTGACTTACTAAAATGTGGCGGCCCCCCCCTAATTAATATCTTAGCTAGGCTTTTCAGCAAATGCATCCAGAACCAAGCTATACCAGAAGGATGGAATAACGCAACTATCATTTTAATACACAAAAAAGGCGACAAAAGCGATATCAAGAACTACCGACCCATTAGTCTACTTTCAGCGGTCTACAAGCTCTTCACGAAGGTTATTACAGAAAGGCTGAAAAATATCCTCGACGAGAACCAACCTATAGAGCAGGCAGGGTTTAGGGCAAATTTCAGCACAATGGACCACCTCCAAGTAGTTGGCGAACTAATCGAGCGCGCCAACGAATATCAACGGCCATTGTGCCTAGGTTTCGTCGATTATGAGAAAGCCTTCGATACAGTTAGTCATAATGCAGTACTTAACGCTCTAAAAACACAGGGAGTGCCGGAACCCTATGTGGGACTGTTAGCTGCAATATATAAGAATGCCACAGCTTCGGTTAAAATTTTTTCAGGTACAGATAGATTTAGCATAGGAAAAGGAGTAAGACAAGGAGATACAATCTCGCCCAAGTTATTCAATGCGGTGCTTGAGGGAGTTTTCAGGAAATTGGATTGGGATACAGCCGGAGTAAGCATCAATGGTCGCTTTTTGAGTCACCTTCGGTTCGCAGACGATATAGTTTTAGTAGCTCGTGATTCAGCTGACCTACTTATCAGACTAACACAGCTGGACAGGGAAAGTAGAAAAGTAGGATTAAAAATTAACGTAGATAAGACTAAACTAATGTTCAATAGTTATTGCATGCCTGATAGCATCCCCTTAGATGATAAACCAGTAGAAGTAGTAAATAATTATTTATATTTAGGTCAAATAATTGACATGTCTGGTAGTAAAAATGAAGAGATAAAGAGACGTATGAAATTAGGGTGGAGTGCATTTGGACGGATGAATGCTGTTTTTAAATCAAAAATGCCACTCTGCCTGAAGAAAAGGATCTTTGATCAATGCGTTTTGCCAGTGATGACGTATGGATGTGAAACTTGGACACTGAACGCCAAGATGCAAAATAAAATCCAATGCACTCAAAGAAGTATGGAACGCTGTATGCTTGGCATAACGAGGAAAGACAGGAAGCGGAACACGTGGGTGAGAAATATGACAAGGGTAGTGGACATAGTGGATAGAGTGAAGAGATTGAAATGGCAATGGGCGGGTCACGTAGCTAGGAGGATGGACGAAAGGTGGACAAAAGAAGTGCTTGAATGGTACCCGAGAGAAGGCAAAAGAGTAAAAGGAAGACCGCAAGGAAGATGGGTGAACGAAATAAGGAAAATGTGCGGAATGAGATGGATGAGTGTTGCGCAAAACAGAGACGAGTGGAAGCGTGTTGGAGAGGCCTTCATCCAGCAGTGGATGGCGAATGGCTGTAAATGATGATATTACTTGAATGTTATAATACATATTTTAAATGATTGTATAAATCCATTAGATGTTAAATTTGAATTTAATAGTGTAATTTGATTTTTTTATGTTGCTAATTTTAATGCACAGACAGTGGGTTTTTTTTCTTATTCTATGTAGTATCATCAGCAGTGTGATGTAACCAGTATTCAACAAATGGCTTTGCATCGAATTCAGAAAGTCGATTTCCAAGAAGTTTAATAGTCATTGAGTGGGATATGTTATCTACAGTTAAACTATTTCTTTGATCGTTAGGAATATTATTCATTAAACTAAATGCCCTTTCAGCTTCTGCAGAGCTCACAGCAAAAGTTATCTATTGTCTTACCTTCTTGGATACTTTTCGAAATCGATTTATTGATAAATCGCGATCGTCGACATAATCCCAAAAATCGTTAATCCAAATTGAGAAATTTACGAGATCATTAAAATTTAAAGATTTCTATAATTTTTGACAAAAATTATATGAAGTTTTAGATTTCTAAGAACGGGTTTCCGAAAACTTTTGATTTTTAACAACGGGTTTCCGGAAACCATTGGGTTGACACCACTGGTATAGTGCAATGTTCTGATACAATTTATTTTCTTGGACTGACTAAAAAGTGTAGAAAATCTTGAAACTTTTCGCTGGGTGGCCAAACTACGTGTTTCATTTTCCTTTATCTAATTTATGGTATGTGCATGTTTAATGGAGAGGCTCGCTTTACGCTCAAAAATTACATATGTCAACTGATGTCTCTAGTTTTCAAATCAGTATTCATTCGCATTCCTGGAATTACATACGACATACGTACATACGACATACATACATACGACTCAATACTTATTTTTATTTATTTAATAATAATGGCATCCCAAAAAAAACCCAAGAAATAGAACAAATGTGGGTTTCGAGGTGGGAGACGAGGAACGAACCGAGACTTTATGGATTCATATTCGGCCGAGTTTATCTGGCGAATGAAGCTGGATAAAAGCGATCACTCTGATATTATTCTTCAAAACATACATATCTACGTTTCCGCTGTAAGGTAGAAATATATATTTATAAATTATACGTTACTACGCCACGCCATCTGTAAACAATACGTCGAAGCAATGATACAGCTAGTGCAAAACGCGTTGTCGCAGCGAAGCGTAATAATTGGTTTTTGAATGTGAAGGCGAGCCTTACTATTAAATAAGTAGTTGTTTTTTTTCTTTCACAAAATTACTGGATTTTAATAAAAAAAATTAAGGTTAAATGATAAGCCTCACGATGTACTTAAACAAGACTATCGGTTATTGAAAAAAATTGAAATTAGCTTCAAAGATTATGTAATTTATAAAAAAATATATATAAGAACGAGGGGAGGGGGGGGGGGGTTTCATCCCATTCCAAAAATGTGAAGCTAATCCACGAGCAATATAAAAATATATTACTGGTTTGTTCAGTGTTCACTGACAGAAAAAATTAAATTCACAAGAATTCCGCAAATTAAAAAGCTAATTATTAATATTATATACCCATAACAATATTTCTCACATGATTAGCCAGCAGCATAGCTCGGTCGTTAAGTTTATGCATAACACCGAGAGGCGCCGGGTTCGATCCCATGAGCTGACCTCGATTGAAAAGAATTTTTCTGAGTACATCTGTAGTGCTGCTGGTCAGACTTGGATATTTGTGACTCCAGGTCAATCGTTTCCTATCAGAGTTCGCCAATTTTCTCTGATTTCATTGTTGAAACGGTTCCTGTTTATAATTTACTAAAAATCCTTCTTACCTACTATGTCACCACTATTTGAGTATGATAAATGTACAATTCATAGATGTCTCGTTAATTTGCGAGTTTTTCAGTGTCTCGTAATTCAGCGACTTGTATTATTAAAATGCTGCATTGTTTGCAGTGGCGGCTCGTGATAATTTTTAGTGGCGGGGCTGCATTGAAAAGATGTCTAAAAAATGTCACCATAATTATTCTATCATGTCATAACAGGACAAAATAAGCACAATTTTTGGCGTACGACCACTTACATGTGGATTTAAGTATTATTGAAAAAAAAACTAGCAAAATTCACCACCCATTAAAGGGGTGCGTCCAAACGCGATGAAGATTTCGAAAAATACGCTGGTACTCCAGTAAGATTGCTAAAAAAAATTCGTTCTTGCTGGTTTCGCGACGCGGATTAAAAAAAACCCCAAAACCTTTCAAAAACTTAACCCCCTAATTCGTAACGAAAAACATTAACCTGTTGACAATGCATCGATACATCGGTTGTTTCATCTGCCATAACAGCTAGATAAGTTGCTTTTTTTTATTTCAGCACTTATTTGTTCCCTACACACGTTCAAAATACAATCTAAAAGTTCATTTTGAATAGTTTTTGATGTCTCTTTAAAAACCGAAGAAGTTTGAAAATGTTTTTTTAAAGAATTGTCGAAATTTTGTGAATATTCTAGAAGCCCCCGAAAAACTTCTGGATTTTTTGAATTATCTGTTTCATCGTGTCCCCTCATTGGAATTTCAAATTTACCGCAAAATTTAACGTAATCAATAATTTTAAATAAAACATCCCGATTTTTTTGACGTTTTCGTTATGCTTATCTATTTCCCGCCGACAAGCTTCCCAAAATCGTGAGATTACACACATTTTTTAAGTGTTCGACACTTCCCTCGTGTTTTTAAATTTATCGTTTAAATGTTGTAAGTCAATAACTCCTGTTTTCGTCCAAGATGCTTCGCCTGGCGACTCGCCTCCAAACAAAAGACACGGATAACAAAATAACGCGTTTTTTTCTGTACATCTCGTTAACCAATTGTATTTTTTATAAATGTCTGGATTAAATTTTCGCAAGTAACTAAAAGATCTACTAGTTGCAGGCTGTGAAATAAATTCTTTTGTTCTTCCATTTTTAAAAGAAAAAAATCTTAATATATTTATATAAAAATTACGAGAAAAAGTTAAACAGATTTGAAAAAAGTTTGCTGTTACCAAAATGAAAACGACTCACCGAAGATTTGATGAGGGCGCGTACACAACCAATTAAGAGTAACGAAAACGAATAAAGCTGTGATCGTGCGATTCAACTAATCAAATGTAAGATCAAGCGCGCGAAATCTTAAACAAACTGACAGATGAATGTAGTTTAACAGGCGAAGGCTGCCGACTGTCCAGCCCAAAACGGCAGAGTGAGTGAAAGAGAAAGAGCTATCTGCAGTTGCAAATAGCTCTTTCTCTTTCTCGTTCCGAAACTCCGGGCTGCGCAGCGTTCAGCGCGGCGCTGTAACACTTTACAGCCAGTACAGCAACATTTTAATTCATCTGTCACCATACAAGTTAGTGGGGTCTTCGAAACGGTCAACATTACTTACAATATCACCCTTTTGGATGTGGGTGATATTGTAAGTAATATTTACTCTGTCGAAGGCCCCAATAGTTCGTCCATCCAACTAATAAAAAAAATATCATTAATAAATAAAATATTAAATTTATTATTAAACATATATCTTAGAATTTTATAGGAGGGGCTGCAGCCCGGCAGCCCATTAGGACGAGCCGCCACTGATTGTTTGTAATTGGCCAGCAGGGCGCATTGGGGTTAACCTGTAAGGCCTTCCTGGTATATATGTATGTACCAGTGGCGGGCGGTGACTTTTCAAACAAGGGATGCTGTCCCTTGTTTGAAAAAAAAAACCGACCAATTTATTTTTTAAAATTTAATTTTATTCTTCGTTCCTTTTTACAAAATTCATCGATAACCGCATCATAGAATTTTTTATTGTTTTTTAAATTTGACATTATTTTCTTTTCGATTGCAATTAAAGCAAGACCAGAGAGTCTTTCTTCACTTTGACTACTTCTGGTGAACGTTTTAATTCTTTTCATAGTCGAAAATGATCGTTCAGCCGATGCGCTCGTGGAAGGTATCGTACAAATTAATTGTATTAAACTAAATACTTGTTCCAAAACGTCTATTAGATCATCTTTCACAATTAATTCCTTTACGTCATTTATAGATTTCAAATGAAAATCTTGCGTTGAGTACATGTAAATTAATTCGCTTTTTAATTTCATAAAATCAAAGTATTTTCCATAAGTTAGGTGGAGTGATTTAAATAGGAAATCTGGAAAATTATTTTCATATTCTTTAAATTTTTTGACGTTAAAAAATTCGAGAAATTTTAAATTTTCGATATCTCGAAATCGATTGGTTGTATTTACTGAAAGAGTTTCTAAAATTTCAGAATAGTGAAGTTTATACGTTGTTTTCACATCTTCTTCACATTCAGCATATTTTCTTTTTCTATTAAAATTTTTAGTTATTACTTTGTTCCACAATGAATCAAAATCGTCTTTTTTGTTATCTAAATATTTTACAAATTTTTTAATTTCACTTACGCAATACGATATGTCAAAGGTTTTTTTTTGTAAAATTTCAAATAAAAAATTTGCCGAATTAAATATTGCAGAAAATAAATGCAAATTGAAATTGAATTCAAACTCTTTTAAATAACGATGAAGGACTTCAGCATTTATGACAGCATCAGTATCCCATTCGTCTTCGTCATTAATTATTTGATTAAATATTTCCATTAATTCTGTTTGATATTCTAATATCATATTTAAAATTTTGCTATTGTAGTTCCATCGTGTAGGGGCAGCAGTGGGAAATCGTTTTTTTATTTGACAATCGAGAAGGGAAATTCTTCTTGAAGACTTACAAAAAAAAGTTGAAAATGACAACATACGGCTGAAAAAACGTTTGCATCCGGATATATGTTTAACAGATTGCGACAAAACTAAATTCAATCTGTGAGCGTAACAATGGACAAATAAAGAATTAGGACAAATATCTCGAATTTTTCGTTGCACTCCATTATGCTCCCCGGACATTACAGCCGCTCCATCGTACGTTTGTGCAATTAATTTGTCCAAACAACCAAATTCTTCCAAGGTCTCACGTATGTGCTGAAAAAGAGCATTAGCTGTTCTATTGGGACTAACATCGACAAATCCAACAAATCTCTCCTGAATTTCATTATTTTCATCTACATATCTAAAAATAGTAGATAGCTGAGCTTTGCGACTGATATCTGTAGATTCGTCCACAATTATGGAAACAAATTTTGATGCACGTATTTCAGTTTTAATCTCATCTAGCAAGACTTTTGATATTGCGGATACCAAGTCATTTTGTATATGGTTCGATAGTCCAGTAAACACCGTAGAGTTATCTAAATGAGTTTTCAATTTTATGTCTGATTCACTCAACAGATACAGCAATTCAATATAATTCCCTCTATTTTCCGATTCCTGGTGCTCAAAATGTCCTCGTAAAGGTTGTTCTTGTTTTGCTAAAAAGCAGATCGCGCTTATTAATTTCGACAAAATGTATCTATTTGCAGTAACTTCTTTGTTGTGCATTTCAATATTTGCTTTAAATTGAGCACTTAAAAAATTTTCTATACGAGGTCCCTTTCCAAATTTTTTAAATTGAGCAGCAGAACATATGTGAGCTTGAGAACATTCATGTCTCTTGCGCGATTTACTTAAATTGTTTAGGTCAGAAAATCCAAATTTACTCCAGACATTCACTTCTTGAGAAAATAAAATACATGGCCAACAGAATAATTTCGTTAAGTGAGCACATCCACAAATCCATGAAATTTTTTCGTATGTTTCTGTGTACCTTTTAAATGTTTTTGTTTTAGACTGAAGATTTAATATTGGTGTGGGTTTGGGGCTCTTAACAATAATCTCCTTTTCATTAAATGGGAGAGAAGCAAATCTTCTTTTCAGCACATTTTCAATTAAACAATTGCAATTATTATTGATCTCGACGACAAGTCCACTCTCATTGTTATTTTCGATATCCATATTAAAGGCAATAATGAAAACTCGTAAGTAGTGGAACGTAAACTAAAAATAAAGTTAGACGAAACTAATTAAAATGAAAACTTAATTCAAAAGTAAAAAATAACCAACTTACAGTATAAATGATTAACTTCGTCTAAAGAAATGAATCGGCTAGCTTTTTGATAAATAACTTGGGGCGTAGCGTGCGGAAATATCGATCAACAGCGGCTTCCAAGTGAAACTCAATAGATAAGCAAACAGAGAAACCGAATCCACCGTAGAGGTTAAACAAGTGTCAACGCGTCCGCGCGAATATGACAGCCTCATAGTGCGCATGCGCAAATGGGATCGGTCCGAACTCCGAATCCATGACGCGCGCGCACTTCAGTCGCGCGCGCGTCTACTCGCCAGCGTCACTCGCCTGTGGCCGGCCTATGCGAATGCGGCCTATGCGAATCCTTAATAAAAATTATCAAAAGATCCTATATAATGCATCATGTAACAAAAAACACGTGATATGTGAAATATATATCATATACTACATCATAATCACGTACATCACTAAGAATACATCGAAGCGAAATTCAAATATTTATTAAAAATACTCTTGGCTTTTTAAAGTTATAGGGGATGCGCCGCATCCACCGCATCCATGGACCGCACGCCACTGGTATGTACATATACATATATGTAAAAAATAAAAAAAAATAAAACATAATTTTTAAGACTTGCCTAGTCTACGTGTATAGTTGTGAATGAATGTGTAGGCATATGGTACAACTGAAATGATCTCATCAGGTCACTGCGACACATATCCAGGAAAGTCATTAACGCATGGCACACGGTCGCCTCGTCAAAAGGTCGACACGTGTTTCTATACACGTATCTGGGAAACAAAGGAAGAACACACTGAACCCATAAAAACCACGCACTACGTCCAGGCGTATGAACCCATAAAACCACGCTCGCAGCATAACTAGGGCAGCGCGAGTACCAAGAACAAAAGATGTGCACACGACACACTTCAACCCAAAACGTTTATAAAGCAACGCAGCAACCTCCACCGGAAGAGTGAGCTTCTAGAGTTCAACTAGATCACATCTCCGAAAAATCCTCTTCGTACATACAATAACCATTGTACCAAATTGAACAAAAATAAACGATCCTCTTTCAAACTACACAACACGTGTTTCGTTAGACCGGGATACGGTCAACATACCTTCCCTGTCTTACAAATGCTTAGATTGTTTACTGTATAGTCACATGAATAATTCAATAGTGTGTAGTATATAGTTTTTTTAAAAGCTTATTATATTTTGAAAAGAAAGATAAAAAAATGGGTTCGGTGATTATTCGGCAAAAAGCGATTTCCCGCACGTCACTAAAATCTCGATCACGGAATATCTGGCATCCGAAAATTCCATCCATTGAGCTTTACTCACGTGAAATATCATTCTAACGAGAACTCGAGTGCTAGATAATTCGTATTTGCGATTTTTGTTGCAAAGGTTGTCGTTTGCACGATCGCAATGTGCGAAATAATCCATTCACCAAAAAAAAATGACAGTAGCTATTGACGGGTGGCGAAAACATATAATTGAATGTGGCCACACTGTGCAGCCGAAAAATGCTTGACGTGCAGAGACGTGGCCGCCACCAGTCAGTCGAACGGCGTGCTACTGTCTAGTTGGCCTTTCGCGTATCCACACAAATAACCTTAAAATGGATCAAATCGTCAAGTTTATGGAGCCTGGCAAGCAGTTCGCCAAGAATTCCATCAGATTGGTGAAGCGCTGCACAAAACCAGACCGCAAAGGTTCATATTCACACTCAACCACCCCTTTCTATATAGCCCACTCTCACTAAAGTTCCACTTTGCCCCATTCTTCATTCACCATTCAAACGTCCCTACTCATTACCCTCACAACTGAAAATGTTCCCTATTTGTTTTAAAACATGCCTCAATATTCTTTTGAAAATATTCCTAAAAGCAGTTTGTGATGACAGCTCTCCAATTCATCATCCAATTATTCCTTAAATATAATATATATATCATTATATAATGTGCCGTTTTGATTTCCAGAATTCCAGAAGATTGCCATCGCAACTGCTATCGGATTCTGCATCATGGGCTTCATTGGATTCTTCGTGAAACTCATCCATATTCCAATCAACAACATCATAGTAGGATCATAGGCCGTTCTCATTATTTTTAATAATTCTTCCGTATTTTAATGTCTAATAATTAAATAATTATGTTTTAATAAAAAAATTATATTAATAAAGCGATTTTTCTATGACGACTTTACTTTGATTTGACTGAACAAAATGTATCTTTCAAAGTATATGTAGTTTCGGAGAATATTCAACAAAAGCAAATCAAATTATATAATCATTTAATGCAACAAAATACATTGTAAATAAATCGTTTAAAAACGAACATATTTCTAAAACAGTCCACTTTTATACTTTTCTTCTGAATATACATAATACACAAATATCTATGTAGTATGTATATATTTATCCCTTTATGTTCATTTTAATTATATAAAAATAAAAAGAAAATGTTTAATTGAAACTATTTATTGTGTTGGAACCATATCTTCTACAACAAGATGCTTAAACTATAAAAATACAGCATTTCAAATACTAGTGACCAGCGTAAAATTTGACAATGTGTTCATACTTTTCAATGAATGTTAAAAAAATTGAATTATAATATATTAGTAACATAAAAGAAAACAATGTTAAGAATTGCAGTCAAAAAATCAATTCAATTTATTACTTAAAATCGAAAATGAATGCCATTCATAGTACAATCAAACATTAACACAAAACATACAATTTATGTAACTGTTATAATTGAAATAATGACCGTGTTGAATTCAAATACTTGAATAGTAAAAATTTCGCTGTGTTTGAATGCGGAATATCTACAAAGGTTTTGGAATGTACATACATTTGTATATTAGAAATTAAATGCTGCATAAAGTAAGAGTGGTATTTTGGATCAAAGTAAACTGTCTTACTTCAAAAAATAGTACAAAATAAAGAGAAAGGAAAGTTTCCTTAGTAATAAATGGTTAAAATGAACAATACAATCAGTATCTGTATATAGCACACAATCATAAGTGAAGATATAAAACAAGTTAGAAAGAGCACTATAAAGAATCGTCAAAGTGCGGCAATCAAAATCCACTAGCTCCGACGTCTTCGGCATCGATGCCCAGCATAGCCAAATCTTCCATATCCATAGCTTTCGAGGAGACTGCGGTTTCAGGCATCGGCGGCTGAGCAGACATGTCATACATGTTGGGATCGTACATTGCACCGGAATAATCATAACCCATCATCATCATGTTCATGTGAGGAGCCATTTGCGGCATGTGATATTGTGCTGTCATCGGAGCCATGACTCCTGGCATCATTTGAGGCATGGCTGCGTAGCCGGCGGCGTTTGGTGGAGGCATTTGAACGTACATATTCGGATCGGGTTCGGCTTCATGAATGGCAGCTGCGGCAGCATCACTGTCTGGTTCTGCGGCAGGTGGTGCTTCCGGTTTTGGTTTGTTTTCAGATGGGAAAATTATATCGAGAGCGTCTTGGAAATCTTTATGAAGCGAGTCATTTTTAGATGTGGATTTAGCTTCGACGGATGGGGCGCTGATGACAGTCGGAGCTGCGGTGATTGTAGTTGGTTGAATTCTATAACAAAAATATACAATATGAGATAATATACATATGTATATAAAATAGCAAATGTGTAGTTGTATGTACATACCGATGAATTGTTTGGGGAAGAGATGAAATGCTTGGAGGTGGTTTAGGAACGACCATTTCGGATATATCCACAATTGGGGGGTGAGAGTGTAACGACATCGGAGCAACCAATTTCGGCTCAGGAAGCATTTGGGCTTCCATTTCCTCGTTCTTTTTGGCCATCGAAGAAATAAATTGCTCTTTGAAATTTTCCATTTGCAGTTGGGCGTTGATTTCATCACGTTTCCTCTTAGCTGCTTCCATACATTCTTGTTCGGATTGCTTATTAGGTTCAGATTCTTGTTTAGACGAAGGCTTACTGCCTTGATTTTTGTACAAAGGCATTTTTCCTGAAATTATAAAAAAAATATGTAATTAAATCTACAATCTAATAAACATATAATCTGTATATTTCCAATCACTAACCAATGAAAGGCATTTTTTTGGAATCATTTGAACTGGAGTTTGAGCCACCTCCAGATTTCCTTCCTTTCGCTGAAACTTGTTTATCAAAACGCGTTTCATTTTGATCATGATTATCCCGTTTACTACTAGGATAAGGCTTAAAATCAGACTCTTGAGAATATATCTTATTGCTTGTAGAATTAGAATGCCTGTATTTTGAACTTTCATGGTCACGATCTTTATCTCGATGGTGACTAAAATTCAAAAATAACACAATTAAAATAAATAACGTAACATTCTCAAACGCTTAAAGACATACGAAGCATGCATACCTTTTGTCTCGTTTCCGATCACTGTCTTTGTCTTTGTCACGATGACTACGGTAGTCCTTTTCTTTATCTTTATCCTTATTATCACTACAACGATATATAAATTTTTGTTTCATATTCACACAAATGAAAAATCAATACATAAAATACTATTAAAGATATACCTTTTCGAGGCGCGTACAGCCTCAGCCCTAACACGTTCATTTTGAATGGTTAGAAGCTCGCGTGCTTCCCGTTCGCGAGAAACTACACGTCCATCAACCCGTTGTTCGACTCTCTCACCGGCTTTGCTTTTCACCCTAAAATAATTTTTCATGTACTTTATTATAATATACAAATTGCTTCACAATTAAAACTTTTTTTTTAAACCTAAACTGTTCTTGCCTATTCTTTACTTCTTCGAGCATCTTACGATCTTGTTCGGTAGTTGTATCTTGAACACACATCCACTGATTTAACAAGCGATCGTCAAACGATGCGTCATTATCTTCAGGCTTCCAATTCTCATTTTGACCATCTGTAACAAGACAAAATATAAAAATGTAAACGACCATCACTTGAAATTAAAGACTTCAATTTTCAAACAAAGAACCTTACCATTTTTTTTCTTTTTAACATCTTCACCCTTGCTGTCACTAGACGAATCAGAGCTAGCACTAGAGGCACTTACTGATCTTTTCTTTTTCTTTTTTTTCTCCTTCTTTTCCTTCTTCTTCTTTTCTTTTTTATTTCCCAATTTGAAAGGTATTGTATTATCTTCCATCTAAAGTAAAAATCATTTACAAAAATTGCATAAATGATATTTGAAAAGCTAATCTTACAAATTAACGTAAAAATATACCTGTTCACCGTCTTGCTTCTTGTACTTTGTGTGAAAACCATCCGGCTGGAACGAAATAGTATGCGGAGAGTACTGATTCTGATTTTTTTCAATGGAATTTTGGGTTTGTTCGGTTGTTTTGCGAATTTTTTCAAAATCCTTCTGCCTATCCGACATCCAATCCATTTCCCAGTGAGGATTTAACTCAGTAAAATTCTAAAAATAATAATCCAAAATTATTACATAAGTAAAATGAGTACAATTCAGACAAAAAAAATTAAACCACACGTATTATATATGTATATATATATATACTCACCGAGTAATTATTAGAATGAACCACTGATTTCAAATGAGCCGAGGCACAATGAAGATCACCGATCCATTGATCACATAGCTTGCAATACCAAGCAGTAGACGGAACGAAAAACTGAAGACCTAAAATAAAACAATCAAAAATTAGTATCATCATAAAAATCTTTCCTGCATATACATATATAGAACTAAATATGTCACCTTTGATAGGAGTTCGCTTGATAGGTGCACCAGGGTAGCTCGGGAAACCCTCATTTAGATTTGAATTGTTGTGCCACGGAGCTTCCATATGAACGGCAGCAGCACTGAAACGTCGAAAGCATTAATATTTTTGACATTGTGTATTTGTAATGAGTTTAAAAGACATTAGCTATTCACCGATGATGTTGTGGAGTGTGAAGATGTGTGAGATAATCCTTGGCAGTAGTGGGGAATTCATTGCATATTCGGCACCAATGCAATTCGGGATCATAGTAGGCATAATTAAACTTTTTCTCCGTGGTAGATCTATAAAAACAGAAAAGTGTTTAACGTCTTATTAAAAATACTTTTATTACGAAAATTAAACAAAAATATGTTCTTACAAATACCATATTTTCATATGTTTATACTGGGTATCCTAAAATCATTTGAAGAAGTACTACAATTATTTTAGGTGTTTTAGAGGTAACAATGTTTTCTTAAATACTTATATCATTTAATTTCCTGCACTGACATACATTTCATTAAAAACTAAATGACTTAAAAGCAATGGTTTTCATTAAAAGATTAAACGATATAAAAATATAACTACGAAATGAAACAACCAACACATATAGAATGAACAAGTGGTGATTTACAATAATCATATTCCGAAATCTTCAATTAGTGTAACGAAAGGAGTTGGGTAAGAAATGGCATCGCAATCGATGTTCGAGGTCCATTAAGTGCTCTTCAAATATAATATATACACTAACATACCAGGTTGCATATAAATTGATAATATATTTCTGTATCAATTTTTAAAAAATTTACAATAATTTTATATATAATAAATAAAAATATACATTTTACATTATTTTATGAGATCATTAAAATACAGCAATGTATCATGTGTAAATATATTGACATTCACAATATTAAAAATAAATATTTTATATATAAACTATTAACAATAAAATCAGTCTTCAGTCTTCTTTGCCGGATCACAGACGAAACATTCTTAAAACTATGAAACAGCACCGAAACATACTACAATATGAACTATCATTAGTCTAAATAAAACAAGTACACTTATCACACAGCACTTAGTGCAAAAGATTGAGAAGATTTCAAATTTTTTTGAATAGGGTGATAAATTTGATAGCAAAGTTCTATAAACCTATAATGAATAAAATAATGTTACAACAATAGCAGTCCACAAGCATATTGAACTGTACGGAAATAAAAATAGTCCTACCTAGATTTGCGAGACTTTCTTCGCGACGACCTCTTCTCATTATCCGACGACGAGTCTCCAGAGGAAGGCGACTGCGACGAAGCGCGATGGCTCGATTTCCGACTTTTTCCCTTGTCGTTCGACGAACCCAACATATCGCTGAAGGCAGGATTGTTCTCGATAATTCCATTCAACATGTCAATCACGCTGTTGACAGTTTTCAATTTGGTCTGCAACTTATCCTAGAATTAAAAATGGCGCATTAACGTCGGCAACATTATGCAAAGGTGGAATTTCTGTTCACAACAGTCTGGCAGTTAAAAATAATAAACCTGTGAAAATTAAGTTGGCATTAAAAAGTATAAATTCCTTTTCACTGTCCTTTCAAATACGTCGAACTCAAAGTCGAAGTAGATCTGAAAAGAATTGGAATTCTGGTATTTCAATGATTTAATTTGCATTTGGATACTTCGTCCAGTAAAAATAGTCTACGTAAGAAAAATCAAAATAAAATATTAGTTACCATCGATAGAATTCCATAAATTAAATTAAATAATTAAAATTTTTCCAACAACGTGTCGCAAGCAAAAGATATTACACATGTGATAATAGCACTCAAATTCAAACCAAATTATGATACACTCTATTTATTTTTCTTCAAATATCTGTTCGAATTTGACTTACCACCACACAGCTCATCTCACTTGCCGATTTTTTTTATATTGGCATAGGAAATATTTTTTTATCTGAATGAATCTCGAAAATAATATATAACTACACAAACAGTGCGATTTATTACTAAGTTGCAATTATGGATTCCAATAATGGTACTACCGAAACCGGTTTTTGGTCAAACTCGACCTTCCGTACTACTAGTAAGTAGTACAGAAATATAACAATAATTTTATATTAATTGAATCGCTTTGAATTTAGAAGAAAACGTTACATCAGCCAGTTTGAATGGATTAGTCGAAGAATGAATCGAAACTCAACATACTTTTTGACTTGCTATTCAAGAAAATGTAGTACTTATACCTGAGATTATTTCTGAACAAATATATATTGATTTATAAGAAACTGTTAACAATGAGAAGTCTCATCGACCTCCGATTTTTCCGGAAACCTATTTTTTTTCACTCGACAATTATTTAAACACACATGTATATAATATTTAAACCTATAAACTAAAACCATCCCTTCCTTCCCCACAAAAATTCTTCAAAACATTAAAAAATTATTTACTTTTTTTGACACTCACTGAATAGTAATTTGCATGATGTACATAGGACTCGACACATTATTTTAAATTAATGATCAACCGACAATCAATTAATTAAATTTAATTGTATTAGTTGCTTCAATAAATCAATACCAGCGGTAGGCAATTTTTTTCGGTAGTACAGGTAAATAAATAAATGTCGGTATTTTTGGAATCCTTAGTTGCAACGAAACAATTTTTTTCAAACATTAAAAGTACACACGTGTATTTCAAACTAATTTTTAATGCATAAATGACATTGAATACCAACGTGCAACTGAATATGGCGATTTAAAGTGAACGATAAAAACCTATTCCTTACCATTTTACACGATTGCCGAAAAAACTTCACATTTAATGAACATATATGTACATACGAAAACAAAGGTGAAAAAGATTTAAAAACAAAACAAACAAAAAAACCATTCTAACCTGTAGCTTGGCATTTTCTTTTAAGAATCTTTGAGTATCGGGACTCGGAGAGCGTCTGGCATCACCCCTCAACTCAATTCGTTGTTCTTTAAGAGTTTCCAGTTCCCGTTTCAATATGTTTGCTTTTCTCAAATACTCTTCCTTTTGAAGCATGAGCGTCGCGCGCTGATTACGCATTTCGGAAACAATAGCTGAAACAATCGGTAGTAGCCAAATTAACATACACAAACTTTAAATACACAAAATGGATAAAAATACAAGTAAAGCATACCATCTCTTTTCGTTTTTTCATCTTGAGCGGTGTTGACAATAGGCGGCCGATTGACTTGAAGCCATTGTGTATTAGCAGGAACAGCAGCTGGTACATTCAAATCTTGTCCGACAATCATTCTAGAAGGAACTGGCGGTGGAGGCGCCGCAACATCGGAGAAATTACCGTATCCTGAATCAAACTGATTGTAGTTGTTTGAATATGGTGCTGACACGCTCTGAAATATATAAGAAACAGCATTTATCAATACACACATATATACAGAATGATGGAAATGGATCTCTTGTAGAAATATTCATTGGATACAGTGGAGTCGACATTTAACTATTTAAGCAAAGATCAGATCCGTTTATACCAAGATCAGATTACCGTTTGTATCATTCGATTGCATATGTTTTTCGATTGTGTCATAATTGCATTTTAATGTGCAGTGAAAAAAATATTACAAAATTTGATCATCATTATACATATGGGACGGAAATTGTGATGTGAATAATTATGTGTGAATGTTTTTAGTTTGATTTACGACAAATAAATACGTGTACTTATAAATCCTGGAAAATATAAGATAAGAAACACCACATAAAATGATAAAGATATGTTTGTGTTTTACACAGTGTCGTGTGTAGATAGCGAGCGACTCTTTCAAAAGAAAGCCGAGAATGATAGATATTTAAATTCGAGTCATAGGTGTTGTTTTGTTTCAGCCGTGTCGAATTCAGATGACAATTGAAGCTAGCGATACAATTATCCATGATCATGATAATCGGATAAACAAAACCGAAGAAGAATTATGGGGAGTTTTCAACAGAATTATTGGATACATGAAAAGTTTTTTTAAGGATGGATTCCTGTTTTGTATTGTCATCACCAGTGGATTCGATTTGTGGAAAAGCTCAGCTCAACTCGACATGACAAAACCATTTTGTCTTTGAAATGTGGTTGTGTATATTATGGGCCGTAGGACGCATGAACGTCTCCATCTTCAAAGAGCTGGCAGTTTCAGAGACTCCACAACACGCAGAAAAATTATTCTTTCATACTTTAGCCATATTGCCAGAAAGAATGCGGAATTTAGAACACTAGAAGGAAAGTGAGCGAGGATGTTCTTCTAAATTAAAGAGCTGGCGGGGTCCCTAAGCGCTGTTTTAACTTAGCACAGAACCGAGAGGAGCGGAGGCAGATCGTACATTGGATCCCAAATGATAGAAATGACCATGATTATCATCATTGATCAAACGAGAAAGAACATTACTTTTTGCTGTCTCTTTCCTCATGTCCGAGGGTCGTGACTTTCATAAAGAGCCCTCCATAGAGGGATGTCAAATTACTGTACTTAGTATTTCGAAGTAGTACAAGTACCTGTCTGAATTAGGATTTATTGTTCGAGTTGAAAGCTGGTCTAGCAAATTTCTTGTAGCAATCCTTGCCAAAGTGCATAGGCACTCGTACTACTTGGGTAATAAAAAGACAAGTAATATGTAATTCCTAGCCTTGTCATGATCCTCCAGCCCTCTTGACACTCTGCAGCTCGCAGTGACAAGTTTTCCTAGTGACAGCCCAAACCTTATCTTGTTGGGAATTTTTCTCTACTTCATTCAACAAACAATTTTGCCATGCTGTCTTGGCCTTGCAATGAGCCCAAAAACTGAAGGATGTTTAGTACCAATGGATTATAGTCCATTGCTGGGACTGATGGGGGGGTGAGCTAGGGTAAAGTTATAAGGCTCATGTCGGGATACCCGACTAACCAATTCCGGAAACAAGTCTACAATTTTTTTTTGTATGGGCTTATAATTAAAGAGTATGGCCCCAGGTATCACCAATGCTCTGTACGCTTTTGTTTATTGAAGTTCAATTTACTGCGAGGATCAACAATGCAAACTTGTTACAATATCTATATATACAGTGCTTACTCATCGAAGTTCATACAGCGGTCCGAGAAGGGTATTTTTTGTACTTGCTCCTGTTATGAATGACATTTTGGGTTCCTTTTTTTTTAAACGATGCACAGTATCCTATTGTATTAGTCTACAAAACATTTTGTGCAGTATTGTTCATACAAATATTTCTCCCTATTCTATAGAAAATGTTCTAAAATCCTATAGAAAATGTCTGGCATACCCTTAAAATGAAATTAAATAAGCTCCAATGTACCAATAAAAATATGCTAAAACAAAAAATAATTTCTGTAGCAGGGAGATCTTGAAATAAAATCAACCATTGCGTCTTGTATCGAGAGTATGCCCAAGAGAATAGCAATGTGTCTAAACAATAAGGGTGGACATACAAAATATTAATTATTTTATATATTTTTTGTAATAATATTATAAATAAACTATGTATCATCATTTTAAACACATATTTGTTTTAATTTCACGAACCTACTTCTCACAATAAAGCGGTGAATTTAGAATTTGCGAAATCTGCGCGGTGTCCATACTTCGATGAGTAACGTCTGTATGTATATACATTCAAAGCCAGCTTTAAAGGTCAAAGAATTCGAACATTGAAGCCCTCTTGCGTAAGGCCACCACCTTTCCTAACGAATAGTCTGAGAGATCCTATCGTCGGGGAAAGGTCTATATGTATGCATATAAATATATCTGTAAGATGTTTTTCTATTTTGTTCCAGGACAGAGGATTCTTCTTTGCAACCCTGCCGAGTTCTCACAGGACAAAAGTATTAGTTCTTCTCACTATCTAGGCGATTCTAAGCATTCACCTCCAGCAACTACATCTCAAAAGAGTATATTCGAGCTCGCATTGTCCATATATCAAACATAGGAAAGACCAAAGTTCACACCAGACGCATAGTGATGCCTCGGCTTTTTCAAATTTTGCTCAGATTCAACCTTGAGCTTTCTACCATGCTGATACGCTTTTTTATGTCGGCCTTCAATTATTTCCTTATATAATTTTTAAAAATGGACAGAACCGTCTGGTAGATTATATTAATGAATATGAATAAATAGACAAAATGACATTTTTGTATGGCGAGGTGTAGTTGGTGATGGCATCGATAGATGGCGTCGGTGTCGAATCGAAAACATAACCTAAAAATGAAAGTGAATTCAAGGGCGAGGATACTCACGTCAGTGGTGAAGGTGGGGGCCGGGGGCGCTGGGGGCGGAGCCGCGGGGGGCGCAGGCGCGGCCGCCGAGGCACTCTCCAGGCCCGCGTACACCTGCGCGGCGGCCGGGGGCGGCAAATTGAAAGCCGCCTCCCAGTCGGGCTGGTCGCCGGGCCTGTCGCTGGGTCTTTCGCGCTCCCTGTCTCTGTTGCGGTTCCTGTCGCGCTCCCTCTCGCGCTCTCGGCTGCGGCTGCGACTGCGACTGCGACTGCGGGTCCGATTGGAGCGACTCCTGTGGCGGCCGCGGCTGTCACTGCGGGAACGCGAGGAACGGGAGCGCGAGTAGCGGCGGCGCTTGTGGCGATGCGACGGCTCCGGCCCTCCGCCCTCCGGTCTCCCCCTCGGGGGCTCCGCGGCCAGAAAGCCGAACTTGTCGTAGCGGGCGTTCCCCTGCGCCGTCGCCCCCGCCCCCACCCCCACCCCCGCGACCGCCGCGCGCGCTTCGCCCGTCTCCGACATGGCCAATGACGCAGCAATGCAACAACACAGCAAGGCAGCGACGCGCCAAACGTGAACCCGAAACCACACTCGCGCGACGCAACGCGCCGGCTGCTGACCGGCGACTGTTCAGGCTGACCAACTGCAAATATTAACCTTTACCAATAGTATCATCGCTCGTTTCCGACTTCTTTTGTGCGGCCTAATCCAGCTTCAAAGCTGTTCGAAAATCTAGCTTTCATTTTAAAACACACATTCGTATGAATTTTATTTAGTTACATACAATTTTAACTTTCAATCTTTTTTTTTCAATTTCCCTTTAAGATCTGTTCATACCTATCCAGCGGGTCTACCTCACGGGCCGGAATGTGAAATGCCGGAAAACGCAAATATCGGAAGGCAAAGATCGAAAATCGAAAGATCTTAAGTCGAAAGATCAAAAAAAGGGTGCATGGTAAACGATACATACTCACTTAATTTGCGCGAGCATGGTACAACAGGAACAAGAGTGTAGGCATATAGTACAACTGAAATGATCTCATCAGGTCACTGCGACACATATCCAGGAAAGTAATTAACGCATGGCACACGCTCGCCTCGTCAAAAGGTCGACACGTGTTTCTATACACGTGTCTGGGAAACAAAGGAAGAACACACTGAACCCATAAAAACCACGAACTACGTCCAGGCGTATGAACCCATAAAACCACGCTCGCAGCATAGCTGGGGCAGCGCGAATACCAAGAACAAAAGATGTGCACACGACACACTTCAACCCAAAACGTTTATAAAGCAACGCAGCAACCTCCACCGGCAGAGTGAGCCTCTAGAGTTCAACTAGATCACATCTCCGAAGAAACCTCTTCGTACATACAATAACCATTGTACCAATTGAACAAAAATAAACGATCCTCTTTCAAACTACACAACACGTGTTTCGTTAGACGGGGATACGGTCAACATACCTTCCCTGTCTTACAAGAGGAACAAGCTTTTCCTCCCATATTCTGCGCGCGCACATTAATACGGGAGGAAAAGCCTGTTCCTCTTGTTCCTGTTGTATCCTGCTCGAGCAAATTAAGTGAGTATGTACCGTTTACCATGCACCCTTTTTTTTGATCTTTCGATTTTCGATCTTTGCCTTCCGATATTTGCGTTTTCCGGCATTTCACATTCCGGCCCGTCACAGAGACCGCTATCCAGCACGACCCGAATCCTGCAAGTACGGACAGTATTCTTTAGTACATTATATATGAACGCGCATGAATGCGTAAATGCGCATGCGCGAATGGAGTATGAATACGTCCATATAATGTACCAAAGAATACTATCCGCACTTGCATCTTACACCTGCAGGATACGGGTCGTGCTGGATAGGTATGAACAGACCTTTACTCAGCAGTATGGGTTTGTCGGTTCGGTGATTACATCTGTAGACAGCGAAGGTATGTTGATCGTATCCCGGCCTAACGAAACACATGTTGTGATTGTTTGAAAGACGATCTTTATTGCTCGATTAATACATTTATATTTGTATATTTTTATAAGGGAAAATAGAAGGCAAACGATGGCTTGGGAGAAAGAAGCTCTCTTAGCTCCGGAACATCGGGTCATGGATGGGACTCGGTCTCGAAAAGCTATTTCGGCTTGCCCATGATAGGGAAGAATTCGCACGGGCCATAAACGATGTCTGCCCATGGTAGTCGCCTACATCTGAATGCGGATTCGGCATTAGAAGAAGATTTTTTTTTTTTTTATAAGACATCAATTAATCAAGCACACTCGTCTAACAGATTGCTCCAAAGCGACGAGTGTACTAAAAAGATTAAGAAAGGGTATATGAAATACAAGTAAAATAAATAGAAGAAAAGAAAAATAAATAAATATGACAAAAAAAATTCTTAATAAGTTCTTAACTGATCAACTCAAC
This sequence comes from Arctopsyche grandis, assembly GCF_051622035.1. Taxonomy (NCBI): domain Eukaryota; kingdom Metazoa; phylum Arthropoda; class Insecta; order Trichoptera; family Hydropsychidae; genus Arctopsyche; species Arctopsyche grandis. The sequence continues at coordinate 16,461,186 of NC_135361.1, read as the reverse complement.
CGTTCGAATTGGTCGTGACTTCCGTAGCATAGAAAGTGGTGCAGAAAATGATGAGATATGTGACAAATGTCAATGGCACCATCCAGTGAATTTAAGAAACGGAGGCCACGAGGAATGAGAGAATTACTAAAAGCCACAGTTCTAGCCAGAGGAGTGTGAAAAAGGGAACGATAGCGGGTCCATATCACACTCTCCGGAGCATGAAGGCCCAACTCAGCCAGGATAGACGGACAAGAGATAAAGCCTCTAAATATGGAAAACAAGAACTTGATGAGGGCAAAACTCCTCCCGTGTTCAAGAAAAGTCTAGCCGACCATATATGGCGAAGTATATATGTAATGTAGTCGCTTCGTCGGAGTGAACCATGATCGAGCGTCCAAAACCCACTGGCGTTAGATCTGATTCGTCAGTGCATCTGTTTCAGTTGTACACGTGGTCGTGTGCAGTTGTCCTTGTCTAGGGTTGTTTTGAGTATGTTCCGCTCGAATAGAAGCACATTCCAGAGGGGTGCGGGCATCTGTGTGACGGGGGAGTATGCGAGTATATTGACATCGATAAGGGATAGTACGTGATGTGCTATATTCCTACACATCCCAAATGTGAATCGCTAACAGCAGAGCATCGCAACCTGCGCTCCCCGGCCATTTTCGCACATGAAAGTTGTCGTAAAAAAAAGCATTAGCTGACCAATATTTGGGCAGTTTTCTGTACGGCAATTGTCCTGTGAAACAGGAGATCCGCTCGAGTGATTTTAGTAGCGGCGGTTATCACGTTACGTTAGTTATACACATTTAGTTAGTGAATTAGTGTTGTGCCCGTTGATTTCAACGGGTGGTTTCAGAAAGGAATTGATACACGAATTAAATAAAGTTATATACAAATATAATGTAAGGTAATTTATAGGCGCGCACGCGCACGTAATATTAATCGTAATAAAAAGTGCGCGCATTACACGCTCACCAATCAGTAACAAAACTGTACATGATTTTTATTTTATTTTAAAATTCAATACCACAGTGACTTGACAGGTAGTCCGAATGCGTCACTGTGGTTATAATACAAATATATGATACAAAAATAACAAAAAGAATAAAATTATATAAGACATAAGAAATGGTTCGGTGATTATTTCGCAAAGCGATCTCACACAAGTCACTAAAATATCGATCACGAAACATCTAACAACCGAAAATTCTATTAACCGAGAGCTACCCACGCAAACCATCGAACTAGCGAGAACTCGAGTGTCAGATATTTCGTATGCAAATATTGTCGTATGCGCGATCGCAATATGCGAAATAACCCGATTGCTGTAAGAAATATGTGTAATCAAAAACAAATAAATAATAATAATTATATCGTGCTACGTAGGTAGAATGTGTTCGACCAACTCAACATAATTGGCATTGAAGAGATCCAAGGAATAAGCCAGTAAGTTGAAGAGTCGAACAGCTCACGAGAGGGGCGAGCTCATGAGCAAGTTTGTTATAGCCCTAATGGGCAACAAGATCTCATGTTTTAGTAACAACCTACAATTTTCCGGGTCCAAAAGTTTTAGCTTCTCCGGAATAGGGGGAATGTAATATAATAATAATAATAATAATGCACATATATAGATATAAAGTTATTTCTTTTTAAATTTTGTATTTTGAATTGACGACACTTTTTTTCCAGCTATATTGTAGTCTATTTGATCTACCAGTTTATCATGAATAGATTTCCGCTAGAACGCGATTTCTGAAGCGAAATGAGTTTGGTGTATATTACATACATATGTAAATAGGTTGATTTGATTTTTATTCTGATATTCGCTTATCAAATCTGAAAAGGTAAAGAATTGTAGACACATTGAAATAGTCGTAAAAATCATTGTAACAGTTTTATAGAAACAGAAATTTTGCCCCTCAATTTAAATTTTCAGTAACGTAGACATAAAAATATCTGTTTGAACAACTATATATTAGCAGTAGGGCTAACAATTCGAAATAAAGTACAACTTCAACAAAACTAAGTCTCCAAACTTTTATATAAAACATTGTAACATTTAAATAAAACCTACAAATTTGAAAGACAAATTCCATTTTCTTCAAAAATAAACATTTTTCGGACCATAATTTTATCGAAATCTTAGTATGTATTATTTTATTGAACCCGCATTTAGATAAGAAAAAAAATTGGAAGCCTTAATAACATGTAAGCATTTACAAAATAATTAATTTTGATACAATCTTTGAAAATCATTTAAGATAAAATCTTTAATCTTGAATCGTGAACAAAAGTACATTTTTAATCTCATTAACTCTTCATAGGTGAGCAAGTAAAATTATATAAATAAACGAGTATGACTAAAATAATCCAATTTTACATAATAGTCGATATTTTAGTTTAGGTCGCTTTTGCAGATATGTATGTATGTAATACGATTGTTTCAATACGATCTGTTCACAGAATCGCAAAACGCTATAATCTCGGCGTGCATATAAAACAACAGCTTACTTATACATATCTCATTTACTCACATAAATTAGAGTAGAATTCATTGATACAGATCGAAATTCTCAAATGTTTTATAGACGAATGTCACAATCCTCTCGAACGTTTTATAACACTCGTCATAAACGAGTGTGTGTTTTATTACAATACATACAAACATACATACATACAGACATACCGCCGCGTTTGCGCCGTTGAATTTTCACACGTTAATTTCACCAACAATGCAGAAGAAAATCCTCGTTTCGTTTGAAAATGCATTGTGCGTGTTTGTACAGCTGTGAAACAGTCCACCAGACGGCCATAAACCGATCACAGCGGAACAAATCACTTTATGTCGGCCGAAATTTAGATTCACATATATTATTTTGAAACCAGTCTTGTATGAATTCAAAACAAATGTATAAAATTTATTCAATGATTATATTTTGAAAGTAACAATTTTTGGGTCATTTATGTACAGTGCCGGCCTTATACCCAATGGCGCCCTCGGGAAATTTTTTTTAAACACTCTTAGAAAAAAATTTTGCCTTTAGCGCTCTAATCTAAAATTTTGTTTGGCCTTTGGCGCTCTGATTTTAAATTTTAGAGCGCCTTTGGCGCATCGTGCGGCGCCTTAACTTATTTGGCGCTCTCGAGTGCCGCCCGACCCAGCCCCCTCCTTAAACCGGCACTGTTTATGTGTGTACAGTGTGTTTATTTTTTCCAAGACATAATACTACTCAATTACTCTAAACAATGAAATATGGAACCAATGCATCAATATAATGAATGTGATATGTATTATTGTTAATTTGAATTGTGAAATATTATTATAAATTAACTTAACTTAAATTATTATTATTGGTTTATTATTATAATTGTAATCTAGGTTTTTAATATTATTTTCTACTACTATCATTGGTACTACTGTTGTCAATATTATTACTATTTATTTTTCTGTTGTTATTTTTTCTTAACATATGTATAAGAAAAATTTTTATAAATGGTTTATTTTTTAATAATTACATTTTATTATTATTTGTAATTAATTAAACTGTAAATTTTCCAAAAATAAATTATATTTAGTGTCATTACCTCTTTTCCATGTTCTCTTTCTCAAAATAAAATAAAGTAGATTTTATCTGTAATCTTTACAATCATTGATCACTGATATTTATTGTTATACACATGTATGTAAGGGGTCTACCTCACGGCACCGAAAGTGAAAAGATCGAAAAAGCAAATATCGGAAGGCAAAGATCGAAAATCGATAGATCTTAAGTCGAAAGATCAAAAAAAAGGGTGCATGGTAAACGGTACTATGTATATATAATATATATATCAGTGGCATGCGGTGAAATTATCTCTCTTTTTGTCATACAGCCTTGTTTAATGTGCACTCGCAGGATACGGGAGGAAAAGCCTGTTCCTCGTGTTTTTCTTCTATCCTGCTCGCGCAAATTAAGTGAGGATGTACGACGGGGGGAGAGAGAGAGTATTACCGCACGCCACTGATATATATACTAACCGTTTTTCAAATGTATGCATGGTAAACGAACATTTTCGACTTTTTCACTATCGACTTTTTTACGGTCACCCACTTAGCTTTGAGGCCATTCTCAGGATGAGAGCGGCCTCCCTACGCTATCGTGTCTCTGTATCGTCATATTTTCGATTTTTTAATATTCGGTGCGGTGACGGTCACCCGTATGTAAGATACAATTCATGAGAAGGAAACGTGGTACTTGCCAATGAGACTCGTCAAGCACTTTAAACCATATTCATTACTTCTTTGCCGCAACGAACTATCGTTCGGTCTCGGTGTTATGCAGCATACCAACTTTAACATACACTCGACTCAAGCATGGCAACTTAATTATTTATACACGAAATCTTCTGGGTTTCATAACAAAATCCCACATGTACGTTTATGTGCAAACATTTTAAAGTGGCGAAAGTCCAATTTTCAGTTCCAAAAACGCTATTTCTGTTTGACTTAATTCACAAATTGTTAACACCAGCACCTAGGAGTTTGGCGGCCTGGGTGCAAACTTGAAAAATGAAAGTGCATGTAAGTAGTACAAAAATCTTACCTTGTGATAAATATTGTGGGACAAATATAGTGTTAAATATTTTAATCACAATAAAAATTAACCAGAAAAACAGACAAAAAACCAAAAAGTTTAGTTCTGAACAGGACTAGACGACAAGAGAGACTGAACGTTTTCAAGTGTTTTTACCCCCAATCCCACATCTAGGACATTGTTCTTTCGATGACCAACCAATACTCAACATCCTTGAAGAAATACACCTGGCAGTCGCAATAATAATAGAACATAAAAGACCCAGACTCTATGCGGACCGAAGCTTTACCTTTTATCCCGTTATTTCCCCTAATTATAGTTCGGGTGTGTTACAAGTTGTACATAGCTTGCAACAGCAATACAACAAGACAACCTAAATGCATTTTAAAAAGTACGATGTCTTGTTTCGTATTTTTTATTTCTTCTCATGACTCTCATTTCTTTTATTTCTTTTATGACTCTCATTTCTTTCGGCCGCCATTATATCTTGGCCGCCTGTTTGCGTTACACATATTTGTACATATGGTAGGTGCAGCCCTGGTTATCACTTATTTTAATTCGATATGTACAGAATCTCAGAAAAGCAGCATAAACGTATTACAGGCCACCATTATTTAAAAACATTATTAAACGCAAAACATTACGTTTGTTATGTTTTGCGAAATATTTCTCGAAATGAAGAAAAGTGGACTAATGTCACATTCAAATATAACGGCTCATATTTAGTTACATATAAATTTATCGTAAGAATGTAATCGCCAAGCATTTTTACGTACATTCTTGAGATACATATAGTACATAATTGATATTAAGCCTTTTATATCCCTATAAAGATTAATGTAATTCTATGTTAAGATGTTGCAAGATATGTATGTATGTATGTATGTAACGGTTGTAAAGATTCAATGAACAAAAGTATACATAAATACTGAAAAAAATCGTCATAATTGCAAGCGCAATCATAAAAAATGTAAAAAAAAACAGTTGTTATTAAAAACTTTGATTTTTTGATGAATAACGAAACATAATTGGTAGCAAATTAACACTTGAAATTTGACCAATTATCGATTTGTACAGTTAATTTGGCGATACTTTGGAAAGTTTCAACGATCATTGTCATTACATCCACAGAAATAACAAAAAAATAATGCAAATTAATTTAATTACATTCATGTGTACACATTTCTTTATTGTTGTCTTAATTTCCAGGTACTAACAGAAATCTAATCAAAATATATACAAATCAATTTCAATCGCGCGACTCATCATCAGTTATTATAGATATGTAAGACTTACCAGAGAGTAACGTTATCGTTTATCTTGATAATGTGCTTAATAAAATATTTTTTCACGTTTGTTATCGTAGATAGGCAGTCATCGTACTCACGTTGGACCGCATAAATCATCATCACGCCATCTCATTATCATTCCACGTCGGCGTAATATCAGCGATATTCAATTTTAATATATGTAAAATAAGCATGCACAGTAGAAATCGCATAGATTATGTGCATATATTGAGTGTAACGATTTATGAATGGCAAAATATTTCGAAAATGAGAGTAAAATTAATTAACGGTACACCGAAATTTTGCGCTTGCTCTTGAAAATGTGTCGAAAAAGGTAACACAGTACAACAATGGCATTACACGTTGATATGGGTATGCCTTTGAATGATAAATCAATTAGATGAGAACAATCTGAGATTGGACACAACTGTAATATGCAAATGGTAAAAAATGCTATTTATCCATGTAAAATTACAATGGCGTGCTATTATCTCGTTTTCATGCTGTTAACCAATACCATTCCGCCGATTTTATAATAATATACTAAAAACGAAAGTATTTCAAGGGCTAATACAAAGATAAGGTTTAGAGAATATTATTGTATTCAAATTTTAGAATGATATTTTCGCGCAGTGTAACTTGCGGCCTTGTTTTAGAGACGTTTAATTTCTGCGATTCATATCACACAATATCGGTTTAAATGAGATAAAATAAAAGAGGTTTGTAAAAAAAGTGCCCCGATTCAAATTTTTAGCAATGACTCATTGGACCGACAATAAATCATCAATAATGTTATCAAATACCCGAGTATTAAATACTTCATAATTATGATCTTAATTTTCCGTTTGTATCACATTCCTTTGCTTGCAATTCAATGACTTTTTATTAATTTATTTTTAAAGATTGGACTATTGTGGCATTACAGGAATTTCTAATGCGCCACAATGGTCAAAAATAAAATAGGTAGAAAATAATCAAAATAATAACAATACAGAAATTCATACATGTTATACATACAATTCATAAAAAAAACAATAGTATTCACATAACAAATACAAAATAATATTTAATATAAGGAGAAAAATTAGGAATGTCTAGTATCAACAGTCAGCACCAATATATGTACATATGTATCTATTTACATACATATGTACAAGAATCAACCGTGAACACAAAACATCCCGTTAAATGATCAAATAAATTAGCAAACTTTGGTATTAAACGATCGCCCTGGAGTTATATATCCAAGGTCTGGCCAGCAGCACCGGGCCAGGGATTGAATCCGTGACCACTCAGTTGATAGCATTACACGCTAACCTATACGAAAATACGGTAAACGGTTTATTCCGCAAAAACAGATATCGCATACGACAATCGTTGCCATACAAATCGCGAATACGGAATATCTGGCACTCGAGTTATCGCTAGTACAATATTTCGATTGATGGAGTATTTGGGTGCCAGATGTTCCGTGATCGCGATTTTAGTGACGTGCGCGAGATCGCTTTTTGCGGAATAATCACCGAACCCGAAAATACATATGCTTGAGCAGTTTGCGGTTTAATTTATTGCGAAAATTGAATATAACAATAAAAAAATCGATAAACATGCAAATTTTCAACAATGTTAATTTGAAACACATCCATTGTAAAATATGCATGCGATTTTTTTTTTATGACTCATTTATGTAACATTTCAACGCCGAAGAAGTGTTAATTATAACAGTATGTCGATAAAATATGTAAGTAAATCGTGTAAAATAGACCGTTCGAAATGGCCCTTATGTGAAATTACATACATTTACACACAGCATGCATACATAATGCTTCTATAAATATTATACATATGTACATACGTAATAAATGCATAATCCGTGATGGATAAATTATGACATTGACGTTGTCGATGCAAAATCAGGTCAAACACAGCGGCTGCACATTAATTATTTTTAACCTTATAAATGCCAATTTAAGAAAGTCATAATTGCACCACGATATGAAGCGAATCCATATACGGTCTGTAATTTAATTTTCTTCTACTATTTGCGGCGTGGGAAGAGACTTATTTAGAATACAAATCGAGAAGACAAAATTGCGTAGATTTCGCGTTGTTTAATATATATGTATTATAATAACACTTGATATTGCAGCGTGCGTGTCGTCTGTTTGTATTGTAAATTAATTATAGAGGGGATTTTCCCTTTTGTTCTGTCGCACAATTTCAGCGATCATTAATCACTTTTTCAGTGTCGTCTTCAAGATCAGTGTTAATTGGAGAATGCTCGTTGATTCCGCTGTCACTTTTGCCACATTCACGTCCTCAATCCGACAATGATAGTAATAAACAACAATGTGTCAGTGTGTGCTTTTACTGCAGTGATTGTGAGGAAAATTCATATACCTATAGGCTATAATCTAAAATGATACCTAAAGAATCGCACATTCATTTATGTATGTATGTACGTATCTTCAACCTAGATTAGTTTTCCAAGGACTATAATTAACTGGTTTAAATTAACCGTATATGTCCTATAAACCGAGGAGCTAAATATGTACTTCATTCTATGGAAAAACGTGTATCGTATGATTACTTTTGAAATTCATTTCATTTGTATCGAGACAATAACTAATAATTACTTGATTGTTTTGTCGATAATAACCTTTACGTGCGTATAATAAGGCTGAGGTAATGGTCGCGCTAGAAATTATGAATAAAATAAATATTTATCATCTATGTACATACGTACATAATGACGGTTGATTTCTTGCTGCTTGATTCGGTTCAATACAAAAGTTTTAATTTATTTTTGAACCACTGCCAATCAGCACTGATACTTATCTAACTGTCAGCAGATAGTAGCATTTTTTAGTTATCAAAACTCAAGATCGAAATGTCAATCTCCCGTTTGATTGTGAATTCGTCTGTGAAATTGTTCATATATCATTCAGCTGAATTGTTACTTTATCTATGTATGTGTGTACATACATTTTACTACGTAGTAACCATAGAGGAAGTTTTTTGATCATGTAGAAATTCAACCTCGAGATTTTTTTTCTAAAAAAGGTCTTATTTTTTTGATTTTTAAATGCTTTTTATTATTACGAAATTATGTTCACAATACATCTTATATCTATTTTAATAGCTACTGATCTACTGATCATTTTCTATTTTCAAATTAAATATAATTTGGTTAGTAATCACAGTATAATATTATTCTAATGTTAATCTAAAGCATAATAGGAAAAAGAGCTCAAAAACCTATTTAAAAATGGTCTTATAAAATAATATATGTATGTAAAACTATAGCATGTTATTCCGTGATTTTAAATAGATTTGAAAATATATGTTTGTATATAATAATTCAATTTATGATACACATACATATGTATGTATGTATTTAGCATCTTAGTTTAGTTACAGTTGAAATGTATCTTCCAGTTGTAATATATTTTGACACGTAATTTCAGCACACGTACATAAGTTGATTCATATGGCGAATTACATTCCAACTCGTCAAAATATACATATAAGTTGGTGCTAGGTTCGATAGAGAGGTTAGGTTTTCGTGAAAGCGTCACTCGATTAGTAAATTGAGTTAGAAAGTCACATTTTTGTTTTGAACACATTCTTAGAGCTATCGTAATACGGTACTGATTACCTTTATTCGTAATACCTAGAAAATACTATTGAATTCTAAAGCATTCGTAAAACATTTGAGCTGTTAAAACTCACCTGCTATATTACAACTGGCGTACATTGCGTTTGTAGAGATATACGTAATTTACTAGTTGAATTGTATTCTAATTTGAATGACCTAAAACGCCAGTTGGAATATACTACAATTGAAAATACACTTCGACTGTAACATATATAAAAATTATTCTCAAATAGGCGTTACCTTTAAGTACATACATACATACAAATAATTTCTTCTATCAATGAGTTTTGCCAGTGATGACGTACATACATACATACATATGTATGTGTGTATGTGAAACTTGGACATTGAACGCCAAAATATTACACAAAGTCCAATGCATTCGAATAAGTAACGCAACACATAATGAGTAGATATAAGAAACGGAATTAGTGAGTGAGAAGTATGACAAGGGTAGTTACATAGTATAGTGGAGAGAGTGAAGATATTGAAATTGCAATGGACGGGTCACGTAGTTAAAACAATGAACAAGAGTAGTATTGGAATGGTACACGAGAGAATGTTAAAGGGTGAAAGGAAGGTCAAAGGAAATGTGTGGGGTGAGATGGATGAAAGTAGTGCAAAACAGAGACGAATGGAAGCAGTGGAGGATCCAGGAATTTTGTCGGGTTGGGGCCATTTCTAATTTTTAATACACAATTTTTTTATATTATTATTAATTTATTGTCATAGAATCTTATTAATTTGCGGAGCAGTATTTCAACTAAATTATAAAAATATAAATACATAAAATATTTTCAACTTTAATTACTCGGAAATCGACGTCATACAGTAAAGCGGAAATTCCCAGTGTAGGCGAAGAATCATGGATCAGCTGCACTGATTGTGCACATGTTAACATTTTATACCTGAAGGGCAGAGTGATCTGCTCACATCCCCGATTCAATAGTGTTACTTTTTGGACCAAAAAGGCTTGTTTGAATTGCGTTTTTAAACGCCGAATGCGAATTTTAATTATAATGAATATGTATAATATTATGTAGTCCTTTAGGGTGGTGGCTATTGACCTAGTGCCACCACCGTGGATCCGCCAGTGAATGGAAGCGTGTTGGAGAGGCCTTCATCCAGCAGTGGATGCCTGTATATGATGACCATGACGACGACTATATAATTATTATTGCAATGGATACGATACGAGACCTAATCATATATAAATAAAGCACCTCAAATATAGTAAATCAGCAGATATGTACATATATCAAAGATACCAGTATGTTTATTTATTTATTTATATACATATGTATATATGTATATACCAGGAAGGCCTAATAGATAGACCCCAATTCACCTTCCCGTCCAATTACCAACATCGATAAACAATTTATAGAGTAATTCTACGGAGCATTATAGAGACATCTATGGATACATTTTGATAAGTTTAAATTTTTATAAGGCTATTCTATGTTTCACTTCGCTAATGATTCAGCCAATATTCCTACATTCTTCCGATCGGTTTGAAACCATGCCATTTTGCGCGATTTGGTCACCGATAAAAATTTAAATCGATTCTGATAGTTCGATGGTGAAAAATAATCGTAATAAACACGTCTGGATTGCGGAAATTTTTTGACGTTCAGTTTTCAGAATTTCAGCCACCCACTCGTTTTGTAAGATTTTAATTGTTTAAGGCCTATACATTTATTTTTATTTATAGACATAAATTTTATCTTTTTCACAACATATCTTTGAAGCATTTTTTTTATAAATCGTCGAATTTTGAGATGCCGAACAACTCAATTTGCATGACAGCCATGGACAAATTTGCAGCATTGTATAAACCAGCGAATCCGAGATGCTCTAAACTCAAATTTTGCGAGAAATAGGAAAGGGTAGCAAATTTGTTGGAACCATTTCAATTAAATCGGATAAATTGGCAAACTGTGATAGGAAACGATCGACCTTGGAGTCACATATCCAAGGTCTGGCCAGCAGCACAGCTAGGGATTGAACCCGTGACCACATTGAAAGAATTATACGCCAACCGGTGACTCCTGATTTCGACTCAATTACTCATATGTACTGGATCAGTGTAGGAAATGAGAGTTAATTTTATATAAAAATAATTTTATAAGATGCATACCATGACAAATACAGCTGGCGTTAATTCTCTATTGTTTTTAAGCTTTCATGTTTTTTTACTATGACTTCACGGAACACTTACTTTGCAAGCACCCATAGAGACAAAGTGCTTGCTGTTTCTGATGTAAAAGTCATCAAAAATGTCTCAAGAGCGTTACGAAAATTTGAGAAATTAAATTATTATCGACTAATTCGCGGATTTTGATCGAATACGCTCATTTAGCGAGCGCCACACTAATTATTCATTCGTTTCGGTTCCTACAAACTGACAAAGTTGCGCCATTTTGACAGATTTCGGGACAGCCGTGAGAAACGAACGACACTGTCATTATTAAAGATTACTCAATACACTCATTATTAATCGTGTCACGACGCAAAACGCGAATCATATCCGCTCTGTAAAGTTTCGCGTTGACATGACATTTAAACTACATACAATCGATAGTTTCTTATAACGGTGAGGCTCTATAGAAAGTAGTTGACGCCACTTTATCATTACACAAATTTTCCTTCGGAAAAAAAACAACACGGATTTTCATATAACGGATCAAAATCTCTTTAAATTGCTCAATAACAATCGGGTCAACTTGCGAAGTGAAAATATCCGTATGTAATATATGTACTTTCATTTCGATTGAACCCGACAATTTGCCACACACACTTGATGTTTGATCTCAAATGTGGATGCTCAAATATCATACTACCGTTAAAAAGCGAGTGCGAATTTTAAAACGGAATATTTCCCACTCTAATTAATTAAAAGATCATGCGAAACGCTACAGTACATTTTTTTCACCAGGTATAATATATCGCAATCGAATTATTTTCGGCTGTGTGATTAGTCGAAAGTTACACAATTTTTCAAATGCAATAAATAGTAATAATGCATGGAACGAATGACCCAATAAATTTGTTCAACGTGATGCAAATTGTATTTCATAAAATCGATAATCCCATTAACGACCTGCTTATCTGTTGGTGTTGTGAATGTATCATACTTTTCATTGGAAAGAATGAGGTGGTATCAATAATATACAAAAAGTAAGTATTTTTCAAAATATTTTGTTTTCGTTAATCGCAATTGTTCGATCTCTCACTTTATCTAACAGACTATTGGTGACTATAATTTGATATCGCAAATATGCAATGTGATATAGTGTTTGTGGAAAAAATCCATCGTTTATCTTATCTGACTGGCTTTAATGCTATTCTACCTTATTTAGTCATCTCGAGCTGAAATAATACAATAACCGTTTAAGCCGAAGTTAGCTTAGTCAACATTTTGCGGAAAAATTTACATAACTGGAATTGTTTGATAAAATATTGTAACGTAGAGATTAGGTTATTGGCGCTCGCCAACCACTGGTATACTAGCGCTGATAACCTCATCTCGCGTTCGCGCCAAAAAGGCCTCAGCGTATAAATGAGCCGTATTTAACAACCAATAAGGTCTAACGACTCATCGACCAATGATCTCTCTGTGCGTAGAGTACCCGAAGGGTATAAATATTAGGCGGTTTTGAACCGTGCTTTTTTCTGAGATGGCAGGCCGACGGATTAAGAACAATAATGTACCTATACCATTACTGCTGCGTTTTTCGATCCAATCTCGGAAACCCCTCTGCACGTCCACGCTACAACATGATACACTAGCGTTGTGTCCATTGATATTTCAACGGGTAGTATCGGAAAGGAATCAAATACAAACTTATATTTTCCCCATGATTCCATTACGGGTTGGACCTGAGCGACATTAATTATGGTATTAAACTTGTATATATATGTATATATTTATAGGTTATAAATTTGAAATCATATTCAAATAGTGGTGACATAGTGGGTAGGGTGGTTTTGTTTGTTTTTTTTAATGAGGAACCGGTTCAACAATGAAATCAGATAAATTGGCAAACTCTGATTGGAAACGATCGACTTGGAGTCACAAATATTCAGGTATTTCAATCTATTTGTCTGGTAGCCTGCGTTCACGATTATTTTCATAATTAGATATGATATATGAGTGAATTTTGATGTTCTCTCTTCCATTTGGGCCTCACGGGGATTTTTTGTAATCACGGCTGGTTTTTGTATATATGTACATATGTATGTAGGCAAATACACATATTAATGTTGACAATTTTTCTTTCTATTTTTTTACCATTACTATTATTGTTTGAACTTTTGCTGCCATTTTTTATGTATTATATAAAAATATGTATTTTTCTCTGTTATATTTTCGACCATTATGGCGCATTAGGGATTCGTGTAATGCCACAATGGTCCGAACTTAAATTAAATAAAATATATGAAAGTATGAAAAATACGCTCATGTTAATAATAGTAATTTTATTAGGAATCAAAATGCACACATACATATCTATATACATATATGGCAATGTAAATTTTCGATTGTGGCGCTAAATTTGTGTCAGAGTGTCAATGTGGTATTTATCATCTCAACAATCTCCTTCTACCATTTCATTCATAAGTGTTTTATTAATTAAATCCATTAGGAAAACATCGTTTTTATATTTTATTTACTCATATAATTATTTGTGATAAAATTTGTTGGAAAAGTTCTAAGACATAATAAATAAAAAAAAACTACTGATGCCCATCACAAAGTTTACTTGCAATTTCACTCTTTACTTAAAACATGTCTGTAATAAAAATATTATTAAAATTTTATAACAATTAATATTTGACAAATAAATGATTTTATTTCCATAACCGAAAACACAAAGCCTGGTTCTATATAAATTCATTCCACCGCAAGCAATTAATCAAACTTCCCTCGTTTTTCATTCAACCGACGAACAATACGAGTGTCCAATTAATTATTGCACCACACAAATTACACTTTTTCAACATCTCTCATGGCAGACAATTTCACGGCGTAAAAGTGTTGACATGTCAACCAACATCTCCAACAATGGAGGCAGAAGAACAGTTTACCTTTCAATCTCGCTCACTTTACTCTCTTCACTTCAAATGTTCAAACACACGAGCGCATTCTTCGGCATCTCAATACGCCAAAGCAAACACAGAACGAAGGAAAAACACATTTTAAAAATATTTACTCAAAAACAAATAAACACAGTCATCAGTGCACGTCCGGGATGTATCGTGCCGAAATTTCATGGCATGGAAAATTTTAAATCGCCGATACGACGAATGATAAACACTAGAAGCATGTATAGCTTCCATATGTACATACATACATATGTACGTACTCATATGAAATATTCCATTATGATAAGAATCGGGTAAGAGATTCGTCGCTCGATAACTGAAGAATCGAGAAAAATCGCGTGAAAAAAACGACACGAGTGCTAAGATAAAGCTTTCGAGGATAAACACAATTGACTCGTCCTTAATTAAATATATTATTGCTTTATCAATGCGATAATTAGTAGATAACTCGACTGTTTGCAATGGAATTCTAGGTGTTACCTGACGGGATAATTTTTAAAAATTATATCCATACCTGATTACACATTATAAAACAGTGACGCATTTTTATAATGTTGAATTAAAATTATTCAGATATAAAAAAAATATGTAAAAACTCTTTTGTACGCTTAGAAACGTATAGCCATATGAAGAATAAAATATATTGTGTTCTAAACATAATAGCTCTACAATGAAACTAAATGTAAATACGTACTATGTTATGCCATATGCGCCAATATGCAAAACGAGTTCCGCATATCTTTAGCTTAAATATTGCATGATTTTTTTTATTTTTTTTTATTCTATACTGCACATTGTTTACTATGTAAGTAAAGTTTAAAAAATGCAAAAAAAAACAAGCTGGCTTTGTTATGGACATACATACGTCGCATTTAAATGTTTAGTAGGAGATATGGATACGAATCGAATCGTATGTCACGAAAATTTTATTAGTATATTGTATTTACGGTAAATATTAATTTACGATGCGATAAGTGTGAATTGACCTTCATGATTTTGTTGCAAGAGCTGCAGTTTCGTGTGCGTGAAAAGTTGAAAATTTCCGTTCGAAACATTCAAAAACTGCCCGTTCCGGTTTCTGAAAATGTTGTTCATTTCACTTGTTTACGTCGAATTCGCAAAGCGAAAATGAAACAGATAATAATCGCCGTTAACGGTGAAATTATTGTAAAAAAATACGTACTCCGATTTGTAATTCGTTTAATTAAAAAGTCAGGGAAATTCGGAATGAATACTACTACGTACATATGCTAATTCGGCTACGGACTCGTGAACAAATTTGATTATCCCGCAACTTCTTCCTAATAAATGATGAGACACGTTCGAAAGTGCTGTTTCTAAGGAGTCATTACCATACGATTTATGGACACAAACGTAATTAAGTGTTTAGGCTTTTTTTCTTGTTATTCTCTTTTACTTATATTCTCATTTTGTGCAACGTGACTTTCGGTATAATGCGGTCAGTTGCGACTAACTAACTCTCTATGAGTTTCTTTTTAATTGACAGTTTTAATATATCAAAATTATTGACGTCTCATTGCGAAATGAAAGCTCATCACACAATAGTGTGCCTGAATTAGTAGTTTCTTTTCAGTTAGATAATCTAATAATAATAACAGATAAATAATTAATCAATCAATTGACAAATAATTTATGGTGTTCGGTTTAGCAATTCCATCCTTCGAATATACAGTGATGAACGGAAATGAGTAGTCACGGCAGCAATAATAAAATTTGACGATACAGAGACGCGATAGCGTAGGGAGGCCGCTCTCATCCTGAGAATGGCCTCAAAGTTAAGAGTGTGACCGTAAAAAATTCGGCAGTGAAAAAGTCGAAAATGTTCGTTTACCATGTATACATATGAAAAACGGTTAGTTTACATATATATATATATATATATATATATATATATATATATATATATATATATATATATATATATATATATATATATATATATATATATATATATATATATATATATATATATATAATATGTTCGTTTACCATGTATACATATGAAAAACGGTTAGTTTACATATATATATATATATATATATATATATATATATATATATATATATATATATATATATATATCAGTGGCGTGCGGTAAAACTCTCTCTCCCCCCGTTGTACATCCTCACTTAATTTGCGCGAGCAGGATACACAGGAACAAGAGGAACAGGCTTTTCCTCCCGTATCCTGCGCGTGCACATTAAACAAGTCTGTATGACAAAAAAAAAAGAGAGATAATTTCACCGCATGCCACTGATATATATTATATACATATACATAGTACCGTTTACCATGCACCCTTTTTTATCTTTCGACTTAAGATCTTTCGATTTTCGATCTTTGCCTTCCGATATTTGCTTTTTCGACCTTTTCACTTTCGGTGCCATGAGGTAGACGGCAGCAGAAATACAATTTGACGATACAGAGACACGATAACGTAGGGAGGTCGCTCTCATCCTGAGAATGGCCTCAAAGTAAACCATATACCCTTCCACAAACGTCTGCAACCCCTTGGTAGCCTGAAGAGAGCAAGGTAGCAGTTGTTGTATTGTACCTTTATTCTCTTCATTGTCTCCTGCTTGTGTTTCGTCCATAGCTCTCAAACTTAGAGACTAGAACAAAAGGACAGAAATAATTGACTCTTCACCTCCATACTGGAGTGGTAAAACCGTCTTACTAGCATGTTTGATAATAATAAACTAACTTATATTGGAGAACTATGGATGAAATACAAGCAGGAGACAATGAAGAGGAAAAAGGTTCAATTTTCATTTGTGGAAGGGCATATGCCTCACTTTGAGGTTATTGTCAGGATGAGATCGGCCTCCCTACGTTATCGTGCATCTGAATCGTCAAATTATATTATTTCTGCCGCGACTACTTATTTTTGTTCATAACTGTATATTCGATGGATGGAAATGCTATTTGTATTATCTATGAAAATATTTTTTATATAGACAACAGGGATTTGCACTATTCTCCTTATCGTCTGGAATAAAAATTATTATTATTATTGCAATCAATAAAAGTACGTCGATATTCAATTCCCATAGATATCAAACTGACTTCATACAATGTATTGTAAATTTCTGAAAAAATTACACAATTTTATACAGTTATCCTATAAATAATGAAAAAAAATTAGCAATTTCTTTTCTGAATTCGTTTGAATAAAATTTATAGCGATTTATATCACTGTTCTATTGTTCAGACGAAATCTTTCATTTCAATCAGTTGAATTGGTAAATTTAAATATTATTCTCAGTGTAAAAACAGATAAGTATATACAAAATGCAAAAATCGCAATCCGAGTGTAAGACTTTCAATATATATGTACTTTTAAATGCAAAAAGGTTAATGACCAAAAATATAAAGTTCACGTACATGTGTATATATCAGTTACGTCATAAAAACCGAATTAATAATTATATTTTATTGATTTATGTATAAAAAAATTATTAAGCATATAAATGGTGCTTATCTCAAATGAAAATTCATGCGTATTCATATCATACATCAGGCAAAAAAGTTTCGTTTTCTCGTCACTTGCGGAAAAAATCGAATATGATATTTTACCGCAAACATTTTCCACACAGAATAAGGCTATTCTCTAGTGATTATGACTAGTTTACTATAGTAGAAGTCATCAATGGTATGTATAGGTACATGTGAGAATGGTTCTGAACCGTTACTAGCTGACTGCTATTAAATTCGCACACTCGACAGACCGCTGATATATGATTGATGATTATTATTATCATATATGTGATTAGCAGTTTCTCGACCGAATTTTACACTGACGGTAAAACACGCTCTGTTTTCTAGAATGACACTAAAATTTCTAATGTGCCATTATTTTCAAAGTAAACCGCTTTACTTTCATAATGCAGACTTACGAAAAGATGTCCGCATTTCGGGACACGGTATGGCTTCCACTGATTTAAAACGTCTCCTCGTTTTCGTTCTATGTTCATTGTCTCACCGAGTGATTCACACTTTTTGTTTTCGTAAAATACAACGGTAGATTAATCATAACGATCGGGTAAAAAAGTATGCATCTCGAAGAGTCGATAAAACGTTACGGTGAGCTCATATCTTCAATGACGCGAATTGTTAATCAATCGAATCATTTATTACGCTGTAAATATGCACTCGGATAAAACAGACATGTATGTATCTATATACATATACCGTTTGATAAATTTCCGTGTTCGGTTATAACATAACAGTTTTCGCCGATATGAAAGTAGTTAAACCGAATTGAATGCACGCCCCGATGATCTGAACCGCGAAAGTAATGAGAAAAACGGTTATCGTCCACAGTTAAATCGATTTAAAATTCGTCAAATATGACGGTTAAATATAATTAAAATGAACTCTTATTTATAAAGATAGTCATTAAGGTCATACATAAAAATAATAAATACCGTCCAGTACACCAGCTACGTGTGGTTGAACGAAGAGCTGTTGACAATTGTATAAAGACTGGTGATGAATACACTTTTTTTAATTATTATATTGTTTTAGTACATACACATGAAGAAAATTACTCTATAGTGTTTGAGAAAGCGTAAAAAGTATTTCTCCGTTTCCTATATAGGAAAGAGCTATGGGAATTACTCAAATCTCTACCCTACTTGTTTCCGTTTGGGCATGCTTGAGTATAACTTCGGAAAAACTTTGTTTTCCAACTTCTATGCGGTAGTACGTCATTCCCATCATTGCTGGGACAGTTAGGACTTTATGTCTTTAATAATGTGTGAGGTGGACATCATCATTTGATAGTTGTGCCACCTGCCTGCACAGTTCTTTATCGGATTCCCTATCCGAGTTCTTAATAAAATCGTTGTTACCGTACCTTAATGTGATATTTTAAACCCCAGCAAGCGTAAGGTATCATAGATTATTTTAACCCATCTGTCTGGTAGCCTGTGCTCATCATTATGTTCATAAGTGTATGTGATGTATGAGTGGATTTTGATCTTCTCTCTTCTATTTCGACCTCACGGGGATGTTTTGTATTTACGGTTGGTTCTTCAGTACCAATATACAATACATATGTACACATATACATACAGTCAGTACATATGTACATATATTGGTGCTGATTGTTGATACAAAGCATTCCCAATTTTTTCTCCTTATACATACATATAATTTTTATTATATGTTCTGTGACTACTTCTTTTATTATTCAAACTTTTGCTACTATCGTTTTTTTAATGTATCGTATGTATAAATATGTACATATATAATGCCATAATGGCCCAAACTTTAATTAAATAAATATTTAGATACGTTAATGTAAACGAAATTCAATAAATATAAATATTTTAGTCTATAGTTACAATCTAGTTAATTAAATGCATAAGGAATGCTAATGTTTTGTGCACCTTTCATAAGATTCTTAATAATGTTAAAATAATTTATTGAAATTTATACAAATTTTATATTTCATTTTACTAGGAAAACCTCTACTTCGATTACTATACAAAATTGCGGTGCATTTGGAACACGTCACAGTTATACGTCATCGTTAAAATTGTTAACTGCATATGACCAAGTGGTAGTTTATATAACATTACTTCATAAAAATCATATATTCATAAACGTATGTAAGCAATTTACAAATTCGAGTCATGTATGCATGCCTTATAATCAGATTTATCTGTCAGAGATAACTTTATATTAGATTTTTGAGATGATTAAAATATATTATAGTATACAGTATAGCTGCCTACGTTAATGTTAGCCACCGAAAGGTCCCGGGCTCGAACCCCGGTTTGACTTCGATTGAAGAGAATTTATTCGGAGTATTTCTCAAGTGCTGTTGGTCAGACTTGGATGTTTGTGACTCTGAGTCAATAGTTTCCTATCAGATTTTATCGTTTGCCGATTTATCCGATTTTATTGTTGAAACGGCTCCTCACCAAATTGGCAACTAACCTACCTACCTACAATTTGTCACCACTATTTGAATAAAATTTAAAATATATAATCTATACATTTATACATATTGTTGCGTATGTGTGGGTGGAGGATCCAAATAAAAGACCAAAGTCGCTTCACAGCATTAATTGGGTGATTAAGGAGATCCACGCACTGCCAGTGCTCCGTCCAGAATGCCTTCATATGGCCTAAGTACCTGCTTGTAAAGGGCAGGTCGCTCACTGCATCTTCCTCGACGCGTTTGTTTACCTATTGTTATAGTCACGTACCAGATATGTAGTCCTACGGTCTCGGCATGCAGTCCCACGCTTTCGCGCTGTCAGTTCTGAGAACTCTAGCGGGAAGTGACTGAATGCCGTTACCGACCACTAAGTCCATTCGGGGGGTCTCCATTGTTAGCCGACAGCACTTAAGCCTGGAGATAATCCTCGAAAATCAATTATAATATACATATATGCTACAATATGTATGTATGTGTAGGATTGGTATGAGTGGTATGTGATGTAGGATTGGTATGAGTGGCATGTAATGTAAGGTCAGAAGACACTGGCAAGTTAGTTCTGCGCGGGAGACGATAGCGATAAGGCATATTTTCATATATGCACAATTTGTCAACGAACGAATAAACTACTTCTTGTATAAGCTGCGTTTTACTCGTTTCCTACCAAACATCCTTACAAAGAATCCTATATATTTGCACAATTTAAAAACCATAGGTGTCGCTTTGGGGCAATCTGTAATGGTACCATGGTAAAAATATGAATTTTTAATGTAATCGCTATCATACATTCATTCTTCTGGGTACTGGGTAAAAAAATAGCAGGAAATATTTATCTAAATTGTATTGCCGTAGAGTGCAAAGTGTAATACTACGAATATGTCATCATCATTTAAATGCTATTTTTTATGTTTATGTATGAATGTATTTATGTTTATGTTTAATTGTTATTTTGTTTTTTTTCTTTTTTGTGTTATATTTTTTGACCATTGTGGCGCTTTAGGAATTCCTGTTATGCCACAATGGTCTGTTTAAAATAAATAAATAAATAAATAAATCATTGCAGTCCAGTTGTAAAGGATAAGTCCATACAAAAATACCAAAAGCAAACATTATTTATACTCATCAAGTCGATATCTTTTTACAATGTTTTTATTAACTTCATTGTCTTTTCCTGAAGGTAAAAGGAAAATGAATAGAGTATATATTTACCTTAATGAAATAATACTGAATGTTTGAAATCCAGACCTATGTATCATACAAAGATCTATGTACATATATGTATATACTATTAAAACTTTCTGAAACCATTGGGTACTTTCGTCAATATTTAAAACCAACAAAAACACAGTGTATCTGCAAACGTCAATCAAACTATTACGTCCATATTCATAAGCAAAGTAAACACAAATTGATTGAACGAAAGCGAGTGATTTGTTTTTACAACATTAAATATAAAATGGAAAAATCGAGACGGGACAAACTTTCGACGACCTTGTCGAATCTACAAAAGTGCTTTTTTGACGCTCTCATAATCCGCAAATGTACATTTTTTTTTTTGCGGGGAAAAGCGAATGGCCCGTCCCGGCAATAATAAAACTATCACGTGTACTTATAGCCGAATATAACGAGCAAGTAACTCGTTTAATTGGATGAAAATATTAGAGAAATTTTCAGCATATACATATATGTATATGTATGTACATATACGTAGAGACATTTCACCTGACAACGATAAATCGACTGCAATCACATACACACACACACACACACACACACACACATACAGAATCCCACGTGGCAATGACGACAATGGCTTTCGATAATATACGTGCACAATAAAGTCGAACAATGACAACTGTTAGAAAAACAGTATGCGAACCGCGGCCATTGTGCTATCACTCTCCTTTTCGCTTTCAGTTTTGAGTTCGGGCCGTGCCATAGGTAGTAGAAACCGCCATGACGATTTATTCGATTCGTTTGTTTTTATTATGTGTGTAAAATATTATCTCATCGATACAATAATGTGGATCGAACCGCAAAAACCGATAAAAGGCGCCAACGTGTTCAACGTTCTTTTTTTCCGGTAGAATGATGCGGCACACGCTCGTTTGCAATTTGACGGACTTGTGCGCAACGCAATGACGCTTCGGCAATGCGAAAATATCATGTAATTGTCATGAGTAATTAACATTGTTCTAATGAAGTTTTGATTTGAAAACAACACACTAAAACGACGCTAGAAATACTTTCGAGGCTATGTTGAATTGTATTGGTTTGTTAATGGAAATGAATGTACATGTATGTATGTATACATACATAGGTACATATGTATGTATGTACATACATAGGTACATATGTATGTACTATGTACATATATTAGGCCGGAGTGAAAAACACGAATTTCGGATTTTCATCGTTGGAACTAGTAGAAAACTATCGTAGTATCAAGGGAACGTTAAATAAAAACTTTCATTGATTTTAAACAATGTCCTGTGCCACCAACCAATCGACTTTTCTCAACAAAAAGTTCGAAAAAGTAGGTTTTCTTCGTAAATTTATTTTTCGAGAGAAATACCCATTGCGAGCGCACCGCGCAATGGGTATTTGTATGGGGGAAGCGTTCTTTCCAGACAATTTGATCACAATTTGAGTAGAACCAAACAACGAGTGAATCTAAATCGTTCTGTAACAGAAGAGCACCAGATGAAGATTCAATCCACCTAAAAATTTTCGGATCATCTGCATATAAGAAGTTGCAGTTGTGAACTATTTCCTTAATAAATAAAATTAATAGCAAGGGGCCAATATTTGAACCCTGTGGAACACCAGAGCAGGTTGGATATTCAACAGGAAGTAAACATAAACATAAGTCGTTGAGAGCTTCCTTAAGTATATACGTTTAATCTGAACACAAAAAACTCTGAAAAAGTTGTGCATTTCATGAAATGTAAGGAGGCAAAAATTACGTCTTGCTTTGACGTAAAACCTGGAATTTTGCCTCAAAATAGGTCATTTGCTCCTAACATATGAAAATATGATTTTCTGAAAATAATACTTCCCCCTTACAAACCTCCATTGCGAGCGTAGCATGCTTTGTAAGGGGACTTAATAGGAAACCGGCGAATTTGAATTCTCGTTAATCATTCAAAATTTATCATAATCGACTCAAATAAACTTTAATAAATGAGTATTATATAAGTGTTTCTTTTAAACAGTAAAAGATCAAACCTATTCTCGAAAAAGTGTATATTGTATATAAAAAAAAACCTACTTTTTTGAAAATTTTGTCGTGATAACTCAATTGTTTGGTAGTACAGGACATTGTTTAAAATTAAAGTTTAATACGAAGAAAGTTTCCCACAAGGTCCGTCGTTGAAAATCCATAATTCACGTTTTTCGCTCCGGTCTAATGTGTGTACATAATATACATGTATACATATATATTGTATGTATGTAGATATACCAAGGTAGTTCTGATAACAATTACATTTAAAAGTTTTATGTGCTGCTGAGCATGATACTGAATATGAAAATTTATTACAGTATTATATTATGTTAGTACATCTACTTAAATAAACTTATTGAATATCGACGAGGAATAAAAGTCAAAACTTTAATAAACCCTCAAGGAAACGCTGGCTTACTTTTGATCCTACTTATTTCTTCAACTGTTTTTTTGGAAAATCTTAAATATAAAAGCAGAGATCGTTCGATGTGTGTAATTTGTTTCTGATTGGTTTCGTTAAATATTCAAATAAATTGAATTAAGAAATAATTGAATGCTTACTATTAGATTAGCCATGTTTAAGCGGTTTATATTACGAATACCAAACGAAGCCAATTAGAATCACTAGTCTATTTACATATAAAATGATCCAAAAGAGCAAGGTTTCATTATTTATTTTTCCAATATATGGTAGTGTATATTTTACGGCGCATACCATAGTGTATATGCCTAATATCCAGGTGTTCACTCTGGTTCGTTCATGAACTTACTAATTTGTTCATACATGATTTTAGTTTAAATGCTAACAGTCTAAAGCTATCTTCAAATAGACACACCAGGTTTCGCATGAAACTTTTAGCTGTCAAAACCTTTAAAATGTAAAGACGCCAAGTATTTGAAATGGAAACGTCATTAATACGTTGCGATAATTACCGTTTGCGCTATTGTCAAAAATATTGTTACCCAGGTACAAAATACATAGAGTATATAGAATACCAAAACTTATGCCTAATAGTCTGTGCACGAACAAATTTGCCCGTTGGTCAGTTTGTTCTATTGCGTATACTATAACTGGTCAGATTGGTACGTGTATGAACAAACTAGGATGTTCATGAATGCCAAAATGTACACTTGGATTGTAACAAATATGTACATATGCACATTTGAGGTTTATTTTATAGTGGTTCAGGAAACTCCTAGATCGAATGCATAGCAGAAATATACGAACTATTCGGTAAGCCGTAATAGAAAGGTGCTAAAATCATGATTAAAAGTAAATAAAGAAAATTTTTCCTATTAATATAACGACTCTCTAGGATATTTTCGATATCCCATTGACCGAGTACATTTTAAAAATGATTTATTTGATTAATAAAGCGATCATTTTTCAATTCAATTTAAATTAATTCAAAAACTCATAGAAACGTACATATATTATATAGTGTACTATACGGAGAAGTAACAATCCAGGTCGACCTTGAAAATTAAATTAAATTAAAAACTATAATGTAATCATAAACATTTCAGTAACAGATACTACATAAGTATGAGTTTGATAGGACTAATTGAGATCAAATTATTTACAAAATACACACACACACACATTTTTTTTAAAAACCTAAAACAGTAATCAGGGATTGATTCTGAGTTCAAATTAGTCAAAATCTTGTATTTTTTTTATCAAAATCAATAATTTTTGCATGATCACAAAGCTTCATCTACATATTGTTACTACGTACATATATATGTATGTACATAGATAAAGTTAAAATAGTATAACTAGCTTTTGAAAAGGTTTAAATGATTTGTATCAATGTTTAGTTACAAAATTCAGGATAATTTTCCACATATGACTTGAAGCGTTAAATTAAGAAGGGATTGCTGAAAGATAATATAAAAATGATGTAGATTAATTAATTTCATTTTCAAACCAAGAAAGATCGTCGATAATTTTTGGAACTCATCTTTACAATCCAACCGTTATATCAGACTTATACTTAAATTTTACAAATCAACCGGAAAAATAACATACTACCGAAAATCGTACAACTCTAGACAAACAACAAATTTCCCAACGTAACACACAAACCCCATCAATCCCATTAAGCTCTCAGTCATGTGAATCCGACCATAATAAACGCATACGTAGTGTACATTGACATTGCAACATTGTAATAGAATGCATATATAAATGTATCATTTATGCAGAAATAATATTACGTTACAGCAACTATATTTATCCCTACTTAAGGCTCATTTATATGGATCGCATCAAACCGTCAATTAATAAACACAACATCTGGAGATAATTTATGACATATTACAAGCGCACTTTCAAACAACTGCTATATTATTTTTCGCACGTTCCCAAGCTCTTATTTCGATAATACCGATGTTTGTCACATCGCGGTTTTCACTTGCTAAATTGCGCAAGCTTCGTCCACACGCGTGTTCCAAGAACAATCTAACAAGAGACTTTCGCCTCGATTCCAATTCACAAATGTCGTCGTCAAAAAGTTCAAATTCAATTCAAAACGCTTGCGTAATATTTGCGCGCGTGTCTTTTTTTTCAATCTATATTTAGCGTTTTTTCGGGAAATTTGCATACGAATGCGTTCCCTCCGACACGAACTCCGAACGTGTTCCATATATTTCTAAAGTGTAAATATTACATCAATCAACATGACTATGTGTCGCTCTCTTTCGAGCTCACGCGTGCGAATAAATTAAAAGCGGATTATTATTATTATACATAAGTACAGACATACATGCGAGTGCATATATGTGTGTACCTACATACATATATATGTATATAGTAAATGCACAAGTGCAAGATCCGAGATGCAGTGAGCGAACGGAACCGTTCCTGTTATGCGTTCGTGGACCCCGACACTACCGGAGAGACAGGATATAATTTATTTATTGTAATCACAAACGAGTTCATTTTATGTTAATTCTCATATTCAAAGTCATAATTATTGCAAGGTTTATTCAAATTATTGTTTCCAAGCCTTGGGAAATTTATCTATGCACAATAATCGTCTTATTATGTAAACGATATTGTATAATAAATGTACAACTTAATCAGTACATTAATAAATCAATATCAGTGGAATTATTTTCGGGTATAAAAAAAAGAGAAATTAATTTCAATTTCGCTATGATGTTATAAAATTGTGTTTGTTATTAAAATTCCACACATTTTTCAAATATAATCATAATTACAAAACAAATATATTATAGTTATGTAAATGGATGCAATATACTTTTTCTGTATTAATTAAAAAGATATCGATCTATCTATTAAATAACTCTTTATAATTAATTATATAGCTAAATCTAGCGCGTTTTAAAATGCATAGATCTATAGTGCCGTTATATAATATAACCAATGGATGCGGTGCATCCGCTCTAAATTCGCCAGACAAATTGAACGACAGATTAACGGAAGGCTGCTTTAAATGCAATTCTCATCTTCTCGAATGATAGATTGCACATCAGATGACGGGTTACCTTTCGATGTGCACAGATGCAATTATTAAAATGGTAATTATTAAAATTGAGTTGGATCTTTCAGGCGAGTTTTGCCTTATTAAACTCGCCAGAAAGATCCAACTCAATTTTAATAATTGCATCTGTGCACATCGAAAGGTTAATCGTCATCTGATATGCAATCTATCATTCGAGAAAACGAGAATTACGTTTAAAGCTGCCGTTCTGTTAATCTGGCGATTTTAGAGCGGATGCACCAAACCCTCACCAATGACTAGTCTTTAGCGTTGTCTGGGTTCTTGTCAAATAATAATAGACCGCTCCATTAGTAATTGACAATAGTCAACCTGTTTTGTGTGAAAAGCATCAATCGAACGCCAAGCTTTGCACATGACCAGAGATCGGCGGACAATT
The DNA here is from genome assembly GCF_051622035.1 of Arctopsyche grandis. Classification (NCBI taxonomy): domain Eukaryota; kingdom Metazoa; phylum Arthropoda; class Insecta; order Trichoptera; family Hydropsychidae; genus Arctopsyche; species Arctopsyche grandis. Next base: position 16,433,468 of record NC_135361.1, on the reverse strand, counting down.
TTCTTTTCCCCACAAAAATGGTTCTCTATTGTCCTAGAAAGCAAGAGAGCAAAAAAATTACCACTTACACGAAAACCATGTGAACTGTATAAGAGGTATGTAAAAAAAGGTTGAAAATAGTAATTGACAATAGTGAACCATTTTTGTGGGCAAAAGCAAGTTGTCCGCCGATCTCTGCTCATGACTAGACTTAGGCTAGGGATTGGTGCAATTGTAAATAACAATAGACCGTTCAAAGCGAGAGAGCAAAAAAGCAAGGTTTTTCTAAGAAATTGACAAAAGTGCACCCATCTACATATATCTGACCCTTACTCATGACCAGACTTTCAAGAGTAAGCCTTTTGCTCTCTTGCTGCCTATAAAACAATAGATCAAAAAAAGGTTGACAATAGTGAATCATTTTTTGTGGGTTAAAGCATCCTGGCCACTGATCATGATCAGAGATCGACGTGGACGATTTCTTTTCGCATAAAAGAATAGTTCTTTATTGTCAACCTTTTTTTGCTCTCTTTCTTTTTAGGTTTTTGTGCGAAAAGAAACCGTCGACGTCGATCTCTGCTCATGACTAAAGGACGGATAGGGATTGGGACAAAGTGTTTTGCTATTGTAAACTTCCTATAAAACCTTTTTTTACTTTTGATTTTGTGCTTTGAGTAATATTAGAACGATATATTGTTATTTGCAATCACCTTGATGACCATCCGATGTCTATTCATGACACACAAACAAACTTACCTATTACCATTTTATTTTTTATGATTTTGTTTCTGAACTATTATTGTGATTTAATCTCGATACTTTTAATATATGTACATATATATGTATGGAAAAAAATGTTAAGTTATTCATATTGGAAAAGTGTATGTTGAGAATGTTCTTTTCAGATTTTGGCATGGTATAAAATTACATAAAAATAATGAAAGGTAAAATCATAACAAAGACATTTGGGTGAAATTTCACCATCGATCTAAAAGAAAGGCAAAGATTGTCTCAAATTCTAACCACTGAAATGCTGTAACATTTAAAAGTCGTATAAACATAAACATATGCAACAAATAACAAACATATGATTTCAAATACATACTAAAGTAGTTTTCCCACGCATATGACATCGTACGAGTATGCACTACCTTGACCTTACTGTTTTTGTATGTTTTTCGCATGTTAAGAAACTTTCAACTTCATCCATGTTGTTTGAAATTTACACTCATCTGGTCGTAGCTTCATATATGTAATTAAATATTACACATTTTCGTTAAAAACTGTCAATTTTTCCAAGCAAAACCAAGGCAACGTATATAGGTATAGTAAAAAGCACATACATACATACATATAATAAAAAAGATCAAATTTTTAGATTCGATTGTAATTCAAGTGGTTATTTTCGACTTTGTCATTCAATATACAAAAACTAATCACGTTTTGTGTACAATCTAATTTGGTGACGTGATATCAAATATTTTAATTATACATTGGTATTTACATAGTATGTATGTAACTTTAGTGATTCAAAATTACATCGGTGATTTTATCACAAACAAAAACCGTATGTAATCACAAAAAATCTATTATATCTCATGTTTTTGTACTATCGAAAAACTTAATACATACTAGGAAGTATCGTACATAATATATTATATATAAAATTGAAATCGTCAGCATTGATGAATTTATAAGATACGACATTACATTTTGAACTAAATACGCATAATAAAATTTTTAATGATCAAAACTAAGTTTTAATTTCGAACGAGACCGTTCAAAGCGCCCGAAAATCCCACGCTCACCGTCGCGCGAATGATCGCATCGTTCGACTTTTCCGCTCCGGAAAAGCGCAACAGACACACACGCGCTCGTGCACTTGAAAAATGCACTAAATGCCACATTTTAAAATGATGGCCGCAAAAAGCAAAGAGTTGGCTTCCTCGTGGTGCGTTTCCAATGGCATGGCATATACAATGGCGGTCACGCAGGGCAACGTCCGTATCTGTAACAGTCGATGGCAGCTAAACTTGAAATCGAAAGTGCACTCTTGTGTTCACTTTCACTGCACCAACCGACAAACAGTGGTAATTGCCGTTTTAGGTGATAGGCACTTCGATCATATCTCGTATATGTTTCCCATTTTGTATTCAGCAATGTTGACCGGAGACGCTCCCTCGATTTCCTACCGGATACCGAACTCGGAAAACTCGTTTCGTTTCATTACCAGAATCGTATTATTATTATGTATGCATTTCCCGAAGAAAATAATCTGCAATTACAATTCTTCTAATTTTTTTTTTTAATTTTAAATCGTTAGTTTTTCTTACAATTTCACGCTTCGAATATCACTTCTTCAACGTTGAGAATTATTTCGCCGTCTTTCGAAGTTAGTATTTATGGATAAGAACTTTACAATAGTTCGTCATATCCTGTAGAAAGTCAAAAGTTTATTTTCATCGCTTTTTGAAACTTCAAAGTAATAAAGAAAGAAATTACCTTGACTCTTTTAATCCCAAGCTATTTCACAATACATACATGCGAAGAATCCCAAGGCATTTTTTTCGAAAAAAGGAGTAATCTGTATTCAATTAGTGATCTCAGCTAATATTCAATTCTAGGTATTATTTTTTTTATGTCATCTCCATGATGTAAAGTGTAATAAGAAATATTTATACATATGTATATATATATGTAGGTTCTAAAGCAAATAAATTAAAATAAGATTGAAGGAATACAAAAACTTAGTTATTAAAACAATAATTGTTCAGTTTGAATTTTGTACGACTTTTGAAGTAATATTTTTGATAAATACGAAGTACAAAGAAGGCCAAAAATTCTAAAAATAAGCTTGTACTCGAAAAATATTTATTAAAATTGTTTATTAAAGTCTGAATGAAGAGTCTCCGAGTGGTAACAATAAATAAAAAAGAATTTATCAGGTTTTTAAATTAAGTAATTGATAAATACTGCTTCTATATGAAGCAGCCATCAAATTTCTGTATGAAACAGGAAGTGATAGAATCATTCATCATTTTCAATATAAAACTGTCCGAATAATCTAATTCAATTGACTAAGATTTTTTTGATTGCTTGAATCATAAAAGGTAACCTATGTACATATGTGATGAATGAAACAATTACATAGTCAAATGTACACACAGAGTGTACATTTGACACCACTTCTACATGTATGTATGCCAGAAACCCCCTGTAGCACCTAATCATCGCTGGAGCACCATTAGTAGCAATAGACAAGATGTTACATATAATATATGAAAACACAATCAAATCCCCATGACTCTATATTATACAACAGATAAAATGATGAAACAAGAACGAACGGTTTTTCATAATTTTCTTAATTAGTTCTTAGTTTCCACCATCCCCTGGATCATTCCAGCGCTCCCCCACATGCACCCAACCGTCCTTGAATTACTCCATCCCCACTTAGAGGATGGTAGCGTTCACTTTGGGAATCACTGATCTAGATTATTGTTTGGCAAAACTTGCTTAACTCATATTTGAGTAAATTATAGTTTTTTGACTTTACAATTGTATACGTCCATTTTGTAATTTATGTACGTAAAAATAGTTGAATTGCAACCATTGTGTTGGTGCAATGCTTAACTACGTTGTGGTTTGGAATTAAAATTAAAATTCAATATTCAAACCATCGACCGATCCCACAGTTTGTGAATAGGTTACAAAATTGTAAAAAAAAGGGTTCGAACGTGAAAGTTTTCCTACTGTGAACTCTGAACAAAGTAGGCGTTCGCCTACATTCAACATCGTTGGCTCAAAATCCCATTTTCTTTTTCGTAAGTAGGTAAATTCATCTGCGTTCGCTGTTGCAAACGTCTCATTGTCGTTGAATAACAGCAAAATGGTGCAGTCAGCCTTATGGACAATCATAATTGAAAACGATTGTCGTATCTTTATAAAGAATAGGAACAGAAAAGGAATAATAAAGTGATGTTACGTAACGAATATAGTCATAGTGTTGCACAATATGTACGTCGACCGCAAACGCTTTGAATTTTCTATCGCGGTCTTTTCTGTTGGAATTTCTCGCCGGAATCGTGAAATCGATTCCGAAACAGAATCGGAAATTGAATGAAAAGCTACGGGAAAGTAAATCGTGCCAAAATTATTGATCTTTAAGCATTTCTATCCGTGGAATTCTAGTGATTAATTAATTTGCGATGGTCAACTACCGGATAACGATATCTACGCTACCTTCAAAATAAACGTCACGATAATTCGTACAGATTAGATTACGAGACGACCGAAAACAACGGTCACAGATCGCTGTATCTAATTGTACCATATTGCTAATATGTATACATATATATTTTTACCAAAAATGCAAGTATTAAAAATACAACTCCTAGGTATAAATACAACTCCTCATATGTATATATATATATTAATACCGATTATACGAGCGGAATCGCAAAATAGAGCTATAAACATCAGGTGAACGGACACATTAGAACATTTTCCGCAATTTCTTTTACAATGAACACATTTACAATATAATAGCAAACGGTTAAACTTTCTGACAGTATTATCTTATATAATTTTTGATAATATAAACGATTCATAAAAAAAACTAGTACAGAATTTTTACGTGTTTGAAGCTTTGAATACAAATAAACGGGAAATTTTTTCCCATCAAACTACGTGTAGAAATATAACGGAATTAACATAATCATTGTTTATTATTATAAAATAATCTTCAAAAAAAAAAAACATCAAATGAATACAATTCAATTTTTTTAATATTTAATGCATTATCAGAATTATTTTAAATTAAATTTTCATTTGCACGTTGTAGTATAATAGTACATCATGACTGTATTTACATAATTTTTTATCGATGGATCGCATAGGCCAAACACAATAACTTTGTGGCAAGTAGAATAAGATTTCTCAGGTATTTAGGTAAGCGAATAAAAAAAATCATGGGTAATCCACCGTTCGTTGCTCTTGATTTTCCCTAAAAAACCCTGATCCCAATAGGATAAGAAAAAAGGGGGTAGAAATGAAGAAGTAATTCAATTTTAATAAAAACAAATATAGAATAAAATAAAAATGAGTATTATCAACAAACCGGAAGTGTTGCTTAATAATGCGTGCGAAAAAGCATTAAAAATTTACCACAAAAGTCAACAAATTTTTGGAAGTAAGCTATCACGATTCTTTATCAGAACGAACAAAAGTCTTTTGCCGACAAAAATATCATTAATTTTGCGAAAGACAACGTTTATGCATTAAAATTTTCAATCCGTCTCAATTTCGCTATTCATACAAGTTCATAAGTTAGTACGAAAAATTCAATGAATTCAAATCGACGCTTATTGTTTCCGTTCGGAATATATGGGATTAAATTTGAACCAAAATTGGCATTCGTACCCATTAATAAAACAAGAGTGCGTTTTTTCTTTTGTCAAACCCACAATATCTCAAATGGAGTCAGTCTAAGTATGGACATGCGCTAAAAACGAGTTAATAATTCTTAATAAAAAAAGTATACACTGTCAGATATTGTTGTTACAATACAGGTATTTTGACCTCTCTGTATTTGGAATACGTCAAAAAAAAAAAAAAAAACACACACACACACAAAATTGTTTTTGTGTTAAATATGTACAGTGTTGTGTTAAAGTGTTGTGCTATTGAAAAGACCGTGAATTTATATGAACATTTGTTGACAACAATAAATGAAAGTTCAAATGTGTATCATTAGAAAGGAAACGCTTATATAAATCGATCGAAATTGTTGACACAGAACTTAAAAGTCGTTTCGTTACCAGATTCTATTAATGATCTATCAATCACATACAAGTTATGAGTGAGTGAATTATTTTGCTTTCTAGTCGTCAGTATAATGGCGTGTTTAATCTGTACACTCATTGAACTAAAAGCTTCTCCAAGTACTGTCAGAGGTTGACCCATAGAATAATGTACATGTGTATGAACAGACATACATATTTACTTTTAATGAAATGGTACTAAAGGTATCTTGGGAAGTACATACATATGTATGTATGTACCGGGGTGCATTTTCGAATGTATGGTTGGGAAATAAAAGACATCCGATTAATCTTCAAGGTTTGTGATGTAAAGGGAACAAAAAATGACTTGATAGGCTTTTGTGATGCTGAATTCAGAGAAATTTGAAAGGGCCCATTCAAAAATGGCCATTCCCATCCATGAAGAATATGAATAGGAAGAAGACAACGCACTCAAATAGTTGTATTTTGCTTTTTATAAAATCTTAGATACACATTATTGAGGCCTTACTAGTTGGCAGAAGAGAAAAATTATTTAGTCCTCTTCATTAGGTTGGTCCGATTTTGTCATGACTAGACTTAGGCTAGGGATCGAGGCAATTGAAAATAACGATAGACCGTTCCATCTGTGTTCAAAGCAAGAAAGCAAAAAAGGCTGTAAAAAGGGTTTTTCTAAAAAATAACATTAATGCCCCGATCCCTAGCCTAAAGTAGTACTTGTTTTTTTTTTACATAGACAGAGTGTATAAATAGATAGACATGTAAAAACGCGCTAGCACGCCTAATCTAAGCCATCGCGATCCTCGGGAAAACCCACCCGCTCTAGTGTTTTCGGTGATATTTTATCTTTGTATTGACATAGGTTTGACAGTGATCGATAACGGTGATTCTTATATTTGAAGAAATGTAGAAGAAACTTTGAGAAATAATAAGATCGTAGAAATTAACAAGGATATGAATATACGCCCATCTTAGCTGTAAACCACGAGCACGTCCCCCGCCGCAATTTTCAGCGTGATCTTACCATTAGTCTAGCCAGGCCTGACGAGAGGGTGGTATCAGCTGATGCTAATAACCATAAAATTTTATGCCAAAAACTAATAATTAAAGCATAAATAAAATTGTCTTATGTATTACGTGTAATGAAAGAAAAAAAACCGGAACGAGTCTAAAGTTACGATACTAAACCAGGGCCCGGATTATTTTCTCTTGGCGGCTCTGAGTCTAGCCATACAGATCTCAGTAATGCCGTGGGATTCTCCCTGTTTTAGTCGCACAGCCTTACTTTCGTGTGCGCGAGCAGGATACAAGGGGACTAGGTGACGTCACACCGAGTCCCCTTGTATCCTGTTCGCGCACACGCAATTAAGGTGGTGCGAAAAAAACAAGGAAATTTCCACGGCACGCTACTGACAAATCTATATATTTTTGGGTTCATTCTAAATAAGAAAAGAAGCATTTAAAAATTGTGTGAACGTATTCCTTCTACATAGTCACTGAATGCTTTATTAATATCATCTCACACATCTTAACTTAAAAAATGGCTATACATACATACATATATGTTTATAACAGAACTATCACACAATATTTTAATCAACTTTGAAGGTAATCTATCCATTCTCAAGTTTATCTCAATGTGAACGCAGCATTATAGTATTGTTGAATATCTACATGTACATAGAATTTTCTCAACAATATTCATGCTTCGAGTATTCACGCCGCTTACATAAACGATAATATGATAAGAATCTTACAAGATAAGAACATCTGGTTGTTTTTTGTTTTTTTTTTAGCTAAAGTGCAATTAATTTCAACCTCAAAGCGTTATATGTATGTATGTATGTATGTATGGATGTATGCTCTCAATTGTGGAGGCTGAAATCCTAGTTCACAGTTTGACAATCGCTGTCGGTGCAAACGGCAGGGTCAGATCCACGCCGCGAGAGGAATGCGCGAGAAACGGGAAAGAGAAGAGAGCGAAAGAAACAATTGCCGAAAAAGGCACGCACATCAGTGAAAGGCGTGGCAGATCACGCCGATGATGACTACAAGCCGACTGCACACGACTACCGAAAAGCAACACAAAAATCATCGTCCTAGTGTTAAAACGAAACATTCGAAGCGTGCTAATGAGCGAGGCACAACAATGCGTTGTAATGGTACAGGTACAGTTATGATTCGGTCGTTACGCGATCCGACCGTGGTCACCGATCGAGTGAACTTCTCACACATACCCCGGAGGGTTCATCTGATGATGAAAAGGTCAGCTGCTGTGCCTACTGTCTGTCTGATCCGATCTGGTCTGGTCTGGTCTGCGGTATTGCAACCGCGTACGGTAGTGCATCTGCGGTTCCATCATCATCCGCTAGAGACATCGATCTTGATCATATATGGCTTTTACTACCTCAATACAACAAATAGTAGGCCCATATTCAGATTGAAGCATTTCAAATCAGGCATAATTACGACTTCATTACGTCCGTTTCCAATCATAACACATAAAAGCATTATGTATGGTTGCTATTTATTTCTCAAATATGTACTAACTTTTGCAGTCTGGATTTAATAGAACAGATTACACGTGTACAAACATAAAATTTCAAAATCTGTCCGTGACCCACCAAAAACGAATCACATCCCACAGTTTGCGAAAATCTGCTATACATATATATGTACATAGATAACTACTATATACTAAACATTGTGTCCCGTTTTAGAGGTCGCCCTAATATTGAAAAGATCGGACTCATTGGAACAAATACTTAAACCAAATACCTGTCCTGAATAACCGATGTTTGAACTGACTGGATTATCAAAATTATCTCCACAAACGTAGTGTGTATAATATATTAATAATATTTTTAATATTGGCGAAAACAGAAGTTTAGCAACGTTGAAATGTACATGGTTTCTATAGGATTTCTCTTTTAAATATTTGGCGATGTGACATCTCAAAGGCTTTGACAGCTCAAAAGTTTTGACACTCAAAAGTTTTATGCGATACCTGGTGAGTGAGTCTATTTTATTTTAATATAACTTTTGGCTGTTAGCAGTATACTTAAGCTAAAACCAATAGTTCGTGTATGTTCTTGTATGTTCTTAAACCAGCAGAATAGATTAGTGGTTAGCATGTAATGCTTCAAACCAAGTGGTCATGGGTTCAATCCCTGTCCGGTGCTGCTGGTGACCTTGGATATGTGATTTCAGGTCGATCGTTTCCTATCAGAGTTTGCCAATTTGTCTGATTTTCATTGAAACGGTTACAACAAATTGGCAACCTTGACATATTTCTCTAAAATTTCGAGCTTTTCACTTCGAATTCGGTGATTTGCAAAAATTTAAATTTATCCATAGATAGTTTGATGATGCTATGTAAAAATTACTATATAAATCGATGTTTATAATTGGCCAGGAAGGTGCATTGGGGTTTTCCTGTTAGGCCTTCCTGTTATATATGTACATATGTATAAATATACGTATGCAATTAGAATGGAGTACATTTGGACGAATGAATGCGGTTTTTAAAAATGCCACTTTGCTTGAAGAAAAAGATCTTCGATCAATGTGTTTTGCCAGTGATGACATATGGATGTGAAACTTGGACATTGAACGCCCAGTTGCTACACAAAGTCCAATGCACTCAAAGAAGTATAGAACGCTGTATGCTTGTCATAACGATGAAAGAAAGGAAACGGAATACGTGGCTGAGAAGTATGACAAGGTTAGTAGACATAGTGGATAGAGTAATGAGATTTAAATGGCAAAGGGTGGGCCACGTGGCTAGAAGAATGGACGAAATGTGGACAAAAGAAATGCTAGAATGCCCGATACCCGATAGAATGCAAAAAGGTAAAAGGCAAACCGCAGGGAAGATGGCTAAACGAAATTAGGAAAATGTGTGGGGTGAGATGAATGAGAGTTGCGCAAAACGGAGACGACTGGAAGCGTGTTTGAGAGGCTTTCATCCAACAGTGGTTGGTGAGCGGCTGTAAATGGTGATATATAATGAAATGTTCTACGAAACTTTTGGTAATTCGTTATCATGTCTTGAGGAACGTTCCAAAAGTAATAGTGAAACACGTTTCCTTTTGAAAGGTCCGCAAAGCTCCCCCAGTTTGGATAAGAGCTGTTAGGTGTGTATGAATAAAAAAATTGTGTTTTTTTTTCCTACTTGATTAAAGTCACATAAAACGAAGATCGAAACCGACGTAAGAACCGGTAGAGTCCATCCGAAGCATGGGGTTTCGAGTTCGGGTCTCGAAAATGGGTCATGGATGTGGGGCAACTTTCATTCGTTCACCTTCGGCCGATGGAAGTCGAAGGTCTCGAAGGCAGCCAGACACCCACAGGGTTGGCAAAAAGTTTCCAATCCGAACAACCGACGGTCAACAACCGACCGGTTGACAACCTCAGCCTCAACCGGTGGTGAAAAAAAATCCGGTGTTGATAAATCGCACTCTCTGAATCATGCACGCTCAATTTTGACCGAAAAAAATCTGACCGATCGAGAGAAAGGAAATGCGTATTAAAAAAAAAAAAAAAAAAAAATAGGCAAGTCGAGTCGAGTTTTTTTTCGTTGTTTGCATTTTACGCTTGCTCGCTTTAAGTGCAGTGAAATTTATCGGAATTAATTACGTAGGTATTTGCCAAATGAACGTCATAGTCTTGGTGTGTGCATTAAGTGAATCTAATCTGTTTGAAAAAATACAGCTGATTGTGGAGAGCGTTTTCACATTCTGTACAGGGTGATTGGCAACATGTGCTACATACATACGTATCTAAAGAAAGGAGATCGTTTGGGAGAAAAATTTCTTAGGTCCGGAAACTGACCGTTATCATCACATTCACATACGTACATGCATATAATCATTTGGCACTTTCTTATATAAATGTGAATGCATTCACAAATGCTATGATCTGCAATGTACATGTAATACAGTATATCCAGTGGCGGGTCGTGACTTTTAGAACATGGATAAAAAATGTATTTTTGAATAATAATAATTAATCTGTCTAGAAGTGATGAGTATAATATAACAGAAATATTCTAAGTACCTTTTTTGATAACATCTTATTTGTCTTCAAAACTAAATCTTCTGAGTGGTTTGTCGAACAACTTATCCAGAATGCAACAATCCAAGCCCTCGTTATTTGCTCTGAGGGAATAGTTCCGTGAACCGATTCCCTTGCCATAATTGTACTCAAGAATTGAGACAGCGAGTCCGTGCAAGCGAACGACGCCACGGACCATACCATACCATTCCACTACCACAACTACCTCATTTAGGGCCGATTCCGGTTTCTAAACTAATCCGAGTGAACAATATAAATATGGACAACGATTTGAATTCATTGTAATTGAATAGTTGATATTTTTAAATTTCAGGTAAAAGATTTTAGGGGCCAATGACGGCACGCCACTGATACATATTGTTGCGTAAGGGTGGGTGGAGGATCCAAGTAAAAGCCAACAGTCGTTTCACAGCATTTATTGATGATTAAGGAGTTACACGCAGTGTCACTGCTCCGTCCAGAATGAATTATATCGCCTACGTACCGCCTTATAAAGGGTAGATCTCTCAGGACGCCTAATCTGTTTACCTGTTGTATAGTCACGTATTCGGATATGTATTTCCAAGACATTGGATCTTCCCGTACCGATTCTGAGAAATAACTAATAACGGTCATTGTTTAGCCTAAATGCACTTAGAGTCCAGATATAATCTTTGGAAGTAAGTGCATGCATTTAGTTAACCGATAACAGATATCCGTTGGTCTAAGTACAATTCACTCAATCCACGGCGTACGTAACAATATTGATGGTTTGGTGCACAGATATTGTAAGTCCATTTTTGAATTTGTATCGAATTTTAAGTTTGTAGATGCTGGAATAATTCAGGTTTTTCTTTTCAGGGTAATTTATGTGGTATACATACATAAATTACCTTGAAAGGAAAAACCTAAAGTGTGATAAAAATTGCACAAAAACAGTTAATTAATGCTAATAAATATATGAAGAATATTTATTCGTGCTTTTATTGACCTTTCAATCCAATCAATCAGCAAGTTAGTTTATTTGATTTTGAATTTTAAATGCTTTTTATTATTACTAAATTATGTTCACAATACATCTTATATGTATCTATTTTAATAGCTACTGATCTTTTGCTCATTTTCCATTTTACAATTTTAATTTAATTTTGTTAGTTATCATAGTACTATATTATTCTAGTGTTGATGTACAGCATAATAGGAAAAAGAGTTCAAAAACCTATTTACAATTCTTATAAATGCTCATAATACATCTAATACATAATATTAATTAAAGACTCTCTAAAATCCACGATCTAAAGCAGATTGTGTTTAGGTAATCTGTGTTTATATCTGAAGGGTATAGACATTTTGTTGTAATCACCGAGACTCTTCACAATTGTTTTAGTATGGTTATTAGTGATTCTGTCATAGAATCTACTGGTTAGTTTGTTAGTAATGTCTGTGACTAACGTAATATTATTTATGGGATGCAGTTTTTTCAAGTTAGTATATGTACATGGGTGTGTTATAAATTATTTTTAGGGATTTATATTGTATTATTTGGAACTTGGAAAGGTTAGTGTTGGAGGCGTTATTCCATACAGGTGAAGCATGCATAGGTTAATAATGGTAATATGAGCGCGCGATATAATTTTATTTTACTTGGTATTGATAAAGAACTATGGCGATTAAATATTGGGTATATTGAGGATATACTCCGCAAGTTAGTTTATATAATAGTATATGTATAACCAAAGAGTATTCAAAATATGTGTAAACAGTTGAAAAATATTGCTAATCATTAAGGACAGCTCTCGTCTATTATTAGCTTTTTGCTTATCTAGTAATTATATTTGTGATCACTTTGTGCTTAATTGAACCACAAACGAATATTACTGTGTCACTGTTAATTCGTACGATCTTATTATTTCGACAATTTTCTTCAAATATGGGAACCACCGGTATCGATCACTGTAATACCTGTGTCAAATTAAGGATAAAATATCACCGAAAACACTCTCCAGGAGGTGAGTTTTGTCAAAGACTGCGACGGTATAGATTGGGCGTATGGATTAACGATTAGATTTGGTCTACTAATTGTTTAGTTTACCATTAACTATTCTGAAAGCTTATTTATATTCGTCAATACCTTACATTTATATTATTAAAGACTTCAACCATCTATCATTAAGTAATATTTTTATTAATATATAAAGGATTTTTATTCAAATTTAGAAGACCAAAATAGTGTATCATCTTAATAGATCATTTTTGGGTAAGCTCTTTTTACTTACATAGTCGCAATTTTTAGTTTATTAAAAGTTTCAAGATTTGAAATATTTTACTTGGAAAAATCGAGTTTTCTTTTCTATGAGAGCTGGTTTTTCGGTCAATCTAAAAATGACAAAATATCACTAAGCGATCTCTATATACTAAAATCTGAACCAAGACTATCATTCAATCAATAAATAAATCACACGATTCATTAATGGGAACATCCATATTTTCACCACGACAATACAATGACTTCACATGTCATCTCTTTTCAGCTTTCTATCATATTATGTATACTATGCAAAAAATGCACTCTAGTCCATTGCACTCGATAGGAATAGTCTATTGTGTTCTGCCGACGATATATTATTTCGAACTACGGTGTGTTAATGACGTGTTTTACGCGTAACGCATTCACCTGAATCAATTTGCCAAGGGTAAAACAAGGTCTGGTTGGTATCGCCAGCTGGTTATCAGCGATATTTCACTGATATGCATACATTATGACACTAAAACAGTAAAAGGAAGAGCGCAGTGCTGTAGCAACAAAATTATTATGAACGGATGCGCACAATTCGCGTGCAAAATGTACCGGAAGTCGCATGATAGTTCATTGCCATTGGGTAATACGGGTATGGGAAATCAATACGCAATCAAGATGTAAACCCATAAAAGTGTCTAGAAAATATTACATAATAAAGCATACCGGTGTAATATAGGGTTTTATGTATATGTATAATTATTTATGGACATGTTCACCGACCTTGTCTCCGATTAATTGATGGGAAAAGCGAGGACTTTTGATGACTTTTATATGGTTTTAATTATACGTATGCTGAATTTTTCTTTAGACACAATGCAACTTACATAGCAACGATTTCAAAATAAAAACAAACGAATACAATTTAATAATAGTACATATATTCAATTGAATAAAAATCGGTTGTTAATGATTAATACAATATGAAGACTTTTTGATTTGGTTTTATTGTATTCATCGGGTTATTACTTTACGAGAAAATTTGCACTTAACCGGACCTTTCGATGACCTTTTATAAAATTTTATTAGCGATATAAATCAATCGATGTTTCGGTAATAAATTTTGTCTCTTGAAGTTTTTTGCCGACGTATGAATCGATATATGGTTTCACTTAAAACATTATAACTGTTATTTTTTGTACTTTATAAAGGATATGTGTGTAATATATTAGCAAAATTTCTCAATTCGTTAGTAGAGCAAAAGGCGATGACTAATATATAATGTAGGTATTCTAAATATTACTAAACAACTACTGATAAAAAAATAATACGACTTTTGTTTTTAAAATAATCACGGAAACATGGAAAAAATGACGATTTTCTGAAAATAACCCTTCCCCCATACAAACACCCATTGCAAGCGTGGCGCGCTTTATATAGGGACTTTGAATTATCGTTAATCAGTCAAAACTTATTATAATCAACCCAAATAAACTTCAAAAGATGAATACAATAAGCGTTTTAATTTTTTTAATATTAAAATAATCTAAATTATTATCGAAATACATAGAGATATATGAAAAAAATCTACTCTTTCCAAATTTTTGTCGAGAGAAATCGATTGGTTGGAGGCACAGAACATTGTTTAATATCAAAGACTTTTTTATTGATACGAAAAAAGTGTTCCACTGAGTCCATCGATGAAAATCCAAAATTCGCACTTTTTCCTCCGATCTAATGCCTTCCAACAATGTATTTTGCCAGTGATGATGTACATACGTATGTATGTATGTGAAACTAGAACATTGAACGCCAAAATGTTATATAATGACCAATGCACTCAAAGAAGTATATAACGCTATATGCTCGGCATAACGAGAAGACATTTGAAATGGAATACGTGGGTGAGAAGTAGGCCATGTTTAGTGGATATAGTGAAGAGTGAAGAGATTGAAATGGCAATGGGTGGGTCATGTAGATAGAAAAATGAATGCAAGGTGGCAAAATGAGTGCTAGAATGGTACCTTAGAAAATGTAAAAGGATGAAGGGAAGGCCGTTAGGAAGATGGGTAGACAAAATTAGAAGAATGTGTGGGGAGAGATGGATGAGAGTTGCGCAAAAAGAGACGAATGGAATCGTGTTGGAGAGGCCTTCATCCAGCAGTGGATGGTGTAAATGATGATGTATCAATGAATATTGCATTTTGGAACATTATCATTTTGATCTAAGTACATAAGCCTTACCTTGTTCGACTAATGAACGTGTACACGTTCAACTATTCAATCATAGTGCAAATACGGAACGAAACAGTCATACATAAATGTATGTGGATACATTCAATTTTAACTCGTTCACTGAAAAAACGTTTCAAAGTTTTGTAGGTGTTCTTCTATTTTATTGGTATTTATTTTGATTGTGGACATTGTATACCTAATAGCTTATTGTTCTTATTTAGTGGTAAACTTTCATTATTGAACAACTAAGTCACGAGTTTGAATACATTTGATTTTTATTTACATTACATAAATAACGGTATTGTATAGCTGGTATAAATGTAGAATATCTAGAATGAATTGAATTGAATTCCAACAGAGTAGGAGTTAATTGCAGTTATAAACGGTGGGGGAGCGAAGAGGCACAGACGAGTCAAAATGACACAGGTGCTTCCGGTGCTCATTTTTCAGCTATTGAACATCTGCCGTATACATTTTATGCGCTCTACCTATGGTTACTTAATTTTTCTTGTTTTTTATTTTATTTTTTGTTAATCGAATTGCTATAGTGTTTCGTGATGTTACGGTCACGAAACACGATACACACCAAGCGTCCCCTTGCTTACGACACCATACTTCCTCTCGTGGTGATGTATTGTAGGTAAAATGGTAACGAAATATCAGTTGACACTGCGTCATATGTATAAGCATCCCGTCACGATGAGGTGTGACTCACGAGTTGAGAGAAAATGTTCGAAAAAAGAAGTGTTTGCGATGGTGAAGAAAATTTCGGGAGAAAGGTCAAATGCAAATGTTCGAGAGAGCGATGTACCAAATTGCGTTCGGAAAAAAGTGTTGGATTTCCAAGACCCACATTTCCGCAGACGATAATGACGACAATGCACGCCAACTTTAAGTGTATAAGAAGTAGTACAAGACGAAAAAATATATTCTATTCGCCGAATAGTAGGTGGTACGATTCTATATATGCAAAGCAATGTAAACAGAAATTCCGTGGGAGAGGGTGTTGTTGAATTTGAGCCCGCTAAGCGTTAATAAGTGCTCTTAGCAATTTAAACAAGTGTTTGTCGGTTGTCTCTAATGCGAAAATTATGAATAATTCACCAATTGGTCTAACGAGTTGCCATTTTGCGGTAAGCCGCTAATCAAACACAAAACGGGGCGAAAATTAAACTTAACTGACGCGTCGATTTCAACGCCCGGGGCATTATTTCGGTTCAGTGCTCCAAATAGCATTTACGTGTGTGCAAATGTGTGTACTGGTTTAAATATATATAAAGATCATAAACTTGTGTAATTGTTTCATAAACATAGGAGCGAAGAATGTTATCTGGTCCACTCGTTATCGGAATATAAAAATTGAAACATGAAAAAGGCACTGCTTGTGTATGCAGAGTGAAACAAATGATTTCATTAACAATGTACAAGCTTTATTAATTCTAAAAAAATATAACATGGATTCTAATATAAAA
The DNA here is from genome assembly GCF_051622035.1 of Arctopsyche grandis. NCBI lineage: Eukaryota > Metazoa > Arthropoda > Insecta > Trichoptera > Hydropsychidae > Arctopsyche > Arctopsyche grandis. The sequence goes on along the minus strand of NC_135361.1, from coordinate 16,416,690 downwards.
ATAGAGTGACATTTAAATAAAAAATATAAAATTTATGGAATGTAAAGGCATTCATTATTATTATAATCACATGTCAGGATAATCTCAATGATAAATTTGACGCACCTTGAACGTTTTCAGATAAAACGAAATATTACATACAATGAACATTCTACAATACTCTCTTGGTACATATTATCGAACAAACTTAAAATGTTGTTTGCATGTTATAAAAATAATTTACATTTTTGAAGGCTTGGATTGGTGCTTTGATGAGTAGGGTTAAATAGTTGGGGAAGGAATTGGGAATTGGAAGTAAAAACGACAGAAGGTACATATGTAGGGTAGGAATAACGGATCAAAGGTTCAATAGACCAAATCCTTACCGTTTGTATTATAGAATTATAATATTTATGTGAAATATAATTTATATCAACAATCTCTCTGTAATAATAACAATCTCAAACATTTTAAATTGCAAGGCACGTTTTGGACTACGTAAAAATTACATATATATATTCATATAATATACATAATAGATTTTCTTTATAATAAATTACTTTAAATTTATATTGTTCATTTTCGTTTACAAGACCAAAAACAGTTTTAATTTATTAATAATAGAGCAATGAGCTGTTCACACGACGACAACAATAAACTATTACGGTGATTATCCAATTGTGAAGAAGACAAACAACAGCAAAAATGTATTAATTATAATAAAATGTCTAAATAAAATTTTAATCAACACATCGAAAATGCAGATTGAATGTATTAATTTCAAATACAATAATAAATAGCTAAGATGTGATTATAATTATTATTAGATATTAGATAAATAATGACTATAAAACAATTACCACAATTTACAATAATTTAAAAGGGAAACAATCAATTAAGCAACAATTTAAAAATAAATGTTTTTTTTTTTTTAATAAATTTTCGAGTACTCTTGATTATGTATTGTATACTATGATACTTTTTTATCACTTCACTATAGTATTACACATGGTTCAAGTTTTTCTCACTACACACATAACACCTAGGTATAGGATGATAATCGGTACTTTTAATATGGGAATACGGTAGGATGTGTACAATGAAAGTTCAGAAGGCAAGTTGACTTCGAAACGATTTTCTTGGAAATTTTCTGAACGTTCAATGTATAATCCTCCCAATTTGATAATTGTACCTACAATATTCTATTTAAATCTATCGTAAAGCTTTGGAATAATGTATCCTAACATTGACGAGGGGTTAGGCCGCACCCGACTCTTGTTTCTGTTGTATGAGCGATTCCCATTTTGCTATGAGTTTGGTTGAACTTGGTGCCATTCCTTCTTCATCGGGTCCCAGTTCGCAAAGCTGTGCCAAGGACTTGGCAGGTTTCATTGACCCGTAAGAATCAGGTCCCGATGCGTTGGGTGGTGATGGACTGTAACTATCTCCAAAGGCTTCGTACAATTCTCCTATCGATTTAGCGACACGCAACTTTCCAGGCAGCGGTATGTCTTCCTCTGATTCGATGTCGTCTTCCTTGTCACTGTCTTCCAATGATGAAAAGTCCAACTGGTACGAGGAGCTCTTCTTCCTCAACTTCTTTAATTCTTGCTCGCGATCCTTCAAGTCTTTCAATTCCTTCTGAATTTTTTCTTCGACAGGAACGAATCCTTTCCTTACTAGTTTACCTTCCGGTAGTTTGGATACGGCTATTGGATTCAAAGTTGGTGGGGCTATGAACGATTGTTTTGTAGGTGGTGATATGGAAGTGTTCAAGGTTGGCATATTTAGACGTCCTCTCGATGCTATGAACCTTTGCATCATGCCCTTTTGACCTGTGTTGTTGGGGGTGAACTTTCTTGAAAAGCCGTTGACTGGCTTTGTTGAGGAGGTCAACTGAGACGTGGACAAGGCTCGGATCATGGTATTGGAGCCATTGGTCAGACCGTTCGAGTGACCGTTGGTCAAAGTTTGTCCTAGTTCCAGGTCTGATTCTGACACCTTTCTCGTGTAAGTGGGATGACCTTTCCTAAATTCGTTCTCCCGCTCGGTAACTTCGATGATTTCTCTTTGGATTCTAGTCAAAGGATCGTCCCTAGCGTTCGTCTGAAAAAAGAAAGAGCAAAACAACCAACGTCAATATACATATGTATTAATATTGGAATTACGGTTATGCCAGTGGAATAAGTGGGCGATCGCTTCGGGGAATGTTTCAATTGAAGCTATTAACGCAAAAAAATATACGTAAGTTGAACTTGAGATGTTGTTCGCGGACTTAAAAAAATGTGCAAAGTAATCGTAGTCGCAAAAAAGTATACTAAGATGAATCGAGTTTAAAAAACAAAACTTCAGGGATATATCAAGAGATGACAGACAGGAACAGCCTTAAAAAAACCCCGAGATGTTTAATCGAATAGCACTAAAGATCGACCCATATAGACACAAGAAGTCAATCAAGTATAGCAGGCAATAATGTTAAACGCCTGGTCTACACACAGTAAAACTCGAATCAGATCCTACGCAAGAATTTATTAGAGTTGTCTACATACTATTGAAATTTACTGCTTATACTTATGTACATATGTGCTATATAAATGCAGATCGAGTTTAATGAGCAGTAAAGTAGTAAATGGAATGGGTCAAAAGGTATATGTAGGTTTGTGACCTATGAAAATTGGCGGTTGCTATGAAAGTTTAGTGTCTATTATAATAAGGGTGCGGCAAAGAGAAAGGTTATCGCAACAATCAGCCCACAATGTATAAATAGGCTGATTAATAACATTCTCATGGTTATTTACTACAATTTTGACGATTAAATTCCAGCTCGATAGTGTTATCTAATTTGAAAACGTTGAAAGACCAAAATCACTGTGCGAAAATTTAGTTCGCAGCGCAATTGTTCGATATGTGAGAAGGTCACGCGCTGCACAGTTTGGCAGCGCGTGGACCGGAACGATCGTGACCTTTATTTGTCGGTTAGTTCTACTGTGGAACGAAACCTTTCCGAACTTTTCTTGTTCCGGTACCTCTCGCCTACTTTTATGTACAACTTTTTTTGCACCCGAATCGCAACTGTTGACTCACACTGCGATGTAACGCGTTTGCGAATTGCGGGTAGATTTATTTACAGGCGAATCAATTTTTATTTACAAACACGAATTATAAATTAAAACCCGTATAAAAATAGATTGGATAATTATAACCGAGGATTTGCAATTAAGCGTAGGTAGAATTCATTGGTAGTAAAAAAAAATAATAAAATGAAGAATTTTCTATATTGATTCCAAATTCAAAAATAAAATATTTTCATTTTTTATGCATGTATGTATTACTGATTCGAAAAAGGTAACCTCTTGAGGAATGTGCAAAAGAAGAAATGTGGACGCTGTGTAAGTATGTTAATTGTCGAGTAACAGTATGTAGAAGGTGCGTAAAGTTAAAACATGATTTTATACAAAAATTTCACACACATCTCAAAACGTGAAAATAATTTTAAACGAATACATGTCTACTCGAATGAAACGAATGTTGTTTACAATGTTTTATTTCACAAAGACGTATTGGGATAGTTTTAAATGTATATGTATACGAAACACACGTTTTGAAACTGTATTATTGACTAATAATTCCAAAAATCTTATATATTGAGGCATTGAATATTTTTCAAAGAGAGAATATAAACTCATTTCTACAAGACTTTATATAAGGTTTATTACCAGTGTGAATCATGATATAGGTCTGTAATCATTATGAATTAATCCGAACTTTATCTTACAGATCACATGATTGAAAGGCTGCCAGTTGATAACTGTGTTATAGATAATTTTCATGAAAGTTGTTGGAATTGAAAGGGGAGTTTCAAAGCTGGCATCAGAGAGCGGAAGTCGAACGTGATCCACTTGTAGTAACGACAGAAGTGTATCGCACAGTTGTGGGATCTTTCGTTTGGGTGAGTAACAACGGGTCGGAGATGTTTATCTGAACGGTTGTAAGTAGAGCAACAGCAACGGCAGGTCTTTCACAATTGGGAAATAAGGAAAGGAAGAACACAGAGGGATGTCTCACCTCATCCATGGCGGCCGACCTCATCGGAGATACACAACTCACTAGACTAAATTTTAATCAACTCGTCGAGTTCCGATAGATAGTACGAGTACGAAACGCGAGCTCACCGATAGGAACGCCGATCGCTACTGCCGACATTGCAGGCTGCTTGCAAAGGTAGAACCACTCACACCTGTGCTAGAAAGAGATGTGAATGGTTCGGTGGAAGTGTTGGAGAGAGATACCCTCTCGTTCGTTGAAGCTAATTAGCTTTTGCCGTTGCACTCTCACAGAGTATGGACGAAGCGGATCAACTTACGGCTGAATTGCATCGGATTTGTTTGTGTACGAAACTTATTGGATTCTAGATAGAACATATGTATATATGTATGTTGAATAAATCAAAATGGACCGGTGTCGATAATGATCTTTTCAGATGTCTTCTTTCATACGTTAATGCGTAGGTAACTATACTGAACAATATGTATGTTCAATTTGGACTTTTTAAATCGATATTAATTTTATGTTTGTTCACAAAATAAATCAATTGTGAATTCAAAAAAGATTCACATACTTAAGAGGTCTGTACACCCGAAACCTTAATTTTGTTGCCGTTCCTTTCTTCGATATATACGGTAATTGGACTATTCGTCACATTGGGGTGGTCACAAAGACAATTTTTGCCATGAAAATCGCGAATACACAATATTTGGCACTCAAGTTCTCGTTACTATGATAGTTATCGTTAGTATGATGGACTTTTCGGCTGCCAGATGTTCCGTTATATAGATTTTAGTGACTTTGTGACGAGTAATTTGTGACCAGTAATCACCGAACCGATATATACATATATTGAGTGAATGTATATATTGAGTGAATGCGACAGTTGCGCTTCGACCAGATAATACGTATTTTTAATCGAAAAAATCGAGGTTTCATATTCTCCAATTTTCTCCTCCGAAACTGGACCAATTTTTAAAAAAAATTCATCATCGGTTTGAGAAAGATATTTTCTATGCAACTGTGCGCGTATTTTTTTTTAATCGACCGTTAAATAAGCACGCTGGACTCTTTTCGTGGGTGTAAAAAAGAGGCGATTTTATAGATGTTTGGCGGCTCCTAGCTTCTATAAAAAATAACTAATCAAAAAAATAAAACGATAGATGCATCCCAATGTTGGATATCCATAGCATATTAAAAAATAATTTCTCTAGTGCCATAATTGAGGAAGGGAGAAGTATAATACGTTTGTATGGACAAGGCGCTGGTGTCCAGCCCTCTTAATGAAATGTTAAATTTACATAAAAAAATAATAATAAAATTGTGACATTATTGAGAGCTTATTGTGTCTTTAATGGTGCTCCTGTTTACTACTAACTGATGTATGAATTATTTTGTTGTCAACTCGCAATTAAGGAACAAACGAGCATAGTAAGGATTTTATTCAGCAAGTATAAAAATTTGGTGGAATACATATTAGCCAGCAGCATAGCTCGGTCGTTAAGCTTCTGCCTAGCACCGAGAGGCACCGGGTTCGATCCTATGAGCTATATAGTATATCTGTAGTGCTTGGATAGTTGTCATATTTGCTTGAATGCTGTCAGACTTGAATATTTGTGACTCCAGGTCGATCGTTTCATATCAGAGTTTGGCAATTTTTCTAATTTCATTGTTGAAACGATTTGTGTAATAAAAATGCTGCATTGTTTTTAATTGGCCAGGAAGGCGCATTGGGGTTTTCCTGTTAGGCTTCCTGGTATATATATATATATATATATGTAAAAAAATAATAATAATGACTATAGGAACAAATATTGGAGGCGCACAAGATTTACTTCTCGCTAAATATGTCAAATTAAGATGATGTGAAAGGGTTCGGTGATTATTCCACAAAAAGCAATCTCGCGCACGTCATTAAAATCTCGATCACGGAAAATCTGGCACCTAAAAACTCCATCAATCATAAAATATTGTACTAACGAGAATTTGAGTGCCACATATTCCGTATTCGCGATTTTTGTGGCAACAATTGTCGTGCGCGCAATTTACGAAATAATTCGTTTGCCATGTGAACATTATTTACTTTCATCGCATTCGAATAATCTACCCATGTTAATATTAAAAAGTATAGTTTGCACATGCATACTTGTTGATAAATCAATTTTATGAGCTAATTATAATAGTTGTAATTAAAATGGAAATAAATATACACAGACCAATAACTTTGAATTTATATCTAGTATATATGTTTTTGCAAATGTATATATTTTTTAATTTTATTCAAAACAAATTTCTATTTTATGAAAACTATTTCCACAAGTATTTTGAAATAAAGTAAAAATTCTACGTATAAATATTTGCATCTAGAGCTTACAAAACATGGTTTTGATGATTTCGATTTGATTAAATGCATTTTTATTTTTCAGATGGGTGTAAAGTTTTGAATTTATATCACGTTATGGCCAAAGTTGAAATGAAGTTTCTTTCATATGGTAATACTTGCTGCCGGTTTTGGCATGGCTTTTTGACAGGACTATTTAATCGTCAATATTTAAGTATCTCCACTTTCTCTCCCACAAAATGGTAAATATATTATTACATTTAATGTAGTGTCAATTACGACAATGTTTCTGATGTTGTTCTTTGACTAGCCGATTACGTCATTTCGTTTATTTTATAGGTTATGATACCGTATTTCATGTTCATATTTTATATTTAAATTAATTGTTTCAGTTGCGCTGTAAAAATGTTGTCAGAAGTTCGGGAAAGTTGGTGTCTAGGTTATCAAATTATCACAATAATTTCACCCCGAGAACGTCGGTGATAGTAATAGTAAGCTTAAAATTTTTATATGAAACATATCTAGTATGCAATGTAAAAGAATGTTTTCAAAATAATGAAATTTAACCAATTTATAAATACACGTGCATGATGACAAATATAATAGTTCATAGAAATTGCACAATGTTGAATTGTATGGATGCAAAATATTTTCTATTTTAGACAACACAATATTCTACGAGACGTCCAGGCTTTTTTTCACAATTCATCGATAATGTCAAGCAAGATATGGCCAAGAATAAAGACATGAAAGAGAACTTGCAGAAATTTCGACAAGAAGCTAATAAGTTAGAGAAATCGGATGCTTTAAAAGCTGCGAGGGAGAAATTTCATACAGTAGAAGAAGAAGCAACAAAAAGCAGTGAAGTTCTTCGTGGAAAGTTTGAGGGCATCAAAGATAAAGTTCAAGAAGCAATCGAAGAAGCAGGAAAATCAGATATAGCGAAAAAAGCCGGTCAATATTATTTATACACCGATCACTTGACAATGTTTGATTTTATATTAATTTTATATTTATCAACTTATAGGTCAAATAGGTGAAGGTATAGGGAAATCTGCTAAAGGCGTTACTGATACCATATCAGAAACGGGACAAAAATTAGGTAGAACCGAGGCTTTCAGAACAATATCACAGGTTATAAGATATTATTTTCACATTAATCTATTTGATTATTTGAAAGTCATGTTTAAATAGTTGTTGCTTGTTAACGATATGTTCATTGAGTGTTTTTTTTTTATATTTTTCTAAGGCAACTGCAGCAGTCAAAAGCGAAATTAATACTCAAGGTATTGAAGGACGAGTGTATATATCTCCTGTACAACTTCGTAAACGTATAGACACCGATACGGTAATGGATGAAAGAATCGTACAACCTAATACGGAAGCCACTGGTGTTGAATTACATAAAGATTCTAAGTTTTATCAACAATGGCAAAATTTTAAAGATAATAATCAATATGTAAATAAGGTAGTCTCGCATTATTTTAATTGAATGAATAAAATATTGAAAGATATTTCAGTTGTATATGTATGAATGTATTTTTTAGGTTTTGGATTGGAAAATAAAGTATGAAGAGTCAGAAAATCCCGTGATTCAGGCATCTCGATTGCTCACGGAAAAAGTGGGAGATCTCTTTGGTGGATTGTTCCAAAAAACAGAACTTTCTTCAACAATGACAGAAATTTGCAAAGTGGATCCGAATTTCCAGCAAAAGCAGTTCTTAAAAGATTGTGAAAACGACATTATACCAAATATTTTGGAGGCAATGGTCCACGGAGATTTGGAGATTCTGCGAGATTGGTGCTATGAAAGTGCCTACAGCGTGATAGCTACTCCTTTGCAGCGCGCGCGACAATTAGGTTACTACTTGGATTCGAAAATATTGGATATAGAAAACGTGGACTTGTTACTCGGAAAAGTTATGGATCAAGGTCCTGTTCTAGTGATAACATTCCAATCTCAACAGATCGTGTCTCTCCGGGACTCAAAACATAACGTAATCGAAGGTGATCCCAATAAAGTTATGAGAGTTTCGTACGTATGGGTGTTGTGTAGAGATCCATCGGAGCTAAATCCCAAAGCCGCCTGGAGATTATTAGAAATGTCTGCCAATAGCACCGAACAGCTCGTGTAGTTTGTGTTCTCGTCACATTGGAAACGATTAGTAAATTTACTTCTATAGAAACGAAATTTTATTGTTTTGTTGAAACATTTAAAAGATATTCTTTTATAAAACTAATAATACTTGTTGACACATGTATGAGACTTAATCCATTTATGTAGATGCATTTCAATTTGCAAATGTTATTTAGTCTTTAGAAGCAAATAAGGGACTCGGAACAGGTTTCGTATTGTATACAAGGTCATTTTAGTGTCATCCGGCACACAAATACAAATAACTTGCTTCAATTTTAATTTTTCTACATCACATCGACTTGAAGTGGAGTAAATTGTTTTTGATTGATTCTTCCTAATCTCATAAAAAATATAATACTTTCAGAAAACATTTAATTATCATTATATACATAACTATTTATGTATATGTATTTCACTTATCCTTCAATTGTAAATTGTACTAAACATATCCAATTGTTGATTTATTAAATATTTAGGGACTCAATCCCGTTGATAATATTGTTCAATAAATTCAGGTGGATAATGTTGTAATATATGTATAACTTTTTAGTATTCCTTCAACTGTCTAGTCTTCGCATTTTTTTATCAATATTTTTTGAGTAAGTTCAAATGATTCATTCAAAAGTGTTGCTATAGTTGTAATTAAGAGGATGGAATATGTATTTATTTTATTGAACAAATCGAATGTGTTATTGTAATAATGGTTTTGTTTTGCATTTATATCATTTGGTTGATACACATATTCAATCATCGATGTGTAAAGATATTGGCATGTTACCAGGTTGTTAATATGTTGCTGATGATTGTACATAAGTGTATTAATTAGGTTTTATAATGTTAATTTCGTAGTGTGAGTCAGCTTTAATTTGATAATTTTTGTACACCTGATTATGTTTTCATACTCAAAAATAATTTGCAAAAAATCAAATCTGTTTTCATGTAATAAAAGAAGTCTTCATGATTCATAGTGTTATTATTTTTACAAGGTTTTTCTTAGATTCATTTACAATATCGTATTATTGAATATCCGAGGCTAAGACTACTGGTATATATGACGTTTTTTTTAACCAGTGATTTGTATTTCAAGAAAGATGTTGAAAAGTGAACGTACAAATATAGTTTAGATGAATTTGTATATTTAGCCAGCAGCATAGCTCGGTCGTTAAGCTTCTGCCTATCACCGAGAGGCGTCAGGTTCGATCCCATGAGCTGACCTCGATTGAAAAGAATTTTTCTGAGTATATCTGTAGTGCTGCTGGTCAGACCTGGATATTTGTGACTCCAGGTCGATCGTTTCCTATCAGACTTTGCCAATTTCTCTGATTTCATTGTAGAAACGGTTCCCGATTAAATTGACTAAAAACCTTCCTACTATGTCACCACTATTTGAGTATGATTAATGTACAATTCATAGATGTCTCCTTAATTACGAGTTTTCAGTGTCTTGTAATTCATTGGCTTGTGTAATAAAAATGCTGCTTGTTTGTAATTGGCCAGGAAGACGCATTGGGGTTTACCTGTAAGGCCTTCCTGGTATAAAATGTAAAAAAAAGGAAATATGTTACAGCGATAGCATATTTCAAATGAAAATATATTTTCACCAATTCAAGAAGTTAAAATGTATCAAACAATGAATTTACAACGTTTTACCAATCCTAATAACCTAATCTTAACTGAATAAAACCAACCCAACTTAACCTAACCTAACCTAACCTTTAAATAATACCAACCCTAACATGTAAATGGTTATTATTTCACAAAATGTAACTGATTGTGATTTCACTGAAACGAAAGTGTAAATATATTTTCAATGCTGTTATAATTTAACTGTGATATATACATTGAATCTGTATTCCCTAATGAAAATATGCTTTCACTAACTCAATCGGTAAAAGCATATCATACAATTCAGGACATTGAAAACATGGGTCTACCTCGTTCCACCAACTTGAAATTTCTCTAGACTCGTTTTACCAACTTTTTCGGTATCTTTCGTCGTCGAGTTTGTATGTGTACGAAACATATGTATATACTAAAATGTTTTACATAGTGAAATACTTATTTTACGAGATAAACATTAATTTAAAAAAAAAAGCTAAAAGTTGGTCTAACATCATCAAATTTGCCTTCTGATGTAATTTAACATTTATACACTGAAGAAGATATCGAAAAACTTTTGTTGAAGGTAGAAGAAAGAATCAGAAGTACTTTAATGGAAAGTATTCGGAATATGAATTCAATTAAGCTCCAGTGAAATTATACTTTCATTGCTAGTTTGAAATCACTTACATATTGTATATATGTAGGAAAGATTGAAAAAATATAATCTGCGTGCATCATTGAAAATTCCTCGCATCCTGATCCTATATTATATATGTATGTATCAATTTCGACATGCGTTTTTCTTTTTCTCTTGAAAGTTGATCAACTTTAGTATTTCGCTAAATATATATATATGTATATTCTTCATTAAATTTGTAGCTGCTCTACAACATGGTCGAGAGTTTGAGTAACCATTCTGTGAGTTGGGACCAAGTCGGCCATGTTGGTTTTCCGTTGTTTTACTTCCTTATTAAAAGTCGTATGTACAACAACATTTCGTTATTTCATTCCCTTACGCCCCTATAAATTGGTTAGCATAATAAAATTGATAAAATGAAAATCTTAATGTGATGTACGATTTAATAAGAGTTCAAAAAACATGCAACTAAAACAACTGTTTAATTAGTTAATTGTATTTATTAACAAAAATTATTTGTTCCATATGGATATTTATATAATATGTTTTTCAAATGAACAATCAGTGTATTTAAACAGTATAAACTGTAAGGAATGAATATTGCGTCTAATACAGAAAATAACTTTGTTTTTTTGAGTCGTTATTCAATGTTTAAAAAGTAGTAAACAAACGTACACAAAAAAATCAATCCTAGAATGCTTAACAGGCACAATTTAAGACGGACAAATATTTACATCAATATTTAATCACTTTTGAATCTTATTTATTTTTACAAGGCATCTCATCTCATTATTAATTATGTACAAAATTTTCCAAACATTCACTACAAAAAAAAGTAAAAAACAAAATTGGATTAAAATTCTTCCATAATAGTGGAATTGTGATAGTACATACATACATAGTTGTGTTCGAGATAACGTAAGATGTAAAATTCACTATTAATCTATTATTATATAAATAGGCTAATAATACGAAGTTAGTATTACAGTCTACGTTTAAAACATTTGTATTAAAAGTGACAGAAAAGTAACAAATATTAATAATTTTTTACACACATGATAATGTTGAAATGAAATAAAAGTTTGAATATAAAATTGCAATATTATAAGCAAACAGACTAAAATAAATAATTACAAAATAACACTTAATAAAAATAAAATGTTTCATTAAGAAAATGTTACAGTGAAGCTTTGTCTTCATTGACATGGACATGTCCATGCAAACCAAGCCCCGTTACAAATACATAATATGAAAAATAACTGCACAAGTTACGAAAATGTAATTTTTTCAAAATTATAATATATTTACAAGTGTACTGAATAGCTTTTCTATAAATCAACTTGGAATAAATTTGCAATATGTAAATTATTTAAATAAAAAAGGCAACCACAGCCTAATTTAGGAAAAATCCTAACACATAATACAAGAGAAGTGCTCACATAGTGTCAACTTAGTAATTTGAGTTATTTTTTTTTATTTCACTATAAATGATTGTGATAAAGCCATAGAAATCTAAAAATTTTAAACTGCAAGCTAAATTATTCCAGCGACCATTGCATCACGCTTGTGTCCATTCCACCGGTAGAGACGAGTCGCGTGTCATCATGAAGGAAGCTCACACTTGTTACATGACTCGAATGACCGCCATATTGGTGACACAACGACTGAAAAGAATATTGATTTTTAGTCAGAATCTTCTAGAAGAGCATTAATTACAAATTTAATGTGAATCTCACCTTTGGCTGAGTGGTGGGATACGAAAATAGTTTGACTTTCCCAAAATCGTCACCCGTAGCCACTAATCGATTATCGTGAGATGACTCGCATGAGTTGATATCAGTACCATCAGCATTTTCAGGCCAAATTCCGATGGTTTGGAACGATAGAGTGCAAGTGTTGGAATCCCATTCAACGTCTCTCAAGCTTGAGGTATTTGTTATTTGACGACAAGTTGTAGGGTTCCCTGAAAATGTTTCATTCATATATGTAGTTAAAAACATAATATACAAATATAAAATAATGAAAATTATTATATTACAATAGAGTATTAAAAAACTTACAATAAAGTAATTCATAATCTCCGGAGTTGCTTCTGAGATACTGTCCATCGGCAGACCAATCTACATGTGTAATGTAACTGGAATGACCCTGAAATTTACATAAAAAATCAAGTTCTGTTCATGCATATTAAATAACCCGCAACACCAGAACATTTCATTGTTGTGGTGAAGAGCTATAAATATGTATGCAATGGCGTAAAAAGGGGGTGGGGGATGGGTTATTGATACCCCGGGCGCATCAGTTTTGGGGCGTCATATTTTGTAGTAATTTAAATCAAAAAATATTAATAATTTAAATTTTATGTTATTAGCCGACAAAATTTGCGAAAAACATTAAGATTGTGGCTATTTGCAGGTACTATATCCGCGAATTATTGGCTATTTGCAGGTACTATATCTGCGACAGGCGCAAAGCCTTCTGCGCATGCGCGTGATTTCTTGCATTTAATGTATGCTAGACTTGTTTAATCAATCGTTCCTTATTTTAATCTTATATGTTTAATCAATTGTTCATACTACGTCACTTTACGAGTTCGAACTAAATTTTAAGAGGTTTAAAACAAAATTTTAACAGTAAACACGCTGACAGTGACAGTTCACGCGCATGCGCAGAAGGCTTTGCGCCTGTCGCAGATATAGTACCTGCAAATAGCCCCAACCAAACATTAAAGCTTATGACTTCTCTGTATACCGTCTGTTAAATATGCAGTATTTCTAAATTTTGAAAGCGGAAGTTGCATTTAAGATACTTATTATTCGCTTGAAAATACTATGAGTCGACAAATATGGCAAAAGGAGAAGTCAAGGGGGGGCGGGTGCATAGAAAATATAAGTAGCTTGCCGCGGGCGTCATTTACCCTCACTACGCCACTGTATGTATGTATATGCAATATATGTACATATAATAAAATACGTATGTATATATTTGCAATAATTGCCATTATAAGAAAATTAAAACATGCACTATACTTTTGTTAAATCAATTTCTAATAAATATAATCAGTGCCAATGAATACAATTCAATAAATGAATGTGCTATAAATAGTACATATTTATATTTTTACCGATTTCTTTTTCCGTTCACTTGCCTTTTTTCGGAAGCAGAATATAAAACGTTCATTTTTTAAAGTCACACATATTGTTGAAATCTATATTTAATAAAAATATTTTGATCCAACAATCTTACCAAGCATTTGCCAAGACGGCTGTATTTTCTGCAATCTTCGTCAACTTGATATATATAAATGAAGTTATCGCGTGAACCAAAAGCGACTAGGCGGCCATCAGGAGAAAATTTAATGCATTGTATAGGTTCAGCTCTAATTTTATATAAAAAAAAAATACATAATATGTTAAATTATCAAAATAAGAATGTATATATTATAAAAAAAATATTTACCCGTCTGTATTTTGTGCCACTAATTCCCTAGTTACGGAATCAAACACCATCCATTTACCGGTCAAACATCCAACAACTACAGCAGAGCCGTCTCGAGAAAATGCACAGCTTTGAGCTCTATCCTGTAATTTCATACAAATATGTATCAATGAAGTATATAAAAAACGCTCACTTTAATTTCATTTAAAACGCGTTGATTAAAACGGTCGAAAATTTTAATTCCACAAATGCTTACCCCAATATCTTTGCTCCATACGGTCGAATGAGAGAGAGCGTCCCACATTTGCAACAAACAGTCCCAGCCTGCAGTGACAAATTGAGCTAAATTCGGATGACACGCTAGTCCCCAAAGCTCGTCCAAATGACCTGTTTGATTACATTAATTTTTGATTACAAAATTGTCTCTAATATGCATAGGTATAATTCTTCAATTTTACTTATAAATTTTCACACCTAAAACTACTGGCGAAAAAGTAAGTGAGAAATCTCCTTGGAGGATACAATTTTTAGTAGTGCCAACAAGTACTTGTGAGCCACGTCCTTCGGCTAAAACCCGCACTCCACCAAAATGTCCTTCAATCTAAAAAAATAAATAAGACCTGATTAAAAAATTCAGATGCGACCAACCCACGACTTGATCTATCTATTTGAGGAATATAAGTAGGTTATAAAACAAAATTCGATAATTAAACATACATACACGTTCACACATACCGGCTATGAGAGCAATTAAAATTCAAATTGAGTCCAAACGAAGGGGAAACTTTCACAAGACAAAAGTTTTACTTCCGGTTATCGGATTTTGTTCAAATTTTTTTTTATTACTTAAAATTACTATAAATATTATATACATTAAATATCAAGAAAATAAAAATAATTTAAAGGGTCAAAATAAAATAATTAAATATTGTTTTAAAAAAAAAATACTACTTCCGGCTTATGAATTCTGACTAAAACCTTATCAACACTAAGTTAATTTAACATAAAGAATACAAATTTAAATTTTCAGCTTGATATGTTCAAGGGTGTGGAAAAAATCGTGTAGTAACAACATTTTTAACTTTTCTAAGAGGAAAAAATCCCACTTCCGGTTTATTAAATTTAACGATTTTTTTATTATTTTCATCACATTGATACAAAGATTATAATTGAAATGTATCGTAAAGAGCACACATGTTTAAGGGGTCGAAAAAGTTTCAGTTCGATAGGACTAACGGTGTTCAAAAAATTCCCAAAAAATACAGACACACACAAATTTTTTCTAGATCATGAAAACGTGATCAGTGATCCATTCTGAGTTTGAATCAGTCAAAATCTCGAGTTTGAATTTTCGCATGATCACAAAACTTCATCTATTGTTATTACGTACATATGTAGATAAAGTAAAAATTTAATACAAAAGAATAATGTTTGGATTATAAAACATACTGCGCATTCGATTCCGGTAGGAGCTAAGTCACCATCTAATTGAATCAATCTACCATCTTTTCCTCCACCAGATAGAGCAGATCCATCTTTCAAGATGCAGATTGAGAAAATACTGCCTTCGTGGACGCCTCTGATGAATTTAATAATGGTATTTGTACCCCTACCCCATACAATAATATTTCCATTGGAATCACCCGATATAACATCGCCTAGAATTAAACAAAACAACGTAAAATGTTAATATATAATTTTGTTTTTTAAACAATACAATGTTAAGTATGATTTTACCATCGGGACTGAAAGCAAGACATGTCACATATTTAGGCTTATCTCTATTTTCGAAAATTCCCATTCGCTTATACAGAGTACCCCCTTGATCAAGTGTCCAAAATGCAATATGATTTTTGCCACAGGTCACAATTTGATTCCTATCGAGAGGATGGAACTCAGCAGCCACAACGGTGTCAACAGAACACTATAAAATAATCAATCATTACATCAAGACTAAATAAATATGTATATAATTATTCAATTGGTACAATATTAACCTTAGTTTCAGTGATTTTGCTTCCTCTTTCTCCCCTCTGCCAATCCCAAACGGATATATTGTGTTCATTTCCTTGATCTACGGCACATAACAACGTTCCTCCGTCGGCACGAGAGAACGATATACAACAAACACCCCTTTCCATTTCACTCGCACCGATAACCGCGAGTGTTGCTAATGATACTGAATTCCAAATTCGAATATGGGGCTGAAATTAAAACGAAATCAATTAATAAATGATTAAAATTGAATAATTTATACTGTGAGGTAAAAAAAAAAAAAATAGTACCCTTGCATCTACTCTATCGTGACCGGCACATTGACCGGTTGCCACGACGAGTTTGTTCGGATGGATTGCCAGACATTTCACATCATCTGTATGTCCTATGTAATGTCGTTGACATTGTTCATCTACGTTGAATAAAACTACAACCGACGCTACGAAATAAACCATCTCTCCCGTCGGAAGAAGATACAGATTACTTCTGCAATCCTTTCCTCTGAAAATAAAAAAAATAAAAATAAATACCACTTCAATGTAATAAGTAACACTATTTAAAGAAAATTAAACAATTAAGTTCCCATTTGACGATCAGACGGTAAATTATCATCAGCGTACCCGCCCACAACTCGATTACAACCATTATGTAAGTAATCGCCTATATGGTACTAATACGACAGGTTCATTGAACAACGATAATTGAAATGGTTTTACAATGGATTTCCAATGTGTATTTTGATTGCATTTCATGGGAATGAGTTTTGGATTCGGATAAAATTGAATGAATAAGCACCTATAGCCGTAGACCCAATCGAGCTTGAGCTTGGTGTGGGGTGGTGGAGCAACTTTGTTCAGGTCGTAGGTATCCAAAACAGCTGAGGGAGCATGCAAGACGATGGGTCTCCCCCGCAAAAACATCCTGACTGTTCCATCGTCATCATTATACTGACACGTATGTGTGCTAGAACAAAATAAAAATAATTCAACACTATAAATCAGATACAGTTCTTAGACTAAATACATGTTTTGAATGATTGAATTAGCGTGTTCCGAATTGTAGTATGAAATTCAGTCCTTCTCGTGTTTATTTAAGACATTGAAAACACGCGATTCTATTATAGCCGAGAGACATTTGTCACACAACATGATCTCATTTCAGGAAAAAAACATACATTATTGTCAGTGTGTGATGCACGTTATGCCATTCACTAAAATGAAAAGTAAAATAAAATGCAACAAAAGTTCAAATTCACGTTTCAATGAGCGAGAAAGTATAACGACCGGCTTTCACAGTATTATCAACAGTGACACACCTTCTGCCCTACTTGATTGTTAATCTCTTGCATTGAAAGTTATATTCGTATGTGCGGCAGAATAGACTAGTGATTAGCATATATGTATATGGTCACGGGTTCATATCCCACTGGTTTCTGTTGGTCAGACCTTGGATTTATGACTCCAGGTCGATCGTTTCCTATCAGAGTTTGTCAATTTAACTGATTTTCATTGAAGCGGTTCCTACAAATTGGCAACCTTATCTATTTTCTCGCAAATCTCGAATTTTCACCAATCTCGGATTTCGCTGAATTGTATAAAATGCTGCTAATTTACAAATTCAACCATAAATATCTCTGTGGATGTTAATTGATGTCTCTATGGATGTAATTGATACATATGTATTTACTTTGTATAATAATACTTGTATCTAATGTACAATGTTTCTGGCCAGGATGGCGCATTGGGGTTACCTGTTATGCCTTCCTGGTATAAATTAAAAATAAATAAATTCGAAATACTCAAGTTAGATAATTCATTAGCTAGCCAGCAGTTTGGCTTAATGGTAGCGTATATATTTAGCACCACTGAGGTCGAAGGTTCGAGTCCTCGTCAAACTGCTGGTTAGGTTTGGGGGTTTTGTGACTCCAAATCGATCGTTTCTCTATCAGAGTTTGCCAATTTTATCTGATCATTGTTGAAACGGTTCCTGATAATTGGTATTAGATCATTTCCTGTTGTCACAAAATCTGTGTGTATAGTTTGTAAAAATTATGCACAGTAATCTGAAATCTATAGATATCTCTATAATTTAGTGTTTATTATATGTATAAAAATTGTACACAAAAATCTAAAAAAATAATCCATAGATGTCTCTATGATTATTATTTCTGTACTGATTAATTGTTATATGCTATGTATTCTGATTGTATATGTATTATTGTATTTCTGACCGTTATCGTACACTCGTCGCATTGGAGCGATCTGCAATCACGAGTGTATATTGATTTGTGAAAAAAGCAATGATTAGAATACATACGACGATCTACTTTCAAAGCGATTCGTTCCAAAGATTACACAAAATAATATATACAAACTTTTATACGAGTATATGGAATACGTGTGTGGATAATAATCTAGCGGTAAACTTGAATCAAATCAAGTACATACATATGTATACATCTGAAAATTTCAATTTACATACGAAAGATTTCTTTCTGTGAATAAAACAAACATTTTTCAGCAAAGTAATAGTCATAGTTGAAAAGTATATACCGATCGCTCATCTTGATCTTATGTCCGATTTGTCCCCTCTAGGCGAATAGAACTGGTTAATCAAACGCCAACGACCGCAACAACGAACCGGCGATACTAAACTGAGTGCCGGTGCTGATGAGACCCCACCAGTCTACCAGATGCCGTCAGAAGTAAAAAACCACCAAGGCCATGTATGCGAATTGTGCGCCGATTGAAGAAATACCATGTACGAATGAATCATACCAGATAAAAAGTGTACATTTTTGAAAAGTATTTAGGCCGATAAAAACACTATCTGTTACATTAAAGTCAAGTAGATTGCAAATGATTAAACCCAAAAAAAGTTTTGATTAGAACCCCCGAAGTATCAAGTATATGTACCTTTTATATACAAACATTTTTGATTCAATGAAAATTCTTATGAAACGACTTGATATGTATATTTTTGCAAGTAAGTTTCAACATGAACATTTATCGACATCCAATAAGATGAGGTTTAAAACGAGAAGAATATAACAAAAAAGGCCACATCCATTTTTGGGGTGGCCCTCTTGTGTGATTCCAATACTTGCACAACTGTCCCAACAATGGAACAGGTTTCGGAGAAGTTTGAACCTTGAGTTTGCTATAAACCTGAATTCAGAGTATCAAAGAGTTTAAATTTCTGTTTTAACAGACACACGAAGATTTTTAAAACGGCGAATAGTTGGCGCATATGTCTGAAGCACAACAATTAACTGTTCTTAATATTGTTATTACCGGCGCGGAAGTAAGTAACCTCGACTTTTTTTGTGAATAAATACACTTGGCTGACCAAGTATGACCGCAGTAAAAAAAGTATGTTAGCAGAGTATTATATAGATGAGACATTTTGTATTAATCTATTCAAAATATCAAGATTAAATCAAAATTTAAAAATACTTTGCTCGGTTATACAAAAATAAAGTGAAATTCTCTCAAATAGTTAGTTGTTTTTAAAAGATTATCTCTATTGATTTAATGACAATCACCAAACCCCATGATAAGGCTTGAGATAAAGTATCTATTTAAGCCACAAAGAATAAATTTACACTCTATTTATAAACGTCTACGTGTGTAATGTTGATTAAACAAGTACATGTAGATATGTATTAGAAAGATACAATTTGTTCAAATTTTTACATAAAAATCTGGTATGCACTCTAAAATAATTATGAAGTGGAACGTAATAATTATACATATTTTTAAGCGAAAAAATATAAAATTTCCTTGTAAAATTTAAATTTTAAATGCATAGATAATTTGATATATACTGAAAATAGCCAGTTTATGGAAATTCACATCGTAATATGTACATTTTCACGGTCATCTTAAGCGGAAATTCCACCGCCAAAAGGTACTATGCCTTTTAGGTACCCACAACCTAAATAGTACAATTATTTAAGTCCATCGAAAGGTCACTGTGATTTTAGATTTTTAAAATTTTCAAAGCCATGTCAACAATTAGCGGCTCGCTGAAATCATTGGTGGCGAGACCTTGTGCGTGACAATGGTTTAAAAATAACGAAGCACCCAATCGTAGTAAATTATATAAAAGTACAACAAAAAAATGTAGAATAAAGGCTTTATCTCGTGCAGAGGTATAATAATGGAAGATGAATGAACACCGGACGCCTACAAGAGGTACGAGTGGGCAATACGTTATTTAACAATTTGTTGAATGACACACGAGATCAGCCATATTATATACATATGTATATGTTGTGTAATATATTTGTATGTGCACGATGAACGCAGAGACATCTTTGCTACACCCACGCATGTTTAGATGAAAATGACCTTGCAATATAAAAACAAACAGTTGCTTTTAACCCCCTAGTTATAATAGCTAAAGGTTAATTCAATTAATTTAACAACAAAATATGTACTTCTCTAATGACGAGCTATCTTACTTATACAGTAGCTTTCATATCTACAAACAATTAAATTCTAAATTACACATGAACGAGGATTCTAATCAGGGTTTGAAGTACATACATACTATCCCCTTACTATGGATGAAGAATAATGTAGAATACATTCTACGTAAATAAATTATATTTATTAAATAATATATCAGTAGAGACACGTATTTTGGGCATTTTGCTATTAATGCTAAAATTCGGAATAGATGCTAAATTCGTAAAATATGCGAATAGATGCTAAAATAACAAACAAAAGTGAAATTTGCATAAAATTTATAAAATTAATAGACAATTTAGAAGGGTCTTCCTATCCCTTTGCCCATTTATTATGTGAAGAAATTGAGGGGATAAAACAGAGCTTGCAGTTTACCATAGACGGTATTTTTCCTGTCGAAATTAAGCAACTGCCTTTGTCTACTACTGAAAATAGTAGACAAAAGTGTGGATGCTGAAAGGTATTTTAGTAAATACAATATAATTGTTACCGATCGTCGCACAAATCTCAAAAAGTAATCTGTAGAAATATGCTCCATGTTGAGTTTTAATAAATTTGAATTGGTATTATATTTTTATATTCATATTTTTTGTCTTTGTATTTAATATTCATGTTTTTTTCGTTGAAATTTTAATTCCAAAACATTTTTTAATTTTTCATTTATTTTTTAATTGTTATGTTGTCTTTAAATTGTATATATGTATATTAATTTTATTAAAATTCATCGAAATTTTTTATTATTTAAAATTAAACTCAAAATAGATGCCCAAAATAAGTGTCTCTATATATCAGTCATATACGATATTTGATGATTATGTATGCAATATTTGGCAACAATTTTGATCTAAATGTAATTTAATTTTTACCAAAACAGCAAAAATTATCAACCATCCACTATAATAAACATGTGCTGAATAATAATTCCATGGAAATAACAATTGAGTATAATTTAGTCGGTGGAATAACAATCTGTATGCACTTTGTGTCAGAGCAATTGTGCAATCATCCTTTCTGGTATAATGCGCGTTATAAAAAAACCTTTTTTTTCTATGCTGAGTATGTTTCACTTTCAAATATGAATTATACATAATTGATTGAAAATGATTGGTGATGAAACAATGTTCTATTTATGTTTCATATGATATAAAGTTATTACATGACATTTTTATGTATTTAAAAAGCGATAACAAATCTATATATTATATAGCGTTAAATAATGACAGTAAAATTGTATAGAAAAAAACAACAGTGCAAACATTCTACAAATCATGTATTAAATGTCAAGTTCGTGCAGTGTTTGTATGGTGTTTATTGAATTAGAAGTAGTTATATAAATTCAATGTGTGGTTGGTTATATGAAATCAAGCAAAAACACACAAATATGAATCATAAATTTGAATGACTTACCCGTGTTTTAAAGTCGGACCATTTTGTGAGGGCTTGGAATATAAATTCAACAGGGACTTTGTGGAAAATCTACAATGCAAACAAAGAAACAACAAGAAAAAGAATACTTAGTGATAATAAAAAAATAAAAAAAATGAAAACTAGTTTAAACTTCGTATAAAAATTATATAAAATATCAATTAATAGTAAAAAATGAGAATTTTTAATACATCTATATACTGTACATACCTTAATAGAATTTAAAAAAATAATTATTAATTTTATTGTATAATAAATAAGTTGTTTTGTATAAAATAAAAAAATATTATAAATTAAAATACCCTGATCAATATTTTAAATATTAAATATATGTACGTATGCAAAAATCTTTAAAACGAAATTTTGAAATATATAATATTATAATATAAAATTAAAAGTGTGTAGTTAACATTAAGTTTCATGCATATTGTTAAAAAAAAATCATGCATGTAAATAAAAATCCATCAAAGATTAGATTCGAAAGAACAAAACGTGCAAAAGCATACTATGCATTAGAAAACATGTCGGCAGTACCTATTATTTGCTATGCCACCTTGGGGAGCATTGAAATCGCCGGTGGAGCTCCATCGTTTCGTGAGATTACCGGACCCGGGTGAGATTCCTCCTCCAAAATTACTTTGATTACTCGATGTTGAATTATTTCTAGATCTAAAAACAAAACAATAAATAAGTTACATTAATAAAAACACAACAAACGTGACGTTCAGCAATCAAAATACAAGATATTCAACACACCCGAGGAGGCCTACATAAGCGTATTATAGAGATACTAAAAAGTATGCTAAATGAGATGTGATAGTGCAATATCTAATACATTACATGTGTATATATACAACTACTAGCTGTTTTGTATATATTCTTTATATAAGCTGTTGTAATTGAAAATGGCATACATACGTCCACATTTCTTCAATTCGAGAAATATCTTGCAAAACACTAAATATAATGTTTTGCGTTTAACAATATTTAAAAATAGTGGTGGAATATATGTACGTATATACTGCTTTTTCCAAATTCAAGACATATCGAATTAAAATAAGTGATGACAATTTATGAATTAAGTCAAACGGAAATAGTGCTTTTGGAACTGAAAATTGGACTTCCGCCACTTATAAATATAATCGTTTGTTTGGTTCGTAGAATCCGTGACGTTCAATTTAATATAATAAACAAATGAATATTCAAATAAATTTAAATAAAATAAAACTATTCAAACAAATTTAATCAAATGTTTACTATTAGATTAGCCATGTTTAAGCGGTTTATATTACAAATACTGAGCGAAGCCGGGTAGAACCACTAGTGGTATTATATTTAATGAACTTCTTTGATGCAGATTGTAAAATACAATTGGAATCGAAGCGTATTAGTTATACTATACATATGTACATGTAAAAAAAAGTAAAAAGCAAAACCAAAAAAGGTGTAGAAAATATGTAGACATCTCTGGGTTGAAAAAAAAAAATATAAAACATAAAGTGAATGATTTAATGAATATGAATGATTCAAGTGGACAATACATACAACCTATGTGCAGATAATTGTGGTTGTGGTGTGGCACGTGGTGACGGGGAAGGGGCTGGACTCAAACTAGAAGAACTATTTGGACTTTCTGACTGTAGCGAACCCGTCGACTGATAATGAACACCTCGTCTGAAATTAAAATAATCTATATTAATTCAACAGTGCTAACATTCTTAAGTATAACAGCAAATGTAATAGCTATGAATCAAATTCGAAATTCAAAACAATGATTACCTCTGGGTTAAAGCTGAATTATTAGGCATTCCGTGCACGGTTGTTCTTCTCGACGAATCTCTATTTACATGAGATGTACTATCCGGCGATCTGTACGCCGGCTGTTTAATTCGTAAGTCTTTACTTTGTGACGGGGTGGTAGCTGAAATGTGTAAATGAGCAAAAAATATGAGTTTTCTATTAGCCGTTGACAATTTTTGATTGAAAAGTCTGAACACTTACATCTGGTAGGTGTGTTCGGCGTGTGAGTTCCATTTCTGGACGTTTCTAATTGTGATAATCTTCGGAGAGCATCAGCTAAAGACGATCTCAAGCACAGGAGCTGCTCACCCTGTTCCAGAGACCGTCGCTCCAGCGCTCCGACCCTCGCTGCAAGACCGCCACCTTCAGCCTCGAGCATTTCATCTGAAACACAACAACATTTGTCAGAACATATGGCGATTTATTGTTTTTATCGCACAATAAACATGTTTATATAATTTTAAGATTAGAGTACAATAATAATCCAAATAGATTTATAACAATTATATACCGAGATAATTTGATAATATCAAATAGTTGAAGAGAACTGTAATGCTTTAATGCGTTAATGATAATAATTTTAATTAAATTTAACCCAATTTTTTTCAATATATCGATGGATTGATGCACAGACATTGTATGTCCATTTTTTTTTTTTTAAATTTATACCAGGAAGGCCTAACAGGTAACCCCAATGCGCCTTCCTGGCCAGAATCATTGTACATTTGATACACGTAATTATTTACAAAGTAAATACATATCAATTAACATCCACAGAGACATACATATATGGTCAAATTTGTAAATTTGCAGCATTTTATACAATTTAGCGAATTTTACGAGAAAATGGGTAAAGTTGCCAATTTGATGGAACCGTTTCAATAAAAATCATATAAAAAGGCAAACTCTGATAGGAAAAGATTGATCTGGAGTCACAAATCTAAGGTCTGGCCAGCAGAAACCAGTCGAATTTGAACCCGTGACCACTTTGTTCATAGCATTATATGCTACCACTAGTCTATTCTGCTGGTTTTGAATTTGTATCGAATTTTAAGTGTGTATCGAATTATAAGGTATAATATTTTAATGAACAATTTAGGGTTTTTCCTTCAATTATATGTAGGTACATATGTACATATATCATATAAATTAACTTGAAAGGAAAAACCGGAATTATTCCAGCATCTACAAACCTAAAATTCGATACAAATTCAAAAATGGACATATAATATCTGTGCACCAAATCATCGATATAATCTATTTGAATTGATTTATGCATGTATTATAAAATTAAGGGGGTGGGGATTGATGTAAATATTTTGTAGGTGTATTTTAATTATATTATAATGTAGGAAAAATTCAAAAAATCTGATGTTAAAAAATCTTACATATAGAGCACTGATTATACACCATAGTTAATTACACACACGGTGGCGTCTGTCGTATTCGAGCGATACTTGAACGCGTACACGGAAAGAGTTGACGAGCGCCACCGCGTCAGTAATTCACTATGATATTTATTACGTACACATCTTTTTATTCAAGTGAACACTTTGTAACGTTTGTTTATATAAACTCATCTCACACACGTAACAATTTCATTTTTATTCGCCATACATATCGTATGCATAGGTATATATTTTCAATTAT
Source organism: Arctopsyche grandis (assembly GCF_051622035.1). NCBI lineage: Eukaryota > Metazoa > Arthropoda > Insecta > Trichoptera > Hydropsychidae > Arctopsyche > Arctopsyche grandis. The sequence continues at coordinate 16,391,170 of NC_135361.1, read as the reverse complement.
TTTCACAAAGGGTGGTTAAACAGCACGTATCTATATAATCGTATTTTCATCGATTGATTTGACAAGTGGCATATATATTCGTTATAATCTGTTTGTACGCGTCACAAAAACGTCAAAGCGATGTGCACGAAGTGACGACGCCATTTGTCCTGATACGTAGCGGGAGGCTGTGGAAATTCGTACGCATTTTTATCGCAAGTAAACAGAGAGAAAAGCCGGAAAATTTTTACAACAATATGATAAATTCTAATCCGAAAACGCTCTATTGTTGATTTCCAGTGAAAACGGGCGGAAAAATGGACGTTTCATTTGCGGAAATGCGATTTGAATCAACGAAATTTGTATCAAAGGTCGGAAATTACAGTCTGACTAGAGAACCATTATGAAACATCACAAAATCACACGATTCAAATAATTTATTTCATTCATTGTAATTATAAACTTCATTGCCGATTCATTGCTATTTATTTATCAGATAAATTCCCGCGTTTTTGCATTCGATATTATGCAGGTTTGGACGGTGTGCGTCTTTTAAGGCGTTGATAAGATAACCGTGAAAATTTTTCTCGCGAAAATATCAAAGGTCACGCGAAATTCCGGTTCCACAGCGTTTGGTCTAAGCGAGACAGATTTTTGCGCATATTCAACAAGTGAGATAAAAATGTGTAACAACGCGAAATCTCCAGTAAAAACTTACGCCAGGCTGCATAGACGTCTCCCATAGTGTCTGGTGGACTTCCTTGCGAAGGGGATGGATCTCCACTTGCGATCGAACCACTCGAACTACCCCCGTTCATTTTTGTTCAGCTTATTATATTAGAACCGAGCCGAAATATTTTTTATTAAATTTGTACTTTTTTATAATATGACTAGAGTTTTTTTTTAATTATAATCACACATTGTTTTATTGGTCACACTTTAAATACGTTTATATCACAGTTTAGTCTTCTTCCTATTGTATTATTATTTAAAAATATAAAAAAAAACTTTGAACTTGCATAACAAGTCGTCTATGTATATTGTTGTTTAATTTAACTTTATATACGTGTGCGCTATTTTCAATATAATATTGTAATGATTTGAAATACGATATTATACCCGTTAAATGTATTTAAAACGATTAAAATATTTTATCTGTGAATTTTTGAGTGATTAGATGTACCTATAGATACGTGTTTGCTGATTAATAGTGTGGCAACACTTTAATAAGATGCCAACATAATAATCCCCCTGGAAAATGTTCGATAAGCAGTTTCGCACATTCTTAGAAAATATAGACACAACATTCTTAATATCTTACACATAATTACAAAAAAACAAACGATTTTGATATTATTTTTTGAATAAAAGCCTGAAGTAACGTATATATTCCATTTTATTCAGGACATTTCCTTTCAATTATATATTTTTTATAATCATATTCAATGTATGGAACGCTGTATGCTCGGCATAACGAGGAGAGATAGGAAATGGAATACGTGGGTGTGAATCAGTGGCGTGTCGAGGGTAAATGGCACTCTTGGCAAGCCTATTTTTTTGCCCCCCCCCCCTCATTTTGTAATGTTTATCGAATTATAAAATTTTCCATGAAACTAACACATCATACATATTATACACGTTATTTTATGACTAAATAAATGATTTTGATTTTTAAATGTAAGTATGTATGTAAATATATCTTAAAATACACGAAATTACGAGAATTAGCGTTTAATAATGTTTTCGAGCATTTAGACACAAAATATATATGTAAATAAATGTAAGTATTGTCTTAAATGCATCTTCCGTATTTACAGTCGGGCTCAAATCCCAGAAAAACTACATGTTCGATGACGAATTACGAAAAACATCCGTAAACATTAATGTTTTTTGGAGAATTTTATAGACAAATTCATATTGTTGAAGGTTTTTTGAAATAAAGCTAAATTACTATAAAATATGACAAGACAATAAATATTTATTTTTGCCCAAAGCTGATGCGCCCGGGGCATTGCAACCCCCTGCTTACGTCACAAGTATGACAAGAACATTGGATAAATCGTCAGTATACTGGTAGAAAGCTTTAAGTCAAAATACAATTCAAATTCAATAACAAATTCAAACATCGAATTTTTGACATAAAGTTTTCTGCCATTATACCGACGATATGTAGTGGAGAGAGTGAAGAGATTGAAATGGCAATGGGTGGGTCACAAAGCCAGAAGGAAGGACGAAAGGTGGGTAAAATAAGTGTTAGAATGGTGCTCAAAGAATTTAAAAACGTGAAAGAAAGGCTCCAAGGAAGATGAGTAGACTAAATTAGGAAAATGTGTGGGGTGAGATGGATGAGAGTTGCGCAAAACAGAGAAGTATGGAAGCGTATTGTAGAAGCCATCATCCAGCAGTGTATGGTGAATGATGATATTGATATTATCGGTACTGTAACGTAGATATTAGGTAATTGGTGCTCGTCAACCACTGGTTTGCTAGCGCTGATCATCTGATATCGCGTTCATGCCAAAAAGGCCTCACCTTATGTATAAACAGTATTCAACAACCAATAAGGTCTCGCAACCCATCGACCAATGATCTATCTGTGTTGAGAGAGTACACGCTGGGTACAAATATTAGGCAGTTTTGATTCGCGCTTCATACGGAGCTAGCAGGCCGACGGATCAAGAACAGGAAACTACATCTACTATACTATTTCTACATTTTTCATTCCGATTTTGGAAGCCCCTCTACACGTCCACGCTGCAGTATTATAATATAATGGGTTTAAATGAATTTCAATGGTTCAATTACTCTTTATAAATTGAATTTGTAGGCGTGCCTACATATGTATGTAGATAAAAATGTTCAATTACAATATAAACATAAATTTCATTAAGAAAATTAATATATAATATATAAATAAAAAAATGATTAAATTCCAAAACAAATTAAACTTTCACTGGGCACACATGTCACGAAAGTTATGCACGTTTCGTGACTAACGTTCTCCATACAATTAGTGTTACGCGTTTGACCTCAAAGCCGTGAACCTTATACCAGTTTTGAAAGCACGTACAAATTCAATACATAAACATTCTATTTTTAGCAAAGCATGTTTTCAAACTTTCATCCATACGGAACTCTAGCTATTCAAACCAGACCTACTTTAAATTCAGCAGCCTTCAAAAAAAAAAATCCCCTTGAAAAAGGATCTAAGCAAAAATAGCACAGGGGTCGTGTGCATCAGACGGAAAATGGAACATTGAAGTTAATACCTGCTTTACGCTAATCGAATTTGCAACACTCGTACGAACAGCTAGCAAGTATAGTCAATTAAAATAATAAAGTTGCAACGGTAGTTAAATAAAAATATTAATTTATTTGGCGAATGATTAGGACTTTGCGCACAGACAGGCCAATTAGCATATCCTGGCTAATCGATTGTCACGAAATGTTTACAGCATTTCGTGGTATGTATTGTGGTATATACATATGTACATACATATATAGTATATACGACCTTCCACTCCTTAAATAATAGCGTAAACTGCACTAGAATTAAGGTGGAGTTAACGTTTATATCCGCTAACGGCGAAACAATACAATTAGATTGGTCTGTGCTGGTATTAAGCACGTATTGGATATTGACGAGGTCTATAATCGATTCACACACGTGATTGTTACACGTGGTAGGCATTTATGTGTACATAAAAGTATGCATATATACAGCGTGCAAATCAATACGAAAGCAAAATCGTAGAAATCTTGATGCAGTCTACTCATAAATGCGTATTATATTATTGTTTGGCGCTCGTTAAGGTAGTAAATTAATTATAAAGTAAGTTCAGTTTACGAATACAGCGTTTTGCTTTCGCTTTTATGCCGTAAATGGACGGAGGAGAGTTTTGTTCGGTGAATTAATTACTAAAAGCGAAAATTTATAATGGATTATACCGCTCGATGTTTATTGGACAGTTTCAGGCTTAGTCGAGTTTGAATAAATCGACTTAAATAAATTAAAGCAGAAGATTTGACGCAACGATAAAAGGGCAGAGACGGAACTTTTCCGCCATTTATCAAATTGAAGGCTATGTAATTAACGAAGCATAAATAAAACTAACTGAAATTACCTGACATGAAATAAATTTCGGAAGTTTTCAGAAACATTTTCAGATTGCATGATATTAAAAATATTTTTTTAGAATAGATTTTTCCATTGATCACACTTTACATAGCTACAAACACATACATACACACAAACATTAAATTTATTTAATAATAAACAACATGAAAGATCATCCATTAAAGTGATACAATGAAAATCTTAAACACTTATTACAATATAAATAATCTTAATATCAAAAGTAATGTGTCATATAAAGTTCATATTAAGTACATAACAAGAGGCTTTTTAAAATTTAAATAAATCAATATATGTACATATAGAAAATTAATAAAAATTGTATGATACGTAGAAATACATGTACTGTTTGAATACGATGTATTATATGACCAATTCAGATTATAGGAATTGATTGTGCAAAGTTTCGTGTCATTGAACATTATATAATGTCATCAATAAATCATCGATTAAAATTACAAACGATATTCATAGGGAGTATGTCAAAGAAAACAACATAAATCCGCATAGTGTTAACGCTGATCGTACGTCATTTCCCGGTCGGAAAAGCAAATGTCAGCATTTTTCCGGAACGATTGGGCGATTCGGTAGTGTATGTTGTTGGAATGGGTCGTTGTCGTTTCGCGAAATATCAAAAATATTTAAGGGTTGTATTTTGGCCGGTTCGCTAGTGCGAAAAATGGCGCCTGGCGTCTTGCGGCGATGGCGCCGGGCGCCTGACTGAATTATCAATCGTATGGGGGCGCCGCGCCGGCGCCTACGCCCTCTTACCCCCGATCTTCATCCCCCTGGACTACGATTCGGGGTTGTTATTGCTAACTTGAACCCCACCGATCCGATCAGGGACCCAAAGGTCGACTGAACCAGATTCCGAGTGTGGAAAAGTTCAACGAACCGATGTTCACATGCTATTTTTCCACCTGTGTACATTTTCGAGATAACTAGGGTCAAAGCCAGTGTCGTAACCGTGCAGCTTTTTATAAAGCCAGATCAAGGATTCGATTTTTAGCCCTTCATTTTTTTTTTTTTGGGAAAAATAATAAAATATATTTTTTCAATCGATTGTGATTATCATTTAACTAGTGTTATACCCGATGACATATAATCGCATGGGTGTTGGCATATTAAATCATTGTCGAATTGGTCGAATTTTTTTGAAATACCTTTTAAATATAGGTTGTGGTTATTTGCACGTACTATATCTGCGAATTATTGGCTATTTGCAGGTACTATATCTGCGACAGGCGCAAAGCTTTCTGCGCATCCACGTGAACTTATAATCCGATTAAAATTTCTTACATTTAATGTATGCTAGACTTGTTTAATCAATCGTTCATTATACATGAGGCAAATAAATTTCGCACATTATTATAATAGATTTATATCATTTAGCTAGCTCGCGGCTTGTACTTGTATGTACATAGGTATTATACGTTGTATATGATAATAATTTTCTATGATAATATATTTTTTTATAATATTATAGTACGGCGATTGTTATCTCAGACAGACACACAGACAGAATAGCGATATTATATATATATATATATATATATATATATATATATATATATATATATATATATATATGATTATATGCATTTGTTATTATAGGCAAGTCTTACATAAATTTTTTTCGCAAGAAAACGAAAAAAAAGTAAGAAGGGAAATGAAAAATAATGAATTGTACAAAAGCATTGAGCAGAATGAAAAGCCCTCTAGCATTTTTATTATTCACTTATTTTTTCCATTTATTTCTTACGCTTTTTTTCTGAACCGGGTTCATAGAAGGGTTGACTGTATTGTTAATTCTCAATTGGCATGTTTTCTTAATGTAAGCCAAACCACTCGGGTCCATTAGCTATGCGGTCTACTCAATTCGTATATGTATATTATTTTTTTTATTTTTATTATTTTTATTTTACATATATACCAGGAAGGCCTTACAGGTAAATCCCAATGCGCCTTCCTGGCCAATTACAAATACAAATGCAGCATTTTTATTATAAGTCGTTGAATTGCGAGACACTGAAAAAACTCGCAAATTAACGAGACATCTATGAATTGTACATAAATTTTTATTGTACATCAATCAAATTTCAAATAATGGTGACATAGTAGGTAGGAAGGATTTTTAGCCAATTTTTTTTTCCGGGAACCGTTTCAACAATGAAATCAGAGAAAATTGGCAAACTCTGATAGGAAACGATCAACCTGGAGTCACAAGTCCAGGTCTGACCAACAGCATACTCTGAAAAATTCATTTTCATTCAGGGATTGAACCCGGCACCTTCTTGACGGTAAGCAGAAGCTTAACGTCCGAGCTATGCTGCTGGCTATGTATATGTGAAATTTAAAAAAAAAACTTATATCGTTACATAGTTATAATAGATATCATTATTAATATTAGATTAAATTAAAATAATGGAAAGACTGGACAAATATGGGAATAGCGAGACGAGAGTTAAAAAAATCTAATTTTTTTCGAAAACTTTTATAATACGCTTAAATTTAATTTTTAAATTAAGCTGCGAGTTTCATCGACCTGGATGTGCAAATGACGCTTTACATACATATATGTATATATTTGAATCTTTGCTATGTATATGGCCAGTAGCAGTATAACAGGAGGGGGGGGGGGGGGGGCGACGAGGTATTAACATCAGTTTTGGGAACGCCGCGAAGGCAAAATACAAAATTATCATATATTGTAGTAACTTATGTAAGTTCATTTCGAAAAGTGCAATGTGAGTGGGTTATGAAATTTACCAAAAATAAAATATAAATGCAAAAAAGCGTGCACCGGACGCCATTTACCCTTGATATACCATTGTATGTATGTATGTAGATATATAGTTAATGTTTTCATTTATGAACTCGTGTTTCCATTTTTTCGACTGTTTCCATTTATTAACTTTGAGATTTTTTATCGATATAATTGCCCCGTTTTTCGTCTTGAACTCACATGTTGTGCCTGTCTGTTTAAGTATTGTTGAACATTATTATATCTTGTATCTGCGTAATGGTATGTATGATATACACATGATTGAAAATGAAAAATTTAATATGAATCGTTGAAATATTTTCACAAAAAGTGGAGTGATGATGCGTTATGGAGGCTTTTTTCAAAGCAACATCATTTCATTCACTCGAGAACGAAATAAATCTTTGAGTGCTTGTATTGCGCATACCGCAAGTTTTCCCTCGCGCGAGTTTTTCTTTAGAACGTGTCCCGCATTTTCCGGGCTTCAAATAGCAAAAAAAAAAGTTGCTTGCTTTGCGGTGTTTCAACAAATATCAAAATTGTATAAATTGCGAAAACACATTGAAATATTTTGATAACAACGTTGGAATGTTGAATACTCGGTATTTTAAGCAAATTTTGATTGTTCTTCGCTTCATATAAATGTTTCAATTTAGTTATCAAAAACAAAAAAAAATGATAAAACATTTCCGACAAAACACAAATACTCAAGTAGCTTTCCTCAATGAAATTCGATCTAATTTTATACACACCATTATTTTACAAAGGTCAAAAGCTATTTTCTGCAATATAAAGATAGAACCAATATTAAATTTGTGAATAAAATTAATTTAGAAAAAAAAAAATTAATTTGGGCAAAAATAGAATAGAGTGGAGCTCGAAATATCCCGATACTGAAGAGTCGAAGTGGACCATTGAAAAGTTGACTTTGCTCTTGTATGTGCGTAAGTATCATTACACGACAGAAATTTCGAGTATATTTTTATAAAGAGTCAGCAAGTCTGAAATTCTCTTTAAAAACGAATCCTGCCACGTTGATTGTTTATTTTTAGATAGAAAATGTTTACATTAGAGATGGATTTTGCGGGAGTAACTTCACCCAGAAATATAATATGGTCATTGTGTGTTTTACAAAGTGATATAATGTACGTGACAGAGTGTATGTAATCCGATGAATTCGGATGGACCACATGAGCGAATATATGTATGTATGTATGCATAATATGTTGGCATTTCAAAAATGTCCTAATGGAGCCGGATTGCATTGCTGTGACATGTAATCTAAGCGAGATGTGGAAAACAATCTCAAGTTTCAATTGAATACATGTGTGCTTATTGTTGACTGTTGGTACATATACAGTTGATTTATGTAATGTGAGATATCGGATATGACCAAACTTTAACTGCATATAATATTGTTGTAAATTTGTGAATAGGTATATTAATGTATGTATGTATATGTATATATTTTTTTGTATGTTGAAAAATCAATATTTTTAATGCGTCATGTACGTAATGGAAAATCGAAGTTTATCATATGAATATTTTCGTCGACAGGGGTTTGTAAACCGTTAGAAATACAAAGGGTAGGGGTTGATTTTTTTAAAGGGGAGTTTTAAGTTAAAGTATAACGTGGGACCGGGGCAGGTGTTTTATTATATCCTAAACGGCAGGTGAGCTTACAATTTCAACGCTTGAAGTATATTCACAAAGGAAGGTTTAAAACGAACGGTATATATTATAAAATACAATAGGATAATTCTAAAAGTTCTGTACTTTAGATTAATATTTTTATTATGCATGTACATATGTACTCACGTTTATCAAGGATTTGAATTTAATAAAATACTCTATTATAATTTAAATTCATTTATTAAAAGAATGCGTTTCAATAAAACTAAGAACATCTCATTCATTGGATCTAATATCGCAATTCTTCAAAATTTGGTTGTATTATAGTCTAACGGCTCACGAATTTATAAAGCATATGAAATTATGGTTGATACCGTCGCGATGATATAAAAATGTCCTATGCAGTCAAAAAGTTATATATGTAATCCAAACTGAATGAATATACAAAATAACGCTGAATGTTATCGTATACATTAATTTTCTATACAATACATTTATGTACATATGTATAAAGGTTCGTTTACACTAGTACAGCTATGGACAGTCAATACGGACGTATTCATATGTTCCGTAATGTGTACGTAACGCACCGAAACAACAGTCAACCGGCACGATCTATTCATATTATACAGCAGTATGTACATGTCACCGAAACGTATCAAACGGCACCGGATTTCTTTGTTTACTATGGAAATATTTACGCTTTGTGTGACGTCATAGTGGCGAATTCACCCGTGCTAACGATATTAACTTTCAATGTGCATATGAATATTATCGGAAACGTCATATTATGACAATATTGACTCGACGATACGACGCAAGCAATATTGCGCCGTATAATCGCGCTTTGTAATGTATATGTAAGCTGATTTTGCCTTGCGATCGTCCAAAACAAGTATGAACGTGCCACAAACAGGCAGTGCTGTATAGTATGAATGGAAGTAGTCATTTTCGTGCAGTTCTGTGCCGTGCTGTTGACGTGCAGTGCTGGATAGATTAAACGAACCTTAATATGTATGAATGTATATGTTGTTCATTGCAATGGCCTCTGCAGCAGCAAACTCTAATATCAATTCGTATTGGTCGAAAAGCTTAAATATTTTATTGCTATTGGTCAGAAATATTAATATTGTAAATCGCCATTAAATGAAATATATTTATGTATATGTATGTAGTGTGTAGCGTTGATTTAATGATACGTATGGGTTATATTTATTATAGAAGTCAAGTTTAAGTTTGCACATTGAATCACAAGCAGAGGTTTCCGGATATTTCGCCAAACTTTCCGTTGTGTAATTTTTAGCACATAAAAGGTGTGTATGTATGTAAGTGGAGATGGATTCGTGAAATTATTCAAACGCACCGCGTTCGCAACACATCCATATTCAGTTGCCGTTATTTAAAGAGGTGTAAATGTGGGAAACGAAGTGCTAATAACGACGTGTCCAGGACAATTTGCAAGTCAGACCGAGTAGAGCAGTTTTTGCGCAATAAAAATGCAAAATACGCCGGCGACATTGTCTAAAATGAGTTCAAACGGGATATTTATGTGTGTTATGAACGCTATTTAAACTTGTGCTGAAAAGGTCTATGGAGACTGTGAGGCTAAGGTATGTATGATACGTTTAAAATTCAAAATGGGATGTGGTACGTCGTCTAAACACGAGTCGTACATAATAATATGTATTTTACACTATGGAATAGTGCAAATCGGCATGTGAAAATAATATGCAAGTATATTTATATATATAAAAAAAAAATTAAGGACACACGTATAAAGGGAAAGTATTGGGTTTAATTAAAGTTTCGGTGACAAATGTGAAAGTTAATTTAATAATGACTTGCTTATTGTATATTTATATTCAATAGCTTTAATTTTTTTCCAGTCACGTTTCTCCTTATGTATTAGGAATACTTTTTATATAAAAAAGAGGAGACCTATAAGAGGATGTATCACTTCCAGTTAACCCAGAATTAGATCGTAGCTATTAAAAATTTCAGTAACTGATCTCCAGAATTTACAATCACACATATTTACATGATCAGGGAACGATTCTGAGTCGAAATCAATCAAAATCTCAAGGCTGAACTTTCATATTGTCCTTCCGGTTTAGGATGAGGTAAAACATACATGCTATCGCCCTCACCGCCTCTCGACCAATAGCATTTCGCGCATACAAATGTTCTACTGCCTGCACGAATGCTACTGGTCGAGAGGCGGTGAGGGAGATAGCATGTTCGTTTTCTTAAGTCTCTTCCTAGAGCGGACAAAGTATACATAGATAGATTTTGTAAAAATGTAATAACCGATTTGAAGTCCGTTTATATTATCCAGAACTGCACGTCAACAGCACGGCAAAGATTACTTCTCTTCATACTATAGAGCACCTGTCGTTTCCAGCACGTTCATACTTGTTTTGGATCAAAAAAACATGGCAAAATCGGCTTAGATATTGTACATAAAGTACAGAGCGAGACGATACGGTGCAACATTGCTTGCGTCGTATTGTCGACTTAAGAATATTTTGGTTCTGCTTGATACGTTGTTATGTACTGATGTGTAATATGGATAGATTGTGTCGGTTACTGCTGTTTCGGATAATACGCATTACGGAAGATGTATGAATGTGTCCATATAAAATGTACTAAAGAATATTTCTAGTACTGCTGCTTTCGTGCAGCTGCCGATTTGAGCTGTACTGTGGTATCGACGGTTTATCAGTCAATTTCGTATTATAAAATTACAAACTTTATTGTTAAGATTTAAATTTGAATTACTTGGAGATAAAAATTAAACTTGAAATATGTTAAGTTATACATCGAGAATAATTAAAATCGAATAAATTGAAAAAAAATACGAAAATTTTCAATGAGTTTCTGATGTTTCAGCGTTAATTCATGCGATTCTCTTACAATTAGAATCTATTGCATAATGTCTGTATCTGTATAACAGCATTTTTCAATATTTTATACAAAATATTTTTGTAGTCAGATAAACTGTAAAAAATCCTTGTAAAAACTTTTAAATTTAGCTTTAAACAGTAAACATAAATAAAAGATATATTTATTTGGTTATATAAAAATATTATATATTACAAAGAAAAAGATCAAAAGCGAAAAACGTATGTAATTATCTAGTACCAAAACCACTAAAATAGTTTTAAATTAATATCAAAGATGTCGTTATATATAAACAACTCCTTTTAAGGAATTAAATTAATAGTTACATAAATTAGTATACATATATGTATTAGATTTTTCGATACAAAAAATTGAAATAATAGTAAATCTACAGAAAATGAGTCACATAAAAGAATTGAGGAAAATTCCAGGCGATGATTCAGAACGCAGGTAAACGAAATCGCAACGTTTATATGTACTTTAGAAAGCTATTTTATATTCCGCTGTTGTCTTGAGAGATACCCAAAATGATTTATAGTGTCAGATGGAATACTACCAAAACAAACGGCATGCTTGAACTTTTTAGTATTTACTTTTTCTATGTATGCATCTGTAATGTACCAACATTTCCTCGCCTCTACTATTTATTATTACAGCTAATATTATTTGTCGACTGACAAAGTGCGGGGAAAATCAAGGTTGTCGAAGATGAGCTCACGATTATTTACGTGTTTGAAGAATAGGCGCTATTCATTTACATACTACGAATAGTACATACTAATTGGAATTTTTTTCGAAGCGAAAAACATTGAAGTGTACCTTGTTAGACGAAATAACGGTGTAATGTCGATATGTATGTATTGTATATATAGTTGGAGTTTTTCCAACTTACGTATACAATATGTAGTAGGCAGGAAAAACTTTGCGATATAAATCATGGTTTTATTTGCTCAATTGACATACTCAAATACGATGCAAATTGCGGTGTAATAGGAAACGTAATTGACGCATACCTATATAGAAACAGATACAATATATTAGTGAGATTAATTGAGACGAAGGCTCACCCGGCACCTGTAATTACAGCCCACGTCTGTTTGAGAAGCAATGATTTATCGGCATTAAATACACATACAAATGCTCGTTTTACGATTGAAATTGGGTCTTTGTAAACGCGATTCAAATCCAGTTCAGTATTTATATGGGTCATGTAATCTCAATAGAACAAAAAATTAATTAGAATAAATAAATAAAAATGTCTAAACATGACATTTCCATTGTCGATTTGGCATGTGTGTATTAATACAAAAAAAAAAACATACACAGGTGTGTGAATTGTTTATATCAACAACAATAGGATCGTGATGAGCGGAACGCCTACGGAAAATCAGATTTAATGGTCATATAGCACGTTCTGACCTTTAGACGTAAAAAAGCCATAATTTTCTGTTGTTTTTCAGAAAAATAATATTTTTTTTATAAAATCTACACATAGAAAGAATGCAGTGTAATTAAATGAAATATGATTGACATGGAATCACCACAAGTGACATTACAACTCTCCTCTCTAACAGGATGATCCTTTTGTAATTAAATACACAGCTTTTTATAAATAAAATTAAAATAAAATAGTCTCAGAAGTCCAGGTCTCATATCAAATGTCAAGATCAGACTGAGGCAGATCTTAGTTTTTATTATTTAGAAATATAGCAATTGTAATTACAATATAATTATGAGGTTGACTCATTAATAAGATTAATAGGTAAACGTGACTAAAGGCAGACAGGCAGATTTTGAATATATTTATTTTTTATTTAAAATTATATTTCCGATGATGCCATTACGGGTTGCCCCTGAGCGGCACCTATGGTATTAAACTCGAAATGATATTCAAATAGTGGTGACATAGTGGGTAGGATGGTTTTGCCAATTTGATTAGGAACCGTTTCAACAATGAAATCAGGTAAATTGGCAAACTCCGATAGGAAACGATCACAAATACCTAAGTCTGACCAGCTGACTAGACAAATACTTCAGAAGAAATTCTTTTCAATCGAGGATTACCCAGAGCTTGAACCCGGGAACCTCTTGGTAGTTAGCATTATCGTAACAGCCGAGATACTGTTGGATATGAATTTATACATCATCATAATTTATAACCATTCCCCATCCACTGCTGGATTCTTCCCAACACGCTTCTATTCGACTCTTTCGAATTTTTTTTTTTGGCAACTCTCATCCATCTTATCCTATACATTTTTCTTATTTCATCCACGTAACTTCCCTGTGACCTTCTTTGCACCCTTTTAATTATCTCGGCTACCATTCGAGCACTTCTTTCTTCCGTTCTTCTGACCATTACATCAACTACTTTTATCATACTTTTCATCCACGTATTCCGTTTTATATCTCTCCTAGTTATGCCAGGCATACAGCGTTCCATTTTTTGAGTGCATTGGAATGTATGCATATGTACATACATATATATGTAGCTGTATACGTAGAGTTATTATACTAAATATTTACACACATATATAGACGTAAGTGTGTATACTCACAGTGAAAGATTATTCTCCATGGTTTTTGGATACATATTTTTTGTATACCATTTAATTAAATTAAAATTCATATTTATAGATTTGAATTGAGATTCATCTTATTGTCACTTCTTCAATTCCTTGCGCATTATTTACAATAAAAGCGAGACATCCGCAAAAAGTACCGTACCGTTCATTATGAAAAACATCAAGTTTAAAACTGAAACACAATACAATAGGAGTTGCGAACAAATGCACATTAGCTACCGAATGCTTTAAATTGCATAAGATGCATTTCATCATACGTATGTATGTATATGATAGATAATTTTTTGAACACACAACGGAACACAATTTATTTTAGATATTGCGATGTGTTGTGCGCATTGTGACGTCATAAATTTTCACGAAGCATATGATTACGGATTCATTTCCGGCGTTGCGCTTATTATCCGGTGGTTAAGGCTGCGCCAAAATTTCACACAGGAAATTATATGCTTGCAAATTTAAATTTATGTGCTCTACGAGCGAGTCGGGATCGAAATAAACTCAATCGATCGATTACATTGGCCAATGAGTCATAAAACAATGTGTAGTCGGAAACCGATCCTGCCATTGAATACTGACCGACTACATACAAACACGGATACATTGGCTCATAAAACGATTTGAAAACATGTTAAAATATATTGAGTGAACTCTTATGATTCTAAACAAATGGATAATGATCCTATAATTAATAATATTTTTCTTCAGAATGACTGTTTTTAGCATTTGGTAAGTATCCATAGGTACATATGTATATATACATTAATAATCTAATATATAATTTCGAAAGAGACTTTGTATGTATGTATGTATGTAAGTATCTTTGGTTGGGAACTTCGTAAACAAAACAAAGTTTCTATGACGACAATTCAATTGGTTGAATATTATATTTTTTTCGATTCAAATAAATTTAATAAAAAAAACAAATGAATATTTACTATTAGATTCGCCATGTTTAAGCTGTTTATATTACAAATACTGAGCGAAGCCGGGTAAAACAACTAGTATAATAATATATATAAAAACGGAAGGGATGTATAATATGTATGTATGTTTTTTGCATGGTCAAAATATTATATAAGAATTTCAAAAAATAAGAGAACTTCATAGCTCAGTGGTTAGCGTGCAATGCTTTTAACTGTGGTCACGGGTTCATTCCTGGCCCGGTGCTGCTGGCCACACCTTGGATATGTGACTCCAGGCCAATCGTTTCCTAAAAGGGTTTGCCAATTTATCTGATTTCATTGAAACAGTTCCAAAAAATTGTCAACCTATTCTATCTCTCTTAAAAATCCGAGCTTACTGCATCTCGAATTTGCAGATATATAAAATGCTATAAAATATTTGTTAAATTTGTCTATAGATGTCTCTATGATGCGCTGTATAAATTATTTATCGATGATTGTAATTGGCCAGGAAGGCCAATTACGAAATACATATATACATATATATATAAAATAAATAAGAATACCAGAGATAAGGTATTGGATGGAACGACAAGAGCACACACACACACACACACACATCCTCGTTTGTACCTGGAAGGCCGGGCGAGTCGCGGGGATGGAATGAAGATTGTAAAAAAAATCATTGATATACCGAGAATACGTAAGATTGTTAGAGATCACACCTTGACCATTTACGACGACACATAAACATGCTCATTTGTATGTGAACGACCGGGCAAATCGCGGGGATGGAATGAGAAGGCGATGCCAATTAACTACAAGGGCTGTGCTCGTGAAACTGCTATCCACAATAGCTTTGGGTGTGGTTTTTTACTTTTTTTTTTTAATAATAAATGTACCTAATATAAATAAATTAATGTAAATACACATAATCGAATAAGTGCGGCTTTATCTAAAACAAGTGACCGTTGACCGTATTATAAAAATAATATGTAAATCCATTTCTTATCTGTTTTAAATTTAATTATAATACACGTGTAACAAGTACATATATACCCGTATAAAAATCGTCTACTGATTTATCAAACTTTTTTTTGTAAATTTTGAGTATGTATGTACATATATTCACATATGGTAATAATTTAAACATTTTGCATATGTCAGATAATTTGCATATTGCAAAATTCGAATAACGCAATCGCATATCACAATAAATCAGACAACTTTATAAATTGAATGTGTGCGTATTTAAAAACAACTATGAGTAAGTAGACATAGCGTGGCGTGGAGAATTATGCACATGGTTACAGATTTTTTTTTAATTCACGGCTTATTTAAAATTATAATGAGGTGCAATTTTCAATGTGTAATCTCAACCAAGTCAGAATGTTATTTAATTAAAATAAATAGGCGGCAAAAATCTGACCGCTTATAATGTTATACGAACTCGTATAAAAACAACTTCTAAAATATACATATTTTGTCATTGAATCACCTTTGCCTTCATGCGAAAAAATCATCAGCTGACTCCGTCACGTCAATTTTGACTATTTCCAATGCTTTGTTTAATTGCTATTCATTTCACGGCCGGGTTGCAGTGAAAATGAAAACTGGCATAGGAGAGTGACGTGCGTGTGGCGTTACGTAACGCCAAACGCATATATATATATACATATATACGGGAAATTCCGTTCCGGAAACTTGCACATCCAAACAGGGTCGGATAAGAGGGTATGGAATATGGATGTGACTAACGAATAATACAACACCTGGAAGTGTTCAGATAAAGATATTGTACAGATAAAATAATTGTGGTAAAAGGTCCGTTTATACCATTCGGCACTGCAAGGCAGAAGCTTGGCACAGCGCTGCACAGAAAAGTCTACTTATATTCATACTATACAGCACCGGCCGTTTTCAGCACGTTCATACTTGTTTTGGACGAGTGCAAGGCAAAATCGGCTTACATATACAACATAAAAGAACGAGACGATACGGTGCAATATGTATGTATTTCTTTCGCCACTACATGTGACGTCACATCGAGTGTGAATATTTCGGTTCTGCTTGATACGTTGATATGCATGTACTTCTGTATAATATTTTATTTTATACCAGTAAGGCCTTACAGGTAAACCCCAATGCGCCTTCCTGGCCAATTACAAACAATGCAGCATTTTAATTATACAAGTCGCTGAATTACGAGCCACTGAAAAACTCGCAAATTAACGAGACATCTATGAATTGTGCATTGTCTGGAGAAATTGGCAAACTCTGATAGAAAACGATCGACTTGGAGTCATAAATATCCAGGTTTGACCAGCAGCACTGCAGATATACTCAGACAAATTCTTTTCAATCGAGGTCAGCTCATGGGATCGAACCCGGCGCTTCGCGGTGTTAGGCAGAAGCTTAACGACCGAGCTGTGCTGCTGGCTATATGGATAATATGGATAGATTGTGTTGGTTACTGCTGTTTCGGCGCGCCACATACACATTACGGAAGATATGTATAAATGTGTCCATATAAAATGTACTAACAAATATTTCTCTTGCTGCTTACGCGCAGTTTCCGGCTTGAGCTGTACTTGTATAAACGAACCTTTATTAGTCAATTTCATATTATAACTAGAGGTAGGATGGTCACAGTGCTATCCATTGTTCGGCAAACCTTTAACAATGCATTTACAACCTTTGAACAATACACGGCCCCCTCAGGCTCCGGTGACTAATTATAACATTACAAAATTTATTGTTAAGGTTTAAATTTGAATTTGTTATACTCGGAAATAAAAATTAAAAATTAAGTTTTATACTACTTGCGTCGAATCGCTGAGTAAATACTGTCATAATATGACATTTCCGGAAATATTCATATGCCCATGACAGCTTTTATACGACAAACGGGTGCACTCGCCGCTATAACATCGCGTTGTGAATACTTCCACAGTGGCCAAAGAAAACTGATTTTGCTTGATACGTTTCGATGACATGTACTGTTGTATAATATGAATACATCATGTCGGTTACTGCTGTTTTTATAGGTCACGTACATATTATGGAACACATTTTTATTTTATTTTATATAACATGAACACTCGTTCCAAAGCGACGAGTGCACTTAAACAGATACAATACGATCGATATACGTACATTAACATTTTATACAATGCAAATTCATAAAAACATCCACAGTAGCATATGTAGAATTTTTTGCAGTATTTTATTATCAAATTGGCGAACCTCAAGACGCTGAATAGATTGAGATTAGCAAGAGAGATAAGAAAGGAGATGCCAATTTTACAGGAATCGTTTTAATGAAAATCTGGCCAGCAGCGAGACTCTAGTGGGACTTGAGCCCGTGACCAATCTGCTCGAAAGCATAATATGCTAACCACTAGTCCACGCCGCTGGTTGAATGAATGTGTCCAAATAGAATTTATTAAAAAATATTTTCGTACTGCTGTTTACGTGCTTGACTGTACTTGTATAAACGAACCTTAACGCATGTCATGTACAGAAGAAGGGAATGATTTTAAGACAGGACAGGAAGCGATTGACTGTCAGGTGGTGCCACAATACTAAATGGGTATAATATATAAATAATAATTTTTTATATTATAAAATACGATCCAATCATATTGATTGACTTTTATGTGAATTTAAATTCACTGTTTACATAGCGTATGTGGAAAAACTGGAAAATCTCGTTTGAGGTATTTGTGAATTTTAAAATTGAATTAAATATGTACATATGTAGGTGTTTAACGTAAACAAGTCGAAAATTAAATAATATGTAAAAACGTCACACTAGAGGAATCCTATGTAGTGGTTATGGAATTTTTTTTTAATTGGATTGGTTATGCAGTTTGGTTTGTTTCAAACTGATGTAATGATGTCTATTTATGCAAATTGTTAAATAATAGTTTGCAAAATTTTTTTTTCACGCTTGTTCGACTCGTAAAAATCAAAGATAGAATCGAATAAATGTAATTTTTATTATTTAATACACGCACACTGAATTGAATTTTGAATGTAGACTAATTAATTTGATGTTTTTATGTCGAAAAATCAACACTGTATTCAACAAGTTTAAATATGAGTGTTGCATGTTAATTAATAATAACGAGATGAGGTAAAATATTTGTAAAACCGGTATTTCGTTTACAGCAGATTTTTTTTGCGTTATATAACATTCAGTAGAAAACTACATATTTATTCAACAAATTGGCAAACTAAGGTGACATCATGAATTTATTGAAAGGAATACGGCACAGAAACAAAATATAAGCGGCACAAACTACAGAATAGGCAGGAGGACTATCATGAGATTTGAAATAGAGAAAAGTTTCTGATTTTATCATCATCATCATATTTTACAGCCATTCACCATCCACTGCTGTATGAAGTCCTCTTCAACACGCTTTCACTAGCCTCTGTTTTGCTCTCACACATTTTCCTAATTTTACCAACCCATCTTCCTTACAGCCATTCTTTCACCCTTTTACATTCTCTCGGGTACCATCCTAGCACTTATTTTGTCCACCTTTCGTCTATTTTACTAGCTACGTGACCCGGTCATTGCCATTTCAATCTTTTCACTCTATCCACTACCCTTGTGATACTTCTCATCCAGGTATTCCGCTTCCTATCTTTCCTCGTTAAGCCAAGCATACAGCGTTATATACTTCTTTGAGTGGATTGGACTTTGCGTAGCATCTTGGCAGTCAATGTCTAAGTTTCATATCCATTCATCTTCACTGGAAAAACACGTTGATGGAAGATCTTTTTCTTCAGACAAAGTAGCATTTTTGATTTAAAAACGACAAATTCGTCCAAATGTACTCCATCCTAATTTCATAGGTATTTATTTTTCTTTACTACCGGACATGTCTATTATTTGTCATAAATATAAATAATTATTAAAATACTAAATAGATTTTAATGTGAAACACTAGTACCTATAATAAATGGGAGCGTAACGAAAAGTAAGAGATTATTAAAGACATTGAAGGCGAAAACACACTGAATAGTACGGAACGTCACGTCCATGGCTCCACGCTGTGACAGTAGGTGCTCCCCAAACCGTATTCGGGTGTAGTTAGTTACACG
This sequence comes from Arctopsyche grandis, assembly GCF_051622035.1. Taxonomy (NCBI): domain Eukaryota; kingdom Metazoa; phylum Arthropoda; class Insecta; order Trichoptera; family Hydropsychidae; genus Arctopsyche; species Arctopsyche grandis. Next base: position 16,371,154 of record NC_135361.1, on the reverse strand, counting down.
TGCAGAGTGCATATGTTTCTTGTACATTTCTAGAAATATTGGACTCACCGTTACCGATCACTGTCAAGCAAGGATAAATACAAGGAAAAAATATCACCGAAAGCAATCCACGGGGTGATTTTTGGGATTGTGTACCTTGTATATGGACTAGGAGTGCTGCGTTTTTTCTCTTGTGAAAATTTTCAAAAAAAAAAAAACGTACCACTCAGTGTGTTTTCGCCCTAACACTTGCCGCACTGTGATGGATAGCGAGTGACCAAGACTTATATTGTATGCATTCTTCATCAAAACCTCTATGATTCGAAATACACACATATGTCATTATGAAGTAAAAACATCGATCAATATTGTTGCGTAGGGGTGGGTGGAGGATCCAAGTAAAAGGCCAACAGTCGTATTACAGCATTTATTGATGATTAAGGAGATATACGCACTGTCAGTGCTCAGTCCAGAATGACCTGATATCGCCTACGTACCGCCTTATAAGGGGTAGATCTCCCAGGACGTCTAATCTGTTTACCTACTGTATAGTCACGTATTCGGATATGTATTCCCACGGTATGAGAAGTGCAATCATTGTTTAGCTTTCATGCTCTTAGCTTGTCGCTAATCCTTAAAACCACTTACCCCGGTCACACGGTCTCTCAGGACGCTACCCGGCCTAATCCGATCGCAATTACTCGGCGGATCTGTTTAGTATACGTTACAATATCAAAAGAATTTTTTTTTGCAGGAAGTGCCGAAACTCATTTACACAGATGCAAAAGAGAGCGGGAATTGGGAACGTATGAGAATGATATCCACCTTATAATGACGGCTCTGCTTTAGCCGTTATTATTTTCATTTGATGAAATGATTTTTATTATAGCTATAACAATAACTAATCTCGCAGATTTTGCATTATTATAACTTGAAAAACTATTTTTATTTTTATTTTTAACTTGAAAAACTATTTTTATGCTTGGCGGATTTTTTTTAACACAGTGAGGCAAGTGTTAAGAAAGTATTGTATAAACATTACTGAAATGAAACACATCGAAAGACTTCCTTACAAATATGTACAATATATGTACGTATGTATTATGCAAGTGAAATTCGAGGGTCTTCGATTCAAGCGCTTTGGGCAATTTGTATGCGCACCACAGCTCGTAATAAAAGTAAACGCTACTCTAGTTGAAATGTAACATTTCAAGTGTCAATTAAATGAAATTGACGCCATGTTGGATTGCACAAAAAGGAAATCCGATAGACGAAGACGTATTGCGAAGTGTCCCGAAAGCGATTGTTCGCCCGATCGATTCGTCCGAGTGACGACATTAGGATACGAAAATGGAGCCGGCGAAATGGTGGATCATCGCAGACAATGAGAGGAGATGACCGCGAACAATCAGTGCGTAAAAAGTCATCGCGTAATCGCGGTTGCCGACCGAACCCGTAGCACATACACCGTGACGGGAACGCTGTGACGCCAATCGCCGAAGAAAATTGTCAAAAGAAAATACTACGTTGTGGTGGCAAACGAAATGCTTCTAACCAACTGCCCGTACCTGTGTATATTGTATAATAATACTACGAACAAGTGGTAAAAAATGAGCCATAAAAATGGAAAAAAATGACGAATCAATCGATAAGATTGCCATTTTCATTCGTTTGGCTATGAGAAATTTCAATGTTACGGAACCAGTGTAAACGGATCGACATTGAACAGTTTTTGCCGCGTTTCTTTTTCCTTCTAGGAAAATTTAAGAAAAACTTCAGTATTGTGTCGTGAGATTTAAGTATTCTCCGGACTGCGATACACACAAACAATCGTTCGTAATTTTTATCAAGCATTGTCTATTGAGTTTTTAATTAACGTTATCATTTATCATAATGAAGTAACCCAATTATACCTATAGCTCATACTGGAAGAAAAATACTCGATTCCTATTATTTTTTTTTTTTTTTTTTTTTATTAATTGAAAAATCAACAGACAGGATGTATGTACATAGATATGTATGTATAAAAAAAAACAAATAGTAAATAAATAATATATGTAACATCCGAGTCCAATAATAGATTTTTACAAAAATGAAAAAGATAAATATAAGGAAAACAAATTAAAAAGTAAAGAATAAAGGCATGACAAAATATGTAGAACATTGCATAATGAAACTAAAGTATTAAAATATTTGGAAAAGGTTATAAAATAGAATATAAGAAGAAATTGAAATTTACAAATATAAAACAAATGAAAAAGGTAAATACAAAATAAACAAATGAAAAGGAAAATAATGAAAGCTATAATATGATTAAATAGCACATTACATAACTAAACTAAAGTATAAAAATATTGGAAATATTGGAAAAATAGAATAGGAGAAGAAATTAATCAATCGGTCAAGATTCTCTTGATGTTAGACCTGAATTGATGTAGGGAAATACCAAATAGATCAACCTCATTCAGCTCTCCGTTAAACATACGATAAACGCGCTGCAGATAAAAATATTTTTGGGAATTAGTATTGAAAGGATCAAGTGAAAAGAGTGCGACGCGTCTAGAGTACCGAACTGGGATTCTAAAATTAACCTTATTCAGTAAATCAGAACAATCAAGCTATATTAGCTATATTAGCTAATTAAGATGTTCTACTGCAAGGTACCTTGGGCTTTAATTCTCTGGCTTCTAGAAGGATTGTTGCCATTTCCAAATACTTCTTTGGAGTTTTAAATGGAGTTGTTGACAATCCTTCGATTTTATCGGAGCTTAAGTTTTGGGCTCCTGAGACCGGTAGAGCGCTGCGTAATCGACGACTCTTTCAACCTATCTTTGCAAGAACGTCTACTTTCAAGAACTCGACACTGGTGGAAGCTATCCAGTTCCTTAATGTGATTGATGAGCATTTTGACCTGTTCAACTGTCATGCTGATGAGCTGGTTAGTTTCTTGATATTCAATACGAGACTATTTGAATGAGATGAATGATTGGAATTTTTATTGCTTTTTCTTTGTTATTTTCTTTCTATTTTTCTTTTTTTTTTTTGTAAGACCGGTGTGACGCTTTGGGCCAACCTGTCAGGTCACACTGGTCATTTTATTGTTGTTATTATTTTAAAATAATAATAAATTAAATAAATAACTTATGTATTTTATTCTTCATAAGAAAGATTGTCGACCAATCGGAATCGAATTTAGAGTTTGTCTATTACAAATACTACTGAAATGAAATATAATATGTATCTATACGTTTCTTCGTGACTTCTATACATAAAATGATCCAGCCAGATATATTGGCAAATATGCCACTGATCTTATTAATGTACTACATATTTCATCATCTTCATCATTTACAGCCAATCCACTGCTGGATGAAGGTCTCTCCAACGCGATTCTATTCTTCCTCTGTTTTGCGCTGCTCTCGCCCAACTCTCCACACATTTTCCCAATTCCTTTCACCCTATTACATTCTAGCGTGTATTTTATCCATTTGACCTACCCATTGCCATTTCAATCTCTTCACTCTCTCCACTACATCCACTACCCTTGTCATAATTCTCACCCACGTATTCCGTTTCCTATATCTACTCTTTATGCCGAGCATTCGTTTATTCATTTAGTGGATTCGGGCAGTTGGTAAAAATAAAAATGCAATGTAATCTAATAACCATCACGAAATTTTGTTCTAGAAAACTCATTATGTCAAACCGAAAATTTTTACAGTTCCTATTGGCTAGCTAAGATTTCTGACAAATAGAAGATGCATATTTATAAACATATAAGGTGTATTTCTTTTTATTACAGTGATACCTGTAAGTTGCCTTGAGGCGTTTCAGTACCCTATACTATTGTAAATTCAAGGCAAACTCTTTGGCTGTCTTATATTTCTTATTGAATGGTCCAATGTTCTCCATCGATGGATTGTGGCTCTGTAAGTGGGTCACCGTTGTTTAGCTGACAATAAATTGATTTGTAAATATTGAACGATAAACAAATGTGTGAATAAAGGTTTTTCAGCTTCGACGGAGACTTCCGGCAATTAAAATCGAGAAAAACCTTTTCTAAAGATAAGATATTTTGTTTGTGAATATACAATTGAAAAAAATCTATGATGAAATATTTTCATTTCAGAAAAATGTTCAGTAGAGCGAAAATTGGTGTTTACTAATCGATCAATAAAAATACATATACATATTCATATATTATACAAGTTTGGGGGTAAACAAGATAAAGGACAGTTTATTCTGTACTTAATGGCGTTTTAAATATTCAAAGTTTTCCACTAATATTTTACTTTCAGGGCTAACGAGTATAGGTTTAGAATTTAGACAATATATTTACTATAAATATGTAGATTCTATTGAGATGTTAACACTAAAATAACTATGCTGGTTTTCATCTGTATATTGAATCGAAAATATAATATAGGACCTGTTGATAAAATTAATAAGCTAACTATGAAAATCTACATCTCTGTAATTGATAGTCACAGTTTATTATGGTAATTAAACTAGCAAAGCAATCTTATTCTAATGTGACAAGTATGAATTTAAATTAGTTAATTGACTTGATAAACATTCATGGTATGGCTGCAATAAATCTTTAGTTATAACATTACATACATCAAATGCAGTAAGTGTAACAGATAAGCTCGTTGATAGTATCAATCCAAAATAAATAGCATAAAAGACCCATAACGGAAAGTGAAAACGGCTTTTTTTTATTTCATTTCGGATAACTGTTGCATGAATTCAATTTCAGAATAATTTTTGCACATGGAAATAATGAGCGAAAAACGAATAAAAATGTCAAGTTTATAACCATCGGAAATACAAGAGCGTATAACCAATTTATAAACAGCGTATGTGATGCGGTTGCGGAAATGGCATAATTGCCAGAAAAAAATGCTAGTGAAAATAATTTCGCAATAGTATGGTGATTTCCGCGGTTATTATTTGTCGCACGATTATCGTCTGTATTATAAAACAAGTTACGCAAAAGCAAGTTGTCATCCAACGATACGAATCTCAAAGTCCTGAAAAATGGGAGCCATCGCAAATTCTAACTGTGGATAATCTCTGACAAACTTGACACTTGGAAATGTTCAACTTGAACGATCGCTCCGTCACTGCTTCGAGTTATAATCTTGATTCAGATTCGTTTCGGGGATCCGAACCATCATAATCAAAAGGCAGTCAATTTTTCTTTAGATTTGAAAAGCCATCCATGTACATAGTATATGTAATTATGTACGTACATATAAATTACAGTGCAAGAGTACATTTCGTTTGTTCATGAACATATTAGTTTGTTCATATTCGACCTGACCTGTTATAATGTACACGAAATAAAAAATTTACAAACGAAATAATGTTTTCAATAATTTGTCCTATCCTCTATACATATATGTGCACAGGGGCGGCACTTAAAAAACAGGTGGGGCACGAGGAGGCCAAATCCACCCCCTCCCCACATATTTTTACCCAAAAAAATGAACTTAATATTTTTTAATAACATTTTATGCAAGGAAAATTATCGACTTGGTTCATTATGTGTTCTAAAAAAGCAAAAATGTGATTATAAAATATATTTAATGATAAAAATGAAAGAATTGACATATTATGATCGAGTGTCGTATTTTTTTCCGGCAAAAAGTGAATTATAGAAATGTTGTAATGTGGTTTCCATAGGATTCCCTTTTAAATACTTAGCGTTTTGACAGCCAACAGTTTCATGCGACACCTGGTGAGTCTATTTGAAGATAGCTTTTGACTGTTAGTACTTAAACTAAAACCAAAAATTCCTGTATGAACAAACTATAATAGCATGTTCATGAATGAATTGGAGTGAACGCTTATACTGTAACATATAATTACATATATTATGTAATGAAAATAATCCTATCTATATAGTTGATTAAAATTTACAATTAGTTAATCGGTCGAATCAATTATATGAAAAAAATCTAGCGCCGACATTTGAATACCAGTACACCTTGAAATCGAAATATTGTCGTACAAGGCAATATTTTAAACATTTTCCATACGATAAATTGCAATCAGGTTTACGTAGGTATGTACATGTACATATTTTCAACAAGGGATATTTTCGCACAACGCATTTTAGCTTGTAATGAATTTTAGATTACAAACGCAATGATATAAGACTTTTGGAGCGAGGCTGTAACTTTTTTTCCGAACACGAGTGGCTTGTTAAAAATGCATTAATCACAAAATAGACATGTATGTATAGTCGGTCATCGTTTCGTCCATATACGGTTATTACATTACAATTTATACGCGCACTATCCAAAAGGGTAAACCGAGAAAACGATATTTAAAACGCAAAATGATATAATATGTATGTGACATTTCGACTTCAAAGGTAGGGTGCGTTTTTTTAGTAGGATGGTAAAAAGGTAACCTTCAAACTAAAGGTCAAAGTAAGGGTAAACACACAAGTACAAGGACACACGATGTCTAGGTCACTATCCAGAAATTCATAAGTGAGATTTTAGTGCAAAATAATACACAGAAAGTTGATCCTGGTGGTCTAAGAATTGAACAGAGTACAATAAGAATTGAAAAACGTTGTATAATAGGACCTGTTCGTGAATCAATTCTATTCTCGTTCTTGCGAGAGTTTACATTTTGCTACAAAACAAATAAAAAGTATCATACATAAGTGCAACGTCTCCATTGAAGGTGTTGCTAATCAATATGCTGATCGATAGTAATGAATCGTGATTATGGATCTCAAATCTGTGTATTCGAATACTTTTTAAACTAACTTATTTTTTGATCTTCAATCTACAGCCCATTTGATTCTATCCGACGTTTCAGATTAAGGTTCTTTTAAAATTTAATAACATCTTTACCTTTCCAAAACTTAATATAAATAATTTAAAGCTACTATTCGATATTCAATATTCGAATATTTGATAACCCTAATCTTGATGCGATGAAAAATAATTGGAGTGATGTTCTAAAAATGAATGACCTGTTCAAAATTGAAACAATGAAAAATGCAACTAAAAGTTGAATGGGAAAATGGTTGACTTCCTCTATTATATTTTTAATTTCTAATTATTGGAAAAAGTTGTGGGTACTACCTACTAGTACGGTTCAGAATCATTATTTGCAATTTAAACAAAAATTCATCTATTGATATTACAATGTGACAGAACAAAGACATTTCGCAACCCTTACAAGTCTGCTCGACCGGTACGAATTTCATTCGTTTCTCAAATGAAGTATGAATCAAACCTATCAAAACGTTTGATTTATCGGTTTAGTAATTGGCCCTATGAGGCAGTTGTGTCAATTTTTAAATTGGGATCAAATTTAGTTCAAATACAATGAAACTCACCCATATCGTCGGACTTGTAGTGGACATGGAGTCTGCCCGTGTGGTTGTTGCCTGCACTTTTCTCCGATATCCCGTTAAGCTTCATCATTTTCGTAAGTGCATTCCACGCACGGTCAACACTAAAATATCACACAAATATGCACTGTTTCGGTATCAGAACTACATCACCACTTCACTGCGAGGTTCATATCGGTCGGTTTTCGGTGCTTCTTAGGCGGCGGCTCGGCGAAGACTGGTCCTCGCTGGAAGTGAAGAGAAAAAAGAAGATTCAATAACGAGTCGTCGGTCGTCGCATAGGAACGCAGACGAAGAAGTGAAGTGAAGTGAAGGTGAAACGGTTTCGTCTGCTCGTTATACAACCGCAGAGGTAAGTGCGTTCAAGATGGAAAGTAATGCCGGCGAAACCAGACGCCACATCAGGGCTATTGGAAATGGGTTCGGTAATTGTTGGACAGACTCGGATAACGTAACTGTACGACCCGAAGGTCAATGCTCTACAAGTCAAACAGTGCCACTTTTTATTACAACTTAATAAACATATGCCGAAAACTGGTGGAGCCTAAGTACATACTTGAGGCAAGGTTTACGGGAAAACGAGAAATACCAAAAGTATGAGTATTTCAGTGCGATGATTAAGTTGTGGTAACTTGGAGAGATACATCGTCGTTTCGAAACTTGTTCAGGTATACCTGATTCATATCGGGCAAAAATTCGAGGTTGAATTTTTTCAGAACCTTTTTTTCCGTATTCAATTTTTCATCTTAACAAGCATATCCTCTGTCCGCCATGTACATTGTACATACATATTCAGTGGATATAAGATGAATCATATTCAATAGTTTCATATTGCGTTTTTATGAAACAAAAAATTTAATTGATTTGCTTGTTAACCCTTTGGGTGCTGACGTCTTTTCTGTTGAAAGCCCGCCACGCTGAAAATTTCGCCAACATTTCTAACTAGAATTATTTAGAAATCCAATATAAAGCAGGTATAAAAATTTAGCTAAACCATATATAACTACTGCCGAGGACTTCGATATACATATTTACAGTCGAACATTTCGAGTTTTGTAAAGGTGTGTTTAGACTCTCTAATATATCTTGCAACAATATAAAATAAACACAAGAAGTCTATGTATTTTTTAATGTATTTTTCCAAAACTAGTTCCATCTTCTTCATTGTTGTTAAAATATGTAATGCTCACAATCTAAATGCCAAGCCACAATCTAAAATACTCAGCAGTTAGGGATTTCCATCGGGAAATTCTGTTATGGTTATAAATTCAGAAATTCCGGTGTAAACCAGTCTTTATAAACATTGAGACGGATTACACGACCCATGTTCAATGCATTTTTTCAATGCTATCTGGCAAGGCTTAAGCGGGTAGTATTCTTGTTTACTTTGTACACGCTCAAAATACAACGCCTATCGGCGTTTTGCAGTTCTGTGGACTTGTTGGTAAAACGATGATCGGCGTTGGTCAGCATTCAAAGGGTTAAGATGAAAAATGTCAATAGTTTCTTCCCTTAACTCTTTTCTATTTAGCGTAGCCAGCAGTATAGCTCGGTGGTTATGTTAATGCTAACCACTGAGAGGTTTCCAGGTTCAGGCCCTGGGTTGACCTGGATTGAAAAGAATTTATTTCTGTAGTACTGCTGGTCAGACTTGCATATTTGCGACTCCAAGTCGATCGTTTTTTATCAGAATGCCAATTGATCTGATTTCATTGTTGAAACGGTTCCTCACCAATTTGGCAAAAACATCCTACCCACTATGTCACCACTATTTGAATACGATTTCAAATTTATATACAACTAGTGGTTTTACCCGGCTTCGTTTGGTAATTGTAATATAAACCGCTTAAACATAGTTAATCTAAAAGAAAACATTTGATTAAATTTATTTGAATAGTTTTATTTTATTTAAATTTATTTGAATATTCATTTGTTTATTTTTTTATACTTGAATATTTTTTTTTATTAAATTGAACGTCACGGATTCTACGAAACAAACAAACATATTTACAAAGTCTCTTTCGAAATTATATATTAGATGTACAAGTTTAATACCATAGACGACGCTCAGTGGCAACCCGTAATGCCACCTTCGGAAAAATATAAATTATTAAAAAAGGCAACAATAAACCACCGAAGAAATGATTGCATTCGAGTATCTTATTTCAAAGAATTGCTTCAATAAAAAATGGTCAAATTAATTAAATTTAGGGCGCAGGGTTATAACCAATTTATCAAAATGGTTAGTGAACAAAAAGTTATCTATCCTTGATGACCTAAACTAAAATGAGGTATAAATATCCAAATAAAAAAATTGTAGATCTTTTTCAGGTAAAGGGTCAAGTCTTTGAGAAGAATATCCTAGTGTAAATGTAATGTCAAAAAACTAACCCATAGCTGACCAAATAAAGTAAACATATGTACATGTTAGCTACGGTATACAAAGTAACTCTCACCCCACACATCATCTGATACACATGTATGCATTTAAAATTTTCATTTAAAAAAAATGCCTAGGAATTTCTCACATACTATTTGGGAATATATGTACATATACAGACTGTTTTTGTAACCAAATAGTACATATGTACAATATTGAAGTATTTGCTTTACATCTTTGGTTGACTTGTCAACGACCATTCTTTCAATCAATTGTCATGCTCCACATTCTCTTTCTTAAAAATAATGCCTAGTGTATACGAAATGTAATCATTGACAGTTGACTGCTGTTATTTGAAGTAGGTATACAACTATTGGGTTAGGACAAGTCAGTTCAGGGGCAGTGAAAGTGTACATGAATAAACAACTCAATGAGATAGCTCCACCAACGATCGTGTTTCGATATCGATTCGTCGTGACATGAAGGTGAAGTAAAGTCGAATTGAATAGAAGATTCGACGTTCAGCTAATTGCCAAGTTCACCTTTGTAGGCGCTCCTCTAGGTCATATTAGCAGCTGAAAAATAGACAAAGGCCCTTTCAACGATCCGCTGGCACGCAATCCATTAAAACAACCCTCTAATACGATTTCCTCAGCAGGAAATTTCCCATAGATTCCAAGGCGTGTGATAACAAACCATGTAATCTAAATCAATTTCGTAATAGAATCTCTTATAGGTATGTAGGCGCATTATTCAATGGACGTTGAATACTTCAATGAAAAAATTGAAGTTCACGTTTTGACGGACAAAGATCCGAGATTTGTCTCTCGGAACAAAGTGTTACAATAAAAAAGAGACTTCAACACTTCGTTTACAATTTGGACGGATGTAATTCAATAGCCATCTTTTGATGTGGTTTACAAAAGGAATCGATATAGATAATATCGTGATAGAGATAGTGATCATTTTACGTTATCCGATTCATTATTAAATATATTACATTTATAGCAATTAATTAAGTGTTACATATCACAACAAAAAATGTATTTCAAACTTCAACGAAAAATGAACGAAATAAACCCACCACATCCGGTTGATCGATTAAGATCTAGAAAGGCATACGTTACCATAGGTATTATATAAGTTTTAAAATAAAATAAAATCGCATAATTATATACACAGTTGCCGTCAATTGTTAATACCAAGGTTTAACGTACCAGAAGGTTTAATGTCTTGTATCTGTTTATACGGTTTCCGAGCAGAATGCATAATTAGGGTTGTCAACTAAGCTTATCGCCGTATTTATTGTTAAGAGTTTATGACATCCAACCAGAAGGTACGATTTGAAAAAAAATAAGACACAATATACATAATAAACAAACATAAACATTGTATCTATGTATATAGATCGTCCTATTTTAAAAACACCATAAGTATATAGTAAAAATTTGTATCTACATATTACAGATAGTGGAATTCTACACATTTCTTGATGATAAGATAGCCAGATCAACATTTTTGCAGTGTTTGAAGTGTGTTGATTTAGATAGCAAATAGTTGTGATGTAATTTATTGGTATTGTATACAAACATTATTAAGTCTGATAATTTGAAATTGAGTTATATGATATAACTTATATTCACTATTGAAAATGGGCATGAAAATATGAAATATAATTCATATACTTTATTGAATAAATGACAAATTTGATTTAAAAAGCAATTTCATTGCTTTTTGGAAAAATATAATAATTGAGTTTTTTTAAAAAGGTTCTAGTTGAAATCATATTTAAATTTGAACAACACATCGTTTGTTAAATTTTGTTATTGCCTAAATATGTATGTTATCATGCAAGGTGTGTCCATGTACATAAATAAAATAAACATTACAATCAGTACTGACAAAGTTTAATGAGTGTGAGAACAATAACTGTTATTTTTACTTTATCTATGTACGTACTAACAATAGATGAAGTTTTGTGATCATGCGAAAATTCGAACTCGAGATTTTGACTGATTCGAACTCAGAATCGATCACTGATCACGTTTTCATGATCTAGAAAAAATGTGTGTGTGTGTGCGTCAGTGTATTTTGGGGATGTTTTGAACACCGTTAGTCCTATCAAACTGAAACTTAGTATCGGTTACTGAAATTCTTATCGACACGACGTTAATTTTTTTTTCAAATTTTTAAGTTGACCGGAAATGGTACCTCCCCTTATGTAGGTGTCCTTTTTTTGTTTTTGTTTTTGAATTCAATTATCTTCCAAACCGCTAACTAAATCAGACTGAAATTTTTTTACATGTAATAGAAATAATAATCTTAAAAATAAATCGAATGGCACTGAATCGTTCAATTCGTAGTCCAATTTATTTCAGCCTTACTCATGTATTGTACATATAATAAATAGTAAATTCAGTGTATGTATTCTATAAAAATAGTAAATTCAGTGTATATATTCTATAATAAATAGTTGAAATAAAACATTACAGCACTTAAACAGAACCAGTATCTATTAATAATACGTATAAGATTCATTTACATCTTCCGAGACGGCATTAAAGTTTTTAAGACCCATGAAAGTTTATCTCGTGCAGGTAAACACGAACGAGTAACGAGCGCGTGACGCTTTCAATTAACCACGTTTAAATGTTGTCATTACTCACCTTTGCCGTATGCGAACATACTTGGAAAAAGAGAAAAAGGGAACGCGACTATAATCGCACATTCGGTAGGGATTGTTTAGCATTAACTTTTGGCATAGTTGACCCAGTTGCAGCCGACAAGTGAGCACAAAGTAGAAGATAAGGCGGTGCGGTGCAGTGGCGTGCACGTATGCAACACGACCGCTAAAATGCAACCCCGCTAAAATATTTTTATTCGCCATTATCTCCTTATGCAATATATTTGCGATTGTTTTGATGTAAATGTGTGCGAATTAATTGTCGCGTGATAAACTTCACTCAATTGCGCTCTAAACCCAACGAGACTGTTTCGGAACAGTTTCAATGTAAAAGTATATAACTTTTTGAATTATTTCGACCTATTTTAAAACATATGATTTTTACTGTATATTCATAGACTAGGTACGTATAATTATTCGTGTTTATTCCGGTCTAGGAAGCGCGATGTTCTTTGTTGTTGACAGAAGTGGATTTGCGCAAGTATTGGTGAGATGAATGCACATACATACATATTTACAGTCGAACATTACATATGTACATGTAATATTTGTAAGATCTCTCATTTGACATTCCGATAAATAAAGCAAAGTAATAAAAATATATGTATGTGACGAACAACATGGATGGGAAACTCTTTTCGAGCGAAGATATCAAGATACATATAAGGAAAATCTTCTCAATTTATCGGACATTAGTTACATTTTAATGGAAATGTAAAAAATTCTCGGATTTCAGTATTAAAACACCAGAAATGATTTAATCTAGTTTTGATTTTTTTGAATACTAAATGGATTCTATATAGCCAATTGAAAATAGTTTATCGTACAGCCTACCAACAAAAATATTCATGGTATTGTCCAAATTTTTTGGTATCTTCAGAAGCGGTCTCCGTGACGAGTCAGAATGTTAAATTATAGAAAACGCAAATATCAGAAGGCAAAGATCGAAAATCGAAAGATCAAAAAAAAGGGTGCACGGTAAACGGTACATATGTACTCACTTAATTTGCGCGAGCAGGATACAACAGGAACAAGAGGAACAGGTTTTTCCTCCCGTATTAATGTGCGCGCGCAGAACGTCACGTAGACCCCTTCAGAAGATAAAATTGTATTGGAAAGCTTTTTATCATTTATTTAAGGTCTTTTCATACTACCCAGCACTGCAAGGCAACAGCACGGCACGGAAAAGACTACCTCTATTCACACTATGCAGCAGCGCACGTTTCGGCACGTTCAGACTTGTTTTGGCCGAGTTCAAGGCAAAATCGGTTTACGTATATATTATAGAGCGCGACGATACGGCGCAAAATTGCTTGCGTTGTATCGTCGACTCAATATTGTCACAATATGACGTTTCCAATAATATTCATATGCGCATGCGCACTTTAGTTACTATGACGTCATATCGTACGTGAATATTTCCACAGTGGCAAAAGAAAATCGGTTTCGCTTGATACGTTACGGTGATAAGTACTGCTGTATTAATATGACTAGATTTTGTCGGCTACGTACACATTACGGAACATATGAATGTACCAAAAAAATACTTTTCGTACTGTTTATGTGCAGTTGCCGGTCAGTGCAATGCCAGTATGCATATGTATATTAATTCGAATATGTATATTAAAGCACATTCACCTAAATTGAGACCTGTCACAGAAGAGAATAAGTTATATACTCATAACTATTACATTATGTAATGTTTTTGTAGAATTTTATATATTTTAAAGATTGAATAGTTTTCATTTTTTACTAACCTCTTCTTACTTTCGCTTACGATCACAAGTTAAAAAAAATTTGGCTCTTATCCGATCGTTTTCATACTTTGCCATTTTGCTCGGTTTGGTCATTATATGTACTTTTTTAAAACTTTTATTTATATATAAATGAAAGTCGTAGGTTTCCGACCACTGTGCTATAGCAGATAAACATAAATACCATGCAATCGTATGAATTATGCACTATAGAAATGTCGTACATTAAAATTACAGTGCGATCGTTAATCAATTTAATGCGATTGATACAAGAAATTAGCTGTTCGTTTTCTTACAATTCAATAAATAAGTTTTTGAATTCGAGCATAAAGCGGACACAGTTCGTGTCGAGAGGCTTTCGAAAGTTCGCGCAATAAAATATTTTCGAAGACGTATCAAATTTTCGATAGAAAAGAGAGCCGACGATGTTTGAGAAGTCGCGATTGCGATCCCACAACATCTGGTCCGTTAAACCAAATCGGGTTCAGAACGGCTCGTTCGAACGAGTTAACTCCATATGAAGCCTCTCGTCGGTGTTCTTGGACGCGATGTTGAAACCAACACTGCCCAAATGTCGGCAATATCTTAGCAAATGTCGCAATGTGTGTGCTCAATGCCAAAATAAAAAAAAAAACTGCAAATTTCTGCACACTTGACATACGGCGTTGAAAACAACCCTACTAAGGAAGAAGCAATGCATGTAACATATGATTAAATTGAGGGGGATTCACAAAGTCAAAACTTGATTTGGGTAACGGTACAGGTATTATACAATATTATCGAAATGATCGTAGGTACCTGTAATATTTGTTATTTGGTAAGAGTTTTAAGTTCGAGATCAAGGCTTTCGATTGCAACGCAAAGCGGCTTAGTGTCATTAACTTTTCATAAGATCGTGATCGAAGTTAATGGAGTTCGAACAGTTATGTTGAGAAGCTCCTTGAGGAAGTAATTTCTCGTACACGACCATGAACAACAATTACTATATTTATTGTATACACGTAGTGATTGTGATGCAATAAATTTGTACCATTCATGATTATTATCAGTTCATTTTTCAGTTTATTGCCCTTACATATGGACGTGATTGATCGCTGATTTCTCAGTATTTCAACAAATACAATATACACAAGTATACAGTCATTGATAAATTTTAATCATTTTAAATTACGACCCTTCAATACAAGACTTCCGAATTCCTAAATGATGAATTTGACAAGTGTGGAGTCGGATCAAAATTTATCGACTCCGACTTTATGATTCAACTCTGACTTCGATTCCAACTTGAACGATTTTAGTAAGATTGCCGACATATAAAATTGTTAGTAATAAATAATTTTCAAAATATTGAAAAACAAATGAATTAAAAAATCATTAACATGTAACGTAATTCATTGAATTATTTGTAATGAAATAAGTATAAATAAAAAGTAAGCCTTCGTATGTATGAACTTCATACACAAAAAAAATTATTTAATAAACAAAAAATTGAGTAAAAATGAGAATAAAAAAAAGTATGAATCTTAGGAAGCGATCGGTTTTGGCCACAACACATTAAAACAAGTACAATTCAACGATTTAATTTATACTGTAATTTAAATTCACGATGTTTATAAAGAAATTATTAAATTTAAATGTATTAGTGGACTCTCAGACGCATACCTTAATACTATTGACTAAAGAAAATGATAAAAAAAGGATTCGGAGCGGTTGATTTTTTGCGACTTCGACTCCGCTTGAAATGCTCCGACTCCGAGTCTGCAGCCTTGGTTTTCAGTTAAAATAACACAAAATCTGCGAGATTAATTATTGTAATTGTCTATAAAAATCATTTTATCAATGTCGAAAAAAAATGACTGAAGCAGAGTCGTTATTTTTTCAAGGCGGATATCATTCTCACACTGACTGTTGAGCGGGGCGCGTACTGAATTCCCCCTCTCTCTCGTATCTCTGAGACACGTGTACAAGGGGCTTCCCGCAAAAATAATTAATATACTTCTGTTGATATCAATATTTTTATTTCGTAAAAATATCATTCGAACGATAGAGGTTTTGATGAAAGCCTCTGCATTCGGTATATTAGGAGAAATAATATAAAATGTAAGTCTTGGTCACTCGCTATCCATCACAGTGTGAAAAGCTCTTGCAAATTCGAAAGGATTATCAAAATAAGTTAAATCATTTAATAAATACATTCACCGTAGCAATATGAAAACCAAATATTCCATTTAGCAAATGTGTTACGATTCAATTGATTGAATCAAAGCAAAGTTAACTGTTAAGAAAAATTATGCAGTCTATGACAGTTTTTACGGTATGTAAATATTACCGTTTTTGTAAAGCAGTGCAGGCTTACTTCTTAAATTATTGCATAGAACGAGTTCTAAATACGGCATTCCCACATTTACATTCCTACAATGTTTTAGACTTTCCGATTTAAGATCTTGAATACATTACGCATACAAAAGCGTACACATTGTATTTAATTGATAAGAACTGTGTAGTACATATAACCATTCATTAGAAGCGATTTTCGTTCATTGTTTGTTTATGTTAATATCTATCTTTTTTGTTATAGATCGGCTGCTGCATATCACACGAGCAGCTCTTGCATTATGCACGTACAAGAGATTGCATTTAGGACCACCTGGAGAGGTACAGCACTTTGTGATACACCGCCACCGTGTGATTTAACCCAGGGCTGTGGAGTGGTTAGAAAAAATCGACTTTTACTACGACTTTCAAAATACAAACACTTTTGTTTCCGTCAATTCAAAATAGCGTACGAAACTTAATACAATATTTAAATTTTTCCACCTCTTAATTTAGCTAGCGAGTTTTTCTTACAATAATCAACCGTGAATTTTCTTCTCCTAGTGCCTTATCTGTTATATCGGACATCGGCAATCAAGTTTACGATGATATTTTTTTTACTGTTGGCCGGAACAGTGCAGTGGTACTTCGATTGAAACATTATTTCCGATTATTCAGCCAGGACATCCTACTTTGTCAGGAGCCTCTCCTTCCTCAGATTTTCTCCAAAAGTTGGTATGACTCGGGTCATAATGTGACCAAAGTATTCAAGTTTTTATCTCATGGTCTTGGCGATTTGATTAGTTTTATTTATTCGACACTGTATCGGTCCAATTAATAAGTAACATTCGACGGTAGATCCGCATTTCGAATGCTTTTGAAAAAGGATATGTACAATTGAATCTACAATGTAGGACTGTTCATCAAATGCTCAATCACGAAGAGGACTATTCATCAAAGATTATAAGCCAGCAGTATAGGTTCCTGAGTTCAAGCCATGAAAATAATTTATTATGAGAATTTTCGCAGTGCTGCTGGTCAGACTTGGATATTTGTGAATTCATGTCGATCGTTTCCTATCAAAGTTTGCCAATTTATCTGATTTCATTTTGGAAACGGCTCCTCAGCAAAAAAGGCAAAAACCAACCCTACTTACTATTTGTCACCTTACATATTTGAATTTAAATATGATATTAAATTCAAATATGTACAAGTTTAATACCATATGTGTCGCTTAGGGGCAGCCCGTAATGGCATCACGGAAAAATATAAATTTTCTTATTATATAAAATAGTTGACTGCTTTCCACTATTATCTTTAGTTTCATACAATGCTCACAATTATAAATTGATTCAACAATTGTTTAAATGGCAGTGATATTTTGCTTTTTTCTTTAATTGATGAACCATTTTTTTAATTAACAGACATTTGATAAAAGGTATTTTATGAATAGAAAAAACCTTGGATTTAACAGTTGATCGTAGTCGTCGATCCTAGTAGAGAAATGCAGATCAAAACAGAACCATTCAATCTCTGATAATAGTAAATCTACATACATACATATGTATGTATGTATGTACATAGCATCTACACGCCACAACTGTAAAATATAATAAGAACCTGGAAATTAATGCCATAAATAGACATGCATTTTACATGGGACTTGAGACACGAGCAAGAGCCGAACTTGCTCATTTGCATTTGCGTCTCTGATCTACGGGCATTCTTGTAGAACCCGTTCCTTCCTCTACGAGTTTGTATTGGTACAGAAGTGTATGTGTATGTATGTAATTGCGGCGTAATATTACGCCGGTGTCGACCGATAGTATTACTATGTGTATGTGTTCGTAAATTGCACGCGTATTTCTCTCGCGCATTCCGTTCGTTGCACTTGAACGCTCTAATCCGGAGTTTTAAATCAATTCACGGTTAGTTTTTTTCTTTCCTTATTTATTTACAAATCGACGACAATAATGCTAATCCGTACCGGTTAAATAATGCGAGTTTAGTGGACTCGTTAGCGAGAGAAAGTGCACTGTTGGATAATGTTAAACGGTCTTGCAACGGCATGACTTGCAATTAAAACGAAAAATTGTGAGGCGAAACAGTGTCATAAATCGAAAATGAGTTTTGTGTGCTATTACTATGCATGTAAACGGATGATGTTGTGGATTTTTCACATATTCAGCGGGTAATTTATGGGGTCAACGATTTCAATGCGACCGTGATATGATCTGCACATAATCGTGAGAAAATTCTTACTATACTGGGAAATTTTCACGCCGGTTGGAAAAAATATGACTTTTTAAACATGTAAGATGATAATGTGCAGCCATTTCAATAAGAAGAATATCAATTTTTATTTGTGACTCTATTCATAGCTTTCGATATGTATATTTCGCATATCAAATGGCATTACATCATACATACATATGGCGGTTTGAGAATTCGTCTAGTATTTCGCCAGGAACTTTCTCTTTTTTTGGTCTTTTTTTCGCACGTCAAGTTTAACCTTTCCTTTCAAAATATCAATCACTTTTACTTTCTTACGATTAATATTACATGATAAGCACATGCACGTGCTTTTAATTATTTCACCAGATTGTAAAAGTATCAATATGAACATATTTTTAATTGTAAGTAAGTAGTTTAACAATAGTTTAGAAAGAGATTTAATTTAACTTATTATATGGAAAATCACTAGTGTCAGTCATGCCTGCTAATGAAAGCGAATGATTCTACGAGATAACAGGAATTGTAAAACAAATCATTACGTAGATTATATACGACCTGAGATACACATTGGTAAAGATCAGGATTAGTTCATTAATTAGCATTATCAAAACAATGGAATTTACTGTAATATAATATGTATCGAAATTCCGATAAGACGCTTTGAGTAACACTTCGTAATTTACGATTAGGAATTCGATAGTCTGAAAAAAATTCCACGAACAAAACGCCGGATTGTAAAACCGCTCGTTGGAATTCAACAATGAGACATTGCCCAAGCGGAGTGGAAGTCGAGGTACACCCGTTCAGATTTTACGACAGTACTTCAGAACGGGATGTTGTACTCGTCGGTAGCTGAGAAGACGATGATGATGGCCTCTAGCAGGCAACCATTCAACCTGAGAAGGTGAGGTTGTTAACTTGACCCGTCTTCCGGTGTGAGCCGGCTAGTTTACCGCAACGGTTCTCTTTTCATTACTGAGATACTATATATTTTTTTTTATAAATTGATTTACTTTCCAGATTGATGCATGGATGTGAGTGTCCATTTTAGACAACGTTGCACAGGAAGAACTTTCACTATGATCTGACCGTACCGCAATACTACAAATAATAGACACATTGAAGTGTGTAAAAAGTATTCGCATAAAAGTGAAACTAATTATTTCCCTGCCAATAGTATGAGAATGTTAATTTATTGATACCTGTGAACGTTACCTTCAAAAGAATTGATTAGAAACAAAGCAAAATACTATTACACACAATATTACACACAAAATCGATTTACTCTTATATTGTCATAGGATATGAATCACCGGTAATAAACAACTTATCTTTGGAACTTATCGTATACGCGATCAATATTGTTTGTCATTGATGACAAAAAAATGCTATGGCGATATTTATAAGATACATTTTCACAAAACACTAATTCGGTATATCAAATTATATTGATAAATAGTATAACCTTAAAAGGCATAAATATTTTGTGATTCTGAGAATAAAACTAGGGTGAGTTTTTGCTATATGTATATTGGAATATGTAGATCTGAAAATATAATCGATAAAGAATGTTTTCTGAAATTTATAAGAGGATTTTTTATTTATTTACTTTATTTAAGAATACTCGAAAAAGGAGGCATGGCATAGTCGATGGACCCAAGGGGTTTGTTAATACATACATACATGAGTTTATAATAAAAAAATACAAATAGCAGATAAGAAAAAAAACAAAAAGGAATATAAAGTATTCAAAATAGAGGAAAATAAAATAAAAATAAATAAACTCGAAAATGAAAGACCTAAGAAACCCATTTATTTTAAGGAAATCATCAAGTTTATTTTTAAGTTACTAGAAGTTACTAATTCATTGTATAGACTATTCCAAATTTTATCCACTCCAATTTCAAAGGATTTTCTAATTATTTTGAAGTAAATATATTTTTAGAGTCTGAGACTATGACCACTCAGATGAGTGTTATTGTTAAACTAAATAAAGTGTATTATTGTATAATGTTATATGTATTGTTGTACAAGCCAGCAGTATGGCTCGGTGGTTGTTTATGTTTATGTTTAGCACCGAGAAGCTACCGGGTTCGATCCCATGCTAATCTTTAATGCTGCTGGTTAAACTTGGATATTTATTTACTTCAAGTCGATCGTTTCCTATAAGAGTTTGCCAATTTACATATCTATTAATATATTGTTGAAGCGGTTCCTCCATCAAATTGGCAAAAACCATCCTACCCGCTATGTCACAAATATCTGAATTTGATTTATGTACAATATGTAAAAACGTATGTACAAGTCTAAATCCATAGATGTCGCTATTTAATAATTCATTCATTAATTAATTGTTAATTTCGTGTTCTTCAGCCTTTCGAAATACAGCGATACATAAATCGCTGTATTTCGAAAGGCTGAAGAACAAAAAAATGCTGCGATATTTGTAATTATGTGCCTAAGAAGGCACATTGGGGTTTATCTGTTTGGCCTTCCTGGTATATATCTATGTAAAAATAAAATAAAATACTTCAATTGGATCACCTCCTATTCTTCTCGTCTCCAAAGATTCATTCTTTACAATCCCATATCATATGAAAGTGATTTAAGTTCGAAAGGCATTTTTGTAATTCTTTGATGGACCTTTGCTAAACATTGGTGGAATAGAATAAATAGAATTGATGGAATTTGGGTGCTCGTCACTTCAATTCAACAAACTTATTAAAGGACTTAAAATACGGACACTAAAATACATACATGAATGATTTTTAATATGCACAAAAATTTACCATAATATAAAGATAATTGATATCGCTCGATGAAAGGGAATGATAACTTTCTAGATATATACAAAAGTTAATGCTTACATTTTATTTTTACATGCGTACATAGTTGATTATATAGAATTATGACGATAGTATGAAGACATCGCCCGTTTCACTTCCGGTCGTGTCGTGAACATTACCATCAAAATGGAAGATGTCTACACTTTACAAGCATTTTATATGTAAAAAGAGCGATTTCGTGAGGCGACTTATCTCGAATGCAGTTCACGTTCAACGACTAGGTAGTACGTGAGCTAAAAATGTTTCGGCATCAAGTCGTCTCATTACTAATTTTGAACTGTTGGACAAACAATTGATCGTATACCAAATTAAGTTACCGTCGAGGTAATTTTTATCCCAAATTTGTATGTCGAATTAATCTTTAAAAAAATAAGAAGTACCGGTATGAGTTAATGCGCAATTTTAGCACAGAATGTAAAGTTGTTCAAATTGTTCGTAAAAAAGGTGTTAATGGAAAAACTATGGAAGAAACGTGTAATTGAACAACAATTGGACGAGCAAAGCGAAAATCAAAATCATGTGCTTAATATCCGTTAGAATGTGTGGACGTTAATGTTCAAGAAACTGGATTTTTCAATGTAAAGAAAACACATTAGCGACAGGCAAAGGGTCAAATGTTCGTCTGCAGAATCTGAGGAATGGTGGGGTAATTACAACCAGCAATGCTAGAAACGAGATTCAACTTCCTAAGCTATTAGTACTAATAGCATACCTACATATATTATTTACGACTGTATGAACAAGAAAATAAAAGAAAATTCTATAAATATTCATAATTTAAACAACAGCTTCGAATAAGTCATCTCAACAGTTACACATCGGTAGTCGACAATTGGATCATTTGATCTTTGGAACGTTGGAACGATTAGCCTATGACTTTGACAGTTCCCGAAGATTAATCATTGATAGCTCTGCCAAAGTTCAGCTGTTTTAAGAAGATACAAACTTGTCGCAATGGTTGTGGCAATCATTCCGTCAGTTGATTTGAAATCTGACAAATTAAAGTCTCTCAAAACGACGCGACACATTCCAGACACGGGGTGAGTGGAAAAAGAATTCGTAGAAAGTGATTAGACCACTTTTTTCGTACGTTTTCTATCATCGTATCGATGTCAAAATAAATGTGCCGTGAAATTAGATGAATTCTAATTTTTGGCACAAACTTCAGTATGAGTGCGTTCTGACGATTCGTATCAGAAGCGGAAATTTGAGCTATTTTTTCCCGATGCAAATATTCACACTATCGCGAACGCAAATACGTACAATAATAATAATAATAATAATAATAAAAACGTATGAAACTTTCATATATATTTCATAAAAACATACATTGCGTTAGGAACACTTTCATACGATAGTCGAAATGGTTACGTTATTGTACTCGTATATGCACAAGTGAATTTAAAATCAGATCTGTATACATAAAACACTTGGGAATGCAACTTTTATATTGACTAACATACACACTTAGATACCTACTAATTTTAACGTTGTAACACTAAACTCTTTACTTTGACTAATTATGTCACTTTGCAGTTGAAATTTACTTGTTAAAATTCCGACGAAGTGTAATTGAAAACCTCCTATTGATTATTTTATTTTTGTTAGAATAAACGGCGTTTTCAATAAAAGGCACATACAAAATTGACCGTGAAACTTGCCTGAGCATGCGTATCGAATCCAATTTATTACCAGTATTGCAATTATACTTTTTTTGACTCGTATTCGATGCTTTGCCATAAACAGGTTGAAAATGTATTATAAAAAAAATGCCACGGTAGTTTTAGTGTGCCCCGTTCATAGTAAATATAAATTTAAATAAATGCTTCCGATCTATAAAATACAATAAAGTAAAAAAAAACGAATACGAGTATGCCTATTTCGACAACTTCCAAATACAACGAGTTTATTTTAAAGTTGATTTAACCTTACAAGTTAGAAATTGTAAGTGTTTGTATTGGAACATCCCACGCTAGCGCCAGTACCATTTAAAGTATTGACAAGATCAGCGATCGATAACCTTTTCAACAATAAGTCAAAAGTTTGATCGAATTATACTTTTTACCACTATCGTAGAGATATAAAGATATCCAATGATTCTTCTTCAATTATATCTAGACTAGTGGCGTGAAGAGGGTTACGGTAATAACACACTGAATCGTGCGGCATGGACGTGCTCGTGAATTCCATCTATGATGGGCGTATCTTTATGTCATTATTAATTAATATGATCTTATTATTTCAACAAGTTTCTCCTACAACTCAAGTGATTCTCGGGGCCAACCCCTCGATTGTATGCCTCTACAAAATATCTTCTATTGTTTTCGAAATACACATCGTAATACATATCCAAAAATGTATACATTACATATATTGAAATAAAAGTGCAAATTTTAATTATTCTTAGCCCTTTGCCCGTGGCAATTTTAGCGGAACTTTTTTTACAAATTTTTAAATGGAATTTTCGACCATAAAAATATATTGTAGTATTTATTCAACTGAACATATATGCTAATTGACACCTGAAGTATCTTTTCAAATAGTCCATCTCGCCTGAAATATTTTTTTTTTACACAGTGAATCACGCCATTCGCGCTATTGGCATTTTAAGTTAAGGGTTTATACAGCAATAACAAAAATAATATCAAATTTAACGCTACAGGCGATTTTCATTTATGTCGTGTAATTTATGTCTGCAGATATAATTCCACACTTTCATTTCATTTTTTATTTGATGTCTTTCCCAAATAGGTTTCCTGATGCGGTCAAAAAGTTACCCTCAACCCTTCTCCTCATCCACACGCTACTGATATCAACTTGTCAATACGAAGATAATTTAAAATTTGCAGAGGAGTATAAAGGAAAAAATAACGTTCCTTTACAGTTACACCATTAACCAAAACTAGTCAATACATGTTTTAACAAATGTAGAATTTACACTAAGCACATTGATGGATATTTTGATTCATTTTACAATCCCAGGCAATGCCAAGTACACATTGGCGATTGATTGTTTATGTGATTAAAAACTATTTACATACATAGTTGATTAGTAATTTTAGCATAGTTGGAATCGCGTTATTACTCAATTTTTCAAAGTGATAAAAAAAGATAAATGAAATCAAATTCCACATAAAAGGTAGCTTTGTTTCGATGTCATGGTTAAAAAATAGATTATAAAAAAACAAGCATTTATGTAAATTTACATCAAATAAGGTAGCATGAAATTATCTAGCCTACATATTTTGAGTGTCTGTTATTGGGTCAAATTGATAGCTGTATATTTATAAACATATTATAAATAGGTACAATAAAAAAATATTATAATATAAGTCTACATACGTTCAAAAGTATGCAACAATTTTGTTGAACATACAAAATAAAAACATTTAGACAAACAAACCCTATTGAAAATGGTTGACATTCAACGAATGTTATGGTCACTGCCCACTCATTCGTTCACGTTATAATCGAACACACCATTTCATAATTGTTTTAACAATTATCTTTTTTTTTGCAACATTTATTGCATCAATGAAATTACATCATCGTCGCTTTATGGAAATGGCAGAAAAAAGGAATTCGAGGTTATTTTTCTCAAAATAATCGTTTCCTGGATATTCAACAGTACAGAGCGATATAACAAAGATGAGCAATTTGAACAAAGTGTATATAAATAATGCTCGACACAATTACAATTAATGGATTGATTAATCAACAGGCGGGAAACTGAACACACACACACACACACACACTTTAGCATCACTGATCTACTGGCCTACTACACCTATGATCTCTAGGCAATTTAATCTTATTGTTATGTGTCTCATTATAGCTATTTAAACCTACGTGCATCCCAAAAACAGAGATACAACTCTGCATTCGGAACATTGCCGTAATCCGATCATAATGGGGGATCTGATTACGATGCGGTATCATTAAAATGTAATTACAGTGTGTTCTCAATACGGTCAATGGCCAATTTATGTACAAAAAAATAAAACTACCTCGGCTATTGTTACATTACATCGAGATTTTCTTGCTGGAAACTGCTAATCGAACACGTCGACGTACGCGAGATAAATAAATCGACGACTGGGATTGATTGAGATATCCGACATTTTGTAGAAATGTTTATTTTCCGATGCAGGCAACGAAAATGAAAGTAAGCGTAGACGTTTTCATACTCGACTTGATTTGTGGGACGCTTTTTAAGTTTCCGTTGATTGAAATGAATTTATAATGGCTGTATTCAATTTGCAAAAGTAAACGATGATTCAATCGATGACATACGGCAATATCCCGGATTTTAAAATTGAGCGTTGACAAGGGGGCGTATTTTCGATATATTATAATAATAAATATATACATATATTGTATACGTGTGTAGGTGTCAAGTGATAAACAAGCCAATCGTCTCCGGAATGTTTATCAATCATCTAAAATGGTGATGAACCACGCAAGTGTCCATTTTTTTAGAATTTTTTGGCGTCTGTTGACAAGGACGAATCTTTTGTTTTAGATAAGTTAAGCCTGAGCGTAGGTTTTCCGCACACATAAAATATATTATACAATTTTTCAGCTGGACGTGCGTAAAATCCCATTTTTGGATATTTCATATGTGTTCGTGAAATATTTATCATATTGCGAAATGAATGATTTTAACAGCGCATCCCATTTCTTGAATATTTTTCATTGAATTTCGAATATTGTGAGCATATTTGACAGGCAAACTGGGTGATATGTCTTCTTTTATTTATATTTTGTATATAATATATGTAGTGAAGTAAACTAAAATTGGCGAAAAATAACAAATTTGATATTAGCATAAAATATGAATAAAATTTTATATATTAAAAAAAACATAAGGTTATCTTTATTGCATCGGCTTTACCAAAATACAAAAATATCAATAGGAAACAGCCTAAACGGTATAACAATAAATTAACGATTTGTTATCTACGATGAATTAAATTTTATATATTATTATACATATATATGTAGGTAAAGGCTTCTTAGAATTGAATGATAAAACTACATACATATGTATGTATAATACAAAAAGATATTACAATTACAATTTTTATTGTTTTATTCCGACTATTGTCACTTGAGGATCAGCTTTCTCGTAAAGTGACACATTTGACCAGATAAACAAAATTTTGATATAGATTTATATACACACGATTGTCAATCAAATCGCATGAAAGTTTATGCTTAAGATGAGTCACTCGAACGTTGACACACCTGTTAGAATCGATAATTACTTGACGTAAAATTACACAATCTATCAACACATACTTCGCTGGCTAAACAATATTTTCCAAAAATGTATTCAATGAGTTTTATTGTGTTTTTAAAATTACGCACAATGACCTTTGGAATGCGTAAACGTAACAATTACCACATCAAATTTAAAGCAATTTTCCATATAAATTGTGTATCCTATTCTAATACTGAAACGTTAGCAAAGTTGATTTATTCTACATGTGAGCCGTTGTATTTGAAAGAGGCATAAGTCCATTTTATTTGTTTGCGTTTTACAATATTTAAAAATTCTAGTGGCCTGTAATACGTTTACTCTGCTTTTCCAAGATTCTGGATATATCGAATTAAAAGAAGTGGTAAAAATTTTTGACTTCAAACAGAAATAGTGTTTTTGGGGTTGAAAATTGGATTTCTGCCACTTTTTAAATATATCGGCTCGTATGTACATATAAGGGTAAAACAAGTTAGTAAAGTATATTTTGAGCAAACCAATAGGTACGTATTAAATATGAAAAATAATGTTATGCAAACATAATATGTGCTTTATTATAAAATAGTGTTTGGAATTGATCCGTAGGCGGTTTAAGATCATAAAAATGCTGATAGTTCAAGATCAAGTAGATAATCAATTATATGTACGTATGTATATTTTGATAAACGATTCAAAAATACTTCATAGATCGATGAGACTCTTCAGATTACAATCACAATTCAACGCATTAAATTCATATTTATATGTAGTTATATCGACGAGTCAAGTATGATGGGCACTACCAATGGAATTTTTTAAATTATAAAATATATTATGACTGAAAAATTAAAGCAAAATATGTTTATTGCTTCATTTTATTATTCAAGGCGAAGTATGATTGATGAGAAAAAAATAAACGATAATACGAACAGTCATCATAAACAATATAAAATGTGAATAGGCATATATTAAATGTATATTTGGTAGAAATGTGATATACATATTTCACATTTTCTACCGAATATTCATTTGAATGATTTCTAAAGAAAATTAATTTGCCTTAGGCCACGATTTTAATAAAATGAAAGCGAATACTGAGGTAAGCAATGTGAGTTTTGTAATTAAAATTGAAATTGGCAATATTTCCGCGTAGGACGACAGAGTGCAAAAAGTCTGTAGGTATGTATTGTATGTATTTAGTTACCTTTCGGCGTAACGTTTCGATTTTCACAAAACATCAAGTGGGACGAAACATAACAAAAAAATAATGTTATAAATTTACAGGTAAATTACACTTCATTGTATTTCGTTAAATGATATAAACATACGTAAAAATCTTAATAAATAATCAAATTAAGAAGTTTTATGCTTTTTTAATTGAGGTATTAAAAATATGAAATTGAATTACATACATGGTCGTGAACTTAGGTTAAAAATCCATAAAAAAACGTAGTACAAAAATTATTGAATATTACTATGTACAAGTATGTACTCGACAGTTGAGTGAAATCGGAATTCGTACTGAGAGTCGAACGAATACATTGTTAATCTGAAACGACCTTAAATTTCACGACATTGAACTGGTTTATTTAGCATTTATCAGTTGTCGAAATCGAGACCAAATGAGATGACGTTCGACGAGTACAGCACGAACGGAGAAAACAAACGTCAATTTTTTTTTCAACTTTATATCGCGTTGCAAAATAAGAACCGGCAGTAAAATACTCATAGTCGTGTTAACAATAGTGAATTTTTCTCGAATATGGCGCAATAGAAAACAACATGACGACGATGGACAATGGACGAGGAAACGATCACGGTCAGATTAAACTGCGAAATAATGGACTATACAGAGATTAAACAGGACTGGTTAGGTGTTACAGGAACGAGCGTTTAATTTTCACATCTGCTCTACCGGGATTGAAAATCAGACAGGTGATAATCGGACGTAGGTAGGGATGGTTGTTATTTATAGAAACTTAATATAACAGTATTGAGTTTCTCTTTGAAGTAGAAAGAAAAAAATAATTCAATTATTCGATAACAGATGGCTGGAAAATTCGGTCTCCTACACAAGCATTTTAATTAAATTATTACGAGTCGTAAAACAAATTTTAACTTGTATAATTTTTATATGATTGTGTCACTGTCCGTACAATTTGCATACATTAAACGCAAACTGCTTCAATTAAAACGGTTTTTTCTCAAGCGTTATGGCCTTTTGAACCCGCCTAATAGCTACTATCGGTAGAATGCGTGGTAGAAACAAGACGAATTTAATTAAAAAATAAAATGTTTTACATTCTGAGACTACATATAAAGATAAAGAAAACGATATTCAGCTAGTCAAAAATGATGATACAATTTTTTTTCATAATTTAATTTATTCATTTTGAAATCGAAATTTACGTAGTATTTAGTATGTGGTCAGTCATAGGCATGGAAACTGTTAGTTTCCGATTTCTTAACTGCTTGAAAAATGAGTTATCATTGTAATGGGAAATATGTATTTATGTAAGAAAGCGAAACGGTTAGCCCAATTCTCACAATATACGACAAAATTATTATTATTGGACTCGGACAAATCTATTATTGGACTCGGGTGTTACATATATTATTTATTTACTTTTTGTGTTTTTTATACCTATCTCTGTACATCCTGTCTGTTGATTTTTCAATTAATAAAATAAATAAATAAATAAAATTCAATTTCAGATCAAATTATTAAGACAATTAAATGTAATAAGAAAATCAAAAGCAGTTATATACACGTCATCATAAAATTCTAAATTGGACATCACAAATTACCTTGAAAAATTGGCGTAGAACAATTTCAATTAAAATATTAGATAAGGTCAATTAAAGGAGATCGCATGTCAAATTTGAAAAATAGATCAAATAGAGCTGATGATGTCATACAATATACGTAATTGAATTACAAGAATAGTCAATTTTCTAATTATTTTATAGCTATAGACACTACGTTTATAAATGAACAAATCATGTAATTTCAGAAAGCGCAAAATTCAACATATTAATATTTTCAGACTCGGAACTCTATTAGGCTAATATTATAACGGCACTAGAAGTGCAGAAATGCAGTCAGATTCTGATAACTGCTCTCATGTATGTATGAATGCACAACCTGCATTTCTTAATGGTAGTCAAACGGCCATAAAATTGACTTTTTTTTGACAAATTTCTTAATGCGCTCCGTACATTTTCTGCATGCAAAATTTAGTACTATTCTGCAGAACACATTCAGCTTTTCTACTATACATAAGTACATATGTATGTATGTATGTATCTATGTACTACAGTTGGAGCTATAAATACACGTATACAATCGTAATTACATGCAAACAAATTAATATTAATCATTGAATATACTATTATCTATTATTATTATATTGAATATATTATATATATATATATATATATATATATATATATATATATATATATATATATATCTTATCTGGAGCTAATTTTAATGGTTATTCATGCATATAAAGCATTTTATTGTGCTAAAAAGTTGAAATTGTAATATCTAATATTTAAAATTGTGACATGCTAACACATATCGCTTCTTAATAGTGCAAAGTTATAAGCTACATGTGCTAATGAAGACGAAAGCCGTGATTAATGCATTTTCGTAAATGCGGACGTACGCGCATAAACTGCGACATTTTGATTAAACATTAAAAGTAAAACGCTAGGAAAACTGCAAGGATGCTGAAATTCCTGCTATAATTAAGTTCTCGTAAATCAGTCTAAATATGGAGCAGTTTGGAAATGTGATGCATTTAGTAAAATATCGAGCGTTTTTTTCTTCAAACAAAAATAAATCGGCTAATTCTTTGCCGCCATTGATAAAAACCCAAACAAATATAATATGTCATTGCGTTATACAAACGTCGCAAATAATATATATAAAAACAGATGCGAAATATGTATGTATGTGGGTATGTAGCAGACGCATCGACCAGTATGGAGATTTCAAAAAACAAATTTTAGAATGCCAGGAGTATACGTTATGCATAGGGGGGTGGCATGAGACTCGTTCGTGTCGAGAAGACGCGGGGAAGTGGGAGCGGTGTGGAGCGTCTGACATGTGCTCCTGATATTGAGCGAGTTGGAACGGGTGGGGTCAGCGTCAGATGCGCCGGAGCGTACACACATACACGAAGACACACACACACATTCACCATTTCGATGCGGGCGAAAGTTATGTAATACACGCGCGCCTATAAATTACCTTACAATGTATTTATATATAACATATAATTTCATTTTATTTCTTGTATCGATTCCTTTCCGAAGCCACCCGTTGAAATCAACGGGTACAACACTAGTTAAAAATGTAATGATATAAATATTTACTATTACATTTTTAGAACAGTTAATGATCACTTAAATGAGATCACACCTTACATTTACACAGCTTAAATATCTACGCCCCTGAAGCATTACTTTGGTATTGCATCCGTGAAACGATTAGGTCATAAGTCGATCGACAGACATGTGACCTCAACCGTGCATTTTTGCAGGAGAGCTATGGCTGTCTCCACCCCATGGTTGATGAGCACATTAAAATTCAGGTAAAGGAACGGACACAAAAAATGGACAGGGGAACACTGGGAGTGCACGACTGCATATCACCTGCCACCATCTGACACCGGATGCGCACAGGTGGAGTGCACAATGCCCGGTGACATCACGGCCGATGGTCACACAATGCATCACACAGGCACACGATGATGCTGAATGTCATCGAAGATCAACGATAAGTGCCATATGCGATATGCGCCTATTTTTTGCGACCGCTCTCCGAAATATACCGTAATGAAGAGCGCCGATTGAACCATCATCGATGGTGTCGGACAGAATACACCAATTTAACGCGTCACAGCGTGACCCACCAGACCGAATCACTGTACCCCGGATAGGTATTCACATCCGGATCACTGGAATCTTTGGGAAGCGGAGGAGTGACGGGTTGTGGTCTGCGAAAATCGCTTGAACCGTGTAATGAAAGGTACAAGTTCAAGAGCAAAACAAAGGGGCGACCGGTCTGCTGCCCACGACTTCAAATAGACAAAACGATTCGGCAATAAAGTAAACCATTTTCTCACGTAGATTTATTTACTTGTAAGATGACCGTGAAATGGTATTTGATTGCAAGAAGAAGATTCAATTACGTCATTATGCCAGATTTTATTTTTACGACTTGCGGAATCGTGGCAAAAGCTGGGACAATGCTCTGGAAATTCAGAAATTCTGTGATGTTTGCATAATCGAATGTGTATGTATATTCAAATGCAGGCTTAAAGAGAGAAAATAAATAAATGAAAAGGGCACTTATGTAAACCCAATAGAAGGTCCACCATCTCAAGAGTTCACATACCCAAAGAAGCTTGAACATATACATAACAAAGCTATGAAATAATAGCCAAATCATCGTATGAAGCATCTGGTTCCCGGAAAAATGCACTGAATAGTTGAG
Organism: Arctopsyche grandis; assembly: GCF_051622035.1. Taxonomy (NCBI): domain Eukaryota; kingdom Metazoa; phylum Arthropoda; class Insecta; order Trichoptera; family Hydropsychidae; genus Arctopsyche; species Arctopsyche grandis. The sequence continues at coordinate 16,338,838 of NC_135361.1, read as the reverse complement.
CAGTTTCGATAAATCCTAATTTTCAAAGGTGCTTAAGAAGAACTCGCGCAATAGAATTCCACAAACAAGGGTTGGCACCCTCGGATAACATACAAATACCCATTGACGCTCTTTTGTGGAATTCTATTGTGTTAGTTCTTCTTGAGCATCTTTGAAAGTTTAGAAGTCTCGAGAGTGCAGCTTTCTTGAGTGCATTTATTCGATCACCGAAGCATATATCGTACTTAATTCTGTGTACATAAAAACCGATAAAAGCATATTGCGTTATTGTGTATAATAAAATAACAAATAATTTTTTTTTTTTTTTTTTGAGAAAAGTGTTGTAAAAAATCAATTCCGTTAAGACCAGATGATTTGGAATAAAATTTACGGAATTTCTCACAGATTTGCATGTTCTACTTCCATAGGTAATGACATTACACTTTAATTGAGTGGAAAATCGTGAATTGTGCAGTGACATTGATGAATGCAGGTTTTACTACAAGACGGCATTCTCTTTTCAATGTACATACCTAGAGGTAGTTAACAAAAATTGCGTACATTCTATAATGCAAGCTTACTCTATCTAGGTGCTTTCTTTTCAACTTTCCATCCAGAACTTACTAATACATTAACGCTGGTGCGAAATTTTAATTATCTGCAGTTAGTCAACTTACCTGATTTAAAAATAAAATTTACCGATTGAAAATTATCTAATTTTGAATATACATAATTAGTAAGTGAATAGTTTTTCTGCTAAATTAGGCTTTTTGTTTGTGAGAAAAATCTGGCATATAACGAGACAATGGGACTTTACACGAGAGTTCACGACAATTACTGCTTATTGAAAATCCCGCTTATTTTTAAACGTAATAATATATGTGTACTTTTTTTTATCAAGCGTGTGAAAAAGAAAGTATCTTGACTTTTAAAACGAATGCGGTGCTAACTAACAATTTAATTATCGCAACGAGTGCATAATAAGCGCGTGTGTGTGTTCTTTGGCTTTATAAAATGAGTAGCGTTTGTCATGCACTGACAGAAAAGGTTAATGAAAACAATCAACAAAGGTCGTTTGATTATATTAGTAAACATTAATTCTAAAAATAGGGGTTTTCCCACTATGTTATTAATCGCGAAATGAAATTAGAAGTTGTCTAATTCGGGTCAAATTTTTAGATTTTTTTTACATATTACATACATATGTCATACAATGAGAGGGGAGGTAGTGAAAGTTAATACAACACATAAATCTGTCTAGATAGTATCTCCACAATATGACTTTAATTATAATAAAAAGGGGGAAATACCACATTTCGAGAAGGGTAATTTAATATAATATATAATTTCGAAAGAGACTTTGTATGTATGTAAGTTTTGGGTCGTAGAATCCGTGACGATTCGAAAAAATATAATTTTCTATGACGACGATATCGATATAGAATTCGATGCCGTTTTCGATTTGGATTCCGATTCCTGTTTAAGTTCCGGATCCCTATTCTTTTTTCAACTCCGGTTCCGGATTCCTGTTTCAGTTTCAGATCGGGATTCCTGATTGGCTGTCGTTATATATATATATATATATATATATATATATTTTTTTTTTCGATTCAAATAAATTTAACAAAAAACAAACGAAGGTTTACTGTTAGATAAATAGGCTTACATTAGTTTTATATTACAAATACCGAGCGAAGCCGGGTAAAACCACTGGTCTATAAAATTTCGAAAGAGACTTTGTAAGGTTTAATGTATGTAAGGTTTGGGTGGTAGAATCGAAACAAATGAATATATTCAAATAAATTTAATAAAATGTTTACTATTAGATTAGCCATGTTTAAGCGATTTGTATTACAAATACCGAGCGAAGCCGGGAAAAAGCACTTATATATAGTATATAGTATAGTAATACATATATACATATAATTTCGAAAGAGACTTTGTATGTAAGTATTTTTGGTTCAAAGTTTCTATGACGATTCGATATATATTTTTTTCGATTCAAATAAATTTAATAAAAAAACAAATGAATATTTACTATTAGATTCGCCATGTTTAAGCTGTTTATATTACAAATATTGAGCGAAGCCGGATGAAACAACTGGTATATAATATATATAATTATAGTATATAGTATATATAATATATAATTATAGTATATAGTATATAGTATATAATATATAATTATAGTATATAGTATATAATATATAATTATAGTATATAATATATAATTATAGTATATAGTATATAATATATAATATGTGCGTGGTAGACATCATCATTTGCTGGCTGTACCTCCTGCCCGCACAGTCCTTTTTCGAATGGCTCCTATTCCAAGAGCTATTCGACTTCTTAATGAAATCGTTGCTGCCGAGACTGAATGTGATATTTTCCACCTTAGTGAGCGTAAATTGTCGGAAATTACTCTAACCCATTTATCTGGTAGTCTGCGCTCATCATTGTTTTCATGATTGATTGTGATTTATGAGTGAAATTTTGATTAACTCTCTTCCGTTTGGGCCTTACAGGGATGTTTTGTATTTGTAGTTGTTTCTTACATATTTATTGAAACTGGCTGTAGGTGCAAGGCATTCCTTATGCTATATTTTATTTGATATTTTTACTTTATCTGCTATTATTAAATGCTATTTTTTATGTTTATGTATGGATGTATTTATGTTTATGTTTAATTGTTATTTTGTTTTTTTTTTGTGTTCTATTTTTTGACCATTGTGGCGCTTTAGGAATTCCTGTTATGCCACAATGGTCTGTTTAGAATAAAATAAATAATTATATAAGGGGTTTTATATTTATGTATATAGTAATACATATGTAGGTATAAAACGCAAACTGTAATTTAAATAAGAGAGTATTCGCCTCCCCTCTTTGATCGTCTAGTTTCGCGATTATTATCGAAAGACTGCGAAATTTTTCACGTTCGCCTCCATTGTTTTGACGGACGATTTCCCTGCATTAATTCCATTTTGAACGAACGGTTTAATATTACTACCACACCGTGTCGCAGATCGTCGCCATTGGAATGTCGGGTGCGAGAGTGCAAAATGGCGGCGGGGTCAACGCGAGATAAGCGAAACGTTGACCTCACAAACATCTCTTTCGCACGAGCCAATCTCAATCGTGCCCGATCGCGAGCCATGTGATTGTCTATGGTCGGAGGCGGGAAACGTCAGATGTGGCGCGAACCACCGTTCAAATTTTGGCCGTAGCAACGTCGAGTGACGCGTCGCACGCGAGTCGTGTAAACACTGAAAGGTCTCTAAAATATGTAGGTATTCGAGATAACGCTTCTCACCTGGAGGTACGTGGGCGTGGGAACTCGCCGGATGCGTGCGCGCCGCTTTGATCTTCCAGTTCTTCTTTTGACTGGTGGTGGCTCGGTGGGGTTGTCGACTCTCGGTTGCTGACACTCCTCACTTTGTATCCCGACTTCGGGAATCCGCCCCCCCGGCTAGTTTGAAAGTTTTGTGATGAATTGGAGACCGGCGTGCGACCGGTCAGCGGGACAGTCCGACTCCGATAACCGAGGCTTACCGCTCAGGTGCATGCGTTGCTGTGTGGTGGGGATGTCGTGCTGTCAGGTGGAAGCGTCGGACACACCTGTCGGCCAAACAATTAACTATTTTCACTTTTGCCGCATATTTTCGAATTAAATCATTTTCAGCTTTGAATATAGAGGGTTGGTTGTATCTAGTTTACTTTATCTATGTACGTAGTAACAATATATGAAGTTTTCTGATCATGCGAAAATTCGAACTCGAGATTTTGACTGATTCGAACTCAAAACCGATCACTGATCACGTTTTTATGATCTAGAAAAATGTGTGTGTTGCTGTGTATTTTGGGGATTTTTTGAGCACCGTCATTCCTATCGAACTGAAACTTAGTATCGGTTACTGAAATTTTTTTCGAATTTTTAAGTTGTCCGGAAATGGTATCTTCCCTTATAGGTGTCCTCTTTTTTTATGGTTTTTGAATTCAATTGCCTCCCTAACCGCTACCTGAGTCAGACAGAAATGTTTTTACCTGTAATAGAAATTATAAATTTATACTACCTGAACTACTTTTACCTGAACCGGAAGTAATAGTTTTACTCTAGAAGATCGAGGTTTTTTATGTTTTTCTCAGAAACCTTTTGGTTTATTGAACTGAAATTTAAGCTTAATACCTTTTTTTTCTCGAGATTTCATATCTGAAAGTTTAAGCTTAATACCAAATTATATATTATTTCGAGTTTGTACGAATGTAAAATCACTGGTTTGAAATTTATAATCCTAAGGGCACGTCCATAAAGACGCCAAATTATAATGGGGGATGGTGATTTATAATTACGCTGACGTCCTTTATTAAGAGGAGTCCATTATTTCACTGCTCTATCCTTTATATTTATTTATTTTCTAAAATTGCCCTTTTGTCCTTTATTTTGAAAAATTAACTATCGCTAAAAATATTATCAAACCTGTATTGATTACATAAATAACGCGAACAAAACTTTCATGAAAATCGAAGTATGAAATTCATACGAAATAGAAAATCGAAGTATTTTAATGGGTCCTATTACGAGAAATCTCTCCCTGGACGGAGAAAGAGGAAAGCTGTTTGTTTATTTCTAGTCCTGGTCCTTAAACATATTTGATGACAAATTATTCGAGGTTTCGTGTACATATTAAAAGCTATGTCACAAATCAAAAAATCGAAGAATGGCGACAAAAATAATAACAGCCCCTGCCAACATAGGTAGATTGAATTTTTTGAATATTTCACAGAAAAAAAAAGTTCCTTTCGAAAACATTTTAAGAATCGTTGAATTTTCCTTATGTCTCCCTGGATATAATGCTTCCATTTAATGATAACTTACATAAGTGATCAATATGTGGACCGATTAAAAGAAAAATAGACACATTAGAAACATGCATCTATACCAAATGCAACTTCGAAATGGGCTGTTTATATATTTTTTTAATTTTTAAAGCACGAGCCTGCATTCTTGAAAAATAGTTCATTCTTCTGAAAAATGACAAAATTGATTTCATTTCAATTTCAATAATGTGTAATAAATGTGATTGTTTAAACCTCTACATTTTTTATGCTAATATTTTATAATAAATGCTTAAAACATTTTTTTAAGTTATAAAACGATCATTTATTTTCTCAAAAAATATATATTGTCACCGTATATATAATTAAAGTGATTATACATATTTACTGGTTTTGCCAGTACAGTATTGATTTTTCGGACATTGGTCTAGTTATTTGTAAAATGTAACCAGTAGGTACAGTTTAGGACTTGTAATTGTAATTGATTTATGAAAAGAACGAGTACCTACATACATCAATCCTTGATAAATGAATTTTATTTCTAAGTATAAACTAAATTTTATTTGGTCCCCAAAATTCACATACCTGAATCAAATATTAGTTTTTTTCCCACAAAATTTCATAATATATTATACAAATAAAATAAGTACATTTTATCGTATTCATTCACAAAAAAATGGTCACCTATTTTTATTATAAGAAGTAGATAAGGTGATTGTAGAAAGTGTGAAATTAAATAATCAAAAATACATGAACTCATTTTTTTTCTAAAAATAAAGTATTTTGTGATAACATTATACCGAAGTCACTCATTTTAAGCAGTTCAGTCAAATGAAGGGGAAGTAAATTTAATGTAATTTAAAAGAGGGGTAAACCATTTATGGACGAACCAATACAAAAGTGAACAACCAATCTAATTTTCAAATCTAAAAAAAATATGATATTTAGGCGAATGTAAATATGGATCTTAATAAAAATGAAAAATAAGATTTAATTTAGTAAGCAAGCTTGGAAGTATGAAATTAAGTGAGACGCTATTCCTTAAAACATTGTTATTGGGAATCATGCCAATTTATTGTAAGAAGTATCATCATTGATATATGGACAAAGATGTGAATTAATTTTCGTTAAAAGTAACAAATAATAAATTTAATTTGAGACTAGTTGTATTATAAATATTTTTATAAAACAGTTCTCCATAATTCGTTTTGGGTTAATAATCATGTATAATATAAGAAATTATTTCTCCATACGAACCTAAAACAACCAAAGAAGTCAGAAAAATTGTAAAAATTTTTGATACATTTTGAATAGTTAAATAATAAATAATAAAAACCTTGTAAAGATTGATTCTTTCAATTAGTAGACCTGCATTTCAAAAATTTCCCTAATAGGCGATAGTTATTTCTAAACCTTTTTTTTCAAATCTTATATTTGGTAGTTATAAATGATTTAATCTTTGCTTTGTAATGATTTAGGGCGAAATCACACAGGGAGGAACGGCACGTCGTGTGCTTGACTTCTCGCTGTGGGGGTTTGCTTACATTTCTTCAAATATGGGATACACCGTTATCGATCACTGTCAAGCAAGGATACAATTTTACCGAAAACACTCCAGGGGGTGATTTTGGGATGGTGCCATGAATATGTGCGGGGCATGCTACATTTTTTTCGCATTCTTAAAAGTATCTAAAAAAAACCATGTGCCACGTTCCTTGCTGTGTGTTTTCACCCTTAATATTTGATGCATTGATTTATTATATGCAATACTCGTACCTTTCTATTCATGTTGAGGACGAATCAGTTGGAAATGTATGTATAATATAAAGTTTGTTTATTTTTTAAATATCTTGGCAACATATCATTTGAAGTTAAAACAAATGACAAAAATTATTGTTGAAATATAACTATAAAATTCAAATATATATTATATATAAAATATTAAAACCAAAATGTGTTTTGAATTTGGTATGGTATATTTAAATCTAAATCTTACAATATTCTATCAAATAATTACAATTAAACTACATTTTATATAAGTTGTCATGTTTGAAGTTAAAATTTTAATACATATAATGTTTCTATACTATTCATACTGATTGAAGAATCATCTAACAAGTGCGATTTTCAAAATAACACAGCATTGGTCATGATTGTCGTTTGCGAGCTTCCATTTTACATCATAGGTCGACTGAAAAAAAAAATCAAGTAATCATTTAGCTTATAAAAAACAAACTTAATATTAAAATTTAAAAATAAAATATGTATGTATATACAGAGGGGAATTTCCGAGAAATGTCCAGTTTGAAGTCATATGTGGTTCTTTGGTTTTTGACGATTGGGCATGTTGCATAGTTGCAAGCATTGGTATCCATACCGACGAAGGGCAAATCCGCTACTTTGCTTGTCCAAAATGCAGTTCCAGTTAATTTTTCAGCGTCGAATGCTTAAAAAGATGCACCAAATTATAGTTTAAAAATTGCTTATTATTATACTAAATATATTTATTGTTTCAAAATTCCGCTCACTTGGAGTGAAGTCAATTTCAACCGCAGCTGACTTTCCCTTCTTAATTTTGCACGCTTTATTCTGTTGAGCTTCTTTGCATGGACTTATTCTAACTTCGTGTATTGTGCAACTGTTTGCTGAAATAATAATTATGCTAATCTTTATTATTATTATTAAATTTAGCGTTAATTGAGAGGCGTAGATAAATACGCAATTTAATTATTTGATATCAAGTAATGCTTGGGCAATCGAGTTCATGTTTTTTTTTGTTGTTGTTGCATATCAAAAAGGTCACCGGATTCAATGCTTGAACTTTGAAACATTTTTTATATTATTCACTACATCTTATATTGATCTCCGTGATTTTAATTTATAAATATATAATTTATATTGCTTATTTAAGTTAATTTATTTGTAAATGAAATGAAAGCCTATCATATCATATATGTAAGTGCTATTGCGCTGTAACTTTTCTATTAAATTAATGGTATTCAAAATTAACAATATTGAGTCATTGCACAGTTCTCAAAAATAGAGTAGGTAGGTTTAAGATAAGCATGTTTAAGTTGAAGTATGCATGTGCATTGTTTAATTTAGGCACATATTTTTCTTGTAACGAAGATATTATTAAAATCCAATAAATATTTTGATCAGCGTACTAAGATTAAATAAATATTTGAATTACACCATAAATTAGAAAATTTCTTGACAATAAATAGTAAAGTTGCGTGCAGATAATAAATATATTATGGCTAGCGTTTTTGAAAATGTAACATTCGCTATGAATTGAATTATTTAAATAAATACTGTGTTTCAAAGTGGTTTTTCATTATTTGTATACATACATTTTTGATTAAAATAAGTGTTTTTAATAATTATGCACTAAAAATAAAATTATTTATATTAATAAATCGTTTGCTTATTTTATAATTTAAAATGATTTTAAATATGTAATATATATGTACCTTCATCAGAACAACTCTCATATTGGACGACTTCCCCATATACTGATGTTCCAAGAATCAAAAAGCAGGCAGCTATGCTCAATACTAAACGTGTTGAAGTCATGATGTATGTTGAGTGATTTTACTTTAAAAATAAAAATAAAATAAACTGACTAAAGTCGGATGCTCAAGAAGTGTGTGATTCGATCAACGGCCAGTGACCAATTGGTGTGAGATGCGGGTCTTTCTCGGTTATACATATTTCTGGTCAGTAATTATTTCGTAGTACAGGACGATCAGAAACAAACCACAACAACTATTTAATTAAATATACTATAAATAATAAGGTATACGATTAATTACTTGTCGTTTTGGTTGTAATAGTTTCAGTAGAATTCATTGAATGAACCTGTACATATGTACATATACTTAAATAAATATAATTGCATTATATTATACATACATACATATGTATAATTGCATTATATCATATATTAGTGGTTTTACCCGGCTTCGCTCGGTATTTGTAATATAAACCGCTTAAATATGGTTAATCTAATAGTAAGCATTGTTTTAAATTTATTTGAATAGTCATTTAGTTTGTTATTAAATATAACGTCACAGATTCTACGAACCAAAACTTACATACATACAAAGTCTCTTTCGAAATTATATATTACATACATATAATTGCATTATTTTATTAAGTGACATTGAATATAGGATATAAATGTTTTAGATGTTTATTAGAATTAGAAGTGTATGCAAAAGTTTTTATGTTGATATTATTATCCATTTCATTTCATATTTTGCTATCGTTCCTTTGTTGGCATAAATATATATTCCGAGAAATAAACAAATCAAGATGAGGTTAATTGGGTTTATCTCAAACAAAACAAGTATCGAAACCAAGATATAAATCTGATTTTAAATTTACATTATAGTAAAAATATGTAATGTGTACTTTCAGGGTCAAAATATGTACATATATGGCTCGTAGAAAGGAAAATCGTTGAATAACAGATATTCTTAATAGATTTCACAGTAAGTGTATATACGTTGAAGTTCATATAAATTGAGTCAGATCATATTATTTAAGGAGGGAAATTTCATGGTAATTTGTAATAAAGATTATTTCTACGTATATATCTTAAAACCCCATATGTACAATCGCAGTGTATATATTTTTATACAGGGCCAATTTGGAGCATTTCAAGCGGAGTCACAGTCAGAATCGTAATAAATCAACCTTTTATTTATATCTATATATGTAATACCTTTTATTTATATCAATTCCATTACCAATAATTCAATAAATTGGGTTGCATGTCTTTTATATTTCGAAAATCGCTATTATTTTTACTACTAGCAATTTTATACGTTGGCAAGAAGAGTCATCTTACTAAAATCTGTCAAGTTGGAGTCAGCCGGAGTTTGGAGTCAGAGTCAGAATCGAATCACAAGATAAAGTCGGAGTTTGAGTCGGTAAATTTTGAACCGACCTACAGCCCTGTTTTTATAACAATAAAATTAATTCCTGCTACAAACATTTGAATATACATATATATTTATTTTATTTAATGTTTATAACTAAAATTTGAATAACACATTATTATTTAAGCATTCAAAGTGTTTAAAAAATTTGTTGTACATATATGATACTCAAAAAATATGTGTCAAGTCAAAAGTGAAGACGGAATGTGTAATTCACATTTTCTTGTAACTGAAATCAAATTATTTAAGCGAGAGGTCAAACGTAATTGTGCAAATTTAAATTTGATCATACCCCGACGTCAGCTTCATATTGCGTATTGAAATAATCTATTTCATACACATGTTCATATGTCTATAAGTATTCGAACAATGTACGTATTATACATTATTCAAAAATGAAATATTTTAATAAGCATGGATAGATATATTCAATTATGATTCTGTAATAGTTGATGCATGCTGATTATAATATTTAGCATATGTAACACACTCATATATTTATCGGCATGTGCGGAATCACTTATTAATTATTTTTGATCGAAGTCAAAACAATATATTTCTATGCGTGCAAATTAAGAACACTCGCACCAGAATTGAACTTTGTTGTTAACAGTTCGTATCACCTTAAAGGAAAACAACTATCGGAACCAACAAAACAATATGACGTACGAATTTTTCCGATTCCCAAACATATGATAACCATATGGATAACTATTCTTACCATTATTAAATATCAAGTAAGTACAAATGAACATATGGATATATTTAATCTCATAAATGCATAGACTAGTATTATATATTACATATGGGTTACCGGGTTAAAATTGAAAAATGTCCTAACCACACGTGGTCTCAGTAATAGCACTCCGTCTTAGACTTTTACGATGCTACATTTTCAGCATCCTTCTGTATGGGACAGAAGCATGGACCCTGACAGATGCCACGTGCAAAAAACTACAGGCCTTTGAGATGTGGACATACAGAAGGATGCTGAGAATCTCATGGATGGCGCGTCGTACCAATGCCGAGGTGCTAGCCCTGATGGGAAAGCCTGTCGAAGTGCTCAAAAGTGTGGGGTAAACTGGAGTACTTTGGACATGTGATGCGGAGCGAGAAATACGATCTCCTGTGCCTAATAATCCAGGGGAATATCGTAGGCCAACGCAGTCGGGGCAGTCGGAAAACATCTTGGCTAAAGAATCTTCGGCAGTGGTACGGCCTCAGCACCCGAGCACTATTCAGGGCAGCCGTTGACAAAGTACGCATGAAACATCTAGTTGCCGACGTTCTGGGAGGACATGGCAGGTGAAGAAGAAGTTCCCGGATTCGATCCTGTGCTAATCTTCAATACTGCTGGTCAGACTTGGATATTTGTGACTCCAAGTCCGTCGTTTCTTATGAGAGTTTGCCAATTTATCTGATTTCATCGTTGAAACGGTTCCTCCATCAAACTGGCAAAAATCATCCTACCCACTGTCACAAATACCTGAATTTGATTTATGTACAATATGTAAAAATTTATGTGCAAGTCTAAATCCATAGATTTCTAAATCAATGGATTAATTCATTCATTCATTAATTGTAAATTTTTGTGTTCTTCAGCCTCTCGAAATACAGCGATTTATGTAATAAAAATGCTGCAATGTTTGTAATTAATTGTCTAGGAAGGCGAATTGGGGTCTACCTGTTAGGCCTTTCTGGTATATATCTATGTAAAATAAAATATATTTATCTTTAGAGCTTGAAAATATTGTATTTTTTTTACTCAAAGGGCATTGGACAAACGTTTATTACACTATGAGATAACTTTCGTTAAAGATTTAATTATGAAGCTATCATGACTTGTTTTCAAATAATAAACAATACAGTTAGAGTGCTTAAGTACTTGATGAACTTGAGTACAATGCGACCTTCGATACTCACAATTATGACCTCCGATACTCAGAACATATTTAAATTGATAATATTCATGTGTTGGTGTCTACTGTTCTGATAATTAATTTCATATGAACCTTATAGCACTATTAACCTCATTGAAGGTCTTAGTTTATCAAAATATTTACAGATTTTACAAGAAACTTATGATATTCATTAGTAATTTCGGATCATGATAGATAATCTATTAGTTATTTGACATCGCACTTGATAGGGGTAGACGATAAAACCATTATCGGGTGATTGATTACATTATTCCTGATTTAATATAAAAAATTCAATCAACGAGGCTGCATTTACTCTGTATGGTTCAATTGTGTATGTATTCAATCAATTTTATTGAATTAGAAACTAAAAAATAGCAATATTACTGTATATTTTGTAATCAAACAGCAGAATAATATAAAATAGTTTTTAATTATAACTTGAATTGGTAATTTTACAGAAAAGTCTTATAAATTTACAAAATTGTTTTACATTTTCCATAATTCTGTTACATTATATAACTATAATAAAAATAATTTAATGTCTTTAAAATTGTACTGTTGAATTTTTTCGTGATTCAATTCAAAATTCAAAGTGACGATTGTGTACATGAACGTATATTATAATTAACTTCCCTTTGATTCTTGTCATGATTTGAATTAATTATGTATTCAAAAATGAGTATTGATATGTAATTTACGTTTTCTATTTCAAAAATAATACCAAAAAACTTATAGAAACTGAGATCACATGTGATTTGATTTTGAAATGCATTACAAAAAAATACATGGTTTCAACAAGGGCTATAAAACTTGGTTTGATATTACACATATATTGCAATTATTCTTTGGCAATAACTGATTATTTATTAATAAAATGTATATTAAATTAAATATTATAATCATAGACCGCCATTCAGAAATTATAATGAAAATTCTTTTGTAAGCAATGTTTACAATAAGTTTTTGGACTCAATGAAAACAATCAATTGTTTACCTAAGATTAAGTGTGTTTCACATTTCGAATTACACAAGTATTTCTTAAATTAATAAATACACTGTCTCATCCGAACGACTTATCAATGTACATTACAAAGTTGGTTAGCCAAGCTACTTGTACCCAACAATGTATTATATAGAAGTCAAAATTGAAATTACTATAGTACTAAATGATTCTCATAGATAATATTATACATTTGTTGCGTTCACTATCATTATATAAAAATAAAAATTATCCTCAAAAGCTGTAAAAATATCATATGATCTTATTGCACTTTAAAATTTAAAAGGTACTTGTTAAACTCCAACAGACTTTGGATAAGCATTATTGTTATGCTATTATTCATTTCACATAATATGGAATAAATTTGACTAATTTCAACAAATGCTTACATATAATAGATTATAAAAATATAAAATGTATAAAAATATATTAATTATATTTACAACATTATTCACTTCATATAATTTCTTCATTTAAAAATAAAATTTACAATCAAATAAAATAATACGTATTATTTAATTGCACTATTTCCAAAGCTTATACGGTTGAAACTTTTGTTGAGAAATAGTTACTTAATTTAATTACTTTAAAATAGCATACGACAATTTTCTATGTTAAATATATCAGAATACTATACGATGCACAGAGTTGTGTGAGGTGTATTTGTCGGAGGTAAGGCTAGCCGAGCCTCGTGAAGTATTCGAAGTCGTGGTCCTAAAGGAACTCCTAGGGCACGTAATCTCTCTTCGCCTAAGAATGGAAGTTCTGCAGCACCAACCCTTTCATTTTCAAGAAGTGATGCATATTTCTAGAAAGTAATTTAAAAATACTATTAAAAAAATTATGGTACATTGAAAGTTATGTTGTATAATTACAAAAAAATATTTAATAATAACCTCATATCCTAATTTCTTCAGAAACATTCTTAAAAGGGGTGGCTCATCACCAAAAAACTTTGTAAGTTTTTTGACTCTACTCGGATTAGCCAGACTAGATGCGTCAACCCCTCCATAACCATTTACTGTGCAGAAACTGCTATCCATACGAGGCATTGATTGAGATCTGTAAATGGAAATCAGGATTTATTATCAATTTCAGTACCACACATAGAATCATCAGTTGTTTTATTGCCTTTATAGCACTATTTACATTAGAGCACTAGCAATAAAAAAGATGATGTTTCAAATTTACCTTTGTTGATTTCGTAAAGCAGTTATTTCTCCTCGTATATTTTCCATTTCTTGTATCATTAGATGTTGTGTGCGCATTTCACTGGAAAGATGTGCTACAGAGCGTGCTAGAGTTACGACATGTGATTCAAGCCGTTGAAATCTTTTATTAATTCCCTGTTTAAAAATTAATTAAAATTGAAATTTATATTTTAGAATTAGTCTTTGTAATTTATTTCAGTTCATTCTTACCTTTATGTCGTTAACTTTTTTCCGTTGTTCAGTTGCGTTTCTTCGCTTATCCCGGACAGGTCTGCTGCTTACAGAACTAGAGGGAAGAGATGATACACTGCCATAACGCCGTTTTGTCAGCCTTAAAATTATGAATTTATTTGATATAATAACATAAAAAATTAGAAAATGTTATAAAATCAAACTTAATAACATTATTTTATAAATCATTACCTGGAATCGCTAGGTTGATATTTTCCTAAATTATGATTGGGTGGTTTTCTGACTCCTAATAACTTTAAAACTTCACAATACATATTTTCTAAGCCCTGTAACTGTCTTCTGATTGCTCGTGCATCTTGAGTTGACACATCACTGTCAGACTGACCATCAAGCATTGATGACAGATCTAAACTGCGAGTAGTCGTCGATGTTATGTCTGTTTCAAGACCGAACACTGCAAATACATATATCTTTAATACAAATATTTATAAGTGGCAGTTGCTTTGTATTTATTAATCAAATAACATACTGTGTTTTTTATATTGAGAAGAATGGTCGTGTTTTTTAGATCCTCCGTTACGATGTTTGGAACTATGCTGCCAACCAGCTCTTTGATTTGGCATAACTGCGCCTCTTTCATTACCATATTCTGGTTTGCTACCGTAGGGTAAACTATAAATTAGAGTATGTTCATAAGTATTTGAATAAATGCCATTTTATCATTTAATATAGTTAAAATAACAAACCTTTGATGCTTAAATCTAGATGAATTTCTAGGTGTAGCTTCAGGTGAAGATGGAGCAGGCGAGAGTGGTGGCAAAGGTGGTGTTACACTTGAAACTTCGCTTCCGGTTACTCCAGTACCAATTCCTTGATTTGAATTAGTTCCTCCGACATTCAAGCCGTGATGTTTTGGTTCTAAAATTTGTCTAAGTTCTGATTCTACTATATCTACCCATTCTGAATCTCCACCTAATAATATAAACAAATCAATTTATATCACTTTATACCAATCATATACATAGCATTTAATTTTTAAATGAAATACTTACCATGACTACTTTTTTCATGGTAGTGCTTTGGTGGATTTCCGTTCTGTTCAGGAGTCATGGCATTGTTTCTATTAGTTGCAGATGCTGGCAATGGATCAGACTCCGTACTGGTATCATGTCCGACTCGACGTCCACTAGAATAAGCTGCACTGCCTCTACCGGAATCAACATTTGACGATGGACCTCCATTTTTATCATAATCTATTAAAAAAAATCTTATTATTTTTAAACAACTCATAAAATCAATCCTTCTATTACATATATCAATATTTACCTGAACTTGCTGTGGATCCTGGATTAACTTTTTTTGCAGAAATGTTGGTATTGCTGCCGACATCCTCGGGTATTTCAATTTGTCTTTGTGTAACTTGTGATATTCCATTAAATATTGGTTGTTTCATACCACTATATATATTTTCATTTTTATTAATTTCACTATTTAGGTCGATTTTATTTAATTTCGATATTATATCTAAAGGTCTTGTATTATTATATTGAACACCATTAGCGCCAGTGCGTTCTTTGCTATCAAAACTTCTTCCTTGAGCGTTAAGTCTACTTCTAAATCCACCATCATCTGAATCCTTTTCTGGTTCGAGTCCATTGGGAGTTCTCGTTAAGCTTTCAATGAGATTCCCATGGGAACCTCTACGTACAGGAGCAGCAACTGGCGTAGAAGGATTGCCTCTATCTAATCTAACATCATTTTGTTCTTCATCTCCTGGAAGTTGAGGCTGTGAAGCTGTCCTTCTTCCTTCAATTAATCCTCGCTGTCTCAAAATCTCTCGTTCGAGCTGTTGAGGACTCCTCAAGTCAGCTCTATCCGTATTCTCGATCTAAAATAAACATAATAATATAATTATAACCACATCAGAACGAGTTAGTAGTGAGCGGTACGGACGGTAGAATAAAATAAAAATAAAAATCAGATTAACAGCAGAATAGTAAATTGCTTGAAAACGTTAAGTAATTTATCAAAGTAATAAATGCAACACACAATGAATAGGAAAATGGTATCAAAATTGTGAGATCAAGCTGGCAGTTATAAATGAATATTATTATTACCGGTACAGTTAACATTTTTTCTCACAAAATGCGCCTATTATGCTCGGTATGCGATTTTATTTAATAATTACTTGGACTTACTTGATTATTGGGTGCTGGTTTCAAGGCTGAATAGTTTGGACTCTGCTGCATTTCGCTGGGATAATTCACTAGTCTATTTGCGACACCTCTTTGTGGAGTAATCCCGCCTGAAACGCCGTATTGCGCTTGATAATAGATGCTATCGTTGGTGTTCAACTGTTGCATCATTTGAGAATGCGGTCTCGGTTGACTGTCGGCAATAGGATTTTGTCTATTCAGGAGCTCCTGAGACCTGGCTTGCACCATGCCGTGTTGGGGTGTCGAACTTGCGCTCGGTCCGTGACCCAAAATGTGCTGCTGCTGGTTCAGCATAATTTGCTGGTGCAAATACTGCTGTTGGGCTAAGATCTGAGCGTTGGGCGTTTGGTTTCCGGTCTGCTGGATCTGCTGTTGGATCTGGCCTTGGTATTGACTGGGCACCGCGTTGTTGTTGGGCATGGGAGCGCCGTGGTGCAACTGCGCTAGATGGCGATTGTACTGCATGTCCCTCTGCTGGGGTACCGGTCTGCCGTAGATGCCCTGCTCCCCGGCCGTTTTTCTGCCCATTTCCCGACTAGAAGAAGACGAGGCGTTGTTGGCTTCCTGTTCAGCCCTGTCCCTCATGGACTTGCGCAGCTCGTCAGCCACGTTGTTGAGCCCAGCTTCCGGATCGTTCGCCTTCGAGTCTGGATCGTTGCTGTCCTTGCCCTTGAAGCGGCTGGATATCATGTCTTTGAGCGTGTGGTACGTTTTGGTCATCGCTTTGGACGTACTCTTGGACTCTTTATCTTTGGGAGTGTCGCCGGAAGTCGGCTGACCGTTAGTGGACGCCTCATCGTATTTACAATCGGCTCTGGTTCCATATATGAACGTCTGCTTGAGGGGAACCGGAGGGCTGAGGGCGTTGTTGGGCTCTTGCGGTAAGCAGGCGCGCGACGGACCAGCTTGCCGGAAGCCATCTGAAGTAGTCGCCGATTGTTGATTCTGCAAAAGAAGACGGTGTTATAGTGTTGGGTTACTACGAGTGGTAAGTTTTGGGTGGTGGATGGGGGGGTGGTGGACTGACATTTTCTAGGGCGAATTCTACCATGCTTCGGCGTCATTGACCACTCGATTTCGGACTGAGATGAGGGTTTTACTTATCGTCGAGGCATGCTGGCTCGACGTACGTCCTCTTGGTAGATGTTCACCATGGAAGTGCTGGAGAGGAAGTGGTGTGGGTGCAATTAGTCGAAGCAGCAGCGGCCAGTGGCGGCGGCCGCTCACCGCGGGCGGGGCGGCGCGTCTACTGGCGCTATTGTTCTTGCACAGGTGCTTAACACCATCATGTTGTGTTTTTTTTATTTCGTGTATCATCACACCTTGTTTCGTTCCAAAAAAATATGAAATTTCCCATTCGCCGCATATTTTTATGCGAAACACGCTCCCCGTCTCGAATAAATTCCGGTGCACGCCCGAATCTTATAATACTAGGTGTAAGTATGCGCGGTCGCCTCGGCCGTCTAGATTTAAATACCTGTACAGAGGCAACAGTTGAAAATGTCGAAAAAATCTTCTTTGAAATACTATTTTGATTATCGACTATAAATAAAAAGGCTTGAAGAAGAACTACATCTATCAGTAAGGAATTAAGGATACATATTACGATATTATATAGCAATAGATGCAACACGAAAATATGGCGTACTTAAGAGGGCTGGACACCAGCGCCTTGTCCATACAAACGTATTAGACTTCTCCCTTCCTCAATTATGGCACTAGAGAAATTTTTTTTTTCAATGCTATGGATATCCACCGTTGGGTTGCATCTATCGTTTTATTTTTTTGATTAGTTATTTTTTATAGGAGCTACCAAACATCAATAAAATTGCCTCTTTTTTACACCCACGAAAAGAGTCCAGCGTGCTTACTTAACGGTCGATTTAAAAAAAAAATACGCGCATAGTTGCACAGAAAATATTTTTCTCATACCGATGATGAATTTTTTTTAAAAATTGGTCCAGTTTCGGAGGAGAAAATAGGAGAATACGAAACCTCGATTTTGTCAATTTAAAATACGTTTTATCTGGTCGAAGCGCAACTGTCGCATTCACTCAATGTATATTTTGATATATATTGTCGCATTCACTCAATATATACATTCACTCAATATATATATCGAAGAAAGGAAAGGCAACAAAATTAAGGTTTCGGGTGTACAGCCCTCTTAAACTCGAAATTATTTCTCGCAAAACAATAATAATAATACTAATACCATTGAATATAGTACAGATTTGACCTACTAGGGTTTTTTGCATGTGCAAAACTGCCACTAACCTCTCTGTGTGACTTCCCTTCAATCAATTATGAGCTTTTATTGTATATGATAGTATTTAAATTCCATTGTCACCTCCAGTAAAGCAGGCGTATATACTTGTATTTCATATTTCCAGACACGTATTTAATAGACGAAGAAGTGTATATATTCAAAGACGTGTAAAAGTTAATCTAATATAACCCAACTACCGTAACCTAATCTTACTTAAGGTGATGTCATGCTATTGTGTTCGTTGTATGTTTGCAAAATTACTGCCATGTAAAGTTCGAAGAAATTGTATAATTGGGGTTTCATAAATATGTAGTATGTAGTATATGCATATAGATATACACATGTACATATTTTCGACAGAATATGTGGGTTCTAAATATGTATAATATAAAGAATTTATCAATATAATAGTAACAACAAAGATGTTTTTATCTGCTGTTGTTACTGATAAATCGAGTTTGAATTTGGTAAAGAAAACATTACATCTTTATTTATTAATACTTCCAATGTAAATAAAATAATAAAGACGGCATTACAAATTTGTCTATGCAACTAAATATCGAACGTCAAATCTATGGAAATAAATTGTAATAAACTATTAGATTATTGACAGGTCTATAAAATTAATATTATATTTTAAAACAATAGCAAGCATCTAAGTAAATGTCAGGCGAATTAACATTTTTATCGAATCGATTTATTCCGTTTTGTGACAACGTCGAGACGTTAAATCTCCTTTCACACTGAAGTGATTAATAATTGCATAAAATATTGAAATAATAAAAAAAAAACAACGGTACTGATTCACGCAGAAGAGTCATCCATAGATAATCAATCAAAAAACTAACAATGCAACGTAACAAGGTGCCAAAATAAATATAAATTAAAATTGATTGAGAGTTAAATCTCAAAAGTTAACAAAGCTTCATATGATGAGACGTTTTTTTTTATCTTAAATAAATTATTAAGAATCTTGTTGATTTGTTTTTGAGATTCAAGTTGTAAACATCTGTCTGATTACCTGAAATTCCCACAGTGTCATTATATCGGAATCAGTGTATCCTCAATTATTTTACACACATACGAGTGTAAGCACACCTACTTAAATCGAGACGCATGACGAAAATCATACAAAATTTTGCACGCATCTTCAGGTCAATTTCGTTGTGTTTTTTGCTCTTGATTTATTATCAAAGATCATTAGCATTATGACTTTTTTGTTTTTGTTATGTGCGTATATATTATATCATATAAATGACGACGCAATTGGAAAACTAGAGCTGCGGCAAAGATAAGCTTTTCATTTTTGTTGTAACTACTGAATAACAATTCGAAAAATGCGATAATCACTGTTCTTTCACTTTAGAATTACGCCTTCTGTCGTGCGAAATCTTCTTACAAGTTAATTGTTATTTTTATATGTGACTTGCAAAGTAATTGTATTGTTACAAAACAAACAATATAACATATTCCGTTCAAAATATGTTTACGAAGTGAAAATTGTTTACCGGGTAAACTTAATTCGATAATTCAATTGAGTCAGTTTTTGTAAAAGCTTCATTACCAACTCAATAATTAAGAAGAAGAAGCTTTTCGTATCGATGAATTTACATACATATACATATGTATATATGTATATAACAGTTGAATTGTATCTTCTAGTTGTAATATATTTTGATTATAGTTGGAATATATTCCATCTAGCCAGGTACGTATTTTCAGTTGTAATATATTTTAATTAGTCGGTATATATTCCGTGTAACCCTCGTAAGTTGACTTATATGGCGAATTACATTCCAACTAGTCAAACTATGTAACAGCTGAAAATACACTTCAACTATAAATTGGCACCAGGTTAGATGGGGAGGTTAGGTTTTCGAGAAAACGTCACTTGACTGGTAAATTGAGTTGGAAAGTCACATTTTGGTTAGAGCACATTTTTACAGTTATCGTAATACGATACCCATTATAATAATTCACAATACCTATCAAATATTAACGCAATATTGAATTCTAAAGCATTCGTAAAAACGGTTCGGTGAATACACTGAGCAGCAAAAAATCACGTTTTTGAGTTACCAGAGCGGAGACCAACCAATCTTTACTAAGTTTGATCCACTGAATTCGAATATGATAATGATTTTTGTTGGTTCGTGATCGTTTACGAGATATGAGCGTTTAAAAAAATGCGCGATTTTTACAGTTTTTTTGCTTTTGCGGTCTTTAACTAAAAATTGAGTATTGCTGTGCTGTGATTGTGTAGTCAAGGAAATGTGTTCGTTGGTAACTACGTTGCCAGTTGGTTTATGATGTTACGGCGTTGAAGAGACGTTAGTTGAGCCCCAGCCATCACTTGAAACGGGAATGGGTACGGGAATTGCATGCTTTATGCTGGCATTGCAACGCATGCCGGGTTCAGCTAGTTTTATAATAAAAAAAACGCGGCGCCCCTTAACTATGGCCCATCTAGGCACGTGCCTAGTCTGCTGCCTCTTTGGGCCGGCCCTGGGTGTACATATATTTATCTCGATACTGTTACCGACTTGCGCAAGAGTACTTTTTTTGAAAGTAAACTTTGGAGAAATTCTCTTACGTGACTTTATTATTAAAAAAGTCTTCCAAAGTGTCTTCCAAATTTTAAAATTTATTTATATATTTGGTTACAAAAGGCTTTTTTTAAGACAATAACAGATACTAACATATGTACATGTGTACAAAGCCACTTCAGGTTGAATAGGCAGAAAATTCAAATTGAATGGGTCCAGTATCAATCATCATCATAATATGGCAATAACGACAAGCAGTTGTTGCTACCTGGGAGATCGTGCAAAATTTGACTGGCTCATCACAGGACGAGTGTCCCATTGTCCGTCGATCGATGCCTATGATTACGTATTACATATTTAGAATAAATACATCGACGATTTGTATTCCTCCATTGATCCAAGGGGGGTTAGTGCGAGTCATTGTTCGTGCTTCAACTTGTCCATGCGTAAATAGCGCTTTTGTCGGACGACAAGGACGTTGGTAAGTCGGATGATGGTGTCGTTGTCGTTGACTCACCTGGCTGGAATAATTGCAACGGTTGGCCAAGAAAAACGGACGCAGGCAATTGCCATCGAGTCGGGCGAGATTTGAATATTTATTTATTGCGGCCGAAATGTTAAATGCAGCGAACGGGCAGGACATCGACTGGTCGACACTGCCTACTCGCTGCTTCCCCGGAATAAACCATCACGGCTGGGTCTTTGTAACCGGTCGTTCGAATTAATGACGAATTTGATGAATGATTCGGATTATTACGACCGAACGTTTCAAGACAGGACGGATCAATTATACGCAGACGACATCAAAGCACTATAGAAATGCTTCGTTAGCATATCCGGATGTAATGCAATAGGATTTTTTGTAGCGTTTGATGTTTTTTTTAGCTCTCACCCAGTTAGAGTATCCGGTTATGCCTTGAAAATAGTATTTTAAATTAAATTTCAAAGAAATTCAGGAAATTTGATTAAGTAGATTTGAAATTTATTTTTAATGAGGATTAGGATTGTATAATACATTATATATGTATATATACGTATTTATTTAAAGTTTAAACCATTGTGGCAATTCCTAATGCGCAACAATGGTCAAAAATGTAACAGAAAATAAACAAATTAATTAACTATACAGAAATTAAATAAATAATATATGTATGTAATACATACATAAACTTGTGACCGTGAAAAAGTCTAAAATATTCGTTTATCATGCATACATATGAAAAATGGTTAGTATATATATATATATATATATATATATATATATATATATATATATATATATATATTTATACACATCATATATACATAGACATATTGCAATTGCACACGCCACTAATATATATATATATATATATATATATATATATATATATATATATATATATATATATATATATATATAGGTTCAGCTAGTTTTATAATAAAAAAAACGCGGCGCCCCTTAACTATGGCCCATCTAGGCACGTGCCTAGTCTGCTGCCTCTTTGGGCCGGCCCTGGGTGTACATATATTTATCTCGATACTGTTACCGACTTGCGCAAGAGTACTTTATATATATATATATATATATATATATATATATATATATATATATATATATATATATATATATGTAAACTACAGTCCAAGTGTACACTTAGTTCGTTCACAATCATACTGGATTCTTCATACACGAAATATTTATAGTTATAGTGTACACAAAAGAATATAGATACAAAATTTGAAATCGCAAAGAAATAGGAGAAGTATATTATATAGAGTTTATTGTTAAGCTATCAGATAAAATAATAAATTTAAATATAATAATATTATTTGAAACAAAAACCCTCTATACTTTGATTAAAATATTTAATCTTTAAGTTATATGTACGTAAATTTTATTAGTTTTGAAGTTAAATTAGCTTGTAAGCCATCTTAAATAAATAAACGAATAACTTTCAATTTCCAATTAACTATTTAATATTACGAGAAAATTAAACATTTCTTTAAATTAAATTAACTAAACTATGATACACAAGATACAATTTTCTTTTTTTAAATAATTTTTCACCACAGGAGGGTAAGAATGCGTCCATGCCATTCGATTCAGTGTGTTTGCGCCTTAATGGCGCAAAATGCGCAAACTATTAGGCATAAGTTTAAGTATTCTCAATCGTTTGATTCAGTATTTAAAAAAATAGCGAAAACAGGAATTATAGCAACGCTGAAATGTAGTCTCCATAAGATTTCCCGTTTAAATGCTTCACTTTTTGACATTTCAAAAGTTTTGACAGCTAAATGTTTCATGAGACACCTGGTGAGTCTATAAATTTTGACTGTTAGAACATAAACTAAAACCAATAGTTCGTATATGAACAAACTCGTATGTTTATGAAGGAACCGCAGTGAACATTTTGACTGAAACTTATATGTATATAAGTAGCATTGTAGAAGCTTGATATAATGTGATTGAAAATAACTAAATAAAAACTACAATCAATACTATTTTGCGAGGAGCTATCTGTCTATTCACAGTGAGAAGTCGTCAGAAAGATCGAGATTTGAATCCTTTGAGATGTGGTTGTTGGCTTTGAGTGGATAATTGAATTAGAGTTTTTATCTTTGGAAATTGTATATAAAGGAGTGACTCTCTCCAATATGTCTGAAGCGAATTTTCTGATTGTGAAAAGTTTTGCAATAAAGTAGTTTGAAGAGTTGGTATATCGTTGGTTTAACGTTGGAACAATCAGATTAATTCTACCACAATAATGCCGAGTTCAGAGACAGGCGTTTTCAAATTTACGATCTTTAGTCATGAGAACTTACTTATGCATTATGTAAAGAAGCTTGTACTTTAAAATTTGACTATGAGAAAGAAGCATATCTGCTTATATTGGTACAGCTTTATTAATTAATTATGGTATTGCACAATTGAAAAGATAACAAAACATCATATTAGATTCAATTATCTGCCGAATGAAACCCACATAACGTTTCCACTCACGCATTCGTCTAATTGATTGGCTCTCTTTTGTCGTAAAAAAATTAACCAGAGTTCTTTGGTAACTGTTACATGGAATGTAATTGAATTTTCAAAAATAAACAACGCCCATATGAAACCGCTACACGATTTCAACGCGAATTACACGCGTTTTGCTTTATCGTCAACATCAACGGTAATTTCCAGAGGATATGTTCTGATCTTGTAAGATATTCAAAGTACAGGTTTCAAAGTACGATAACACAAATAGGCACATAATCCTCGTACTATTATATTATAGCATAGGATTATGCATAACGGAATGCATAGGGACGTGTTTTTCAAGTTATATCAATAATTGAGTAACTATACCTTAATCTTAACGTTATTATAACGTGACGATACAACTTGAGCTTAATGAAATTGAATATAAAATATCTAAAGTGCAATATTTGTTAGTACGACATAAAAGTAAGCGGGATTGGGTGAATTTTTTGACACGGACAAAACTGGATATGATCGCTAGTTGAATATAAAAATTGTATATATGTATAATACATACGTATAGTATGCTTACAATCGAGCAATAAAGTCCTAGGTTTTATATGGAAAATTAATTAGTATTCGAAACGCATAGGATGTACGTTTGCACCGTGAGCTGCGAGTATATATTATACTGAAATATTGTTGATATAAATGTATGTATAAATATACACATGTGTGTATATAAATCGTCATGTGAATGAATATTTAAATGAAATAAAATTTATGAGGAAAATATTCTATTCAAACTGATGTCCATAAAAGTAACCAGTTGAATGATTTTGTTGACCGTTCCATTTGTTTCAAATTCCGAGATAAAATAATGAATATATTGAAGAGAGATAAAAAATCATTAATCTTAGATACTATCAATATCAACTTTCGTCAGTATCAACTTCAGCTTAGCGCTTATTGATTTCCGTAAAAAGTTCGTTCATAACATAGACGGATGTTCTTAATTAAACTTTTAATGAGAAAATTTCTATATATGTATATTATAATACACTTATTGAAAAAGACCCGGTTCAAATATGCCCGTAAGTCATGTCGCAATTACGGTTTAAATGAGTCGAACGTGTGGTTAAATCGATGATTTATTTCACAATCGGTACACACACGCGCGCGTCATAGGGATGATGGATTACTTTACAGCTCCAAAGTATAGCTCTATTGTGTTTCGGAAAACCGCTAATCAAATTAGATCGTATGCTCTGGTTTTTTTCTGTTGGTTTCCTCTCGAAAATAACCATACTTTCGATGATGGATGTTCGAGAACGTTACTAATTGATAAATTTTACTCGTATGATTTTTTTCGCGCTGACATTTCATAAATTATCTAAATCGATTGTTAATCATAGGTAGTGGACGTATGCTAAATGCTTTGGGTTGATACGCTTAAAATTTTCGTTTGACTCTCACATAAATTATCAGAAGATGTGCGAGTTAAATTTGATGTTTAGCGGATCGTTAAAATTTATATGAATCATATTTTTCGCGTGGAATTTGTAAATAAATATTTTTTGGGAAACGTTTTCAATTATTGTACACCAAATTATTTCATTTGGTTTACGTCAAAACAACTTCATGAATAAAAATAATATCATAATTTTACAACAAGATTAAATCTACATATGTATAGTACATACATATGTGTATACGAATGATCTAAGTATATAGATATGTATGTATATATGTACATACATACATATGTAGGTATGAAATAATATTATGGTTATGATATATTTTGTCATTAATAAATATAATAAATATCAAATAATTATTACATTGTCATCATTGATAAAGGTTATATATGTATGTAAATTTAATAAGGGGCTATGGTTCCAACTAGGTTGGTCAAAGTTCGACCTTCGGCACTTCCCGTAGTACCGAAATATAATGATTTCAGTTTTATGCTAGTTTAATTGTCTTGAATTTAGAAGAAAACGTTTTATCGGATAGTTTACAAATATGGAACGGTCAAAGAAAGAGTCAACACTATTCAAAGGACACGTTGAGTGTATTATATGTACATGTAAAATCCGTATGCCAAAAATATACTTGAGACTGAATATTTCTGAATATATACTATTATTTGAATATGTACATATATATGTATGTATATAATATTTAAAAGCTTAAACCATCCCTTTGACAGAAAAACTCTTCAAATCATGGACTCGCTGACCCTATAGCAGAAATACTTAAAGTCCAACTACTGTATGATGCACTTGGTAAAACGCACATGCTGTCACTTTCACCCGATTTCAAACCAATAGCATTTCGTACGTAAAATGTTCTATTGTCTATACGAAATGCTATTGGTCGAGAGGCGGTGAAAGGGATAGCAAGTATCTTCCTACAGCGGACCAACTAACTATACACAATTATTTAAAATTGATGATTAATTGAAAATTAATAAGTTAATATTTTATTGGTAATTAATTAAATTATTATACTAATTGCTTAAATAAATCAATATCGGTATTTTTGGCAATGGGCATTTTTTTCGGTAATACCGGTAGGTAGTGACAAACTATACACGGTATTATATGCATGTATGTATGTATGTACATATGTAGATACTGTAGCATACATATGTATGTCAAATGGAGAAATGTGTCTGTAATAAACAAAATGAAAATCTTATTTTGGTGATAGCTGAGAACTGTATTCGAGCGAATAAACGCTATTGCATGCAAAATGCATGGAAATTTATGAAACTTCCATACACTTCCATGATCGATGATAAAAAAGAGACGTCAGCACGTACTTTTAACAGAACAATGTCATGGGTTGCACCCAGTTATTCATAAATTGTTGTTGAATATCTAAATTTGTAAAAAAATCCCCGTTGGAATTTTTACGCGGACTGTCATGTCGGCACGTTTGTTGAAAATAGTGCTTATTAAACCCATACTTCGAATATTTTATAGCGTGCAATTCGACCGTAAGCCATTGTACTAGCACATCTTCACCATTGTTCTCCATTTGAATGCCGGTTTTCATCGACAGCATTCGCTGAACCAACGTGATTAGAACTGTAGTGAAATATAGCAGGCGCTCATTGTGGTCAAAGTCGAAGAAGAATGGTAGTTCCCAAGGGGGAGACAGACGCCACCTGTTCTGACAACAGCTGACAACTGCAAGGTGTACCGGATGGGGCAATTTGAATTATTTTGTTATTATTTAAGACGGTCGTTAAGGTTGAAACAGCATAAAGAAAGTCTCCGGGCGATTTTATGGAAAATACCTGCATATTTGGTGGTAGAGTCCAAGCAGCTTGGAGTCGAGGAGGTGCGTCTGGAGCCACGGTTGCAATCCTCCTGAACTGTTGCACACCTGGAGACTTACTGGTCTTATCGCTATTCGAGACCACCACTTCACGATCAATCTGCAATTTAAAAAGACCAATTTATTATCTTGAAGAATCTCGCATACAAATGTATAGTGCATACAGTGGGCAAAATTAAACAGTACCTCGACATATGTACATACATATGTATCTCAAAAAAGTAACAGTACTTTATAAAGCCTTTTAGAATTCTATAATGATTATATCCAGATGCAAAATTACACCATGTTGACAATGAAAAATGAATTTCATTAAATAATATGCTACTACATACATATACAGATTCAACCTTCCTGGTTGATTTGAGTGAAGCAGCAGCATTATTAAGTTTGACCATTAATACATACCTAATCGTTAATAAACTGATTAATCATATATACATATATAATAGTGCTATTCTGTGTGTGTCTGGCATAACACTCGCCGTACTATAATAGTCGTTTCGATTCGACGTATGTATGTACGTCACAGTTAATACACTGCCAACAAAATGTACGAATATAATACGAACATAATAACAGATCAAGAAAAAACTTCTATATATACTGTTGGCTACCAATTTTTCTTCTATAGCAATAGTCTCATAGTACTTAGCGCCATATATTGAAAATTTTATTTAATTAATTAATTAATCAATCAATTTTTCTATTGGTGTTTTATATATTGCTTATATGTTGGTAGGTAGGCAGTTTTCACCATTTCTTTACTTATTAAACAATTAAATATAAATTTATTTAAAACGTATTTAAAGAAAATACGACCGCGTGCGGATCAAACACAGGACCGACCATTTCTTTTAATTTTTTTATTTATTAAATAACTAAATATGCCATAACTCATGCGATGATATTTCATCGGGCACATAAATATATAATAAATAAATAAAAAAATATAAGTTGATTAAATTTCATTGATCTTTTATTTCGTAAAATGTTTTTAAATAAAAACAACGTCTTTGAGATTAATAACATTCCAGTTTTGGCGATAAAAGCTATCAAAGGAGAGTTATTTTTTGCCCATCGTATAATATCGTATACATAATTGAATGTACATATGTATGTAAAGGTTGAGTCATGTGCTTGTAGGTGCGACTGGTATAATCTCATCAATTATGTATAGGTATTTCTATAAATTTAACATCGTCTAATGATGAATATAATGAATTCTCATTATAATTTATATTTATGGTGCCATTACGAAAAAGGTTAATTGGCTAAGAGCACATATGTACTTACGTACATGCCAAGATTTCCCTTTTCACTTCATTCTAAGGTCAAATCAAACGATTTTTCAAATTTCACTCACCTACATTAGATGCTTCTACTAAACAATGCGGATTAATATTAATAAACGTTTGGGTAATCATTGTTTAAATGAATCATCGCGTTCGTGTAATGGCTTATATCCCACACAAATTTCGTACGCGAACAAAAAATAATATAATGCGAACGGACTCGATTAACATAATATTATGATAGATACTTGTATTTTTAAATTAAAACACGGCGATTATATAAATTAATACTGGCACGTTATCTTACCCTATACATACACACATACAGAAATTGTTTTTTACATATATCCGATAAAAATTTAGAACGAGAGGCTCCTTTCAGCGCTTGACAGCTGTGCATCGCAAAATTGGTATATTTTGTAATTTTATGTATGAAATATTTTTCGCCTGTATTCGACTTATTTTAACCGATTTGTGGAGAGATGCTTTGTTGAAGTCAACACGCCAATAAACGCATTTTTACATAAATGCTTCTATATGTGTGTGTTTGTGTATGAAACAATGACGATCCCACCATGGGAATATTCCCAGAAGCAATTGTATGAGTATAATAAAAGGCTTTACGTACCTACACAATCGGTACTCGAGCAGGGCATTTCAACATTTGAATTGCGATTATCGCTATTGAAAGTTTAATTACTGTAATAATATTCAAAGTCAAGGCTCATTCCTAAGTGAGAAAGGTAATTCTGCTTCCACTGTTACCCATTTGTATCATTATGTCAACGTAAAGAAAACATCAAAGGTGGATTGTGTCTGCCGTTAACAAGCGATCATTCTGTTGGTTGCTAGAAAGAACATTCTATTTTTTTCTAGTTATGTTAAGTGGATTAGAATTGTTGAATTACTAACGTCAAACTTTTGTGCAAGTTATCGTGATTGTTGTGCGAAGTTCTGATACCAGAAACACCTTCAGTAAATCGTTTGTTACCAAATGAGAAAATACGCCCACGACTTCAAGACTCTCATCCCCAGCACAAATCTTTTGGAACCGAATTGCACCATACGTTCCTTAGTAATACCGAAACCAATAACATTGTTTGGATTATGAACAGTATCTGATTTTGCTTTAAATTTATCTTATTTGATTTTTTCGTATGAAATGCATTTGGGCAAATGAATGTCGTGTTCAAATTTAAAATGCCACTGTGCCTATAGATAAAGATCTTCGATCAATGTGTCTTGCCAGTGATGACGTATGAACGCTAGTATGCCGCTAGAAGTCCAGTGCACTCAAAGTAGTATGGAACGCTGTATATTTGGCATAATGAAGAAAGTTAGGAAGTGGAATAAGTGGGTGAGAAGTATACCAAAGGTATTGGATATATTGGATAGAGTGAAGATATTTATGGCAATGAGCAGGTCATGTAGCTAAAAGAACGGACGAAAGGTCTAAAATAAGTGCTAATATGAAAAATTGTGGTTGATGTAAGGGTAAGACTAAAGAAATTGAAATGTCAATCGACGGGTCACGTACATAACTACATGAAAGAACGGACAATAAATGGACGAAAGAAGGGCTCGAATGGTATCCAAGATAATGTGAAAGGGTGAAAGATAAGCCGCAAGGAAAATAGGTAGACGAAATTAGGAAAATGTGTGGGTTGAGATGGGTGAGAGTTGCTCAAAACAGAGACGAATAGAAGCGTGCTGGAGAGGCCGTCATCCAGCAGTGGAATTTCAATGGCTGTGGATTATGCTGATTCAATAGCTCACTTTGGACTATTTGCCATTTGATTATTCTTCTTCTTCACGTATCATGTCCTCCTAGAACGCTGGCAACTAAAACTCCTATCCGTACTCTACATAGTATTCGGCCGTACCACTGTCGAAGATTGTTCAACCATAATGTAATTTATTTTTAATAAGGGTAATAAGCAGACTAAGGTGGCCAGGATGCTTTAACCCACAAAAATGGTTCACTATTGTTAATTACTATTATTTTACAAAGCAAGAGAGCAAAAAAAGCTTGGTAATAGTAAACCATTTTTACAGTTTAAAGCATTCTGGCTGCTTAAGTTTGGTTATAAGGGGCAGAAGATCATATTTATGGTTCCACATCACATGGCCAAGATACTCTAATATGCACAATTTCACAGTTTTGGGCACTTCGACATGTTTTTCCTCGGCTTTGTTAATATGAACCATGCATAAGATTTTCAGCATCCTTCTCTATGTCCAAATCTCAAAGACCTGCAGTTTTTTATACATGGCAACTGTCAGGGTCCATGCTCCTGTCCTATACGGAAGAACGCAGAAAATGTAACATCGTAAAAGTCTGTCGGAGTACTATGCTATAATTGAGCTTTTTGCTTGCTCCACTCTAGCACGGATTTCCTGGTTGCTTTCACACGATTCACCCAGATAGCACCCAATATATTGACAATGATTGACTCTCTTCTCAATTTTAATCCATATTATGAGTCGACTGTATATAGTCCATTTTATTTTCCTGACATTTATTGCTAGCTCCGTTCTGGAGCTATTCACAAAAACCGTGCTTAGCGATTCTTACAATTTATTTAAGGTAGTGGCTAGTAGTACAGTATCATACCATAATTGTATTTCCAGAATCCACGTCTTCCAAGGCTTTAGAAATAATATTTTCGGAGTACAAATTAAAAGCCATTTGATTAGTTTATGCAAATTTGATGTGTTGAAAGTTGCGTGCTGGTCTCACAAGTTTTTTTCCTTAGAAGAACCGTAAATAGGGAACTTGGAAGTGTCTAGTTAGCGAGTTGAACCGACACAAGTATAACAAGTGACCCCTGCAATTTATCGCCCATTGTGTGTGGCTTACGAAAACTTCAACAGAGTGGCTCTTCTCGCCATTTCCTAGGAAGAGCACACTTGGATTAAATTTATCCCGATTTATACGACCCGAAGTAAGTAGTTCCGGTTTCTTTATTACCAACGACGATAACAAAACGAAACGATGATAGTAATTCAACAATAATAAGGGCAACAAATCACTCCCGTTTCTCGGTTGTACCTCTCGACTCGCATATGAATCTTACCGAGATTTCCCATGATAGAAGAAAAGTCGTTTGTACAAATACGAATTCGACACGCGATTCTCATACGACTTCAAATGTAATTTAATTTTTAGGATGTCGTACGCGATTTGCAGATACGACTCGCCGTAATGTGTGCACTTAATTCGCGAGAAAGAAAGTTATGTGATGCAATTTTCACTCCCACGACCCGGTCCGCCAAATGACTCCCACTTAAATATGCGTAATTACCATAAAACACTTTGAATCGTACCGACGATAAATAATAGTATTATTCTTTAGTGCGGTCGTTATGCGGTTAAATAATGCGATCGATATTTACCGAGGATTTCAACGAACGAAATCGAAAACTTTTGAACGTACTATACATAGGCATGTATTGCGGGAGAGTACGTGTGGGAAAGTTTTATTGCTGGTTGAAAATAACGTTGTAAAATTTAAATTACATGGAACATAATGTAATATACCGTATATATATAATACATACATATATAGATGTAGTAGCCGCTTATAAAAATCAAACAGAACCTCAAGAATAAAATATAAGGTACTTACATATGTATATCAAGATATCTTCTTAAGAGAATTTATGTATGTTCAAATGAATGTGAACGAATTGTAGGCAACGACTTGTTCATTATATATGTGTTATAATTCCAACGATGTAATAAAGCCCCTCTAGCTATGTGAGTTCGTACATATGTATAATATGCGATTAAATACATAAGGTCAAAATAATAATTACATATAAGCCGTTGAAACGCTAACTTAGATTAATTTAGGTCATAAAATAAAATTAAAACGAAATTATTTCACACAATGATAATATGGAGTTGTGATTGATTGCATTTAATTGTGTATAATGTTTCATATGAAGAAATCGTACAAAATTAAATTACAATATAATTTTTCTTTTTCTTATTATGACGCAAAGTTTTATTCATAAACCGAAAATAAATAAAAATAAGACGGCCCGTCAAGATGAGAATCAAAGCAAGTAATTATCCTGTCAGGAAATGCTTGCTAGAGTTTTCCCCCGGGTGAAAGAAAATTATCATAAAAGTACCAGCATCCGTACTTATTTCTAAATTGTTTTTCCATTAACCTTTACATTTATATTCAAGAAAAAGCACTTACTTTTCCTTATGGAAACGCAATTTAAAAATAAATCCGAGAAAAAAAAGACTAGCATCAATCAACGTATTACAAAAGATTTAATACAATTTGTTAACGTCCAGAACGTCTACTGGTTTTACACGTGCAAAATTGACGAGATGAAAAATGATTGCGAATGAAAGGACATCGAACTGTCGGATTAGACGAGGGCTCGGGATAAAGGCGATTGTTGGTAATTGATGACATCCGATCAAAAGAAGAAGAATACGAAGAAGGGTAGGGACAAGCCATCCGGGAGCTTCCAATCGACCGTTGCAACAAGAAGTATATAGAATGCAAAACGAGCATAGTCAAACCAGTATATGCGCTATCCATAATCAAGACCGGTTAACTCGTTTGTTCGTACTCGTGTAACTCGCTCAATAGTACACCAAATGACACGCGCATACTAAATACCTACGCGATCGTGCGGTACATTATCGTCTTCCTCTATTTTTTTTGTTAAAGTAGGTTTGTTTGGTGTTAAACTTACCGGGAATTTGATGGAATGTGTGTGGAGTGGGGGAGTGGTTCCGGGCAGCGCTGGGGAGCCTGCAGGGGGCGCGCGACCTGCACCCAGCGGCCGGGGCGGAGGCACCGGCTTGTACGCGCCCCCAACGACACCTGAAATCAAAAATTAAAATACTATATTAGATGATGTTTTCTATTTATATTGTTATTGAACAGATTAATGATTGTTGTTGCTGGTTTTTCCTAGTAACATTCAGCAGTGACCGTAAGTACATACATATTTTGTGTTCCCAATGAATTTTTAGTTGTTAGTTTTAAACTGAACCATTGCAAAATTGAATGAAAAATTAATAAAAACATACTTACATACAACATAATACGTGAAATATTTTAATTAAATTACAAACAAATGCAATTCTGTATAAAAGATCTGAGATAGATAAAAAATTGGGATAATATTTTTAATAAATTGCACGACAAATGTTAAAACGACATTTAATGTCAAATTAACATCTCTAAAATAGCTCGCTCGACAGAATCAGCGTTCGCCCGGCAAATCAAACGTCAAACTAGTTGCCAGTAACAAAAATAAAATTTGACGTTTCAGTGAAATCATAGCCGGTTACATTTTTACTGGGTAATCGTAATATCTTAGCGGTAAACACTTATTTATTTAAGGGTTAATAAATGGTACGCTAAAAAATTTAATGGCCCTTTTTAAAATTTAATTATATAATACATACCGGTCTCCGTGACGAGACAGAATGTTAAATTACAGAAAACGCAAATATCGGAAGGCAAAGATCGAAAATCGAAAGATCAAAAAAAAATGGCGCATGGTAAACGGTACATACTCACTTAATTTGCGCGAGCAGGATACAACAGGAACAAGAGGAACATGCTTTTCCTCCCGTATTCTGCGCACGCACATTAATACGGGAGGAAAAGCCTGTTCCTCTTGTTCCTGTTGTATCCTGCTCGCGCAAATTAAGTGAGTATGTACCGTTTACCATGCACCCTTTTTTATCTTTCGATTTTCGATCTTTGCCTTCCGATATTTGCGTTTTCTGTAATTTAACATTCTGTCTCGTCACGTAGACCCAATACATATATATGTACATATATGTATTTTTTCTATTACTAAATTTAATAATTTTCTATTAATAAATTTAATAATAATTTGATATTGTACGAAAATGTTAAAAGTTTTACCTGAGATTTTGATCATGAGATTTTCGTAGAATTATGTCAAATTTTAATATGTCTTCACAGGTTATCCTGATATGAGACTGCGGCCAGATAATACATAAATAGCAAACATTTTATTTAAATATACATACATATGCACATATAAAATATATATAACACATTTAATTTTATTTAACAAAAATTCACATGCTACCCAAAAAATTTAAAGAAAAAAATGATAAAACATTATAGATTTATGAAAATGTGATTAGATTTTTCTACTTAAACGGATATTCTCGTATATAATATATCATAGCATCATCATTCACAGCCATTCGCCATCCATTGTTGGATTAAAGCCTCTCCAACAAGCTTCCACTCATCTCTGTTTTGGGCAACTCTCGTTCATATAATCCCACACATTTTTCTGATTTCATGCACCCATTTCCTCTGTGGCTTTCTTTGAACCCATTTACATTATCTCGGGTAGCATTCGAGAACTTCTTTCGTCCATTTATCGACCGTTTTTTAGCTACCTATTTCCATTTCAATTTCTTTACCCTCACCATTAAATCAACCACTTTTGTCATATTTCCAATCGTTGTTTATCTCTCCTCGTTATGCCAAACAGCGTTCTATACTTATTTGAGTGCTCTGGATACATTTTTAAAAAGTTCAAAAAATAATCATTTAAAATAAACATCAACGTTTAGAATTAAAATCTCTTACACTTTCAATTATGTACTTAACTATCAAATATGCTAGACGTTAATCACCCATATCTAAACACGTTCAGCGAATCAGTTTCACAAGCAAACTGATTTTATGATGCATTTTTAAAATATGATTACATTTCTGAAGCGATTTTAGACATTCAAACTCGTAATATGAATCAATCAATCAT
The DNA here is from genome assembly GCF_051622035.1 of Arctopsyche grandis. Taxonomy (NCBI): domain Eukaryota; kingdom Metazoa; phylum Arthropoda; class Insecta; order Trichoptera; family Hydropsychidae; genus Arctopsyche; species Arctopsyche grandis. The sequence continues at coordinate 16,303,342 of NC_135361.1, read as the reverse complement.
TGCATTTCGTAATAAGCACGTACGTATCGGCTCGATTTCACACGCTCCGACACGCCAATTTTACGCTTCCAACTTCTGAGAAGCAATAAATTAAAATCGCCAACATGTCGACGACAAATCCAGAGGCAGCTACTAATTGAAATTAATGAGGCATTATACATAGGAAAAAAGTTATAAGAGATCGTAGAAGCGTTCGAGGAAAGAGAGAGAGAACAGCTCGCAGACTTGTAGCAGAATATATTTTCATAAAAGGAGCGGTGGATGGAACCTGTTCGCTCATCCCAGTGCCGTCATTATGTCGTTTAGGTCTTTAATACCCATCTTGAGACACTCTCACGACACTGTGCTAATTCATTTTAAACTACTCCATATTTATATAAAGAAAATTAATTCAAAACTTGAATACCTACCCCATTTTATGTGGACAACGTAGTAATGATTTCGTTATATACATACATATATGTATGTACATTGTCATCCAGCGGGTTTCCGAAGGTTTCCAGAAACCCATTGCTAAAAATTTCCGGAAACACGTTGTTCCGATTATAAAATACCGTAAATTTTGTTAAAACTTTATTACAGCTTCAAAAAAATCTATAATTGAGATTAGTTAGATTCACAATTGATGGTTAACAGGTAGTTAATGAAATATGCACTTATGGACTCGAGTTTCCCATAAATATATATTTTTTTAACTTTACCGACAAAGACATGCTTTTTTCATTTGAAAAAAATAGTAAGAAGATCTATATTTACACCAAACAATTAATTTACTAGTTTATTTTAAATAATAATATTTTTGGGTATTTTTAGAAACATAGATGAAAGATATATGATATATGTACCGAAATGATATATTTACATTTTACTTAAGTTTTGAGGTTTATAAACTACGAGTTCCTTGAAAGGCTGCGAACACCTAAGTATATCCAAAAATTGAAATTAAATCCAAACGTTTTCAGAAAAAAATTCATCTGCTTATATTATGAAATAAAAATCAATGAATTTATAACTTGAATGCAGTCTGGCCCGAGCAGCATTTTTCATTAAATTTTGCCAATAATAAACAAAAAATTCTAAAATATTTCTTTTTCATATGTAATTACACTCATATTGGTATATTTCGCCGATAAAATCCCCTTGTGGTGCTAATAATCATATTCTATATGTATAAGAAACAAACTGTTCAATATTTCTATTTTGACTAGGACATATAAATTCTATTAATATTGGCATGTGTTGATGAATAAAATGCTCCGGTGACGATTTTTTTTAAATTTTATTATAATATATACTTCAGTATATATCTTGCTCCTCTATAATATATTTGCGTAAAAATAATATTATATTTTTGGAAACATTTATTCCGAAATTATGGCAAATGCACTATACGTATGTATTTAAACCGACAGAATCTTTATGATAATTTTTACTATCAAATCAATGTAACTTTGTTAGTTTGAAAATGTCAAATTTATAGATGCAGACAGCGTATATATGTACATACATACATATGTACATACATACATATGTACACATATAATAAGAAGATACGGAATAGATTTGAAAAGAAATTGAAAGCTATCAATTAACTTCACTGGGGCATGTTTTGCGGATGATTGCGTTTCCGAAGAAAATTTATCGATTGTATCAAATGGAAAATTTATATATGTTTATAGACTAAAAGATTGAGCATCTCTGATTCAAAAGGCATCATTATAATTAGCGGTGGTCGACCGAGCGACCACTCGACTTTTTCAATGCACTTTGTTTCAGCGACAATAACACAACACCGGATGGTGCATTCGACGTGAACCGAGCTGTGGTTTTTCACAATCTAGACATCTCATACCACATACATACGTATATAATAATAACACAATAGTACAACAAACGCACGATCCAACCTTTTATCAAAACAAAATAAAACTAGAAGGTTAATGTCACGAAAAATGGTTTAAAAATCTATTAGGCCAAAGGCTCGACATTTTCAACGGCACGACTTGCCTATTTTACTCATTACAGTCGATGACAATCCATTCTCGATAATAATTGGAAGAATCATATGCGCAATCTCGAATGTTGCATATGAGATGTGTTGTGTTGGCGGCGATAGTTTCTCGCATTGCATGCACTTTATGGATTGCATTGCAAGCTTTACGATTGGTTTTGCATGCATGAGTCACAGATACGGAAGTGCATTAGATTTTACCGTAAACTATCAGGTCGTGATCGCTTGTTCTTCACGGTACTACAAAACGTGTGTTTGAAATCCACTGTATTCAGAGCACACAAAAAAAGAAGTGAAAATGGGAAATGTGGAACTGGTTTTGTCTAATTGAATCGAGATCGATCTAATCTCGTAGAGATTGAATCGTTTGGTCCGTTTGAAAAATGCAATTTTCTTCTCACGAAAAAGACACTGCATTACAATAAAACCTGTTTGTTCCATTTTTTTTGTGTGTAATTTCCGCATTTAGTGGTTCTTTTTAGTAGTCGCTTATGCGATCGATTTCGCCGATAAGACAGATCTGTTTTGGATGTACGTGTTGTTAGGTTAACCGATATCTAATTTGGGCGCTGTTTGTTTTGATTCGAATCTTCTGTTCAAATTATGGTATTTTTGTAGGTGAATTCGAGTATTATTGTGTTAATTAAATTATGAATTTAAGCTGCGAGCAAAATACCATGACCGATGCTTGCTTGTATGAAAATCAAAGTCTCACGTCCCTGCATCAGAGCACAATGTAATTTAAAAAAAAAAACGAAATATAAAGAAGAAAGAGTACAGTACTACTTCCGGTTGACTAAAAATTACAACCTTTAATTTCTATGAGCTTCTAATGACAACTAGAAATACAAATGTAGACACAGCACGATTTACAACGAACTGTATATAATATGTACGTACATCCATATACTTAGCAGTCAGATTCAAGCACAATTTATTTCACACATGGAATGATTTAAAGCTTGTGTGTTGAAGAGATTGATAGACACTGAGATTTGGATTTTATTATAAAAAATAAAATAATGTAAGAAACTATACCGTAACAAAGTAATTCGAAATATTATTATATATCATTTGTTCAGCCGAATTATTCAAGCTGAAATTTTTACAATCTTTATACATATATGTATGTACATACAATTCACATGAAAGTTACATATATATATTTAACTTAAATTTATAATAATCGTGTCATTTTCGAATTTAAATTACTTCTACAAAAAAAATCAAAAAAAGGAAGAGTCCATAATATGTAAGCATTCTTGACATGTGTAAAAGCGTAAATATTCTTACTGCAAAGTATGGAATATGGATTACAATATTTTTCATCTTTCATGCACTATTTATATATAATACATAAATAAATAGGACTAATATATAATGTAGAAAAACAACAAAATTGTAAACGAGCAAAATCTTTCACAAAAAAACCTCATTCATAGCAAATGTCAAACCAATTTCAAGCTTTTCTTATATACGCCAAATGTAATAATTCATTATAATAAATAAATGATTCGCTATGTTTTGTAGGAAAGAATTGATCAATCCAAAATGACGACACAAAAAACCGAACAACATTCATGACAAATAATAACTCAACGGTTGATGCAATGCAGCATCAGCATTTCTCTATATACATATGTATTATGTATGTATTATAAATGTTCCAGTTGAAGTGTATCTTCCAGTTGTAATATATTTTGACTAGTATACGAGTATACATATTACGTCTAACCAGCGTACGTTGATTCATATGAAGAATTACATACATACATTCCAATTGGTCAAAATATAATACAAATGAAAATATGTACATCTCAAGTATAAGCAAAGCACAACCAATTTAAATGGAGAGGTTAGGTTTTTGTGAAAACGTAACGCGACTAGTAAATTGATTTGGAAAGTCCCATTTTTTGTTTTGAACACATTCTGTCATCTTTATACGATATACAATATTAGCAAATATTAACATATTATTGAATTCTAAAGCATTCGTAAAAACATCAAAACTGTCAAAGCTCAATATATATTACTAATAACGCACATTGTTTAAAGTGTAATTTCGCTTTTAGAAAGTGTAATTTACTAGTTGAATTGTATTCGAAAATTAATTACCTAAACCGCTATTTGGAATATATTACAAATAAAAATATACTTCGACTGAATTAATGACTGTAACATACTGTAACTGAATGACTGTAACATACCCCTATTTGTGCATATGTACATACAAATGTACTAAATGAAATACTATGATCTGACCGCAAGTCACCGATTTTTCAGGCGAATTTATTACACCGATATTAAAGTTATGTGAAATCCGTATGGAATTTCGTAAATAATCGTAATAAATGAAACTTGTCAATTCAAATACTGTTCATAAAGCATAATTTAAAAGTCAATGTTGATAACAATGAAATAAACGAATCTTGTATAATATAAACTGATATTTGATTTCTACAAGAAATCTAAAACTAAGGTGTACGTATATAGATTAGGCATAAATACACGGGGCGAATCCATTTCATCCCCGATGATTTTTAAATTTTATTTTACAAAGATATATTCCAGGAAGGCTTGACAAGCTGAAGAAGCTGAAGAACGCGACATTAACACTTAATTAATTAATCCTTTGAGAAATCTATGGATTTTAGGTTTGTAAATACTTTTTACAAATTGTACATAGATTAAATACAGAAGATTTGTGACAGCAGGTAGGATGATTTTTTGTCAATTTTGAGGAACGGTTTCAACAATGATCAGATAAATTGGCAAACTCTGATAAGAAACGATCGACATGGACTCATACATATCCAAGTCTAAATAGCAGTATAGCGGAATCGAAACCAATAATCACTTGGTGCTAAGCATACACGCTACCACTGAGCCATACTGCTGGCCAAAGATATGTAATATATGTATGTATATAGATTTTCGTCAAAGCATGAGCTCAAAATATCAAAAAGTATCATCACATTTACACACATCTGTTGACACTTGTTGCTTGTGTGGCTTAGGATTTCAATATACACTCAAAGTATGTTGATTCACATCGATATTGAAATCACACGTTTTAAACACATATAGCACTGAACTGTTAATATACATATAATATATACAGGAGGGTTCCGAATTATGGAATGGTACTACCTCTTGGTGGTGTTGCGTCTCTCTGAGGCCACCTATAGTCGACTGAGCCGACTCCATCCTGGTTGAGTGCCGGTGTCGAGGAACGCGGAGTCACGCGCGAGTGAACCCCCTCCGATGAAGAAGAGGATGTACAGCTGGCGAGGGTACCCTCTGATTTCGGAGGGGTCACTACTATGAAGGGGGCGCAGCCTTCGGGGGCGCAGGCGTCGGGGGCGCGCCACCACTCGGCGCGGCGCTCCTTGTTCAACTTGTTCTGCTTCACGCGCCGCACTGTGCGGCTCGCCATCACAACCACCCCATCTTACACCAGACTTGCATCAGTCAATTTCGACGAAACGTCTCTAGAGTTGTGCCATTATGGTTTGACATTTTCACTGAACGATATTTTGCGGTAAATTATACGCACGAGTGCGTATACGGCCGGTGTAAGTTTTGGTTCACACGCGATGCGGCAGAGATACGGGCGATTATAATAGTCGACTTTTACGCAAGTCACTGTGATCAAAACAATTTAATTTCGTTAAATCATATTTTAAATATCATAATATTTGTATTATGATAAAACAGACATGACTCATTTTATTTGTGCGCGAGTTTTAAATATGTACGTATACATGTAAATTTTTTCATGCTGATAAAATTCCGATGTCATAATTGCTATAAATATAATTTTAAGAGATTTGCATACAATATAATATTCCTCTTCATGTTACAATTCACTCAATATTTGACTAATACGGACAGACTAAAGCTCATTGAACTGAAACGAATCGATCGACCGATTCGCATGTCACAACGAATTCCAAACACAAAAACCAGACAAGACAGATTAATGCGTCCCACACACGAAAAACGATGGCATTCTTTGCATAGTTTTCTACCTATTTAATTAACCTTTTCAGTGTCAAGAAATTAGTATGAGCAATTTGAATATTAAAATCATAATACCATTTTCAGATATTTTTATACCAAAACATATATTTTAATACAATATTTATGAGTTAGATGTATTTTAAGCATATTTATTATAAAAACATGTGCAGTATATTTTCATGCACATAATTTATGTGAATAATGACCTAGTTGTAATTAATTTTAAATGTAGAGAAATTTTGTCAGTTTGCTCTAGTTTTCGTGAATTCATAAGTGAAACTTACTCTATTGCTCAAATTACTCTATTGCTTAAATATAGGATACTTCGATTTATGATACATTCAATTTTCTTCCTGAAAATGTTTGTTATATTATATATTATACAAAATGCTTACATGTATCATGCTAATTTAATGTAAGCCAACATCATGAATAATAAATATAAACAGTTAAGTTTGCATTTTCGCCCTCAATCATAAAGTTTCACATTGTATACTATTTTCAACATGTTACAATGGCTAAATTATCATAATAGTAACACTGAAAGAGTTTACTATTGACGTGTTGATATTTAATTCTATTTTAAGCTTTTAAAAGTGCAACGTTTGCAAATTTAACCGGTTCCGGACGCAAAGCTCTAGTGTCATCTGAATTATAGGAACCGGTTCAGTTACGCAACAACCGACCGGTTTTCACGACCGGAAATCATTAGAGGAAAACCACGCGGTGAAAAGCCAACCCCGAAAGGTTCGCACTGTACCCAAGATGTAGTATATACACGTGTGCATACATCAAAGCTTGAGTAATTGACATTATCGAAAATCTCCGAGCTTAGCCTTTATCGCGTCAGACCCTGACGGGTCGGCTTTAATCCGTTAATTGGTTCGATTTCGAGGAATGCGACCGAATTGAGTTAACACTTTGGACACGTTTTGATAAAGACGAAAATGCACGTATGTATGCGAGAGATGTTTTAAGTGTCGAAACGGCGAATGCCAGTGGCGTACTGGATTAGAGTTTTGCGATTGTCAAGCCGATGCTCTCATTGTTACGCTCGGTTTTCACATGACGCTTCTTAATATCACCGGAACGACCTCAAAGCGGGTCGAAGAAAAACAGACGAAAGAAGATGAAATTTTTGGCCTCGTTCCTCACGACGTTTGCAATTTCACTGTATGATGTGAGGAATATAGTGCGAGGAACTGTCATAAAGTTGTCATTGAAATGCGACATGCACTCGAAAAGAGGGAGCAGAAGACAATACAAGTAAAAATGCCATACATACATATATTTTTATCAAACAACATATATTTTATTTCAAAAGAAGCGGCGAAGGTAATATGTATGTGTATATTTTCTGCGAATTTGAAACATGGACAAAGGAAGCACTCGTATTGTGCTCAAAAGGATATGAAACGAAAAGAAAGGAAAACCGGATGGTTGTTGAGAAGATGACCTAGGAAAATATGTGGAATATACACAATACATGTATGTATATAAGTTGTGTAAAACATACATGAATAAATGCGAAACGATTGTATAGGAATTCGCCCACAATGAATCGAAGTTTTTATAAAATTTGATGCCATGAAGAATGACACCGGAATTTTAACCCTAGTACAGATACTACAATTTTCTAACACAGACGAATACGGTGCTTCCCTTATGTATATGGCCTGTTTTTTTTATTTATTATCATTTTATATGATGGGTAATTGATTATAAAAGTCAAAATATGATCTTTGTTGATTAAATAAAATATATTTTAATTCAAAATAATAAATGCCACCTTGGGAAAAATAAGTAAGTAAGTTTACTTAGTTCCATATTATACGGGTATTATTTTTATTAAAAATAAAAACAATTTATTTATATCAATTAAAATAAATGTCTGACATTAGAGCCGTAATAATCAACATGCGGCTCGCGGGCCACATATTGATTATTTATTTTATTCCATACTTATCGGGTTTTTGATAACACATTGTCGAAAAGGACATTTAAAAACTCATTCCGACACATAATTAGACGAATGGAATGAGTGAAAATCAAATATAATGTTATCTTTGAATATAAAATATTATCTTATATACTTAATATTATCCCAAATATCTAAAATAGTAAAAATCATGTATTTTTGTCTCATTAACATTTACTATTTATATCATTGAATGGAATAAAATGCAGCAAAACTTTGAAAATGCATAAAACCATAGTAATTGCATTTATCAGTCCAATGGACGCTTGTATCCGGTTGCGATGCAAAAATTTGTTTAATTTTGTTCTGACGACCGTAGAAGTCTTAAAATGTTTTATAATAATAAATAAAAAGGTAATTAATCAACAAAGGAAGAAGTAGAAGGATATTAACGAATTGTTTTACAATAATTGAGTTATTGAAATGTTAAGAGGCGAGTGGTTCCACAGGACCCACATTATCCGGGTTAGGGTTAAGATCAAGGAATTTTTTTAAGGAAATTCATCTGCATACATATATATATATATATATATATATGTATATATATATATATATATATGTATATATATATATATATATATATATATATATATATATATATATACATATATACATATATATGTATATATACATATGTGTAATATATGCATGATTCTTTTTATTTTGAATTCAAAGGACGAGATAACCGTCTATCTGTCTGAAATACGCCGCATCCTAATTAAAGTGCAATGCCGAACGAAATGTCGGAATCCGGTCTATGTTAATTGTTCGTCAGTTCCGATCGATCGGATCGAGATCGGTATCCGAACATTTCTGATCCTTTTACGGATTGATTTGCCTGTGTTAGTAGGAGTGAGTCAAGCCAGTAAATCATTCTCTCGTAGCGAGATGCCATTACATAGACAGAAGTCCATTAAAAACGGTTCGATTTTGAATCGATACAACTATCGCATGCAACTTTAAGGAGATACATACGTACGTGGTATATATTTCACGCCTACACAGCAATAATATATACCACAAGGTAGTTATCGGAAAACGATAGTGTATCACGGATGAAAATCGAAGGTCGCATACGAGATAATTCACGATCGAAAAATAAGGAAATTACGATCGCGACTGTTTGTCGGCGTTGAAACAAGAGCGTAAATGCCATCCAGACATTATTTAATGTCGATTGTTGTGACGTTTTACGAGATTGAACCGTTCAGAAGGCATGTGATGCAATCTTACAACAGCATCAGCGTGGGTGTTGCTTATCTAAAATGATATAAAATAAATAAATAAGACATTGCACACGCGCCTTCCGCCTTTTTAATTTAATGGACAGTTTAAAAAGACTCCGTTATAACGGGAGGAGATTATTCAAGTTGTCAGGTATACATACATACATATACCCGTTCGATTCTCATTATCCCATTGTTGATACGATATTAATTAAATTATTTATTAAAATTCTTCAGAATACATTGTTCGGTGATTGAACGGTGCCGTATGAGAGGAAACATCAAAGAAAATCAAGATGCGAGTATATCATGTGAGTATGTTTCGTTCGGTATATTAATTTTCTTTGTTCTTGGCGATGTAAAATTCGGATATATTCTGGGCTCAAAGCTTTGAAGTGTATTTAGCGCACGATCGTACATAATTGTTTTTCATTTTCAATTAAAAATTATTAATTTTGCAATGGTTTCATAATATAGAAATGAGTTGCTGCTGTAATAATACGAAATTGAAAACGCTAACTGCAAATGATTAAATTCTTAAGACATGACTAGTACTTACTACATAAGTCACGCGTTATATATATATATATATATATATATATATATATATATATATATATATATATATATATATATATATATATATATATATATATATATATATATATATATATATATATATATATATATATATAAATAACGTTGTTAATTAAAGATAAAATTTAAATACTAATAAGGTAAACGACAAGTCCATTCACATGATACTAAGCTTACTAATGCGATAAACATGTTCTACATTAGAACATGTTTATCGCATTAGTAAGCTTAGTATCATGTGAATGGACTTGTCGTTTACCTTATTAGTATTTAAATTTTATCTTTAATTAACAACGTTATTTATATATATATATATATATATATATATATATATATATATATATATATATATATATATATATATATATATATATATATATATATATATATATATATATATATATATATATATATATATATATATATATATATATATATATATATAAATAACGTTGTTAATTAAAGATAAAATTTAAATACTAATAAGGTAAACGACAAGTCCATTCACATGATACTAAGCTTACTAATGCGATAAACATGTTCTAATGTATTATAATAATAATTAAAACGAAGAGATTCAGGTTAATTGTACATTGAATTGTTTGTATGCGTAAGCTTTGGACATTTTCAGTGTACGCAACTTATAATGTACGTACATATTCTCATAGCATATTTTCGAAAGTAAAACTACGGTTTATCTAGAAATAAAATCTCGCTTATTGTATGTACATATGCGATGTTAGCAAATTGATGGATTAACAAAGAGGAAAAAAATGTTTTTCGTAGTAGGACGAGGTCGTTCAATCATCTCTAGCAAGTGGTTACTCTCACTTTGATTGATCTCCTCATGGTAAATGGATAACACGCGATGTTGACCATAAAAAGAAATACTACCTATGTACATATGTTTCGGTCATCGTGCTCTCTATGTGTACGACATTTGAAAAAAAGAGCAAAACCGCATCCTCTAAGTATAGAGGCAATTTAATTTGCATGCGGTATCAACACAACCTATCATTACTTTCTGTTGAAATTCCAAGAAGGGAAAATATGAAAATTATGGCTAAGACATCTACGGAAAAAATGAACTTGAAACCTTAAATATTTGTGATGTGTTTAAATGTGCACATCACAAACAAAAAAAAGGATGGTTGGTGGAACTGTTACATAGAGCTGTCAATCATCACATAATAGATAATCAGCCGATCGTATAAGTCCAATTTTTTAACATAAAATTGGCATATAATTTAAGGGGATGAACTGTTTTCTAAACATTGTCTGTACAAATATGTATATGCATACATATAGTTCGTATTTAATTATGAAACCTAAAAAGGTAGGGCCTAAAAACATTTTTCGTCGAATTTTTTACTGCTTCCCATTAACATATCCAAACTATCAATTTCAAAAAAGACAAAGCAATTTACTCGAACATAAATAATTCGTACGAAATGCGGCCGTGATTTAAGCATTGAAAGGTTTCCAATAAATTAATAAAATTAGCCAAAATCAAAGCGATTTTCCCGCGGAAAATTTAGTGTTATGAAACTGCGGACCGGAAAAAGCGATTTAATTTACGATGCCATCGAACTTTACGATTTCTACTACAAACTGAATCACAAATTACAACATTTCGTTCGATATTTTTGAATGAAACGTGTGGGACGATCGCTCGTTCTATATATTTAAGTCCTACACATTAATATGTAGACATGTCGATATCCGAGTCAATTAAATTGAGTGAACTATGGATGTTTTATAAAAAAAAATCTATCAGCTGCTGCCTTTCCACCAGATAAATTACGAAAGTTCAATATAAACATCGAGAAATTAATTGTATCTAAAGCTAAACACGTCGAAAAATTTTTAAGTTTTATATCTGGGTTGTAAAAATAATGCATAAAAACGTATATATGTACATATGCAGTAAAACACGAACTTTAATGCCGAACTGTCAATAAATTTTATTTTTTAAATTTTATGCGACACATTCAACACGATCTTATTATAATCTTCCAGGGAATCTATAAAATAAATCGAGATTTTTAGCGCATGCATACTTAAAATCCATTCATTATATAAATAAAAGAGAATTAAAGCCGCAAGTTTAAAGTATCGAATTTATAGCCGAAAGTTTCGATATATATATATATATATATATATATATATATATATATATATATATATATATATATATTTAAACAAAAATGCTCGTAAAATTTCCGTCCAAAAAGAGTGGGATTAAGTTTAACTTAAACTCAATTAAAGTATTAACTGTAAATTATTCACATCGTTAAATAATTTTTTTACCAACCGTAAATGAACCAGAATTACGTACGTGGAAAAAAGATAAGCGAGATGAACAAGTTTAAACTTATATACATATGTAATTTCATCATCATCATATTCACCATCCACTGCTGGATAAAAACCTATACAACCAGCTTCCATTTGTCTCTGTTTTGCGCAACTCTATTCCATCTCACCCCACACATTTTTGTAATTACATCTACCCATGTTCCTTGCGGCCTTCCTTTCAACCTTTTCAGTTCTTTCGGGTACCATTCCAGCACTTTCTTTGTCAATCTTTCAACATTCATTCTTCTAGCCAAGTGACTCGCCTATTGCAATTTGAATGTCTTCGCTCTCCTCTACTATCTATATAAAAATACCCTTATAATACTTCTTAACCATGTACTCTACGTTTTATATCGTTCCTTGTTTTGCATTGTGCTACTTCTTTGAGAGAATTGGACTTTGTGTAACATTTTGGCGTCCAATGTCCAAGTCTCACATCCATACGCCGTCATTGGCAAAAAAAATTGGTCGAATTTTCTTTAGGCAAAGTAGCATTTTTGATTTCTTTAGCCCTCCACTTTAATTTAATGCACTTCATTTTAATTTCATGTTTCTTTAATACAAGATACAATATATAAGCATATAAATATGTATATGTACCAAGAAGGCCTAACAGTAAACCTCAATGCGCCTTCCTGGCCAATTATAAACATCGACAAACAATTTATAGAGCATCATAGATACATCTTTGGATAAATTTAGCAACCGTTTTTGCAGCATTTTATAAATCAGCGAAATTGAAATGCTGAAACCTCAAATTATTGCGAAAAAAAGGAGAAGGCTGCCAATTTTTCAGACAAATTGGCAAACTATGATAGAAAACGATTGACCTAGAGTCAGACATCCGAGGTCTGGCTAACAGCACCGGGCAAGGCATTGAACCCGTGACCACTGAGTAGAAAGCATTACACGCTAACCACTAATCTATGCTGCTGGTTATAATTTATAGATTTAAAAATGTATGTACATATATAAGCATGTCAGGTCCACAGTTTAATTTAGAAACACCAAATTTGGTATACTATCTAGTGATATTGGATGATCGCATAAGTTCATACCTAATTTTCATATATGACCGTAAAGGTTTTTTGGCGCTAAATATAATATAATACATATAACAGTTTTGATAGTTTGATAGTCTAATAATTTCCAGCTATGCCGGTAGTATTTCTTATATTAAAAAGATTTTTTTTATATAAACTTTGCGATTTGATTAAAGCTAAATTTTCGGTTGAATACCGTGTTGGTAATTTTATAACAAGGTGATACTTAGAAAGGCGTAAGGAATATTCTTAATGACACATAAAATCATAGAACAAAGCGTCATTTAAGACGTTTCTCGTATTTTTTACACCGCGTTCAATTACATTCTAGTTTTTTTCATTTTCGTTTCCTCATTGCGCAATTTAGCCTAGTAATTGTGGGGCATCTTTTTTAATTGCATTTTTCTTTTCAGAACACTTTCATCTGTTATCCGGCTAGAATCGTCTCAGTTCCAGAACTCATTGCGTATTCATACATTACGAACAATGAGAAATCATTGATATTTTATTGTTCGAATCACCATAAACCGTCATTACTGTTACGGTTATCGGCCGTGATGGAACGTATCTCAATTATCGAACATCAATCGAACGAGCGTAATTTTCAAAGGCCGTGCGAACACAGGTACATCACTATTGTACGGCTGTATAACACACCATACCACATAGCACAATAGAAATTATCGCCGAGTATACATATGTATGTATGTATCTAACTACACTCGTTTATGTATAAAACGGAATAGAGAAGAGAAAATGGCGACATTAATTCGGTCCAGACTCAGCGTATACTCGACGTACGATACCATTGTTTCCAGATACGGACTCAATTAATGCAAATTATTTTTTTATACGAGGCTCGATTGTTTATCTGGGTATGCAAATTGAGATGTCGGTAAAGAGCAATCCGTTTTGTAGAACTGCTTTTAAGATCTGCATTACTTTTCTACATAATATATACTATACATAACAACGCAAGGTGATCTTATGCATACTTGCACGTAAACTGGTCTTTTGAATTGAGTTATAATGTTAATCGTTTATATCAATAATTATATGATAATTGAATATACCTATACATAGCATATGAACGATAATCAGCTGACAAATCTACAATTGGGAATCAGTTGATTGAATGAGTCCAATTTGATGTTGTGTGATAGTTGCACGAGCGGGCCTACCTATCAATCAATGCGATGGCCTTGATTCGGATTAAAATCAGCAATAGTTATGTTAAACTTGGATTATATCAGTATTTTTTTAAATACTTTTTTGCGTGTGCGTAAACGTTTAATTCTACGTACAATCTAACATGTATGTGCGCTGTCGAAAACTAAGTACAAACTAAGGTCACGGAATGCGGAGCCTTTTCATTCACTTTATGATAAACTGGTCTAATTAAAATAATTCATGCCCACGGCATACTCGTATGATACTATGATATATTTAATTATATTTTATAATAATGCAATTTTACTTTTTATCACTTGGTAAATTAGATTTGGAAATAAAATTTGCACCGCTTAATTTCCATTTATATTATCCAGCACTGCACGTCAACAATGCACGGAAAAGACTACTTCTATTCATACTATACAGCAGCAGCCGTTTTCAGCGCGTTCATACTTGTTTTTGACGAGTGCAAGGCAAAATCAGCTGACATGTACATTACAGAGCGTAACGTTGAGTCAACATTGTCACAGTATGGCGTTTCCGAAAATATTCACATGTACACGGCAGCAATTTCGTTAGTACGGGTGCACTCGCCACTATGACATCACGTCTCGCGTGAATATTTCCACAATAGTCAAAGAAAATCATCTCTGCTTGATACGTTTCGGTGACATGTACTGTATAATATGAATAGATAGTGTCGGTTTTTGCTCTTTAAGATACGCCACGTACACCTTACGGAACATATGAATGTGTCCATATAGAATGTACTAAATAATATTTTTCTTACGGTTTACGTGTAGTTGCCGACTTTAGCTATACTGGTATAAACGAATCTTTATATTATGTAAAATATAATGATATTAAATTCATTCATGAAAATACTATGCAAATATTGAAACATGAAACGGATTTATTATGAATGAAAATAGCAGACTTGTATCCAGCGCTTTGGTTTATAATAGACATGTACATACATATGTGTTTCATACCAAATTTATAATAGAAGTCAGAGGTAAGACAATAGATATAAATCATACTAGATTGAAATATAATATACGCTTACGATATCAAGTATACAGATGATTTATTTACGCTATGATAGTACATGAAAAAAAAATAACAACGTATATGGAAAGTTTTTGTTTTTACTACCGCGTACAAAATAGTCGATAAAAATCTAACAATCGATCATGTCGCGGTTAATTGACAGTGGATTTTTACCGTTATTTACTTTTTAAACAATCAACAACATATTATATACGAGTTATTCAAGTTTCACATTTGGAACAATCGAATCGTTTCGACCCGAAAAGGTTCGTGGTGTCATTCAAAAAAAAAAAATGTTTGAAAGGCGTCGTTCTCAAAACGACGAGAAACAATCGTTGAAATCGATTTTTAATGAATGTCTTATAACGAGTGCAAAAATAATTATAAATATTTCACTTTTGACAGTCGGTAAACATCGAAGAGCCTGTCATGAATCATCACGACACGTTCCGTTATTAGAAACAAAGTAGTTTTCGACATTTAATATGATTGGGACACGATCAAAAATATTTTCATAAATGGCCGTAAGCTATTTTGAGTTATGTACGGCGTGTAATAAATGACTGGTCGATCATGAGGTCATGGCTTTCGATCTTTTTTGGTCGATTAAAATAAATAATAATTTACACATCGTCGATTGTTGCAGATGCTTGTTTAGACAGAGAACTCAGTGAACTTTTCGGTGTTAAAATTAAAGGCTTTTCACCAAACGAACCTTGAAAAGCACTTTGTGCCGGTACAATACGAGAATAATGCACAATGGAAAAAATAATAATGAAGCTTGCATTATGTATTTTAAAAGAATAAAAAAACTGATTGAGACATAATGCATTTTGATAAGTATCATAATTTTCGTAATTCTATCGATAAAAAAAAATAAATTCGAAAGATCTTATGCGAATTTTTTCGATATCCAATTCCTGACATTCATTTAAGAGCTACCGATTGCGTCATTCTAAAGCTACCGGTTAATGTATTATATTAACATATACAATACCAAACAAAGCGCATATTTTCCAAACAACTTTGAACTGAATATTAATCTATAGAAAATGTTCTAAAGAATTAGAAGTAGACATTGACCTCTCAAATTAATTGATCAGTTCTTCAATACGAAGCAAAATCAAGTACGACATGATTTTTCAATGGATTTTAAAATTAAATTGTGCAAAAAATATCTAAAATCGATAAAACTTTCCGAAAAATTTAAACAGTGTAAATTACATGATATAAACAATCAATACAATGGCATGAATAATCGATTACATCTCGGAATTAAGATTAACGATCGCCTCACAGCGTGCGAAACAACCTCCAAACTCTACATATTATATGATATTAACTGCAGAGAAAACGTTAAAAATGTCAAAGCGCACACATAAATAACTAAATTTTGGTTAATTTGCCAAAATGTTGTGACATTCGATACTATATTATACATTTTTAATCAAAATTCATAATAATTCAACACACACATACAATGCTAGTCCAAATCGGAATTGATATATGGAAAAATACATATTGTTTATCAAATTTTACTTCTGAATAATATATTGGAACATAAATTTTACGAGCCTAAATCATAATACACATGTGCTACAAATAAATTTAAATGCGAATATCTTTCACAACGAATGAGTCACATCTTTTTGAATTTATATAAATCAAGGTTACAATCTTATCATCTTATTTATGAAATACGAACGACTTTACTGAATATATGTAGTTTGGTATAATGACGGGAGCCGAATCGAATCCGAATAAAGTAAAGCAAATTGTTATATAAAATAAATCAAACATTAACAAATTTCTCTTTTAATATACATATATAGGTATAAATTGATATAATATGTATAAATCAAACCCCTTGGGTCTATCGGCTTTGCCGCCCCTCCCAAGTATGTTAAATAAATAAATAAATGTTCTGAATTTTTATAAGCATTTGTAAATCTATTATTGTTTTTGATGAGTATTTTGTATGAATTCGAAGTAGCGATCATCTCCATTGAAGATGTTCAATTTAAATAAAATATATTTATGAATTGTTATTTTAGTGATAAAATTGCACCAACTAAAAAAAGGCGATTGAGAACATCGCAATACTCTACAGGAAGTTTGCTTTAATCTCCCGACACTTTTCCGAAGCTTTCGCACTACCCGGAAAATTCATTTTCATTACGTATCCCGATACGACCGCACACACGACATCAATCGAACAAAAGTCTCAAAGGAACACAATGAGCTTTTGTCATACATACGACACATCAGATAGTGCGTACGATGGGTTGGGGAAAGGGGGGTTTACTCGCATCTCAGTTTGAGAACCGAGGAAAAACGCACAGTGGCGGCACGCGACGTTCACCCGCTAAAAATGTTTTGTCGAGACTGGAGATTGAAAATGTCGGTCTCGAGTCGACGATTTTTCGCCTTTGACGGTAAGTTACGCTTACGACACGGTATATGAGTGTAATTGCGCGTACCGAAACGAACACACATAGGAAATTCTCACACATACACGTTCACCTATGGACTTTTCCGCATCGAAAAGCTCGGCGAGGGTCAGCTGACCGAAACGACGTGATGGTCTGAAAGTTGACGTGGTCTATCCGCGTTCACTGTAGCGTCAGTGAAATCGTTAGTATCTTACGCTGGTGCCGTAAGAAGTTTCATTCAATTTCAGAGTCTGTTGCGTGCTGGGTAAGTACTACTACATACATACATATATGGTTCGAATGAAGTTTATGTAATGAATATCACGCATAGTATGGATATAAAATGAAAAATTAGCTTTTGATATAGAGCTATTTCAAAATTCAGGGTGCATATTAGCGGTACAAAAAACTGGCATCTATAAAATCGGTATAAATCTAAAAATAATAATTTTTATATGCTCCGTTGAGTAGAGAAATAATAATCTACTTACAGACAGTCCGCAGTATTGCTTTAAAGTTATGCTAAAATTTTATAAATTTTGTTTGAAATCTAGTAAATGAACGTAAAAAACGAAACTATTGTCAATTTTAATGATGTTCATAATGTAAATGTGCAAAAAAAGTGGCGACGATGATAAAATTAGCGAAGTTTTGTGGAACAGCAAATCTGGCGTATTAATTTATATACATTTTGAATGGTTGCATAAGTTCATGCCCGATTTTCATTAAGCATTTTCGTAGTAGACGGGCATGAACTTATGCAATCACATATTTCACTTCACTTCGTTCATGAACATACTAGTTTGTTCACACACGAGCTATTGCTTTTATTTTAAGTGCTAGTTGTCAAAAGCTATATTCAAATGGACTCACCAGGTGTCGCATGAAACTTTTAATTGTCAAAACCTTTGAGATATCAAAACGTCTAGTATTTAAAAGGGAATTTCTATGGAATCCAGATTACAACATTGCCAAAATTCGCATTTCTGCCAATATCTAAAATATTGCAAGAAAGAGGATAGGACAAACAATTGAGAATACTTCAACTTATGCCAAATAAACTACATAGTTCCTTTGTCAATTTGTTCTTTTGTGTACATTATAATTGGCTAGATTGGTTCGTGTATGAACAAACTAGTATGTCCATGAACAAATGAAATGTACACTTGGACTGTGACATATGTATGTACATACATATATGAACCATTTGTATATTGATATTTGGCTTTGAATTCTTTGTTAAACTAAGATATTAAAAAATTGGCAGAGTTGAAAATGTTTAAAAAATTATCAAAAAATATGTTGCATTTTGTAACAGAACCACATATTTACATACATATATAAATATATTAGGTCTTGATCTTCATTATGTCAATTCAGTTTATGAACATTCGATAGTCATTTTATTCATTTGAAGGATTTTCTATGACTCAATGAAAGTTAAGACTTAACCACTATAATCAATTATACAAATACATACATTCTCAACGAATATCAACATATGGATATTAAACAATTCGAATAAAAAATTAAGCAATGTTTATTGCTTTAATTGTATGTTTAAATACGATATTGACTGGTACCATATGTATGTAATTAATAACATTAAGAAACATAATCATCGAGTACGTACAGCAAAATGGATATAATTCTATACAAAGTTTTCAGTACGTATTTATTTTGAAAGTACCTACTTGGAGTATTTACATATAAATGAAATTGGGCAATAATAGAGATTTGTGATACGGCGATACCACTGAGATAATTTATAAAAGATAATAAAAGTACATTTTAATACAATTGCCCAACGGTTGGAAAACAATGGCAAACTTAAGGGCGTAAACTGTAAGGCATATCTTGTGATTAATTGGACACTTTCATACAATGAAAGAAAAAGTGGGTCAAAATTTCATATTATTTATGGTAGGTCTTTTTTATTATTTACGGTTAGGAAACGATTTTAATTGTTTTCGTACGGCAGAGATTTTCTCGCGAAAAACTGGTTCAATTTTCATGCGAAACGACAATCCCAACAAACAACTCGACGAATATTATATAGGTAATACATAATCCAATATTTTATACAGCTGCATTGAAAGTCGTGTTATTCATTTTATTTTTTAATTTATCGCGGTCAACCCCATAAAGTTGTGATTTATGTAACATTTTCCGAATGGAACACATATGGTATATGAATACACACATCAATTTCGATAGAATCTATAAAGATGTCCGATGTTCTAAACACGTTTAAAAATCCGACATTGGAATTGGACGAGGTTTTAAATTTCAATACAAATTGCTTTTTGACAAGCGAAAAGTTCATTTCGTCCGAACTGTAATGAGATGCAGATCAATGCTCGCTTTATTGTGATACATTAGAATACTATTCTTGCATTTAATTTATCTCAATTTCGACCGATGCATTAGTGGAATCCGATTTGATTACATCGCACGCTAAGAGCTCTGCGGACCATGGAAATGTATGGATCTTTTGTAATGTGTAACGGCTCGAAAACACGAGGCAAGATTGAAACGAGCGAACGCCATTTAAATATTTTCAATTGTACAAAATTGCCACGTGTACGCTCGCGAGATAATATCAATTGAAAAATAAATAAATGTGTGTACATATGTTGTTTAAACTTTCACTGTCGTTAAAATAGCGCTTATCATCTCGATCGAGCAGCATCGGAAAGAAGTGGTCCGTTAACGCGTTCGTGCGTTACGAAAAAATAATATATATAATACATAACGATGTGTTTTTGCAATGATTGATCCATGAGAAGTGTATTACACACGTGTCTGGTCGGCAACTTATCAACTATGGCCAAAGAGCAATTGCGTTTCCAGTGAAGGAATCGCGTGCGATCGTTCAATTTCGTCTGATTCGCACGCAATTTGATTCAAGATTTTAATGCTAATTATGAAGAATATTAACAAATAGAGTTGACTCGGTGACGAAACGAATTCCCACGTCAAATTCGGCTTTTTATAATCAACATTTATGCATTTCGGGGTGTAATTATTGCCGATCGAAGTGAAAAGAGACGCGCTCGTCTCCCATTGTGTATGTTGTACACGATGAAAATAGCGAATGACGGACGTCGTGGAAATTGTTACTCTACAATTGTTTTTTGTACATCGTGAATATTAACGATATTCGAGTGGAAATGATTTATTCCTTTCAGTGCGTATCGCGTGCTCGGTTTTGTTTGGTGTGTGTGTCCAATAAAATTTTCAGCACATCACGATCGACCATTATGGTTAAACAGCATGTAATTATTCGCCGGTTCTTTCTCTCGAAGTTTTCGGCTTCGTGACTGGGTGTGTTATCCAATCTCAGAAATAAACAACTATTCTACGATATGTACGTTTACGCGCAATTCATACACTGCAAAAGTGAATCAAGTCCATCGTTGAACATACACAATATAAAGCAAATACTTCATAATCATATAAAGAAATAATATTTTGGAAGCATTTGATGATAAGCTACATACATACATACATGTATGCTCAATAACAACGTTTCAAATCAATATTTCGTTTACTAGATTCAATGGTAGATGGCAACT
This sequence comes from Arctopsyche grandis, assembly GCF_051622035.1. Classification (NCBI taxonomy): domain Eukaryota; kingdom Metazoa; phylum Arthropoda; class Insecta; order Trichoptera; family Hydropsychidae; genus Arctopsyche; species Arctopsyche grandis. The sequence continues at coordinate 16,281,873 of NC_135361.1, read as the reverse complement.
ACATATGTATGTACCTATATAACACATATTTATTTACATATTTGTTAAATCAGAACCAACTGATAGCACTGAGCAACAAACAAAAAAACAGAACTTCATCTATTGTTACTACGTAATAAAGTAAAAAAGACCAGACCGGAGACTAATCAATATTTACTGCATAATAGCACGGAAAAAAATGTGTAAAAAAATATATTATTGACTTTTAAAATTCGCTAGATAGTTAATTATAAGTATGTATTTTAAACCAACAAAAAAATCAATAGAAAAAACATGTGACTATTGATGCCAATATTCACTTTGAGCACAGAAATACTAAGTTTTGAGTTAAGGATAGCAAAAGCCAAAAAAAAAATTAAAATTGCGCATTTTTTATACGCATCTATCTCATAAATGAAAGCAAACCAACAGTCATTATTATATTCGTATTCAACGGATAAAACTTAATAAAAATTGTTGTCTCCACTCAGGTAACTAAAAATCGTTATTTTTTGTTTTTCAGGGTAGTCGAAATGCCCAAAATTTCACGTACATAAACTGGGATATTAATATGTATATATGTACATACACAGGTAGCATATATGTATAGAAGAGAATATATAAAATATATATGTACAATGGTAAATAAACAAGACTCAAAGAAGAATGGAACGCTGTATGCTCGGCATAACGAGGAAAGACAGAAAGCGGAATAAGTGGGTGAGAAATATGACAAGAGACATAGTGGATAGAGTAAAGAGATTGAAATGGCAATGGGCGGGCCACGTGGCTAGAAGATTGGACGAAAGGTGGACAAAATAAGTGCTGGAATGGTACCTGATAGAACGCAAAAGGGTAAAAGGAAGATCGCAGGGAAGGTGGGTAGACTAAATTAGGAAAATGAGTGGGGTGAGATGGATGAGAATTGTGCAAAACAGAGACTAGTGGAAGCGTGTTGCAGACGCCTTCATCCAATAATGGATGGTGAGTGGCTGTAGATGATGATGATGATGATGAAATAAACAAGGTCCATGAAGGAGAAAAAATAATACATATATAATCTAAATGAAAATGATGAATTTAATGGAATCAAAATCTAATTTGGAAAATGATGAAAATATGGAAAAGATCCCTCAAAATGTACAATATGTACATATGTACATACTAGATAAAAGATTTTGATACATGTATAAACACATGCTAGATAAAAGATTTTTCTGTAAGTCGTCCAAAAATTTTATGAAGTCAATTAATGAATATTTCAATTTAGGGCGTGTCAAAAGGATAATATAAATCGTGACATATTAAGTCATCCAGCTTGAAACTATGTGGAAGGGGAACTATTTCAAAACCACGTCAAACAACAAAATACACATATTTTCAGCAGTCAAAATCTAATATGAGAAATGTCTCAAAGCATTAACAAATGTATTCAAATTAATATTGATATTCATTAAAATTCAAAATTGATGTTCATTAAAATTTCCTACATATAATATTTAGTACTCACTATACACACAACCACAAACATTCACATGCAAATATAAGAACGAGATTTGGCTTACTTTTGATCGGAAAAAACCATACGACGAGGAAGAGTGATTCCGGTCGATAATAGCTCCACTTAATTCATAATTTTTTTATGCACACACGCGTAGGTCAAAATTGACTATCTCGAAATGAGACAGGTACGATTTCTAAACGGCCACATCGATATTTAACCGAGTATACAGACAGTTCTCAACGTTACCGTTCTGCAGGTGCGAGCTGACGACATTGATGAGTTTTAATTCAAGTCTTTCGAAGACACCTGCAGGTGCCACCGAGGGGTGACCCTTATCGTCGAAAGAAGTCATGTTCAACCGACCGTACATCCTCGAGTTCATTCGCTTCGAACGAAGAATTTCAAAAGGGTAACACGAATTGTTGTTGCATACGAAAGTTTACCCAGTTCCGAATGCTAAATAAACACGTAAAAACTCGCCGCTTGTTAAAATTTTTCACAAGAAAGCCTTAGAAATTATGTATATTATTATGAGCGAATTTTAATTGCAACAATATATTACGGACTTAACACGAGCCGCCGCTGAACAATGGATCTCAGTTGCATACCGAACAATTTGTCTTGTATTTAAAATGTAATATTTTCATTCAAATATCAAAACGATTCTCGTACAAAACGCGATTTTTACGCTCGGACTTTTATTAAATCTTTTATCGGTAGAAACATATACACAAATGAACAAGGTGTGAATAAGGCCATTGTACATGAAAAAAAACCGCTACGTCGCGATGAAGAGATTATATTGAAATGCGTTGTAGAGTAAACAATCACCATGAAAACTAGAATATGTGTTCGCATTAACGATGAAAACAATTTAATTATTATTAGTTATAATAATAACAACAATCCAAAGGATGAATTCTACCGATAATAGATTTACCGTAGTATGACCGTTGAAATTGTTCAAGTGCATATTACATAAATATTATAATCAGAAAAATTCATTGGGCCGTCAAAATGTTGTCAAAACTTGTACGTAGGCATACATATACATATGTATAGATACGTTCAAAGAAAAAAAATGACATTGAAACGATTTTGTACCGAACTAATCAATCGCAAAACCAATCATGTCGTATTTGTGTCTAATTTTTTCCACACTAATTTATATAACTGAATCGATTTAAACGATCGTTCAGAATTCAAATATCTATTAAGATAAAAATAAATCTTATACATGGGCATTACACATAATTTAGTCACAGTGATAGTAATTTTAGTGGGCAGACTTACTTTCGACCGTTGAAAAATGTTATTCGATTTTTGCAAGATAGCTAAGAGAGATTGAAATGGAAACGAGCGGGTCATGTAGCTAGAAGGACGAAAAATGGACAAAATAAGTGCTAGAATGGTACCCGAGAGGATGTAAAAGGTTGAAATGAAGCATGCAAGTAAGATGGGTAGACGAAATTAAAAAAATGTGTGGGGTGAAATGGATGAGAGCAACGCAAAACAGAGACGAATGGAATAATGTTGGAGAGGATTTCATCCTGCAGTGGATGGTGAATGGCTGTAAATGATGATGATATACATATATATGTATATACACATTATATTACATATGTAATTGTTGAAACGGCCTAGGAAAACTTTTGGAAAATTAATTCCATTCAAAGCTACCTTATAAATATGTATCACTGTGAAGCAACTAGATTGCAATCAATATATAATTAGGAATTGTAAAATATTGCTCATATATACATATATATTAGATTTGTTTGTTTTGTTTGGGAAAAATCATTCCATCGGAACTGATCGTCATCTTATTTGTATATACATACATATGTATGTATCGACTCGTAGATGAATTCGTGTAAGAAATTCGACTGGATTTTATATACAAAAGTGTCTACGATTGACACTCCCGTTAAGTGTATACATTTGATACATTTTTTGCAGCTGGACGTCTTTAGGAGTATTCAAAAGAAACCGTACGGTAAAAAGTCATTGTATAAAAGGCATGCCCGGTTACTAGAAGGCGATGTCAACTAAACGGAATTGGCTTATTTAATTTAGCTCGACAGTTAGTTACACGGTCGATTCTCAAAATGCGAAAATGGTCTGATACGTCATTGGAAGCGTATGTAACTTACCCCAGTTTTGTTGCGCGCCGGTCCCGCGCACAGCCTCCTCCTCCAGCTTAAGTTGCGTAGCACACGCGAGATCGACAACACTGGCGCTTTCAAATCACCGACACATCCGACACAAGGGTTCGTACATACACACGTAAACTGGTTTCGACTTTTTCGTACGTGTACTTTCGAACTTTTACTTTCGGCGGGACGAATTACGCGTCACCGTCGCGTGCTGTGACCGGGTCGGTTTCAGTGGGCGGCCGGCTGAAGAACAACCACGATTGTCATTGTTCTCCGGGCACCTACGGTTTGAGGTTATATTGTGCAGTTGTTGTGTTGAATGCGGGGGCGTTAGAGGTTAGACGCGCCGGCAACGGTTGCCTGCGCAGCACTAAGAACAGGTATGAGAGGTTGCCGGCGCGGCATCCGGCCGAGGCTGCGAGGCTAATAGCACCTGCGGGACAGGTAAAGTGGTAAAGTGGCAAAGAAGCCGACGACCACAACCGGAGCGACGCAACTCTTCGTACTGACGACAACGACGAGCCAAAGTTCAACGCGAGCGCTTTGTTTACCCGAGGGTTACCTCAGGTGTGCGAGAGGGGTCGCGTGCCGTCGACGAGTGGATAAGCGCGAAACCCGGTTCCGTACAAAAAACCGCTGAAAAATGCGCCAAAATTACGATACAACCACACATCGGCGTATGTATGCAGGTGTGGGTCCGAGCTAATGATAATAACTAACGTTCAATATTTATATAGAGCGATCGGCTATTCTCAAAAGGCAGACATTATATGTACATATAATTTTTTACACAAATTATTTAACCTTCCAGCGGGCGCTTGTCGTAAATTTTACGTCATCAAGTTTTCTCCATGTAAATGGTGTTTTATTTATGTAAATGGTGATTTATTTATTTAAATGTTAAGGAAATATTATAAGGTTATGAAAAATGTTAATTAAATTGTTTAATTCAATTGTCTTGCCACATGTGGTTTATTGTGCCACTGTGCTTAATTTGTTTAGTGGCCAAGATTTAGAAAAAATGCAAAAAATACAGAATAAAGCTATGAGAGCTATTTTGAATGTGAGTAGATTTAAGAGTATTGGAAGTATGTTAGATGAATTAGGATGGATGAGTATTAGAATTAGTCTAAATATTAGTACATTGTCTTTTGTTTATAAGTTAGATCATAAGTTATTACCTAAGTATTTTGATGATTATATAATAACGAATAGAGATAAACATAGTTTTTATACTAGAAATAAGGACAAATTAGTTGTAAGTAGAGTAAGAAAGAATAAGACGGCTGGGGGTGTTTTTCACAGGGGTGTGCTCATGTATAATGCCCTCCCTGAGTGCGTCAGGTCTGCTAAAAACATGGATGCATTCCTGCGAGGTGCGAAGAGACACCTCTGTGAGGGACAGTACATATAAGTTAATTATAAATTTTAGAGTTAAGTATAATAATTAAGATGTATTTTTAAATTAGCTTGATAGCTAAAATATATAGAAATAAAAAATAAATAAATAAATATATATTTTACTTTCTAAACAAAAAACCATAACAACACTCTAAATATGCTAACATTTCAAAACAAAATATTTTATCGACCTATTCGATCGTTAGTCAGAATTATTAATCAGAATCAATATTACCTATTAGTCAGAATTAATATTTTCATCCTTACAATTATTACAAACCAATTCAACTGCGGACTGCTTCTTGCATGTAAAGGACTCAACGGAACGCTCAACGGTAATTCCCAAATATCGATGACTCACAAAAACTTCCAAGCACAACCGATTCGCCTGCAGTTTCGGGAAACACTGACCTTCGAATAGCTCGAAGCTCGATGCTTATAACTAGAGCCCGGAATCTTAAGGGGCTGTTTATTGTTCAAAGATTGTAAATGCATTGTTAAAGGTTTGCCGAACCTTTTTTACAAAGGATTTACAACAATGAAACAATAGGCGGCACGTTTCCGGCCCCTTCAGATTCCGACCTCTTCTTATAACTAAGTGGTAAAAGTAGGAGATGCGATAAAGCGCATATGTCGTAAATTTTACGACAGCGCGCCCGCTGTAAGGTTAAGAGGGCTGGACACCAGCGCCTTGTCCATACAAACGTATTACACTTCTCCCTTCCTCAATTATGGCTCTAGAGAAATTATTTTTTTCAATGCTATGAATATCCACCATTGGGTTGCATCTATCGTTTTATTTTTTTGATGAGCTAGGAGCTGCCAAACATCAATAAAATCGCCTCTTTTTTACACCCACGAAAAGAGTCCAGCGTGCTTATTTAGCGGTCGATTTTAAAAAAAATACGCGCATAGTTGCACAGAAAATATCTTTCTTATACCGATGATGATTTTTTTTTAAAAATTGGTCCAGTTTCGGAGGAGAAAATAGGAGAATACGAAACCTCGATTTTGTCAATTTAAAATACGTTTTATCTGGTCGAAGCGCAACTGTCGCATTCACTCATTATATATATATTGATATATATTGTCACATTCACTCAATATATACATTCACTCAATATATATATCGAAGAAAGGAACGGCAACAAAATTAAGGTTTCGGGTGTATAGCCCTCTTAATGACTGTTTTAATATATTTTATGATCACATTTAATATACATATATATTTTTGAATCTAGAATTAAATCTAAATCTAATCTTAATAATAACAGAAGAAAATTTATATAAAATATGTGGAATACACTGAACGAATGAAGAGGACTTCAGGTATATTTATCGAATATAATATGGTAGTGTTGAGTTTGGCGATCGCAATGAAAAAAAAAAAGTAAAAAATTATACTTCGTGTTTAGAATTCGCTTACTTAAAAAAAACTTTTTTTATCTGCCTACGATTCTAAACTATATTCTAAGCTACTCAACTAAATAATTACATTTTCGGAAATATTTTAGAATCTAGAATTAAATCGAAATGTAATCTTAATAATAACGGTAGAAAATTTATATAAAAGATGTGGAATGCACTGAACGAATTAAGAGGACTTCAGGTATATTTATCGAATAGAATATGGTGGTGCTGAGTTTAGCGATCACAATGAAAAAAAAAAACGTAAAAAATGATACTTCATGTTTAGACTTCGCTTACTGCAGTTTTTTTTATTTGTCTACGATTCTAAACTATATTCTAAGCTTCTAAACTAAATAATTGCATTTTCGGAAATAGTTCCAGTAAATATTTTAGAATCTAGAATTATATTTATTTATTTATTTAAAGTTTGGATCATTGTAGCATTACAGGAATTCCTAATGCGCCACAATGGTCAAAAATATAACAGAAAAGAAACAAAATCATAAATAAAGAAATAAGACTAATCTTAATAATAAGGTAGAAAATTTATATACAATATGTGGAATACACCGAACGAATGAAGAGGACTTCAGGTATAGATATTTATCGAATAGAATATGGAAGTGTTGAGTTTAGCGATCACCAAGAAAAAAAAACGTAAAAAATGATACTTCATAATTATAATTCACTTACTGTAGTTTTTTTTTACCTGTATTCTAAACTTCTAAGCTGAATAATTACATTTTCGGAAATATTTCCGGTATTAATATACAGGAATATTAACAGTTTTACCAAATTATGTTAAGTAAGGAAAGGCGGTCAGAATGCTTTTGTCCATAAAAAAAGGGTTCACTATTGTCAATTTCTATTGTCAACCATTTTTTTCGCTCTCTAGCTTTGTAGGATAATTGTATGTATGTAATTGACAATAGTTAACCGTTTTTCTTGGGAAATGGAAACTCCACCGCCGAAGACTAATGGATAAGCATTAAAATATTCGAATTTCTAGTGTAATTTAATGTGAAAATTAGGTATTCAAAGTAAATTGTAGAGTCAAAATCGGAGTCGTGCAGTCGGAGCATTTCAAGGATAGCCAGAGTCATAAAAAATCAAGTGACTACTTATTACAAGCATGAATTAATTACATTATGAACAAAAACGTTATAAATTGCACGTATTTTGATGTGTTGTGGTCGAAACCAATTGTTTCCGTCTCATGCATTTTTTTTATTAAATTGATTTTTTTGTGTATGAAATTTATACACACATATATATTATGAGTTTTTTTTATAGTATTTACAATCTAAAACATTTCAATACATCCAGTAAATTGATAAATTATGACTTATTTTTATTTATTTATTATTGGACTTATATTATTTATACCCATTTCATTACCAATATTCAATAAATTGGGTTACATGTCAATGTTTCGTGATGTTTTTAGAAGTTTTTTTGTTATTTTGAAAATCACTATATCTTAATTACCAACAATTTTATATGTTGGTAAGAAAAGTGGATCTTACTAAAATCGATTAAGTTGCAGTCGGAGTTTGGAGTCGGAGTCAGAGTTGGTGTCGTAGTCGGGGTCGAATAATAAATAAAGTCTGATTCAGAGTCGGTAAATTTTGAACTGAATCCATCGCTCTGATTGTAATATTACTATGTTTTACTTATGAGCCGTTGTAATTGAAAGTGGCATAAGTTCACTTTGCTTCATTTCGAGAAATATCTCGCAAAACATAATAATGTTTTGCAATAAACAATATTTAAAAATACTGTTGGCCTGTAATACGCTTATTCTGCTTTTTCAAGATTGATAACAGTGATAACAATTTGTGAATTAAGTCAAACTGAAATAGTGTTTTTGGAACTGAAAATTAGAATTCCGCCACTTTCAAATATAGCAGCTCATACATACATATATTGGAAAATTCTTCGTTTGTTTTAAAATGTGAAATACATATGTAACTATGACGGTAGTATTTATACAAATATTTTAGCATAGTTGTATAATAATATCGAAAAACTACTCGAATATAGATGAAGTCGGGTGAATTAGATATATTTTATCAAATTTATGTGTGCCGAATGCTCTCTCGAAAAGAATTAGAACCGGTTCTCCAGATATATTTTTTTAAAGGTACTAGAACAATATAACACAACAACAAAAAAAAGATGAATAGGTCAAATTCTATTCAACGCCTTAAAAATCGCTAATGTAAAATAACAAAGAACTATCAAAAGTGCTTTATGCATTGTTACCATAAAATATTCGAAAGGATTACATAAAAATTGTATTGATATGTAAATATACTGACCGTAAAATTGAGTAATGCTTTCAGGAGATATAGGACTGAAAACAATCGGAACCGTCCTTGGCGGAAGAGGAGGTGCATTGCCGAGAATGGCCAACTGCTCTAATTGACCCATTTTCTGAAACGAAAATATATATGTCAAACTTCAATTTAAAACACTTTTTTAATATATATGTATGTACATACATAAAAAAAACTTATTTACATATATATTTCATTTTCAAAGTAAGTTTTGCGACATCTATGATTCAAATTTTTTATCGAATAAAAATGTTTTACAGTTTAGACAATAGATGTCTATATAAAAAAATAGTATAATTTTAATAATTTTTAGCAATCTAAAAAAAACTAGACAAATGTATTTTATTTAAATTAAAAAAAATAATAAAACACTTATATTCACCAATATATACTCCTCAACGGATGGAAGCTGTTCAACATTGATGTTCTTCGTTTGCATTTTACAACAAGATCATCTAAAACAAAACAATAAATAATAATCAAACTTTAAATGTAAACTATTGAATTTGTAACATCTTTAAACAAGAGCATAAATGGTTTTACATTACGTGTAATCGAACACGCACGACATATTATATCAACACGCACATACAATTTTCTAAAATCCTAACCCTCAGGAGACCTTATTTAGATTCAAGATAAAAACCAAATGCACACCCGCTTAGATAACCAGTTTCCTAATAAATATTCTTATCCAGAGGGTTGAGAAAAACCCCTGAACGCTCGTTCAGCCAAGTTTATGAACGACCCGAAGAAAAACTGCGGAGCGGGATCCTACACACAGGTAGACACATAATACCTATACTATCATTCGACTTCTATCCCCTAATTGAAAAGCTCGATTAGTCCGCAAGAGAACGTAATCTTAGTTTTAAATAATTAAGAGTGGATTAACGACTAAAGCTTTTCGACACGTTCACGTGTTTTTCGTAGTATGCTTCGTCATACTAATCGTGATCGATCACGCGTAAGGGCTGTTGGGCTCGGCCCGTATCAAATGATGAATCGTTCTGGTGGATTCTCGAGGATCTGTCACGCGATTCATATCTTATGTTGGCCAGTCATGTTATTCGATGATCATTTGTTGGTATTTATTACATAAGTATATCTTGTCGCGTGTATTTTTTTTTTTTTTTAAATCGCACTGCACACTTTACTTATTTTGCGAATAGTTATGTATTCAAAAGGCAGCTTCAAATAATTCTATTAATACTAGGTAATAAGGGCAGGGCGAGGGGAGAAAAATTACCATAAAACACCCTCATATTTGTTGATAGTACTAGATAAAAAGGATGTTTATGGCCGTGGGTGTGTAGATAAATTTAATAATATGAATATCGCACGACATGTTATGTGACAAAAATGTAAAGTCATATTAAAATTAGGAAATGAGATAGACTGTCATACATGCTTTGAGAATACATTTTTTTTTAAAACAAACGTATTTTAAACACTTGTCAGCGGGGATGAAGCAGTTAAAAAATATTTGGTAAGACTCAATATGAATCATAATATTTGATATGAAACTAAGAGCACTCGGCATTATTTTGAGATCCTTTCATTCACATCCTCATTCACATCAAGTTTCGCTTATCGATCTTCTACAGTACATATTTGTATTATCATCATCATCATTACATCACCTACAGTCATTCACCATCTAATGCTAAACGAAGGCCTCTCCTCTTCTATTCGTCTCTATTTTGCGCAAATCTCACCTCACACATTTTTCTAATTTCGTCTACACATCTTCCTTGCGGTCTTCCTTTCACCCTTTTACATTATCTTGGATACCATTCGAGCCCTTCTTTCGTCCATTTATTGTCCGTTCTTCCATGTAGCTATGTACCTGACCCGTCGAATGCCATTTCAATTTCTTTACTCTTACCCTTACATCAACCACAATTTTTCATACTTCTAAACCATGTTTATTTTATTTTATTACTATTTATTAATTAATTCTATCAATTATGCACACTTGTCTAACAGATTGCTCCAACGCTAAGAGTGTGTTTTACTTGAGATGCTGAATAGCCCGAAATTTTGCGAAAGGGTTGGGACGGAGTTGCCAATTTCTTGGAACCGTTCAAATGAAATCAGATAAATTGGCATGCTCTGATAGGAAAAGTATACCTTGGCGTCACATATGCATGATCTGGCCAGCAGCATACGGGATAGAACCCATCACCACACAATTCAAAGCATTACAGTCCCACTGGTTGCTGCTGGCCAGACCTTGGTTTCTGATTCCGGATAGATCGTTTCTTATCAGAGTTTGCCAATTTATCCGATTTTCATTGAAACGGTTCCAATAAATTGGCAACCTTTACCCATTTCTCACAATTTTAAAGTTTTCAGCATGTCGAAATTTGACGATTTATATTAAAAATGCTCCAAAAATGTAAGTTTATCAAAAATGTATCCATAAATGTCATTATGTTGCTGTGTTAAAACTATTCTTAAAATTGTATATCGATGTTTGTAATTGGCCAGGAAGGTGCATTGGGGTTACCTGTTAGACCTTCCTGGTATATGTATGTGTATGTAAAAATAAAAAATAAAAAATAAAAAAAACTAACTGTTTGACTAGCAGGATTAACGGTTTAATACTGAAGAATTTTTGCATCTTTGACAAATCGAATACTCCCCAAAAGAGGTCACGAGTACAAGCAGCAGATGTAAAAGGTTCTCAAGGAAGTGATTTTAAGAAACAACCTGCACTATCGGTACCAAAATGGATAAACGCAAGTAAAAACGCTAGTGGGACAGCCCAAATATATAGATTTGAAAATTTAGTGAGGAGATGCTGAAGATCCCACCTGCCAATATTTCACGGAAGAAGAATGAAATCGTTTGGATTTGGGACCCTGATCCGAGTATGATAACGGGATAAAAATGGTGAATAAAAAATAAATAAATTTACCGACCACACTAATAAATTCCCATCTTAAAAAATATTCTGGAATTGAATAATGGCATTGAAATAGTAAATATATATTTAGATAGCAAAAATATATATACATACACAGTACGTAAATATAATATATCGAAATTTAAGTCGATGATAATGAAGACTCGTATAAAACACACACATCGATATGCCATATGAAATAACATCACATTCGAAATTGGTCGAATCAAAGCCTAAAGTCATCAACGCAGAATTAAAACCACACACATCCTACATACATATTTACTTTCGTACGAAGCGGTTCAAATAATACATATGTAAAACTTAAGGATGATGATATACACATACATATATGTATACATAGATATTTTGCCGCACATTTGATAGATCCATTGCAATTCGAAAGTGCTCGAGGCGACCCAGAATTCGGGATCAAAAAGAGACGTACGAATATTGAATTTTTTCCTCTTACGTTACGTTACGCGTCCGTATAAATTTTGCACGTCTCATATATCTCACGCTTTCGGCGTTATTTCCTTATCCACACATCCATTTCTGCGTAATAAGCGCAAGTTCATATACACACCTACGTAATATACACACCTACGTACTTAACCTATTCTACATCGTATCACACCCCTATCAGTACTCGGAAATTTTGTATAAATACATTTATGAAAAATCTCAAGGCTAACATATCATATATGTACATACGCGTACATAAAGCGTGACGTTTCGGATTAGTTCGGGTAACTACGGGCTATTTAATTAACAAAGTTAGCCGGGTATGAGGTGAGAATTAATCCGTAGACCCTCCTCTAGAGTGTGTGTGTGTGTTCTTGCAATAAAACTTCATATCAAAATGGTCGGACTGAAGTTTCGGTGTCCCGTGGGCCGGTTAAATTATATCGTAGGGACGGCAGAAGGCAACGAAAACTTGCTCGTAAAACAATAAGGAATTCTTCTCGAGGGTGAACTTTTCGGCGATTGCGGCCACAAGAAAGAAAATCACCCCCAGGGTGGCATTAATTGACATCATGATATAATATTCAGCTTACGTACAAAATAAATTTCTAAAAAAAATCACTTAAAGTGAGGGTTGAACGACGAATCGTAATTAATTTAATCCAAATTTCAATAGCACATATGTACATATAAAATATACGGGTTTACCTCACGGGCCCGAATGTGAAACGCAAATATCGGAAGGCAAAGATCGAAAATCGAAAGATCTTAAGTCGAAAGATCAAACAAAAAGGGTGCATGGTAAACGGTACATACTCACTTAATTTGCGCGAGCAGGATACAACAGGACCTAGAGGAACAGGCTTTTCCTCCCGTATTCATGTGCGCGCGCAGAATACGTTTTCGGGCGTTTCACATTCGGGCTCGTGACGGAGACCGAAAATATACATACATACATATATAAAATGTCTATACCCTTCAGGTATAAAAAATGTGCAATGTTATAACTTTCACTAGAAGACATAATCCAATCATTTATAATTACAATATTTCCGGTAAAAATTTGACTCGAGTGACCAATATTCGTGATCTGGGCATTACTTTAGATTCCAAGCTGCACTTTAACTTTCATATTGATGAGATCGTAGCTAAGGCTTTTAAACAACTTGGATTGATTCTGCGCATGAGTAAGCCTTTTACTAGAGGCAAAACCTTTAAAGTTCTCTACAGTGCATACGTTCGTAGCGTTCTAGAATTCGGAAGTGTAGTTTGGAGTCTCCAGTATGCAGTTCATATAAATAGGTTTGAGAGGGTGCAACAACCATTTCTTAATTCATTGGACTATCGTACAGGTTACCTGTGCAAAGATTCTGAAGAGAGAACGACAAGACATAAACGATATATGTACATTTTTTGCATGCAAGACGTAAATTCTTAGATAGCATCTTCCTTTACAAAATTCTAAATAATCATATCAACTGTGCACCCCTTTTGGGCAAAACTCCTCGGTCTTCCTTCTCACGTTCAAAAGATACATTCTATATCCGCTCTTTTCTGAAAAATACCTTTTTCAGACGGTCTTGTTTACGTTTTAATAAAGTTTTGAATGACCTTGATATATTTTCCGATACATTTGTTTTTAGGAAAATATTAGGTGATTTGTTGTTGCATTAGTTTCATAGTTTCAAATATATTGTTAATATTTCATAGTTATTGAGTACATATATTGTTAATATGTCATAGTTATTAAGTATTTTTTTTAATTTTGACTGCCATTTATTCATAAGATTGTTAAAATTTATGGTAATTTAGGTCTGTTTGTTTATATGTGTTTTATTAAATAATTGTATATGACTTTGTTTACCTTAATAGATAAATAAAATAATAATAATAAACACAAATTAGCTACACACAATCTGCTTTAGATCGTCGACTTTAGAGTCGACGTCGAGTCTTTAGTTAATATTGTGTTCGATGTATTATGAGCATTTATAAGAATTGTAAATAGGTTTTTGAGCTCTTTTCCTAATATTAATAACATTAACATTAGAATAATATAATACATACTATGATTACTAACAAAATTAAATTAAAATTGTAAAATAGAAAATGATCAGTAAAATTGTGAAAAACTTTCCAACAGTTTTCCAGACTTCATTTTTTAAAATCTGAATTTTCAATATACGTAAAGCTTTATATGAACCAAATAAATAAAATATTTACTAGAATCATATTCATTATTCACAATATATGTATATTATGACACATCCCATAAAAAATATGAAAAAAAGTTATCGTCGAAAGAAAATTTGTATGTCTGTCGGTGACGGCGCCCGTTGGCTGCCATTTATTTTTTGACGAAAATATTGAATTGCGCAAGTCACCCAAACATTAACGAATTACTCAATAGATTTTTTGCTAGAAAATGAGGGGAAAAAAGTGGTGCAATATAAAGTGCATACATTTTTAGTGACGCGATTGCGTGCGACGTGCTCTGAACACTTTCATAAACAACTACTATACCTACTTTGTATATATACTTATGTACATAATGCAGGAAAAGCGAAAAACGGTAGACGGCTGTAAAGCTCATTTTTACGGCTGATTTTATTGTTTTATGAGAGTGGATGCGAACTTTATTTTAAATGGCATTGTAAAATAGGAATTTCACTTAAAAAACATAAAAGAAAAATACGTAGTTTTATATAAACCTACTGTACAATTTGGCAGAAAAATTTCTTCCTCATTGCCATGATAATAAATCGCCTCAGGTAGGTTTAAATTTCAAACGAGACGGTCAGACTTATCATTCTCATCCTCATTCAGCCTCTATAGTTGACGTCCGCTATATTCTCGTCATGTGGAAAGTCTGACGCTTATTTTTCCACCGAGGAGTAATAATAAATCGGGTCTTGTTAAATTAAATCGACGCTTCCTCTCCGAGGGCAAAAAATGGGGACGAGGCTTAAAACATACGAAATAAATAAGCCTCGGCGTGAATTTGACAGATTCTCAGAAATTCGAGGTCCACGACTAGATTAGGGTCGTTCTTCTAATTTTCGCACGCGGCGGTCGTTTTGCACCCCATGAATAATGTATACGTTTGTGACGCGCGCTTGTTTTGAATATGTTTTCTTTGGCGAAAAGTCAAAAACCATCCATCAGCGGATGCTTCATTCCGTATTCATTCGATGAGAATACAAAGAAGAGAGGAAAAAAGTCATCAGATGCGACCAATCTTATTTTTTCGTAGGTATAAAAATATGGAGCTTACGGAAGTATCTATCGGAAGCACGCATTATGTACGAATTTATTTAAGTCGATTAAAATTCCGGGAATCGAAAGGTCTTTCTTTTTGTTATCAGTGTGTGCGAGAAAATTATCCATTTCGTTTGAGTTAACGTTCGAGATTTTCTTCTGTATTTTTTGATCCCTTTCACATCGGAAGCAAATAAATTGGAGTGCTCCGCCAGGCATGCTTTGAACATAGTAATGATAATTTCCGGGATGTTGAACATGTTATATGTATATATAGTATGTGCTTTGCAAAAATATTCGGTGTATAGAATTTCACCTCTTTTAATTATAAGCCAAAAAGGAAAACGAACGTAATAAAATATATTAAGGGATATCGTTTACGGAAGCACAATTTAGGATAATTAAACGGAACTGTTATATAATACTTTCTCCTTGTGTATTATAATGGCACGTGTATTTTGATCGTGTTTACATTTCTATATAAGGGCCACTTCAGACAGTCAACAGAACGTAACGATTTAATCCATACATACATACAAATATAACATACATATAACATATAAAGTGATTGAAGTTTATTGTGAATTAAGTATATTACCTTTTGGTGATAAACCAATATAAAATACAATAATAAATCACCTGATTTTATGCTTTCACTTTTTATGCCCCTCGCATTCCGTATTGACCTTATACATAACTCACCGACGTGAATTGCTTTGAGACTGTTCAATTAGTAAGTGAATCATTCCGGAATTGACATCTTTAGCATTTCTTTTCGTGTTTTTCATTTAAATTAGATACATAAATTCAGATGTCGAAAGGACTCTTTAGTGAACTGATATTCAAATTATTTATTTGAAAATACTTAGGACAAGTCGCATAGCATTGTTTTTAAATAAATAAAATATATAAAAACAAAAATAAAAATAAATAAAAACTATAGGAAATAAAAAATACACCAATACAAAATACAGCTACAAAAAAACCACTAATTTACATATGTATATGAAATCATCAAGTTTATTTTACTAATTCATTTAGCAGACTATTCCAAATTTTAACCACGCTATTTGAAAATAAAGAATATCTTTTTGGTGTCTGAGAGTATGAAAAACCTCTCTGATGAATGTTTTTGAAAAACGTTATGAGGTTAATCATAGGATCTCAGTGGTTGTTTATAATTTAATTGAAGTTACTAAATCGCTTGTAGACTATTCCAAATTGTAGCCACTCTATTTGAAAAAAGGCTTCTGTAATATTTTTGTAAGAAATATCTTTTTGGTCTCTAAAAGTATGATCTCTCAGATAAGTGTTTTTATAAAACGTTAGGATATTAATCATAGGATAATTGCAGTGGTTATGATTGCCTCCAATGGAGAGGGAGTTATTTAATCTGAAATCGTATAAAAGTTCGGAATATAATATCCTTTTTAAAATGAGGCTTCCAAATAGTATGTACATATACGTAAACTCCAATTTAGGTCTAATATAAATTTTATATACATTTTTTCGAGAGCTTAGCATTGAGGCAATTAAAAACCCAACCAAGAACATTAAATATAAGACTATACGTATTGTTAAAATATACAATTTTGACATCAATCCCAACTTATGATATAACTCCCCCTCCCATCAAAGATTCTTTGCCATAATTAAAGCCTTTAGCGAGAGTTGAAAAACGTTGTATTGGATAAATGGCATCTATTTACTTGATTGCCATATTAATAAATCGACATCATGTCCTTGCACTCAGACTCAGATTCCGATAAAACTGTCTAAATTCATAATTCCGCAACAAATAAGTAATAAGTAACAAACGAGAAATTCTACATATGTTAGTAAGTCGCTGTTATTGTACTTTTGAATTATACAATTCACTACCGGGTGTATTTAAGTGTAGGTTAGATATACCTATGCTTAGGTATCTGTGTTTATAAAAAAATCAAGAAGAAGATAAGGTTTTCAAATATTCCAGACACGTGCGAGCGACATTTAAATGAAACATCAGAGTAGAATTCAGTTCCTTTTCAGATGCAGTTACAACACAATTTGTAAACAATATTTCTGTGACCGGATTTCATACGTACGAGTAAAAGATACGTCACATAATAACCAAGTATTTACATATATGTATGTACATATGTATATAGGTAATACATATATGTGTTTTAGATTCGTGGTTTATTTAATATTGAATAAAATTGAATAAAAGCCAGTAAGATGTGTTTGTGTGTCGAGTGCAGACGTGGCTTAGTATTATTTTTCTTTATTGTTGTCGGATTATCCACAGGGTGTGGATATATTACAGTGGCGTGTCGTGTCTGATACACATTTTATTGCGGGCTGTACGGGCAAGGCTTCTCGCTTTGAGAGACACTTGACAAGGGACGGGAAACTTCGTTAGTATTTTCCTTAGCGCTGAGGCCGTGTTTTCCCTTTAGCCGGTGTCGCCGAGGCCCCGGGAAAACCTTTCCGACGTCGACGTGCGCTGAAAAAGTAATCGGAAAACTCGTCGACAAGTCGGGCTTTTACGATTATGCGCGCGTACCTAATCGGAAATGTGACTTGTTAATATTGAATAGGAAAATACACATACAAATATATGTAGATGTAAGTACATATACAAAAATATATAATTTTATGAAAGGTTTTCACCATAAGTAATTAGCGAGATTGATTTTTCTATAATATGAGTTGGGCAATATTGAAATTTATATAATGTTATTGGCATGGCCGTAAAAGATGTGGCTGAGAAATACATATGTATAAAAGTCATACAGTTAATATTCTTGCATTATATGTATGTGCGTATTATCATACAAGTTTGAACATTAAATATTATGTATTAGATGTTTTATGAGCATTTATAAGAATTGTAAATAGGTTTTTGAGCTCTTTTTCCTATTACGCTGTACATATTAACATTATAATAAAATAATACTATGATTACTAACAAAATTAATTTAAAATTGTAAAATAGAAAATGATCAGTAGATCAGTAGCTATTAAAATAGATATAAGATGTATTGTGAACATAACTTAGTAATAATAAAAAGCATTTAAAAATCAAAATCAAAAGTTTGAACATTAGATAATGCTTGCGTAATTGAAATCATCCTTTCAGATAATTGACTTATGAAAGAGCTCTCCCTAATTTGCTTCCCAAACTTAAAATAATACTGAATAAATAAACAACTCGATCATTAACTATTTCATATGTAAAATGTACAATGTACCTATCAAAAAAAGATTTAGCAATCCTTCCGAAATATGTTTAACAACGTAGTGGCTTTACAAGTAGTGGTTGAAATAAGTCAATTACAAAAAAGTCACGAAATATAATGCACATATGTAATATATGTATATAATTTGCTACACAATTGTACATCTAAGATTAATAAAAGCAAGCTTCTTTGATGATATTCTAAAATTTTAATCGATCTATGAATGCTGATGAAAATGCTGATGAGAATTCCCTCCATATATTATTTGAAATATGATTAAAATATTAGGGAAATTCATTTGAAGTAAGTAGGCGCGTAAAAGTTATATGTTTTTGATGAAAACTTTCTCGCTGAAAATTATTTATACGAACGGACAAACGCCTCAGAGTTTTGATGCAAATTTAATAAGCTGAAAACAGTTTTCAGACGAGTCGAAGTGAAAATGACCAGCGTAAATATTTTCAGGGGTTTTCATTAGAATGTTTGCGAATACATCGAATACGTAATGGGAATGTGTGTATGTAATGTCGAGTTCAAAGTTTCACTTTAATTTCGTAATTCAAAGTATACGTAGATAAATCTAGTTAGTTTTAGTTTTATTTATTTTATACTATCTTGGTTGAAATTGAATTAAATGCGAGTGGAAGATTTCAGAATTACATTTATTCTGTATAACAGCCGTTGTAATTTCGATGCGGATTGTTAGCATTTGAGTGCCGACAAATTGCATTGTTTTAAATTACTCTCGCCGAGCACATTCGTCGCATTTGGAGTGCAATTAAAAGCGAAATATTTTCGTTAAAATATTTAACTGAAGGATTTTGTTTTGTGTTATTTTAACGCGAGTAAAGCGTTCAAAATATACGTATGAAATGTTTTTATTAAACATTTTCTCCAGTAATAATTCTCGGTTTGAGCCAAATTAAAAATAATTGGAGACTGTAAAATTAGTTTTATTTTGAGTTGAACTAACCCACTAGAAAAGGGAAATCCACAATGTTCGTTCTGGGAGATTTTAAACAGAAGTAGTTGCATGAGCATTATATTATATTTCTAACAACGAAAACACAACGGATAATTATTATTATGCATAAAAATATCATTCACCATAAACTGCTGGATGAAAGCCTCTCCAACTCGCTTCCATCTCACCCCATACATTTTTCTAATTTCGTCTATCTATCTTCCTTGTGGTCATCCTTCACCCTTTAAAATTCTCTCGGATACAATTTCAGCACTTCTTTTGTCTACCTTTCATCCATTCTTCTATCTAGGTAACCCACCCATTGTCATTTCTATCTCTTCCCTCCCTCCACTTTATCAACTACCCTTGTCGTACTTCTCACCCACGTATTCCGTTTCCTATCTCTCCTCGTTATGCCCAGAATATTGTGTTCAGTATGTATGTACTTCTTTGAGTGTATTGAACTTTGTGTACCACTTTGGCGTCCAATTTCAAAGTTTCACATATTTATTTATTTATTTATGTATGTATAATACATACATCCCTGAAAAACACATTGATCGAAGATCTTTTTCTTCAAAGTGGCATTTTTTTATTTAAAAAAGGGCCCTCATTCACCCAAATGCACTCCATCTCAATTTCAAACGTCTCTTTATTATAAGTCAATATATTGTAATAATATATACGATATACTTGGAATCATCAACAAAACACTAACTTTGTTTTAAACTAGGGATCTTCAACTTTCTGCGACATTTAGGGCGAATCACACAGCGCGGGATGTGGTATGTGGAACGTCGACAAGTTCTCCTACATTTCTTAAAACCGTTATCGATCACTGTCAAGCAAGGATAAATACAAGGATACAATTTTACCGAACACACCCGGGGGGCCTTTTTTTAATGTTTTGAAAGGACTATGCATTGTACGCATCCCATGAACACGACATTTTTTCTATATGTTAAACTATCTAAAAAAAACCCACGTCCCACATTCACCGCTGTGTGATTTCGCCCTTAGAGTCATTCTGGTCGATGATTGACACTTTTTTTTTCTCCTTTTTTTTATTTGGAACGAAATTTTATAATTTGTCCTCCGACAAATTATTATATAAGAGATCCGACCTCTTTTATAGATAAATTTCGAAAAAAACATCTTCAACTACTTGTTTGGTGAAAAACATTCCTATTTTATACCTATATTACAATTCATAAAATCTTGTCAATTGGACACAAGTTTGAATATACATATGTAAGTATTGTATGTACTTAAAAATAATTCACCGAACTATTCAAAGCTACTACAAAACCTAAGAATTTTGCAAAACGCATATTGAAGAATGTTTTTTTTAAGGCTTATCACACTATTGACCATTTTGAAATGTATCAAAAATTGCAAATATTTTTTTGTATGACTCACGTTAGATTTGAGACAAGGTAAATTTATGTACCTCGGACGCATCTGAGAATCGAGTGCATGTGTGTGTAGCCACATGTACATATGCTTCTGGTGTGCGATGCAGCTGCCTGCAACCTCTCAACCTACAAAAAATGGTCCAAAGATACACTAACACACACGACTTCTCGTGCACAGGAGGATCTGGAGTGTGGGAACTGGCCAAACACCAGACGCTTCCGCCAGATGCTTTTAGCCCTTCTCCGAGGACCGCAATCAAATCCTGACGCTGTCTACATACATACACATATGCATAGATACACGTTAATCCTTTCACCAACGTGCATATATTGATATCCACCTCTAAACGGATGCTCATCAGTTATTCATAAGTTCGGAATTAACCACCGAACAAGCCCCATTACGAAAGCAAAAGGATTTAGAGGGGTCAAATTTTAATTAGTAACACAACGATCGTCTGAACCAAACCTTGCTCACGGTCCAGAATAAATATTTTCGGGATGAAATAATGTGTGCGGCAGGAATTATTGTGCTAACGTAAATTGCGCCATACGCATAAAGTGTTTGCGCGTAACGAACGTGAAGTGCTTTTTATTTCAGTTATTAAATGAAGATCGCTCGTCGTTGGTGAAGTGTTTTTTTTTTTTATTTGAGTACCGCGGTACATATTCATTTTAACAACCGAGCACTTCCAAGCCGACGCGCAGGTGTAGAAGAGGAGAGCTTTAAAAGCTCGCAAAAAAGCTACAATAATCGTATTTCATACGGAGCGTCAAGTTTGCACGTACGAAAACTTCGATAAATCACATACGCGTAAAAAAATGCGAAAGATGCATTTCTTAACGAGTGGAAAAGTACGCGCTGAATCTCAATTGCTTTTCGATTTTGAAAAGTAAGCATTTATAATATGAGCCGACATATTTGAAAGTGGTGGAACTCCAATATTCAGTTCCAAAAATACTATACTATATCTGTTCGACTTAGTTCACAAATTGTAATCACTTATTTTAATTCCATATATCCAGAATTTCACAAAGGCAGTATAAGCTTATTACAGGCCACCAGTATTTTTAAAAAATTTTAATCCCAAAATTCCTTATATTTAATGTTTGCGAATTATTTCTCGAAACGAAGAAAAATTTTCTTACCCTAATTTCAAACATAACGGCTCATATACTATGTGCGTGGTAGACATCATCATTTGATGGTTGTACCTCCTACTCGCATAGTTCTTTTTCGAATGGCTCCTATAATGGCTCTATATAAGAGCTATTCGACTTCTAAATAAAATCGTTGCTGCTGTGCCTGAATGCGATATTTTCCACCTAGGTGAGCGTAGATTATCGGATATTATTTTAACATATTTATATGGTAAGCTGCAATCATCATTATTTTCAATTTGAATGTGATGTATGAGTGGAATCTTAATCTACTCTCTTCCATTCGGGCCTCGCTGTGATTTTATTTTTTATTTATATTTTGTTTTATTTTATTTTACTTTTTATTTTTGATTTTTACACTTTTGTTCATTTTTTTTCCTGATGTATTATTTTTCTTTTGTTACTTTTTTATTTTATTTTAACATGTTTTTCTGCTTTTGCTTTTTTCTTTTTATTTTATGTTTTAATTGTTTTATCTTTGTATTTTACTTATTTCATCTTTGTTTTTTCTTTATCAAATGTAGGCCATTATGGCACATTAGGTTCTTCCTATAATGCCACAATGGTCCAAAACTATAAATAAATAAATATACATACGTACACTTATACAAAAATACCAATGAAATTAGGATGGACTACATTTCGGCGAATGAATGCCGTATTCAAATCTAAAATGCCACTGTGCTAGAAGAAAAAGATATTCGATCAATGAGTATTGTCAGTGATAACGTATGGATGCGAACATTGAGCATTAATGCTGCATAAGGTCAAGTGCATTATAGAATATAGAAAACTGTATGTTTGGAATAACGAGGAGAATAGAAAACGGAACACGTGCGTTAGAGTATGACAAAGGTGGTTGATGTAATGATGACAATAAAGAAATTGAAATGACAATCGGCGGGTCATATAGGTAAAAAAACGAACGATAGATGAACGACAGAAGTTCTCGAATGTTGCCCGAGAGAATGTAAATGGGTTCAAGGAAGGCCACAGGGGAGATATGTAGATGTATGAAATCTGAACAATGTGCGAGATGAGATGGATGAGGGTTTCTCAAAACAGAAAAATGAGAGCGTATTGAAGAGGCCTTCATTCAGCAGTGGATGGCGAATGGCTATGAATGACAATGATGATTATGACGATAGCAGTAATATTTAATAGGCAGCTCGTGGAGTAAATATGAACGTTCGCATAATTGTATTCGTCATTTTTATTATAAAATTTGATTTAATTTTTTATGCAAACTTCATACCGAATACACAAAGATAACATCCAAACGACATAGCACCTGTTATACGATTTTCGCATCAGTATCTTATAGGACGGTTAACGCGTACGTGTTCGGTTTTTAAACAACGACTTTCTTATACGACTCGATTAACACTGGGATTGTCTTATTTTACGAACGAGTCTGCGTAAGATACGAAAAAGCTTATATGTAGTATAAAGCCAAAAAAATGTTTTTAGTGTGAGTGTATGTATGTATTTCTTGCTTATATGAATGTATTTATGTACGGGTATACAGATGTATTATACCAAACGTACATCATACATATTGGTATAAAAGTATATGTGTACATACATATGTAAGTGCATATTTTGATTTCATCGTGCGAATTTACTCGACAAATATAAAACGGACGATGTTTGCTTTCAAAATAAACCCTGATACAGTAATGAAGCAAAAGAAAAGAGACGTGGAAAAACAGAATGAAAATATAAAAAAAAATGGCAAGAAAAATACACAAGACCGTGGTTATATTTATACAATATATAGGTCGCCAGACGATACATATCTCTTGTACTTGTACTTTTAAAAATAGAAAAAGAAAAAACTTTACTTTCTCCGCCAAAAATACAATGGTTAAAATTGATTTTAACAATTGCAAAAGTGTGAATTACTATAAAAAATTGGAGGAATCCGATAAATTCACTTCCAAATTCGATACGAGGTGTGTGTTGATGAATGATAAAAAAATATTTACGTCGGCAATAAACCTGGCTTGTTTATATCGCTCAAGTTTGCGCACCGAATTCGTATGAGACAATATTATACCTACCTGTGTATATACATATGTATGTACCTGAGTAATGCAATGTACACACTACGAACGGAAGACATCGAAATAAATTGCACGTAATGTAGAGAAGGACACGGAGAAGAGGGGAATTTAGCTGTGGAAAATTGTTCGTGATTGTGACCTCAAGTGGTGTGTCATTTGTTATATGTAGAACCGGTACGAGTTTCGTAGCTTCGAAGAAACCCTCATTTCCTTAGGTCATAATATGAGATTATCGTTCGTAATAAGCTTCAAAATTGCAAATTTTCGTCGCCAAGTACGTAATTGGACGGGATTGTACGTTGCGATAAGTTAAAACGTATTCACTAAGTGTTATCGCAAATTAAAAGAAAGTGAAGAAACGGAGTGGAAATTAAAAGTAAGTCGTCGAAGTATAAGTTTCACTTTTGCGTAATTTTTCAGTAAGACGAAGTCATCTTTGCGTTTATTTACATAAGCGAATTTCATTGAAAATAAACAAATTTTCTCAGATATTTGATACGGCACAAATTATGTCAAATAGAAAAAAAATGGCGTTTTGAGAAAGTTTAAAGATATACGTATTTGTATGATTTCAAGTAAAATTCATAAAAAAACATTGAATTGTGTTACAATTGAATTGCAAATGAAATTCCATATTCACTTATACTACACATAAAAGTTAATCCAAATCACTTTTTGAACTTATAAGTGAAAATCAGTCATCAAAATGAAATCCGTCATTGGATACATACATATATTTAGTACGGGTATAATTGTATCGGTAAACGGATTATTTCGCAAATTGGGATCATAAAAATCGCGAATACGGAATATTTGACACTCGAGTTCTCGTTAGTAGATTATTTCACGTGGGTGGCTTTCAATTTATGGAGTTTTTGAATGCCAGATGCCAGTGACGTGCATGAGATCGCTTTTTGCGGAATAATCACCGAACCAATTGTATCATGTGATCATTGGAACGTAAATAATAAATATGAAAGATAATCAAAACCAAAAAATAAATACCATATTGGTATTGTTTTAGTACATTGTATGTACATACATATTTTTACTTTCTTTTATTTAAAAATATTTGGGAGAGGTAGCATAGTCAATGAACTCAAGGGGTTTGTCAATTATAATAATAAAAAAATTATGAATCAAAATAAGATTAAAAAAAATCTAAATAAATCAAAAAACAAAAAACAAAATACAAATAAAATAAAAAATACAAATAAAAAACAAAACTAGAGGAAATTAAATTATAATCCAAATTATAATACAATGAATATAATCCCAAAAATAACTACAAAAACCCATTAATGTATAGGAAATCATTGAATTTATTTTATAGGAAGTTAAGCTTATTATTAATTAGGTAAATAATTTATTAGGTACACTATTCCAATATTTAACCACTGTTTCAATTTTCACTTTGAAAAGACCCAAATTTAAATGCACGCAAAGTACATAGTATTGAATTCGGTATAACGGGAGAGATAGGAAACGGAACACATGGGAGAGAAGTATGACAAGGGTAGTTGATATAATAGAAAGAGTGAAGAGATTGGGTCATTTAGCTAGAATAATGGACAAAAGGTGCACAAATGACAAAATAAGTGCCGGAATGGTACCCGAGAGGATGTTAAAGGCTGAAAGGAAGGTCGCAATGAAGATGAGTCGACGAAAATAGAAAAATGTGTGGGATGCGATGGAATAGAGAGTTGCGCAAAACAAAGGCGAATAGAAGCGAGTTGGATTATCCTTCATCCAGCGGTAGATGGTTAATGTCCGTAAATGGTTTAAAAATAAAGAATGTCTGATTTTTTTTGTGGTATATATCTTTTTGGAGTATGAACGTACGACCTGTCAAATGAGTGTTTGTGTTAAACGTAAGGAGGATAACTAACTAACCTCTTCTTACTTTTTATATATTTGCAAACTTCGATTAGATCGCCAAAATATATTCAGAAATACATATGTATGTATATACAAAAATAGTATTGTAACATATTGATTTTGTCTTTTTTTTTATTTGATAGTTCGATAAAGATGCTGGGAAAGATGCGATAGTTTTCCGCCGCTTTCAGAACAAAAAATGAAAACGTATAATCAGACGATTGCCAATTGGCAAAGGGACCTTTTCGACAATTGACTCACATTTAACCGTATTTGGGCAAGCAAGAATGTCAAACGTTCATCGGAAGATTCGCTGTCACTAACGAACCGTAGTTGGTCGCTGACGTCAGCACGCGGATATTTCTCTACACACCCACACACCGCACTTCCGCCCACTCTTCAGCCCCTCGCGAAAGAATACACCCCTGTGAAATTACGACGATACTTAAACTTCCCTTTCACCTCTGCGCACTGTCTTAAAATCTGCAACGCGACATAGTAAGCGGTCACAAACCCCTCGCCGAAACACATTTTACATATAAAAAGAGTTTTTCCTCGCGTCCTAACCTAATTTTAATTTATAATCCAGTCCGATAGCGTGTCAACGACGATGCCTCCTCATTGTTTTAATTATGCCTCGCTTCGTAGTTCGTCAATTTTGCATCGTATTTGCATATTAAGTTCCGCAGAGATACGCTTCTTCTATACACACACACACACACACACACACACAGGTGGATAGCGTTTGAATATTTATAAGCGTCTATTTTACATACAATATCAAAAATCTTATAAAATTATGCTAGCTATACGCGATGAATATATACCACATACATACACACGATTATTATTATTTAGAATTAAAGCACGACGATGCGCAAAATAAAATTTCAGTGGGCGATAGTAATTATTTAAGCGGCGGCACACATTCCGTCGATAAATATTTTTGAAGGTTCCAAAAACGATCGGATTTTGCGGTCTCGTGAGAAGCCCTGCTTCGCAACTTTTTGCATGTGCGGGTAATTTGGCTATAGAGCTCGTAAAGCGGTTTGCCAGCTTATGATTTAAGTTGGGGCTTAAAAGTTTATCGCCACGCCAGAAGAAACACTTGGAAGTTTCCTTCGAGAGCTCTCATACAATATTAGAGGATCGAACTACATAGTATGTACATACATACATATGTATGCACATTGTGAGGTACTTCTATTTTTAATTTAAAATATTCACCGCGAATATGAACGAACATTACGAACCCGCGGGTACGAATGTGAATTTCAAAAACACTCTGCAATCCTCTCTCGTCCTCTGTTTTCGAAAGTGTAAAAAGCGTATATAACGTTTATATCGCCTGACTCGAGTTTTACGGTTTATAAAGTTACTTTTATTATGCATATGACACGTGAATCATACACACTCATATATATATGTAGGTAAATGAAGGCAGCAGGAACCTGCTGAAAAGCAACATTTGAACCTCAGCTTTTATCGCTAGTTGAGTTTGCAATATAAAAAAGCGATAGTTTATCTTCGCAAATGAAGCATTAACAGAATCAATAAAATGGCGATCAATTTGAGATTTTACAACGCTCGTATAAGTAATATTATTTAAATTTTCATATTTAATATCATTTTACAAAACACATCACGTTCACAGTGGGTGTATGTACATATGTATTACATACATATATGCACATATCTACGAGATTGAAGACAAAACAAAATTTGATAAATTGACTTTCGCTCGCTTAAATCCATTATGTATATTTACGAGACGGTATGCTTTACTATATATACAATATATGTATATATATTGCAGATAGACACGACACGTGAGATCGGTATCATTTTTCACTGTACAGTTATTGTGTTAGAGTCGGTGGTACATTGTGCATCCCACACGTCCCCTGTGTAACCCTAGCTGCAATATCCTGTGGGCGTCCAGACTAAACAAATGACCCGAAAATGTCAGAACAAAAAGCTCCAAAAGCTGTACAAGCTGTACGCCTACTGAACATATAAAGGGGACGATTTTATATACCCTAAGAACAAAACTGCCATCTACTAATTTCATTACTAATTTAAGTATAAACTCTCATATATAAACTACATATGTGCTTTAAATCAGCATTCAAGATTTTGTGGAATTATGTAAAGGATGTTTTTTTTTAGAGGTATAGAACTTAAAAAATTAAATAAAACACACAAAAATCATGGTAATGGTTATAATTAGAGGCCGGATAGCCAAGGGGCCGCGTATTGTTCAAATGTTGTAAATGCATTGTTAAAGGTTTGTCGAACCTTTTTTACAAAGGATTTACAACAATGGAACAATGAGCGGCCCCTTGGCTATCCGGCCTCTAGTTATAATCCTCACAGGGATGTTTTGTATTTGCAGTTGGTTCTTATTTATTGGAACCGGCTGTAGGTGCTAGGCATTCCTTATGTTATATTTTATATTTGATATTTTTACGTATCTGCTATTATAATTGCTATTGTTTTTTATTGATTGATTATTTTTTTTGATATATATTTGATTTATATTTGATTTATATTTGATTTATATTTTTTTGATTTATATTTGATATTTTATTGATTGTTCTGATTTACTGAATAAGGTTTATTTCAGAATCCCAGTTCGATACTCTAGACGCGTTGCACTCTTTTCACTTGATCCTTTCAATACTAATTCCCAAAAATATTTTTATCTGTAGCGCGTTTATCGTATGTTTAACGGAGAGCTGAATGAGGTTGATCTGTTTGGTATTTCCCTACATCAATTCAGGTCTAACATCAAGAGAATCTTGATGATTGATTAATTTTTTCTCCTATTCTATTTTTCCAATATTTCCATTATTTTTATACTTTAGTTTAGTTATGTAATGTGCTATTTAACCATATTATAGCTTTCATTCTTTTCCTTTTCATTTGTTTATTTTGTATTTACCTTTTTCATTTGTTTTATATTTGTAAATTTCAATTTCTTCTTATATTCTATCTTATAACCTTTTCCAAATATTTTAATACTATAGTTTAATTATGCAATGTACTACATATTTTGTCATGCCTTTATTCTTTACTTTTTAATTTGTTTTCCTTATATTTATCTTTTTCATTTTTGTAAAAATCTATTATTGGACTCATGTTACATATATTATTTATTTATTTTTTGTTTTTTTTATACCTATCTCTGTACATCCTGTCTGTTGATTTTTCAATTAATAAAATAAAATAAAATAAAATAAAAAAAATAATGTATAAATGTATTATTGTCTGTGTTTATACATTTGTTTATATTTATTTTTCTTTTAGAGAACATTCCTTCTTTGTTGTTTTTTATAATTTGTAATTATTATTAGTTGTTTGTGTATATATATGTTGTTTTTGTTATGTCCAATTTCTTAAGTTATTATTTTGTTTCTTTTCTTTTCTGTTATATTTTTGACCATTGTGGCGCATTAGGAATTCCTGTAATGCTACAATGGTCCAAACTTTAAATAAATAAATAATATTAGTTCTATTGGAAGATAATATTATGTCATTAATGTTTAAATATTATATACGGCATATGAGCGCTGCGGCTCGTTCGAATAAAGCGCAATCTGGAAGTCTAATTTTCGACCACTTTTTCGAGCAGCTGTATATCGGCAATAACGCGGCGAAGGCTTCCAAATTATCCATCGTCTCTGACTTATCGACGTAGACTTCACATATCTTCACAGAAGATAATCCGAATGTGTTAAATCAAATGATCTTGGAAGACAATACACGACCGTAAAATCGACGTAGCACGGTAAGTTTCGCGAACTGAACCACGATTTTCAAAATAAAAGTGCACAATTATATAGTAAAATCGCAAACCAAACTTGAGCACAAATCAGCTGACAATTGTCAAATTGGCTCTTACTGGAAAAAGAGTTGCTAATTCAAAAAACAAACCTCTAAAAACAACACTCTTTATAACAGTGTCAACATATCTCTTTTATTTATGAATCAAAATGTTCCATTTAAGTTTTATTCATATAAGACACAGCGTCGCACAGTTTCACTTGAAGAGCTATTGCTTACCAGTAGAGATATTGTGGGTTCTATCTATTGCTTAACAGCGGAAATTCCGGCCAAATACGCTGCTAGTGATTATTATACATACATATGTATATTGGTGGTTATTAAAAACTCAGAAAAACCGTCCCCTGCTTGAATTTTCCCGATTTATCTAGCTTAATTATTGTTACGGATCCAATAAATCGTTATCCCCCCCCTGTTTCTTGCAAATGTCAGTTTCTAGCATCTCAAATTCGTTCATTCTTATAAAATGCTACCTACATATTCTGTTATATGTATGTATATATAAATAATGCATTTCTCAAAAATTTACTGTACATAAAAAATGAGTTGATTGTACCATATCTGTATCTTTTGTATTATATTTTATTTTATTTTATTTTAAAAGGAAAACCAACAGTCTTAAATCAAAACAGAACAAATAATAAAATACATTACAAAAGACCAATTATAGGTTTCCGCTGGTAGTAATAAACTAAAGGGTAGACATACACGTAGTCATACATAAAATTTGAAAATTAACATAAGAAAAAACAGAAAAATTAAATAATTAAATGTGAGTAAAAAATTTCACAGTTAGTAAGATTATTCAAAAAAAGGAATATACATATGTATACATGTGTAATTGTCCTTTAATGTTTGGAATTGTCAGTATTTACATATGTGCACACAAGTATGTGTAAACTAATATAGAAATGTATAACCTATGATAGAAATGTATGTCATAAAATGTATAACCAAATACTCAGTTTACAGCTTAGGAACACCAAATTGTGTACACTATGGAATACAGACGATTTCTTAAATTGCAAATCCAAGATATATATCGTGACATGTTAAGATAATTAAACTTCTGAAAGAAACTGACACGAGAATGAATGAAACTTTTGGGTATAGAGTACTTTGTTTGGGTACAGTATTTTCGTATACTAATGATACCTAGGAAGAATCTAAATAGAGTTGATTCTAGACGAAAATTATAATTGCACTATACATATATACACATTGCGAATATATTGAAGATTTCGTATATTTGTAGGTACTTCGGATAGGAAATATTCTTGAAGACAGATAAATATTTTGTTTAGCTCGTGGTATGCACCTTTAGTTCAAGGTTCAATTCGATATAAACTCAATCTCAACTTTCAACAGTTGCTGGAAATTGCTTCGGAAAGTTCTAATAAACAAATCTCGTGCTAAGAGTTTTATGTTCAACGGATAACTTCACAGTGTCGTATTCGAATCAAAAGTATATGTGTATATACATAAGTATTTTAAATAAGAATCCTTTGTACTACATACCAGTGTCTGGACTAAATATTAATATTAAATTAAGTATTTTTTGTCCATAACCTAGTCTCCTGTTTTAAATGTCTTAAGTCTATATTTATTTTTAATGCCCTAAGCTTGGTCAGTGCTTCAGAATCTATTTTTCACTACTTCATTTACAATTTCTAGTACTTCATTCTCTTCATTTACAATTTCGATCGTCAATCACGCTCAAAAAAGGCAGAATAGTTAGAAAAGTTCCGATGTAATCGATGAGTCATCTTTCATACAGTCAATTACATACTTTCAATTCTCCATGAATTAAGGAAAATTTTAACGGAAGACGCACGCAGACCATTGTAAGCTTCTACATACATACATATGTATGTATTATATATGTATATTAG
Organism: Arctopsyche grandis; assembly: GCF_051622035.1. NCBI lineage: Eukaryota > Metazoa > Arthropoda > Insecta > Trichoptera > Hydropsychidae > Arctopsyche > Arctopsyche grandis. Next base: position 16,250,004 of record NC_135361.1, on the reverse strand, counting down.
ATAAACTGCTACCGACACTTCAAGGAGATGGCAGCAGAGTTCGTCAAAAGAAGATAGTAAAAGTTTTCTCAGCATATCAAAAATGCTTGCATTTATTTTATATAAAGGTTATATGAGATAGTGTGAAAACTGTTCAACTAAGTTTAGTATGTAGGGACGGTAGAAAAACGCATTTGTACAGCCAGTTGTCATCACGTCGATTTCAAAGATGATTCTGATGGAATTTTCAATGAATAAATTTCATGATTTTTAGCCAGCAGCATAGCTCGGTCGTTAAGCTTCTGCTTAACACAGAGAGGCGCCGGGTTCGATCCCATGAGCTGACCTCAATTGGAAAAGAATGTTTCTGAGTACATCTTTAGTGTTGCTGGTCAGACGTGGATATTGTGACTCCAGGTCGATCGTTTCCGTTTCAGAGTTTGCCAATTTTCTCTGATTTCATTGTTGAAACGGTTCCCGTTTAAAAATAAATTGGCCCTAAATCCTTCCTACCTACTATGTCACCACTATTTGAAGTATGATTAATGTATGTACAATAAAATTTATATACAATTCATAGATGTCTCGTTAATTTGCGAGTTTTTCAGTGTCTCGTAATTCAACGACTTGTAGTAAAAATGCTGCATTGTAATTGTAATTGTAATTTGTAATTGGCCAGGAAGGCGCATTGGGATTTAACTGTAAGGCCTTCCTGGTATATATGTAAAAAAATAAATGACGGAGACATTTGCTTGCTTTAATGAGTGCTAACCCTCCCCCCCCCCCCCCGTATGTTGGTAAAATATCAAAGCGATCGGAAGAGTGCACGGGGTTCAAAATCAGCTTACAAATTTCGGACAGTAAGTAATTTCATCTTACTAATCAAGTGTGACCTCACGATATAATAAAAAGCACGTAATAAAAATAATTCAAGATACATATATTATTTTCATTGTAATAACAACGCTATTGAAATGTGAAAAATTGTTAACAGTTCATGACGAAACGATTCTTCCAAAAGATGACCGATCGATTTCTCAATTGGATGTACATACATACATACATACATACATACACATACCTGTATGTGGATCGAATACGGAAGATCAAAAAATTGTGGACATCCTGTAGAGAGCGCGGCCGTTTCGCGCACCCACACTAACCGCTTTTTATTCTGTCGGCTCGAATTTAGCAAAGCGGATCTCTCGTATCCTTTTCGCCTCGAAGGGAAGCGACGCCACAAAAAGGGCAGGAAGTGGCCTCACAATAAAGCACAGCGAGTCCTCTCTCTCACACTCGCTCATCCCTCTGTCGGTGTTCGGCGACGGTAACGAGGAGGGAGGGTGAGGCCGAGAGGGCACACACCGCCTACAAAGTGAATTTGGTCGTAAACCAAAATGGATATTCCAGAAATTTAGTATAAGCACAAGTGCGACATGATTTTTACTTTCTGCGGTGCGTACCAAGTGGGTTCGCTATTGTGCTTAAAGCATATTTTGTTGGATAAAATTCCCAGAAATCTTAACATATATTATTATATTACAGGGTATCTTAACTTATGGAACGTGACCTAAAACGAGGTCGATCGGCATATTAAATGGTTTGCGAAACACTTTCAACAATTGCAATACGTTTTTAAAAATAAGATTTCATTTTAAAAGATTGTTTTACTTGAAGTATCACACCCCCTATAACGTAAATAGTTGGCCAGTGGCGTAGCTAGGAATTTCGGGCCCTCATGCCCTCAAAACCGGACCCTTTACCTAATACCTTTTAACCTGATTTTTAAATATATGAGATGAAATAATTCAAATTGTTTCTTGATGCATATTTACTTAAGACCAGCGCTTTTTTTTGAAAAAAAAAGGTGCCGTAACTCACTCGTTAAGTTTTTTATTGGAAAAGATTATATTCAAATTATATTATATAGAATATTCGTTTTAAATATAAAAAAAATGCTGAGGAAAAAAGGTGCCGGAACGCCGTTTCTTCGCGTTACATGGGAAAAAATGCATAAGACTATAAGTATAAAAATTCTAGAAAAAAAATTAAATTACTCGATTTAAGGTTTTTTTCCAATTAAGTATTTTTTTAATAACGTTATAAATAATACCACTTGAACCTAAATGGCTTTATATGGTCTACAAAGATACAAGCTCAAATAGTTACTTCACATTTCTGCGTCGTAAAATAAAGGTGAAGCAAAATAATAAATATATAATTTCGAAAGAGACTTTGTATTTAGTTATGTAAGGTTTAATGTATGTATGTATGTACGATTTTGCAATGGAATTATACACATTAGATAGTATGAAAACTATTATACAAGTGACTATTATAACTATTTATGTAACCTGTGAAGTTAAATAAGGGTGGTGAGCAGGCGCATCTTATAGCAAACTGTCATCACGTCGATCTGACAGTCGTTTTTGATCTGGAGAGACTTGCTTACTTTAATCAGAGCCAACCTCCGCATGTCGGTAAAATATCAAAGCGATCGGAAGAGTGGAAGTGGTTCAAAATCAGCTCACAAATATTGCGCCATGTACATACACACAGTCAGTGACACTAATAAAAAGTTTGTAAAAAATGTGCTATGTATTACATTTCCTGCAAGAAACCACTAAGTTCATAAAAATATACTACCTATACAATATATATTTTTTATTAGGTATTTTTTCAGCTAATTATCAATGCATTGAATGCAGATGGTGAACCAACAGGTGTGATGACGGAATCGCATTGCACAGTGTTTGCGCAATAGAAAGTCACAAAGACCGAGTACTACAAGCATAGATCCTTCTAATTCCAAATCTAATCGCATTTATTACAACAAATACGTATCCCGGCTAGATAAATACTTTCAAAATGTTCGTTTTATGCTAATGAGCGCATCGAACCAATCGACTCTCGAGATTATTCGAACCAACAGGTCGCGTTGACAGAATTGCGTCGGTTGCACAATACGAACTATAATAGCACATTAAATACGCAGTGAAATATGAATGTGAATAGCCAATCGATGCTTATTTACCTGGATGAAATCGATACGCCGTAAATTTTATTGATGGTACATACATTGGTGGGTGGTAGACATAATAGAGAATGATTTAAACCGGAGCTATTATACGATAAATTAGTAGCAATTAATCAATTTATTGTGACGTCTACTATAATCACTCAATCGCAATAGGCACTTTGTTCGTATTTTATTAATTTTCCGTCCTTTTGAATTGAAATCGGCTTTCTATTTACCTGCCACGAATGCGTGTGTATACCTATACAAAAATTCAATGAAATTGAGTGAAAGTTTCGCATTGACTAGAATGAATTTTTCAGAACAATGAAACTTATATGGGAAAGATATAATGGTGCATTTTAAAAACCGACTTTACTCCTTAGAACGAATTATTTGCGCATTAGAATAAAAAAAATTCACATTTAAAAAATATATTTCTGTTAAAAAATAATGTTACCTTGAGCGTTATTTTTTCATTTTATTTATTTTTTTATATATGTATATACCAGGAAGGCGTAACAGGTAAACCCAAATGCGCCTTCTTGGCCGGTTACAAACAATGCAGCATTTTTATTACATAAGTCGCTGAATTACGAGACTCTGAAAACTCGAAATTAACGAGACATCTATGAATTTTAGCTTGTACATAATTTTTATTGTACATTAATCACACTCAAATAGTGGTGACATAGTAAATAGGAAGGTTTTTTAGCCAATTTAATCGAGGAACCGTTTCAACACTGGAATCAGAAAAATTGGCAAACTCTGATAGGAAACGATCGACCTGGAGTCAGAAATATCCAAGTCTGACCAACAGCACTACAGATATACTCAGAATAAATTCTTTTCAATCGAGGTCAACTCACGGGATCGAACCCGGCACTTCTCGGTGCTAGGCAAAAGCCTAACCACCGAGCCGAAATAAAAAAAAAAAGTTTCGATCATTTAACAATTAAAAAGTCCACAGTCAAAGGTAGAATTGAAAAACAACCAAGATTTCAACAAAAATAAATTTGAAGTTTAATTCACGAATTCTTGTTAAATTAAACACCTATTATACAGAGCGGGCCAACTTAGACGGTTGCCGGTTGAGACTTTGCCGATCCTATACGTGAGTTCTATAATGTTCAACGTCAATGCGCATTTCATTAATTTCAGGTTGCTTTATATTTTTTACAAATCTGTTTTTAGTTTCACTTACGATTACAATTCTGAAAAAAATTTGCCTCTTATCCGATCGTTTTCATATTTTGCCAAATTGCTCATTTTGGTCATCAATATAAGTAAATGGATCCTCCGCCATTACGATGGTGCAAACATATCGTGTTATTCTGTTGTGAAAGTAGCATATCAAATGCCGGCACTTGATATTAAAGTGCTGACCTAATTAAAACAATGGATTTGTAATGTTTCGAAAGTGTTTTTTTATGTTTTATTTATTTATTAAAGGTTTTTAGTCTTATTGCTTATTTTATTTTTTTAAGTGTACAAATATTAAAGGGACTTTATTAAAGACATTCATGTGATCTTGTTTTGCAATCTAATTTTATATTTTTCTATCGCTGCTTTTTTTAATATATGAGCAATTTTTTTTAAATTTTACATTTATATCACACAAATTTAATGAAATAATTACGATAGGGGGCGCATTTGAATTGTTCCCATTTTATATCACTGACAACATCGTGCTCGTGAGTTTTTTTTTTTAATATAATTAGCGAATTAACAGTTTGAAGTACGCATTGACGGGTACGAGCGAGCGAAATACACACGATTTTAACGGTAATTGATATCGAAGAGGTTATTCTATGTAAAATAGACAAGTCGTGCACACACTAGTAAAATAAATGATTACGGTACGACTGGCGCTTAATGAGCAGTTCAACAAGTATGGGGCTCAACAATAAGAAAATCGTCTTGATAACTGTTATTATGGCATTTCTCCATTTTGCTGTTCGCGTGCAGCGACTTGGCAAACCTACATAATTTCACAAAAGTTGAAAAAAACTTGACGTTTACTTAAAAGCATTTGTAATAAAAATTCGTTTTGTTTTACATAAAACGCCGTCTCCAAAGTTCAAAGTTTATATTTTAATTAAGAAAGCATATTGCCCTTGTGAACTTTGTACTTTTTTAAATCGCACAATCTCTCACGCGGCCCCTTTCGTTCGAATTTATTTTAACTAATGAATGTTTTTAATAAGGGATTTTCAGAGTGTGAGGAATAGCGTGATAGTGGGTGCATGTTTTTGTTGCATTTGTATACCACTCCCACATAAAGAGACGATAGCTATCGAAATGGTAGTTTTACGACCGCTTTCAAAGCTACAATTCTGTGATGAGAGTGAATCACTGACCACAGCACAACGTGCTGGGAATTTTTCAGATAACAAATACAGACAAACATATGTACATACAACGGACTAGTTTCAAAATAATGAAAATTTTAACAGTCGAGAAAGCTAGAAAATAATGGAATACTACATATGTATGTATATCCACACTGAATTTATATGAAGAAGAGAGGTAGATTCATTCATAAAAGTCATTGTTACTTTTATTGACGCATGGAAATGTGAACACTCCAGTTGCAGTATGTGTGTCAACAAAAGAAATTCGCTTATAAAAAAAGATATTTTTTTTACTACGAATACGTTTCATTCAATACTTTATTTAGTAAACACATCAATATTTCATAAATGTCATATTAAAATAGTGTCCATGTAACGTGCAAAAATTGCAATCGTAAAAGCATCGCCCATTTCTTCAATGGTAACTGTATCCGAAGTGCTGTATCCATAAATATACAACTAGCAAACCCTCGCAATTCCCGCAACATCTTGGCATATACTCGTACATAAGTTAGGGTATATTTCGCAAGATAATGTGTGCACTGGCGGATGCAGCCATTGAATTAGGAACGACGAGGCTCAATGAACACACACTCGTAAATTTTCCCAGCAGCGTTCGTCATCCGTGTGAGTATACCCAAAGGTATGTCTTTATTTGTAACATGCGGAGACAGTGTACGAGTAACCCGATAAACAAACCCTTCCCAAGAGACTTCACATATGTATACATATGTATGCATACTTTGTCATGTCGATCTAGCGAGTATACTGTGTATAATATTTCATAACCGCATCCAAAGTACTTTTCAAGTGGAAATACTTCACATATGTATAACTGATACAAACTTGAGGACATCAATTTATGGTACTTATTTACATTTTTAGCGGAGTGGTTGGAATATAAAATACAAGGGAACGAAAATACTTTAAAATTAAGAGGTTGATTGCGGCATGTTCTATAGTGAATGATGTATTTGAATAAAATGCCTGTTGGGATGGCCAGAAAGGAACGGTTGTTCGGCAAACTTAAGTGAAGAAATTATGAAGATCCTATATGTAGATTGATATTACATATGTACATATATACAGAGGAAGTGTAAGGCAGTATCTTCTCAAGAAGACGTTGATTGAAGAGTGGCGAAACGGGATGGAGAGGATGTTGTATGAATCATAGCAGATAAAAGTTGATTTCAAATAGGAATAGAGCATACGTATTGTTTTGTTGTTTTACACTTATTGAAGTGTCATTTTCAATATACACACATACATCAATTCATCAATCAAAAAATAATTTAACATCAATTGGCACATCAAATATTTTCCGATATTTTCCGACATTCAGAAATATCATTACACGATTCGCCAAATATATTACATATATTTCTCAAGTGAGAACGTGGCATATGACATTGACGCGCACTGTGGGCTATGTCACACACACCAAAAGCTTTTATGGTATAGAATTTCATTCCGAGAGCTTTTATCGATTATTTTATTGTTTGTAATTAGTGTACGTTGAAGCTATCACTTCAAATGGACAAAATGGAACATTTCGAGTGGGAGTAATTGCCAAAAGATTTCTCCCTCGCCCCAGCTTCAGTCAGAACTAATTTATAGACAAAACACACACACACACACACACACACATCGTTCAATTGAGAGATCGTTCAATTAAACAGACACGAATAGAGCAGTAACACAAGTGTGAGCCGAGAAAATATATTATTTTTCGTGTTTACATTGTAAAAGAAAAATAGCCAATGGAAGGGAGGAACGAGAGTAATTTATCTTTTCGGTAAGCTCGCGTTATTAGACCGCATTTTCCTTATTTATCGCGCTACGCTAAAGTAAAATCCTGATGAATACTGCCGTATTTATTATTATTTCGCTGTGCGAAATTTCGAAACTTCATACGATTTATAATAATCGCATTACGAGCCCGTCCGCGCACTGTAATTATACATCATCGGTTACATTTGCATACTAAATGTTCGGGATAAGCATCTGCCGATAAACCGGAAGCGTTCTCGAGCGTTCCCACGATTGCAACTTATTAAATTTATTGAAGATGTTTTAAGTTTGTCGAAAGTCGAGTGCGGTTAGTTATCTGCGCGATAAAAGTTGAACAGCATAAAACGGTACACGTAAAAGTGGGAGCGGGATGAATCTTACGTGATTGTAAGATTGATTAAGATTGATTAAACTCACTTTAATTCGCAGGGGAGCTAAACTGAAACACTGCACTGAAAACAGAGTACTTCACGTTAACAAACAATCACAATAACACGTTGTTTGTTTTTGTTTTGGTATCACATGTCGGCGCTAGTTTCACCGTTCTATCGGTGATCACTGTTTACACTGCGCTTTGGTGCAGCGCCGATGCATCGCTGCAGTTTGGATTGGTCCAGATGCACTACCGGAGAGGATCGTTCCGGCAACTAAGCCGTTTCGAGTTTGTTTTAACACTGTGAGCCAAGCGGACTATTTTTGTACGCAGAGTGATTGCGGACGCACGCAACTACACCCTCACCACAAAGCTGTTGCAATTATTATTGATTTTGATTTTTAAATATTTTATATTATTACTTATGTTCACAATACATCTTATATATATTTAATAGCTACTGATCTATTGATCATTTTCTATCTTACAATTTTAATTTAATTTTGTTAGTAATTATAGTATTATATTATTCTAATATTAATGTGTAGAATAATAGAGCTGAAAAACCTATTTATAATTCTTATAAATGCTCATAATACATCTAATACATAATATTAATGTTCAAACTTGTATGATACTATGCACATACATATGTATAATGCAAGAATATTAACTGTATGACTTATTTATATTTCATATTTCTCAGCCACACCTTTTACGGCCATGCCAATAACATTATATAAATTTCAATTTTGCCCAACTCATATTATAGAAAAATCAATCTCGCTAATTATTATAATTCATTTTACAAATGTGAATAGAACGAATAAGCGATGAATTCAATTCTAATATATCCGTCCTAAAAAAAAAAACACGTAACAACGAAAATAAATTTAAACATTTATTTAATTTTTTTAAATTATATTATATCTCAGTTTACTTGTGATGTTGTTGAATTAATCAAATTTCACGCCTCTTAATGTTTTCGCACGCCTATATTTTTTTGAATCAGATGAAAAATTCGCTTGCTTATTTATGATTTACTCATTTTTATGCACGGGATTTTGCGTCTGTACTCTGTTTCAGGATTTATGCTAATCCAAATTTATTATCCATGCATTCCATATAAAAAATTACATGGAATGCATTTTTGGCTCGGGTTTTATCATGCTAATATGACAATAACATATAATATAATTTTTATTTAAAGAAATTTCGAATAGAATACCTATTTTTTATTATTTTATTATACACATAGACATCATATTTGCCATGACAGGAATCACCCCATGGCGATGCGGTTAAATTACGTTTGTACATATTGCTCATTGGTCTGACAACATATGTATATTATATCCTACATTTTCCGATAGTTTTGAAACTTTGCCATTTTGCGCAGTTTGGTCAACAATAGATATTCAAATCATCAGTACGATGGTGAAAAATAATCATAATAGACACGTTTAAAAAATTCAACAATTTTGACCGTCTCGACGTCTTGTGGTAAGTAGATTTATATATTTTACTATCCACCACCCTCTCGTTTTGTCAGATTTTAATTTTTTAATCGCCCATAACTTTTTATTTTTCACAATATATTTTTTCTAAATTTGGACACAATTTTTACTACAACTCACGAACCTCGTGAATCCAAAATAATATTTTGTTCAAGGAAGATAAAAATGTATAGCCGATCATCGTTTATTCATTTATTTATTTAAAACATACATATCTTACTGGCCGGTTAATCTTATTATTTATTTAAAGTTTGGACCATTGTAGCATTACAGGAATTCCTAATGCGCCACAATGGTCAAAAATATAACAGAAAAGAAAAGAAACAAAAAAATAACTAAAGAAATTATATATACACATATGTATTTATATATGTATATATGTATACATACACATACATTAATGTATAAACAAATATGAGAAAAAATTAAAAGAGTTTTACACAAACACAGGGGGATTTGAAATAGTCTAAAAATATATGTAACTGAAAAATGCTATGTATTTTTTATTAGAGTAGAAAAAGTAAGCTAGGATATTATAGTAATATGCTCTTATGAAATATCCTGTATATTTTATTAAATAACGATTATTATGATTCTTTCAAAGTGAAATCGCAAAGTACGCGAAGCAGATACGAACAAGTTTTGCACGAAGGTCAAAGACAATTCGCAAAATTTAATTTCCGAATTTAAATAAATATGCAATTTAAGGCACAATATAGATACGCCTCGAAATAAAAACAAAGAAACAAAAAAGGAGAATAATGCTCGTTTACTGTCTGTGGGGGCAAACCGCAACCAGGACGGTATTGCTCGCTTCGGCGACCAAGCGTGAAACATTGGCTTTTCAGGTAGTGCCATACCTAGCACTTTATATCTGCTCGCTGGGACTTGATTTGATCGTTTTAAAACCACCAGCACTTCCTCATTAACCACCCGCATATAATATTACCAAACACACACACATATTGTATGTACACATTATATTTACAAAGGGGCTTAAGTCCGCGCCCGCACACGTACGCTCGTCCATCCCTAATAATAATCCAAACGTGACAAGAAAATTTGGCCGCTACCGTTCATACCGGCACAGAGAAGACGATATAAGCCGACGGTTAATCTTAATTAAATTTAACGTATGTATGTACACGTATTGTACGAATTTGTAAATGCGTGAATTTGCAACCGCGAGTTTCGTATAGCCCTGTACCGAAGCGAGTGTGAATGATGCACACGCGAGTAAAACGCATCATTCCGAGATGAGTCGCGATTACGTCGAGCTTGTCTCGAATGACACTATGTATGTACTATTTTTTTTTTGCCTGTTATGTGTGCTTAACACAGGAAAAGGAAATAAATCATTAAACAATTATTCTGCCGTAATTTATTGGTTTTTTTTTATTACCGGGAGGTATTACCTATCACGTCTCAATACGGGTCGGTATAACCACCGAGAACGGGAAGCTTATTTATTGCTTTTTATTTATGTCACTGAGAAATGTGTTCCGATGCGTGAATATAACTTATTTTGTATTAATTTGTCTAGCAAATAATACGAGAAATATCATCCTATTGCCAGACATTCACCCCTAGACTCTACTAATAAATAAAATCTGTAAAAATATAAGGTTGAATGAATAGCTTAGCATTCAAATATATACATATGTATATTAAAAATTTTCAGTAATGATAGTAATAAGAAATGAGAAATGGAAAATCAAACATATGTATGACTCTAAAGTTTTTAAATGCGTTTCCGGAGTTTCGACTTTCCAGGTGTTTTATGTAGTTTGGTAGTTCATGCTTTGCACTCCCCAACTACAATGAAATTTAATTCAAAATAAATATTTAAAATTTAAACTACACTGTACATACATACGTATGTATGTGTATGTCAGTTCGTGAAAGTGGAAAAAGTTATTACTTCCTTTAACCATCTTTAATAGTTGGGACAATAAGAAACGTATCGGAAAGTTATAGGAAATGTGATACTTTTCAGAATAAATGATAAAATTACTTGTTCCACTTTTATATGTATACATACATATCATCATCATCATCATCATCATCTACAGCCACTCATCATCCACTGCAAGATAAAGGCTTTACGTTCAACACACTTCCATTCGTCTCTGTTTTGCGCACTTCTCATTCATCTCACACCACACATTTTCGTAATTTTATCTATCCATATTCCCCGCGGCCTTCCTTTTACCCTTTTTTCATTCTCTCGGGTACCATTCTAGCACTTTTTTGTCTATTCTTCTAGTTATACGACCCGTCCATTGCCATTTCAATCTCTTCACTCTCTACAATATATAATATCAACCACCATTGCCATACTTCTCTCATATGTGTTCCGTTTCCTATCTCTCCTCGTTATGTCAAGCATACAGCTTTTCATACTTATTTTTGTGCATTGAACTTTGTGTAGCATTTTGGCGTTCAATATCATCCAAGATTCACATCCATACGTCATCACTGACAAAACACATTGATCGAAGATTTTTTTCTTCAGGCGTATCTATGTATGTACATATGTACCTACGAACATACGTATAAAATGAAAATAATACTGAAGACAATCTCGTGCGAGTATTTGTGGATGATAGTGTTGAGGAAATAAGACGAAAAGCGGATTCATTTCAGTACACGGCAACCCTCACATTATTTATATAAATAATAAACTGATACGCTGAAAGTATGATTTAATGTTTAAGGCTGAAATGTTTGAGTTTCAACTGTCTCATAATAAGCTAACCACCGAGTCGATCCGATCGCATACAAGCTTACGTGAAATATTATGGTAAAATGTATAATTCGACATGAATCAAAATTAATTAGGCATGATAATTTTCACGGCAACCCCACGTTATGGCGCATTTGTAAATCGGATGTAATTTATTAGAGCACGGTATTATTATTACCATTAACGTAACGTCGCGAAAATAGCTTTTCGTTTCATTCCAAAAGGGTTTTTCCGACTCGACTATTGTGTTAATTTAATTACACACAACGCAGCTACATTTGTAATTACTAAATGCGACACCGAAACATCTGCAAACAACAAATTTAAAACATCGACAGCGAACAATATAAGGTCTTTTCAATATACATAATATGTCACATATAAAAAAGTTTCATTACGTCCGCGAGGATAATATTATTAAAGGTTCTGCAAACTTTACACCTCTGTATGGAGTTAATCCGCTAACAACTTGCGAAATAAAATTACTGCGGGTGAGAAAAAAAAACCGCACGTAAAAAGAACTCGACACGATCCGTTGGAACAAAGGACCCAGTTGTGAATAGAAAAGTATGGAGAACAATGGATATGTTTCACGGAAAATGCAATTGGTTCTAAGTCTTCTAAAAATTTTCCCCTCGTGAATATTCGCAGAAAAAATTACGCTGATGAAAAGGCGTCGAATTTTTATTACGTTCGTATTGTGTAGGGTTTCACGAGCGCCGATTTTCCGTCGATAAGCCCCAAAACACACGTACATATATTATGTGTACTGTATAGGTATTTGGATATATACTACATATGTACAAAAGCCCATTTCCAGTTTTCCACGCTCTGGTTAACGGCAACGGTAAACGTGTTATAAATTCACTCGAAATGCGTGGAAACTCGCGTCAGATTATATGCAAATGTTGAATGTACATGATCAATGCGATGCTGCAACGTCGATTGTGTCGTGTATTTCAATTGAATGTTGACTTTAGTCGGTGTTTTCCAATGATACGTACATACATTCATACACACATATGTGTATCACGGTGCATAACAATAGAAACTATGTACATACATACATACATCATTTTTGGAAATGCTAAATATTTTTTGTCATTTTTATAACAGAACCCTTACTTTTACACACACTTATTCCATTGAATGAATTTATTTAAGTTTCGGAAATAAATATTGATATTTTTTCAACCCAAGAAGCATATTGTCGATACCGGGCAATGATTAAAATCGTCAGCGTTAGAGAACAAATCAGAGAAGATGAGTTCTATGAAAAAATAATCTGACAAACAGATTTTATGGGGATGTTCTTTGGCTACAAATAATATCGTGACCTTCTAATTTCAATCGCCAGTCTTGTACATCTATTTACATCTATTTACATCTGTATATACTGTATATATGTAATTTATTATGTCCACTAATTTTTCTCCGTCAGATTTCTAAAAGGACAAGGTCTAGTAGTTGAAAGCTAACCTTTAAATAGGCAATAAAAACCCGATATCCTAATAAAAGTGTTGAGACTGAAATACTAGCAATTAATGAGGTACATATTATACATAATCAATCCCAAGTCTGTACTAATTGAAAAAAAAATAGTTTGATACGTTCACGGGTGTGGAAAAAATCGTTTGGTCACAACATTTTTGACTTTTTTAAGAGGAAAAATCCCACTTCCGGTTTATTAAATTTTGTGATTTTTTTTTATTTTTGTCACATTGATACAAGGATTATTCACTAAATTTTCTCGTGAAGAGCACACATGTTTAAGGGGTCGAAAAAAATAGTGGAAGAAAAATCGAATAAGGAATATTTAAAGTGAAAAAAGTCAAAATGTACTCAAATGATATCAATACACTCAAAAGTGCGGCACGGGACGCGTACGTGGACTCCAGCGGTGGGAAGCGTATCTGAACACCGCAGGGATTGCCCTAATCAAGGTCACACGTGCATAAGCAATTCGCGTGATCATTTCGACAAGTTTCTCTCACATTTCTTCAAATATGGGAATCACCATGATCGATCGAAGTGAGGGAAGCTGCAGTACAGATTTGGCGTACTTACCGGAATACTACATAGATCTTGCTATTTTACATGTGCAAAACTATTTAAAAGTGAAAACCTCTCTACACGTCTTAACCTTCATTTTTACAAGAAAAAATTATATGTGACATTTCAAAGATTAATTTGAATGAAGTTTCTAAAGCCAGCAAGACGTATAGATCAGTAGTTACGTTAATGCTAGCCACCAAAAGGTTCCCGGGTGCCTGCGTTTATCTCGACTGAAGACAATTTATTCGGAGTTTTGCTGGTCGGACTTGGATCTTTGTGACTCGATCGATCCTCTCAGAGTTTGCCAATTTATCTGATGTCATTGCTGAAACGGTTCCTCATCAAAGTGACAAAACCATCCTACCTACTATTTGTCACCATTATTTGAAAAAGATTTCAAATTTATAATCCACAAATGTACATATACATATATTGTATGTATGTACAAGTTTAATACCATATATATCGCTCAGAGGTAAAACCTGTAAAGGCATCATAGTGAAGTATAAATTTAAATAATAATTAAAAAAATAAAATAAAATCTAACACACCATTGAAATTCTATAAAATATTACTAGACAAAAGAAAACAAAGTATTTATTCCAATTTTAACACATTCAAGCATGTGCAAGAAATAAATCATAAACGTCTACTGAAAGGAAACCATTCATTAGAACAACTTTACGACGCGATAAAATTTTACATATTGTTAATGGAACAACATTGACCATTGGTAAATATTTAACACCTACCTTAATGTGCTAAAAAAGATCCATTGGCCACTGTGCTGGACGCCAAGCGTCCAGTTAAAAATGTGTGTTATAATAATGCAAAATATGCGAGATTTATTTATTATTGTGATTAGCTACAAAAATCATATGTATATCAAACGTGGAATAATATAAAATAAGTGCAAGAAATGAAAAAAAAACATAACACTGATATATGATATATACATATAATGCTGAATTTTATTGTATTATTTAAGATTTACTAATTATAGTTTTGATAATTTTGTTAAGTATGTTAAGAGTATAGTTGTTAGTTTAAGTTTGCAATTGTTAGTTGTAAAATTGTGAAATAATTCAATAGCAATTTGCTATATACTAAATAATAAATAAATAAACTGAGGGTCATTTCAAGGCGGATATCATTCTCACACAGACCGTTGAGCGTGGCGCGTACTGGATTCCCCCTCTGTCTCGCATCTGTGAAGCATGTACAGGGGGCTTTCCGCGAAAATAATTATTTCTGCTGATAATCACCAATGTTTTTATTACCGCAATGACATAATTCAAATCATAGAGGCTTCGACATAAATTATGAAGACCCTGACTTTCATTATATTTGGCGAAATAAAATAAAATATAACTTCCGGTCACTGGCTATCCATTACAGTGTGGCTTAAGTGTTAAAAACGGAAATATTACACTTAATCAATTCAACGCGAATGACAGATTTCACACGAAAGTCAAAGAACGCGCAGGTCACGTGAGATAAAATCACCCGGCACACGCACACACTAGTGAATACCCATACATTATCATAGTTACGCCAAATCTGAAAATTTACCTATCAGCCGAGAATGAATGGGGTGCGATTTTTCCCATTCTCGTTGTCAGGGTCTCGAATTCACTTAGCGAAGACTCATTATTCAAGCCGCCACTTCGGTGGCACAAATTTGTACGCGTCCTTTTACGGCGCCTCTGCCTAAAATCGATTTCGCATTTGATTCCCGAGTCACGCACTACATCTATACGCGTTTGCGATCCATCCAACAAATTTGTATCTCGCCCACATATATGAATATGAATATTGTCATAAATTCATCCCGAAATGCATACAAGATAATGTAATCGATAGAAGTTGCGGGCCGGTCGATTGAATCGCTTGAATCACTCGACAACACCTAAATTAATATCTTTTAAATATAGAATACAATAAAGAACTTATGAAAAGTCAACAGTTCGCCCTTGCGAGTCTGCGTTGTAATTCGGACCGTTTCATTTTAATCAGCCGCAATGGTTTAATTAATGGTGTAATTGGATTTTACAAGTGAAGAGGTAGTAGGCCTAAAGCCGAACGTGCTGTGTATTTTTCGGAGGTCGTATTATTTAGGTTTTGGAAGATGTCTTACAAATTAGTAGTTTAAGGAAGACTGATTGTATTGTGTATACTACTTACTGTATAGCATAAATTTGTTCTTCTACTATAGTGAGCTCGAAATAATTGCCTAATTATTGTCACATAATATAGAGTATTATACACAAAATATAGACACTTTTTTGAGAAGCAATTGAGAAGCAACTTTGATGCGACTACTAAAAATAAACGATTGCCAAATTAACCGTAATATATTCTAAAATCACAAACATTGTAATCTGAAGTAAATAAGCGTGTAAGTATGTACATATTATATGTATGATCATTTACAGTCACTTAACATTCACTGGGTGAAGGCTTCTCCAACACGCTTCCATTCGTTTTTGTTTTGTGAAACTCTCATCCACATCCACTTCATCCACTAATTTTCGCCAATCTTCTTTGCGGCCTTCCTTTCACCCTTTTTCATTCTCTCGGTTACAATTTCAAAACTTCCTTCGTTCACTTTTTGGCAATTCTTCTAGCTACGTGATCCACCCATTGCATTTTCAATCTCTTCATTATATTAGATCTTTTTTTTCAGGAAAAGTGGCATTTTTGATCGCCCAAATGCATTCTATCCTAATTTCATAAGTCTCTTTATTTCGCAAATGTTTATTTTTTGCCCTTAATAATATTAAATAAATTATTATTGAATGTATGTATGTTTGTATAATACATACATATGCTGTACAAAATTGGTTGATGAGTTTTTGGACACTTTGACACCGCGTTTTGTTTCATAACATAACACAAATATACGCAGGTTTTAGATTAGTTTTTTCGGGCCTGGAGTTTTATATACATATAATACGATTCAATGAAAATAAGTATTAAACGAGAACGAATTCGATACCTTTTGACGACGGAGAATCAGAATAATATTGTTCGAAAATGAATGGCATTCGAGACGGGAAACCAATCAGTAGAATCAGTCAAATGTTTCGAGTCTTTTTGGTCAACAATACGTTCATCAATCGATTTTTTTTTTTTGGTTTATTTAGTAAAAAGTGCCTACCGAGGCACGACTAAGAATGAAAAGAGAATTTGACGTGAAGAAATGACCCTAATTAAGTACGGGCCATGTCGTTTGGAGCTCTCTCGCAATTAGTGAGAGGGCGAAGCACGGAAGCACAAAAAGCTTACTCTGATTTTCGACGTCTTCGTGACGAATTATTGCATAAAAGCGCATAAATTGCGGAAAGAGGACACCGCGCGACGATTTAGCTGTTTGGGATGTGGTCACAATTTGTCTGTGACCACAACCGGATGTGACCACTGATATAAATAAAAAACAATCCGAAAATAAAAACTAACACATACACATTTGCTGTTTGTATGAACTATGAAGCTACACATATATGTACATATATGTATTCATACGTTTTCAGTCGGACGAATGCACAAATGCAGTTGCAATTGCACGCCGACCGCCTTGAAACGGTATGACTCGTCAGACAATGATAATTAGCAGAAGGGCAAATAACCTCGCAAGTTCATGAGCTCGTGGTGCACTTAGCTCGCTGCTTGTTAAATTGGACGCAATGATAAATATTTTGCAGAAGACAGACTAGTGGAATTTAGTCAGAACTTGAATACATTCCTTAACCCTAATTCGGATAAGGTGGGTGTAATGGACCGACATGCCTCTTTAAAATTTCAATAACTCAATTATAGAAAAAAAATTGGTTAATATCTTTCTGCTACTTCCTTTATTGACTAATTACCTTATTTATTTTTATAATAAAACATTTTAAGACTTGTACGTTGGGCATTATTACGCAACCGGATACAGAGGTCCATTGAACCTACTAAGGCAATAACTATGGAATTATGCATTTTCTAAGTACTGCTGCACTTTATTACATTCAATGATAAACATCTATATATATATATATATATATATATATATATATATATATATATATATATATATATATATATATATATATATATATATATATATATATATATATATATATATATATATATATATATATATAAATCAATGTTTGTCTGTCTGTTTATCTGTCACGTATACGTTCCTATACCATTCAATCAGTGCCGGCCTTACACCGAATGGCGCCCTCGGGCAATTTTTTCTAAACACCCTTAGAAAAAAATTTCGCCTTTGGCGCTCTAATCCAAAATTTTGCATGGCTTTTCTCGCTCTAATTTTAAAATTTAAGGGCCTTTGACGCATCGAGTGGCGCCCTAACTTATTTGGCGCCCTCGGGCGCCGCCCGACCCAGCCCCCCCCTAAGACCGGCACTGCATTCAATCGATTGCGATGAAACTAACATGATTTATTGTGTCAATCAGTCAAAATGATTGTCAATGAGTCAAAAATCACCCAAAAACGGGAACGGAAACGAGAAAAACGGGAATGAGTGGCAAGGCAACGCAATAATTTCAAATGTTTTCGCGTCGCCACCTGCGTTTTAGGGTAAAATAGACAAACAATTGAATAATTTCAAATGTGTTCGCCTGTGTTTTTCCGACAAATTATCATTACTGTAATTTAATTTGAAACGGATACATTCACTTATCACTTAAAATAATATAGAAGAACCTTGTAAAAAAAATGACGAAGTTTCAAAACGATCGTAGGTAAGATTGTAGGATATAATATTACAATATGTTGTCAGACCAATAAGCGAAGTGAAATATAGAAGACCCTTGTAAAAATACAAATTATTACTATTCCGGATATTTGGGATGAAATAAATGATAATATAAGATACTATTTTATATCAAAGATTACCTTAAATTCGATCATAAATTCATTTCATTCATCTATGTAATTATGAATCGGAACGAGTTTTTAAATGTTCATTTCGACAATGTTATCAAAAAACCGATAAGTGTGGAATAAAATTTAGTTATTTTAATTATGCAATTTTACCACCTTTAGACCACATGCGGCCCACGAGCTGCTGGTTCATTATCACAGCTCTAACGTTATTTAGACGTTATTTTAATTGATATGAATAAATTATTAATCATATTAATTATTTTTAATCAAAATAGTACCCGTATAATATTTTAGAACAAAATCAACTAACTATGTAAGTGCCATTTATTATTTTGAATTAAAATATATTTAATTTAATCAATAGAAAACATACTACTTTTATATGTAGTTTATATATTAATATAAAACCAAAATAAGCAATAAAAAATTTAAAAAGCAGGCCTTAAAAAACGATATATGTACGCGAGGGTCCAACGGACCCACCGTATCCGTTTGTGTTAGAAAATTGTAGTATCCGTACTAGGGTTAAAACCAACAGAAAATTCAATTGAAAGTGCTTACAAAAAAACACTTTAGTGACATTTATTGATATGTACATATGTACATGTATAAACATATATGTATGTATATGTAAACTTTTGTATATCCTGATTTATTTTCGGTATTTAAAAACATGAGTGAAGAGATTGAAATGGCAATGAGCGGGTCACTTAGCTATAAGAACTGATTTAAGGTGGAGAAATGCTAGATTGGTATCCAAGAGAATGTAAACGGGTGAAAGGAAGGCCACAGGGGAGATGGGTGGATGAAATCAGAAAATTCTGATGATACTTGCTCAAATCATGCCAGCAGTGGATGGTGAATAGCTGTGAATGATGATACTATGCATATAATCCCAGTAAGTGAACGAAATGAAGGTCTTAACTGAATATGAAAATAGCTTCGGGATATATGTGTATGTACATATGTACATACATATACTATACAAACATCTTCAAGAAGGAGTACAATTTTAAGAATAAACATACATTTCCGTTCGCTTGTGAACAATGCAACATATGTATGTATTTGCATGTGTTTTCGAATAATAATATTTGTGTAAATAAGAGTTAACAAAACTACAATAGTGGCAGGATAATTATGGGAGTTTGACTTCTAACCTTTCGCTTGAACACGTTTTGAAACCACAGCATACTTTCCATAGGAGACAATCTGGAATAATAAATTTCATTTAT
Organism: Arctopsyche grandis; assembly: GCF_051622035.1. NCBI lineage: Eukaryota > Metazoa > Arthropoda > Insecta > Trichoptera > Hydropsychidae > Arctopsyche > Arctopsyche grandis. The sequence goes on along the minus strand of NC_135361.1, from coordinate 16,230,041 downwards.
GTAATAATGATAAAAAGCAAGAATTAAATGAATACCTTATTAACATTCATAACATAAAAGGTGATAAAGTAAATTGGCATAGTAAATAATTATTTATATTGCGGTCAATTAATATACATTTCCGGCAGTAAAGAAGATTAAACAAAGAGACGTATGAAATTAGGATGAAGTGCATTTGGACGAATGAATGTTGTTTTTAATTCAAAAATGTGTTTTGCCAGTGATGACGTATGGATGCGAAACTTGGACATAGAACGCCAAAATGCTACACAAAGTCCAATGCACTCAAAGAAGTATGAAATGCTCGGCATAACGAGGAAAGACAGGAAGTGGAATACATGGGTGAGACGTATGACAAGAGTAGTGGACGTAGTGGATAGAGTAAAGAGATTAAAATGGCAATGGGTAGGCCACGTGGCTAGAAGAATGGACGAAAGGTGGACAAAAGAAGTGCTAGAATGGTACCCGAGAAAATGTAAAAGTGTAAAAGGAAGATCGCAAGGAAGATGGGTAGATGGAAATAGGAAAATATGTAGGGTGAGATGGATGAAAGTTGCAAAGCAGAGACGAGTGGGAGTGTGTTGGAGAGGCCTTCATCTAGCAGTGGATGGTGAATGGCCGTAGATGATGATGATGATGATTCCATAATATTGGATGATTGTATAAGTTCGTGCCCGATTTTCATCCGTTGCGATATACATACGTTTTTTAACGATAAACGGGCATGAAGCTATGCAATTTTCTAATATAAATAGTTAGCAAAATAATGAGATAATTTACATGATTCATTTTGGTTTCGCAAAGTTACCATCATTAGGTTTTAAACATGTCTTTGTATAATACGACCGAAAGCACAGAGAGGGTTTTAAATTAGTGCTAACTTTGGAATTAACGTAGTATGTTTGTTGACTATGGCGACGCAACAAACTTTTCGTAACAAATGAAAAGCGACACAATAATTAAACGAATAATTTGAATGTTGCAAAACCTAGGATACAAAATCAACAAAGTCAACGACTCTTATATGTACATATGTATATAATATGATACATGTGACTTTTACACGTCGCCAAATTTTGCAGAGGGATAATTGAGCGAGTCTGGGGAATCTCGCACGCATATCGAACACAAAAACAAGAGCTCAATAGAAAGGCATCTCCGATTTTCCGTCATTATTTCGGTTCGGACGAAATCCAACAAGGGAACGGAGACACGGGGGTTGGGTTTCGGTGGGTGGTTGGATATTTGAGTGGGTGGTTTTACGGTTCGCGCACGCGGAATTTATCTCTTGCGTTGTGTTTTGTTGTTTACTTTTCGCGAATAAATTAAGTCTCGAAGGCTTCGAAGGAAGCTGGCCCGACCCATTTCGGGACTGCGGTACAAAAGTCGGCATATCAGAACGATACTGCCATTGAATGGGATATACAATACAGGCTTTGTGGTTTTCCCCGGAAGGTCTCTAATGTGATTAATCGTGCGAAAAAGATTATTGGAACGAGATAAAGCGAAGACGATTCCATTTTGAAGAGCAGCGATTGATTTCTTATATATAATACATACATACAATGAAGAAAGATGGTTTTATATGTCATAATTAGTGACGTAACAACGCATTGGCCGTTATCAAGCCGGCCGGATGCGAAGGGGCGCCTTGGGCGCCCCTCTCCTATTTTATTTTTATTTTTTTCAAATTATCAAATATTTTTTAAGATCGACTAGCAGTCCAGATCGGATATCAAATTTAAGCATTTAAACAATAGAATATGTATGAATTAGCGAGTAATATAAACGACTATTCGTATGAAACTTTCAAGTTACAATAATTCTAATAGAATAAGGAAGAATATTTTAGTTTTATTTTTAAATATTTCATGGAATTTCAGCATGAATTCAACGAATGAATCAGTTTCCGATAATTTTTTTTTTTAATTCAAGACGTTGTTTTAGTTCTCAAAATTCAAAAACTGGTAAATTTGTTGTATTTATTTGAAATAAAAATCTTAGACCTTAAAATCTTAGAGGCCCTTTTTTCACTAATTTCAGGCAAATAATAAATATAATAAATACATTCTTTTTATTTTTACAAAACATTTAAAAAAATGTTTTCGTTGTTGCAACTTTGGCAATATGGGGTATTTATGATATATAAAATAAATATTGTTTAGTTCTTGTAGTTTTATTTGGATTGATAAAACAATAAAAAATAAAGAGGCGCCAAAAAATTACTACGGCTCTGGTTGTAATACAAAGGTTATATCTAAAAGTTGTTTGCTATTACACAAAATAATAGTATAATGCAAAAGGATAATCTGGTCGATGACTCGTACGAGAAGGTTCAACTAATTATAATAAGTTTGGAAATTAGTACCTCTGTGCGTGTTTTTAACTGTTCTCATGGTGGTCGAGGGTCTATAATGAATGGTCGTTACAAATTGTTTTCAAAAATTATTAAATGATATAATGATAGGGTGAGGGTCGAAATTCCGAGGCATCAAAAGGGTTTTCGATTTCGGGTTAAGAAGGCAAAAACCCGCCCTCTTTATTATTATCGTGCCTGGATTTTTATTTCTTTCGTTGTATACATTATAAGGTTTACCGTTTTGTAAGAGTAGTAAAAGTGACATAGGTCGGAAAATAAATCACATGTTTATATGTATGTATTTACGTATATACATGTAATTTATATATGCATGTACAAAGTTCAATTCAAGCGAGAGAGTAACTCTAATATAATTACTTTTTATCTAATACAAAAGTTTGATCGGCCAAAATAATATTCATCGAATGGATTAATTAAGATTCAAGATAAATGTGAGAACGATGTTTCGAATGTCCGTTCTATGCTTGATTGATTTATTTCCGCTATGTATAAAAAACTTGATTTTTAAAGTGGAGCCTGCAATTTTCTAAGATTTAGATTTCACGATAATAATAAGTGCCATTGAGTCGATTTTTATTCCTTGCGATGATGAAATGTTGTTTTTTGGGTATAATTTTGTTTTGATAACAATCAGATGAAATTACAATAACATATGAAAAAGTTAATAACAACGCGCCTATTACGTAACATTATACTTTTTATTTTACGTAAACGTAAAAGAAATTGCATAAATCAGGCGCAAAATTTTTACATTATTTTTTTTTAAATTTAATTTTAATTCTTTTAATAAAGGCATATATTTATAATAAAATTTTCATATTTCAATATTAAATAATTCATAAACTTTAAAAGGCTCGATAGACTGTTATAATGTTATAAAATATTTGTGTTAAAAATATCAACTACTTATTTTGGCGATTTATATTTTCTAACAATAAATTGTTTTAATTTTGATATTGACTTTTACGCATTGCATGAGTATATAATGCATGTCCAACGTCATACTTTGATTTATCGGCAAAGTTCAATAAAACATTTGGCACGTTCACTTGTATGTAGTAGAAATAACCAATCTACTGTTTTGAACTGAAATATTTTAAAATAAAACCACCGAACACTTCGAATGGTTCTCATTTCTGTTTCCTTTGCTGTAAATCAATGCTTCAATCTATTTAAAGACACGTGAGCTACTCGCTGATATATTATACATAAACACCAAGTGTGCTTTCCTTACAAATTGAAACCATTTCAAACGTTCAAAATCGATAAGCAAGCTCTCTTAGAACACACACTGAGAAGTGACGATAGAAATATCTCATTGGAATGTTTTTAAACTCTCATCCCGTTTTCAATTAATATCGCACCGAGACGAACGTTACAGAGAGGCTGCAATATTTCACAGGGGGTGTGGGGGCGGTCCGGTTGTTCATATGACAAATTGCCGATGATTTAAAATGTTGATGCTATTCGTAACATGCGCCCGACTGAAAATTGACTGCCATCAAGCATTCGCTGAGCGAGTAAGTTTATACCTGAATCTCGGGGAAGATGTTATTAAGTAGGTGATTGATGATGGGGGTGGCTTTCCTCTGCTGGAATGAACGACCTGATGAAAAGCTTTCACGACCATCCTCGCTTGTTTTTATTATCAGCAATGCAACAATAACAAATATGAAATATGTGCTTATACAGAATGATATTTGAAACGTTTATATTTACCTATGTACATACATATGTATACAAAGCGTTTCCATAATATATGGTATACGTTGTTATATTTATATGATGCAGTTAAGTAAAAATTGAAATGTAAAATTTTACAATTAGTTTATATGTATGTATTAGATGCAATTATTTGTATTCAAATTATAATACATTTCGTGGAGTGTACAAAGTAGCTTGTATTCATACTACATATACATATATGTATGTATGTATATTTACACAGAATTAGGCACACATGAGATATTTAGTATTTTTTTTATTATTATTTAGAAAGCTTTGAGAAATATTATTATACAAATATTTGAAGTTTTAAAAATAAACTAGCTGATAGACTATACCAGCTGATAGACTTTCAACTATAGACTAGCTGATAGACAAGTGGGTAGCATATATGCTTTCGAACAAAGTGGTCTTGGGTTCAAATCCCCCTGGTTTCTGCTGATCAGACCTTGGATTTGTGACTCCAGGTCGATCGTTTCCTATCAGAGTTTGCCAATTTCTCTGATTTTCATTAAAAGGGTTCCAAAAAATTGGCAACCTTACCCATTTTCTCGCAAATCTTGAGTTTTCTGCAATCTCGAATTCCGTTTAGTTGTATAAAAATGCTGTAAATTTACAAATTTGACCATAGATGCCCGTGTGAGTGTTAATTGATATGTATTTACTTTTTATGATGTTTATAATACTTCTATCAAATGTCAAACGTTTATGGCCAGGATGGCGCATTTGGATTATCTGTTTAGGCCTTCCTGATATAAATTAAAAATAAAATAAATAAATAAATAAGTAAAAAATACAATGCTTTGATAAAAGTGATAACCTGTCCACTTAATTATAATTACAGTTATAAATATATGCAATAATTTTACTATTGTAAAAAAAAATGTTTTTGATTCTAAATAATCATATATGTACATATGTATATCTTGACTAAAACATTGATTTTATATCAAAATTCATCCCTTGTACATATGTATGTACATACATAGATACTGTTAGCACTTAAATGAAACCAAAACATTCAGAACAAAAAATCCGGTTTCCATTTATTCTGAAAATCAAATAAAAGTAGCATAAAAGTCTCTTTGGCATGAATGGTAGCTACTCCTTCTAACTTCCACCTCTTGAACAAGATGTGTTTGAAACATGTCAGTCACATCTGTGCTAGTTTGTATACCCACAAGAAAATTAAGCAAATACGTATCTTCAATTGTTGAAACTATAATTTATTACTTTTCAACACATTATTTGTTTCTATTCAATAGATTTTTCATGTGCTTATACACATAATTTTGTTCTCATACACTTTATATGGCAAAAGTGATGAATTTCCAATGACAAATTTAATCAGCACTGTGTGATTGTTAATCGTTGACAATTTACGAACGCCTACAGATTCATAAATGTTACTTTTACGACTGTCTGCTGCTTTGGCGATATCACACCTGTCCTTAAAACTATAGGGTGTTCATCACGTGCGCCTTATTTGGCCCGTAGAGGATACGACGACAATTAAGCGAAGCGTTCCTGTGTCGTTTGGCAACGACGCTGTTTCTCAACCTTTTTGATTATATGGGGTTTTCGCCCTTTGCTCCCATCCTCATTTAGTATGCGGAGTCGCGCAAACTTGGTAGGGATTTCCTTATAAATATGCACACAAAAAGAAGAGCGAGAACTACGCTAATTTACACAATAGGATTCATTACATTTTATTTTTCAAATAAAAAACGTACAGAGGGAATTCTTTTCTGATGTAATTTATAAGACTGCCAGTGGATGAAAAGTGAATCTGCATATTTTCCAACGACCGAATATAACCCGTTATGCGATCCAACCCCGTTGCAATGGCGCGTACGTGGCATTTGCTATGTCGAATAATGCCATCATAATAATTCGGTAGCCATGTTGATCGCTTTCCTTTTTATTATTTTCAACGCGTAGACATTCTGTCTGATTAATGGCGGTCCCTTAAATCGGCACAAAGCGGAGATAAAAAAAAACCCGAATAATAGAACGACAAAAAAGGGGAAAGGAACAAGTGCTCCTCGAGTTAGGATGCCATGTTTTGTTCCGAACTATGATCCATGTTTACATATGTTCGTGGATTTGTTTACAAAATAGCGGTATAATAACTCAAACTCAATATGCAATTTTGTTTGATTGAAGAACATATTATGTGATAGATCAATATGGGATGTTTACAATTTATTCAAAGTACATGCTTTGAAGGCTTTTATGAGTCAACCGAACGTGAATCCATATTCCGACGTAGTACGAGCATGATTATAATAATAATATGAAAACATATTAAGGATCTACGTACTTACTCTTATGTATTTATTTTTATGATATCGCGAGACGAAGACGATGAAAAATGTCTTTGTATTAATATCAGCGTCTTTTGCGTTTCGGATCGTTCGTTTGGAAGCTTTTGCATCGTTAGCTTCGCTTTAAATTATAACCTTTTTATTCAAGAGAAAAAAAATGTTTCTTTTGTATGTTTTTAGGGTGATTTCAAGTTATTCTCTTAGCGATGATTTTGCAAGAAAGTGATATAAATTATTTTGGAATGCAAATGAAATGTGTATGCAAATAGGGTTTATATGATGGCATTTATTTGGTACACATTTCCGTATGCCTATGACGACATTTATGACAAGAAGTACTTTGTCTAATTTTATTTTCTCTTTTTAAACCTCTTCGTATATTACAAATAATTCGTACAATACAAAAAAGATAAGTGAATAACATAATATAGTATATATCTTATACATTAACACTGTTGCTAAAATTAAAATATTTTTAGCAAGGAATTCATGCGACTTACGTAGAATGTGACATTGCTCGAAATTTTTGAATGTTGACTTTCATGTTTAAAGTCGTTCGGTTTTGTAGGCCTTTCAAGAATGCTCATGAGAGAAATTCAGGTTTGATTAACCCGAAAAAGTCAAGCCAATCTGGGAATAGCCGTAAGTTGCTGACAATTACTTCGATACAAAATAATGTGAGTTCTTTTACTTCATCTAAATATGTATGTATGTACGTAGTAACAATAGATAAAGTTCTGGGATCATGCGAAAATTCGAACTCGGATTTTGACTGATTCAAACTCGGAATCGATCACTAATCACGTTTTTATGATCTACATAGATTAAAATGTGTGTGTTAGTACATACATATATGTGGGTCTCTATATTTTGTGGATTTTTTGAACACCGTTAGTCCTATATAATTGAAACTGAGTATCGGTTGCTAAAATACTTATCGATATGACGTTATCTTTTTTCAAATTTTTAAGCTGAGCGGAAATGGTACGTCCCCTTATATGTGGTGTTCTCTTTTTCAAGCTTTGGGATTTAATTATGTACCAAACCACTCAACAAATCAGACTGATATTTTTCACATGTAATAGATATTATAATTTTTATACACTAATTTTTTAAAAATAATTTAGTGTACACTCATCAAGTGGCAGTTTACTCTTGTTCAATTTTTCTTCAACTATTTTTTTCGACCCTTTAAATATCTGTGCTCTTCACGAGAAAATTCGAGTATAATCCTTGTATCAATGTGATGAAAAAAAAAACCATTAAATTTAAATTTAATAAACCGAAAGTGGGATTTTTTCTTCTTAGAAACGTTAAAAATATTGAAACCACACGTTTTTTCCACGCCACTGAAAGTATTATTTTTGTATTCTTTATGTCAGTGGCGTAGCGAAGGGGGGGGGGGGGGGTCCGGGGGGTCTGGACCCCCCCTTGGCGGAGAGCAGTCGGAGGCAAAATATCCCACAAATTACCACAAATCCATGACAGATTTTTAGGACATAAACATATACTTGAAAATTTCCAATGTTTGCTTCCCGATGGAAAAATCTCTCAACCATCAAGTATTTTAAAAAATAAGATAAAGACTTTGGGGGAAATTTACAACCAAGATATATTTTGTGGGCCTTGCATTCTAACTGGAGAGCAATATATAATAGATGGAGGTGGCAATATATAAGTACTAGTGAAAATCGACCAAAAAACGCACTAGCTGCAATTGCAATTTGCAATCCTTCAATATTCCCCAATATTTACATACTTATAAAAATTCTAGCAACACTTCCGGTGACAACAGCCACAGTTGAACGAAGCTTTTCCACACTACGACGACTAAAAACATATACTATGTATTTAAGAAATACGATGTCAAAAAATCGAATAAATGGACTTGCTTTATTAAATATTCATAGGGATATAAATGTTAGTGCAGAAAAAATATTAGATATGTTTACAATAAAGACGCGAAGATTGGATCTGTGAATTTCGTACTTTTTTAAAGTATTCATTATTTTTATTTTATTTGAATTTTGTTCATACCATATTTTTATTACGTATTTACTTTATTTTTATATGTTGTGATTTTATATTAATTAAATATAAATTATATAAATTATCTTGCCTTTTTTAGTTGCTTTATGTACTAATTTAGATTACCATTTTTTTTTAAAAACAATAATTCATTGTTTTATTTTGACCTTTTAAATTATTTTTAACTTCTTGATATTTTATATTTATAATATGTATAGTGATGTTAAGTTACTGAACATTTTTGAACAAAATCTGACAAGCGGAAGTAGAAATTTTGTTTCGTGTAAGTTCCCCTACATTTGCGCTCAATTTGTATTGAAAATGCTCTCATTGCCGATATTTGTGAACGTGTATGTTTCATTATCGAATTTTGTTTTTTATACTTCTTATATACCTCAAATACATAGACAAAGTCATGAGTTCTTCACACCCGATTTTTTTTTGTATATAATTTCAAAACATTAGTAACAGCGTAGCTTACTGGTTAAGCCATTGTTTATCGGTAGAGAGGTTGTGAGTTCAAATCGAGTCATTGTTCTATTTATGTGCTGCGCTGCGGCAAGATCTGGATTATTATTTAAACCAAATCAACCGTATCTTGTTATAGTTTACCATTTTGTCTAACGTAATTGTTGTGACGGATTCAATAAAATCAGCATCCTCCCCCTTTCGTTTTCCGAAAATCCGTCACAAATTTGAATGATTGTTAAATATAACTACATATACTGAATGTGTTTATTATGTAGTTTTTTTTGACCATAGGTATGTATCACTTTTGGGTAACCTGTCATGGCTTCTATGGTTAAAATAAAAATAAAATATGTATTTTTTAAAATGGCAAAAGTTAATATCGAGCGCACCAATAACATCAAAGCCAATTTTTCCAAATTCATTTACTTTTATATCAGATAAAAGCTAAGTAGTTACGAACTAAGTGCATACGTACGTACTTAAAAGACGAGAAGTCGGAAGTGATTGCATCTTATGATTCAGTCGAGCGAAATGATTTTCTTCTATAAGTTTAAAAGCAAGGAAAATGTGAAGATTTTTCTCAGAAAATTTTAATCAAATAGTGAAAATATTTCCGAGTTATAATGAAACGATTTGCCTTCAATTTCTCTCCGAGACGACTTCCGAGACGACTTCCTCACTTATTTTACGGCAATTTCACTTAAAATAAAGTTTGACGTAATATAAGGTGGGTGATTTTCAGTAAATGTAGATATTGATTGAAATTTTATTTAACGAAACAACGACCGATGCCGGACGAAAAGCAATTTTCTGAGGGTCGGACATTTGCAAATAACTTTTATCAAGTGCCGGGAAATTTAATTAAAATCCCCGAAGTATTTCGTTTCATTTTTATTACTATACATAGGTATTGAACATTCACAATGTATGGTCTTGACAGTCTATAGTAACATTATATTTAAGTCGAACGAAAGCGTGCGTGTAGTGAGAACAAAAATAACTGAGAAAAGTTTTCCCTCGGTTTGGTAGTGTCCGAAACGACTTTCCCTGATGAAATAACGTCGTTTTAGGGCTTTCCCGGAAGTGGTTCCAATATATTAGATTCCACTTGATCCAGTTAGCGTCCGTGATACGTTTTTACAAAGCAACATACATAAATTCATAGTATTTTTCGACTCATAACATACACAAACACATAAAGAGAATCGCATTCCAGCTTACGACGAGACCGACCGTAGAACTTTCAAGTTTGAATGGAACTTTGCTGTTAAAACTTCACTGAGTCGTGGTTCCAAACCGGCATATCGCGGTCGAATGTTGTTCCAGTGCCGAAGAAAACTTTAAAATTAAAAATCAAACACAAACTTGTATTGAATTTTCAATTGAAAAAAGGGTATCTCTGAGTGCTGTTATATGACCCGAGGCGTCACTGGAGTAAATATTATTTTCGGCGTTGAAATGTGACGCGTTGGGAAAATGTTGAGTTGAGGGAAATTGAAATGTAAATTACCCGAAAAGTTATCGGTGGTCGGAAGTGGCGGTCTGAAGTGGTCGACGTCTGAAGATGGCGGACACGTAGCTGAAGGCGCACGCGCGATTTTCCCATTACATTTTCCGCGGAAAATTCTTGCATCGCTCCGTTGCTCTCGCAGGCGAGATTTTCCGAATGGGTGCGAGCGAGACGGGTGTGGTGTGTCACCTCGCACTCGCTCACTTCCTTCGGTAGAGAGCCTCGTTCGGAAACAACGATGTAAAGGTGAGGTTACACCTGAGTGCAAAATAAAAATACATAGATGAAACGTCTAAATCACAATTCGGAATGTAACTGATTTCTACTTTAATGGAATGTAAATGAGTTTTTCACGTTTGAATCAAAATTCATTCATACATATTTTATTTATTTATTTATTTTATTTTATTGTCACAAATCAATACACACTCGCCATTACAGATTTGCTCCAATGCGACGGGTGTACGTTAATGAAATACATAAACAATCAGAAATCAGAAATACAGTAATACAAACATATACAATCAGAATATATAGAATATAACAATTAATCAGAAATAAGAATCATAGTGACATCTATGGATTTCAGATTAGTGTGTATAATTAATACAAATTATACACAGGCAGATTTTTGTGACAACAGGATAAGATTTTAATACCAATTTTCAGGAACCGTTTCAGCAATGATCAGATAAAATTGGCAAACTCTGATAGAGAAACGATCGATTTGGAGTCACAAAACCCCCAAATCTAACCAGCAGTGGCGAGGACACGAACCTATGACCTCAGTGATGCTAAATATATACGCTATCACTAAGCCAAACTGCTGGCTTAAATATGTAAATATACAAATGATAGGTTAAGATGTATGGATGCGAAGCTTGGACATTGAACGCCAAGATGCTACACAAAGTCCTATGCACCCACAGAAGCATGGAAAGCTGTATGCTTGGCATAAAGAGGAAAGACAGGAAACGGAATAAGTTTGTGAGAAGTTTGACAAGAGTGTGGACATAGTGGTAAGAGTGAAGAGATTGAAATGGCAATGCGTGGGCCACGTGGCTAGAAGAATGGACGAAAGGTGGATAAAAGAAGCACTAAAATGGTATCTGAGAGAATGCAAAAGGGTAAAAGGAAGACCGCAGAGAAGATGGGTAGACAAAATTAGGAAAATGTGACGTTATGGAAACGTGTTGGAGAGGTAGACGAATGGGAACGTGTTGGAGAGGCCTTCATCCAGCAGTGGATGGTGAGCTGTAAATGATGATGATGAATATATACCAATTTCCCACAGCTGGTCGATTTCAGTATACAATTTTTCTTTGCAATATAAAAGCATTTTTTTGCAACCGAACGAAAAGTGTCTCGCAATGTTTTTATCGCTTTAATGAGAGTAAAACGCATGTATAATTTACAATGGTATTGCAGCATTGGTAATAAAAACAGCTGTTTCTGTTTTTAATGAACAGAATTAATGTGGAAATAATTAAATGAAGCATATTCACGTATTTTATTATTCGTGAATTGGATATATACATATGTACATACATATGTAGACTATTTAGTGTGAAATAGATGCAAAATAAAATAGAACATTCAATATTCCAATTAACACTGCAATGAAGAATGGAAATGGTCACAATTTTTGTACGTGTATAGTTTTGACTTTAATCAATCGATATGTACGTACTTATGTTCATATTTTTTTTAACTAGGGGTCATTAAGGGTTTATATTACAAATACTGAGTGAAGCCTGGTAAAACAACTAGTTTAAGAATGAATTAGAAGCATGAAAAACGAATAAATTCAAATTTATATATGAATGTTTTAAAAAATCAATATTCGATTGTTTTCATTATTATTTTGTTTTTTTTCAATCGAAAAACCAGATTCATTAGCAGCGTCTGAATTGATATAAAAAGGTACAGAAATCAGAAAATTGTTGTAAAAATAATCTGACTGATTTCATAATTATGTAAATTTCTAAACTTAGTTTTCACGCTGTATATGAAAAAAAAATCACGTAAGTTAGATCATTTTCACATAACTAATAGTTGACACTTACACATGTATTATATATGATTAGATTCAACAATTAGTTTTTAAGCCCACTTTTGTGTTCCTAACTACATATTTATGTTCCGGTTATTATGAAAGTAGAATAAAGCATGTATTATTTCGTTTGGAATAATTGGACATTTCCGTAAATTTGTTTTAAAACATATTTTGATACAACATTAAAAACACACACACATTTTTTCTAGATCATGAAAATGTGATCAGTAATCGATTCTGAGTTCGAATCAATCAAAATCTCGAGTTCGAGTTTTCGTATGATCACAAAACTTCATCTATTGTTACTACGTACATGGATACAGTAAATATATTTATACATTATGATTCTAAGTTTTATGGATATACTGTACTAGTAGAATTTTACGATTACCTTGTAAAATAACGGTATTTTTTGTACCTACAAAAATGAGGTACAAAAATTATTTTATTAAATGTTCTCTTTATTTTTTTTTATTTTTTTTATTTTTTATTTTACATATATACCAGGAAGGCCTTACAGGTAAATCCCAATTTGTCCATGACCCTTGGCAACCTGGTGTGATGGATTGGGACCACCTGTCATTTTTTTGTTATTATTATTATCTATCCATTTATATAATATACCTATTAGCAGAACCCGGCATGCATTGCAATGCCACAATAACGCATGGAATTCTTGTTCTTGTTCTCGTTCCCATTCTCATTCCCGTTCTCGTTCCCGTTCCCATTTGTTCGAAAAACGCAGGCAGCGAACACATTTGAAATTATAGCGTTGCAATGACACTCATTGCAACGCTATAATAATTAGTTTGCGTTCCAGTTTTTTCCCTTTTTTTCACAGTAATCTTCCCGGACATGCATACAACAAATCCTGAAAGTTCCATCGTAATCAGTTCAGTGGTTTAGGAGCGTATTCGACACACAGACACACAGATAGACATTCATTTTTATATATGTATATATAAAAGTCTTTTTATTTCTTATATACAGGATCGACGTCAATTCGTTAAGTTTGGGAGTTGCTTTTCTTATGAGTATGTTGCCACTACTGGGATTCCCCAAGGATCAAATCTTGGCCCTTTATTATTCCTAATATTTATCAACGATATTCAATCTTCTATTCACCATTCTAAATTTTTATTATATGCGGATGACTTAAAAATCTATAAGAGAATAATTGATTTACCTGACGCTCTTTATTTGCAAGAGGATTTCTATTTATGAATGGGCTAATGTTAATAAACTTCCCTTCAATATCCTAAAGTGTCGGGTCATTTCTTACTCTCGTTCTCGTTCTCCTATTAAATATCCGTATAAATTTCATGATTCTCTTCTTCAGAGAGAATTATTTATATCTGATCTGGGAATAGTCTTCGAAAATAGTTGGAGTTTCAACATTCACATTGAGAATATCTGTGATAGGGCAACAAAAATCCTTGGATTCGTAATCCGTAATTCGTCCGAACTAGGGCTCACTGCCATTCGTCTCTTATATTGTACATTAGTTCGCAGTGTGCTCGAGTTGGGCTCCATTATATGGTCTCCCTATCAACTTCGTTACTCTCTAATGTTGGAACGAGTCCAAAGGAAATTCCTTAGATTTTTATATCTGAAGACATTTGGATTTTATCCATATCTGTTCCCTAGTGCCTTTGTCTTGGGATCTTTGGGTTTCAACTCCCTGGCAAAGAGAAGAGATTTATTTCTTGGGAAACATTTCGTAAATTACTTAGAGGAGAGATTCACAATCCCGCTATCCTGGAGAAACTAAAATTCTGGGCCCCGGAAAATCGTAGAGTTTTAAGAAAACATGATATATTTTTGCCAATTAGGGCTAAATCAAACGTACTCATGAACTCCCCCCTCTCGAGAGCTGTTCGACTCCTTAACTTACTGGCACATTACTTGGACCTATTCGATGCCAGTTATGTTGAGTTGGTGGAACACATCCTAAATAGCACGATATAAATTTTTCAATCTTATTTCTTTGTTTTTATTTTGTGTACATATTTTTTACTTGATTTTTATTATTTTTTTATGGTGTTTTTTTTATTTATGATTTTTATTATTTTTTTATGATGTTTTTTTTGTAATTTTTATGATTTTTATTATTTGTATTATAATCACATTGACGCTTTGGGGCAACCTGTCAAGTCTCTGTGGTATTGATTTTTTTTTAAATAAAATATAGAATAAAGAAGATAGATAGATAGATAATAATAAATCAAATATATAAATATAAATGTTTAGTACTAAGTATTGTAGTTTTTAGAACTAATTAACAACAATTTGACTACAGGTGTTGCTTTGGGGCAACCTATCATGGCACATACGAATTATGAATATATTCAAATTTTAAACAACCGATTGGAGTATTAGGGTATTATAGAAAGATTTTCCCACGTCTGTGTTGGAAATGGGGAAAAACCAACCGGTGTGAACGAGCCTCGATCGGAGCAAACGGCCTACGCGAATCTCCGCGAAAATGTAACGGCCAGTCCCGGACCGGTCGTTTCGGCGTGCGGTCGCGCCGCGCCGCGCTTTCCCCTCGGATTGAACGTGTGTATGCGCGGCGAACGAACACACACTATCATAAACACACAACACACGAACACACACGCCATCACAAAACATTTGAAGAAACAATTTTCATGCAAAAAAATCGCATTTCGAACGAAGCGATCTCGAAGTATTCGATATACATACATATGTACATAGATATGTATACTAAAATTTGCAACAATTGTTTTTGAGTGTGTGTTGTTTGTTGCCTGTTGCTGAATATACACGTGTACCGTACGTTCATCCAGATAAAACCAAGTGAGTAAAATATCATATTTATAAACGATCTCTCGTCTGTGTGGATCGTTACTTTAATTACGTTCTGAACAATGCGCAATTGTATGTGGTATTTATCTGTGTGTGTATGTGGGGTATAATTTGTTGAGATCGATGCGTGTCGCTCGTGTGGCTAGGTTGTAAAATTAATTGTCGGAAAATGCAATGAAATGTGTGTCGTTAAAGCCCGGGGAATGCGGGGATGTCGAGGTGAGATTTATAGTTGGAAAATTTGCTGCACGTGTTTGATTCGGAAAAGCCTGTCGTAAAATATTTGCATGTTCTATCTACATATGTATGTATGTATGTATGTATATATGTGTGTGTCTGTTTTTTCTGTCGTTTTATGCGTGTGTTGTAAAACGGGTTGAATATTTATTGTCTAAGTTGGTCTTTATGGGTATAAGTGAGTCTTGGATGGGGGTAAGAAAGGAAATTGTAATGGACTCTGGGGATTTCCCATTTTGAAGGGCGGATTCTGGGCATGAAAAAGGGATAAGTGTCTCCTATTGAATGTGGTCAATTTGATGTAAACGATTTCGAAGTTGGTGATTTTTGTATGAATTATTTATTATACATTTTTAAAATTTTTAACTCATGATGTTTTTATTACTTATCTACATATGTACATATATATGTTTTTAGTTTTATTTCGTTCATGCATTTTTCTTTTCATGTACAAAAAAACCTTGATATATTAACTTTTAATTTAGATTAACTCATTTTTTTAATATAGTAATATTAATAGTGATATTTATAATGAGATTCATTTATGTTCCATTCAAATATTTATATATATAAATATTTATTTAATTTAAATTAAAAATAAAATATTTCATTTTCGTATCATTAAAATGTATGGAAACTCTTCCGAAAATTTGTGAGGGTAATTTTTTTTCATTTTGCTTTCATATGTATGAATATGAGCCGTTAAATTTGAAAATGGCGGAAGTTCAATTTTCAGTTCAAAAAGCACTTTTTCTGTTTAACTTAATTCTCAATTTTTTATCGCTTATTTTAATTTGATATGTCCAGAATCTCGGAAAAGCAGAATAAACGTATTACAGGCCACCATTATTTTTAAATATTGTAAAATGCAAAACATTATATTTAACGTTTTGCGAGATATTTCTCAAAATGAAGAAAAGTGGAGTCTCAAATATAACGGCTGATATGTACATATGAATTTATCTATATACATATATTCATATTAACTGATTTTATTTTAGCTTAGAAATATTTACTTAAAAATAAATTGATGAACATTTATCGTTTGAAGAATTCTATTAGTTTTTATATCAAACATACGGTAGGTTCTATGTATTTTTAATTTTAAATTGGAGTTTTCAGTTAAATTTTATAATAAAGACGTTCGAAAATAATATTATCCAATGACTTAATTAATTGCAACGTATATGAACAATATACATATGTACCTACATATACCCAAAATCATTAGCTAAATTTGGATCTGGTCTCACATTGTTCGGGATCGGTCCATTTCCCTCGCACTAAGTCTGCTCCGAAACTTCCCCGAAGCGTTGTATCAAGAAACTTAATTTTAACTCGGCAAATACATGTAATTCAAATTAGATAGAATAATGTTTCACCCCGGGTCAGGTCTTTGAAGTGGGATGCCTATGTAAATGTCTAGAGATTCGGCGAACGAAAACGTAATACAAAACTTAACGGGATTGATAGCACATCGGCAAAGTAATATTAACCGCGACGGCATGTATGTATGTATAGTAAATCGATTAGATTCATGATGAATTGATAGTTTTCCAAGTGGAAAATCTGAGAGGCACGTGCCTCCGGGTTCGGCGCATCGAGATTAGCCAATTTCTGCAGAGGAGAGCGCGAAATTTTCGCCAAGTCATACCTTCGAGGATTTATCGCCAATTACCAACTCCATTGGCCGCTGTTTCCTCAACGGAAGTTGCGTAATAACCCACCGGGAGGGACAATTAAGGGCGCCATAAAAACGAAACAATAATTTACCGAAGCCGTAGCAGCGTGTAACTGTGCCTACATACTACATAGTACATACACCGAACTCTCCGAAGATCCCTTTCTGAACGGATTTACGGGAAAGTGCTAAAATTTTCCTTCCCCTCTCGAGCGTCGATGTTCATCCATTGAATCGAGCCGTGTAGCCAAGATGAAGTCGTGCTCTAAATGTATTTAATTTAATTTTCACTAAACTGATATTCGAATAACAAGCAAAAAAGTACGATGAACTACCATATATTTATGTAATATAGGAAATTACTTACAAATTTTGGCATGCACGACGGACTTTTCCATTCAATTTGTCATATCTTTCTCCTCTTTCCTATTATGATTCGGGGTACCCATATCTTCTTTTATAGTAGAAAATCTTGAAATATCATTCTATGGAGTTGTCAGCCTTCCCATCGGTAACTTTTGTTAATATTTTTAGATTTCAGTACGATTTTTTTGCTAACTAAAATTTTTCCGATGTCTGGGATTCATTCATAGACTATGTATAGGTATATTCTAGCCAGATAGCTTAATTAAACGGGTAAATGTTTCAAAATCAATAAAGTATTTGTATTTATTATTTTGAGGAAATCTCTCTGTTGCCATTTATAATTGGTGCGAGTTAATTGATTGTGTCTGTTATGGTAAACGTTTACTGGATATAATTTAAAAGTTTCGGTCAATTTCCACCCCTTTTGATATGTTAATATCACGGCCGCCATTTTGGGAGAGAAAATAGGGAAAGCGTGATTGAAGGATCCGGTCTATGATTAGTCCCAAAGCCTTCTACCATTTCCGTTTGCGAAAATTAACTTATGTCCTCCAGCATTTTCCGTGTGAACGGGTTTCATCCGATCGAAACGAAATTCTTCAATAATATATGTACATATGTATGTACACGTGTACACATGTATACATACGCTCACTTACTGAGAGAGTTTTATGAAATATTCACTCAGTTTTAGTGTCGTATCGATTCAATAGGAATTATGAGAGTACATAAAAAAAGAAAATGGCAAACGTATCATCGATACCCGGTCGCATTAATATAAATATACAATAATCGCCGTTGAAAATTTTCGCAATTTTTCTAATTCCGAGATCCCCTTAGCGTTTCCGCGCACGCAGTAGTGGTTTTTACGCCGGCGAGTTCAAATAAATTGCTCGAAAATGGAAAAAAAAAACGCTTCTCGTGAAGATTCACGGCGAAAAATATTTTTACCTCTGTATGTGGTCTCTTATTTGTACGGGTACGTATTCATAAGTTTAACAGTCCATATAGGGTAATAAATCACATTTCCGTTTTTGGTATTCATTATGAAGAGAAACGTATGTAATGATCAAGTGAACGATAAAAGTGAAACATTTTTTTGCTTGTATGTATTATATTATATTATGTTCAATTATTATTAACGATTCATTTCATAGTAATGTTTATATGTATGTAACATGATATTCGTCTTCTTTTAGGTATATGTATTTTTTTTAATTCAAAACTTTTATTGAAACTCCCTTTATAACATGTAAATAAAAAAACTCATTAGTCAAATTTAAATTGATTTTGCTAACGGCTCATATGTTTGTCTTAGCTGTGATTTATATAATTTTAGTGTTGTCGAGATGTCTATAGTATAGTGCAGAATGTGTACATACATACATATATAGTATCGTCGGTATGATAGCTAAAAGCTGAAAATAAAAAACCCTTTTTATCAGAAAAATTGATTTTATCGAAAATCAAGAAGTTTGAAGCTCTCTATTTTGCGACCTATGTAAGTCATTGTTCATGTTTTCAATTAACAAATAAAAAAAATCTTATTCAATAACAAATTCAAAACATCCAATTTTTTACCTTTTTTAGTCAGTATATCGACGATATGTACATATGTACATATGTATGTTCATACATAAATGCGTTGTTGTATACAAAAATATGACTATAAAAATACATTTTTGTATAATGAAATTTTTTTAGCGTATACCTAAGTAAACCTACATAAAATTTTCATAAAAATATGGATGTTTTGAATTCAAAGTTTTCAATGGAATGGGAATATTTTCATGAAACAAATTTTATTCAGAACTATAATATTATATGTAGGTACTGAAATTCTTTACATATTTTGTAAATTTTAATCCGTTTTTAAGCTTCATTCGCAGAAGGGATTTCTAATTTGGTCCATTTGTCTGAAACGTCAGGTTTCATTAATTTTCTTCTTTACTTCCATTTCTGCATTTTATGCGCTCAGCAGTGAATGAATCTCTTGTGACATATTTCGCTTACGGCTTCGCGCCGTTTTAATTTTTTTCTGGAAAATTTTTTTAGAGTTTCGTTGAGCTTAAAGTTGTTAAGATAAAAGCGGCAATAAAGTGTTATTGGTCGATGATTTTTCCGGAAATTGTTATAAACGAAATATGTTCTGTCAACGGCACACACTAGAATCTTTTCATTAGGTTCGAGCGTTCGCTATAATTTATTAGATTTTCAATTACCCGTGGTGATCGGAGGATGTTACAGACATTGCGGATAAAAATTGGAAATAACCCGTTGTCGAATGTAATAAAATTGGCGCCATCCTTTACGGCTTCGCCTTTGAACGATTTTTCAAGGCGTCGCGCCGCCCATCCGCCCTTAGCCCTAAAAGCTTTAATTCGGAACGTGCTCGCGAATAAGTCCCGGTTGATTTTACCTTCGCAGATTTTTATTTATTTTTATTTTTATTATAAAAAAAACATTAAAAAGGCGAAGAAATGTTGAATGAAAAAAGTCCATAAACCTCATTGAAGAAAGCTGCAAATAGGCATGTCTATCCGTTTCGAGGATGATACGGATATTCATTCAATAGGCATTCGAGAATTATCCTTTTTTTTATCGTTTAGTATTCCAAAAATAAATATAATTTTATTTTTTATCAAATAACAGTGGCTCGTTTACCTTTCCTAACATTAATAGCAGCGCGGTTTTATATTTCCCATTATAATTTTTTATGATGAAATTTCAAAATGGCTCTTTACGCTATGCAAATCGTTCTTCCACGCAATTATAATAAACTTCGACATAAAATTTTTAATTTTTTACAGAAACTTACAGATTTTATTTTGTCATAATTAAAAAAAAATTCGTCTATTGATAAAGTAAAAATGATCATTTAAATAATATGCCTATTTATAATTAAAAAAAAACAGGTATTGGTAATGTTGTTTTTTCGTCAATTTATATAATACTTTTAGTGTGGTAAAAACTTGTTCGCTCATATTATAATATTCATACGCTAGTGACACCAATGCAAATGAGATAGAATAACTCACAACGGCTGTTTAAAATTTAAAATACTCTTTATGTAGAAAGGTAGATGTTTATTATAGAAAAACGAATTATTTTCACAGTCTTGAATTTTTAATGATTTATTTTTCTGGGCACCGATTATATTTTCGTGTATTTCTTTTTATTACACTGATAAGAAGAATACGCACAATTCGACGTATGATTTCGTTTAACTTTTATATGTGATAAATGTAAACGGGGTCTTTGTGCTTTCTTTGTTTATTCGTCTTATCTACGTGACTTGGTTTCAACTACGTGAACCTTTCACGTAGATTTGCAACCAGAGAGACTCGACGGGAATTTTACAACATTTCGTCTTTTACATGGTAAACAGGTGAACTTTCGACATTCAATAAAATACGTGTTGCCAATAAAATCATATGTACTACGTATGTATGTTCATATTAAATAAAAAATAAAATAAAATAAATAAACTAAAATATACATATGTACATGCACTCACATGTATAATGTGAAATAAAATATTCGTACTAGTCTTGTAATTTAACAATAATAATAAAAATCGTCTTCGTGGAATAGATACGCTTGCCTTAAGAAGTTCCATTATATTTCATAACATTGCTTTTTCTCCCATTTTAAATACCGTATTATTACTCGTATAAAGCATTCTGAAGTGTTTAACCGTCCGCGCGCTCTTGAATGCCTTTTAAATGCTTGAAAAACCTTCACTAATTTTTCTTTCATAATCTCGTTATAAAGTGGGGCAATTAAAGTTTTTTTATTCGCAGTGAAACTTGAAATTAATTCTGGAATGATTGGATTTTTGCGGTGCGTGGGGATTTTTGGGCGTTTCGTAACGCTATACTGCATATTTTCTTGGTCCGTTTGAACGGTAAGTTTTGTTTTCTTCTCGCTCATAAGCCTGTTAACCATAAACACATTTTCGGCGGCATGTTTACCCTCTGGGAAAACATAGTCTTTGCTTTTCTCGAGTCGCCCTTATTTTGTTTACCGTTGGGAACTCGAATATGAAGGGAAAATTAGCCTGAGTGCGGTTTCTCCTAACTGTGTTACAACGCAACCATTAGCATTATTTTCGCACAATTGAATCCCTTAATTCCTAATAATTCGAATTGTATATAAAACACATCTTCAACAACTCAAATACAGGTCGCTCCAAGAAAATTTATAAAAAAAATTATACATTTGTTTATCATCTTCTTTACAACATATGTATGTTAGTAACCATAATGCTATGATTAAAATTTAAATAACTAAATATGAATAAGATATGTCGATGTTTATATGCAATTTCATGTACATAATATATAAAATAATTTTAACGTCAGAGGAAAGTTTTGAAATCCTAAGGTTTTTGTTGGTAAACGGTACGGAAGCATGATAGACTTCTCAGATACTGGAATATAAATAAAGAATGAAAATAAGTAGAAAATTGGAGTTTCAAAATGCGCTTTACTATTATTGATTATTTTTTGTGCAAATTAGTGCAAACTTTGTTTTACTAGAATAAAAGTAAAGATCCTAAAGTTTTATATCACATACATTTGATTTATTAAAATAAGCACAATACGTTTAAAAACATCAATTTGTATAAAAAAGTAAAGGAAATCTATGTGAAAATAGTAGGGTTTGTTGACAGGCCGAAACATGTAAAATAAAATTCTAAAAGGAATTAAATTTAGTTTAATCTAGTGTATATATCTTGTTCTTCAACGTCTATACTAAGTTTTTCCATCGAAAACACTTTTAGTATAAAAATAATCACAAGGAAAGTTGTTTAACAAGAAAATGCCGAGAACAAAAACAAGCGTATCACACAAATGACAGGATTCGACTGCGACTACATTTGTCTAGTGAGCTTAAACCAGGTAAGGGCTCCACAGTAAACCTTATATTTATCTACCTGCTTTGGGGCCCCAACATAAACTCAATTTGTGAAAATTAGAATTTTTGATTTTTGGCCAGCTTTTGAGGCAAAATACCAGTATGTACGCTGTATGCTCGGCATAACGAGGAAATACAGGAAGCGGAATACGTGGGTGAGAAGTATGACAAGGGTAGTGGACATAGTGGATAGAGAAAAGAGATTGAAATGGAAATGGGCGGGCCATGTGGCTAGAAGAATGGACGAAAGGTGGACAAAAAAAGTGCTAGAATGGCACCCGAAAGAATGCAAGAGTTTAAAAGGAAGACCGCAAGGAAGATGGGTAGACGAAATTATGAAAATATGTGGGGTGAGATGGATGAGAGGAGAGTTACGTAAAACAGAGACTAGTGGAAGCAGGTTGGAGAGGCCTTCATCCAGTAGTAGTTGGTGAGTGGCTGGAGATGATGATGATGATATCATATAAAAACATACATATGTACTCCAATTAATGAATCGTTCATTTCATATAACGTTTTATTTTTAGTCAATTTTAATTTAAACTCTGGAAATGTTAAATTATAATAGTTATTTTTTTTTTCAATTTAATTAATGAAAAAATAATTAATTTAGTAAATAGCCAGATAATTAATAATTTTTTTATATATTTAATTCATTCTTCAGATTCGCTCTTTTCAATGTGGTATTATATATTTTTTCGTTAGTTATTATATGCATGGCTGACTCCAGCACGTCTTGGCCGTACTTGTTCGGTGTCATTACTAACTCACATTTTATCTTTCGTGCCGTTCTGCTTCAAAGCACCGTGCTTCTCACCTGAACGTACGTTTTATCTCATCCGCAGAAGGGTAGGTTAGTTTTAAGGACTCCATTCATTTTTAGCCCTACCTCTCTATTGTGAATAAAAAAACGTGCGTGACTAAGTGTCGAAAAATAAGCGAGAAGCGAAATGCGACCCTTTGAAAAGAAAAAAAAAATCGCCGTGACACTGAGCAGCTTCCGGTTTTGAACAAAAGAGAAAACGAGTAGTAAAAAATCGCGATTTATCGTCACGGGGTTGAACGTTGAGGATTTTCACGGATTATCCGCCGTTGAATGTGTTGTATAACCGCGTTATACATGTATGTATGTTTGTATAGTAAAAAAGGTTGTGTTCAGGGTTTTTAAAATTAAAAATGAATGTATACGAAATTGAAATTGGTAATGTGGGTATATAAAGCTTTCGAGCATATTAAATTCAATTTCGAGTATTTTTCCTCAATATGGTGTTGAATTTTTGATATCCGACTCGTCTTTGAACTTTTCAGCCGTATTTTGTGTGTTTGGGTTTAGAATTTCGAGACGCGATCGGGTCGCAAGATCCGCATCCCGAACCGGACCCCTTACCGAAAAAAATAATGAAATACGTCTTTGAACCCTTTCGTATTCTTCGGCGAACCATCAGGGTGAATAAATTTTTCGCGAACTGCGCGATGTCATCCCGGTTTTCCGCTCGCTTTGACGCACATTCTTAAGTGGAAAAGCGAATCGAGCGTGATGCTAATCTCGCCTAGAATATCACATGAGGTTCTATTGTGGGGTATAGCTTTAAGCTCGTTACTGGACCCCGAACTTTACTTATTTAACTTGAATAACTGAATCTGAATACGATGCTTTATCGCAATAAGCGAAATATTTAATGTTGAGTGTTTATATGATATATATTATCTATAGGCAAGTGTCATTTTATGACGTATGGGACACATACATATGTATGTGCATAAATACATGGGTTTATTTGTGTTTACTTTTATTAAATTTTTGAATTTGAAACAACGGTTTGAAAATCTGGCGATCCTTTTTATAGCTGTGTATACGTAAGTTTGTTCAAAATTTGAATTGAAATGTGATTTATGATAGTTTGGAAGTTTAATTTGTGCCTGTTAGCAAAAACTGCGAGAATTTATTGCTTTTAAGGTTTAAGCCAATTTATAATAAATACGTATATACATATGCATATACAAAGATATATATCATAAGTTAGTTGGTAAGAGAATATAATTTGTGTGTTTTATTATGCAGATTTACATACATAAAATGTACATATTGTATATTATATATACTGGTGCTTGAATATATTGGATTACATATATCTCAAATTTCGGCCAATTTTAACATTATAGTAAATACATTTTAGATCCAATCTTATACATATATATATTTATATACATATGTATGTACATAGCCCATAGTATTTGCACAAAGTATGATTGACTATACATATAATAGAGGTGAAAGATAATTGTTATATAAGATTCAGAGTATTTATAAACAATAAATGTACATACATAAAACTTAATATTATTTTAAGAACAGTTAAATTAATGTGATATATTTTTTTTAATTTGTCTATTTTTCATTATATTCATAATTTCAAACATCGCAAATGGATAGTTTTAATTATTAAACTTGCCAATGAGGCAAACACGGATACATATTTTGATCATTAGGGTGATTAATATTTTTAATGTGGAGTAATTAATCGTTCTTGCTAATAATTTTATCTATTTTGATTTTTGTTATTTTATTGAAATAAATCTAAAATTTAAATAATACATGCGTCATTTTCAAGGAAAATCTCATTAGTAATTGAAAAAATTTAAAGCATTATATCGGAAAAATTGTCGATTCGAAAATATGACCTCGACCGTTGATTCTTTTGCTTCATCGACGATTTGTTTGAACAGGTTCTCTTCCAATATTTGCCTTGACCTCTTAATAATCCAGTTAATTCGTCTAGATTTGATTATCAACACATTGAATCACAAACACTAGGCTAGTATGTATGATATTAAACACGATGAAGATTTTCTTATCTGCTCTGACCGTGGAAAAATGACACTCGTGACTGAATGCACGAGATGTATGTACATTTGTATTGTATTATTCATTGTATAATGGTGTTAAAAAATCCGAGCGACAAATGGCAAGTTGGTCGATTTCATTTGCTTAATTTTAGCGTTAGTGAAAATAGAAGAAGACCATACCGGTTTGACTAGTTTTTTTTATGCGTAAAGCACAAATAATTACCGTAAATTAAAAAAAAAAACTCTTTTTATATAAAAACGGTGAATATTTTAATGGAATATACTACAGACTCTGACAGGGTCAAAGAGGCATTGTTGACTCAGAATTTTCTCCGAAATGGGTCACGGCTTCGATTCGTTCGTGACCCTCAAATCCCTGTGGGATGTGGGAACCCTATTCTCGAAAAAACCATATCGTCTATATATGTGTACTGTAAATGGTATAATCAATGCGTATAATAGTCTACCAAAAGAAAATGTGTGCAATATTCGTATGTATGTATGTATGTATGTGGGCACGTGACGTTTTAGTGTATACGTAATTTTTACACACTAACGAGACTGCTATTAAGTAGATACGAATCGATACGGTAATGAAATGCGCATAATTGGAAAAAACATTAAATTTTACGACATTTTTGTAATTGACGCAATAAATGCACGAATTTGTAAGTGTGTGTATGTATGTTGTATTTTGGAATGGAAAATACCATTGGTCGAGTTGTTAATGCGATAATCGTATCTGACATGTAAATTGGGCTGTCTAACGCAATAGTGGACAAATTCTGTTGTGCGTGAGACTAGCTTTGATGTATTAATTTTCGTTTCGATAATCAGTTTGATGGATTGGATATCGTCTTTAGTCACCGATGGTGGTGCTAAGGTGGCTGCTGATAAATCGGCAAGGCCTCGGATAATGTCTGCTACTTAACGCTAATACACTGGTATTAATGCCATGAGAGACGGATTTAGTTCATTGGTTTTTTGATTAATTGTCTCCATCTCTTCTGCCGTTGTCCTTATCCTGCCTATTCTTTGCTCCGTCTCATCTCAAGAGATCATTGTCACTCTTGCGTGTGTATCCATCCCCATACGTATGTATGTATGTATGATCAAATGGTTCTATTTCTGATTGATTGGTTTCACTCGGTTCAAATTATACTATTACACTGTAAGTAGGGTTTTCCAATTGGATATCTGTATGTATGTATGTGCTCCATGACAAATATAAATGGTATGGATTTGTAGGTATATATTTTATATATAAATACGTACATATATATATATATATATGTTTGTATACATTGACATACTTAGAAATTTTATATTTAAAGAGGATTATACATACTACATAGTATTGTGCTGTTTCAAAATATTTTCAATAAAAAAAGTGTATATTATCAAATTTCGAGATACATTGTATGTAAGCATTCAGATACAAACAAATCGTGGTTAATATGAGTTATCCATACTAATGTTGTGTTCCGTAAAGGAAGCTTTTCAACACTTTCCATATCATTCCGTTTGAAATTGAGTAATATTATGATATACTCGTGTTATTTAGGAATTTCGGATTGATGAAGTCTAAGGATGAAAACACACTGAGTGGTACGTAAAGTCATGTCCTTGGCTCCCCGTTGCAACAGTGGGCGTTCGGGTGTAGTTGCACGTGCAGAGTGCATATGTTTCTCCTGCATTTCTTCAAATATGGGATTCACCGTTATCGATAACTGTCAAGCAAGGATAAAATATCATAGAATACAAGGATAAAATTGCACGGAAAACACTCCAGGGTGTGATTTTTGGGAATTTGTACCATGTATATGGGCTAGAAGTTCTGCGTTTTTTTGCATGATTAAAAGTATCTAAAACAAAACACGTGCCACATAGCATTCAGTGTGTTTTCTCCCTAACTGACTAATGTTATTCATCATATGTATGTATGTATGTATGTACATCATCATCATCATTCGAAACCATTGGCCATCCACTGCTGGATGAAGGCCTCTCCAACACGCTTCCATTCGTCTCTGTTTTAAGCAACTGACACATTTGATCCATTCATCACCCCTGCGGCCTTCCTTGCATTCCTTTTACAGTCTCTCGGGTACCATTCGAGCACTTCTTTCGTCCACCTATAGTCCGTTCTTCTAGCACGTACATACATATGTATGTCTATACATGTACATATACATATGTCTCATAAGTCTTGGCTTTTTATAAGATTTATTTTTTATATTTATTATACCTACATATATGTACAATATACTTACACATATATTAAAATCCTTTTATAAATGAAAATACAATGCCGGTGATTATTTTTGAATAGCTTGTTTTTTATATACATACATATTTACGTCAAAAATTTTATGTATAAACATTTACCATTAGTAAAAAATATGCCATAGGCAATTTTAATTTTATTTTGATTCGAAGTATACTAAAAAGATTCTTACATGCAAAAACTAGTTCATCCTTTTAATACTATTGAAAACCAAAGATTTTGTAAATGCTCAGATTCAGACATTTTCTTGATGAGATTTATGATATTTTTTCTCTTGCATTGATTTTTGATTTACATTTTGGTCGAATTTCTAGATTTTTGACAGAAACTCGAACATTATCAGCCGGGAACTTTGAGAAGCGCCGTTCTAAATTATGCCGATATTTGAGTTTAATTTTTATTCATGTATGTAAATCGATAATGACATCTTAAATTCATGTACTTAATGAGATAGAAAAACAAGAAAATTAACAATTTAACGGCTAGAATTAGCATAAATAGAAACAGATTTACGTCAGCGGAATCTGTTTGCATAATACGAATACTGCTCTCGAATCGTAAGGTGAACCAGAGCATTTACCCAAATTCGCACGTTAAACGTATCCCACAAACACCGTTCGAAAGGATTAACGACACCCAAAAACTACCTATTAAGAGTTCGTCGAGAGGAAAATGCCAGCTCGGTATATTATATTTGCACGATTTTATTCAGAGTTCATAACAATCATAACTATACAACATCGGTGGCAGATTTAACGACATATCGTTCGGTTCGCGTGTATCGCTTATACCCAATACTTCAACGTGTATGTTTGTACGTGAAGCGAGGCACGTCGGCTTCGGTAAATACGGATGTGGGTTAATTCAAACACATTGAACTGTTTATTTTCAAAGTGCAGATTCGATCTGACGAAGCGTCCTCGGCGTCGGAATAATAGACCCAGTTATTGCACGGCTCCGCTAACTAACCGACTGGTTAATTAACGTCGTCAAATTTGCCTCCGCAGATCCGACCGCATCTGGAAGCTGAATAAATTTGGTTTCTAATAACCGATTCGTACGTGCGTGTTTTTTGTTTCTAGTATTACATAGATCGACCGAGTGTTCTAATTCTGGTGTTTGGTTAGTTATTTATACTCTACACACATTTTACACCGCGATAGGCGCAACCTTTATAATACGTCAACGTTTTTTTCTTCTTTTATTATTCTTACAACATTACAAATTCTTGCGCGGTTATTAAAAATTCACTTTCGCGATCTGGAAATATACGAACGAAATTTACGATAGTGGCTCAGTTAGACGTGTGATGTCGCTAAATGATTCGAAACATATTCGATCTGAAAAATGGCGTCGGTCGTATTGTTTGCGCAGATTGAAACAGAAGAAGCTATATTTTGTTAAGAATATACATTAGTAGAGCTATTGCAAACCAGTAGATAAATTATGGATTCAAGTCCTGGCCAAATACGCAGCCGGCGGGATCTTGTGGTTATTAAAACACGTCTCCTGGTAGAATTTTTCGATTTTTTTAGCTTAATTGTTGTGACAGATCCAATAAATCGGTATCCTCCCCCTCAATTTCTCACAAATTCAAGTTATTAGCGTCTCGAATTTGTTGAATCTTATAAAATGCTACCTGCATAATGTATTTCTCTCAAGTTTGTTGACTGTCCATAGATGTCTTTATGTACATATTATATGACCTGTTTTGTATGAAAAATTGCTAATACTTATGTACAAAGCAGCAGCATAGATCAATGGTTCGCATGTAATGCTTTTAATTGTGTGGTCACGGGTTTAATTCCTGCATGTGCTGCTGACCAGACCTTGGATATGTGACTCCAAGATCGATTGTTTCCTACCAGAGTTTGCCAATTTATCTGATTTCAGTGAAGCGGATCCAAAACATTTGCAAACACTGTCCTATTTCTCGCAATATTACAGTTTACAGCATCTCGGATCCGCTGATTTATAAAATGCTGCACATTTGTCCATAGAAGTCTGTTAAATTGTTAACCAATGTTAATCAAATACTTTGTTTGACCATAGATGTCGTGTAGAATATAATAAACTAGTTGTTATATAAACAGCTTAAACATGGCGAATCTAATAGTAAATATTAATTTGTTTTTTTTTTTATTAAATTTATTTGAATCGAAAAAAATATATATCGAATCGAAACCATATCGAATCGTCGTCATAGAAACTTTGATTTGTTTTCGATGCTACCAACAAACCTTACATACTTACTTAGTTACAAAGTCTCTTTCGAAATTATATATAAGATGGGTATAAAAAATCCCGAACAAAAAGAAATGTGTCGCCATGTCCTTTCATGGCATATATGATATACATATGTATGTATATATGTATGTATGTGATTTGTGAAGTAAGAGAGCCCATAATGCAAATTTTATAAGATATCGCGTGAAAAAGTTATAGGCGTTTAAACAATTAAAATCCGACAAAACGAGTGGGTGGTGGAAAGTCAAACATATAAAACATATAACGTCTCCAAAATTTTGCAGGTGTTTATTACGATTATTTTCATATTACTCTTCAATTTGCAATTCTGAAGCAAATAAATAAAATGTAGTTTTATAGTAGACTAGCTGAACCCGGCATGCATTGCAATGCCACAATAACGCATGTAATTCCCGTTCCCATTTTTCCCGTTCCCGAGTTAAAGTCATGGTAATCTGACTTATCCAGCATTTAGCAGCGGAAAAATGCAGGTAGCTAACACATTTGAAATTATTCAATTGTTTGTTTATTTTACCCTGACAGCGCAGGTGGCGACGCGAAAAAAAATTAAATTATTGCGTTGCAATGCCACTCATTCCCGTTTTTACCGTTTCCGTTCCCGTTTTTGTACGATTTTTTTTTACAGAAACCATCACGAACATATACATAATAACTCTTGTAAGTTTCATCGCAATCGGTTGAATGGTATAGGAACGTATACGTGACAGACAAACATTGATTTTTACTTATCAAACACTGATGCTATTTTTTGTATCTTTCGAACTACGGATTTCTTGCGGTTTCGGCCATGCAAAGCAATAACCCATTTTACGATAAATTATACGTCTTCTAGGATATTTGTTTACGTATATTTATATTTCATTCAACATTTTGGTAAATCTGTTAACATTGCTGCTTTCAGAATTAACTGCGTTTAATTTATTTTTGTGTGATCACAGTAAAGTTTACGTCTACATGCCACATAGTGCGTCGAGAAGTCTCAGATTCAGAACATGATACCCTATAGATTTTTGTATGAATTTATTGAAAAGTTGATTATTATTCACATATATGTACGTATACCATATACATATGTAGGTCCTTTATAGTTTGTGTGTGCAATTTTTTTCTTAACTAATGCTTAAAATAATGTATTTTTTGTGGATGAAGTTCTTATCTAAATAAATAAAACGGATCAATAGTCTTTGGCATTACTAAATTGTGCCTCAGCTTTGTGAAATACCCGTATAATGTTGATGTGTTTATACAATGAAGAAGTCGATTGTTTTTGTACGGCGTAAGTAAAAGTAACTGTCGAAAATGTCAAGATGTGATTTGGCCCATTGGTTCTATTGTTAATTGTCTTTCTTCCTATTGCTTATTTTGTTTTCATCCTTTTTCCATTTTCTTTTTTGTGATAAGCCCCCTTTTTATAATTTTCTTCGTCCTTCGATTCGAATATATATGTATATATAAATATGTATATTTCCACCATCCTTTTTCCGAACATTGAAAGAACCAATCAAACCAACCAGATCAAACTGGAACGTTTTATAACTTTTTGCTTATTAAAACGGCAATTATAATTTTATCACACTGCAAGAATTGATCGTGTGAATTAATTTATTATGTAAAACCATACT
Source organism: Arctopsyche grandis (assembly GCF_051622035.1). NCBI lineage: Eukaryota > Metazoa > Arthropoda > Insecta > Trichoptera > Hydropsychidae > Arctopsyche > Arctopsyche grandis. The sequence continues at coordinate 16,198,487 of NC_135361.1, read as the reverse complement.
ATAATGGTGCATTAAATATACCGTGAAAAATCTTTAATTAGTAGATTGTGGATATATTTTTTCAGGTGAGTTCAACATTGATTAAACTTTCATGTATCTATGTAATTAATCTGTAAACTTAACATTTAAAAAACACTATAAATATTGAAATTGTGAACAATGAACTCGTAGATTAAAAATAACAATGAATGTTTTTTTAATTAAAATCACAAACTCTCCAGTCTAGACCAATTTGTCTATAATCAGTATTGTAAAAATATGATAATCAGATGCGATTCGCAGTCAAAGACGAAAACAATGCGAGATTAAATCGAATCGAATGTACAGTTAGGGTCTCTACAAATTATTTTCATTAAGATAACACCGGTCGAAGCCAAGTAGAGTAGTCGGAAAAACGAGAAGAGTATCTCTATCTAGTTTTATCTCGAGTTCAAATCCATAAATCACGAGCTAAATTTCTTCAGCGACTGCCTCTTCATGTTTTCCTCTCTCTCTCACTCTCGACATATATTTTTATTGTACATAATTCCGCCTCTTTTGCTAGAGCAGGTTGTGTGTGTATCATTTGGTATTCAGACAGTTTCCGGACGCGCGCGTTTTACATTTTGAGAACCGTTCAACGTCCACGTTTAAGACGGCTCGTTTTTCAACGTCGTGAGAAGAAAAACCCAGCCTTTTGTGGAATAATGTGCATTGTTCGGTATGTGCACATTTATTAGCCAGAGTTTTGTCGAAAAGTTAACGAACGTATCTCGACGTACGTATATGTATATGTATGTATGTATGTATTTGCGTGTAGATATTCGCGAACAATGCGACGCGATCATAGAATAAACAATGGTCCATAATCGGATGGCGTATCTCGATTTCAAGTTCAAGTTCGAGCGAAAGCCGTCCAAAAGATGATTATTCGTCTTCGACCATACGAAAAATAAAAAAATAATGAGAACTTTCAATTAAACGAACCGGTTAATTGTGTCCGTTCTCGAGGCGTGCGTGAAAATCTTACATTTTTTCCGGGGTACTGAATAATTCACGACACGTACGCCGTTCACCATTCTTAAAGCGTTTACAGATTTACATGTACATTTTTTCAATAATTACTAGAAAAAAATAATTAGTCGCATATATGTATATGTACATACGTATGTACGTATGGAATTTAAAAATATTATATAAGTCGTCACTATACATGCTCACATTGCCAACCTGTCGTAAATGTCTTTAAAATAAATCTCGTGAATTTTTTTTTACAAAAATAAGGTTGCTAATATGTGTATAAAAATTGGTATTTAATTCATTGTATGAATGTACGTACATACATACATACATATATGCAATTTGAGTATCGAATGATTGCTAAGCTTAATCCCGATTCGTCACATTGTATGAAGTTATATATGGAACATTCTTACGAATATAAGACATACTGCCATTCAATTTTATTCATAAAGATCAATCTTGAGGAACAATAACGAATTTAATCCATTTGAAATTAACTGTCTGTAGGATATCCGTTCCTTCATTGCGCATGAAAAATGCAAATAAAACCATTCATCCGAAAATGGCAGATCCATTGTTGAGTTCATATCCATATAATTAACAATGAATCGTTCAATGTATGTATGTATGCAAATCTCACGTGTGTCGATTACCACGAATTCCCCAAGCTAATCGATTAATAGATTCACTTGTTGATATAGTAATAGTCTAGTGGCAGATATGTACAATAATAATATGCAGACTCACACGTGTATTATGCGTGTTGAAGACGAAACACGTGTGATGAATTATGTACGATAATGTAGCAGTTTAGGTAAATATGTGCGTGTGTGTATACCATTTTCATTCGAAAGTTTACACTAAGTTGCCTCGTGTCCTTTTTGTATAAGAAAATTTGAAAAGGGCATTTCATTGAACGTGACCCCTTCTACAAACATGAAGCTTTCATTACAACATTGAAAGCCCTTCGAAAATCCCCAAATAAATGGGGACCGTCGACTCGAATCCCTCATAAAATATTTGGTATATAATATTTTTCGGTATACTCGTGTGCCTACTTATGTATTTAGGTACAAAATTTAGTGTAAGTGTACATACATATATGTATATATGTATGTGCATGCGTATAAACTTGATATAATAATAAATACACTGAGTGAGAGAGTGAAATTTCAACGATATCGACAAATATTTGGAAAATATTTATATAAAACGATCTTTGGAAACCTTAGTAGTGTCTTTTTGTTGTGCCAAAGCAAATAACCAATCGAAAAATATTAATTAGGATTGAATTTCTCGGAAAAATATCGCCCTTCTATTTAACCAATCGCAATTTCTATTTCTTTCTGCTCGATTGTGTTCGAATAATAAAAGTACGTTCACTTGATTGGTAAAAAAATATTATTCAAATATCAAATTTAACAATTTTAAAGACCACTTTTGAAGGAAACCCTTCTCAGCTACACTAATTTATGTTTTAGGCATCCAGTTATTAATAGCAATTGTATGTTGAAACAAAATATCATGTGATAATGTAATTACAAAATGGCACACCCTGGAATTTTACTGTCTGTAGAATTATGTCATTTACGAAATATGTATGTACATACATATGTTGCAGTGAAAATGTACATTTCGTTGGTTTACGAACATACCCAAAATTTTTGCAAGAAGGGCTGCTGAGTGGAGTTTGCTTGTCAATGATGGAATATTTGCGAGACTGGGCGATGACGATGACGATGTAATGTCGGAATTGTCGATCTTACTGGTTGAATTGAATGAAGCAGCAGCAATATTGAGGTGCACTGCAGTTAATTCTTTAATTTTGCTCAATAAATTGGAAAGAGGAACATTTACATACATATGGCGGAGCTGCTATAGCAGCTTTCGCAGTGGAAGTTTTGAGTGGCAGCGGTTGTCGCACAGTGTTTTCAACTAATATTTTATATATTATCTTTATGTATAGTGAAGGTTTTCGATACTTTTGCACAAAAGTGTGATCATAGATGTCGCCTTGGGCACCTAAGGTCGGAGTAAATATAGAATGGATAAATAGATATGTACATATAGAAACTTTTTTGTTGTCAATGTTTTGAAAAAATTTTGTTTCTGTTTATGATAAATAAATAAATACTAGTTTGTATTTACACGAACCAAATCTGGCCAGTTATAGTGTACACAAAAGAACAAATTGACAAACGAACTAGTTTGTTCATGCACAAACTATTGAACATAGTTTAAGAAATTCTCAATCGTTCGTCCTATCCTCTTTGCATGTATCCTTACCCTGAGTTGCAACATTTTTAGCGTTAGCAGAAAAGGTAATTATAGCAATGTTGTTATGCAGTTTCCATAGGATTTCCAATTTCTAATACTTTAAATTTACAAAGATTTTGACAGCTCAGAAGTTTCGACAGCAAAAAGTTTCATGCCACACTTGGTGATGTTGTTTCATGCCACACTTGGAGTATATTTCAAGATAGCTTTTGACTATTAGCACTTAACCTAAAACTAATAGCTAATGTATGAACAAACGAGTAGGTTCATGAATGAACCGAAGTGAAGACGGACTCTAATAATATATATAAATTCGGCAAAATATTGCTCTGTTGTTAAGTAAACTTTGATGCTTATCAAGTTTTGTTTCCTCCACATTCTTGTTGAGTAAATTTTACTTACGTTTTGCAATCTTTGTTGTATTTATACTCTTGTTGCTTAAACTTTGCTGTGTTACACTCCTGCTTGGAAAATTATTCAATTTTTGTTATCTAAACCTTTTAAACAAATCGGCAACCTATCACAACCTTCACACTGTTGTCTTGTTAAAACCTAGTTGCCTTGGTAAGCCTTTTGGCGCATACTGTCTGACCATCATTTTGACATATTCAACATTACAATACGATAAGAAAAATCGACCGTAACCGAATATAGAATTATTCACATTATTGTGATAAAAAAAACTACACCGCAACGGTAAATTCGATGTAATCATTACATGCAAAAGGTTGCGGTTATGACACACACTGTCTTAAAATGATAATATTGTGCCTATTTATTTTAAAAAGGAAAGTTATATAACGAATCTAAATTTTATTTTTTTTCTGTGTATACATACATACATATGTGTATATATATTTTTTTTTCTCATCTCTCCGTATTTTTTCGACCGTTGTGGCGCATTAGGGACTTCTGTAATGTCACAGTGGTCCAAACTTAAACTTAAATAAATAAATATTTAATACCCCCAAACTATTTTTAAAAAATCTTTGAATTGTTAACGAGAATGATAAAGATTTGGTTGACAGACTATTGGCTGAATGAACACTTGGCCGACGGACACTAGGCCGACGGACGCTCGGCCGAACGGAAACTAGGCCGACGGACACTTGGCTGAACGTACATTTGGCCGATTGTAATTTTTAATTGTTTAAATTTATCGAAAATATTTTAATGAGATCAAGGTGATTCGTGGATAATGTATCTGTTTTCAATGAGTTTTGAGTAATTTAGATACACAATCGACCAAATGTCCGTTCGGCCAAGCGTCCGTCGGCCTAACGTCCGTCGGCCTAACGTCCGTCGACCGAGTGTCCATTCTATAGTATGGTATGAGAATATGTAGGATTTTCATTAGTCGAGGGATTTAAAACCTTGTAACCTTGGTTGGTTACAATTAAGTTACATATTATAATCGTATATAACTTGACTAATCCTCCTATTAATCCACGAGGATATTTTTTTTAATTAATTGGGTGCCGAAATGCCTGTTTTATGTAATGAATAAAATTTTATTGCGAAAATGTGAAGATCTCGAATTTCAGGATGGTGATTGCGTGTGCAAAGTGAAAAATTTGAATCTGTTCGGAATGATGAATAAACGTACTTTCACGTGACTTCCTTTAATGAGAAAAGTACGAGTCTCGGAGCGAATTGAAAACTCGAATGGGGCTTTGAAGTTTTTCGAGTGAGTTTTATTAGTGATGTTCGTTCCCAGTCATACTTTCGCTAATTCTCCGCGGAAAGCGAAATCTCAAGCCGCCCGGTACCTAGGCACATTAGCATTGATGACTTTCGAGTTCATTAATTCATTCACCTCCGCTTCTAGGGGTTGGAAAAACCGAATGGTTAATTGTTATTTAATTTAGCGTTATTTGTGTTCGGCTCGAAGGGGTCGACGGGGTTGTTTGCCATCCACTATACTAGACAGGGCTTCGGATCGATATGGCAGGTCGGATGCAAACATCAAACCTTCGACTGTGAACGAATCGTTAAATTTTCCATTCAAGATAAAATATAGACTACGTGGGTGAGTTCTTTGACTCCTGAAGCCTAGAGGATTGACGTTTTATAATTCATTTATATACTCGGCACACAAAAGGAATAGTCGATAAGAACGGAACGAGTACGTGTGGAACACGCGATATAGTACTAACTCACATATTTATATGAGTTCACTCCTCGATTTGTAGGTAGCTACATTTTAACTAAATAAAATAATAATGACTATAATAAATTTTTAATTAAATTATTATAATTTTTCTTCGAAGAAAAATGTTTTGTAAATAAATATTTCATGCAAAAGTATTATGTATTATTATTTATTGATACATATTTTACCAAAGGTGCCATGACGGGTTGCTTCAAGCCGACACCTATGATCAATATTTATATAAACATAGGTGCTTAAACAATTCCAATACACAAAAACGATATCTATCGATACAAATATAGGTGAGCATATGTATGTATATGTATTGTATATATTTAATAATCAACAAATTCTAAATTCTTAACCACTTTAAACAGCAGCATAGCTTGGTGGTTGAATTAACGCTAACCACCGAGAGATTGCTGGGTTTGATCCCGTTGGGTTGACCTCGGTTGAAAATAATTTATTCCGAGTATTTCTGTCGTGCTGCTGATCTGACTTGGATATTTGTGACTCTAAATAGATCGTTTCCTATCAGATTTTGCTTATTTATCTGATTTCATTGTTGAAACGGTTCCTCGTCAAATTGCCAAAACCATCCTACTTACTATTTGTCAACATTATTTGAAAACGATTTCAAATTTATAATCTATAATTTTATATATGTACAAGTTTAATATATATGTCGCTCAGGGGCAATCGAAAAATGGCATTATGGGAAAATATAAAATTGGATCCATCGGCTATGCTACGTATCCTAAGTATTAAAAAAATAATTTGTGAGAAATTAATGAAGGGGAGAGGATGCCGATTTTTATTGGATACGTTTCAATAATTAAGTTAGGTAAATTGGCGAATTCTAATAGGGGACGGCCGATCTGGGGTTAATAATCCATCCAGATCTCTCCAGTAATGTACCGGCCGGGATTTGAACATACGATCTCTCTACTGCTCAACTATTGAGCCATACCTTTTATATTATGTGTAAAGTGTATATAAATATATGTATATACATACATAAGTAGGTATATATTTTATTATACATCGGGAAATCAGGCCGTCATTCAAAAGTTGATGGTTGGAAATTTTAATTGTACCTAATGTATGCAGTACGTATACATGTGTATGTACATACATATGTATGTCTGAAAAAAAAATGGAAATGGAAAAGTTCATTATCATATTCATGTTTCGTGCAATTATTTTTCAATTTTATAATATAACTTCAAATAAGAGTTTGAAATATCTATTATTACAAAATGTGCAACACGTGTTAGCATATGTACATATGTATATGCATGAAGATTCACTTGCGAATTTTGCACTTTCTCTAACGATATACTTTGTTTCAAAGATGAGAAATTGTATCAGTCTTTAGATAGGTAATTGTTTTAAAATAATCTTGTAAACGTGACTGTTGACTTTGTGATTTTAATTAATTGGGCAGATTTTGACAGATGTTTTCCTGGTAGAGTGAAATGAAATAAAACATTAAAAAAAATCCGTTTGTGAGACGCGACGAAGAGATTCGTAATTATCCGGAATCGCAAACGGTGAGAGCCGGTCGTAATTTAATTACTGTGAAATTATTTTCGACAGTCGACAAGATAAGGAGGATTAATTCATTAACGTTGTTCGTTGAGGGGTCGCTTTCGGCCCACTCCTCCCCATCGGAATTAACGTTTTCATTCTACGAACGCAGAACAAACAATCTCCATAAACATTTTCTCGTATTGTGTCGCGTATCTTCTATTTAATTCGACCCTTTTCCCAGAACTGGCGCAAGCGCGCAAGAACCACATTAAATTTGCATCGACGTTTTTAATACTCACTTATTGTTAGTAACCCCTCGCTGACCTGAGCCCCTTAAGTCCAACACTCGTTGGAGAAAGTTCTCGTCGACATCTATGTACATATATTGCCCTGAGTCCAAATTAAATAGATGAGAATTGTTGTATACATTTGTACATACATATGTATGTACGTATGTTATGTATACTCGTCAGGGATGGCATTGTTTGTTTTATGCATCTGTGTTGGGTCGATCTATTTGTCGTTTGGCGTTCGATGCATTAACAATGTGACTTGATGAATTTTGCTTATGCCTTCAATGTCATTAAATGATCTGGTTAGTACAATGGTCCAAAAGTATTCAGTCAATCCGTAGTCATTGTGAATGTACATACATACATAATATCAATCAAATCTTGTTAATTGCTACGTGATGTTTCAAATGCTTACACGTTGTTGCAAAAATAAGCAAGAAATAAATACTTCTTCTTTTCAATACTGAATATCAGAAATTCTATACTGCATATGCATATTGCCAAGTTGCTAATATTTTTTCGGAAAACGTTTTCCTTTATTTACTGGCTTCTAGAATTTGTCTTTTAGTAATCTTTCAAATTATCACTATTACAGCTTAAGGCTTAAGCTGTAATAGTGATAACCGTTAAGCCACAGCGTATTGCATTGGTAGAGAGAGGTATTGCATGCCAGTGGTGAGGTTGTGGGTTCAAATCCCGGCTGAATTAATTAAAGGCTGCTGGCGAGACATTGTGATTATTAAAAACACAGGTCAACCGTCTCCCCTTTGAATTTTCCGATTTTTCTAGCTTTATTTTTGTGACGGATCCAATAAAGCGGTATCCTACCCATCAGTTTCCCGCAAATTCAAAATTGTTAGCATCATAAATTTGTCGAATCGTATAAAATGCTACCTACATAATGTATTTCTCGCAAATTTGTATTAACGTTTTGTTGATTGTCCATAGATGTCTCAAGTGTATTCGATGTACTGTTTGTAAAATTGTTAGTGCTTACATATGTACAAAAATAATCTACTTTGGGGTAATTCCTGTCATGGCACATATGAGCCGTTATTTGTAATTGAAAGTAGCATAAGTCCACTTTTCTTCATTTTGAGAAATATCTCGCAAAACATTAAATACATATAATGTTTTGCGTTTAACAATATTTAAAAATATTGGTGGCCTGTAATACGTTTATTTTACATATGTACTTTTCCAAGATTCTGGACATATCGAATTAAAATAAGTGATAAAAATTTGTAAATTAAGTGAAAAATAAATAGTGTTTATGGAAATGAAAATTGGACTTCCGCCACTTTCAAATGTAACGGATCATATGATGTGTGTAATAAAAAAAAATTGCGTCTGTACTGGACAAAATTCATCCATCTAAGCCCACACATTTTTCTTGTATTCGTTCATACATTTAATTTGTGACCTTCCTTACACTATTTTATGTAATATTCTAGGATTTATTTTTGTTTTGCGATAACGGTGATTTCCATTTTGTAAAAGAAATTTAATAATAAGACCATTTGAAATGAATATGCAGGTGCGAACTCGGTACGGTGAAGATACGCCTCTCACCGCTGGAGTTCACGTGCGCGTCCCGTGCCGCACTTTTGCTAGTGTGTTAATTTTATTTGTCTTATCATTATTCTAGCGATGCGATCCTTTGATTAAAATTTTTTACTCGTTCTACTATGTCAACAATATTTGTCACACTTCTCATCGGTTTGTTTTGTTCCTTGTCTCTCCTTGTTATGCCGAGCATACAACGTTCAACATTTTTTTGAATGTATTGGACTTTTTGGCACGTAATATACATATTTTAATGAATACGTCATTACTGAAAAATTTCATCAGTCAAACAATTTCTTCTTTAAGCAAAGTGAAAGGACGATCTATCATGACTTGTGAATCTTTTTACATCAAGCGCCCTTTTGTCTTATTGGCATTCAAATGATTAACGATTGTATGCAAAGTTTCAAACATGAGCGTTTCAAACCTTTCAAAACTTGACTTTCCATCAGGGGTTAAGACTATTTTCCGATATACGTAAGTCAATATATTAGAGTGTCAATAGAAACTCAGTGTCAATATGAGGAGTCGAGGCATGTTTCGTCCGCGTGGTTCTATACACAACAGCAATTGTTTGCGTACTAGTGAAAATATTCCAAGGATGCCCATCTATAATTGTCATGGTCCATAAAAGCGACACTACGTCATAGAGAGAGGAAAATAGTTATAATTTGGTCATAAGTCTTCGGTTCGTAGTTACGTGCTCGAGGACAAAAGACCTCGTTCGCAAAAGGCAGCTGCATCCGTCACGGTGTTGCGGTTGACGTTGACATATAAGTCGAAATGTATGCGTATGAATGGTAGACATTTTGGCACAAAACCCCCATCAATATTTACCCGCATTATTAGCGCTGTCCGTTCATCTAATTATGGAAGTAGACGAGATGCTGGTACTGGCCTACACACCGCGTAACACGAGTCCGTTGTGTTCAAAAGAATTTAACTATCAAATTTAGCTCTATTGTATGGTAACAATTTCGGAAATTTGCCTTTTGAATATAAATATTACACACACATATGCTTGCGTGTATGTTTTAATTTTTAATTTATTCAAATACTAGCTGAACCCGGTATGCGCAATGCCACAATCACGCATGCAATTCCCGTTCTCGTTCCCGTTCCCGTTCCCATTTGTCGGAAAAACGCAAGCAGCGAGCACATTTGAAATTATTCAATTATTTGTTTATTTTACCCTAACAACGCATGTCGCGACTCATTCCCGTTTTTCCCGTTTCCGTTCCCGTTTTTGGCAATTTTTTTTTCACAGTAAGCTTCCCGGAAATGCATACAATAAATCCTGAAAGTTCCTATTGTTCCATCATACAATAACGCATGCAATTCCCGTTTCCGTTCCCGTTTCTCGATGCGTTTCGATAAGTGAATGTTTCAGTTTCAAATTAATACTTAATAATAAAATAAAATTATAGTAAAATACATATAGGAACGCATACGTGACAGACAGAGAAACATTGATTTTTATATATATGTAGGATTGTTATGAGTAGTACGTAATGTAAGGTTGGTATTTGATTTTTGATTTTTAAATGCTTTTTATTATTACGAAATTATGTTCACAATACATCTTATATCTATTTTAATAGCTACTGATCTACTGATCATTTTCTATTTTACAATTTAATTTAATTTGGTTAGTAATCACAGTATTATATTATTCTAATGTTAATCTAAAGCATAATAGGAAAAAGAGCTCAAAAACCTATTTACAATCCTTATAAATGTTCATAATACATCTAATACATAATATTAATTAAAGACTCTCTAAAGTCGATGACCTAAAGCAGATTGTGTTTAGGTAATCTGTGTTTATACAGGTTGGTATTTGATTTTTAAATGCTTTTTATTATTACGAAATTATGTTCACAATACATCTTATATCTATTTTAATAGCTACTGATCTACTGATCATTTTCTATTTTACAATTTTAATTTAATTTGGTTAGTAATTACAGTATTATATTATTCTAATGTTAATCTAAAGCATAATAGGAAAAAGAGCTCAAAAACCTATTTACAATCCTTATACAGGTTGGTATGAGTGGTACGTAATGTAAGGGTTGGCATGCGTGCGCGCAAGTTGGTTACCAACGTTCACATTTCCTTTACTACACACTGGCGCTTCATACTTTCGCGTCGATAAAATCGTAATTACGAATATTATTATTAAGAGGTTTTTTCCCATTTTTTTTTCACAGTAATCTTCCCGGACATGCATACAACAAATCCTGAAAGTTCCATCGTAATCGGTTCAGTGGTTTAGGAGCCTATTCGAGACATACAGACAGACAGACAAACATTGATTTTTATATATATATATATATATATATATATATATATATATATATATATATATATATATATATATATATATATATATATATATATATATATATATATATGTGGATGGATTATATGTGATTCGCAAATTCAAATGATCATATAATAAGTTTCTGTATGCTTCTGTATGTATTTTAATCTACCGTTGATTAAAACTAATAGTGTTATAGCGTAGTTCCTAGGCGACGAACGTTAGTTAGTGTTTATAATGGACTTATTATTATCATGTTTAATCAGTGTGTAAGAAGAGATATTATGATATTATTATCATTTGGCGCTACGTGTGAGTTAGCGCTGTTTGTGTACGTGCAAACTGTGTATGTAATTTATTCAAAGTTCACGTGTGGCTTTAAGATTTGAATTATTATAGTATGAACATATAATGGGAGTAATTCACGTGAATATTTTTTTTTTGTACGACACACCCATTTTTTTTCGATTGAACTTCAATTCAGACGAGTTATTTAATTTAACGGTTCATTTATATCAAGGGTACCCAACCTTTTTGAGGTTTGGAGCTACTTTTCGTATGAATTTTCAAGGCGATCGACTTGTAATAAGAATTTTACAATAATTTGTGTTGCTTTTTTAGTACTTAGAAGTTAAAAATATTCACTTGAAAAGGCAAAATATCAAAATAATTTTAGTAATTATATTTATAAATACATATGTACGTATGTATGTCATAAAAGTCCCTTAAATGTGAATTTTTTTCTGGATTCAGTAGATTGCTTTTATAATAAGAGTTCAATTGTGTTACGTCACGTAACGTCATTTACAAGGCTAATCTTAGTTTCACTTCGCCTACTGGTTTGACACTATTCCTACATTCTTCCGGTTGGTTTGAAATTTTGCTATTTTGCGTGGTTTGGTCACGGATAGAAATTTAAATCACTTCCGCTAGTTCAATGGTTGAAAATAATCGTAATAAACACGATTAAGGATCCAATAATTTTGGAGACGATGACGATAACTCAGTGGTTGCGTTTATGTTTAGCAACAAAAGATTATCGATCCCGAACTGGAACGGGAATTGCATACGTTATTGTGTCATTGCAACGCATACCGGGTTCAGCTGGTATCTGATAAAATTTTCATTATAGGCTCTCATTATCTCTCATATATAATTTTATTTCACTAATAGGTTATATAATGAATGTTAAAATGTTTATATTATGTTACGATTCAATCAACTGTAATTCTAAATTTCCCACATCCATTGGAAAAATCATTGTGATGGTTTTTGCTAGACTTTGAACATTATTTTAAATCATATTTGACGGTGATGATATGAAACTGCAAATTTTATGAAGCTCATTAAAGTTAACTTCTTGATAAATTGATCCAATATTTTTTGTTTTAAAATTCATTCATTTTTTAAAGATACGGCGCATTATTATCCTTTCTCTCAGTTATAAATGTTCTTATTTCTGGCAATAACTCTCGAAACTTAAGAGGAATGGACCCCAGCGCCTTGTTCATACAAACGTATTAGACTTCTCCCTTCCTCAATTATGGCACTAGAGAAATTATTTTTTAGTATGCTATAGATATTCACCATAGGCATGTTTCTATTTATTTTTTATTTTTTTGATAAATTGATGTTTGATTTATTTGATTAATCAAAAAAATAAAAAGATGCCTATGGTGGATATATATATAGCATATTAAAAAATAATTTCTCTAGTGCCATAATTGAGGAAGGGAGAAGTCTAATACGTTTGTATGGACAAGGCGCTGGTGTCCAGCCCTCTTAATAAAAACATGTCCTTTGTTCAACCAACTTACTTCATTGTGAATCTGCAATTGTGTCTCAACTTCTCCTAATAGAATTTTGAATTTTTTAACGCTTTACTTATAATATAATTAATTATTGTTTATTTTATTTTAAAATATGGAAATAATTATTATATTCAAAATTCACAATCGTTATCGAGATCGACCAAATGTTGGTTCGCGATCGACCGGTTGGGAATCCTTGGTTTATATTATACAGTCTGTTTTAAATTTTTATTTATTTTCTGACGATACCGTACTTTCACTTTGCGAAATCCTAGGGGTATGTGGAGAATCGTTTGTAAAACACTGATACAGGCGAAACAAAGGAAAAGGAAGATTCTCGCAACGTATTTGTAAAGTTAAATTTCTAAAGCCGAAAATAAACACTCGGATTCTTTTACTACAGAATTTATAACACATTAACTTGTCGTCGTTATGATGATATACCTATTTCACACTAGTGGTGTGGATTCAATTTCGAGGCAATTTAATTTTATTGCCATCAGTGGAATACGTAGTGATAGTAAATGCAATATAAATTTATTCCAGTCGGTCGTCGCATTGCAATCCCAATAGTGCGATATTGTGCATTGCATTGAAATAACGGTGTATCTTTCCAAGACTACACATATGCGTTTTAAAGTGTACATATGTGGGTCATCGTTCTCTTGCGAGTACGATTTTGAAGGCTTTCGAGAGTTTCGACGGCGCGGGAAAATCGATATTGTGCGTCCCGCAGTGGAAATTTAGCACTACATTTAACATGTTGTGGGGAAAATTCTCTCGCGCGCCATTGACTCCCTTTCACCATACATTTTTGCAACTAAACACGTCACGAAGATAAACTGAAATTTTGGCAAAGCCGTAATGCGCACAAGCCCACACAATGCGGTAAACGCTCGCTAAGACGCGGAATTCGCAACAGATTTAATTTCGATAACGAAAAATTACAGTTAGTGTATTATTGTAGTCGGTGTGTAGTTTTCGTTGTGCAAAGACGCAATTTGCACGTGGTAACGTTTGTTCGGGAGATGGTTTTTTTTTTTTTTTGAGAGCGGTGGTGTTGAATGGTGTAAAATCACACACATAAATCGTCCAAATTTGAAAAGTTCGGTATGGGTCTGAAATTGCGAAAGTATTTCGCACGGTGTGTGTGTGTGTGTGTTCTGAAAGAGCATTAACTACCTGAGTGCGGCTTCGCGTTTGAGCGCTCGTTCAGCAGCTAGGAATATTCACACATTCATTTGCCTCACACTCACCTCGATGAATGGTCTAAATTGGTACTTGACAGTTACGAAGCACTTCATAGCCTACTTTTTCATTTTTGGATTATTTATTTATTTACTTTTTGACGTGCCAGTCTGAAACTTTTATTAAAAATATCATATCGAGTTTTCTATAACGGATGCAGATTTCACGTAGATGTTCTATACTCGTATGCAACTTTAGGTAATGAATGTATAAAGAAATCGTGCTTAGCTTCAATCATTTTATGAATTGCAGTAATTCGTGACTGAAAAAAAACTATTGTTTGTGTGTCTGTACGAACTATCTGTGTGATGTCCATTGACAGACTGCGCATGCGCATTGTCGATGTAACTTCTGATGAAATAAGCGTTTTATATATCACTAGATGTTTTACCCGGCTTCGTTCAGTATTTGTAATATAAGCAGCTTAAACATGGCGAATCTAATAGTAAATATTAATTTGTTTTTTTATTAAATTTATTTGAATTGAAAAAAAAATATATCGAATCGAAACCATATCGAATCGTCGTCATAGAAACTGATTTGTTTTCGATGTTTCCAACAAACTTTACATACATACATACAAAGTTACAAAGTCTCTTTCGAAATTATATATTAGATTAGATTGTTTTTAACATGAATAATATTTTTTTAAATTTTTTATTTTTTCAGAAAACAGACGACACTGATTGAATGGAAGAAAGAAATGTAAATATATTTTTATATCATTATAAATGTTGTCATATATGTATGTATTAATAGGTCGTCTATAGACCAAATTTACAAACTATTATATTTATAAAGAAATTTATTTAAGAATAATGAGCTGTTATATTTGAAAGTGGCGGAAGTCCAAATTTCAATTCCAAAAACACTATTTTTATTAGACTTTATTCACTAATTGTTATCACTAGAGTACGGACCCAAAACGCGCTGCTCATTGTTCAATTGTTGTAAATGCTTTGTAAAAAAGGTTCGGCAAACCTTTAACAATGCATTTATAACATTTGAACAATGAACGGCACCCTGGTTATCCGGGCTTTAGTTATCACTTATTTTAATTCGATATGTCCAAAGTCTCAAAAAAGCAGGATAAATATTATAAAACGCAAAACACTATATTTAATGTTTTCCGAGATATTTCTCGAAATGAAAAAGGACGACTTATGCCGTTTTCAAATATATTGGCTCACATGTTTGTTTATAGATGTCTATATGTAGAATAATCCATGTAGATAAATGAAAATTATATCTAGAAAAAGTTTTTATTATTTTTCAAATTAACTTCTATGTAACAAAAATAAAAGAAGTCAATTTAGGTATGAATTAAATTGAATTTTATAAATGAATTTTAAAGCAAGAAATTTTTATTATTTATTTTTTCATCGCGATTGAAATATTTGTACTATTAATTAAAGGGGAAATCCAATTACATGAATTTGAAAATTTCAAAAAATTGTATTTACGAAAGATATTACAAATTTGATTGTTTTTACAATTCTAACTTTATATAATTCATACATACATACATATATGTACATATGTATGTATGTATGTATCATATGTAAAAAAAATTGAAATATTTTTTTTTGCGTGCTTAAATTAATATTTGGAAATTCGTTTTAATGTTTTTCTTACGTGTCAATGTATTGATTTTCTTGCAAATAATATAAACTATTTTTATGTTACCAGTCGTGTTAATTTTCATGAAAAGTGCTAAAATTTTACGTCGTTAAAATAATAATGATAAATCAATTTTATGTTACGTATTTATTATAATTTAAATTAAATTTTGTAAGAACTCCTTGTGTACGGTAAACTCTTTGATAGGTTTGTTTATAGCGTAACGTCACATCAAAGAACGTTCGTTTTATTATATTTAGAAAATTCAGGTCACTTTCAGTTACGATGCTTATTTTTATGTCCCGTTTCAATGTGTCAATGAATTAATGATTTACTTTCAAAACGTTTTAATATTTTATGGCGAGATGGTTGAATTTATTATCATTCCACGTGACGTAGTAGATTGAAGAATTTCGCATTTTAAGCGAAGATTTGTACCGCGATAGTATCGTTTTTGACGAGGGAAACCCTTTATTACGCAAGGGTTCGAACCCTTTTCCCCTGCTTTTATGCAGATTGCCAAAGCAACCGGAAGAGCAGGTTCGGACTACAAAACGCTAATGAAGGTCCAGGTCAAATATGCTCTCATCCGGGTCTGTTGATTCAATATAAAGTTTTTAATTTCGCTCCAACTAAAAAAGAAAAAAAAGTAAACGTGTGCGTTTGAATGTTGTTTCAGTTGCTGTCGAACGACGAAGCAGTAGTGCGATAAGTGCAAATCAATGGCAAGTGTGACTAGGAGACACATTTCGCATTCGCCAAAGGAGGGACCGGTTGACAAACTTAATTAGTGGTGTTTCTCTCCCTTTAAGTGGTGGGTGTGCTCTCGACGAGTGGTTCTCTTGGGTTACAGTTTGTCTTTCGAGTGGTTCGGACCGTAGGAGATCTGAATGTTTTTCTGGACAAATAGACTCGCTACGCCGTGACTTTAATCTCGTGGGTTTATTCTGTCTATTTTCTGTGCGAGTTGAGGAGGGTCCCTTTCTCTTTCTCTCTTTATCTCTCTCTCTCTCTCTCTAACTTGACATCTCAAGATGGGCTGTGAATTGGGAAAGTTGGCCGCTTCTGAGAGGGCTGGCAACGGTAGAGCAGTGGATGGTGGTGCTCCTCCACCGTCAGATCCTCGACTTCCCCTGACTGCAAAGCAGAAATATTCCATGATGGCCTCGTGGAAAGGTATCGCCAGAGCCATGGAGCCCACAGGGATCTGCATGTTTGTCAAGTAAGTTGAAACTTATTTAAGTATCCATCCATACATACGTACATATGTATGTAATATACATAATATGCACGTTATTTCACACATACATACATACATTGCATGTACATAAATCATTGATTAGCGGAATCTTTACTAAGTTTGATCCACTAAATATGAACATGAATATGCAATTTTTTTGGCTTTTGCAATCTTTTAATCGATATATGTATGTATGTATAGTACTGCTGTGCTAAAAATGAGTATTGGATCAATAGTCACATGTTTTTTTTCTATTGATTGTAAATTTTATTGCTTTCAAAGACTACTATATAGTGAAAAGTCAAAAATATATTTTTTTCATGCTTTTATGAGTTTATTTGATTAGTTTTATATGTGAATTTTATGTATTTGTATTTTGTATGTCCATGTCTATAAAGATTGGTTTTTTATCTCAATATTTATTTTTTTATGAAAACGTACTTTTTTATTTAAACGCATTCCGCGAATCGTGAACTTTTTCATGCTCGGTGTAATTTTTTTGCGATAAATATGTATGTATTGTTCGTACTAAAGTAGTTAAATAAAACTTAACTGATCTGATCATCAATGAAACTAAAAATTAATCAACTACCCTTATGTCAGGAGATTTAGAATACATTAATTATTTTTATGTGAAAGTCAAATTTCTTATTATTATAAATTTACAAATTTTTAGAAAGGAGACTAGCATTATATGGGTGGTAAAATATGTAACTCTCATTGAGCGGAAACGATGTTTATTTAATTTTGAATGGAAGAAGAAATTTAATGAGAATTCGAAAGTTGGAATCATTTTGTAAAAGTATATTGCGTTTCATTTCCTCATTTATGTTATAAAAAAAATTAACTCCATCTGAAAATTTTAAGTATTGTCCACTCAAGTATTCACGTCAAGTTTAAAATAAAAAATTCTACCATAATTATGTTTTAAAACTTTGCTATGTACATATATACATATGTATGTCTTCCACAAAGAAAAAAAATAGCAATATAACTAGGCGAACTTTAAGACCAAATAACGACATTAAATAATGGTATTTAAATTTTTAATTACGTACTCTACTTTACTATAAGTTCTCCTTTTTAATGGGGTAGCATATAATATATGTACATATGTACATATACATATGAACATATATTGGAAATAAAGAAAATGTTTCAATGTACTATTGATTCAGTTTATTGGTATAATGAAAATTGAGAATGATCAAGATAAGTTAGTTAGATAGTTACTATATGTATCTTATCTTGATACTATATTATATATGTACATATGTATAGTATGATGCAAAAAATTAAAATGTAATTTTCAGTAACGTAGTCTCAATTCGTAAAATGGGCTTCAATGCATTTGAAAATCTATCGAAATTCAATAAGATAAAAATAAATTCACCGGCAAGTAAATATTACATATAGAAATTCAATATTTTTCTATACATTCACAATTTAGTCAAAACGACGTTAAGTAAATAACCATTTCTATAAATGCGATTGCCATCTATGTATGTATTTACATTCCCATACATAAATATAAATCAACAGGTTAGCTCTCGATGTAATGAAAATCAAATACAAACAATTTGATTTCAATTTTGTTCAAAATATCTTGCGGGTTGTTATCGTATTTTCAATTGAGCGATACGTGAAGTTGAGTTATTGAATCATTAAAACATTTAATTCGAAAGTTA
The DNA here is from genome assembly GCF_051622035.1 of Arctopsyche grandis. Classification (NCBI taxonomy): domain Eukaryota; kingdom Metazoa; phylum Arthropoda; class Insecta; order Trichoptera; family Hydropsychidae; genus Arctopsyche; species Arctopsyche grandis. Next base: position 16,179,731 of record NC_135361.1, on the reverse strand, counting down.
TGATTGCTTCGTGTAAATATATTCGTGAGTAAGTTATCATGTTCGCGAATTAATTTAAAAGTGGTGTATAATTAAAATTTAAGTATTTAAGTTGGGTTGTTAAGAAACAAGAACCCTTTGAATACGTGTTGGATTATACTCATTTAAACAATGGCTCACCCTTTGGAGTGTGTGTATGCAGACTTAAAGATAAATTTTGTATAACATATAGTGTTGTACACACTTCCTAAGAAGTTATATATTAAATTTACATGATAGTATCGTACTTCATATTTTATTTAAATTTTTTTCAATTTAACATAGATATTCACCTTACAAAGCGGCGAATGTGCTAAACAGATTAAGAATCGATACATCATATAATACATATATTATCAAATACATAATCAAACATACAAACAAATCGAAATAACATCTGACATCTATGGTCAGACATTAGTATAAAAATCGTAAACAATACATTATTTAATATGTAACAATACGAAATATTTATATTTCAATAATCATCCATAGAGATATCTATGGAGAAAATCTGGCGAAACCTAAGAGATAATAATAACTCAAGGTTTTTTCGCAATAGAAAATTCGATAAGAAAGACAATTTTTACAGGAATCGTTTCAAATAAGAAAAATTGCCAAATTCTGATATGAAGCGACCGACCTCGATAAACCAAGGTCTGGCCAGCAACGAGACTCTAGTGGGAAGCGAACTCGTGACCTCTTGCACGAGGGAATACAACACTTACCACTAGACCACGCTGCTGGTTGCAGTTGTGAAATATAATAATATGATTACTAACCATATTAAATTAAATTGTACAATAGAAAATGATCAGTAGATCAGTAGTTAATAAAATATATATAGCGAAAATCATTTAAAAATCAAAATCAAAAATATGCACCTGTGAACGTCTTCTTACGATTCTGGAAGAAAATTTTATATTTAATTTTCTTTTCACTTCTCCAGCTAGCTCAGAAGGTTCATTTTTGGAATTTTTAAAGACATTGTCGTTCAAATGAGATCTTAACATAGTGTTGTCTTCGTTTTTGTTCCCGTTTTTGATCGATTTTTTATAGAACCAATCTCACTGGATCCTTTTAATGTCGTTTAGACCGCACATTGCGATAATTTAAGTTGTTTGGAAATTTTTATCTCTCCCGACCATTGAAGATGTATTAAAACGATTTGAACCCTGTTCCTTTCGCTTGATTTCACTGTTTTTGGTATTTTTCAATAAAAAAAGACGCATTTAATTAAAAAAAAAAACAAAATTGAAAAAAATCGGAAAAGGAAACGATAAAAACAACGCGACAATATTAACTACTCTCAAAAACTGATTTGCGTGAGGACAATTTTGAATTTTTTAAAGGAAAATAAAGTAGGTAGGGCTAAGCAAAATTTCTAGTAAGATCCGATATATGTACATAGGTAGAGAATGTTTAAAATACCTGAGTATTTTTGGTTAGAACCATATTTTCAAGTGGCCTAATATATTTTTCTACAGTTGTATATGATGTATTTAAAAATATAGTGGCATTTTACGTTCAGTAGAAAATATTCGTGAACGTTTAAATGAAAGTTTTCAAGTATTAAATATATATTTGTATGTATTAATATTTAGACATTGAGATAGGAAATTAAATGCGAAAAAATAAACGTCGTTTATTTTGACCCACTTTTTCGCCAGTACGGCTTATACAATGAAAATATATTGCGCACATTACCGAAATCTACCATTCTGTGATTTTCTGGAATGTCGTAATTGAGAGATAAGCGTTCGTTTATTTTCAGGTACGGTTAAGCATAGTGTAAAATATCTGTATGTAGGACAACGAACAATTCAAATTGCAAATGGAGAATCATTTGGAAAATTTATAAAATACATACATAAATGTATGCATACGTGTATGTATGTACATTTGTACGATTAAGAACGCTCAATAGAATATTCATCAGCTTGTTTCATTTATTTGTTTGCGCGCGGTTTTACACGTAAAATGTCTACGTACGCGTATAATCATCAGTGTATAATATATTAAAACAAACGGCTATAACATAATATAGCATCATGTTTAATCTATTATGATCGCAGGGGAAACGAGTAATCCAGGAAAGCGCGCTTTCGCTCTGAAGATAGCATTTGTCTGTGTATAATATTATGTAATACTCGTATGTAGTATGTATATTACGTTCCGAAATAGTGAAAAACAAACAACGTATTGTATATTTCGGTTTCTTGGAATTTCACGCTTTATACATAAAATAAATTATCAATTAGGGTGTCTTTGAAAAGTTTTTGATTTTTCTTTATTCAATGTGAAATTTTATATTATGCGTAGCGAGTTGGAAAATCTACGCACGGAAAATGGATAGAGTCTTAAGAGCAAAAAAAGAAAACGCCCGTTCGTTGAATAATAATTCCCCCCCCCCCTAGTATAAATAGTAGCAATTTGGCAACATTTCAAAGCTTCAAAAATGTTTATGGGGAATTTCGGTTTGGAAGTGATTTACAAACATTCATTGATTCATATAATAAGCACGTTCCAAAATATTAATACAATTAATAGCGCAATATTGCTTGTCATGCGGCCATTGAATGAATTACATATTGGTTCTCCTAGTGATCGGATAAACACTCCGATTACTGAATTAATATTATCGAGCTTTTTCGATTTATTGTAAGTGTACATTGAAAATGTATCGATGAGTACTCACTCGCTCTTATCTAGAGCTGTTTATCCCTCGCGATATAGATAAGGCTGCGAAAGTGGTTTTTTTTCGTTGATCTCGTTCAACGTTTAGTTCAATCAAATACTAGTTACATGCAGTTACACGCCTACCAATTTTATTAATTTAATTTTGGCTCGTTTGGTATGTGATTGGCGTGACATATGGCGTTTGTTTTTATTGCTCGGTAACCTTATATAGCTGAGGAAATTCGGGGGTGGAAAATTGCCCGTGCTAAAGTGAGATGTATTTATTATAGTTTGATGTACCTGTCTCTCTGAAAATTACGATCGCATTATATTGCAAAGTGCTCGTCAAGAATTATGGCTAGTGATTTAATTATTTATTTTCGTTCCTTTTATACTCTTCTCCATTAGGATCACTCTATTCTTTATTTCTGCTCTCGTTTATTGCAGGACTGTCCGTGTTCGTAAAGCTTGCCAAATTTAGTTGAGGAAAAATATAGGAAGTATACGTAGTATGTAGAAGGTCAATTAATTATCGATTACAGAGTCGGTGTCCTTCAATAAGTTTGATTGAAATTTGAATAATGGCATTTGAAAATTTTGATGGTAATTAATTAATTATATAATAAAAGTTACTTTGTTCATTAAATGTGAAATATTTTACTAAGGATGATACGAAAAATAATTTAAGCAAATTGAATTCAGTACTGCATGTCAACAGTTCGGCATAATATGTAGTGAACGGAAAAGACTACTTATATTCTTACTATACAGCACCGCCCGTTTTCGGCACGTTCATACTTGTTTTGTACGAGTGTAAGACAAAATCGGCTTATTTTTTTTTATTTCAATTGCATATATACACTCGACTTTACAGATCGCTCTAAAGCGAAAAGTCTACTAATACAGATACAATATAATCAATACAAGCATTTATTTAATGTGAATTCATACAAACATCATCCGCAGTGACATAGTATATGTTGAAATTTTTGTAGCATTTTATCATACAAATTGGCGAACCTCAAGACGCTGAATAACTTGAGATTTGCAAGAGAAATCGGAAAGGAGATGCGAATTTTAAAGGAATCATTTCAATGAAATCATTTTTATATGGAAATCACTTTCAGATGAACTGTTCAAAAGATTTTCCATTTTTTCTTAGACCGTTTCTCAAAGATGTTATGATGTTTATAACCGAAAAAATATTTCGTCATTTTTTTAATTTAAAACTAGAATCTTAAATATTAATATTATTGCTTTTACATACATACATATGTCAATCAATCATTTGATGTTTATTAACGTTTCAAGTTTCTAATAAATATAAATCAATTTGTAATAAGAAACATCAATATGTATGTTAAACCAATTTTTTTATGAAATATGAGGATTATTTTAATATTGCCATTTGTTATTGTATATGTATGTATATACGTATGTATGTACATGTGGACATATGTACATACATACATATATAGCATATTGTTAACAGTATTGGCGAAATTTGTTCTAAAACAATTCAAGGGTTGGTAAGTAAATGTGAAGCTGGAGTCATATGATCTAGATTATACGCATAATTTTCGACTAATCCCGGATTAGCAGCCTATTTAGCCATGACTTATGAATGCAACACCCGAAAGAGTCGGCGCCACGCAAGATACAGCTAATATCCGAGAATTTAATAATGAGGTGAAATAATTTGCACATTCTGCACCCGGTAAGCATACCCGCGTATTATACGCTGTTCGGAACGGTGGGGCTGTTTATCTGAAGCTCATTATGCATTCATATCTCACCCGGAGTATGAGGAGGGGTTGCTAACGAATTTTCCCGCAGAGCAGTTTCCACGGCGGTTAGATACGCTATCTCGCTCGTTTCCATCCGAATTTTCTATAGTGCATAGTGATAAACGTCATGCGATATTCGTCCACCAACGTGTTTTGCCCATCGAAAAATCATTGGAGCGCGGTGTAATTGCACGTCTGTGGCAATTTGTGGGGTGTCCCGGCCGATCAATCATGGGCGAGGCCGAGCCCTGCAACACTTGCGATCGATATTTTGGACTAGATTTAAGCAGCAGGACTCATCCAAGTCGAATGACCTGAAAAACCGTAAATAATGGGATTTTATATGGGGAGTTTTAATATAGATCGCGCTGGAGAAGTGCGTGGGTGTGGTAGGCGACGCCAGCTGCAGACGTCATCGAAAGTTTAAAATTCTGGAGTGTTGTTTGTTTGCAAGTAGTCTCAACAGTGTGATATCTGTTTGTAAATGTAATAATTAAATATTTCGCATTTTATGTTGCTTGTTTTAAGACCGGAACCGGACTTGAGTAGCTATTTCGGTCCGGTTTAATTCGCAAGGAGGAAAAAAAGTATGCCGTATAAATTTTTATATAAGCGTAGAATAAACTTCAAAGACTTATATACATTAGGTGTATAATGTAGTGCGTAATAAAAAAACTCGAGGAAATAAACCAGAAAACATTCAACAAATTCATGAATAATGTATAAAAAATTTTCTTTGCGAAAAATGTTTCTTGAATTTTATGGCGCGTAAGTTTTCAAAAAGTTCATTTTATATAATCCCAAAAAAATAAATGCCAATGAAATACTCTTGTGTTGCATTAATTTTAACATATTTTAATATTCATTCGTTACTTATTTTTTCCATTCTATATTTTTATTACGAAATCAGTCAAAATTTCTTCGTATTGATCTAAACTTTTGAAACATCATTATGTATTTCAAAAAGTTGACTATTTCTTGCGATCCGTTTGCTGGCAAAAGGCCTTGCTTGCTTAAGCCCGAGGGCAGGAAAGTTGAGCTTTCCTTGCTCTTATATTATTTTAACCCTTAGATTAATCCGCGGAATGTTTTTCCATTCGGAAACTTCAACGTAATAAAAACTTAAAAATATGTCGAACGATTTTCGAAAGCGCGACAGTTTATTGCGCATGTTAATTTGAAAGCTTTTCTTTTAAACAATATGGAAATTTTCCCTCTGTGAGTACATATTTCTGATATCCGTTGTATAATATACATAAAGAGAAAAGTTAGTCGAAAGTATGAGATATCGAAAAGTTTTTTCTCCTCTGTTCTTTCTTTGTGAAAATACTGCCATTGTGCTGTGTGGTCCGGTCAAAGATGGGATTCACTTATCGATAAGATTTTCTGGAAACCTTTCAATATCGTAATAGTCGAACGCGCACATATGGACTTTGGAGGTTATGATAATAAAACATCGTATATATTTTATGAAGGTATTCTTGTCGTATTAATTATCGATTATATCATATTCTAATGCGCAATATGTAATGGGAAATATAATACGATTCATTTGGCGTAATTACAATGATGAAAATTAATCTTATTGAAGCATTGTTCCCCATTGAATTTGATTAGTAGGTGATTAACGTTATGGGATTCGCTATGTAGTGCCATAAAGCGGTTTGTGGGTATGCTGACCACAAAATCAAATTGCGAATTTGAAATAATTCCAAGTAAAATCAGCGTCGATGCTACTGCTCTCTATTCGAAAGCTTATTAGAATGCTACAGGGGTGGTTAAATATTATGAACAACACTTGAGACGAAAAAGTGTTGTTAAGCAAGTGTAATTTATTTATATAATATTTTTTAACGAAATTTATAAAAAAAAAGAGTCAAGCTGTCAAGCATATACATATAGCACATTAAAATAATTGGAATTACATAATATATGTATGTATGAATGATTTTAAATAATAGCTAGATGTTTTAATTAAGATTTGAGTTCTCATTCAAGTGCTTATTCTCTTACATGAAGTATGTATCTGTTTGTGGATCGTGTATCAAAGCTCAGTATTCACTTTGACGATACATACTTAATATATTGATCAGTATAATTAGGTCACAGATTCCTTCAAAGCATTTCATCAAGTTTCAATACTGAAGAACTAACGAGAAAAAACTTTTTGATACGTATTCTGTGTAATTCAGTAGATGAAACTCATTTAGACAGCAGCATGGCTCGGTGGTTGGGCTTTTGCCTAGCATCGAGAGGCGACGGGTACGATCCCGTGAGTTGACCTCGATTGAAAAGAATTTATTCTGAGTATATCTGGAATGCTGCTGGTTAGACTTGAATATTTGTGACTCCGGGTCGATCGCTTCCTATCAGAGTTTGCCAAATTTCTGATTTCATTGTTGAAACGGTTCCTCGGTTAAATTGGCTAAATACCCTCCTACCTACTATGTCACCACTATTTGAGTATGATTAATGTATAATAAAATGCATAGATGTCTCGTTGATTTCGAGTTTTCAGTGTTTCGTAATTCAGCGACTTATGTAATAAAAATGCGGCATTGTTTGTAATTGGCAAGGAAGGCAAATCGGGGTTTACCTGCCTTAGGCCTTCTTTGTATATACGTATATGTATATAATAAAATAAAATAAATAAAATTTGTGCCACATTGTACATATCTAACTTCTGGGATGTATTTCCAAGTCTAACGAGACTGAGCAAAAGCTTGAAATCCTCTGGAATATTGGGTGTGTTTACCATCAATACAAATTTAATTTTATCTTCAGCATGTTAACGACATACATATGTACATATGAATGTGTGTATTTCTAGTAAACTATAACACCATTATAAAGTTTTGTGTACACAACACGACGTTGAATGATTATGTATAATTAGTTTATACCGGAATGTATGTACACATATATATATATATATATATATATATATATATATATATATATATATATATATATATATATATATATATATATATATATATATATATATATATATATATATATATATATATATATATATATATATATATATATATATGTATATACATATATATATATATATCAGTGGCGGACGGTGGGTGTTAATACCGGGTGTGCTGTGTATGCCGTAGGGCATAGGGTATAAAATTAGCAATTAAAAAAAAATACTCGTTTTGCATTACAAAAATGTTTAATTTATTAGTTATTTATACATAAGTTCAATGCGACGTTTCTGAGACATAAACTTTTCAATCACGTCTGCATAGAATGTGTCTTTCTGTTTTAATTCCACCAATAACTTTTTTTCTATTGAAATTAAGCTAAGGCCACATAATCTATCTTGACCTTGCGTACCTCTATAGCAAGTTTTTATTCTTTTCAGCGCCGAAAAAGAACGTTCTGCTGAAGCTGTACTGCTTGGTATCGTTAATATTAATTCTCCCAGCTTAAACACCTCTTTAAAACCAGATTTGAGGTTATTTTTTGTCATGAATTGTATTAATTCATGAACAGGTTTCTCTGAAAATTCAGAGCTGGAATATAGCACAATGAGTTCGTTTTTCAATCGAATATAATCAAACAGTGATCCATAAAAATCTTTTAATTTATTAATTAAAACATTTGGAAAATTTTCTTTATATTCGTCATATTTATCATTACAAAGAAGGTGGAAATATTCTAATTTGGAAAGTGAAGAATATCTACATTCGACTTGTGCGATTATGCTATCAACTATTTTGAAATATAATTGACGAAATGAAGTTTTATCTTCTACTTCTGAATAATTTTTTAATCTTTGTGGCCTACGATCATGATCATCATTTTTTTCATTTAAATAATTATTCCATAACATTTCAAAATTATTATCCCTTTCGTATTTCAGTTGCTGCAAAACATCATTAATTTTTTTACAACAATATAAAACGTCCGAAGATTTAGATTGAAGAATGTTATACAAAACATCAGTTATTCCAAACAGTTTTGAAAAAATTTGAAGAAGTTTAATTGTTTGAAAATCCTCTAAAAAGCCTAAAAACCCTCGTGCTTTTATAACAGTATCTGTGTCCCATAATTCACAATTTTCTATAACATGTCGAAAAAAATCTGTAAATTGACTTCTGTATTGTTGTACTGTGCTACTTAAACGAGATGTAAAATTCCACCTTGTGGGTGCTACAGAGGGAAGTCTTTTTGTCACACATTCCTGTAAAGCGAATACTCTTTTGGAAGATTTTGAAAAGTATGTAGACAATCCATTTAAAGTTTGAAAAAATGATTTACTTTCTTTAATATCAGAAAGACCTTGCTGCAATACTAAATTCAATACATGAGCATAACAGTGTGTAAAAAGAGCAAAAGGATAAGCATTGAGGACTTTGGATTGCAAACCATTTACGTGTCCACTCATTACACTTGCTCCATCATAAGTCTGTCCAACCAATTTGTCTTGAATTTTAAATTCTTCAACTATGTTCACCACGTGACGGAATAGACCATTAGATGTTTTATCAGCACTAACGTCTGTAAAACTAATAAACCGTTCATGTACATTGCCTTTACATACAAAACGTAAAACTGTTGAGAGCTGTGATTTTGTCATTATATCTGAAGTTTCATCGAGAATAATAGCAACAAAACTTGCTGACTCTACTTCATTTTTTATATGAACTTTAATAACATGAGCGATTGCTTCGATTATGTCATTTTGTATACTTGGAGAAGTACCACGAAAGGTAGTAGCAGTATTTAAATGAGTATCTAAAACAGAATCATATTCTCGAAGAGCATTTAGATATTCAATGTAATTGCCTTTGTTTACGGAATTACATGACTCGTCGTGACCTCGCAGGGACAGTTCTTGTTTTCCTAGATAGATTATTGCGTTAATAATTCGTTTTAAAACATCTCTATTTTTATTTACTTGTTCATTATGTCGACTTATTTCGGCTTTACGTTGACTGTCAATTAATACGTCGATTCGTTGTTTGCCAAACATTTGTATGGAAAGAAATGATTGAACGTGTGCCTGCGATCCTTCGTGTTTCTTCAGTGCTGCTGTCAAATGGTTGAGATCAGCAAATCCTTCTTTGTTCCACACATTAATATCTTTGGAGAACAATAAACATGGCCAGCAGAAAAGTTTGGATCGAATTTCACAGCCTGTAATCCATTCGAATTTTTTATAATTTGAAACGCAAAAATGTCTAGTGTAAGCTTTTGTTTTTTCTTTATGCAAACTGGATAAATTTGGAAGAGACGGACACGGTTTCCCATATTTAATTATTTTTAATTTTATCTCAAAACTTCTATTTGAAAACGGAATAGTTAAAATGTCTTGAACACTGTTAGCCATTATTAGTTATTAGAGGTAATAATATGACCATAAAAATACGAATGTGCGAAAAAGTACGAGACCACGTGTCGCATCGCATTCGGTCAATTGCCGAGTGGTGCGCGGTGCTCTGAAGTCGTAGCACACCGTGCGTCTTAATATCGCGAACAAACCTATACAAGCGAATATCCGCCTGCACACTCCAACCAAACCCACCAATTTGCTGCACGGCATAGGTATTCTCTCGTCGCGGCGCACAAACTACATCTAACATCACACAACACGCTGCAGACTGCACACCACACCATACACGACCAAGCGCACGCGGTAAATACACCATACACATCAATGCCTGTTTATACAACAACACATTATTTTGTATTAAAATACTACTTTATGTGGTCTTTGGTTTTCACGGGTGTGCGCCGCACACCTAGCACACACCCAATATACGCCACTGATATATATACAGTGGCGGACTGGCCATACAAGCGAACATGCCCGATGGCATGTGGGCCCCACTATCTGTTAGAAAATATGGGCCCTCAGTAAAATTAAATAACTTTTTAACTATTTATAGGATATTGCAACTTTGGGACCTAAAGTTTGGGTATTTCAACAAAACAAATTTCTTACGATATACACAAACAACTAATACCTGCTTTAACAGCCCAAGGATCGGTTAACTTTTTTTATTAGGCTCGAAATGTAAGTTTCAACATTTGCGTGGGCCCTTTTGCCGGGCCCATTTACAACCTCAATATTATGTATATACCAATACCTATGTAACAACTAACTACTGAAATAAAAATGGGAATAAACAAATTTTCGTGAAAAATATAAACATAATTGCATAAAACAATTTTGATAGGACGATTCATCATCAACCAGCGATTTAAATTTACTTCATACTTTCAAAATAACATTTGATTATACTTCGATGATATAGTAAGATTTAAATACACAATTTTAAACAGTTTCCGAATATAAAATCTATTCCTAATTTAGACACATCCATGTAAATAGAAATATAGGATAGGGGCCCCCTCCCCAAAATCCCGATTTTCGGTTAACATTCATTGAAAATATTATGCATTTTTTTTCAGGGACGTAATTTGGGGTGGCCATAGGGGGGCACTCGCCCCTCTAAACTAAGGAATAGTGTGAATTTAGAAAATATTATGAATTTAATGATTAATGAGATACTACGGATCTATGAATGCTACGTTTATTTCTTATGTATGTTACTTTTGGGTAACTAATAAAATAATCGCTGCTATGTGCTTTGAAGAGAAACAAAACAAAACTTTATCTATTGTTATTACGCACATGTACATAGATAAAGTGAAAAGACAGTTGGTAGAAATTAAGTTAATTGATAGTTTTTTGATGACTCAGTTTGATGGTCGATTAATGTTGACCATGTGAAGATTTGTGGAAAAAAATTTTCGCCTGCGGCGCTTTTTTCTCTTTACATAATATTTTTTTATAATTACTTTTTCAAAAATAAGCTTATTTTTTTCATATTTTATAACTCAATTAGGTGTATTCAAAGAATATTTTCCATTTTTATTCCGATATAAAAAAGATTTTTTGAAAAAAAATTCAATTTGACCAATCTTTGCCTGCCCCCCCCAAGAAAAAGCTGAAATGACGTCCCTGACGTGGTGGAAAGAAGAAAATTTTGTTATATGGGGGGGGGGGGGGACAAATTTTTTTAACCTTGGGGGACCCCCTTTGACTACTGGCATGCACTGATTTCAGTCCCAGTCCGCCACTGTATATATATATATATATATATATATATATATATATATATATATATATATATATATATATATATACATATATATGTATATGTATGTACATATGTATATATAAACCTACTCCGGGGTGGAACTTATCATGAAATATTCAGCCATTGGCCATTATTGTTTCATATATTATACTGTGACGTTTCATAAGCACGATTTGTTCCAAAATTGGATCGAACTTTGAGTATGCATATCTTAAGAGTACCCTATCACGCAACGTTACAACTGTAGTTCACGTCTAGGCTCTAGATCAGATGAAGGCTTGGCTTACATATTTCGAGGCGATAACTCAAGTGCGTCGCGTGCCACGTGATAATTCTAAATTGTAACAAAGGGATAAAAAAGTCAGTCTTGTGACAGAGCGGCGTGAAACGTGCGTCTAATTTTGTTCCATCCGCTTGAAAAACGCGGCTAAAGATAGCGATCCTAGATCGTAAACTAATTATTCCGTTGAATAAACACGCAAAGATTAACCGTTAACGGAGAGAGTTTAATTTGAAATTATTGTGTTTGTGTGAATATGTTAGAGCATGTGTGTGTGTGTGTGTTTCGGGAAAGTGTTTTCCGAAATGAGATTTTTCCGGGAAATGTCTGGACCGTTTTATTTCGTCGGACTACAATATAGCTCGGCTACCGATCACGATGTGGAAAATTGCATCATGATTCAATTTGGGAAGCTGAAGTCTGTGAAATTATTCCGCCAGCATACCATAAGAAAGAGGCGTGCTAGTATTGAAAGGAAAACAGAGATGAAAAAACTATAGATACATATATTATATATTTTTCGTGAAATTCAATACAATTCGTACGTTTTGATTTCATAGAATAGATATATTCAAATATTACTTGAACCTTTTACTTTATATTATAATGTAATGAGAATGCTTTCGTATGATCCAGGAAATGATACATTTAAATTTCTGTGAAATTTGTGATGGATTTACTTTGCCGCCATTCGTTTTTGAATGACAGCGAAATTATCGTTGGAAATGAAATTCACATTGTCTTGCAAGATTTGCTTTTCGAATAAGCAGAGTTTGCTCGTTTCGAATTCAAACAATTAATATTCAAATTAATTCTAAAAATTCAAACGATTGCTCGCGTATCTCTCAAATCAAACACAATCGCATTTTCGTTATAAATAATATTTGTTGAATTTTCGCATTCATATTGAATGTTGATTCCAATTATTGTACTTTTTTTCTTTTGTAAGCTCAAACGTCTTTTGACGTAATGAATAGAAATGGGTTCGTTCAACTTTGAAATTACTTTTGATTTTTATATGTCATTCGGGCGATGCGTGAAAATATGCCGATCCACCTCTGAATCACGTCTTTGAAAAGTAAGTAAAAAGTCTTGGAAATCTACTATCGAGCTTCCTTCCACGAGCGAAAATCTATTTGCTACGAATATGTCAAGCGGTGTCAACAAGATTTAAGCGTCCAAAAAGTTCCTTCGATGTTAAAAGGAAATGTCGAACGACTGGAGAGAGAGTTCGATGTCGATAGACATACTCTATCACCCTTGAGTTAGTATGTATAACTGTACTTATAATATATATGTGGGTCAAATAAGAAGAAAGATTATACATACATATATTGTATATAAAAAATAAGAATAGGGGTGGAAAGGGTGAGAGTGGTAGACATGCAAATGTATCGATTTCATGGTGCAAAAAAGCTTTATAAAAATGTAAATCGGTATTCGTACTTTTAATCAACGGTTGAACGCCCACGAAAAGTACTGATGAGCTCTCATCGAACCCCCATACTATGTAGATTTTATTATATGTACATACATACATACATAAATAGATTGAAAATATACTATAAATTCTTATATAATACACATCCTTATCGGGAAATAAATCTACAGGTTTCAGCTTCTTAATACAATATTTATCTTTAAATTTAATATATGTACACAAACAACACATTTAACACAATCATAAAAATAATAAGCTATATAATAACGGATAAAATGAATATTTGAATATTGAATAAGTCGTAGAGTAGTTTAATTAATATATACATATATATGTAATTCCGGTTTTCCTTCGTGTTTTTTCCCATTTTTTTTCATAGTAATCTTTCTGGATATGCATACAACAAATTCTGAAAGTTTCATCATAATTGGTTCAGTGGTTTAGGAGCCTATATGAGACACACAGACATACATTCAATTTTATATATATGTATATATATGTAGATTATGTGCTTGTTATTTGCTATATCGAATTTAACTTATTTGAATTATTTATTTTACATTATTTATCTGTAGACATCTCTCGAGTATTGATGCTGAATGCGTGTTTCGGAAGTACCTGCGTATCTCAAAGTACGTGTTTTTAATATTGCTTCGTATTTCAATTTGAAAATACCTGAAATGTTATCCCTCCAGGGGGTGTATCGTACTGTATTGTTATAGCATAACAAGCTGCATTGTTTGATATCATTTTTATCTTGAGTTTTTCTTTTCGCTCGAACAAAGATACAATAATATCTTTGTATGTACATATGTATGTATGTACATATGTATATAATGTACATACAAATTTACTGCCTTTCCTTGTGACGATGAAGTTCTTGATACAATTTTCGGTTAATATCACGTTTCAACGTTTTGTAATTTATATCGTTTTGCATGTGTATATATGTAGTGCTATGTGAGATACACATGTGTATATATTTATACTGAGGGTCGTAAAGTGACAAAACGTACGCACGTCAAATTTTATGCTTCGCGAAAATCTCAGAGATGTTTCATATTAGTTTCTCCGTGGGATATCACTATTTCCTATCGGAAGACGTAGAAGACTGGTAGGGGTGGAGGTGGTGGAAGAAGGGTGAAAGCTTTCGCATATGAAAGACTGGAATCTGGGAGGATGCTGGAGGGACTCTGGGTTATTGGGTGGAGGGTGGGTGGTGAGCAAAGTGGGTGCTCGGAAGAGGCCTGGCACCCGGCGTGTGACGTCACGGGACGCTATCGATCCACCACCATTCACCTGGATGACGACGATTCTCAACACGTTTTATTCGAACGGCTAACTGTTCGTATATCGAATTGCGCTGAACGATCTTTTTATTTTCGTCCAAATGGAAATTTGCATTTTTTTTCCGGAAACGAATTGCGTGGGGAGTATTTGTGTATATTGTTTTATATTACATGTGTAATATGCGTATATTGAAACACAAGAAGTTTGTTTGTAATATTATAGGAATTTTTTTATTTTATAGCATTGAAAGGGATATAAATTTAATTTTTATTTTATTTTTTATTGGATGTGGTTATGCGCAACGGCCGAAGGAAAAGTTTCTTCATCAACTTTAAATTTCTAATCTTATAATTTGTTAATCTTAAATCCTAATTCTTATTATTTCCTGTACTATGTACTGTATGTACAAATAGCCAATAATTCTTCGATACTGTATGTACAGATAGCCAATAATTCGACGATAATGTATGTAAAAATAGCCACATCCTTTTTTATTTTATTTTTTACAAAGTACATATGTATATATGCATATATACTAGGAAGGATTGACAGGAAGACCCCAATGCGCCTTCCTGGACAATTAATTACAAGAAATGCAGCATTTTATTATTATATAAATCACTGTATTTCCAGAAGCTGAAGAACGCGAAATAGCAATTAATTAATTAATTACAGAATTAATCCATTGAGACATCTATGGATTTAGATTTTGTAAATAATTTTTACAAATTATACACACAATAAATGCAGAAGATTTGTGACAACAGGAAAGATGATTTTTTGCCAATTTTGAGGTCAACAATGATCATATAAAATTGGCAAATTCTGATAAGAAACGATCGATTTGGAGTCACAAATACCTCCCCAAATTTAACCAGCAGTATTGCGGATCGAACCCACTGATCACTTGGTGCTAAAAATACACGCTACCATTAAGCCATACTGCTGGCTGAAATAAATGGATCATTTATTTTAATTTTGTATTTTTGATAATACTGAAATATCGAAATTTTCAGAATAACATTTTACTATCGTGATCCCGAATTATTAAATAACTTAAGCTAATTAAATTGTGATCCCGAACT
Source organism: Arctopsyche grandis (assembly GCF_051622035.1). Classification (NCBI taxonomy): domain Eukaryota; kingdom Metazoa; phylum Arthropoda; class Insecta; order Trichoptera; family Hydropsychidae; genus Arctopsyche; species Arctopsyche grandis. The sequence goes on along the minus strand of NC_135361.1, from coordinate 16,164,024 downwards.
ATTAAATAATTGAAGCTAATTAAATTCTTGATCATTTTTTTCATTAGTTTCCTGATTATTTTTCAGTTTAAAAAGTTTGTTAAAATGGGATTTGACAGTATTGTGATTATAGTTCCTGTTTATTTAATTTTTTTATCACAATATCAGTACCTCATATTTTCATGTATTGTATTTATTACAATGCGTTTTTCACTGTACAATAGTTCGTGGATTAGAAGTATGACAAACGTGGTTAAAGAGGTTCAAATGACAATGGGCAAATTTACGTAGAAGAGCGGAAGAAAGAAGTGCTTGAATGGTACCCAAAAGAGTATAAAAAGGTCCAAAGAAGGCCTTGAGGAGATGGATAGATGAGATAAGAAAAGTGTGTGGAATAAGATGAATGAGAGTGGCCCTAACAGGGACGAATGGAAACATGTCGGAGAAGTCTTCATTCAACAGTGGATGGTGAACGGCTGTGATTGATGATGATGACGTAGATATTTATAATGAATCCGAGCGAATTTTGAAAATCTCTACATTCAGCTTCCAACTTTAAACTTTTTGTAAATATCTGTCTTTATTTTAAACGCAATCGATATCGAAATTTTTATAAACAATTAAAGGAAAATGTTCATCTGATTAACGTTGAAAATCAAACATTAGGTTAATCGATTGTCAATTAAAATATTCTAAATTTATCGTCAGGGTAACAATGTTTAATGACTGGTGTTGAGATAAATTCTCCGTGAATTTGTTGTCATTAATTGAAATCGTTAGATGGATTATCTCGTCCTTTTAGTGAACTCTCAACGGGTCAAAATTACAAGGGTGGGTCGAAGAAAAGCGTTTTACCCTTTAATCTGCGTCTCAACGTTCACCTATTGGGAATTCGTTCCATAATAGCCCATCTGGAATCTACTTCTCTTCAATTTTATACGCGTATATAAAATTGAGTATTATCCAGGAAATTACGGTGTTTAAAATCGAAATTATATGTTGTATCTAATGATATATATATATATATATATATATATATATATATATATATATATATATATATATATATATATATATATATACGTGTTGAATTTTTTTGTTGTTAGGATATATGTATGTATCTAGTATGTTACATACTGGTAGAATATCTCTAATATCTATCTATTTGGTGAGGTCGTTTATAATTCAGATCACGTCTTCGTCCTACCGCAACGTTAGATCTATCCAATCTTAAGTGGATTACGGCTAGGCAACAATTGTTTTTCCTCGTATCACCTATTGGAAAACGTTGTACGATACTGATTCTAATAAATAATATTTTATTGATAGAAATGTAATGCGTTTAGAAGTGTAATCTTCCGCGCGAAGTACGACGTTCTTTTCATTTATATGATAAACAGAATAGAATGGTATTATTTTGTTGCGAATCAATTCCTTTATTTTCATCCGAGAAAGTATTCGCAGTGGCTGATTTGAATAAAGGTCTAAATCCAGCAAAGTTTGTATACTTTTGTTTTCCATAATCCATCCCTTCTGATAATACTGCAAAGGAAAATTCTGTTTTCCTCAATCAATTATGCCAAAATCGTAAGTGCCAATCTCATCAAAAATAAATTTCCAGTTTTTTATATATTGGACTTTAAATTATGTACGTAAGCTGTAAATAGATTAATGTCAGTTCATCCTCGTATGAAGACGGTTAGAATTTTAATAAAAATACATATATATGAATTTTGCGCATATACATTCATATGTATGTATGTATATATGAGCCCTTATATTTGAAATTGGCGTAAGTCCTCTTTTTTTCATTTCGAGAAATATTTCACGAAACATTTAATATAATTTTTTGCGTTTTACAATATTTTAAAATACTGGTGGCTGTAATAAATGTATCCTGCGTTTCCGAGATTCTGGACGAATCGAATTAAAAGTAGTGATAACAATTTGTGAATTAAGTCAAAATTTAATGTTGAAGTACAAGCTTGGTGTTTAATTTATGTTTTGGAGTACATGCTTGATGCGTTTTTTTTTTATCTAAATTGTCTCATTAAAATGTAAATTTAAATTTTTCATTATTTACTATTTCTGCCGTTATATTTGAAAGTGGTGGAAACTCAATTTTTAGTTCCAAAAGCACTATTTTTATTTGAATTAATTCACAAATTGGTATAACTTATTTTAATTCGATATGCTTAGAATCTCGGAAAAGCAGAAAAACGTATTACGGGCCACTAGTATTTTTAAATATTGCTAAATGTAAAACATTATATATGTATATTGTTTTGCGAAGTATTTCTCGAAATGAAGAAAAGTGGACTTTTGCCACTTTCAAATATAACGGCTCATTTAATATTTTCATAACTGGGGCGAATGAAGTTCGTAAATGTTGAAAATACAAATAAAATTCGAATTCAATTTAACACATTGTTTCCAAGCACATTGTTAACTTTGAGTGACGCGTCTGAAATATTCTCGAGCACGCAAAAGGGTGGCCTTATTATTTATGGGTAAGAAAAGTTAAAGATGAAGCGAAAATGTACGGCAGGAATGATATATTACGAGGATCTTGGGATTTGTAAAAGCCTCGTGTAAGCTCCTCGCGAATATATATACAAATATTTAAAGTTCTCCACTACGAAACTAGACAAAGCTAGTCTGAATTTTCAGACGCATCTCCATGTATATTTCGTAATCATATTGACACATTCCAACCGTTTGATTTTCGACGTGCAATTAATAAACATGAGTGTTTGAAATTGCAATTTACTCTCCGCGTTGATAATTTTGCACACCCTCAAAACGTTTTCGGAATATTTGCGAGGGGAGTTCCTTATGATGAATATGCAAGAGGTTGCGCCAAGACAAAAGACCAGGCGTCAGAAACGTCGTCTTGAAAGATTGACGCTCTGGAAAACGTCAATTTTACTTTATCACACGCTCAAATTTTTAATAAAGCTTTTGACAATTTTTGAAACTTTAATAATCAATCGAGAAAATTGAGAATTTTTAGCCGAAGTAAAAAGTTTGCCATTGAATTTTTTTTGTTTGAATGAAATATTGATTACTATCAAATATTATATTCACTCAAATAGTTATTTAATGGTTTAAATAATTTTAAATTGAATGTTATTTGAATTTAAAGAAGGGTGTAATTAAATTACGCTTTGATGGCGGTTAAGCTCATAGATTGTCATGAAACGTCAAATCGTCGCTCAATGTTATTCGTAGATTTTATAGTTTAATGAATGAATATTATCATTATGCGAACAAATTAAGGTTTCGAATTTAATTTGTGCGATTTTATTATACGATCGTTACTTTAATTGGTATTTGCGGTTGGCAGTGAAGCGTTGAGCTTTTCAAATGGAAATTTGTCACGAAGTTCGCTTTCGTTTATCTCGGCAATCGTTAAATATTTGCAAAACAGTATTTAAATAAGATATTTTTCGATGAAATACGAAAACAATTTAAAAACTGTCAAGCATTTTACTAAAATTTAGAATTTGAATCGGAATTACATCGCTTTTTATTACGTTTTTAATACATGTGTATGTATTTGCATTCAATTATGGTATTTTAATGAAAATTTTCAACGTTGTCTGTCACGTACAAAGTAATTTTGTTATATCCAATAAATCATATTAATAATTCATCAAAATTTGTCAAACGCAGAGTGAATAAATCATTCATTGTTAATATACATACAAATAATATATGTGGAAAAATAAGGACGAAAGAGAATTATGTATATATTTTTTTTCAGAATGAGATGAGTGTAAATTTGACGTCATAGAGGCTTTTTAACGTAATTTTTATGACGAAAATCTCTGTGACAAACGAGCTGTTATTTTCGCCCTCTGTCGTTTTAATTTTCTGTCAATTTAAAAGCAAAACAATGGAATGAGTTTGCAAATTTGCAAATCACTTCAAAGCACGTTGTGGCAAACACATCTCCAAAAGAATAATTTCCGTTTACGAAAAAGAGCTATTTTTGGTGGTTTTTATACATACGTATATATGTATACATATATATATTTTTTTTTGTATTTATTTTATTCTCTCACGGCTGACACTAATATCACATGGTCTCTCGCAGGACTGCTCTATGAAACCAGCTTTTATTGGATTTGGGTCACTTTCGCTTACATGTTTACGACGGTAGAAAACGACCGGGAAAAACTTTTATTGGCGCCTTGTATATATTATATACATTTGTACATTGTACATTTGTATGTATGTAAAAAAAATTAAATGTATAATATATTATTATATACTCTTGAAAAATATTAATAATTCCGTTTATATTGTCTTTGGAATTATTATATAAAATGTATTTATGTACTTTTCAGCAATAATTTTCTATATTAACTGATCAACTTTGGTGATTACCCTATATGGTCATTTGCGTCGGATTACACAATTATATTTTCGCTAACATGTATGTATGTAAGTGTTCGAAAATCTAACTTTCGGCCAATCCCTAATCATTGTTTGTCAGTGTAATGGGAGTATAATAACAGATTCATCTTTCGCTAATAAATTGTCTCCGTCATTATTTTCCCATTTTATTTGTGGGGCTTTAACTCTGACCTCTCGTTAATATCGGCAATAACGTCCAACGGTCGCACAGAAGCTTTGTGACAAATGAAAAGAGGTCTTGTTCCCTCTCGGTCGAGATTTATCGTGCGGTCGACCCCCCCCCCCACTGGCTTATTAAATCCACCCCTGCCCCCGGACTGAAAACGTATATATGTATATATTTCATTGGATGGATGAGTAAGAAACGTACGGAGATTAGCGAAATTGAATTCCGAAACAGCCGCGAAGGTGAACCGAACCAAGTTTCCGAATTTAATCAAACGAGACGCTCCGATTATTGCACCAGATCACTCGGGCTGAAATGAGAAGGGAACCTTTTACGAGGCTGGGATCTCTCGTGCGAAAAGAAAAGCGATTTTGTAGGGAAAAGTACCCCGGTTTTCGTTCCCTCTTTTGGGGGTCCTGGCGATAATGCGATGTCGAGGATTAGGAGCTTTCACGGTGGAGCACCAGTGTCAATAAAGTGGCGTAGCGCTAATGTAAAGTCCACCGTAATAATGAAAGCGCAAAAGCTGGACCGTCAGACAATGTTGACGAAGTGGAGGCTTCGCTAAAAGCGTTTCTAAAGCTGCATATGAGGCTTTGTGATATTTTCCGCATGTATGCATATCGCATTGCCGCATTCTTTCGATATATCGGTATCTAATATATAATGTCAAAAGAGACTTTGTATGTAAGGTTTAATGTACAGACTTGTGACACAATGGATGGACCACTAAGGTTAAATAGTAAAACAGGCTACTGAATGCAAATATGAACAAAAGTTTGTGAAATTTAAGATTGTATGCTAGTTAGAGTTCAGGTAGTGACCCAAGTTGAAAAGAAAAAAAATGGGTCGAAGGGAGATGCAAAATCGGTCAATTAGCAGTTTTTCGCTTTTGGCGGTATCAACACGTTTCGGGAAAAAAATCATATTTTATTTCACATAAGACTTAGAGTATATATTTAAATTTTATTTCATTAATAAACCTTATTTTGTTCGTTACTAGTTTATATTATAATTTTTCACGTGTTTTTAATAAAAAAAATTTGTATATTAAGTGATTTTTAGTTTTTTTCAAAAGCCACCTAAAAATAAAACAATTGACGGTGTTTAATTTTCAATCGCTAAGATTATTGAAACCAAAGTTTATTTGCATCAAGAAATTGAGCGAAAATATGGTGTTTCATATCAATCGGTCAAAAGACCGGAGAGTTGCCAACCTCGTTTCAAACACAAAAATGCGGTAGAAAACGGAAATCTACCGCTCGAGAAGACCGAAAAATAATTTTTATAGCACTGGAACATTTTATAGTCTGGAATAAGAGCATTAAAGCTATGGCCGTGGAAAAATACAAATGAATGGTTAATATTAGATTAGCCATGTTTAAGCGGTTTATATTACAAATACCGAGCGAAACCGGGTTAAACCATTAGTATAAAATAATTTTATAAATAATGTAGCTCAGTTAAACGTGAGTTGTTACTATTGAATGACAAATCTGGGCTGAATTAAATTTCATAAATACAATTAGATTTGGATTTATTTTAGGATAAGCCCGATTAGCTTAGGATTTCTTCAAAGTTTTTGTTTTACAAAAGCTCTTTTGTTTAATTGTAAGACTAATATTCTTATCAACTTGTCTTTATTTATTGCTATTCATTTTCGGGAATATTGACAGTGTATGTATATCCACTGCCAATTAAATTCGAGTTGAAACATTTATTTTGTAATTTGTTTCTTTCATTCGTTTGTTTTATTAATTACAAAAAAAAATACGTATAGAGGTTAAAACAAACTAAGTGGGGCGTGGTACGTGTTTTCTTTAGATATTTCAAACATTTGAAAAAATCGCAGCATTCTTAACTCATATTCATTGTACATGGGCCCAAAAATCACCCTCTGGAGTGTTTTTGGTGATATTTTATCCTTGTATTTATCTTTGATTGATAGTAATCGATAACGGTGAACTTGTCGGTTGCATTTGGATATGCATACACGTGCGACCTCTCAAACGGTGACCGGAAGAATGCACTCTCGATACATCCTAACTTTCAAAGATGCTCAAGGAGAACTAACGCAATAAAATTCCACAAAAAAGCGTCATGGGATATGTTATCTTGGGTGCTCACCTTTTTTTGCGGAATTCTATTGCGTAAGTTCTTTTTGAGCGCCTTTGAAAATTAGGACTTTCCAAAACTGCGCCACTATTACGAAACGTATGACACTGCACGGAACAGACTACTTCTATTCATATTATACAGCACCGCCCGCTTTCGGCACTTTCATATATGTACATTACAGCGCACGACGATACGGCGCAATATTGCTTGCATCGTATCATCCGGTTATTTTTGTCACGATATGACGTTTCCAAAAATATTCAGATGCACATGGCAACACTTTCGTTAGAGGGGGTGCACTCACTACTTTGACGTCACGTAATGCGTGAATACTTCCATAGTCGCCAAAGAAAACTGAATCATCATGATCGTGCCGGTTACTGCTGTTTACTAGTTCATTACGTAACATATGAATGTGTGAATGAAAGAATATTTCGTACTGCTGTTTTTTTGCAGTTGCCGGCTTTAGTTTGGCCATTTGGATGAATTGGGGATATTTGTAATGTCACTTTGATCTAATATGAAAAATTAACTAAAATATTAGCCTTGTGAACATTAATGAAATTACGAATAGTTTCGTTTTTTAGGATATCAATTAAGAAATTTTAAAATTTCAAACATTTTTTGTATATCATTGACACAATATACTTCAAACTATCGCAAGTCACCAAGCTAACTGAGCAACAAAAAAATATGAACACTAGAATCAATAGTCCGATGATTTTATATTGATTAAGATTTTTTATTCCATTAAAATACTTACATTATTTTTTCAGTAATACTATGCATTGATTTGGTCGGTTTTTAATTTACACTGATCTTATGTCATATTTATTTTTATTATACGTTAGTATTGATACAAAGTTAGTTTCGATTTTTTTCTACGCCTTAAACATTGTTATTATGCCAGAGAAAATTGATTAAAGCTTTGAACAGCAACTTTGTTGAAAAATTATTATATTGACAAAATTTTTAAATATTGATTTTATGAAATTATTTTATTCAAACGGGACTCGTCAATTATTTTCAAAAAACTCGAAATGGTAATATATTTTTTATAGCTTTCAGGCAACCAATTTTTCCCTGTTTATTGTTCTACAAACTATACAGTTAAAGTATGTTATGTTGTGTGCATGAATCAACGATATCCAATAATACTTGATACATTATTAAATATGTAGATGTATTATATGGAGGTATTTACGTTATTCAGAAGAACTTTTGTAATTATCTCAAATTATATGAAGCTTTCACATCTAATTAAATATTACTATACATATCTTTTTATTATATTATAACATAATGCGATAAGCTGATCATTAGTTAGGCTGCGATAAATTAACTTATCTATCTAGTTCAGACAGAGTGCTACAAGTAAACCCCCGTGGCTAAAGTTGAACAGTTTAGAGCCGAGCAAGTTTTGCGAAACAATCTGTACAAGTGTAAGTTATTCGCAAAATGTTTTACTGGCATTTTTTCATTAGTGTTAAATTTTGCGAGAAGATTGCTCTCCACCAGCCTTTTACGGTCGATCCAAAATAAATCGAGTGTATTTTCGGTCGGCAGGCAACGTCAGTCGAGTAGCAATTAACTATTGACGACAATGGAGTATTAATCACGGCAGCCGGGCTGCGAGCCCGAGGCTCTTAACTATTATTGAATTATTTTACGCACCATTAATTCGTTTCCTTCGGTTAGTCGGCTCTCAATACCCGCCACAATGGACGAATTATGCTAATCCGAATATCTTGATTGTTTATAGGGATGGTATACTTATAGGTACGGCGAAAGCTGTACACAAACGTGATTTTTTTATAAATTAAGTTACGACTGTTTTGTTACGAGTCGGGAAATTTTCGCATCACGTTCGCAGTTTCGCACACGTTCCATATTCGGGTGCAAATTTTAAGTTTGTCGTCATGCTACGTGCGATCTGGATGAAAAATCATAGATTTTTCGAAATGCACCAAGTTTTGGAAAATTTGATTTAGTTTTTTTCAACATGAGATGGCACAAAACAGAATATTAAAGGAACAGAGTTCAATTATAAATATACATATTGTTTTTGGTAAAAAATGGTTTTGCGAGATTATCTATTAAGATATCTATATAATGTTAAAATTTCATTTTAATAAAGATTTAGAATTAATTAATAAATATGATATTTAAGGCCTTAATTGAATTGGTCGTTGACGTTGAAATCGTTATTTATCATTATATTAAATGGTCAGTATATTCGGGTCAGTCCATATACGGTGAGTAATGATAACGAATGGTAAGCTATACATACACGTACTATTTTATATTTATTTATTAAAAACAGAAAAAAACGGTACAATTTACGTAACGTTGACACCAAAAACGTTCTTAAAAAATTATTTTAACAATGATATAAATACAAAACAAACATGATTAGAAGGAAAGCTTTGAATAGTGGGATATGTACGATATGTGGGGTACTATTGGAAAAATGTCAACAGTAATCTAATATATAATTTCCAAAGAGACTTTGTATGTATGTAAGGTTCAAAAGTTTATTGGGAGCATCGAAAACAAATCCAAGTTTCGTCAAATATTATTTTTTTTCGATTCAAATAAATTTAATAAAAAAACAAATGATTGTTTTGCCATGTTTAAGCTGTTTATTTTACAAATACCGAGTGAAGCCGGTTAAAATCAGTACTAATTTATGTAACAAGGTACAACAAAATGGATCATTGATGAGTTGGAATATTGTTTAGAGGAAAGCAAGATCTACTATGTATGTACATATATATAAAAAGGAATTACTGGAATTGTTGACAGAACAGGGATAAATGTGAAATAAATAAGGTTTACAGAAGGATCTGGTTGGACATTGGAATATAATCTTGCTGAATAAATAAGAACTATTAATTATATATATGTAGTTCAAAAGCTTTAACAAAAAACATAAATCATAGACTTTCCTCCTAAATTATAAGTAAACAAAACGAGTATCGTGATGAAATCTGGAATTGCAGTAGGAATGGAGTTTTTTTTATTTAATTTTTCAAGATTATTAATATCCACAATAAACAGGATTCCAAGCAGCACTAGCCAATTCCAGATGACTTCTTATATTTGTATATGAAAAGTACGGCAATATTACTAGGTGTTTTAAAGGGCTTTGACTGTCTAAATGAAACCCAAATTCCTATATGCCTGGCTTATTATCAAATCAATACGAAAGCGGAAACATACTAAAATGCCAAGGTCTCCAATTTGAAATGTATGTAAAATACGAAAATCGTAAAAGAAGTGGTTGACAGTTTGACACTCAAGGGTTGTCACTAAATTTTAATTTTAATCGATCAAATAACTAAAAATCAAATCTAAAAAGTACAATGCTGTAAAATAGGTTTGATTGTGTTGTAATATAAAATCGATTAAAATATTATTTGGCATTATTACGTTACATTTCTCGTCGTACTTCATTAATTTGGTTCTTGTTTTTCTTTTACGCTCGATGTTCACAGAAAGACGGTCGATTCTATAAGGGTGCGTATTCATACGCTCGACTTTCCAATTTATATTAAAAAAACGTGCAAGAAATTTGAGTTTACAATTTCATTTCCGTTATATTAATTAAAACGATGTCTCGACCCTTGTACGCCTTGGGCGAACTCTTACTTTCGGCCTTTTTCAAATGAAATTGTAAAAAGCTTTATTGACGTGGGTACTTTTCAACGGACGTCTCTCATTGTACATGTAAATAAATTTAAATATTCAAATGGGAAAAAGACTACACTCGCTATCGAACAATAAATAAATTATGGTGAAAAAAAAGTAAAACGTTATAATTATCCGAACTCAGCATGACATTTAAACGTGGGAAATAAATTGTTGTTGACCTAAATAAAGAGAAGTAGACGATAAAAATTCGTTTGTGAAACACTTTACAGTATTAACAGTGAAATTGCTTTCTTTTTTTTTACAATTCTTTTCGTTTTCGTAGTCAGAAGATCATTGTATAAAAATTTTCATAATCTGCGCAAACAAGACAAGGAAAAAGTTATAAATTGCTCTGAAATGCGAGGATTTCAAATTAGCGAATTCGAAAAGTTGAGTTTTTTTCGTTCTCAAATAAAGCGTATTTAAGCGCTGCAAAATACTTTCAAGTCTATTGCTACAATGTGTACAAGACAAGATATGATGAAGATTTTTTAATTAAATTTATAATTGAAAGCTTGTATCATAATTTTACGTAACGGACGCCATGGTAGATATATTATATGTATGTATCTTGCTACCATAATATTTTCACGCTAACGTTTTATTATGGCGATGAAACGTTTTGGTGAAATATATAGTATTTAAAAAGAACCCGAGACGTTTTTCAGAGAGATGTTTTTTCGCGGTTGACATTTTGAAAAACAATGGTTCTTTTTTCATTGCGAGTTTCGTCGAGATTTTGTCAACTTTTCGTCACAGTCGGATGACGATGCGTCTCTCCCTATCGCGGTTATATTCGTAGAAGGCTCGTTTTCAGGATCTGTTTTCAGGCGCTGGAAAAGCAAAGCAAAACGGCTTTTTGATGTCGGTTTTTTTTTCGTTTTCCCCGCAGCCATTTAAGTGAGTTATCTCGCGTTGAAAATCTTGATCTTATTTTTGTATGTTGTGTTCGCAAAAAAAATGTCGTGTATTCGACCAATACGCTACTATTTTTCCGACTGGCATTTTAATGTATTATATATCATATGATTTTATTAAAAAAAAAGATAAATATTTTTTGTATATTATAATCCCATACAAATAAAGCAAATAACGATAGTTTTTCCCGTGTCTATAATACTGTTATTTCATGAAAAGGAATATTAATGTATGTATTTGGTTTCATTTTAAAAGATTAGATAGCGGCAATGTTCGAAACATTTGTAATTTGTGTATCTTTGTATAAGATAATAAATTCTCAATTTTAAGCCTGGCTTATATTAATGGAGAGGTTCGAGATTCAAATCCCGGTCCAATTCTAAATAATGTATGTACATACATATAAGGTTTTCCCGATGCTTAAAACACAATAAGCTAAATTCCTTTGACAATTACAAATAGATATGATCACTATATTTTATTTAAAATAAAACTAATATATAGGGTTTTGTATGTTTATGGCTAGTATTTAAATGGTCAGGTAAAAATTCCCTCTTTCGGTTAGTAAATTAAATAAGTTGTAAGTAATTTATCAAAATGGTCAGGTAATTTAATATATACTTTGTATGTAACATTCGTTGGTTCGTTCGTAGACGACACATCCGATTTTTTTTCGATTCATAGGCGCCGATTCGATTTTTTTCGATTCAAAGGATTCGAAGTCCCGGGGGGCAAAGGCGCCGAGGGCGCAAGCGCCGCCGGCGGTGAAGCCTTAGGGGGCGAAGGTTCCGGGGGCGCAGCCATGGGGGCGGAGCCCTAGGGAGAAAAGACCTAGGGGGCGAAGGCTCCGAAGCCGGGCAAAAACTAGTAATATAAATGATGTTCTATATCCATTGCTAATTTAATGTTAAATAATCAGTAAAACTATTCTTTGACGAATGGTATTTGGATCATAATGAAATCAGACAATTCAAAATATGAGGTGTCTAAAAACGTTTATTATTTTTTTTTGTCCAGTTTTATGAATACTAACTGGATATTTTTTATCTGACTAAAAAAATTGTTTCCTAGAAAAATATCAAAATTAGTCTTGTTCATGAAAAACAGTAGTGTTGAACCGAGATGTTATTTTTACTGACCTTTTATTATTTTTTATTTGAACATTTATTGCTTTTTACCGACCGCTTTTATTATTACTTACAGACCATTTTTACTTTATCTATGTACGTAGTAACAATAGATGAAGTTTTTTTATTAAGTTACTGTGCGTTTTTGTATTAAGTAACTGAACGAAAAATTTGTTGCCTATTTGTATTTAAATGGTTTCAATATCGATTTTTTGGTAGAATTTCTAAAAGTATATGGCTTGTTTCTATTAATAACTTGTTTCTATTTAAGTTGTTGAAGTTTAGTATTTAATAAGATAAAATTTAGGTGTCTAAACCTAAAACTCTTATTTAGATTATAAATTCTATGTGAAACTGAAAATGATAGCAATTTGCGAGATATTTTTTTTAGTATTAGCGCAAACTCTATTTTCATAAATATTATTGAAAAATTAATAAATTTTTAACATAACGTTCTACATGTATGCGCCATTCTATAGTTTAAAACCAATTTAATGGTTTTTCGATCAGAAACTGGGGATTAATTAGCCAGAAACATGTCGCCCCATTTGACTTAAACGTTACCATTACTCTCGTTAAATCAATAACGTTGATATATATTATAATAGGCAATATCGAAAACTTCAAACTCCTCCATATTAAGCAAATCACAGTTGGCAGCATCAGGTGATTCTGGTATAATTGCCGGATTTGGCAGTTGTATCACAGATATCAATTATAAACAGCAGGTATCCTTCACTTTCGAATAAAGTTAAATTAATCCGAGAAATGGATTGGAAATGCAGGATAACACCTGCTTTGATATTTACTTAGATGCGTCATTCAACGTAGGAAAATGCGACGAAAATATTTGTAAAGTGAAAAACGTTTGTATGCGGTTCGAGATTCTACTTCGAGGATTGAATGATAAATTGCGAAAAAATATGATTATATGCTTTTCGCGACGTGGAAAACAATTTTTCTGTTATTCTTCACCCTGTCGAATTCTACGTTTCATCACGAAATTGCTTCGCGGAAAATCAAATTATGTAATACCCGAGAGACAATTTTTCGGGTCGTTGAGATTGTGGAACGATATTTTTTTGAATATTACAAATTGGTTAGAATTGCGGGCTTCGTACATTAATCGGCATTTTTTATTTTTGGGCTGGGCACTCAGTCGAAAAACTAGCTTTTATCGAGTTTTCCGGTACGCTCTATAGTTACTGATAGCGTTCTAATCCCGGTAAGATCTAATGACGTGACTGTAGGTCCATTAGTGTCGTATTTGCCTTCACCGGAGATGGATGCGATAGAGCTTTGCCGAGAAAAAAGCTCATTGTTGTTGTTGAGAAGAAAAGTAAAATTAATGCGACTTTTCGGTAGACGTATAAAGGTTAGATAATTACGAAGATAGGGAGATTCGTAGTATAAATTTTCTCTCAATCCCAATAATGTATCAATATTGTATTCGTGAAGTCGTACAAAAAAGCGACCGTATTTATTTGTAATGATATAAATATTTATGTCTTTGCATATGGAAAAAAGAGAGATGGAAAAATCTGAAATTTTTTTCATAAGAAAGGAGAGATGTGCGAATACGAGAAAGCGGTTTGCATTTTTTATGCGAAGAATGAATAGATTTAGGAAAGGAAACGTATAGAACGCACGTTTTGACACACATAAATTTCGCTTCAAACAAAGAATTGTCATTTTTATGACACTTTCAAAAATTCATCTTTTTGTTATATAAATAATCTTCTTCTCGAGAATTTTGTGATAAATTTAATATAATAAAAAGTTATTAGATATTATATTATTTTTCACATTGCCATATATGTAAGTCTTTGCTATTATTTGTTACAATCTAATCGAAAATAAAACAGAAATATATTTCAATTCATAAATTAATACAAATATATATTAAGTATAATTCAAATATTCTGAATATCAAATGTGCCTAAATCCAGAGCTATGGAATCGAAGTTGGAGTCGTGGAGTCGGAGCATTTTAAGCGGAGTCAGAGTCACAGTCGGAGTCGTAAAAAATCAACCGACTTCGACTCCTTTTTTTAGTATTTTCTTTAATTAATTACGGTTTGTATCAATTAGAGTCTCCAATTTTATCGAAGTAAATCCAATAATATGTAAATTTAAATTTAACAATTTAATTATGAAAATCATGAATTTAAATAAAATCGTTGAATCGTATTTTGATGTGTTGGGGCCAAAACCAATTGATTCCTTGATTATTCTCATTTTTCTCATTGATCTATTTGTGTATAAAATTCGGGTCTACCTCACAGGCCCGAATGTGAAACGCCCGAAAACCCAAATATAGGAAAGCAAAGGTCGAAAATCGAAAGATCTTAAGTCGAAAGATCAAAAAAAAAGGGTGCATGGTAAACGGTACATACTCACTTAATTTGCGCGAGCAGGATATAATTCGGGCGTTTCACATTCGGGCTCGTGACGGAGACCGATGAAATTCATACACATACATACATATACTTTTAATGTATGTACTTACATTTTATTTATACCTATTTAATTACCAATAATCAATAAATTGGGTTATATGTCAATTTTTTTAATTCATTTAAATTTCATATTTTGAAAATCGCTATTATTTTTAATACATACTAAGTACTAAAAATTTTATACGTTGGCAAGAAAACGTTCAAGTTGGAGTTAGAGTTTGAAATTGGATTCAGAGTCGGAGTCAGAGGCGGTAAATTTTGAACTGACTCCACAGCCCCGATAAAATCATTACTTTTTTATATTCATAATTAAATAAATACCCATTTTTTATTAAACAATGTATAATTGTACTAATTTATATTGATTTCTATTATTCTTCAACTAGTCGTATATTGGTATTTTAAAAATTTATTAATTATTAGAAATATGTAGTTTATATGTATATGTATGTATGTTTATAGAAGATTATGATGAAGAAGAGAGAAAAGATCATTGTCAAACATTTCACCTTAAATCATATTTGATCATTGAAAAGTTTCGTAAATAAAATGATATAATTCAGGACCTTAATGTAAGAAGTGCCTACGTTAAAATTTGACAAATTGTGTCTCGGAAAATACTTCAGATTTTAAATACTAGATATGCCTATGTCATTCAATGTAGACCAAATGAGATATACATACATATGTACATATGCTAAGTACACAGTCAATGTCAATATAATAATACGATATATTTTTCATCAAGGACAATATGTGACAAAATACATACGGCAATATAAAATGTATTTTTCGACCTTGTCGATTTTTGATATTCTTAGATTTGAACCTTACTGGGATGTTTTGCGTTCATGGTTGGTTCTTGTACATATGTATATATATACATACATACATACATATCTTGGTCGTTACATAAATACATGCATACATTGGAATTTATACTATCAACTGACTGTTGATAATAGACAGATCTAATTTTTCTCCTTATATTAAATATTATTATGTACATATATGTTATGTGACTACTCTAATTGCTTGAACTTTGTTTTTTTTTATGAATTGTACATATATATAATATGTATTAATTTATGTATAGTTATTATATTGTTTCTTTTGTGTTATATTTTTGACCATTTTAGCGCATTAGGAATTCCTGTAATGCCATAATGGTCCAAACTTTAAAAATAAATAAATAAACCGATAACATAGGCACTTCTTACATTACGTTCCAGATTCGAATGTTTACATATAAATGTTTATGTGATCATTCAATTTTGAAGTGTGATCGATGCCGTTATTATACACGTGTTTCTGTGTATAATATAGTATATAATTAGGATCAAATGGAGAAAAAAAATGTATAGATGCGTATTATTAAAATTTTCGATAAGTGGCGTTGTAAAGTCGAAAGCGGGCCGCAAGACCGAACTGAAAAACCCTTGAAAGCTTTCACCGGAGTTGTCCATCCTTTGTGAGCCCTTGCGAGGGTCTTGCGGAGGTCTCCACTTAACCCGACCCTCACTAGTGGCCCTCTCGTCTCACCCTCTGCTGACTGCACTCCATTCGTACACTAATGTCACTGTAACACCCCCATCCTACCTACCTATGTATAAACCTACCACGTACATTACATATATACACCGATGTATACATCACAGATACTGTACCGGATATCGCATGAATGTACTGGGTGTCACATGAAGGGATGCCCATTTTTTTCGCACGTTTAAAGGTATCTAAAAAAAAACATGTACCACGTCCCGCAGTGTGTGATTTCGCCCCTAAAGGTTGCCATATAGGTAAAGGTTGCCAATTTGTTGGAACCGTTTCAATGAAAATCAGATAAATTGGCAAACTTTGATAGGAAATGATCGACCTGGAGTCACAAACCAAGATCTGGTCAGCAGCAACCATTGGGACTCGTACCCGTGACCACTATGTTTGAAAGCATATGCATATGCTAACCAACAGTCCACGCTGCTGGTTTTATATGTACATATGTTAATTATTTTCATCACGCTATATTTTTTCAAAAACCATTTCTTACTTCTACATACATATGCACATATATGTATATTTTATTTAAAGCTAAGTATTATATTATATTATTATGATATATGAAGTCTATTATGATCAAAATATTCATTTTTCTATTGTACCGTTAGAGTTATGAGAAAAATATGTGAGAAATCATATAAATTTAAAAATCAAACTTCCTCGAAAAAGCTGTACCATAAAGCGTTATTCTTCTTCGACGGAGGATATTACGCTTTATTAATTTTCCGGAAGTCGATAAAGTTTCATCCCTCTTCGACTTTTCGACGTCCCCGCGTTATCGACGCTTTCCGACACGCGATCTCTCTCACTATCTACAAAAATTTTTTTACAAGCGAACTTTGCTAAATAAATAAAGGAGGAGAGACAGTGTAACTTATTTACGCTTTTGAATTGTATCCGATTCCCGCCAACTTTGCGAATAAATGTCAGCGAAAAGTTCAAGGAGACACCACCGCCGCGCGCTTATAAGCGAAAACTTAATGATCCGTAAAAACGCGAGACACTATCGACGCCGACAATTTACGCGACAGCAGCCTTAACATTTTCTTTTTAACTGGTTTTTGCAGTCAGAAATATAGACCAGAGTCGTAATCTGAAAAAAAAAACAACGTTTTTCATACATACATATGTATGTTTGTACAAATGTTTGCACATCGATGAAAAAAGCGTGATTTCATGTAGTTTAGTGTTTTATTTTATGAAATAATTAGCATCAATAATAATTTATGAATAGTACGCAATTTTATATGCAATCTTGAGTTCGTGTAAAATCACCGTACTTCTGCTGAATGTACAGTTTTTATGATTTTCAATGCGCTAATTTTTTTTGTACATTTACATTTGCATTTCTCAATTTGTAGATATTGCTGGGTGCTATTTTTTCTGCATTTTATATATCGATTTTTTTTATAAAGCATTAAGATTTTGTGTGCTGTCATGAATATTTAGAACAAAATTGTTTGGAGGTAGTTTTAGTACATGACCATACATAGTAAATATCGCTATTAGAGATTCCAATATCAGTACTATCGAAACTGGTTTAACCTTTTTTACTACCGGTATTTCAAATTAGACTACCAGTAATACTGAAATATAATAATTATAATTGAATTGTTTTGAATCTAGAAGAAAACGTTGTATCGGTTAGTTTGTATAGATGCCCAACATCCTTTTTGATCTGCTATTCAAAGAAGCCGCTAAGTGTATCATAAATTTAAAATCAATGTGCTGAAATTATCCTACTTATACCAGTTATATACCTAATGCTATTTCCGAATATACATATATGTAATATTGATTTATAACTGACTAAATAATGCGATGCATTCGGATTTGAATACATATGAATATAATATTTAAAAGCCAAAACCATTCCCTCCACACGAATATTCTTTAAAACAAGAAAAACGCTAAATTTTATAAACGTTTTATTGATATTCGCTGACCGGTAATTCGAGCGTTATAGAATTGACCATAATTTATCGTAATTAATAAAATAGTTGATTAAAATAACACTATGGAAGAAAAAAAAACTACAGGAGCGGAGACATATTAATCTTTACTAAATTTGACTCATTGAATACGAATATGACAGTAATTTTTGTGGGCTTGCTTTCGCTTAAGAGATATGAGCGTTTAAAAATATGTGCAATTTTTACAGATTTTTGGTTTTTGCGGTCTTTAATTCCAAATCTAGTATTTGCTGTGCCAAAAGTGAGTATTGGAATAAATACTCAATTTTTTTTCTATTGATTGGGTTTTTTTATTGCTTGAAATATTTATAATTATGTATCTAGCGGATTTTAAAAGTCAAAAATATACTTTTTTTACACATTTCTTTTCCGTAATATTATGAACTAATTTCGCTTATTTTTTTTCACTTTACTCCAATTATAAAGATTGATTATTTATGTCAATATTTGTTGTTTTATCTAAAAGAACTAATTCGTGCGGTAAATGAATAAACGAGACCAAGCCAACAATAATTATTATCATATTCGAATTCAGTGGGTCGAACTTAGTAAAGATTTATTAGTCTCCGCTCCGGCAAGTAAAAATTGAGATTTTTTGTTGCTCAGTGTAATTAATGATTAAAATTAATAAATTAATATTTTGTTGGTACCTAATTTTATTTCATTGCACTAATTCCTAAAATAAATCAATATCGGTAGGAAGAATTTTTTTCAATAGTACCGGTAGTGATAAATGTCGGTATGTCGGCGTAGACTAACTACATATAAAACGTATACTTAAATTTCATAAAACATCAAATCAAGTGCCATACTTCGTTCTGTTTCCAAATTTATTTGTGTATATAGTTTAAAAAACAAATCTTTTCACTTTAATTTAACATCGGTTTTGAAAGCTTTCAGCGCGGTTATAAAACACCACTTTTAGGAACTTTAGTATACGTCGAAGAAGATTGGATTAAACCGAAAGTACATACGTATACCCGTGAGACGTAAATATACTTGAACAATAGACTGAACTTCGTTTCGTATCATCGCTTCGTAACAATGTTTGTCTTTTATACCACTAATCGTATATGAAATTCATACATGTGCATACACACACGTACTTCCTTTATACCATACCTATTTTATGCAAAATTGTTATAATAATAAAATTCCAATGAAATAATCTCGTACTTTTGCACGTTTTGTGTGTGTTTGTTACTATCGTGAAAAATGTTCCGCTATGCAAAATATTAAAATGGGTTTATGTAATATTTTTTCGCGAGCAGCTGTAGCGTAAGAAGCAGTTGGAAAATTGCACGCTAAACACACGAGATGAAAAGAACGTTCCGGTGAAATGAAAATTTACTGAAAACTCAGAGCAACTCAAACTATTATTAAAAATTTCATTTTATTTCACTTTAAATTGAAATATTGTCATATTTTTAAGGATTAAAACACAGTTTGTTCGTTTTCATATATGATTTACGAAAGGAATAAAAGTTTCACAATGTTTACAAAATGTGTTCAGTATATTTCGCTTTATACTATACATATGTACATACATTATATATGTAACAAATGCCATATTTACTTTTATTACTCCGGAAAGATTTTTCTAAAAATAAAGTATCTCGTTATGATTTAATATGCAGAATGCGAACGCGCCCGAGCATATAAAATTCTCAGCAAAACACAACAAACGTTTAAATCATTCGATAATGATCGTCGAGAGCTCAGTTTGAAGCTAATGGATTAACTGACTTATATTTCGGGAGTGATAAAAACTACAAAATGGAAACCACGCGAACATAATACTTAATATCACATAATTGGCAGACTTCCACTAGAACTTTTATTACAAAATAACGATTTATAATTTTTCATTACAGTTTCAAGTTACTCATAATAAAGTAAGCCCGTAAATAAGCCAATTTTATTACACTTGAGGTATTCAAACAAACTTTTAAAGGTAGTTAGTAGTCTAAACGGAGACAAATCGCAATTAAATCATCAAACCACACATGACCACATAGGTGTGGCGAGTGCTCTGTAGCAACTCTCGGAAAATTAATGAGAACGTGAACGTAGACCACGGCTCTAGAGGGTGGTGCCTAAATGCCACCCCTTTTGTACGAACCAAAGTACGGAAACGTAAAGTCCCAAGTCCGAAACGTGCGCTGAAACCGAAACGATTCCGGAAACTACGTATATCTATCTCTGGAGATCTGTACGTAATTTAGTATTCGAAAATCGTCGTTGCTTTAATCGACGACACGACTGTGGTTTTTCCGATTAATTCATATATATATGTGATGACTAATTGCATCTCTCGTTTTGCAGACTGTTCGAGGAGCATAGCGATCTGCTGAATATGTTCGAGAAATTTCGAGAGCTGAAGACGAAAGAGGAACAAGCCGGTTCAATGGAGCTGGCTGAGCACGCCAACAATGTGATGCAGACCCTCGACGAAGGCATCAAAGGATTAGACGATCTTGACACGTTTTTCGACTTTCTCAACCAAGTCGGCGCAAGTCACAGAAAGATACCGGGATTCAAAGTCGAATATTTTTGGGTAAGAATGCTTCTTATGTCAAATTGTTATGTATTACATATACATATTATATCATATGTATATGTAAATACACTAAAAGGAATTAATCACCATCAGACACCGTTCCCAAATAGACGTTACAATGGGGGGAAATTGGAGATTCTCAAATAATAATTACTCTCTGTCAATTAGAGTTGGCAATTTCGCTATCGTGTCTTCAATGAACATAATAGTCCTTTTATCACGATTGAAATAGCTCACTTTGCCTTTTATTTGCGTGTATCATATCTTGCGCAATATGTATTACATATACATTTACATTATCAGTATTTAGACTTGACTCAAATGAATGATATAAATAGATCGATTATTTTATATAAATATACCTATATATTATTAAATATCCAATATAGTTTAGCTTGAATTTAATATACAAATATGTAGTGCACACTCAACATTTTTTTTAGGGGAATATACATAAAATTAAACTTTTTTACTTTATCTATGTAAGTAGTAACAATAGATGAAGTTTTGTGATATTTATTGCGTATAATACTGACAGTGATTTTAAGTAATAAAAAAAATTTAACAAAATCCGACAACCGGAAGTAGAAATGTTGTCTTGTGCAAGTTTCCATACATTTGCGCTCAATTTATATCGAAAATGCTGTCACAACTATTAATATTTCATAATGCTGCCGGTATGTGTGAATGTGTATTTACGGTTCAATATCGAATTTTGTTTTGTGACTTTCTTATATTCTTCAAATACAAAGGTAAAGTCATGGTCACACTCGAATTTTTGTAAAAGTGAATATGATCAAAATTTAAGTTCAATTAATTACCACCCAATTTTTTATAGTTATTGTTCCGACTTTTGTAATGACGTGTGGCAAACAGTCTTATTAACTGATTGTCGATTGGCATTATTGACGAGTTGGCATTAGTGTCGGCCCAAGCGGAAATACGCGACGGTCGACAGAGTTCGAGCAGACGGCGTACGGACAACTTGTGTTCCGTACGCTCCGCTGAACCACCACGTGCAAATTTTACATTTCAATAAACTACATCAAACCATTATCGAAGTCTTTTCCATGATGGTCACTTCGAACCGGACACCAGTAACCTAGGCCACAACACCAAACGGACAAACCAATAGGAAAAAACGTGGTCGAGAAAAAATGGATGTCAATTAAGAAATCGGTATCGTTCCTTTGTTACTATCCATACCTTTCCAATACTAATAACATGTTTGCTTCTATTTCAGCAATATATTGATTGATGTACAGAGGTACATGACCGCGTGATTGACGCAGAAAATATATAAATAAAAACATAACCTACAAAGACGCATGGGACACAGAGGTAATCCAAAATTATCGGAACGATCACATAAACATCGTAAAGGATATTCAAGTAAGTGAATGTATTCAATCTCAGGCAATCTGTTCAAAAGGCAATCATGTGGGTAGGTCAGTTTTAAAATATGTTTTAAAGTATAACAATTAATTAACGCGATTGTATAAAATAATATCGCGCTACGAAGGAATGTTTCATCGGTCGCATCGAATTTCGTATTAAAAGTGTAAAATCAGATGTAGTGTAAAATTAGCAAAGCACGTGGAGAATTATACTTGTAGCCCCAAAGTGGATTAAATCAAGTACATACCGGTATATTCATATCGGTAGATCTTTGTTTCTTAATGTGTGTAGAAACACCCTCCCCCCCCCCCCTTCCACGATAAATGTGGAATTATACTTGTAGCCCCAAAGTGGCTTAAACCAAGTACATACCGGTATATTCATAGCGGTAGATCTTTGTTTCTTAATGTGTGTAGAAACACCCTCCCCCCCCCCCCTTCCACGATAAATGTGGAATTATACTTGTAGCCCCAAAGTGGCTTAAACCAAGTACATACCGGTATATTCATATCGGTAGATCTTTGTTTCTTAATGTGTGTAGAAACACCCTCCCCCCCCCCCCCTTCCACGATAAATGTGGAATTACACTTGTAGCCCCAAAGTGGATTAAATCAAGTACATACCGGCATATTCATACATCGGTAGATCTCTTTGTTTCATAATGTGTGATGAAACAGTGGTGATTTAAAATAAATCACAAGACTTGTAGCCCCAAAGTGGTTTAAATCAAGCACCCACCAATTTAGGGTTGTAATTTCTTCCAAAATATGTTGGATAGATTCTGGTGATAATAGTTAAAGTAGAATATTAAGATTCACGGTTAATCATTGAATATTATTACCTTATCTCTACGAATAGTTCAATTGACAGCTATAGTAGAGAACAACTGTATTTATGAGACGAAATAGTGCAACTTTCTGAAACAAATGTCAAGTGCTGAAAACGAGGAAATAGAAGCTTCGACTTCCAAGTCGCATAAAGGTCGAAATCCAACTAGGGACGTAGAACCTATTAGAGACAGGTCAAGCTCTAGAATACATCAGACTCGAAGTCAGACTCAATCGATAGAAATATTAGCGAAGGAAAATAAAGTAGAAGTTATAATGACGTCAATAGAATTAAGGTATTCAGGCGCGGTACAAAGACTAAAAGGAAAAATAGATAAATCCTCCGAATTAGATGAAGGACAGTATCAAACCATTAAAGAAGCATACGATTATGTCCGAAAACTCCATTACGAGTATTTAGATAACCTTACAGACATATCGAAAGCGGCCAAAATAGACGAAGAGTACGATGCAATTACAATAACAGTTAAAAATCTTAAAGCAGCATTAGATTGCCAATCCTTTCAAGATAGTAAACTAAAGGTAGAGCAAGCAACAATTAAATTTGCTAGAGATAAGTTACCGACGTTAACCATTCCCACATTTCAGGGAGATCCATCTGAATGGAAATCGTTTCAACAAGCTTTTAAGAATATAATAGGAAACAAAACGGAATATTCGAATGTCACGAAATTACTATATTTGCATCAATCATTACTCGGTCCCGCTTTAGCAGCTGTATCAGGGTTAGATATTAGCTCAGACAATTATGAAATAACGTGGAGTATTTTAGACAAGCAATACAATTTACCAAGACTTAATCTTAAAACTAGGATCAACTCACTTTGTGACTTAAAATTAATCACAAAGGAATCACATATCGAATTGAGAGATCTATTAAATAAGGTAACGGTGTGTATTAAAAACATTGAATCATTGGGTTACGCGAGAGAAATTTTAGATCCATGGGTAACATGTTTAGTTCTAAGGAAATTACCATTTAGTTTATTAAAGGACTGGGAAACATCTCTGGTTGACAGAGAAATGCCACCGTACGAGAAGTTAGAAACGTTTCTGCAGAATAGATGTAACGTATTACAATCTACTGCATCTGTAATTACGGTGAAAGAATTCCCTCATAACCGTCAACGAATCAGGAGAACTCATGTCGCGAATAAAAACCCATCAAGTAAGGTAAACGCATGTGCATTTTGTCGAAATAATCATTTCATAGGCAAATGTGATAAATTCAAAGCAAAATCCAGTTTGGAAAGAAATGAATTCGTTAAATCTAATAACATGTGTTTTAAATGTTTAAATTCATCGCATAAGATAACAAATTGCAAGTCTAACTATAATTGCTTAAGGTGCAAACAAAACCATCACACTTTGTTGCATCAGGACGATACATTTAGTTCCAATAATACGGGAAGGAAGTCAATTAATGCTCATTCTACTCATTTCTCTCAAAGGGAGATAATTTTACCCACGGTACAAGTAGACATTATAACGTCCAATGGAACGGTCGTTAAGGGTCGCACATTATTAGATTCCGGCTCACAAGTCAACTATGTTACCACATCTTTCGCTAAGAAGAATAACTTCAAATTAGAGAAAATCTCTCAAAAAATTGTAGGTATCGCTAATCAAGAAAGTAGCATTCGTCACATCACCAAGGTGACCATAAGGTCTTCAACCACTAATTACTCAACCAAAGTGTTGTGTTTGGTATTACCAGAAATTACTGGCGAAATTCCAACTGTGAAACTGGATCAACAGTTAATTTCAATACCAGCGGGAATCAAGTTATCAGATCCCCTTTGGAATAAACCGACGCCAATCGATTTATTGCTCGGCGCCGAGATTTGCGTTCATGCTATGAAAGCAGGAACCATCCAGTTAGGAAAAGGTATGCCTATCTTAAAGGATACCGAATTCGGATGGACAATAGTTGGTCCATATCCCGAAGTAAATAATGCTCCAGGGAAGAGCCACATAGGCTTAAGTCAATTAGACAGTCACATTCAAAACTTTTGGATGATCGACCAGGTTCCTATGGTAAAACATCAATCTCTTGAGGAGAAAAGATGTGAGGAACATTTCCAAGCACACACATCACGAGATAAAAACGGTAGATTTTGTGTAGCTTTACCATATAAAAATTCCCCGGTAGTATTAGGAAGTTCATTGCACATTGCGGAGAAAAGACACAAAACTTTGGAAAGACGTTTTTTAGCCAATAATAATTTAAAAATGGAATACAATAAAGTTTTAGAAGAGTACATAAATTTAGGACATATGTCAGAGTGTGAACCTCCGGAGGCACATGAGGTTCATTGTTATTTACCTCATCACGTCGTGGTTAAGGAGTCTAGCCTTACCACTAAATATCGTGTAGTTTTTTATGCGTCCGCAAAGACAACGTCTAATATCTCACTAAATAATATTTTGATGGTGGGACCTAGTGTCCAATCAGATTTGTTAAGTTTACTACTCAACTTTCGACTCCATAAATACGTGATTACTGCGGATATTAAGCAGATGTACCGACAGATTCAAATAGCAGAGAAAAACAAAAATGTACAATTAAATCATAATTCGTTATGGTGGGACGGCCCTAGTTGGTTGAAATTAGACGAATCACGATGGCCTCGAAGACCTCCTGAGATCACAATAGATCTTCCAGAGAGAAGGGTAGTCACTAACGCTACCCTTGTGAGGGAAAATAATTGGATAGATAAATATTCTCATCTTCCAAGACTCCTTCGAGTTTTATCATATGTTCGTCGGCCACTAAGGAATAAACAATTAAACGTTAAAGAAAATAACGAACCGTCCGCTTTAGAATTAAATGATGCTTTAAATAATTTGATTAGGTTATCGCAAATGGAATCATTTCCATTGGAATATCGTTTGCTGAGCAAGGGACATCCAATTCCCAGTAGCAGTAAATTAGCTAAATTGTCCCCTCTATTCCACGAGAATTTAATTTGTGTTGGAAGTAGACTTCCTCTGGGAACAACTCTATCAACGTCACCCATTATCTTGTCAAATAAGCATAAACTTACACACATGATTGTCCGAGACGCGCACTTGAAATATATTCACTTGGGTACTCAAGCCTTACTGTCGTTATTGCGGCAGACCTATTGGCCATTGGCCGGACATAATACTGTCAAAGGAGTGGTGCGTTCATGTGTCATTTGTTTCAGAAATAAACCACTGTCACACAATAGATTAATGGGATTACTCCCGCTTGAACGTACCACTGCGAATTTTCCTTTCAGTCATGTGGGGATAGACTTCGCAGGACCTTTTCCTGTGAAGAGTGGTTGCAATAAGAATTCTAAGATAATTAAGGGTTACGTTTGTGTCTTTGTGTGTTTTTCCAGTAAGGCAGTTCACTTGGAACTTGTCGGAGACTTAACGAGTTCAAATTTCTTAAATTGTTTAAGAAGATTCGTAGCCAGACGTGGCAGGCCCAATACGATATATTCCGACAATGCTACTAATTTTGTCGGTGCAAGTCGTGAACTCGTTAATTTAGTAAAATTAATTTACGAACGTCCTCATGAGGAGAAGCTACTACGGTATGTAGCCTCCGAAGGGATTCGTTGGAAGCTTAACCCGCCAAGGGCGCCTCACATGGGAGGGCTGTGGGAAGCAGTGGTTAAATCCATGAAGATTCATTTAAACAAGGTGTTAAAGGCCACCACCTTAAATTTCGAATCATTTTGTACGGTATTGACTCAAATAGAAGCTTGCATGAATTCCCGTCCTCTTAGTCCCTTGTCTTCGGATCCACTAGACCTTTTACCCCTCACACCTGGACATTTCTTAATTGGCAGATCCTTACTCGCTCTTCCAATGGAGGTTAAATATAACACTAATGTCCATGCCAATCTGCTTCAGATACAATTGACCACAGCAGCATTTTGGAAACGTTGGTCGGCGGAATATTTACATTCTTTGCAGTTACGACACAAATGGAAGAAGGACTCGAGCAACAATCTGAGTGTGGGTCAAATGGTCCTGTTAAAGGAGGAACACATGCTGCCAACCCGATGGGTCTTGGGTCGAGTCACTAAATTGTATCCCGGACCAGATGGCAGAGTTCGAGTCGTCGACGTCTTTACTGCCAGCGGAGAGTTTCGTCGGTCCAGTCATCTAGTGGCGCCATTGCCGATTCTACCACAAGGACCACTTGACAGGAAGGAAGATCAGCAAGAGGGAGGAGAAACAGCAGCTTCAATTCCGTCAACTTCGGTAGCTTAGTTTAACCCGAAGACACTACCCCCAACTCATATTACTTATTAGATGTAATCATGAGTTTAAATCATTCAATGTTAATAGTAGTACTCCGTAATTCACTTTAATTGTGTTGTGTGTATAATTTAAGCTATTTTCATTTTAACATTCGGCAGTATATATCTCCGAATTTAATCTAATCATTTTGTCTTTATAATATAAGACTTGTCTCATGTCATCACTCGGAAGGATTATATCCGAGTTTAAAATAAACTGTTCAAATTTGACAGTTAAAATTAGATTCATGATTTGTTAATGTTAGTCTCCAAGCCACACTTAATGGAGCATCTTAAATTATTTCATGTCTACTTAATTATAACCTGCCGGGAGTCATCCGCAGGTCTTATGTTTCTTGTTATGAAAACATAAGTTAACTCTTACTGTTTATAGTATTTATGTGAATCATAGAATAAGTAAATATTGTAATACTGAACATTTCGATGTTTAACGTAGAGACATCTATAATCATAGTTCGCCTTCATTTCCTGCTTGTAGGAATGAATGAATGACTTTCCAATTTACTTTTAATTTAGCAATGTTTGTGCTACTTGTTGATGAAATCAAGTTAACTTAGGAGCATTACACTCATTAATCAAGTTTAGTTGATCGGTAATAGCTGATCTGTCTTGACAACTGTAACAGTGTCAACATTGTATTGTCTAAGTTAACATCAAGATGAGGAATGCTTAAGTTTTAAACCATATACAGTCCACTCTCTCTTCTTTAAAGTAAACTTATCTTGTAATGCTTATTCACAGCTTCAAAGGAGATTTCAAAAATTTTAATGTAAATAGAAACAACATTCGCCAGAGGTATACCTATAAGTTGAAATATTACTGAACCAATAAATTGATTTTATCCTCACACTGGATGAGGCAAAGGTTTCATTATTCACCCTCTATTTAATTATTTTAAGAACTATGATTTATTGTAAACGACTCGTCAGTAATGCTGTAACTCTGTAGAATAACTGTATTGTTCAACAGTTTTCCTATGTGGGACTATGTTCCGACTTTTGTAATGACGTGTGGCAAACAGTCTTATTAACTGATTGTCGATTGGCATTATTGACGAGTTGGCATTAGTGTCGGCCCAAGCGGAAATACGCGACGGTCGACAGAGTTCGAGCAGACGGCGTACGGACAACTTCTGTTCCGTACGCTCCGCTGAACCACCACGTGCAAATTTTACATTTCAATAAACTACATCAAACCATTATCGAAGTCTTTTCCAGTTATTAATTGGAATATAATTCCATATAACAAAGCTTTTAACTTTAATGCTTAGTGAAATGTATCATGAACATACAACATAATATATTATAAAAGAGAGAAGAGAATTATGGATTTCTATTTATTTTATTTAATTAAATACAAAGCCGTAGGTAAGGTACATATGTAGTTTGTGCCCTAGTAAACATGCTACCAGCCCACCCCTCCCATACTCTGTTTATATTTTTTTATTCAATTCCTTTAATTAAACCTCCCTTAATTAAAATATTCTCATTTAATGCGAGCGAAAAATAAATTAAAATTAAAATAATAAATTCTAAGAATATATACACACGTACATATGTATGTAGGTCGCGGGAATGGTGCTCCTCCTTGTAGCGCTCGTTTGTATTTTAAATAAACATCAATTGTAAAATTTCAGATAATAATCAACATTTAAAAACCACATAAAAGACCCCGATATTACCAACCGCGTTTTGGCGTCCCCTTCAATCTTGCGCCCGGGGTCATTTGCTCTCCTGCCCCACTTCCACACTACGGCCCTGATTATATATTATCAGTCAATGCATTTTTTTTTTCAAATAATACATATATTATATTTTCAATGACATTTTAATTAAAAACTTACAATTATAATACATTCTCAAAATACGGCAACGAAAATTGCCATATTGAAGGATGTACAATACATTATCGAAATGTCACGTGTTTGCAACATGTGAATACTTTCCTGACTGTATATGTAAAATAAAACACGTGCAAATCAAGTCAGATTCTGTCATCAAAATTATTGGCTGCTTTCGTTCCCAATAGGGACTAATTTTTCGATAATTCACGTAAAATGTTTCATAACAACTTACTAGTGATAAAAAAGACAAGGTTTTTTGCATGTGAGACACAAATTTCACATTTTAAATATTCTGTAAAATGTATGCATTGTATTTATTATTCATATATATGTACATAATTAACCAGTATTCGAGTAGGTATATATGTATGTATATGCAGATGGTTTCCCCAGTTAGTCGATTTCCGTTTCTGTGTTGGATGCCCTAAGCCTAGATAAATACATAAGCCATTTGTCACTATGCAGATCATGTCCAAACACAATTTCAGACTATTACATGTTAATGTTTTAAAGCAATTTTAAATGGGGTTAATTTCTATTTGAGTCTAATGGTATTCTTTATTTTTACTTTTGGGTAGATTATTGAGCCTGCAAGCTGTCGCACCGTACTTTTATGAAATTTTAAGATAAGCGAAGGCATTTGTGTGTGTTGAAATGCTATACTATACAAATTGTACACGGTGTTTACAGCTAACCATTAGGAAGAATGGGTAATGGCGCACCGCATGTGGTAGATTACTGAAACCACCACCTTTTTACCGGAAACGAAAGAGAAAGCGAGACGACACTCGCTTTCCCGGAACAAATTGCAATATGGTGGAAATTCAAACACAAATGTATTTTCCATCTAGTGATCGTATCGGAAATTTTCTATGGGTAATGTTGGGTGTGTTCGAGATTACGATTTACGGCTGTTAATTGCTCGAATTTCGATGATAAAAAATTCAATCGAGTGAGAGGGGGAGTATTTTGTGCGAATAAAAAAATATTCCTTCAAAATTTCATGAAGCAATGCAAAAAGTTCTGCAACCATCCCTCTTACATAAAATTAATTTTCCAGAGCCGTTTACAGATGAAAATCGCAGGAGCGAGAGCGACGGATAATTAAAAGAAAGAGGGTGGAAAAATCTTAATAAAGACATCAAATATTGTTGAATCGCCTTAAACAAGCAAGCAGCAATGGAAAAAAAATATGAAAATAATCTACTCACAAATTTATTCAAATACCATTCACAATTTGCTTACAAATTATGTGAATAATGTCATCAAAATACAGCGTATTTCATATAATGAAGGTTGTACAATATTTGTATTAATAAATTTTTATTGGATCTTATTGCTTTTAAAAATGAGTTTTTGTAATATTATGAGTACTTTTATATTGATAACTTTATTATAAAAACCAATATATACTAAAACTGGTTGAAATTTGGTATTTGGTTCTGCTGTTAGTACAGAATATGTAGTCAACCGGTAGTATCGAAATATAATATAATACTTTCAATTTTATATATGTAAGTTGAATTGTTTTGAATTTAGAAAAAAACGTTATGTCGGCTAATTTGTATCACTCTAAGAATGAGTTATGAACACTCAACATTTTTTTGAACTGCTATTTAAAGGAGCCGATAAATATTTATAGATAAAGTATGCCGAAAATATCGCACTTATACATGAGACTATTTCCGAATACATATGTACATTATATTCATTTATAACTCACCGTTGAAAATGAGAAGCCTCTTCTCCTTCCGATATTTTTGGAAGCCTTCTTTTTCACTTAAAAATTATTTCAATATAAAGTATACATAAATAAAAGCTAAAACCATCCCTTCCACACAAATATTCTTCAAGGCAAGAGCATGAAATATTTTTTTTTTTTTTTTTTACTCTAGCTTATCCGTTATTTGCGCAGTGTAGAAGCACTAAATACATTATTTTGTAATTAATTTAAGTAATTGATTTAAATCATTATTGATCAGCTGACAAATAATTAATAATATTTTATTGCTAGTTTATCAAATTAAATTTTATGGCAGAATGCTTTGAAATCAATTCCGGTAGATAACGGTAGTATCGATAGTGATGTATGTATGTCAGTATTTTTGGATAAAATAAATCGTTTCTTTTGTATTTTTGTAACGATTATTATGATTTTAGTATTTCTAATAATTTATTGGGATATATATGTATGTATGTAATTTAAAAAAAGTCCAGCCGAAATCATATAGTCGTAGTTGGAATGGAGTCAAAATCAATTTTTAATTTTTTAAATAAAAATCCTCTTCAATATGTATAATAAAGTCTCTAGAACTCTTATCTTTAGAGTTTTGGGATATATTGAATTTTTGAGTTTTTGGATATATTGAAGAAAAAGATACTCAATGCGTTTTGCAAGTGATGACGTATCGATGTGAAACTTGGACATTGAACGATATGATGCTACACAAAGTCCAATGCACCCAAAGAAGTATAGAACGCCGTATGCTCGGCATAACAAGGAAACACAGGAAGCGGAACACGTGAGTGAGAAATATGGCAAGGGTAGTGGACATAGTGGACAGAGTAAAGAGATTTAAATGGCAATGGGCGGGCCACGTAGCTAGAAGAATGGACGAAAGGTGGACAAAAGAAGTGCTAGAATGGTACCCGATAGAACCCAAAAGGCTAAAAGGAAGACCGCATGGAAGATGGGTAGATGAAATCAGGAAAATGTGTGGAGTGAGATGGATGAGAGTCGCAAAACATGGACAAAGACGAATGGATTTTATTCATCCAGCAGTGGATGGCGAGTGGCTGTAGATGATGATGATGATGATATATGTATGTATGTATGTATGTACATACATATATACATGAAAATTCAACATTACATAGAGTGTATTTTACTGTCTTTCATATACATATGTATAGTATTACGTATTAGATTATTGGATTTATTATGCGAATTTCATTCGGTAGTCTGACTTGACAATAGAATCACTTTAATTTCAAACAGTTTCTGTTATAATACAGTGCTATTAAATTTTCACGCACGTGTAGTCTCACTTAAAGTGCTTTTGAGAGCAATGCGCGTTGATTAATTTACTCCATTTTAACAAACTGGTTTGGAAAATGTACGGTCATAGTTGTCAGGACTTATTTAAATTCACCGTACCGATCCTCCGACAAATCCTTTCGCACAACTAGCTAATTCGATTTATGTCGGTTTGACGGGGATTGCTAACTAACCGGAAACGTCGTTTCACCTATGAACTCGCACTTTCTATCCCGCGTTGAAAACGAACCACTAATTAGATTCCATCAACGAAATTACTATGTACATATTATATACGTACGAATCGTTATTATATTAGGCATTTTTTGTATACACATAGAATTGTCATAACAATTTCAGCAGGGGGAAAATCCCCGTTATCTTTGAACGTGGGTTTCGCTTAATCCGTTCTCTCCGCCGACAAACAGTGCGAATGTTATCTGAAACGAATTATACTAAACCGAGCCTCGTTCCAAATAAATGAACCTGCTTTCCGAAACGATCCTTTGTTCTGTGTGTGTGGTGCTATTAAAATATTGCAATGTGCCTACTGAACTATCCACCATGTTATATCCGCACGAGTAATAATTTATGGCGTGTCTATCCATTGTGTCGGATATAATTTGTTATAAAATTGAATGAATTTTCTTTTTCGTCGATTGCACGCGGTGTTTTGTTGATTTTTTCGCAAAAATACCGGAAAATTCGATCTGACCGGCGTTGCTGCGAATCGTGATTCGACAAATCCTTACACAGAAGGTTTATTCGATGTTGGGTCTGTTGATTCGATTAAATCCGTATAATAGAATCCGATTTTCCATTTTATAAGAAGTCTCATTCTCTATAGCCGTATTCGACTCACCCGAATGAAATTTTTTTGCGAATAAAGACTCATCCTCAAGAAAAATCGTGTTGTCAAATTATATTAGATTAAATGCGTAACTTATTTAAGTTATTATTTAAAATGCACAAGGTAAATAAAATGAGTTCAATAATATTACGGATAACCCATGCCAGATTTACCTTGCATTTTATTTTTCTTAAATAATTAAAAACATATTATATAGTCAAAAAAAATTACTATACATATGTACATAGCTCTATTTGAATAAATTATTTTGTTTATATTTAAAACTATATATGTACTTACATATGTATTTACGTCAGCCTTTTAATTACTGGTTTTTGTTGATCATACAAAAGTTTCTGCAAAAATAAATTCAACGAAAAGAAAATTTTCGCTTTTTGTAATTAATCATTTTCCGGACGTTACAGAGTAACTTTTTTTCCCCTGTAAGAACAATACGCAGATAAGAGGACTTAACGCCGAAAAAATAACAGAGATTGCCATCGTATTCCCTTTTCACTTTGTTAAGCAAACTTCAGATATGCAAATGGCCGGGAAAATTGTTCAATGTCAATTTATATCCAGAATTCGATTTTTCTTTTGGCAAAAAGTTTAAAAATCGAATGCTCAAAAGTCGTATCTTGTCGCATATTAAAATTTCGACCCTTTCTCGTTCGACGTTCGCAAAGTTTTAACGACTTAAGTTTCTCAAAGTCCCCGTGATTGGTGCTTTCGGATATCATTCGAAAGTAGGGCTTATCAAAATCTTTTATATAAATAAGGACCTGGACCGAATACCGAGTCCAGTGAATAAACGATGAACGATGACTTCAGGGAAGAATGCTATTTCCCATTTAACTTTCAGCATCCGTTTTAGTCTAAATATTTATTCAAAAATATTCTAGAAATCCAGCACCACAATCAGACACACAAAAGTAATCTATTATTTTGAAAGTTATATCGCCCAAATAAATTTACGTTGAAAATGAAATAGGCGTTATCTTTCAGACCTATTTATGTATGTACATATAAACTATAAACACTTTAACTTTCAATCAATTTATATTTAAAAAAATAGCCATCAAGTTTAAAATACTTTTTAATATTATTAAATAAAAATGGTCAAAAATCTGGATTTCGTTTTGTTTGTTGATTTTTTTTTAATTGTTAAATTTAATGAATTTTATCCATTGTGTACGTACATTGTCTAAAGGTTTTTCTCACTTACAAGGATTACAAATGTTTCGCTATTTCGTATGAAAGGAATGGCCTGACTTCCATTCTATTCCGTGGACAAGACAAAGGTCGTACTCATTTCATTGTCCGCTAATACCAGAAAATGAATAAATATTTGTGCTCCGTCCTCGAAAAATAAATATTATTCTAATAAAACGCTGGGTTTGTTTGGAAAAATAATATTTTCGAACGATTCGATTTCGAACCCGAATTCGCATTCGTCGGACAACTATGACGAATTTTCCGCTAATTCAATCAATCTTCAATTCGATTAAATATCGTATTGCTTTCGACATAACTTTATTTTTAAATGCGGAAAATATTACATTTCAATTATTCAAATGTACATGATCGCTTTTAGGAAAGAAAAATTTTTCATTAAATTCATGTAATATTTAAGTAAAAATTTCGTTATTTTTGAAGATTACGTATGGTGATGTATCAAATATGATATCTAAAAATTGGAGAAATCCAACTTAAAGTTAAGCTTCACATACTTACATAGCATTAGAAAAGGCTTTCATATAAAACATAAGATATATTTATAATTTAATTTCACTTTCTTGAATAAAATTTTTCATAATTTTACAAACCAAATTTATTTGGCGTATTAAACCATTCAAACTATACACATAATAATGTTTATTTTCATCTGAAATTTATACGGCATGTCTACCGTATATTTTCCGTGTGAGTTACATATATTACAAACATATTTATTTTATTGAAAATGTATTTTATATATATATTTGTCTGATATTTTTTTTACAAAATAAATATCATACGCGTTATATTTATGTATATACCTACATTTATACAGGTCGTCTGGGAAAGGAATGGAAAAAAAAGTGCTGATGTTTCCATCGCCCCAGGCAACGAGAGGGGCGATGCTTTCTTTTGAAGCTGCATCGCTTTTTTTGTCATCAACTTTATATCTGTATTCGAGCTTTGACACAGCAGCAATTAAAATAGAACATCAAACCCAACAAACGAAAAAAAAAACTAATGATCATCGAACACGTTTAGATATAATATATAAGAAATTATTCATAATAATAATGCTGACGTACCAGTACAGGTCAAATATAAGAGGACACAGTTCAAATGGAGGAATATACATAAAATAAAATATTCACAGCATGCGATGCAAAGCTTTCGTAAAATGTGTTCGGTCGGATAAACCAGAAGGCACTCCTTCTAAAATTGGCGACCCCTGAAAGTGCGTTCGTGACCAAAGTCGCATTGAACGAATCAGTGTCGTCTCGTACGGCAATGAATTTTATGTGTAGTATTAATTATTGTATTTATTTTATGAGCTCCCGTTTGCTACGATACCATATACAATAAATGCATCAACACCGTAATCTTCCATTGTTCGTGCTCGATTTTATTCCAACTATTGAACAACCTAAGGTTTCATATAAAACTGTGGTATCGGATATTTAATTTTATTAATTTACTAGTGTTGTGCCCGTTGATTTGAATGGGTACTTTCGGAAAGGAATTGATACAAAAATTAAAATAAAGTAAAGATATGTAATATATAAATATAATGTTAAAGTTGAGTGCGTGCATTACACACTCGCCGATCCAACCCATTCACCCGTTTGAAATGATGAATGAATGTGTGTGTGTGTGTCTTCGTGGATGTGTGTATGGATGTGTGTATGCTCCCGAGCATGCTTAGGCGCATCTGACGCTGATGTCACCCGTTTCAACGCAAGTGTTCAATATCAGGAGCACATGTCAGATGCTCAAGTCCCCACTTCCCTGCGTCTCTACAACACGATTGGTCATCACGCCACATCCCTATGCATAACGTATACTCCCGGTATTCTAAAATTTGTATGTGTATTGTATTGTATGCAGTGGTGTAGTCGGGCCGGGTCACTGCCCTGGTACTTTGATATAAAAATTGTTTTTGGAGTACAATTAAAAAATATTTTTGCTTATATTTCATATAAAATTTTGTATACCAAATATTGTGAACAGATTCTCAGAACATTTGGTGACTACAACCGTATCCTCACTCAAATGCTCAATTGAGTACAGAACATATTTTAAAAACAGCTCAACAACAACCCTTTGGAAAAAGTATAGACACTTTGAATGATGCCGAAATTGAATCATCTAACAAAATTTTCAGAACCGAATAATAAGCCTTATTTAGACCACTTTGATTGACTTTTCAAGTTAATTAGCATTTGATTTTTTACAAATATTTGTACTACCAATATTAGGATACATATTTTTTAAGTAACGAAAAAAGCGAGGGGGGGTCGTAAAAATTAAACACCGACCTGGCACTTTTCTATTTAGCACTACAACACTGATTGTATGTATTGTATGTGGATGTTTATTAATATTTATTTTTGTATTTATTTCAGCGTATTGAGAAGCCGTTCTTGGAAGCAGTAGAAGCAACACTGGGCGATCGATACACGCCCAACGTGGAAGGGATCTACAAAATAACAATCAAGTTCATCATAGAGACATTGATAAAAGGTTACGAAAAAAATGGAACGCCTCCAGCGTGAATTTGCAAAAACGTTTAAAACGCATTGTGAAAATTTTAATATTAAAAAAATTAAATAATAAAAAACTAAATAAAAAAACAACACCACACAAGCGACTGGAGGATTGAGACGAGACCAAGATGATTTAAAAATATTATAAAATAAGACGATTCAGTCAATGAATGTCACATGACGTTGTCGTTCTGAAAAGACGCGCGTTAAAACAGTATGTGTCAATTTTTATACTAAGCGCTTTGCTATAGTTGTTGAATGGTGTCTAAAAAGGACGTGAAAATTATAAATAAATACTGTGAGATCGTGAGTTTGTACTAGGTTACGTTTAAGTAAGAATAATATCGATGTTAAATGTATTGTGATGCCTTATTCAACTCAATTCAAAACAAGAAATTCAATTTCGTGTCTATTAAAGAAAAAAAACAGATCAATTCGATATTTTATAACTGATTTTTCTTTTTATTGTTTCTGATTTTCATTGAAAATTTACTACGTATGTATTTTTAATAAAAAGTGTGGGTCAAAAGTATAACAGGGTTTTGGACACGATCTTTTATAAATCGGTATGTGTTTACTTTATATTATTTTTGACCCGATCATTTTATATCAAACTATTGGACAGATGTATCATGTAGAATCTTATAGATTTTTAGATACCTTATGAGAGCTGTGCTCTTTTTATTTTTGTAAAATTCGATCAATTAATCATACATATATATGTAATGTACACACAACTTTTAAGCTTTTATGCGCGCCTTACGCGAAAAAAACCAAGGCTAATATTTATTTTGAAATGTATGTATTTATTTATCTCGTAGTTGTATTATACAATAATATAATATATACATATTTCCGTTTTATAACTACAGAGTGGTGCGTGTTTTCTCTGAACAAATAGCGAACCGATTCGATTTAATAATTTTTGTATAATTAAATGTACTGTGTATAGCGTCAATGGAAATAAAACTGAGTCAAATTGTACCTTTATATAATAGAGAAGCGATTCATTGTATTCAAATATATTTTTAGATTGTATAGAACGTTTGCGAATTAAAATGGGGAATTTGTGAAATTCGAACGTTTGATTCAGTCACCGATCATCATTGAATATTATAATGAATTAATATTATATTTGTAAATTATTAAATTAATAAATTGATACGCCTCTGTTTTTTGTTAAATACGTGCGTGTATTGCATTGATTTAGTACGGTTATAAATTTCCAAAGCAAATTTATATTGATGTGTATAAATTTTATTGCATATTTTATTCTTTTGATTTTTTTGGGCAGCAATATTTTTTTTGGTCAGTTACTTAAATAAAAAAGGAGTCTGTAAATAAAATGAAAAATAGTCAGTAAGTATTCATAAAGAGGTCAGTAAAAAAAAACATAAACGATTAGTAAAAAACAACGAACGGTCATTAAAAACAATAAATGGTCAGTAAAAACAATAAAAGGTCACTAAAAAACAATAAAAGTTCACTAAAAAACAGTAAAAGGTCAGCAAAAACAATATTGGGTTAGTAAAAATGGTCAGTAAAAAATAATAAATGGTCATTAAAAACAATATTTTATATTACAACACGTATGCTGAATTCTCTGATTTTGGTATTTCGGTACACTTTTTTTAATACTGTTAAATTTGCATCTTATTGTTTTGGCATGAAGCCTTTTTCTAACAATACTTGCATTTTTATTACATAAATCTGCATTTCTTACAGTGATTTGATTTCTGATTTTATAAAAGACATGTCATGGAAGTTTTCAATTTGAGTGATCTTCTTTTGAATAACTGACTAATTTTAGTACTAACCATTTTATATAAATTACTGATTATTTTAATTAATTACAAGCCATTTAATGACACAAACATACAGAGAATTTTGATATATTATATTACTAACAAATAATTTTGAAAAAGTCAGATAGTAACTGACCATTTAAATATAGGCCATTTTTAATTGTGTATAGGTATAATATGTATGCTTTTACAGTTTTGTTTTATTATTATTATACACATGATAACAAATATGTACATATATAAAATAATTTTTCAGTAATGATATTGGAAAAGTAATTATTTCATCAAGGCTTTTCAGTGGTCTTTATTGCGATGAAACTTCGATTAAAATTGTCGTGATTCGAGACAATTTATTATCAATACTCGAGAGCAATTTTTCCGCGCGATTATCGCGATCTCATAAATCTGTTTCGTGATTAGTATCGCGCTTTTTACGTGAAAATATTTTCATTGAACGTTTTATTATATCATATTATTTCCCCCCCCCCCCCCTTGTAACGTAAAAAGGTCATAAAATTTTACTGCTTTCTTCACCATGACGTATAACAACCACATTCTTAATGTTTACGTCGGCCGCGGCTATACACATATTCACACGCAAGGAATTCCAAAATAAAATAATCAAACATAAAAAGCTCGTTTTCAGTATCTATTATAATATTGGAACGCTTAAAGATCTGATATTTATATATCGGATGAAATTTAAATTGAATGGAAAGGCGATTCAGTAAAAATCGAATAAATGCCGGGAGGTGGATGATTGGAAAGCGGATCAAATAATTGTTCCATTTCCAATTAGACTTATATGTGTATCTATTGCGTCATTCACAGAAGAGCCTTAGATCGTGAATAAATGACGAAAAAGTTAATTTTTTTATATTATTTTTATCGTTGTATGAATTTTGGCATTCCAAGGAATTGACTCGAGAAATACAATTTTTTCTATTTTATCGCATAAATAAATCAACGAGGCTCAGTGAATCGCATTTTGACGCGTAATTTCGCCTCGGGGCGCCACTGTGCGTCAATATGCGACTCAAACCTTACTAGTAGTTTGACCAAAATAAACTCGTATTGATTGTTTTGTTATTGTTTTTTTTTTTAGATATTTTTCAACGTGGAAATTTTTATTGGAGTATTGAAAATATTGTCGAAAATTTGTATATTTATATAGATAATATTAGTGAATAAGATATATTAATATGAATATAAATATTATATTATATACATATTATACTCATTAAGATTCATTAATAATCCCTCTTTTCAGTAAGAACTTATCATAATCATTTATTACCGTTCGTTAATAAGTAATGTAAAATTTTTACTGTAAGCTCTTTGGTAAAGCTTATTCTAATGTTTGTAAATGAATGAAATTCCAAAAATTAGTCATTATATATACATACATATATACATATATACATATAAACACCCATTATTATTATATTTATGAATATGAACAATATCTATATATACATATATATATATATATATATATATATATATATATATATATATATATATATATATATATATATATACATATATATATATATATATATATATATATATATATATATATATATATATATATATATATATATATATATATATATATATATATATATATATATATTTGTAAAGCAGCAGAAATGATGATATTTATTTGATGCTCCAATAAAAATAAAAATTTAATTAAATTATAATTAATTACCTATACGTGTATTATGAATGTTTAGACGAGACTTTAAAGATCATGTTGTAATATATATTGTTTATTGGTCATTACAAGTAAAATCTTATAGATGTTATGGAGTATATTATTGAAAATTATTATATGAGCTATTATTATTATTATTATTATTATTATGTATATTTGTTACGAAAAATAATAAAATCATTGAATGTCTATACGTGTGTGCCGAAATTATTTTCTAGATTTAATTCAGTACATATTCAAACCCTGAAACTTCTGTTACGTTTTTGCTTCGCATATTTTGTTTTGAGAGCACTTAAGAAATATAAATAGTATGAATATAAGGGTAAAATTGTTTCATTTGTCCTCGAAAAGTTCATCCCGTAGTTACCGTTGCCTCGGAAAATTTCGAATTATTACAGAAAACGTTATGATATAATGAATGTACACATTTTCATTTAAGTCAGAAAGTCGACCCTCGAAGTTTTCCTACTAAGAACACTCCGAGAATTCCATTGAACTACCAAGTATGTAAGATACAGAGGCCTTCAAATGCCTCAAGCTGGATTTTACAAAGCAAGAATACATTATGCATATCCTTAATACTAAAATCCACTAAATCTCATAGTTCAGTACGATCGGTTTTACCGAAAATCATCCTTACGAAGATAAAGTATCGCAATTAATACTAACTGAATTCTCTTATAAATACATATACATATGTATATATTTTGCTTCTATGAAAAAAGTGCAGACATTTCGTTTGGAATGAATGGATGAGAATCACTAAGAAGATATCATATGAAAATACACTCATATATTGCATATGTGTAGGAACTTTACGATCGCTTTGCA
Source organism: Arctopsyche grandis (assembly GCF_051622035.1). Classification (NCBI taxonomy): domain Eukaryota; kingdom Metazoa; phylum Arthropoda; class Insecta; order Trichoptera; family Hydropsychidae; genus Arctopsyche; species Arctopsyche grandis. The sequence continues at coordinate 16,122,656 of NC_135361.1, read as the reverse complement.
GATGAAAATATACGGTTTGCCATTTATTTGGGTATTTTTAGTAAAGAGATCTTTTGACTGAAACATATAGTTTCATCGCTCATTCTGAAATGAAAAAAATATGAATTTATTTTTTATTATATTTGCCGTTATATGTATTTGTTATATTTGAAATTGAGTTTTGTGATTGACACTTTTCATCAATTCGAGAAATATTTCGCAAAACATGAAATATAATGCTTTGCATTTTACAATATTTAAAAATACTGGTGGTCTGTAATGAGTTTATTCTGCCTTTCCGAGATTCTGGACATATTGAATTAAATGTAGTGATAATAATAATTTGTGAATGAAGTCAAACTGAAATATGGTTTTTGGAACTGAAAATTAGACTTCTGCCACTTTAACAAATATAACGGCTCATATAATATATAAATAAATTTTGAAAAAAAACGAATGTTTGTATTTAAAATTGTCTAGATTTATTTTGCGAAGAAAGATTTCAATAATTGTTTTTTTAAAAAACTTTTAAATGATTCTTAAAATGTAAACATTAGAACTATTCAAAAGAAAATCAGGTGTCTGGACCTTAAAAAGGTGATGAAAAATACACAATAATAATGATATTGTTACGTACGCCACGGATTAAGCGAATATAATCCCAGAGAGTATGTGACCGTTCAAGGATTATCTGTTAACGGATTAACTAAGTGCTTGCACTTAGACCAACGGATATCGGTTATCGGATTAACTAAGTGCTTGCACTTACTTCCAGGATTATATCTGGACTCTAAGTGCATTTAGGCTAAACAATGGCCGTTATTAGTCCTTTCTCAGAATCGGTACGGGGAGACCCAATGTCGTGGAAATACATATCCGAATACGTGACTATACAACAGGTAAACAGATTAGACGTCCTGAGAGATCTACCCTTTATAAGGCGGTACGTAGGCGATATCATGTCATTCTGGACTGAGCACTGCCAGTGCGTGTATCTCCTTAATCATCAATAAATGCTGTGAGACGACTATTGGCCTTTTACTTGGATCCTCCACCCACCCCTACGCAACAATATTGTCAGCAATACGTGTGTTAATAAATAAGATTTTTATATAATTTATATCTCTAATAATACATGTCAAAGCCATGATATGTACATATGTATATATATATATATATATATATATATATATATATATATATATATATATATATATATATATATATACATATATCAAAAAAAACCTATTCTCTTTATTCAATGATACCGGAATTTATATTTATACATAATAATATGAATAAATTTGGTTAATGTTCAACGATATTCATTCTACATAAAAATGTAGGTACATATTTATATTTTTTTACGTAGAATTTCTCGTTTAAATTCTAACGGCGACAGAATCCATCACGTATGGGGAGTTTAAGGGTCGCGACCCTCAAAATTTAATAACGCGAGGGACGCACATTCAGGCCGATTTTCACAAACGTCACATAAACACCCACACAAATATTGTCATTATGATGTATTGTATTGTATTGTATTCACGCAAACAACATTTTCGAGCGTGTTAATACAATAACATATTCAAAAACAACTATGTAAAAAAGGGCAAATTGGATTGGAATTTTTAATGCGTGTTTGAATCATTTTCATCATATATGTATGTCGAGTAAAATTATAAAAACTTTCGTGCGTGTTGAAAATATTTACGGAATAAATATAATATTGTTTATAGATAGTGGATAGTTTTACATTATTAAAAAAGTTTTTTATTTGGCGCATGAAGTGTGTCTATAATAAGAATAGCAATTTGAGGTTCAGCGCACGTCGTTTTCGCGTTGAGGCAGCGTTTAATGGTCCATAGGGTTTTTCCTCATTTGACCGCGAGATAAGGCCACGGCCTCTGTATAGGCATCTGGCATAAAAATATACGACCACTTTCATATTAAAATATTTCCTTTTACCCTATGGAATGAGTACAAATGGCATTTAATTTCATTCAATTTATTATCTAGTGGTGATGGTGACCATGAAAATATTGTATGTTCACATAAAACAAATGAATAAATTGAATCCTATAAATCACTCTGCATTGTTGGGTATCATTTAAATAAATAAAAATATGTTGAATTAAATGAATTAAAACATTATAGTATTGTTGCGTAGGGGTGGGTGGAGGATCCAAATAAAAGGCCAAAGTCGTTTCACAGAATTTATTGATGATTAAGGAGATACACACACTGGCAGTGCTCAGTCCAGAATGTCTTGATATCGCCTAAGTACCGCCGTATAAGGGGCAGATCTCTCAGGACATCTTCGACGTCTAATTTGTTTACCTATTGTTATGGTCACGTACTCGGATATGTATTCCCACGACATTCGGTCCCACAGTACCAAGTTATCGGTCACTTCTGAGAACTCCACGGGAATGCGACCGAGTACCGCTACTACGCCATTGTTTAGCTTAATTGCACTTAGTTTGCAGATAATCCTAGAAACCAATTATAACGGTCGCACGGTGTCAGGGATACGCCTCGGCTTAATCCGATTGCACTTAACCGGCGGCTTTTTACTAACCTCTTATTTTAGTATACGTAACAGTATTATATTTTATTATTCACATTTCATTTGATTATGGTTTTACAAATGCAAAAAGAATAAACTATGAGTGAAGTAAAAATATATGTATGTATGTATGTATATTAGAGCCTATAATGCAAATCATATAAGATATATTGTGAAAAAGATAAAGTTATAGGCGTTTAAACAATTAAACTCTGACGAAAAGAGGGGAGACTTTATAATATATATAGGGAAAGGTAAATATATACATAAGTCTACTTACCAGTAAACGTCAAGATGGTCAAAATTGTAGCATTTTTAAATGTATCTATTACGATTATTTTTCGCCATCAAACTATCAGAAACGATTTAAATTTCCATCGTTTACCAAACCGCACAAAATGGCAAAATTTCAAAACGATCGGAAGAGTGTAGGAAAATATAATGAATCGTTTGTGAAGTAAACCTAAGAAAAGGCTTTGTAATAATAATAAAAATGAATCCAATTTGGAACGAATGAAGAAGGCAAATAAAGGGCGAAATCATAGGCATGCCACATATTTTTCGCATGTTTAAAATTATCTAAAAAATACCATGTGCCGTGCTCCTTTCACCCTAAAACTGAACGTGCTTGTACTGAGAAATATATATATATATATATGCTGATTTTTTATATTGTGAGTATTTAGATTGGTAAACGGATTATTGCGCAAATTACGATCGCGTACACGACAATCGTTGCCACGTGTGCGAGATCGCTTTGTGCGTAATAATCACCGAACCATTAAGATTATGTAAAGGGAAATAATATTATTCATCCTGATATTTTCTAAATGTGTGTGTATGTATATGTATATGTATATACATATGTATGTAGGTCCGCCGAGAGAAATCCCGGGTCCTGGGAAAAATAATTCCGGGTCCAATTACAAATTTTTAGATATATTTTTAATATGTGAAAAATTTATCACAAACTATTAAAAAAATACCTATATGCTGGTTGCATTTTTTAAAATAATTGAATTTGAAAATATGGTACAAAAGGTACGATTTCCGACACGGGGCCATCGATTAGTCCGGGCCCTGAAACTTTACCCCGGTCCCCCCCCCCCTCTCGTCGGCCCTGTATATATGTACATACATATATATTTGTAGGAAGTAAAAATATTTCCAAATGGTACCATGGTACTCAATCATAATAATATGTAAAGCAAATTCTGATTTTTATTTTCGGGAATCAGCTGACGGCAAATCATAATTAAATGCAAATGTAACATTATTATATTTGTATAGATACCATTTAATTTTGTGCTATTGGTAAATAAATGCTTGTTAAGTTTTTTTTATTTTAATTCAAATGGCCATGCAGGGAGATCATTTCAGCTTTTTCCGAGGGGGAGGAGGGCAAAATTTGGCCAGTTTGTGGTTGTTTTGATTATATTTTTCGAAGCTTCTGATCAATTTGTTTAATTTTGTAGCAGTTTTTGCAGATCTCAAATTTTAAAAACGAATAATCGATTTGATTAAAATTCACAGTATTTCGTCAAATGACATGCATGTTCCTGTTCTGGCCAAATCTGTGAGAGGACAAATACCCTCTGAACCTCCAAATGACGTTCCCGATCACATGGCTTATGACTAGAGGTAGGACCGGAAGCGCGCCGTCTATTGTTCCATTATTGTAAATGCTTTGTAAAATAGGTTCGGTAAACCTTTATCAATGCATTTACAACATGTGAACAATGAACAGTGCGCTCTGGGTCCGCTCTTTACTTATGACAACGGTGACCATATATTTTTGCAGAAAATAAGGGATATAAAGAGAATCAGCTAAATTTTTTGAATTTTTAAACAATAATATTACACATTATTGAAATTTACCACTCGAATTAGTACGTTTAGATAAAAAAATATTGAGATACAAAACCAATCCTTATAAACGTGGAAAGGTAAAAAAATCATTACATATGTACATACATCATGACAAAAAATTTAAATTCGATAAATATTCATTTATAAGTATAGAAAAATCACAATTAATAGGAAAAACATCCGACTATTTATTACAATACTCACTTTTGCGTATTGTAAAAATTGCGCATTTTTTTAAACGTTTTTATCTCATAAACAAAAAGAAACCTACAAAAATCATTGTCATTGTCATATTCGAATTAAGGTGGATCAAATTTAGTAAAAGATTGATGTCTACGGTAATTTTTTTTGTTGCTCAATGTAATCAATAGATATGCTAAAATGTATGAATTGCATCTTTAAATATTTGGGCGTTATTATTTTTAGCCATAGTTGGTATTACAAAATAAAAGACAAGAGGGCAAATTTAGAAAATAAAGGTGCAGTGAAAAAATGCAAAGGAGGTATGTAATAAAGGACTGTCCTCTTAAATAAAGGACTTATGGTCACCATACTTATGACTAACTTTTCCCTTACATTATTTTTTTCGAAAAGGCTCTGTAAAGCGAAGGATGCGGGAGCCGTAATTATATTGATATGATTCATAAAGATTACAGTTTTTTATTGGTTCGGTGATTATTCCGCAAAAAGAATTCAAATCTGGCACCCAAAAACTCCATCAATCGAAAGACGCCGACGCGAAATATTGTACTAACGAGAACTCGAGTGCCAGATATTCCGTATTCGCGATTTTGTGGCAAAAATTGTCAACAATAATCCGTTTACTTTTTACTAACCTCCTTTATTATAGAATTTGTAATCTTTGAAATGGCCGTATAATATTCCGTATTCGCGATTTTTGTGGCAACGATTGTCAACAATAATCCGTTTACCTTGGTTTGGTGATTACTAGTCACTGGAGCCTGAGGGGGCCGTGTATTGTTCTATGGAGGATGAACGAATGAGACGACTGGCATGTTAATGCACGTGTTTATTATATGACAGCTGAAGACAGAGTGAGTAGTGGCTCTCCGAACCCAGCCGGGTTGGTCCCCACTCGCAGGAAGGCAACCAAACTCGACCATGTCGTAAAAGCGAGCCGCCACAGTTCAAAGGTTGTAAATGCATTGTTAAAGGTTTGCCGAACAATGGATAGCACTGTGACTATCCTACCTCTAGTGATTACTAGTCAAATGTGAACCGGTCACACGTGATCACCCGTCACACTAAAACTGGTGACACCCTAAAATCGGTCAACCAGTTTTCTCGTGACCATTTTAGGGTGTGACCAGTTTCATCGTGACCAGTTTTAGTGTGACGGGTGATCACGTGTGACCGATCTAGAGTGACCGGTTGTCCTGTGACTGGTTCACATATGACTAGTAGTCCGTTTACCGTTTACCTTTTATAGAATTTGTAATCTTTGAAATGGCCGTATGATGGATCGTTACGGCCTGCGTGCAGAACAAACGTCAAATGTGGCGGGCTGGGTGCCTCAGTACTTTGTGCAAATAAACTTTTATCGAGACCAGATATGTGAATAATTGTGAATGAGAATTACTTCGTATTGAAGAAATATGGATCTGGAGCAGTTTTTGGTGCCGTTGAGACTAAACCAGCTCAGAAATGATTGGGTTCAAGATATTTGGGACAGAGAGTTCATGGACCACTTCCCACTACCATCCGATTACAATCTGGACGATCGCCGTAGCTGTATTTTAATAAATATTATAAAACACCTACAGACGTCACTATTTAATGGCCCCGGTGATGCTTCGGATGATGACGATTCAACAGCGGGAGAATCGTGGAAATCCCTAGTCAATGTTATAAAACACGACAAGTTAATCTCATTGCTATTTTCCTTGATCAACATTGGTGAAGAGGAAATTCAATCGGATGAGCATCGTCTCTGTGCTATATATGCTGCGAGGCTCTATTTTGTCATGTTGACTATACCTGGCAGCAGCGCTTATAAGGTTTTTCACTGTCAAATGTTTATAGTGTGTTTGAAGGTATTCAAATTTGGAGAGAAATTGCTGGAACACGAAGAAGTCTATAATGACCATAGAATATGCTCCAATATCAATGCTGTAAATCGTCAGTTGGTAGTAGCGTTGAATGATTTGAACGTACTTATTGGCCGATTTAATTTGAAGACGAATAATGTCTGTTTAGAGGAAACTGTCAGCTCTTTGGTCGATTTAACGAATAGCATTGCCCTCAATTCTCGTTTAAATATAGGTAAATTGATACTGTATTAAATTAGTATTTACTATTATAGAAACAAATAGATATTTTTAATACAATATTATATATTTGATTTGTTTCAGACAAAAATACACTCGGAAAGATTTCTGGACTATCGTTTAACTGCCTCAATAAACTAATAGACGGCTCTTCAAGTACACCAGATAAAAGCGTTATTAATATGATATTCAAATGTTTAGTGTCTAAATTTGTCATTACTGAGAAAACGATAAAAAAGAATATGGTTATTATATTTTTATTTATTTTATAATTTCTTAAAAATTTCTGTATTAATTAATTGTATAATATGTAGGTTTCATTGCAAATGGCTGGATTGACGCATTGTGCAATATTGCTGACGAAATATGGAGAGTCGGCTGTAGATGGATGTACTTGTTTGATTCAACATCTGTGCTGTGATTCTAGCGGAATGGTTTGAATTTATTTATTTATACCTTGGTAAAGGCGGCATAGCTGATCCAATAGCTGATCCATAGGACCCAATTTTATATTTTCCCATGATTCCATTATCTGGTTGCTCCTGAGCGACATTTATGGTCTCAAACTTGTACATATTTGTAGATTATAAATTTGAAAGTAGGATGGTTTTTGCCAATTTGATGAGGAACCATTTCAGCAATGAAATCAGATAAATTGGCAAACTCTGATAGAAAACGGTCGACATGGAGTCAAAAATATCCAAGTCTAACCAGCAACACTACAAATAATGCTGGGAATAAATTCTTTTCCATGGAGGTCAACCCACAGGATCGAACCCGGCAATCTCTCGGTGGCTAGCATTAACGCAACCACCAAGCTATGCTGCTGACTTAGCATTAGTTTGTATCACTCATTTTTAAAATGGAATATATTTAATCAATGATAATTTTTTTATAGATGCGAGCTGAAAATAGGTCATTCCGGGTCAAAACAGTAATCGGATTGATGGCATTATTGCCTCATCAACCATACATAGATCAACTTCAATGGATTGTTAAATTATCGAGGAATTCTATTTCCGCTTGGAGATGTTTAGCCTTAGTATGATTTTATGCTATTCAATGATATGATTGAAATTTAATTTGTTTCTATATATGTATATATTTTAAATTATAGGATGTAATTGGTTTCATTATTGCTGGAAATGATAGAAATATTTCGGACGTAAATGAAAACAGTGATGAAAGATGCATCATGGCGAACGAACGAAGCTTAGATGGCGAAGATGATGATATCAGCCATGTGCCGAGTTCTGAAATATCTGATAAACATGGCAATGTTGGACATAAAGATCTTTTGAACGTTGTTGTTGAACGCTGTCAAGATGTTACATGTTCTGTCCGAACTAATGCTCTCACAATATTGGTATCGTGTACATCGCAACAAAATGATACGTTGAATGCATTGATTAAAGAGATGTTTGGCAATGGAGATGTATTATTGATGATTGCCGAACATAAATTAAATGACGAAAGAGTACTTGTCAGACGGATTGCCATAAAACTTTTAGATAGTTTACTTAAAACTCGTGGAGAGTTGTTGATACAAAAAAATTTACAGGTTTGTCTTTTGCCTTCGGTATAACTGTATATTAAAGTGCATATTAAATATTTTAATAAATAATTTTTAGCTCATTGTAAATCGCTGTCGCGACACGAGTATTTTAGTACGGTCTCTATCAATCAATACACTAACCGGTCTCGCTTTAGTTTGGGGAAGTGCGAATGTTGCAGAAGCTTGGCTCGACGGTGTTATGAATCAACTTTCTGATCCAGAAAGTAAAGTAAGGTTTAAATACAACCACTCGATTATCATTACATCACTGATCTTTTTTAATTTTTAATATTTTTTTCAGATACAAGATTTAGTATTGGACTCATTGGTTAGTCTGCTCTTTAAGGACCTTGTTACATATAATTCGGGTTCGTGTACTGTTCGAGAGAGATTTCCGTGGATTTTTTTAAGCGCGTTGATTCGAAAGAATATGCGACGACATTTGGGCCGCGCATGTCTCATGCTCTCCAAACATTCTGCGAAAGTTCTTACGTATGCATAAATGTTCTGCCTAAATGATTTATTTGATATATTATTGGTTGTGGCTATTTGCAGGTACTATATCTGGGACAGGCGCAAAGCGTTCTGCGCATGCGCGTGAACTGTCACTGTCAGCGTGTTTACTGCTAAAATTTTGTTTTAAACATCTAAAAATTTAGTTTGAGCTCGTAAAGTGACTTAGAGTAAAAAATATAATCCAAATTGCATATCTAAGTTTCCCATCCGATTTTGAGTTGTTTCCACTAATCGCCACCGTTGTCGCGTCGATAGCTCACACACACACTAACAGACATTTGTTTACGTTTTCACGTTTGATATTTGACGTTTGTGTACTGTATACTGCGACATATATAATCCATTAATGAGTCAGTGTACACTTCGAAGCCGTTGATATAGCTGAACACCATCTAACTCCTCTATCATGTCCAACTTTTCTAAAGAATACAAACATAACCCTGTGGGTTCCACATCAGATGACGGTTTATCCATTAAGCTTTTTTGCCGGGATGGATTTCATTGTATGCTGGTCTAACAAATTCAAGGTGGACCGTTTTCAAGTCGATAAACTTTCCCATGATTGGGTTCCACTGATTTCAATGCTATTTTCATAGTATAGTGGATGTGGTGGAGGCAGTTATCATATATAATGCAATTGTCCGATCACATTTTATGTGTTGTGGAATACCTACATACAAGTACAAGCCGTGAACTAGCTAAATGATATAAATCTATTATAATAACGTGTGAAATTTATTCGCCTCATGTACATAAATATAACGAACGATTGATTAAACAAGTCTAGCATACATTAAATGTAGGAAATTAAAATCGGATTATAAGTTGCAAATAGCCAATAATTCGCAGATATAGTACCTACAAATAGCCACAACCTATATTATTATGTGAAGTTAATGCATTTATATTTTAGCTTGCGACTTGTAGAAACGTTATCGTCTCATATAAGAACTGAAAATAATTTATCATGTTGGGTTTTCTTGTCTTGCATCGCTCGTTACATTCCAATTACAGATGTATCATTCGTTATTGATTATTTTAATGAAAGTACCACTGATTCATTGGTTAGTATTCCAACACCCGATCAATGATGATATATTTTTTTATTTCAAAATAATTTTATATTTTCTATTCCAATTTAGTTTGACGACATACAACTTCTTGTTTTGGTTCAAGAGGTATTGTGTGAATGGTGCACATGTCTAGATGACGATCAGAGTATCGGTCTAAGAAACCAATTGATTCGAAGTCTTCATTATAATGCGGTGCCATCTGGTGCGACGAGGGGTACAGTCGCACTCGCCATAAGGCTCTCTAGAGACAGTGATTATTCGTGGGCTGCATCTCTCATGGAAGAGTACGAAAATAGAATATTGATGCGTACTAATCCGGTTGATATGCAAGATGATATCGGTGGCGGTGTTATAATTGCAATGGCCGATCTCGCTCTTGCTGCAGAAAAGAAGCCTTCTCTCGATATAATATCCATACTACTTAAAATGGTTGATTCGTTTGAAGTGGATGGTGATGCAAATAATTGTAATACTTATTCTCTTATAACTAAATACATATGTACACACAAATATTTCACGCCGAGTAAAATATAAAGCGAAACCTAACCTAACTTATAATGATAAACTCAAACAAACATCAAAGGTGCACTCGTCTTTAATTCATTTCTCAGATATACTTATATGATAGCTTACGGTCGCTATCCTTCGCTCTATCCTAGTGCCTACCTGTTGGGAGATCTAGGTTATAATTCCCCCGAGTCACCATGTAGAGTATATTTGGGAAAACATTTCTATATATTACTGGTTGGTTTGTTGAGGAATCCACAAATTCTTGTGGAATTGAGCTTTAATGTTCCCAGTCAACTCATGTAAATTATATGCCGCAGTTTGTTCTCTTCTCCCATGACACGTACCAATTTGATAGCTTCGTCCCCCGTCGCAAAGTGCATTAAGCTTTTCAACCAGATTTCTGCTAGCCTAAATTTGTTTAAACTAAAATATCTGGTCGAGGAATTGTTTAATTTGATGTAATTAATGTTTTTATATTTTATTTGTTTGTAATTATATAAGCCGTTATATTTGAAAGTGACAGAAGTCCAATTTTTCAGTTCCAAAAACACTATTTCTGTATGACTTAATTCACAAATTGTTATCACTACTTTTAATTCGATTCGTCCAGAATCTCGGAAAGGCAGAATAAATGTATTACAGGCCACCCGTATTTTTAAATATTGTAAAACGCAAAACATATGTAATGCTTTGCGAAATATTTCTCAAAATTAATAAAAATGGACTTATGCCTCTTTCAAATATAACGGCTCATTGATTAATTTGTTTTACATTTTATCTGTATTTGTTTCTTATTTTATTTTGTTTTTTCATTCATATTTATTTTAAATTGCAAATAAAATAAAACAGGCACTTATTCCTTAGGTATGGTTTCGCTTTATATCATACATCTGCCAATGTTTATCTCAATTTTTTAATTGTTAGCTCAACATTTATATGCACAAATTTTGGGGTTCAAATATCAATGCTATTTCTGTTTTAAGTAATGCCTTTCTCGGTACTGAATTTAGAATATTTTCATTACATTACGATAAACAAAGCTATTATCTGTTACATAGTGATGTATCTTGTACAGGTATAAGAGATGATTCTTCTCCAATAGTTTAATTACTACTTATTGAACATTAGTATCTGCCTTTTTTTACAAAATGACATCATCAAAAAGTCAGACATACTCAGCAAAAGGATACGATTGATTTTGATTTATTTTTTTGTAGTTTATTCGAAAATTGTATACAACTATCTACCGGAAAGGGATAGCTATAAATAAAACTGTACTCCATCCAATTTTTTTGTGTAAACATTAATTATTCACATAGAAACAAAGTTAAAAGTATGCCATTTTATGTGTGGAAAATTATACGACTAAAATTATGGCCATTTTCACGAGTACACGTTTGGAGACATTTAGGCTAATTAACCTCCACTTTTCTCAGTGTCATTTCATTGATTTGCTCGATTTGATTTTGTATTGTGGTCTTCAGTTCTTGTGGTGTGCGTGACTTTTCTTCGCACACGTGTGCTTTTCAGAAAAAAATCACACATGGAAAGGTCAGAAAGGCAGGCCAAGAGACATCAACAAAGTGTAAAATTAGCCAATTAGGGAACAATGCCCGAACTGCTGTCAGTGAAGCTCTTACTGTATGGGCAGTGACAGCACTGTCATGTCTTGCTGAAACTATGATTTTCCCTCTTTCTATGAGTTCTAAGAAACTATGAGTTCTTGTTCAAGAAAGTTGTTTATTAAGTTAATCTAAATGGTATGGAGTCAAGAGTTGAACAACCATTATCACAGGTTCCCCCTCCCTTCAGATGCCGAGTATTATTTGTTACAAAAAGTCCAATTCCCGTGGACCATCCTATATAATACCAAATGACTAATATCACTAATCATTAAACTAATGGTTCATTTTTATTTTTATTATAGGCCCAATATCGGTGGGTACTCGGGCTGCAGCAATTGCTTCTTTGGGTAAGTTAAGCTTACGAGAAAAGTCAACTGCTGTAAGGACGACTAAACTTTGCGCTCGTTTACTAGCATCTTCCATGAGTCCTTTGCCACTTAAAATCAATGCTATGTGTGTGCTAGCTGATATGAGTATTAGGTTCTACTTTATTTCATCTTGTTTTTTTGTTTACTTTTATTCAATATTTTGATTAATTGTTTAATTCTTTACATTTTTTACAATTATTTAGGTACACAGCAATAGTGGAGCCTATGTTACCTGGAATGTATGTCTGTCTAGCTAGTAAAGATTTGACAATAAGGCGTATGGCTGTCCAGCTCATAACGCAATTGCTGGTATCGGATTTTTTGAAACTAAGAGATGCTCTTTATTTCAATTACTTTTCACTATTGTGCGATTCAGATGAAAAAATCAAAGACACGGCGACATATTATGTATTTCAGTGCTTGATTCAGAAAGACAAGAACATTTTATATAAGAATTTTGTAAACAGTGTATTTTATTATAACAACTATCGAAATTCTTTAGCATATAAAGACTATGAAATATCCGATGAAGAACGAGCTCTATTTTCATTGAAAGGTGTGGTATATAAATAATGCATTGTTGAATCTCATATGGATCTACTGTTATATCTTGATTATTGCTAGCACTATTGTCGTCATTTTATTTGTAATTAGTTTTGGGAAGAGAAGTGTTAACTTTTAATGTTTGTCGTTTTTCTTGATATTATGGTGGATCTGTAAATATGTTTATGTTGAGTCATATCCATTGTTTTTGGTTCATGAATATAATGTTTATATGCTATAGGAGATGATAAACGTGCAGATCGTTATATGATTTATGATATGATGTTGAGCCACATGACTGATGTACAGCGTCTTAATACTCAGGTATGTATATATGGGCAGATATACTGCATGTCGTTTTAATACTTTCAGCTAAGTATAATTTTGATTTAAGATTCGGTTATGCAACCAAGCAATTTCAGTAGGCGAAGAAGGTATATCTGGAACTGATGTTCTTCGAGATTCTTTAGACATTCTTAGAAAATTATCTAGGTATCCTCAGAGTAAAGAGCAAAATGATGATTTAGCTACGAGAGTAACGAGCAATATCGCAGTTCAGGTAAGATCAATTTAAACTATAAGTAGGCAAAGTTATTGTGCATTAACATATTATATTTATATCACAAGCTTTGCTTTTGTTATTTCTATTATTTAATTTTTATTGTATTCACTAGTATGTATTTAATATCTAAATATTTCTAGATTTAGTATGGCATAATTGTAATGTTCGTAAATGTTTCTCATAACTGAATATTTAAATTGACAACATAATATGGACTAGTTTTCCAACCTAATCTTATTTTTGGAAGTTAACCAATTACACCGAGCAACAACAAAAAAATTGTCGTAGTGGAGACTCATCAATCATTACTACGTTCGGCCTACTGAATTCGAATATGATAATAATATTTGTTGGTTTCCTCTTGTTTATGAGATATGAGCGTTTAAAAAAAAGGGCAATTTTTACAGATTTTGGTAATCTAGTATTGCTGTGCCAAAAGTGAGTGTTGGAATCAATAGTTAGATGTTTTTTATATTGATTGTGATTTTTTTTTACCGCTAGAGCAGGAATCTCCATTCTTCATCTCGCTCTTGCATCATGCATTCGCTCATCAACAATAGCATTTTCTACAAGGCTCTGTTAAGTTTACCTTCGCTTGTTTGTCTGACAAAATTTGGATTTGATATCTTACATTCTTCTGATCGTTTTGAAACTTTGCCATTTTTATCTCAATTTAAAATCATTTACTGCTGGATTAATACGTTTAGATAAAAAAAATAAATTGAGATAGAAAACCAATCCTTGTAAACGTATTGAAATATAAAATATGGCTCAATGGATACATAATAATAGCCCGAGAAAAATATGTGTAAAAAAACAAAGTACATTTTTGACTTTTAAAATTCGCTAGATAATTTATTTTTTAAGTATTTTAAAGCAATAAAAAACCACAATCAATAGAAAAAACATCTGACTATTGATTCCAATACTCACTTTTAGCACAGCAATACTAGATTTTGTGTTAAATATTGCAAAAGCCAAAAATCTGTAAAAATTGCATATTTTAAATGCTCAAATATCGAACGAGAGAAACCAATAAAAATCATTTTCATATTTGAATTCAGTGGGTCAAACTTAGTAAAGTATGTAAAAAATGTGATTTTTTGTTGCTCAGTGTCATTACACACCTGCAAAAACTGTGGTATCTCCCATATAATGTTAGATTTTGAGAAATAGTTCAAATTACAAGCATGCCTAGTGTGTTTTTATTTTGTCCAGTAACACATTGCTTTGTAATTCATGTTTAATGACACATTTGCCAAATATTTATATAGGCTTAGTTTGTTTTTTGTCTTAACATTTTTGCACTTAATATTTTATTCCATCAGCTCGGCAACATTTTAATTTTTCCAATGGCTTAGTTGTAATGCAAGCTTTAGCACGAATGATCGTCACAGTTTATTTTATTTCCATATTATAATTATATAATAATCATCTGTTTTTGAGGTTTTGGATGGAAAATCTAAGAGGCTTAATATTGTTCTGCACTTAACAATATTCATCACAGAACTGATTATTATCTTTTATACGAAAAAAGTAAACCACCATATGACAAAATAAGCAGACCGAAATGTACTCCATATTCAATAGAAACTGCTATGTACATATTTATCATAAATAAGATTTGCACCTGGGTTTATGAACGTAGTGTTATGTGTCATTAGTTTTACTTGTGTATAGAGTTTAAAAATAAATCTATGAAATGTAAAATCTCACTGAAATTTTTACCTTCAATCTAAATATAGGATATTTTGAAAAGTGCGTAGGATATCTTAATGGTTGTCAATGAAAATTTTTTACAGAAAATGAAACAGAATGATATAGAAAAAATTGTACCAATGATAATGAGATTATATCATCACCTGAAATTAATTGAGTCTCCGTTGGTGACAAATGTGGTAGGCTATGCATGTGATCTGCTGAAGGATTACAAACAAGAGGTAAATTATTAAATTGAGTAAAATAAATGCCATTTTTGTTACCTGTGCAATATGCGTTACATTTGCCACACTGTTTGATGGACGTAAATCTGAGAAAATATCTACACATTTTTAAATGAGCAAGCATTCTGATATTAATTGAATATTTTTTTATAAATATATATTAATTTTTGTGTATGTGTACGTTTTTTAATTTCACTGACAATTTGGATTGGATGCTACTTTTTTTAACTTAACACTTATGGCCCATTCACATAATCAAATACAATTTTTTTATTTAGAATCGATTAGTGTTTGACGATTTTGAATCGGTCACTTTATATATATACGTATTATGAAATTGAATATTGATCATTTGGTGTTTGAATTTTATTATTTTCGTTTGAATGCTATTAGATTGTTTTATAATACATTTATGTGTAGCATAATTAATTAATATCTAGTTAATTTTTATTATAGGTTTTTTTTAATTTTTAAAATAATATGACGAATATGATATTTTCGTTAGTTTTTTAATTTCACTGACTGCATTGTGCATTTTGCTTATATTCGAACTTTTAAAGAATGTAATTGGTTATGCATCCAAATATTATTTTTAATACATACTTGCATATCAGAATTTCACCTTTAACTGCAATCATTTTTGTTATATATGCATCACCTTGGTTTCTGGACACAAATTGAAAAAAAATGCAACTTTTTTAAATAGACAAAGATCCATCTACTCGCTTTAATATATCTAATCCAATATTGATATGTACATTGTTTTGCAGTGTTTGTTTTTGCTTATTTGACATAGATTAACATTAACAAATTTTTTAGTTTATCTTAGTATGGAAATTTTAAATACAAAATCAGTTAGTGAAGTTATACATAATTATAATCAATAATTAAAAAGTTTGCAATTAAATGCACTAAAAACGTATCAGGAAGTAGATTTAACCCTTTATTTTGGTTAATATTATCTTAATTTTTACAGGTCGAAGAAGTTTTAGAAACTGATACTGATTTTTTGAATGAAATTAGGAAATTTCAAAAAGATTCTGATACGAATTTTCCAAATGTTCCGAGTACAATTAGACGAGAAAGACGTCCTTCCAAATTTGTAAAATCTAGCACAAAGAACAAAGAAGATGTTCCAAGTTCATCAAAAAATGTTATTCCAACGACTCCAAAGAGAAGAGCTAGTAAAGTTAAAAGAGTAATTTTAAATGAAGACTTTGACTTGGAGAATTTTTAAACCAAAGATATTGTATAATAATGTTTCTGTATATGATTATATCAATTATTTTTTCCATTTTTTATTTTTATACTTAAAAAAATTGGGTTTAAGTAATTTTTTTTTAAATATTAATTAAATTATATATTCTGTTGAATTGTTTAAGAAGTTCTAAGAAATGTTTCAAATAAATTTTTCAAAAAAAAGTATACATTCAATGTATAAATAAATAAAAATACTATTTTATTTTTTCTAAAAAAAAAAACCTTATGCACGGTTGTGGAATCATTGAAATGTCTAAGCGTTTTATGTATATATACATATACTAATAATATTTTTATTTTGAGTTTTATTCTGCTGAAATTAAAAAATAATATACAAAAACGAACGAGATGTGTGTGAGTATGTGTGTTTGTGCCAGACCGTTAACACACAGCCAATCAGAGTAAAGTGGGTGGGGGGGGGGGGGGGGGGGTGGAGCGTCATGTGACGTCAGGCCAAGCGACGACAGGTATGTGCGATGGGTGACCATACACATGCACACATTCATTCATCATTTCGAACGGGAGCGCCTATAAATTACCTTACACTATATTTATATATAATATATAACTTTATTTTAATTCGTGTATCAATTCCTTTCTGAAGTCTTATACTTACTTCGCCGAACGCGCGTAATTTTTGTAATACTTTGTATACATTTTTAAGAAGCAGTTGTGAACTCGTGCTCTCTCTTTCTGTCTTGCTTTTACATGCGTGCGTGCGAAAGAGATACCTACATATATACACTAAATAAGTTTTGACGATTGTTTTCCGACGCATTATTTTTTTCAATAATCTATTTTTAGACATCGATGTATCCTTACAACATGCGATACATTTGAAACAGGTAGCGGTCTTTCTCTCTTGGTTTTAATTGTGTACGTGTGAGCGAGACACAAGGATGCGAAGTTTCTAATAATCAAATAATTTTTCAACATGTATCATTAACATTTTGTATGCATTTCAGTTGCATTTGATTGATTGCACGAATTCGTGACGTCTCGTGACCTATATAATTGAAAGCGGATTTCTATTGTTTTTTGCCATTTATTTTAACTCTGCAAAATGATATCGGACAGTGAAAGTGACGAAAGCGAAATAATAGCTCCTCGCCGAGGAACTCGACAAATCAGCAGCTCTACTGATTGTGAATATGAATTTATCGACAATAGTCAATTCCCAAGTAATAACTCCTTATATGACTTTGACAACGAACCCGAAATTTACTTTGATGATGAACCCGAAATTGTAGAGTGCTTTTATTTAAAAAATTGATAAATATTTATAAAGCTTGATTGAAAAATAAATATAAATACGTATATAAAAAAAATGTTTCGTGCCACTGATGCGCTGGCGGCTCAAAGAAAGTATTGAAATACGACAATTAATGACGACAACAACGATCGTCGTAGCAATCTTCGCCGATTTCAAAACAACGATTTATCGTTATTGTAGCAGACAAAGGGTTAACCCTAATAGCGATTTTCAAAATAGAAATACATAATTAAAGGAATTAAAAATGTCATTGAAAATTGATATAAAACCCAAATTTCAGTTGGTAATGAAATAGATATAAATAAAAACTAAGTACATTCATAGTATGCATACATGTATATGAATTTCACACACAAACATATCAATTTAATAGAAAAAAGTATGAGACAGGAAACAATCGGTTTTGGCCGCAACACATCAAAACACGTGCAATTCGACGATTTTATTTATAATTTATTTTTAAATTTCAGATTTTTACTAAGACATTATTAAATTTCAATTTATTAGTGGATTTACTTAACGCATACCGTAATAATGAAAATAATATAAAGAAGTCAAGAGTCGGTTGAGTTTTTACATACCTCCTTTACGTTTCACTTACGATTACAATTCAGGAAAAAGTTTGCCTCTTATCCGATCGTTTTCATACTTTGCCATATTGCTCATTTTGGTCATCAATATAAGTAAATGGATCCTCCGCCATTACGATGGTGCAAAAATATCGTGTAAGACGCGTTTTAAATCTGCCCGGCGAGATAGTCGTTGACGTTTATCCACCGTTTGTTTATTAGTTTTAAACATAGATGGCGGTAGTAAAATAAAATTATTGATATTTTTATTCAAAATAAATACCACTCTTGACTCCACAGGCCCTGGTTGTGACAGGTTTAATAAAACATATATATATATAATTTTTAAACTATATTTAAGGAAGAAAATCATTACAATAAGAAGTGAATGAATATATTAAATCTAGTCATTTAAATTTTTTGGAAATATATTTTTATATATTACAAATATAATACCATTTAAATGTAATAACAAATACCTTATTAAAATAAGCATTGATACATGTTTTAATTAAGTATACAGAAAAAATGGACTAGAATTAATTCACAATTGAAAAATCAGAACAACTTCAATTGCTCATTGATAATAATAAAAAAAAACAGATATTTAAAAGTCATTGATTCTTTCTCTTAGTATAGATTTTTTAATAGAACTGGGAAATCAATAAAAAATATCCAAACTTAAAATTAATGGGAATAATGTATACTATTACGTTTAGTTTATTTAGTTAATAATATTAAAAATAATCAAAACTAAAGTTAACTTATAAATTATAAAAGCAGTCTTCCTTTTTCAATTGAAAAATAAATACTAGATTCTGTCATTTACTGATAATGTTACAATTGTTAAATATATACGGATAGTACAATTTATTCATTAAACATTCGGATCAAAGCATTACAACTTTTCCGTTTCGATTTTTTTGTTTTCAGGTTCGTTTCTAGTCTCCGTTACGGTCCAATATTTTTCCAAACGCGAAAGCCACGCCGCCCAATGTTGTCGCATTTGATCCGCATTCAGGTGGAAAACGTCTGCTGAATTACCATCAGTGTATGCAATGACTAGAAGTGCATCGCGAACATGAAGCGGTTTGTAATTTGCATCATGACTGACTGCTCCGAAGTAGGCTGCCAATTGCACCGGATTATCATAAGTGGCCGACAATGCCGGTTTTGGTTTATTTGACTTCTTCCATTCTATGAGTGTCGGCTTATCTCTAAAATTGAAAGCAAATCATTTATAACAATACATAACTGAAAGTAGATACAACTTAAAATATGCAAAAAGAAAGCTTACTGATACATGGCGATACAGTCAATTATGCCTTTATATTTCAAAACAGGATGTACAACGTGAGATTCGATTGCTTTGGGTGTTGCTAATTCTTTTAAAACATGAGAGACAGATGACCAGACACCTTCCAATGCACTATCTACGGCAGATACACCGTGTACGGATAGGAAATGCTCACTCAATAAGTTATGGAATTGCGTTCCTCTTTCTAATTGAGCTGAAATGTATAGAAAATCATATTAAAAACTAGTATTTAGAAGAAAAATGTTGAATTAAGAGTTTGCAATATACTTTTATTGAATTTTTCAAATCCTTCTAAGCCCAATTCTTCGATTTTTTCCTGCTTCCATTTTTCCAAAGCAGCTCGTGACTCTTCAGACATTGTCTGGTCTAAAACTCTAGTGACCGATGGGAAGTTCATGAATTGGGTTCCGCTCGAAGTAACTCTTATGATTTTATCTTCGTTGACAGCTTCAGGTTTCTTATCGACCAAATCCACCTTTTGATTGGACATCATTGGAAACATCTTAAAGTTTCTGATAATTATCGATGGCACTCCGACATTTGGATGAGTAAACAGGCTATTTTTACTATTGGATGCCAAAATTTCTACACGAGGTTTGTTCAATTGCGTCGGATTGCAAACTGAGTGTGTGTTTGTCTTTTCGGCGAATTTAGTTCGATTCGTTTTTGAAAATATTTTATCTGCATTATTGAGGCGTTCATCAAGGCAAATTTTCACATTCTTTTTCTGTTTCTTTACTTTTATCAGAGGCTGAGTATTACTAATGCTGCGAGTATTATCTTTGCTTACGTGATTCGAACCTGAAAATGAATACAAAAATGTTATCAGAAAAACGTATACAGATTCTAAGATATATTACATATTGTTTTGATTTCACGCTCATTCTTCGCAGAATCATAATCTTTCTTAATGCAGTTTTTATTTTTCCTTACATCCATCATTCCATAGGGCCATTCTTTCAAAAAATTTCACCAACATAATAAGCCCACAACATTTATGGTGGAAACACACAGAGAGGCACGCGGAACGTTTTTTTTCTAGATAGTTTTGCACATGTAAACAAAAACGCTAGCATGCATAGTCCATGCTATGGCACCCAGGCTTTAATCTTTGTATTGACATCGGTTTGATAATGATCAATAACAATAATTCCCATATTTGAAGAAACGTAGAAGAAAAAAAGAAGCCATGCAGATTTTTCACAGCAGGATGCCAAGAGTATGCTGGTGCCGTTAGATTCAGTGTATTTTCCCACTTAAGGTACAGACACATAGTGGAACGCGGCACTTTTTTTCTTTTAGATAGCTTTGTACATGCAAAAAAAAACGTTGGCACGCTTAATCTGTACTCTTTCTGTATCTACTACTCTCCACTCGGCCTTCAAGTCTATGTTATTCTATATCTATTGCTCAACATACCAATATTTTCTTACTCTGGATTGTATTCATCAATTTGAATATAGTCCAGCACTTTTCGAGATCGTCCACTGGATGAATTTTTAGCTTATTTTGCTTCCTTCTACATTCTCTTGGGTACCATTCAAATATCTACTACTCTCCACTCAACCTTCAAGTCAATGTTATTCTACATATATCTATTGCTCAACACACCAATTTGAATATAGTCCAGCACTTTTTGAGATCATCCACTGGATGACTTTTAGCTTATTTTGCTTCCTTCTACATTCTCTAGGGTACTAAATATTTATTACTTTCCACTCAACCTTCATTCTAATATATCTGCTACTTTATATAAGTTTATCATTCAAGCTATTTGCTTTATGTCTTGTACCATCATACTATGCTCAATAGTTCTCCGAGTACATTGGATTTTAGCATTTAGTATCTGTAGTAGATTGTATCGTGCTTATATTTAATAAATGAATTCAAATAGTTTCCAAGTTATCAAATGGCTGCCAGAAAAAACTTGTTTTGCTATTATGCTAGCAGCTGAAGTTGGCGCCACCGAGCGCATGTTTACGTTCTATTTTTAGTGCGACAAAGATGTTTTTTTTTATATCTACAATAGTTTTTGGTAAAAAAAAAAGTAAACCGGCAAAAATAAACACACATACTATGAACTTATACCCCATTTATTTATATACTCGTAAATGTACACGGGATACGGTTCTCAAGTTTGCCCAAAAACATCATATCAATGCGTCGTTTCTGCAAATGATGATTTGCTTATCAGCATTATTTATTTCCACATTAAAGAAATGTCGAGTTGCGTATTTGGAACCGCTTCAACATTTTTTAAGTTGCATTCGGAAGTTTAAATCGGTTAATGTCATGCTATCGTGACATTTCTTCCATTGCCTAGAATCATGTGACAAACTACGTATTGATTAACCATGAAATGGACCACTATTTTTTTTATATCCCTTATGATTTCATGAACCATTCGTGAAATTATGCAGTTTAAAAGGTGTACATTTCGTTTGTTTGCGAACTAACTAGTTGGTTCATACACGAACCTATCTGGCCAGTTATAGTGTGCACAAAAAACCAAATTGATAAACGAATTAGGGCGAAAACACACTGAATGGTATGTGTTTTTTTTTAGATACTTTTAAACATGCAAAAAAACGCAGCACCCAGCCCATATACATACATGGTATACAGTACCAAAAATCACCCCCTGAAGTGTTTTCAGTGATATTTTATCCTTGCTTGACAGTGATCGATAACGGTGAACCCCATATTTGAAGAAATGTAGGAGAAACATATGCACTCTGCACTCACAACTACATCCAAATTCGGTTTGGGAACACACACTGTCACAGCGTGTGCCAAGGACATGACGTTCCGTACCACTCAGTGTGTTTTCGCCATTATTTTGTTCATGCACAAACTATTAGGCATAATGTACTTCAATCTCTTGTCCCAGCTGTATGTATGCTTACTCTGGGTTGCAATATTTTAAAAATTAGCAACAAAGAGAATTATAGCAACGTTTTAATGCGGTTTCCATACGAATTCCCCTTTGAATACTTGGCGGTTTGATATCTCGAAGGTTTTCACAGCTAAAAGTTTCATGCGACACCTGGTAAGTCTATTTGAAGATAGCTTTTGAATGTTAGCACTTAAACTAAAACCAATAGCTTGTGTTTGAACCTATGTAGTATGTTCATGAATGAACATTTGGACTGTAACATATGTATACATATGTACATACTACATGAATACTGATGTATTCTTTCAATGTCACACGCTTTTTTTGCAAATCTGTTGTCGATCTGCAGAATTTGACCTTGAATATACTATTTTTACTGCGAAATTTCTGTTTTAATGAGTAAGCTGGTATTATTTTAAAATACTGTACAAGTATTAAAGAAAAAATATCAATGTTCTAATATTAAAGTAAAAATATCAATGTTCTAATATTAAAGTAAGGTGTGGCAATTTTCCAAGTGCTGCAATGTAAACAAAAATGACTATTGTGAAATACACATTGCAAGTGATAATATGGTTGGTTAACCTACTTATTAATATGAGATATGTAGCATTTATGAAAGCCACGATAAGTTAAAAGTGTGCACTTGCAGATTTTGACCCGCAATGATTGTTTTAAAATGGTGGTCGATTCAGGAAAGCACTGCCAGTCGGTATCAATATTGTATGAGAAACCTTATACATGGTCAGACAGCCTTGATAAAAATAACCAAGGTTGGATAAATAAAATATAATATTCAAAGAAATTGGTATTGTTATATATAGAATGCAAAAAGCGGCTACTCCAGGAAGATTTGATATAGACTGCATTGGTTGAGAGCGAATTTTGATGAATAACATATGTACGATTTGGAGGTCTTTTAAACTTGGGTAATGACCTCACATTAAACGGTGTCGGTGTGCATTTCACTAATGTAAAGAATCTTTTTAGCATATCTGATAACAAGGTCGGCTTGCTTGTAGAGAAAAAACGACCTAGAGCGAAATTTAAGCCTCCGTTCAATTTTTGAAACAATTTATAATGTCGGTACTGTTATAATACACCATCTTTACTTACATATATGCAATTCAAACATCGCAAAATCCAATATGTATGGTCAAATCTCGTTATAAAAATTGGTGAGATGGTATTGTGATATCTAAAGAGGGTACTCTCATATATACATAGTTCTACGTCATGAGAACTTTCAAGATAGAATGAATGGTTAAGGTTTTTTTAATGTATTTCATGTTTTTCGGCAACAAAATGAAGACTTGGAGTGATTGGAGGTGATAAAAATGTGGAGAGACTCGGTGGCAGATATTTGAATCGTTGGACTGTCAAGAACTGGTCTGTTTGTACACTGATTTTCATTATACTGCAAATTACTTATATATTTAAGTGTGGACCATTTTGCCAAAACAGGAATTTCTATTGCGCCACAATGGTCGAAAATATAAAAAAAAAACTAATAATAGCCTTGTAAAAAGAGAAGAGAGAGAGACAAAAAATAGGTATATATATATATCTAAATATTTCAAAAATAATGTCTGTGTGTGTGTTTGTCTCGAATAGGCTCCTAAGCCACTGAAGCGATTACGATGGAACTTTCAGGATTTGTTGTATGCATGTCCGGGAAGATTACTGTGAAAAAAAAACGGGAATGAGTGTCATTCGCTATAATTTCAAATGATTTCGCGTCGCGACCAGGGTGTTCGCTGCCTGCGTTGTTCCGAAAAATGGGAACGGGAACGAGAACGGGAACAGGAATTGCATGCGTTATTGTGGCATTGCAACGAATACAGGGTTCAGCTAGTACATAATAAAAACAATAGCATTAACAATAGGTAAAATATCAAATAACAGCATACATAGTAGGGAATTTGTAGCATCCACAGCTAGCACCAATATATAAGAACCAGCCGTAAATCCAAAGCATCCCTGTGAGGCTCAAATGGAAGAGAGAAGATCAAAATTCCACTCATAAATCACATACAATTATAAAAATAATGATGAGCGCAGGCTATCAGACAGATAGGTTAAAATAATCAAAACGCATGTGCAATCTGGTGAAATTATGACCCGGAAGAATCTCATCATTCCTCACTAGAAAAGATATATATAAACAGAAGGCTTTCTTATGCAAATATGTATTGGGAAACCTTTCAAACAATTCAAGCACACCGACAAAATGTTTCAACAAACTTGCAACATTTAGTGCGTATTACACAATATATGTACATTCAACAATACTTTCAGTATAAAATGCAGCACTTTTTGGCGCGACGGTGACGTCACCCAAATTGAACTTATAATGAGAATTTTTATATATCAAGGTTAAGAATTTGTCACGGGATGGAAATAGACGAGAGTTTTTTCAATGGGAATGTAATTTGAGATGAGAATGTTGTCGATTGAGGAGTGTTACCCTTGATTTTGGGTTCGTTGGTGAGTCGTTTAGCCTTGTCCTTGGACGACTCGACGAGGGCGCCGAAGAGTAGCTTGTTGTCCCGATTCCATAGGTGCAGCCTCTCCGCCTTGTCCAGGAACGACTCTGCGAAGATGACTTTGGTTCGGCAGGGGGTGAACAGTGGCGTCCGGGCCACTCGGTACACGGGACGCAGCATCCCTCTCACCAGCGGTATCAACACTGCATTATTTATACACCAATCAGTCAAGCCACACGCCGACACTGAAACTGCGTGACAGCTCACGACTCCTAACCAAATAATTATAATTAATTAGTGACATCTTTGAGCGTTTGGCAAAATGTTTTATCGTTTCGATAGGTTTGAGTATTAGATAAATTAAAAAAAAAACTATATATATTTCACATGAAAAACTAATAACACTGTTCGACAAATGCGACTTTTTTTTGGTTCAGAGACGAGATATGACTTTTCTTATAGATCTATGCCCAGTGAACACGAATCTGGTAATAAAAAATGTTGATTGATATGTACATATGTGTTTTTTTAAATCGCGCGATTTTTCTATATCTTGGTGTTGTTCGGTCGATGTCTCAAAATCTGTCAATTTCCTAATAATGAATATTGGAATCTATAGTCGGGTATTTTATCGTTCATTTGTAGTACTTTTCAGCTTTCAAATCTCTATAAGTAGTCGTCCAGTTCAAATCAAAAGTCAAAAGTACGTATTTTCACATGGGATTTTTTTCCACTGTTAATACTATTTTATATTGAGTATTTTCTATTGAAACATGTTTATTGGGATAGTGTTTTGTAAATGCAAAAATTTACTAATTACTCGAAAATTTGTGCCATTTAACTTCTTCCAAAGGCCAGTGGCGTAACACCAGCCCATGATTTAATTTTAATAGTAATGTTTAAAAAATAATTGGCTGAAAATCGATGATGTTTTTCCGGTCGTAAGTGCGAACTGTCGTATGTGGATGACTACCTGAATAGTGTATACCCACTTTAATTTATGGTTTATGCAATGAGAATATTTCAAGTTTGTTTTAGGATATTAAAACACTTTAAAATTATTTTATTTAAATGTTTTCATTTTGAACAAGTGAACCAATAAAAAACTTTTAACAAAAATAGAATATGAATTTCATTCAAAATAGTTTACACATTTGCCACTAGATGGCAATATAAATTTTTTCTGCATATGTACAATATGTACATGGATTGTTTAATAATTTTTCAACTTTTCATGTAGTGTGCTGAAAAGTATAATTGTATTTAATTTTGACAGCATATCTAATGTTATATTCAGCTGTCAAATTAAATATTTGAGTTCTTTACTTAATGTTAATGTTAGGTATTATATTCAACTTTCCAAATTTATTCAATTTTTATTCTCAATGTTATTATGCAAATACTTAAATCTTTTGAAATAATTTACAGTGGATATTCAACTGGTTGAATTCTGTAATATTAACTTTGCAGACAACGTAAGAGGCCACAAAAGGTTTTTGGTTCTAAGTGAATTCGTTCAATACCCGTGGGAGAAAACAAAATTTCACGATGCTTTTGGGTCTGTTTATGAATTATAGATGGACTTACTTCTCAACTTCTTACTTCGTAAGAGATGAAAGATTTTCTGCGTCCACATATGTAAACTTCTCTTGGTCGCAGTTCTACAAAAACGATCCAACCCATATATATTATGTACATAAGTACATAATATAAAAGTTTGCTTCTGTACTGTACAAAAAAAGATTGTTTTAAATACTACTCGTGCTACGTTTTTTTAAGAACTACATCCATTTATCAGATATAATAGGCTTTTTGACTTTAAATATGCAACGTCTCATCTTAGCTATGTACATATATATAAGGAGATTAAAAATAGTTATACAAATAACTATTTTCATGACATTTATGTCTGGTTTTAAGCACATCAATCTTGTAAGTTACGTCTTAAGAGTGACTTAAAATTTATAAACGGGGCTGTTTCAGGGCAACGATGAAAAAAATACTCCTTTTAAAGAAAATTGGAAATTCCACGCGAAATTGTGTATATTTGACAAGTTTAAGTTTCCTTTGGGAGAGTGAATGTTGAAAAAAAAGTACGTTCCTTTTCGTAAACAAAGCAAATTGAGACCGGAAAAAGTTCTCTCAGCCTCTTCTGGAGGAAAATTGCCAGTTTTTTCAGCCTTTTTTTTTTGGTCGAGCAAGTTGGGATCGTCAAATCCCCCGAAGTGAATTTCTACATGCACCAGATTTGCGCTTATTGGATATTCGGGGGGTTTTCATGAAATGAAAATGGTTAGCTCTTAAAGCGGCTCTAATAAAAAAAAAAATACATATGCTTCGGTAAAGACGTAGTACGTGGCTGAACTGCCAATTGTGGCTTCGACAATATATACGTGTACGAGTGGAAAATTAAGATGAAACATGCGTAAGGATACGCCACACGTGACTGGTATTAATCACTCCATTGTTAGGTAGATGGAAAGGGAATTATAACTGAAACTAGGTTAGCAAAATGCACCAAGGATACTGTTATATCACCAGAATTATATTCATTGTGTACGTTATAAGCGTCACCATTTACAATTTTATAATATTAAAAGATAAAAAATGTACAAATACATATGTACATGCCATGAATGTGGCTGGTATTATTTACCCATGTAGTGTTGTAAATATACATTTGCGTTTTTGTTACGCAGCTCTAGTGTGCCATAAAAGCGTGCTGTCGTTACGGCTTAGCATTTTTCGGCCATTTTTCTCAATAAACTGTTTAATTTAAATTCATTCAAAGGGGATTTCGGGAAAATGTAACATAGTAAAATAGAAGTGTTAAAATATCACAGAATCGTTGGAAACTCTAGTTTAAGCTGTCTGAGCGTTTTATGTACATACATATGTACATATATACTAACAGTTTTATTCGGCTGAAATTAAAAAAATAATAATATATATAAAAACGGACGCGATGTGTGTGGGTATGTGTGTTTGTGCCAGACCGTCAACACACAGCCAATCAGAGTGAATTGGTCGAGGAGACGCGGGGAAGTAGGGGGGGGGGGGGGGGTGTGAAGCGTCATGTGATGTTAGGCCGAGCGACGATAGGCATATGCGACGTCAGGCCGAGCGACGGGTAACACATACACCCACACACATTCATTCATCATTTAGAATGGATGAACGGTGCATTATTACGCGCGCTCGCCTATAGATTACCTTACATTAGTGAAGTCATTCTCAGTAAACCTATCAAACACGTCCTCAAAGGGATAATTTTTGCCGCACCATGGTACATACATATGTACATATGTAGATATAATCAATTTGAATTAAGCATCTGAGCTTTATTAAAAATCAAAATCAATTTGTAATATTTGAAACTACATAAATATATTTTTTAAACGTATTAAATGCGTAGGTTTGAGAATACTTCTACAAATAAAGCCATCATGGTTGTATTTATAGAATTTTATATCGAATTCAAACAACACTTCATCGAAGAAAACATATAAAAAATAAATATGTACTTTCGTGCGTAATAACGTCTGTGAAAAGTACATCAATAAGAGAAGAGGCACTTAAAAAAATACATTTTAATTGGTATCACAAATGTAATATTCTAGAAGCTGAAGTCTAGATTATTCTACGCACTTTAAATATAAATAGGTTTTTGAGCTCTTTTACTTATTACACTGTATATATTAACATTATAATAATATAATAATATGATTACTAACAAAATTAATTTAAAATTGTAAAATAGAAAATGATCAGTAGATCAGTAGCTATTAAAATAGATATAAGATGTATTGTCAACATAATTTAGTAATAATAAAAAGCATTTAAAAATCAAAATTCTACGCACTTTCTGATTATATAACAGATTGCTTTTTATATATGTACATATGAACGTACATACTAGTGGTTTTACCCGGATTCTGCTGCTTAAACATGGCTAATCTTATAGTAAACATTTAATTAAATTTATTTGAATATTAATTTTTGTTTATTTTTATTAAATTTAACGTCACGGATTTTAAGAACCAAAACTTACACACACACACAGTCTCTTTCGAAATTATATATTAGATATATAACTTTATTTCAATAAGTGTACAATTCCTTTCCAAAGTCACCCGTTGAAATCAACGGGCACAACACTAGTTCATAATAAAAGCTAATTTCATCAAACTTTGCAAAAAAAAAAATTGTCCTGGAAATGATGTAAAAATGTAGAGGGTTGACTATTGGAAACTTTTATGAAATTTATTTATTTATTTTACAATTTTGCCATAGTAACATAATATAGTAGTTCCAAGTCATCACTAAAACCATAATAAGAAAAAACAAATACAATAATAGATGTATAAATTCAAACGAAATTTATACAAAGACAATATATGTATGTATGTATTGTATATTGTATGTGAACAATCCTATTCGTACTGTTTCAGCTAATTTCTGTAAAATTAATCAAACGCAAATTCCAATTTCGCCTCGTTTCCGTTTGATGTACATATGTACACACACATATGCTGCTTCTGCTAAGCATTTATTCTGTATTGACAGCGGTTTGTCAATTTAACAATGTGTTTTCAAACATAATAGAAGTTGACATCATGGCTGCGAAAATGCACATTCAAACGGTTATATTAATAGAATTTTCAAATTTTAAAACAATTGAATTTCACTCGCATTAATAAAAAATCAATAAAGTTCTGGCGCGTTCAACATACGAGTGCATATATACATATTTTCAAACAGTGCATTGCAGTGATTTAAAATGATTAAAACGCTGTGGAGACGACGAACGTGCGGGCATACAATTGATCTAATTCAGTATAGGTATTGTAAAATTTCAATTCAACTAAGTATTGTTATTGCCATCATCATTTGCACCCATCCACTATTCGATGAAGACGTCTACAAAGTTAAACGGATAAAATTGATATCGTAAAAAAATAAAAAATGTCTGTAACAAATTTCTTCACTTGCTCCATTATGTTAGCTACCCTAGTCATACATCTCACCTAAGGTTTATTTCAGAATTAGAAGCGCATACATTTCAAACCATTATGACTGCATCGGATTTTATACAGCATGAAGTGTAAAAAATCAACCATTTTCGTTTTACGGAAAATTGAATTTTCAATTAAAATTTTGTTCATTTGTTCAAATGCTCTCTCTCTCTCTCTCTCTCTTTCCATTCGTCTTTTAATTCCTGGATATATTGAAAACGTATCCATTAGGAATAATCAAAAAAGATATTCTGTATCATGGGGAATCCGTAAAAAATATTTAAAAAAATATTTGCACTGCCACCAGCCCCATTCAAGTTTATGAGGATGGAAAATTTTACCGATTCTTAGATTTAAGCTCTGTTAAATTTTATTTATTTGTTTGAAAATTTAAAATACATGGGTAAGGCGGAAAAACCGATAGACTGACGGGGTTTGACTTACATATATAATACCAAAAGATAAAAAAAACATATCTGGAACGGTAACATAATAACTAAAAGAAAATAAAAAATATAGAAAAGATATTGGAAATGAACAATTACAAAAATCCTTTTAGTAGTTAATTTCTTTTTAATCCACCTCATCTTCTAATATATTTTATATACATATATACAAATATACCAGGAAGGCTTAACAGGTAAACCCCAAATGCGCCTTCCTGGTCCACATAAATATTACATAGATACATGTACATAAATCTAAACAATATCTGACATCTATGGTCAGATATTACAAACATCGTATTAATACGATAAATAACGATGAATAACTTTCATGTAACAATACGAATTTTATATTCGATAAACAACCACAGAGACATCTATGGTGAGAAATATGGTGAAACCTAAGATATAACAATAACTAATGGTTCGCAACAGAAAATTGGGAAGGAAACGCCAATTTTACATGAATCGTTTCAATGAAAATCAGAAAAATTGGCAAATTCTGATAAGAAACGATCGACCTCGACAAACCAAGGTCTGGCCAACAACGAGACTTAGGGGGAATCGAACTCGTAACATCAAGTATGAAATAATTCAACATTCACCACTAGACCACGTTGCTGGTTATATGTATATGTAATTTAAAAAGAGACTTTGTATGTAACTATTGTTGGTTTGTAGAAAAAAACAAATGAATATTCAAATAAATTTAAATAAAATAAAGCTATTCAAATAAATTTAACAAAATGTTTAGTATTAGATTGGCCATGTTTAAGCGGCTTATATTGCAAATACCGAGCGAAGCCGGTTAAAAACACTAGTAATATACATACATACATATATGTCATTTCGAAAGAGACTTTGTATGTATGTAAATTTTGGTTCGTAGAATCTGTGACGTTAAATTTAATAAAAAACAAATAAAATAAAATTATTCAAATAAATTTAATAAAAAGTTTGCTATTAGATTAGCCATGTGTAAGCGGTTTATATTACAAATACCGAGCGAATCCGAGTAAAACCACTACTTATAAATATATGGAACAATTTTAAATTTAAAAAACCTCACATATGTAGGATGTTTCGTCATTTCATAGGTAAGAAAAAAACTGAAACTTTGTCCCTACAAAAATAAACGAGTAAAACTGAGCTTGAATTAAAAAATTTTCACACACTTGAATCTGGTGGCAGTGGAAATATATTTTTTAGAGTTTTTATACTTTTTTTGCGGAATCCCCATGATACAGAACATCTTTTCCACCTGTAGGTGTTTCCACATTCCACGATGTACCCCAGTGTACATTTATTGTAATCGATATCCGTTAATTTGAACAATATGTGTTTAAAAATAATATTTATTAAAAACTACTTTAGGAATGTGGCATAGCCGATGCACCAAAGGGGTCAATTATAATAAAAAAAATTCGGATATGACTAACCCACGACTTTATCTATGTATTTACTACTTCCTCTTACGAATTCCGACCAAAACCTTACATGTAGAATACAAATATAAATTTTCAGTTTGATACTTTCAGGGTTGTTGAAAAAGTCGTGTGGTCACAACATTTTTGACTTTTCTGAGAGGAAAAAATCCTACTTCGAGTTTATTAAATTTATTTATTTTCATCACATTGATACACGAATTATACTTGATATTTCTCGTGAAGAGCACATACGTATAAGGTGTCGAAAAAAATAGTGTGAGACAAATCGAACAATAGTAAACTGCCACTTCCGGTTTATGGATGCTCATCAAATTTTATATCTAACTACATAGGTATAAGGCTTAAACTTCTAGATATGAAATTTCAGTTCAATAAACTGAAAAGTTTCTGAGAAAAACATGAAAAGCTCGATTCTCTAGAATAAAAGTACTATTTTCGGTTGAGGTAAAAATATTAGGATATAAAATTTATAATTTCTATTACACGTAAAAAAAAATCATTTTCTGATTCAAAAATTTCAAATGTCTGATTCGGTTAGCGATTTGAGAGATAATTGAATCCCAAACTAAAAAAGAGGACTTCTATAAGGGGAGGTACCATTTCTGGTCAACTTAAAAATTTGAAAAAAAATTACGTCGTATCGATAAGAATTTTAGTAACCGATACTAAGTTTCAGTTCGATAGGACTGACGGTGTTCAAAAAATTCCCAAAATACACAAACACACACACACACACACACACACACACACACACACACACACACACACACACACACACACACACATTGTTTCTAGATCATGAAAACGTGATCAGAGATCGATTCTGAGTTCGAATCAGTCAAAATCTCGAGTTAGAATTTTATATAGATAGATAAAGTAAAAATATAAAATAACAATAAAAGTTAGAGGAAATAAAAAATAAACCGAAAAAGAAAAATTTCAAAAGCCCGTTTATATTTGGGAAATCAAGTCTGAGAGTATGACTTCTTTGATGAGTGTTTTTATTAAACGTTATGAGGTTAATCAAATGACAATTGCTGTGGTTATTTATAAACTTTGATTAAATCGCCTCTTATTCCTCTCGTCTCAATGTGGAGTGATTCATTCTTTTCAATGTCATATCATATCGTATGACAGTGATTTAAGTTCGGAAGGCATTTTTCAACAATCGAGGCTCCCAAATAGTATAAGCAAATGCCAATTAGGGTCTAGATTTAATAAATTTTGGCCCATAATATTATGATATTTAGTGCTGCTACATGTTCGCACGAAGATGGCGCAATGTATTCGAACCGGTTTAATTAATTATTGAAATGTTGTATGCGAAAATTTGATATTTTCCGTTGTGATTTTTGAATTCGGTGTGCGTCTCTGGTTTAGTGTGAAAGTTGTCGCATAGATGTCGGCGATTGTGACGATGCGCTTGCGTGTTTGGCAGTGGCGCGCGTTTTTGTTTTGTAGCGAACACGCGGTCAGTATCCACGCGGACTTACTCTCGCGAACAACTGCGCCGCGATCGGCTGCATTTTCGACTGCAACTGCAACTGCAACCGCCGCATACCGGAAACGATGATTGGAATATTTGCCGACGGCCTGTGAGAGCGCGGGAAGCCGAGTTCGCCGCTGTTTTTCCGACTTTTCCGGTGAGTTTGATGCACTTTTCAATTCGCGACTGACGTGTGCACTAGCTACCCTTTGAGTGCGGAACGATTAATTATTGATACACAATTAATCAACCGATTAATGTTAACTATTTTTTTATTGAACTGTATGATTTTTATATATTTGCTCAAATGTTGCAACAAAGTTTGTCTTGTTAAATTTGACTATCGTATATATATTTTTAATTATAAATTGCGAACTTTTAAAGCCGAAATCATTGTTAATTAAATTATAACTTATCAAACAAAAAAATAGATATGATGATACTTTTCCACATTAAATATTAAACTTATGTATGTACATAATACATGGTGATGTCACGTTTTTCCTGAAAAAAAATTACGTTTGAATTTTTTATTCTTTCATTTATTATTTGAATAAATTCGAAGTCTGTTCGTATTCTTATTTTTGAAAATAGTATCGATGCTGCGAGTTTTATTGAACAGGTACGTCCATTTATATATATGTATATATGTATGTATGGGTATCTACCTGCAAATTGACAGGTACGTCTCAGAGTGTCAATTAGCTCAGGTAGCCGCACTAAATAGTCAATAGAATTTCAGCCGTGAAAAAATATACTCATTTCAAAGCTATCTCTCTCTCCTCTTCCACGTAACCGTAGCAATTAAATCGTGCAAATACCTACTTTGTTTTTATTGAGTAAAATTTCCCAGAAAGGCGAAGCTTTTAACGGTCACTCGATTTCGAAGCACCTGAAGCTTTGCCATCGCAAGTGTCCACTTGAGTGGTCCTACCTGTCGTTAAATATTTTTTTAGGTGAAGATGTCTCTTTGTATTATGTATTACGTATCTCTGGAAATCTACAGGTACCTAGGTAGGTATCGTACGCTCTACCTGCCATTTGATTATTGCAATTGTTGCGTCGGGGTTATGAAATGGCGTTAAATAATACAATACAATATACGTTTTCAATTTGCATTTATATTTTTATGGCCGTATTGATTTTTTTGCCAAAAGTCAAACGTAACAAAGTCAATTTTATTGTGCTATTTTAGATTTTAGTATGTGTTAAGTTTCACGAACAATGGCCCGAAAGCGTTAAATCACAAGAACGAAAAGGCCGTATTGTAAAACACTCCCCCTCTAATCTAATGGATCGGAAAGGTGTCGTTTAAAGATCTTCAAACCGACGTGAATGAAATGTGTAATTATTATCTAGGGGGTGTTGTACGTATATATACCTACATACATATATATTATAATATATAACATTATTTACTTTGCGTTGAGGATGTTTTAAGTATGTAATTTTTAAATTTTTATATTGTATATAGGTACGTGTTGGTAATGACATGCCTTTCTTTGGATCAAATAAAATGCTTGAACAAAAATGACACCTATCTCTACCTTAGAAAGTATACGACGAGCGGAGATAATTTGATGATCACTTTTTAAGTGGAAGATCTTGATCACGTTCAAATTTAGTGCGTCCCTAAGGTCCCCGATGTCATTAAATTAACATTACGGGACACGTTCAAAGTATTCATTTTTATACTTATGTAGTACATGAAACGTGAAAGAATTAGTTCGAATTTAATTTTAGTGGGTATGAGTTATTGAAGATTTTTTTTTTCGTATACACGTGCTGTGTAGGCGATGTCGTTTGAAAAACTTTGGTACATGGGGTGGAATCTATTAACAGGTATCGCTTACCCGCGTCAACCTGTCGTGATTGAAACACCTTTTTTTTTGCAATGAATGTATACTTTCGCAATTACCTGTAAAAAGGATGCTTCTTATCTGTAAAGTAGTAGTAGGTGGGTGCATTGTTTTTTTTACGTTTTAAATGGAACTAATCTACACCGTTTCTATTTTTAGACCATAGATAGGTTTCTGTACAGTTATGATCAAAATTTATTTCATTTGGGTCTACTCCTTTCTACCGACTTGAAATTTCTCCGATTTCTCGACTTTTTCGGTGTACCCCATCATCGAGTTTGTATACTTATGTATATACATAGGTATATGTTACAGTTGAAGTGTATCTTCCAATTGAAATATATTTTGATTAATTGGAATATATTTCATCTAACCTGGTAGCAACTGCTGTTATAGTTGAAGTGTATTTTCAGTTGTAATATATTTTGACTAGTTGGAATATATTCCGTCTAACCCACGTAAGTTGATTCATGTGGCGAATTACATTCTAACTGGTCAAAATATATTACAACTTAAAATACAGTACAAATATAGGCATAAGTTGGTACCAGGTAGGATGGAGAGGTTAGGTTTTCGTGAAAACGTTACTCGACTAGAAAATTGAGTTGGAAAGTCACATTTTTCTTTTGAAAACATTCTTAGAGCTATCGTAATTTGTAATACTTATTGAATTCTGAAGCATTAGTAAAACCTTCAGAGCTGTCAAAACTCAACTGTTATATAACAACTGGGGCACATCGTTGAAAGTGTGTTTGCGCTTGTGGAGTTATAATTATATATACATATACTAGTTGAATTGTTTTCGAATAAGAATGACCCAAATGTCAGTTGGAATATATTACAACTGAAAATACATTTCGACTGTAACATATGTATATATGTACAAAACACATATACGAAAATGTTTTACATTGTGAAATTCGGTTCGGTGATTATTCCGCAAAAAGCGATCTCGCGCACGTCACTAAAATCTCGATCACGGAACGTCTGGTACTCAAAAACTCCATCAATCGAAAGCAACACACGCGAAATATTGTACTAACGAGAACTCGAGTGCCAGATATTCTGTATTCGCGATTCTTGTGGAAACGATTGTCTTGCGAAATACTCATTTTCTTAGATGAAACTAAACTATTAAAAAAATATAGTAAGAATTGATTTTTAAACGGTTTTTTTTATATTTTAATAGCTTAAAAGTCTATGAATTATCACAATATGTCTTATATTAAAGATATTACACACGTATATATACAAAAAAAAAACAACAAATTGTATACAATACACGGATTCCCAGTAGAACGGAGCGCAACGCACTGATTTCATTTGTATTATTAATAGGATGATGAATTTTTTGATTGAGGCGTCCTTGAATCTGGATAAATTTGTTCAATGAATATTTTATTCGAAGTTCGACTTTGTTTGTGATTAATTTTTAATCAGCTTATTTGTAATATACCATTTAAATTTTGCCTTGAAAGGAGTCGTCGTGCGTTTCAGCGAAGACTTGACGTAATCTTCGAATCGGTTTGAATCATCGCGTTGACGAATGAATTGGTGAAATGATTCGACTAGCTATCGGTTCAATTTCCAAGCGACACAGTAATTAATGGAAGGCGTGACAAAAAAAAAGAACAACACGCCGTCACTGACAGTCAACTGAGCATATCTAATCTATAATTTGGAAAGAGACTTTGTATGTATGTATGTATCCTTGGTCGTCGTCGTCGTCTTCGTCGTCCGTAGATCGGTGACGTCATCGAACACGTGATTCGATTTTTTTTTTTTTCGATCCATGGGCGCCGATTTTTTTTTTCGTTTCAATGGATTCACCCCCGCGGGGGCGCAAGGCGAGTAGCTTCATGGGGCCCCGCCAGGGGCGCCACAAGGGGCGCAGCCCCGTGGGGCTCAAAAGGGGGCGCCACAAGGGGCGCAGCCCAGTGGGGCCCCGAAGGGGGCCCGGGGGGCCCAGCCTCATGGGGCGCAGCCCCATGGGGCTCAAAAGGGGGCGCCACAAGGGGCGCAGCCCCGTGAAGCCCCGAAGGGGGCGCGGGGGGCCCAGCCTCATGGGGCGCAGCCCCATGGGGCTCAAAAGGGGGCGCCACAAGGGGCGCAGCCCCATGGGGCTCAAAAGGGGGCGCCACAAGGGGCGCAGCCCCGTGGGGCCCCGAAGGGGGCCCGGGGGGCCCAGCCTCATGGGGCGCAGCCCCATGGGGCTCAAAAGGGGGCGCCACAAGGGGCGCAGCCCCGTGGGGCCCCGAAGGGGGCCCGGGGGGCCCAGCCTCATGGGGCGCAGCCCCGTGGGGCCCCGAAGGGGGCCCGGGGGGCCCAGCCTCATGGGGCGCAGCCCCATGGGGCTCAAAAGGGGGCGCCACAAGGGGCGCAGCCCCATGGGGCTCAAAAGGGGGCGCCACAAGGGGCGCAGCCCCGTGGGGCCCCGAAGGGGGCCCGGGGGGCCCAGCCTCATGGGGCGCAGCCCCATGGGGCTCAAAAGGGGGCGCCACAAGGGGCGCAGCCCCGTGGGGCCCCGGGGGGGCCCAGCCTCATGGGGCGCAGCCCCATGGGGCTCAAAAGGGGGCGCCACATGGGGCGCAGCCCCATGGGGCTCAAAAGGGGGCGCCACAAGGGGCGCAGCCCCGTGGGGCCCCGAATGGGGGCCCGGGGGGCCCAGCCTCATGGGGCGCAGCCCCATGGGGCTCAAAAGGGGGCGCCACAAGGGGCGCAGCCCCGTGGGGCCCCGAAGGGGGCCCGGGGGGCCCAGCCTCATGGGGCGCAAGCCCTAATAGGCATTAACTAAGGGGGGCGAAGCCCTAGACGGCAATTAATCATGGGGGCGCGGAGGGGCGAAGCCCTAAAAGGCAACTGATCATGGGGGCGAAGCCTTAGACGGCATTTAATCATGGGGGCGCGGAGGGGCGAAGCCCTAAAAGGCATTAACTAAGGGGGGCGAAGCCCTAAACGGCAATTAATCTTGGGGGCGCGGGGGGCGAAGCCCTAAAAGGCAACTGATCATGGGGGCGAAGCCTTAGACGGCATTTAATCATGGGGGCGCGGAGGGGCGAAGCCCTAAAAGGCATTAACTAAGGGGGGCGAAGCCCTAAACGGCAATTAATCTTGGGGGCGCGGGGGGCGAAGCCCTAAAAGGCAACTGATCATGGGGGCGAAGCCTTAGACGGCATTTAATCATGGGGGCGCGGAGGGGCGAAGCCCTAAAAGGCATTAACTAAGGGGGGCGAAGCCCTAAACGGCAATTAATCTTGGGGGCGCGGGGGGCGAAGCCCTAAAAGGCAACTGATCATGGGGGCGAAGCCTTAGACGGCATTTAATCATGGGGGCGCGGAGGGGCGAAGCCCTAAAAGGCATTAACTAAGGGGGGCGAAGCCCTAAACGGCAATTAATCTTGGGGGCGCGGGGGGCGAAGCCCTAAAAGGCATTAAATAAGGGGGGCGAAGCCCTAGACGGCATTTAATCATGGGGGTGCGGAGGGGCGAAGCCCTAAAAGGCATTAACTAAGGGGGGCGAACCCCTAAACGGCAATTGCTCATGGGGCGTGGAGGGGCGAAGCCCTAGAAGGCAAAGGCTCAGGGGGGCGCCGAGGGCGAAGCCCTAGAAGGCAAAAAAAAAATTTGATTTTTTTTTTGATTTTTAAAAAAAAAATTTTTTAATTTTTTTTTTATTTTTTTTTAATTTTTTTTTTATTTTTTTTTTAATTTTTTTTTTTGATTTTTTTTTTATTTTTTTTTTATTTTTTTTTTTAATTTTTAAATTTTTTTTTAATTTTTTTTTTTTTTTAATTAAATTAGCTTAGTCATGTTTAAGCGGTTTATATTATAAACACTGAGCGAAGCCGGGTAATACAGCTAGTAATTAATAAACCGACGAAATCCTGCACCGTTCGTCGACTCGGAGATACAATTATGCCAGTGCGAGTACGCTGACCATAAATAAGTATGTGTATGTATATATTTTCGGAACAATATATCGCTGTCCCTTAGGTGTAGCGATTGTGCGTTAGCATTCGTCGTGTAATGTGACAAATCACTTTATTACGGGGCGGTAGAGGTTAGAGTGAGAGAGTTCGCGAACTTTTAAAAGGTTTACCAAACTTTCGGGGGTTTATACTTTTGACAATGGCTTCGCTAGAAGTTAGCGGTCGAAGTAGATTATCGCCATTAATTCACAACATACAAAACTTTGCTGGCAAAGCGCGTTACATACAAATTCATACACACAAGACGGGGGGGTGTGTGTAATAAGCGCGCGGTTTCGGCGATAAATAGCGTTACTCATGCATTCAGTTTCTTTTTAATGAGTTTAATGAGGAGGGAAATGCTTCAGTTGGAGTGGACAGCGGAGGGAGGCGACGAGACGGGAAGCGATTAATTGTCGCCGAGTTTTTAAAGATATGGTCTTGTTGATTGTTTGCTGGTACTTTATCTTGTCATGTCGCGTCGCCTTGCATGTATGTATGTAGTCTGATTTTTAAGATATTCATAAATCAATGTACCCTAGCATAGATTTTATAGGTTTTTTTTACGAGGTAAGCTACGTGACACGCCATTCGTTCAGTTGTTGGTGTGGTAGGTCTATGCGTCAATTGATAGGATGATAAGAATTGCCGTCATCGAAATATACTTGAGACTTGAGAGTATACTTGAGAAATAGACTTGAGAGTGATTAATATATTCTACTATATGCAGTGCTGTCATTCAGTGTATTACTAAACGTTTACGGATTACCTTTGTTCAAAATTTCAAATTTCTGTATGTCAAATGATTTTTAAACACTTTTTATTGTTCATGAATTATATTCACAATGAATCTTAGGGCTATTCGAATACATAGTTACTGATTCAATGATCATTAACTACATATTTTACACATTATTTTTCTTGTTAGTATTCAAATTCATTTTAATATAAGTGTATATATATGTACATACATACAGAGTGGTCACGGTTCGATTCCCACTAGTAGCTGCTGGCCAGAACTTGGCTTGTGACTCCAGGTCAATCGTTTTCTATTAGAGTTTGCCAATCTTCTTTACTATCTCTCTTGCGAATCTCAAGTTATTCAGGGTCTTGATGCTCGCCTCGATCTTCATAATAAAATGCTGCAAAAATTTCTCCATATATGTCGCCGTGGAAGATGGTTGTATTTATTATTTATTTATTTTTAATATACAAGTATACCAGTGTCTTTACAGGTCACCCCAATATGACACTGTGGCCAGACAATACATAAAAGATATAAACACAAAACAACAATAATAAAAAAAAAACAAATAAAGTGAATTTGAATTGTATAAATGAATTTGCATTGTATAAATGCTATAAATGAATTTGCATTGTATAAATGCTTGTTTTGATTGTATTTATCGTATTGTATCTGTATTAGTACGCTTTGGAGCGATCTGTAAATGCAGTATTCATGTTCGATTGAAATAAAATATGTTGCAGTCAGTGTTCACTTCGGTTCGTTCATGCACATGCTAGTTTGTTCATACATGAAGTATTGGTTTTAGTTTAAGTGTTTTTAAGAGTCAATAGCTATCTTCAAATAGACTCACTAGGTGTTGAATGAAACTTTTAGTTGTCAAAACTTTTGACCTATCAAAGCCTCTGAGATATGAAAATGCAATTATTCAAGATAAAAATTCTATGAGACATAAATTGGACGTTAATCGAAAAAAAACCATTAATATTTAGATATTATTATAATGGCAAAAAATTTCCGTAGAAAACATGTTGTTATAGAAATTGGATGCCAGAACTTATTATGCACATATTAAAGTAACCACATATTCGAATATTTAATCGATTTAAAATATTTAGATAAAGTTTCAGAAGGGTCAAAATTTTATTAAAATTATAACGAAATCCCAATCTGGTACAAATAATCGAATCGAATACGCCGTAGGTTAGAAAAAATTCGAATATTCAAATTTGGACCCTAGTACATACATATGTACATATGTATGTATTATATTTTATATTTACATATATGAAGTTTGGCGGCTCGTACATACATACATACATAACACGTATTGCATTACATTTCGTATGTTTACGTGATTGGATGATCAATAATGTTAATAATGTTTAATAGTATTCGATTACTAATGAACATACATATGTATGTATATATTACAAATATGTATCAGTGACTATATCTTTTAGATTTAGACGGTATGTATGTATTTAACCAGCAGAATAGACCAGTGGTTAGCATATAATGCTTTGAACAGAGTGGTCACGGGTTCAAATCCCACTGGTTTCTGCTGGCCAGACCTTGGATTTGTGACTCCAGGTCGATCGTTTCCTATCGGACTTTGCCAATTTATCTGATTTTTATTGAAACGGTTTCAACAAATTGGCCACCTTACCCATTTTCTAGCGAAATCTCGAGTTTTCAGCAATAGAATGCTGCAACTTTACAAATTTGACCATAAATGTCTTTGTGGATGTTAATTGATATGTATTTACTGAATTGTTTAAAATTCTGCATATTTACAAATTCGACCATTGATGTCTCTGTGGATATTGATTGATATGTATTATATTAATGTGCTTTGTATAATACTAATAATATTTGTATCAAATGTACAATGTTTTTGGCCAGGAAGGCGCATTGGGGCTATCTGTTAGGCTTCCTGGAATAAATTGAAGATAAAAAAATAAAAAAAATGTATGTATGTATGTTTATACATTTTTATGTCATCGCGATCCGAATTCATTCTTTACACGTACATTTCCATTTGTAACATTTCCTTTATGTTTTATGCAGCGTGTATATGTGTATCTAGGCAAATTCGAAGACGAATGATTTCGTATCGACATTTCGTGATTCCATTCGATCGTCCAAGATAGTAACTACGTACATACAGAGCGTATCCGTTATGAGGATCTTTCTCTCTATGTAAGGGTATCTCAAATCTCGTAATATGTAGATAGAGCAGGGCGCCCGCCAGCGACCAGATAGATAGATAATCATCTTTTCGGTTTCGTTTTGGATGTTTCCAATAAAGTTTTCGACCCAGACACGTCACAAGAATGAAACGAAATAAATAAATACGTACGTGCCGACTAAGAAACGAGCCGTGTTCCCATTTAAGGGAAAACTTTCGCGCTTTACTTTCTCTCCCATCCAACGCTGGGGGAGAGGGGGCGAGGCGAATTCTAAGCTCTAGATGGGGAGGGTAGACTAGTAGTTTAGTTTGGGGAGGGAAGTCGTAAACGATATGATTTATGAGTCGGGTAGGGGCTGAGCGAGAGAACTTGTTTGGAGGCCTGTATGCCGAACACAAGTAACTCTGCGAAATATTCTAAGCTTCGCGTAATTGGAGTCACATAGTTGGCGGTTCGTTGCCGTTTATATGTACCTTCCTCTCTCGTTTTCTCACATTATATATTATTGCCCGGGGCGAATTTCTGTGTTTTCAGTTTCCAGAACGTTTGCTAATCGTCGTCGCCACAGCGAACGGTCCGTTCGATCCGTCGATTTAGATAAAATTTAATTTTTCGCTTACCGGATATCGAATAAAGGAAACGGCGCGTGTCGATACGTTCGCGGGATACAGAGTAGATGCACGCAAGGGAAAAATTGAAATACGGCACGAAAATGAAAATTGATCGAAATTTTCCTACCCGGGCGATATTCGATACGCGCGAGAAGCGAAAAAAGCGATCGTAAAACACGTTTTTTTTTTTTTTTTTTAAAGAGTGACGAAAATTATGTTTACAGATATCGATTGATTTACATACGTACATTCATAGGTCGTGGGTCGCCTCGGAAAGAAATTGCCGGAAATGTCGCGAGATTGGTTCAAATTATTTGAACCGGTCGTGGTTTATTTTTAGCTATACTATTTTTCACTCCGTGAATTGACTGTGCGTATTTTGTGTTTACTTAGGTAATTTATTGAACGCAAAGCCCGGTTTACACGGTCTCGAATTTAGACGAGTTTTATATGCATATGTACGTGCGGTGTTAGTAATTACATTACCTTGTTTCTAGTTGATAGTGTTTCTGTTTATACATACATGTGAGTACGTGAGTACAACACTGTCGAAATTTGTGTGCGAATATGTTAAACGATGCTTTTAGCAGACGTGTAAAAATATGCGGGGGAAAAGTGTTGTCGCCTCGGTGTGCTTGTTTTATTTTTGCTACACTTTAACTTTAAGAGGTAAACTTGCAAGAAAAGTGACAAGTGGTAAAATAGTAATATAGTAAAAAATTACCTCTCGTGACGGCTTTGGGTCGTCAGAGTTTGCGAAATAATAAAACAAAAGGTTTAGTCCGATATGTGTGTAAGTGCGGTTACATTGAGAGGATAATAAAAGAAAGGGGAGGATTTGATAAATGCGCAATTGATAGTTTTGGTATAGGTTGAATTATTTCAGTGAATTTTTATCCG
Source organism: Arctopsyche grandis (assembly GCF_051622035.1). Taxonomy (NCBI): domain Eukaryota; kingdom Metazoa; phylum Arthropoda; class Insecta; order Trichoptera; family Hydropsychidae; genus Arctopsyche; species Arctopsyche grandis. The sequence goes on along the minus strand of NC_135361.1, from coordinate 16,078,785 downwards.
ATGTGATGTAACGAACGTCAAACGGTAATAATATCGGGATGGATTGTATTTTTGTTTCTGAATGGATATTAATTTTTGACTATTTAAGCGAGGGAGTAAGTCTAAATCGGAGCGAAACGAAACGCTTTGATTTGCGGCACGTGTTTTTTTTTAAGTTTAGCGCTTGCAAAAAAAACGTTGGTACGACAAATTATTACCATCGCGTCCCTTCGCAAACCTCACCCTCCTGGAATTTTTTCGGTGGTATGTTATCCTTATATTGACATAGGGTTGACAGCGATCGATAACGGTGATTCCCATATTTGAAGAAATGTTGGAAAAACTTGTCGAAATAATAAGATAGTGTGAATTAATAATATATATTAACACGTAATATTTTGATTGTTGATTGGTTTGTAAACTTTATTATATTAAAATGAAAAATGAATGAAGATACATATTTTGATTCAGATGAATCAGATTACAAGCAACAAAAACAATAAAAATTAGACCTGGAATAAAAAAGAGTTAGTGAATCTTCACTTGCATGTCAGGTTGAGTACAATCTTTATTTTTCGACATTTACAACTAAAATGTTTACATTTCTAATGTGTCTGGTGATCCACACTTTCGTTTCTACTTTATCTGCATATGTAGATACATATATTTATAGGAAGTATGGATGAAGTACATATTTAAATAATGGAAAAATTCTACTTTGACTGATTTTTTTTGACATACATTTTATGTATATGTCACAGTGAAGTTTCAGTGAAATCATATCTAATTACATTTTCACTGGGTATACTTATATTTTCGCTACGGAAATTGCATATCAACTGACCCCTATTGGTGAAATTATAATTTTTGACAGTTGGATGATATTGAAATGCCATTATTTTAAGATTATTTTGTGTGCGTCACCGACACGAATCGCGTCACCCCACGTCACAACCCCGCTCCTTTTCATCCCCTCTCCGATGCCAAACTCACGCTCACTCGTCATCCCCGCAACACCGCTCTTGTCCATTTCCACTATGTAGAGTGTAGCATTTCCGAGTGATCTCGGTAGAGAGGAGCATCTGTTTCGATTTGGCTCTTTTTAATGCCGCATGTGTGGGACTAGATGTGGAAGCAAACACGTCATAATATCGTAGCACCCAACACTTATTTATTTAAGGTTAGGTTAGGCTAGGTTAAGTTAGGGTTGGTTTTATTTATTTAAGGTTAAGTTAGCGTTGGTAGTTCGACGTGCACTATCGCATGGTGCATTAGCACTCGAATTACAAATTCACTGACATTGAGAAGAGACTTTGTAATTCTATTGATACATTTATCCGTACTCACTGCTTGAGTCAGTGAAATTATAATCTCACTAGTGAAATTATAATCTCACTAGTGAAATTATTATCTCACTAGTGAAATTATAATCTCACTAGTGAAATTATAATTTCACTGAAACATATGTATATGTATATAATATGTGTATTGTACTTCGTCACAAGTGTTGCTTCCATGTGGTCAGGGCTTAACGTTTGCGTTTCAGTGATTTATTTACGCGTATGAAATATCGATTCGATAAAGTTGTTTCGAGGCAGGTCACGATGACAAATGGAATTTTGAAATTGTAACGATTACAATGGTGTTAAGTCGGTAACGATCCCATAGAGTGGGATTCGTTTTTTATGTGACCCTTGAGGATTGTAATCAAAGCTATCGTGATCATCTCTCGCGCTCGCGCCTGACACATACAAACAGTTCGATTTTAAATTTATTTCGGACCATATTTTATTTTATTTCGCAATGTGGATTCGGCCGCGTGCGAATCTGTACATCTTTCGCATGATAATAAATTCGATTCGGATTTATTGTGCGAGTGGTAATTCCCGAGGGGAGGGATTTTGTACATTATAACTGTGTCGAAGCTTAATTACTCATAGTTCAGCCAGGGTTAATATTGTCGAATTAGTATTAATATATGTACGTACATACTATATGATATATAATACATTTAAATTTCGTCGATGTCCGTCTCTGTATGGTGCAAGTTATAATACGTATATTATATATTGATCTGAAGGTATATATGTATGTACAATATGTAAGTGTATCGTATATATATCGTATATATCGTATAGATACGAAATCGCTAATTCTGACGTTAGCTATGCCATATAAAACGTTTCCTAGAAAAAGGGTACGCCTAAAATATTTATAAATCTAAAAAGGAAGCGTGTACTATCCTTGGTATTATATTATGAATTTTCCATATTTTTGTAGCATCCCGCGAGGGTTAGAATCATGGACGTTTTACATAAAACAGATCCTGTACTTTCAAATGAAAAATACGCATGGAAAAGTACGTGTATGAAGTGAAATTTCTTTTGACGACTTTTAAATATACATAATGTAAATAAAATCGGATATATGTAATATAAATCGGGATCGGGAATCGGAACTGAAATCGGAATCGAGAATCGGAACTAAAATTGGAATCGGAAATCGGAATTGATATCGGAATTCGGAATCAGAATTGAAATCGGAATCGAAATTTAAATCATTGGTCATATTTTACGTATATATATATGTATGTATATATATGTATGTATATATATGTATGTATATAGACGTGACAAATTGACATTTGTCACGTCTCTCTTCATTCACTGCCCCACTTCCTAAGTTATGGAGGTCGCGACCATTTAGAAAGGTTGAGTTAGTGTTTTTAATTATGATTTTATTATGATTTCATGTTTTATTTAGTTATCTTTTCCTTGTGTAATTTGTATATTTGTTTATTTAACTTATATTTTTTCCTTTTGTACATTTTAATCTTTTTAGCACACTCGTCGCTAAAGAGCAATCTGTTAGACGAGTGTGCTTGATTAATTGATTTTGTAAAATAAAATAAAAAATAAAAATAAAATATATTTCTTCACATATGAACACATTCGTGAAAATGGTTTTAGTCGAGAAGTGAATGCAAATATTTGGTCATGTGTTTGATTCGCAATCGTGGTCGTAATTTTATTCAGATTCCTTTAAAATATAATTAATTTAGTATATATTTAATTGTTTAATATGAAAAAAAAGAGTTCGAAACCTCGCTAAATAAAATTATTATTATATAAAATTTAATTGTTCAATTATATCGGGTACAACCGATAATTTTATTTTAATCCATGTATCAATTCCTTTCCATCCGATGAAATCAACGGGCACAAAACTAGTTTATATATATATATATATATATATATATATATATATATATATATATATATATATATATATATATATATATATATATATATATATATATATATATATATATATATATATATATATATATATATATATATATGTAGGTAAAATTGATCATTTTAAATGAGACCGTGTGTTCATGGACTTTTCTAGAGATTTTTTCGTTGAAAAAAAAAGCATCCCTTTTCGGATCAACCCAACGTTGTATAATCTTGTTATCTATAGTTGTGTATTTTAAAATTGCTAACGCCACCGAAGCCGGTTTATAGATACTTTGTAGCCTTGTTTACTTCTCATCAAACGCACATAGCTCGAAACCCTTATCTCCTTGCGTAACACCCGTCCAAAAGAGACATCTCAATTTAGCTTACCTAAGCGTTTTTTGCTGTTCTCCCTTCGCTAATTGAAATTTATAGTAAAAATTTCTTTTTACGAAAATCAATCACTGGAAAATTTATTTTATTCAGTTAAAACTTTTTCTACCATGTTTTTTTGTGCGTACCTACATATATTTTGAATAATGGAAAACGTTTCTGCTGAGTAAAATATTTACATGATAATATTGCGTGTGTGTATTCAAAATTGATAGCATTGAAATACGAACGCTTGTTTTGAACTAATTCATAATTTATGATGTACATGTTCATGTGTGGCAATATTGCGCGATGTATATAATCCGAGTCTGATGAATATTCTTTGATTAAGAATTTTCGAGATGAATTAATTTATGCGGCACCATAAACATGTGGGTTGATATACATACATACATAGACATGTACGCATGTACATACCTACATATACATATGTATGAACAAAATATCCAATTTATTTTTTCGATTTAAATTTTATTATATAATTCTTTCGACGAATTTTACGAGAAAATTTCGTCGAAGTAAATTAGGTCATATAATTCTTATATACGAGCTTCAAATGAGACTCAATCAGCAATTTTCTTCGTAGGGGAAAATGACGCGGGAAAAGTTAGCGATTCCTTTGGGGCTATATAATAACCGTAGAAAACCGCGTTACTATGTTCGATTAACCTCGACCCCTTAACTGAAAACTTTTCTTTTGAGATCAACACCCACCAAAAATAATAATATTACTTTTTATATTACAATCTGTATGTGGGTATACATATATGTATACGCCGAGATTCTAGAAGCATCCAATGCCGTTATATTTGTAAGTGACGTAAGTCCACTTTTCTTCATTTCGAGAAATATCTCGAATATACATATATATGTATAATATAATATATGTACATATATTTAAAAAATTTTAAGCCAAACTGAAAAAGGCTTTTTGGAACTGAAATTTGGACTTCCGCTACTTTTAAATATAGCAACTCATATGTAGATATATTCACATTGCAGTTGAGTCAAATGTTTTTATACCAAAATACAAATTATTTTTGTATATTTGGACGTTTATATACATTTTTTCATCATATGTGCCATGACAGGAATTACCCCAAGGCGACACATATGGTTAGACTATTTTTTTGTACATCTGTAAGTACTGTAAGGTAAAGATCACCTCATCACGCGTTCGCGCCATAAAAGGTTTCATACAACAGCCAATGAGGTGTCGTGATCCATCGACTAGTGTGCGGAGAGTACCCGATGGGCATAAATATTAGGTAGTTTTGGTCCATGCGTCATTCGGAGCTGACGGGTCGACGGATCAAGAACAATAAACTACACCTACCACTACTGTGCGTCTTCCACTCTGACCTTCACACATTTTTTGACACCCTATCAGGTGCCCGTTATGAGAAGAAGAGTCTGTATGCGTTTGAGCATTACATTATTGTTCATTATAAATGAGGATTTTAAAACGTCTAACTTTATTTTAATGCATGTATCAATCCCTTTCCGAAATCACCCGTTATAATATCAACGGGAACAACACTTGTGATATATTTTTTGATTTTTAAATGCTTTTTATTATTACGAAATTATGTTCACAATACATCTTATATCTATTTTAATAGCTACTGATCTACTGACCATTTTCTATTTTACAATTTAATTTAATTTGGTTAGTAATCATAGTATTATATTATTCTAATGTTAATATATACAGTGTAATAAGAAAAAGAGCTCAAAAACCTATTTATATTTAAAGTGCGTAGAATAATCTAGACTTCAGCTTCTAGAATATTACATTTGTGATACCAATTAAAATGTATTTTTTTAAGTGCCTCTTCTCTTATTGATGTACTTTTCACAGACGTTATTACGCACGAAAGTACATATTTATTTTTTATATGTTTTCTTCGATGAAGTGTTGTTTGAATTCGATATAAAATTCTATAAATACAACCATGATGGCTTTATTTGTAGAAGTATTCTCAAACCTACGCATTTAATACGTTTAAAAAATATATTTATGTAGTTTCAAATATTACAAATTGATTTTGATTTTTAATAAAGCTCAAATGTTTAATTCAAATTGATTATATCTACATATGTACATATGTATGTACCATGGTGCGGCAAAAATTATCCCTTTGAGGACGTGTTTGATAGGTTTACTGACAATGACTTCACTAACGTAAGGTAATCTATAGGCGAGCGCGCGTAATAATGCACCGTTCATCCATTTTAAATGATGAATGAATGTGTGTGGGTGTATGTGTTACCCGTCGCTCGGCCTGACGTCGCATATGCCTATCGTCACTCGGCCTAACATCACATTACGCGTCACCCCCCCCCCCCTACTTCCCCGCGTCTCCTCGACCACTTCACTCTGATTAGCTGTGTGTTGACGGTCTGGCACAAACACTGAGTAAAACTGTCAAAATAAGAATACATTAATTAGTATGTATATACATATGTACATATGAATGTATGTACATAAAACGCCCAGACAGCTTAAACTAGAGTTTCCAACGATTCTGTGATATTTTAACACTTCTATTTTACTATGTTACATTTTCCCGAAATCCCCTTTGAATGAATTTAAATTAAACAGTTTATTGAGAAAAATGGCCGAAAAATTCTAAGCCGTAACGACAGCACGCTTTTATAGAGCTCAAAAACCTATTTACAATCCTTATAACACTTGTGATATATAAAAACAGACGAACGTATAGAAAGTTGTATGCTAGGAAGAATTGGTTGGTAGATAGACAACGAGAACTTTGGAGGATGCATGAATGAAAACGTGTGAATTGGAAATACTTTTTTCCAACAGAATTTTTTATTGAGATCTTAACCAAATACGCATGTTTTATACATGAATCATAAGACGAAATCGTTCATATAATATATTGTGTTTCCAAGTGTGATGTGTGTATGTACATAGGTTGTAACCTTTTGGGTACACGTCTCGTTTACATACATATATATATATATATATATATATATATATATATATATATATATATATATATATATATATATATATATATATATATATATATATATATATGTATGTAGTTTGCAATCTAATCACTAACTGCGTTATCGTGCAAATTATTAACGCATTAAATTCTGGATGTATGTATGTACATATGTATATATAAGTTTTGTCGTATAATTACAATATTGACTCACCTTTGAGGTATATAAATATACATACAAGGGTCATTATTCGGTACTGAGTTTTTTTTCATTAGCCATTGTCGACTAGAAAGAGAAAGGAGCGAAAGAGAAAAAAAACATAAAGGTAATGAAAGGATCGTGCGGTATCCTTGGTCTCTGATTCGAATCAGTGCTCACAAATGAAAGATAAGATTGGTCTCCGAAGTGCCATACGGGCTGAAATAGCATGACCGGTCAGTCAATTACACGGACCGACGGCTAAAAGGGATCTCCTGAAAGGAAATAAAATGAAGGAGAGGCGCGCAAAAGAAATAGAAGCTTTTTTTCCCCGGCGCTCTCCGCCTCCCATCTCCCGCCCATTGTGCATGCGTTCGATCAATTTTCATTTGAATATCGCGTAGAGGAGATTTACCGAACGATATCCGTTCGAATTTATTTTCGTACACTATACAATGAGTCGGATAAATAATTTTTTTCGTCTTTTGAATTTCGGCGCAGCGGTAGTAGTGATTCGTTAAGTTTTGCTCTTCGCGTGAATCTTTTGTGAGTGAAAATTGTTATTTTTCTTTGTATTAGTGTTGTTGAGAGGTGCCGGCGAATAAATAATGACCGCCTGCTGCCGTTTTCGATTATAATCAATTATTGAGATGGGATGCTTAAAATGATAGTGTCTCCTCCCCCATCTCCCAAACCTATTGCCCTTTCGAGTTGAACTTTTGAGTCACCGACTTGTATTATTTCGTACTTAAACTATTAAATCCAGCTTTTATTTTCTTTATTTTACATGTCGAGAAACACTTTTATTACGGAATTTTGTATAACGCAAGTAATATAATAATATGCTTTCTTGAAAATTGGATATAAAAATGTAACTCGGCAAATATCGATTAAACGGAAGTGGGCTTTGGATTATATAATTGTCCATGAAATTTACACCCGTCTATCGATTTCCACACGTTTTTACAAATTGAAAATTTTCCGCTTAAATTGAGAAACGAGTGTGAAACATGTAGGTATTATAATTTTATTTATTTATTAATCCAAGAATATTTGAGAAAGGTGGTATAGCCGATGGAAACAAGGGGTTTGTTAATACATAAATTTATAGTACAGAAATATAATGAACTAAAAATAGAGGAAAATACAATAATAAAAAATAATCGTAATTGAAACGTAAAGGAGGTTTGTACAAAAATAGAAAATATAAACGACAAACTGGAAAATAGAAGAAAAACCCATTTATTTTAGGGGACCATCAAGTTTATCTGTATAAAGAGGCTTAAGCTATTAGAAGTAACTAATTCATTGAATATACTATTCCAAATTTTAGCCACTCTATTTAATAAGAAGGATTCTCTTATTAATTTGAAGTAATATGATTTTTGGTTGTGTGATTCCAAAACGACTCTAAACTATCATAGTCTGATATAGCTTTCAGATTAGTGTTATCATAGGACAATTCTAATGATTATTTGAAAAATAAAATTAATTCCAGATCGCGGGGTCAAACATGGCCCGACCGCTCTATTGCTCCACTACGTAGCCCAATGCTCCACGGGGACGGACAAAGGAAGCGTTCTAAATTTAATATATATGTAATTTATAATATTCAAAGTTGCGAGGTCAATGACCGGGGGTTTGTTTATACATAATTGTTGACCAGCAGCGTGGCTCGGTCGTTAAGCTTCTGCTTAACACTGAGAGGCGCCGAGTTCGATCCCTTGAGCTGACCTCGATTGAAAAGATTTTTTCTGAGTATATCTGTAATGCTGCTGGTCAGACCAGGATTTGTGACTCCTGGTTGATTGTTTCCTATCAGAGTTTGCCAATTTTCTCTGATTTCATTGTTGAAACGATTCCCGATTAAAATTGGCTAAAAATCCTTCCTACCCACTATGTCACCACTATTTGAGTATGATTAATGTAAATATTCAATAAAAATGTATGTACAATTCATAGATGTCTCGTTAATTGTCGAGTTTAAGTCAGTGTCTCGTAATTTAGCGACTTATATAATAAAAAAATGCTGTATTGTTTGTAATTTGGCCAGGAAGGCGCATTGGGGTTTACCTGTAATGCCTTCCTGGTATGAAATAAAAAAAAAATAAAATAAAATAAAATAAAATAAAAAATAATTGTAGTTATTAGGTTTTGTAAACTAAACATACAAAGCTCATAGACCGTTTTCCTTACGAGGTTTTGAACATTTCTTTTTTCATATTATCCGATTCCCGAATCCGATTTCGACTTCGATTTTGACTTCGGGTTTTATAATTTTATTATTATTTTTTCATGCATAATTTAATTGACATGACCGATTCCCGATTTATGTTTCAGTTCCGATTCCGATTAATTATTACTATTCATATTGTAACTTTATTTTAAATAATGTATCAATCGGAAAGCACCCGTTGAAATTTCAACGGGCATAAAACTAGCAATAGATAAAGAAGGAAAATTTGCATACTATTGTTATGTTATAAGCTTGTGGGCTTAGGGTAAAAGTTAGCCACATTCATCTTCATATTAATGTTGACTAATCCATTATGTATGTACATATGTACAACAAAAGGTGATGATTGTTTTAATCAGAAAAACTACATGATTAATTACATCGCAACGTTTTATGAATATGTTGCGGTTTTTGTGGTACAATACAATTTCAAAGAGATACCATTCACGATTCTTGAATGAATTATTCATGTGACCGCAAACCAAATAACTTTAAATTCATATTATGTATAAGTTATTATACATACATCAGTGTTAAGCGATTAGCCTAACCATCACAACGTGAGTACCTCATTTGCATATGCGTATTAACTAATATTATATATATATATATATATATATATATACAAAATTGTTTATCTAAAGTAAATGTGACGTGGAGTGTAATTGTGCCCGCCCAGTAGCGCATCATCTCTAATCTTTTCAATTGATCAATTCATATTACCAATGCCACCATTCAATGGATGCACGCCGAGTACTGGTCGAAGAATTTAGAATATTTCGTTTGATTGAACGGTCGATGCTGTTGATGTATTCGGTTTTATTTCGTAGGAGATACGTCTCAATGTTGCCGTCGGTATTGAACGGTAGTAGTTTTGGAACACGTGTCGTTGTCGGTCTCGAATTGAACGATTCGAGAGACGTTTTCTTCATACACGCTTTTACATGGTTTAAAGTGAGATTGATAACGAGTGCCAGACACAATGGCAAGAACGGTAAATTTATGGTCCGGTCCTGTCTCGAACAATGTCCGGACTGGAATCTTTTGCATCACGACTCGTATTGCTTATAGCGTGGACATGACGTAACCCTAACATACATACAATGTGTGTACATATGATATTACAGATAGGCTCTGTCTGGGGCATACTATGTACATACCTCTTGTAATTTATTTAACCTTCTCAATCTTCTGTGGGAATGTTCCGGGTGGTGAAAAATAGCGGTTGTCTTCACAATTTTCAATTGTTAAAAATTTTACAGAACGGCGGTCATTTTTTATTCGATTTGTCTGAAAGAATCAACGTTTCTTCCAATCAACGAATCAAGGCCTCGTGTAATGATTCGTGGACAATGTGTACCCGTCAAATTGTAAATAATTGTATGTACGCACATCGACCTTTGTTCATCGTTCGTGCAATGTAATTTGCGTCAAATTATGCTCAAAATTGTGTTGCAAATTTTTCCTAATTATTATTATCAAATTATCTGACGTGTATTCGGGGTGCAGAGTTGGTTTATGTAAAATCCATTATTATTTAAATTACTGCTGTCAAAGCTAACAAAACAATATTTTTCGCTTTTAATATTGATTACTCGCTCTGATCATTTGAACCAGAGTTGGGGATATTTTTACAAAAATTATGAATTTAAATTATAAAGGTATCTAGTTATACTTAAAATCGTTGAATTACACGTATTTTGATGAGTTGGGGACAAAATAGATTGTTTCCCCTGTGATGTCATATTTTGTTAATTTTTTTAATAAAATGCGTATGAAATTCATACAAATACACTATGAATAAGCTTACTTCTTATTTATACATACATACTTTGATAACTAAAAATTCAATACATTGGTTTACACGTCGGTTTTTAATTATTTTTAATACTAACAATTTTATTCGTTGGAAAAACATATAGATCTTACTAAAATTGTTGAAGTTAGGAGTCGGAGTTTGCAGTCGGTACATTTTTAACGACTCCACAACCCTGATTTGAACTATAAAATTTCAATATACAAGTTTTAGTTATGCGAGATATTTATTTCTTTTGTACACCGTAATTGGCAATTGTGACCAGGAAGACATTTAATGGCTTCTATCATTTTGCAAGTTCATAATTTAAGAAAAATATTAAATTTTCCCTATATTTGTACGAAATAATTTTTTTCACGCCTTTATCAGTAACTTTTTATTTTTTATAAAATTTGGCAAAAAAGCTATCAGTATTTAAGTGAAATTAAAAAATATATCTTTAAAATCTCATTAAAAGTAATAAGTATTTGCGTACTTAACGAAAGATGATCCAATATTTATTTAGAGTTACTCAAGATAAGTTGAAAGAGTCTCAACTCAAATCTCTGTTCATTTGTTTAGTTACTTTTCAACAGATTGTATCAAATGACAAATAATTATTTTAATACTTTTATTTAGTTTGTTTGCTCAGCCTTTTCATAGATATGAAAAATAATTTTGATAAAGATAGAATATTTGATGTTTGTTATTTTAAATGGAACGATTTTGAAAATTCAGTCAAAATAAATTACAACAGGAATTATAAAAATTGAAAGGAATGAATCGAGAATAATCTCATTTGAACTTTAAATACAATTTTCCGTTTATACATACATACATATGTATGTATTAAATACATATTCCGAAAGTCTATACTTGATACTATAAAATATGAATACGAACGTGAAAAAGGCGTAAATATAATAATTTTCATATTTATTAAGGTACGCGTATATGAGATCTTTTGTTTTATACCTAACTTGTAGATATTGGATTTGTTTCAGAACCTTTTTTGTTCAGTATAGAAACGTGTCCTTTACGATCTTATATTATTTTTACAACAGTTTCCGTAGTGGGATAAGATCAGTTTTGCGCGTATTGAATCTGCGAATGCCTCGCAGCACTGTTCTTTCTTTATATGTCTGTATACACATGTAATATTATATTATACCTATAAAATCTCGTCGTATAATAAGATATGTACACATACATATATGTATGTATATACAAAAAATAAAATTGACTGTAAACGTTGATTGAAGTATTTGACCATTTTATACGTATTTATGTATATTTGTTTAAATTGTAAACTGGTTATACTTATTTCTTTGAAAGGGAACCGTTTTCACGATAAGGTTAATTGCAGGCTCTTAGGAACAACCTTTAAAGAGAATATTTAATGTAAACATCTCAAGAGGATTTTAAAGAACCATCGTTAGCATTCATTAACCTTTTGAGTAGTGAGTTAATTTTTACATGAGAAACGTCTCAGGAGTGAGTTTTTTTTTTTCAATTAGAAGATTTTAATTATATTTAATGTATGACATATAATCAACTTTAAATTAAATTTTAAAAATTCAGTTGTTCTCAACCTTTTTTAAGAAGTTCTGTGGTCCTCAACTTTTTTTATTGACATATCGAAAAACTTATTCTGGATTTATTTATAATATATTATACCAACTAGATTACAATTAATTTTAATTCTTATTATAATGAGATTATAATAAAAAATAAAAGTTCAGTGGTTTTCAACTTTTTTAGACGGTTTTGTGGTTCTCAACTTTTTATTTTTATCTTATAATGAATTTATTTAATATATATTTCATAAAATACAACATTTCTTCTGATTGGATTACAGAAAAAGAAATCAGTGGTTTTCAACTTTTTTTTTATTTTTATCTTGAAAAACTTATCTACATAGAATTTATTTATGATATATTTTATAAACTAAAACATAATTTTATTGTAATAGTTAGATTACAATCAAAGGTAAACATTTAGTGATTCTCAACTTTTTTTTTTATCTGAAAAACAGATTTTTATAAAAAGATATTTTACAAACTATAACTCAATTCTTACGGTTGATCATAGCAAAAAATTATATAGGTACAAAAAATAAAATAATATAGGTACATATGTAGCTTATTTATAATATCTTAGGAACAAAAAAATTTTCCAATAATTCTTGGTCTACTCAGTAGAATCTACTGCCACTGATTATCCGTGTTATAATATAGATATGTACATAGGTGGGGTTTGGTGACTATTCAATCACGGAGTCTTGAACGGGAACGAATCTGCAAATTTTTTATAACTTTAGTATTGAAAAGTTTGAAAATATGTAAGATAAGTTGATATAAAACTTACGTCAAAATTAATAATTTTTTCTCGTGTGGTAATCTTCAAAACAAGGATGTACACATAATGCAACATCACATGGAAGACACATCCATCGTGTGTCCTTTCTTGTTTTTGGGCGTCTTACGGAATGACTACACACGTGACATGCTCTCTGCGTTCTTGATCCTTGGGCAGCTGTTTCAGGCACTGGATGTGGAAAATGTCTAGCCGTAAGTCTCACAGGATTGTCTTGAGGTTTTCTACCTCCGGAAGGAGATGGTCTCACCTTATGATAGTTTTCTACTATTTGTTTTATTATATTTAGCCGAAAGTCGCTGAATTGAGGTTTCTCGCCTGTCTTTACTAAATATAAATTGTAGGCATTCAGGGTGGACACATCAATCAACCGGAAAAAAATCTTTTTGTACCATTTCAATGTTTTTCTGGAGGTATCCATGAAACTAATCATCATATCTGATTTATCGACAGTGCCCATATTCAAATTATACTCCACTACGGCTTCAGGTTTGTTGATATTTTCACCTGTCGTGTAATTGATTGCATCTGTTTCAACCATTTTCTTTTCATGAATATTTGTGAGCATGTGAACCTCCCGTTTGTCAATCCATTTTATTGCCAATAAATTGTTACAATGTAGAAATTCCACATACCCACGTTTATGTTTTCCTGCGGGAAATTTTGGAAATCCTTTCCTATTGCATCGTATGGTACCGCATGCATGGGTTTTATTTTCGTATAAATATTCAAAAAGTGCCGGACTGGAATACCAGTTGTCAATATACAATCTATGTCCATTTCCCAAGTAATCTTTTACCATTGTTTTCACAACAGACCCAGATACTCCAAGATCTGGGTCTGTTTCTATTTCTGTTTGTTTGCCGGTGTACACAATGATGTCCAAAACCCTGTTTCCACATCACAACAGACAAACAGCTTTATTCCAAAGCGATGTCGCTTGTTGGGAATGTAGATTCTAAATGATAACCGTCCTTTCCAAAGCAACAGACTTTCGTCTATGCATATGTTTTGGAAAGGATAAAATATCTCTTTATACGATCTTTTGATTGGATCCAATAATGGCCGGATTTTCCATAGTCTGTCGTTATTACGAACGGTGTTGTCTGTGAAATGAAGCGCTCGTAATAAAAGAAAAAATCGATCCTGTGAAAACAGAACACGGAAGAACGGAGTCGCAATGATTGGATTTGTGGACCAATAGTCCTTCATGGAATTTTTTCCAACTAGACTAGTCAACATAATTGTACCCAAAAATACATACATCTCCGAAACATTTGTATCAACCCATTTTTTTAGCTTCGACTTTTCACTTAGATTTCTACTGATTTGAGCGGCGTATCTATTTGTTTCTTTGACTATTGTGTTCATTGCATTGGCATTGAAATACAGTTGGAAAAAATCAAGTTCTGTCTGCATGCGATATCCTGGCTGAATTCCGGATAATGCATTATCGAATGGGTGTATTTGAGGAGTAAAGTCGCCATCTTCCCATTTTCTCTCGTCATTCCGACTGCGTTTGGGTGGTTGTGGTTGTTCGTCATCATCAGTATCTTCTTCGTCTGAAGAATTATTCAATTGGAGAATTAAGTCATCCAAGTTATCCACCATATCCTCATCTTCACTGTCAAAAAAAAAATTGTCTATTTCTTGATCATTTGATCTTTGAGACATTTTGAATTTAAAACGAGCAGATCACAATTTTTATTTACACTTGATCACAAAAAATATTATAATGCACTTCACAAAAAAAGTTTTTATGTACCGAGTCGACAAGACGCGAATGCGTTCGATAACGCTAATTGGATAACGCATCCAATATAAAACCGAGATCCGATTCTAGTGTATGTTCGGAATCAACTGACTCGAAAAATCTTGTCGAACACTCTTATTTTGTGGGAAGTTGTAAAATTGACATATTTCGCTCGATTATATGATTGATTTGTGGCCCGATGGCGACCCTTTGGACAAAGTTTCCCTTGCATTCCGGACAATTCTCTCGAAAATAAATAAAATTCTAATTTCACGCTAAATTATTTTTATTAGGGTCAAATGAAATAATGTTAGTCAGAGATGTCGATGTTATTCGTTCGGAACATATTTTATAGTGTTTACATGTGGAAAATATTACTTTAGAACAAAAAGTTGTCGTCATGTTCAGTCATCAAAATTTAACTGGCTTTCACGCCTCGTTAAATTTGGTTTCTTTATTCGAATACAAAAATATATATTCACAAGAGTGAAAGAGAAACCTCAGCAACACTTGAAAAAAAACGAGATGCAAATATGTCGAACAATGAGAGAGGTAGAGTATTTTGAGTGATTGAACGTGTCAAATCGTACAAGTACGGCCGTACTCTGGCGGGGCCATTTTTTTTGCCACGTACCCGTACGGCCGTACTCCTCAAAGGGTTAAAGGCGTCCTAATTCTGAATCGCTAATAAAACGATTTAAATCTTAAATCCTCTGTTAATTTTAGGGTTAAAAAATTAAAACGGTCTTACGTTTAGAATTCCGATTTTTTCAAATTAAGTTCTTTTTACTAATGTAGATATTGTACAGTAATATTTTTATTTGTAGAATACAGGAAGTAAAAATCGATTTTTAATATAATACATATTACAATATAAGTTTTTTTGATTAAATCAAAAGTCACGCGGTTTTTCAATCTATACAGATCCATTAAAAGAAAAATCTCTGTGGCAGCTACTGGATAGAAAAGTATAAAGTTGATTGCGAGTACCATACCATAATGACTGGGTCACGGGAAGTAACTTGGTAGCAAAGTTTGGACACGATTGATCGAATGTTATAGAAATGTATAAAAACTTTAAAGATATTGTTCTATACATACATAAAAACATATTTCAAAGTGGCATAAGTCTACATTTCTTCATTTCGCAAAACATTAAATACTGTAATACGTTTATTTTGCTTTATCGAGATTCTGGACATATCAAATTTAAATAAGTGATAGCAATGTTTGAATGAAGTCAAACAGAAATAGTGTTTTGCAACTGAAAATTGGACTTCCGCCACTTTCAAATGTAACGGCTTATATACGTATTGACGATTAATTTCTGCCCATTTCACATTTTTTTACATTTCGACTTTCGGTTGTGCTATTTGTGAGATGAATGTTCCATCATTTTTATATGACATTATGAGTACCAACGTACCTGTGTCATGTTTGGTTCCGATTATTCAAACAGTGAACAAAACAAATTTACGAGAAAAAGACACATAACACTAACACAGCGTGGATTAATTAATCACACGATATTGCGTATACCTGTCCGAAATTCTTTTCTCACAATAAAAGTAACCGTAGAAGTTATATGTATGTATGTATGTACATACATACGTAATGCGGGATCAAAATGGTGAGATACACGTTTTGAGATACGCGGTTTGAACGGTCACGCGTTCGTTCGTATCAATGTCAATTAATAATAAATATGAGACGGTAACAAAGGAAACTTTCATACATTCGGCATGGAAGATTATACGGGACTATTGTGGTGGGCAAGAGCGTGTTCGTTCGCAGTAACGAATGGACCGATGGAAATGTATCGATGCAGGTACATATGTACATATGTATGTACATACGTGGACAGATGCTGAAGAATTTCAGGATGTTTCCGATATGTGTCAGGTGCATTCCCATATCCGCATCTGGTGCAATTCAATTCTAATTTCGGCTTGGAGGCTCACCTTTAGAGTGATGCAGCCTCGAACCGGTAATGACAGATTAGAAACGCAAGCCTCTGATTACGGCTGAAATCGATTTGCGAACTGAAGCAAATCTGTTCGTCGACGAGCACTTGTGATTTTCGAGAGTCAAATTCGCTTAACTGTCGGCATAATTTCAGCTTTCGGTCGAATGAATTCAGAAGTAGTATTTTACTGCCGTTTGCAAATATTTAGTTAATGAATTCACTTTTGTAGTTTAACAATGGAATGTTTGCGTATTCGATGAATCAACGATGCAATGATTCTGTGTGTGTTAGCTGATTAGTTAATCAAATGCTTTTATTTTAATTGGATTGAGTTTTAGTACGTTTACGTGGTTGACCAGGCAAACGTTTGCCAAGTTTCAACGTGGTTTAATCGTTGAACATATTCGTTTACATTGTTTGTAACACAGACTATTCCACGTAATGCTCTCTTACTCGAGTGTGAATGAATTATCATCGTCATTTACAGGTATTCACCATACACTGTTGGATGAAGACCTCTCAAACCCGCTTCCATTCGTCTCCGTTTTGACTCTCATCCATCTTACCCCACACTTTGTTTACCTTTATTTTTTTATCCACCCATCTTCATTGCCTTCCTTTCACCCTTATATATTGTCTTGGGTACCATTCCGGCATTTCTTTCGATGATCTTTCGTCCATCATTATTTTAGCTAAGATGAATATGCATAAGGAATCTAATCTCTTCGCTTTTTCTACTATATCAAATATTTTTGCGATATGTCAATGGACACACTTGAATAGAATGTCTGACTATCGTAAAATATGATATCATCATCATCATCATCTACCATTCAATGCTGGGTGAACACGTTTCCATTCGTTTCTGTTTTTCGTAACTCTCATTCAGATCACCCCATACATTTTTATAATTTCGTCCTCCCATCTTCCTTTCACCCTTCTACATATGTATGTACATCTTCTCAAGTACCATTCCAGCACTTTATTTGTCCACCTTTCATTCATTCATCTAACTACGTGACCCACCCATTGAAATTTCAATCTCTTCAACCTCTATATCAACTACCTGATATAGAGTCATAATTCTCATCCTTGTATTCCGTTTCCTATATTTCTTCATTATGTCGAGCATACAAAGTTTCATAATTTTTTGAGTGAATTAGACTTTGGAAGATCTTTATCGTCAGTGTTATATTTAATTTAAATAGAGAAACGTCAAAAAAGTGGCGCTACAATCGTCGACTTGGACATAGAACAAATACACAGCATTGGCCATATAATTTTAAATAATCATATTTTTATCATTCATTATGTATGTACATACATATATCACCTTAATACTTCACTAATGTGAAGTAAAAATATATATGAGAAATAAAGAAAGCCTATAATGCAATTTTTTAAGATATAGTGTGAAAAAGTTAAAGTTATAGGTGTTTAAACAATTAAAATCTGATATAACGAGTGGAGGGGGCAAATTCAAATAAATAAGGCAACATGCTGATGACAAAGGAATAGCCGTCACCGACTCCAAAATTTTTGAATTTTTAATCATGTTTATTATAATATTTTACGACAATATTTCACTTTCGACCAAGCGGACACAATTGAAATGAAATCAATGTTTCAAAGAGATCGGAAGTCTTGCACAAAGAGAAACTAATAAAAACCTTGTAAAAATGGCGTTCATTCGCCCAAGTGCATCTCATCTTATACAATTCTTTATTTCCTCTTCTTTACTACCGCACATAACTATTATTTGCCTTAAATATGTATAAATAATTGCCAACTACTTTTTACTGACTAGTGTTTTATCATCTAATGAAATTATCGAACATTAATTTGGTCTTTTCTACGTAAATAATTATTTATATAGAGATATATTTACTAATAAGCAACATACAAGTTCCAACTATTGTACATAGTTGAAAATGAACGTCTCTTGATTTACAATAAAATGTGGTGATCGCATTTTTCGATTGTCTATTGGAGACTTAGCTTAATGATTTTCTGTTGACAATAACATAGCTATTGACCATGATATCTCGCGCCAGATTAATATGCACTTGAAGAGCTTTTGTTAATTCCATTTCTTTCGTCGGTTTTACTAAACGTAGATAGATTTGTTCAATTACTTCAAAAAAGGGTTCAACCATGATACTGTCTTTCATGGATACACAAATGTTGTCTTTATGTTTGTACACATACAGGACTTCAATTCAGTATATTGGACCACTTCTCTGCAATGTGACAGCACTCTCTTGATTAAAAAGTATTTCAATTACCGACCAGTCATTACGCCCGTACTATATCATTCATTAAATTAGCCTCAAGCGACAAAAATTGCAATAAAGCGTATCGCTACAAAGCGCCGGCGTCTGCTCTCGACAATTATTGGACTAATTGAGTCGAACATCGTTGAGAATTCGTTAAATCTTGCCAAGAATGCGCGGCCACATCGCGGATGCGAGGAGAAAGGAACGGGGAGACATGGGGGGCATTGTAGGCGAGTTTTGCCATCTACGGCATAAAATTAAGATTTATGAGCGAACTTTATGGTGATCAGAAAGTTTCAACAAGTTGTGCTCGTGTGCACATATCGGCGTTTACAATGGGCCCATCGCGATACTCTCTGAGTCTGTACTCGCGACGCCAGAGGGAAGTTCTTCGAGCGCGCGATATAAATTAAGTCGATTTGATCGATGTTTTGCGACCGACATTTCAAACTGGAAGTTCGTCGGTATGATTGATGTACAAGCGTTGTACGTTTATGAGCCGTGAAATGTGTTGAAAGGGGTAAAAATTGCACAAAGTCATCGTAGGACGCACCCGTATTAGCGTAATCGTCCATTGTTAACGCTCGTCATGGTGTGAATGTATCGTATGAACAGGATGTATCTAGTTGCAAGTATTTTTAGATCTGATTTTGAAATATTATCTTGTGACGAAAGTAATGTTGTTTGCCCTTCGTCGGTTGAGTGGTAATTATTATATTTACGGATGTGTATATGTAATATATTAGAGTTGTCCCTGGAGTTGCAATATTTTCTTCATGATATTTGCAACATTGATCATTGGACCCTTATATATTTTTTTACTTTACTTTTTTTCAATTTTTGCATTTTCTTGTTTCATTTTAGCGAATGGAATGTTCAATTTTATTATCTAGTTTTTTTTCAAATATTTGTCGTTTTCAATACTTTTCGACACAATTTATAAAATATTGTACACACAATTTAAAGCCAACATCACAAATTAAAAATTATATACAATGGCCTACATATATCTAAATAGTCATTTCCCTTTTCGGTCAGCAAATTAAATAAGATGTCAGTTCTACAATATATCAAAACGGTCAGTTAATAGCTTAAGTGATTTGTGGTCAATTAATAAATTAAATGGTAAATTACACTGAGCAACAAAAATATACCAGAGTGGAGACCAATTAATCTTTACTAAATTCAATTTAAGATTTACGAAATTCGAATATGACAATGCTTTTTGTTGGTTTGCTTTTGTTTATTAGATATGAACGCTTAAAAGATGCACGATTTTTAATGTTTTTTGACCTTTGCAACTCAAAACCTAATATTGCTGTGCTAAAAGTGAGTATTGCAATCAATACTAAGATGTTTTATGTATTGATTATGATTTTTTTATTGTTTTTAAACACAATTTTTTTTTGCCGTGTCATTTATGAGATTATTTGGCTGGTTTTGTATGTCACTCTTATATAATATACTAGTGTTTTTACCCGGCTTCGCTCGGTATTTGTAATATAAACCGCTTATACATGGCCAATCTAATAGTAAACATTTTATTAAATTTATTTGAATACTTTTATTTTATTTAAATTTATTTGAATATTCATTTGTTCGATGACGTCACGGATTTACGAACCAACATTAAATATTTACTTACATACTTACAAAGAATCTTTAAAAATTTTAAAGGGACTTAAGGGGAATTTAAGGGGATTTAAGGGGAAAGAATCGAAGAAAGAATCGCCTATGAATCGAAAAAAAAAATCGAATTTGTCTACGAACTACGACCCAACGAACGAAGGTTACATATGTACATAAAAAGTCTCTTCCCAAATTATATATTAGATTATAAAATAAACAACCTCATGAACTAATTTGATATTATCAAAGGGAAGTGATTCGGAGAATATATGTTAGAAACTGATTGGTAATCCATACTTGTAACAAATATAGATGCTTTCAATTATAATGAGCTTGATGTATACAATCCTGAAAATATACATGTCACAAAATATGTATTTACATATTATATTAATATGCCAAAAATATAATAAAGTGTATTACGTGGATTCTTCACGACAGTACGATTTTATTCTTATGAGAGATCACTTAATACTCTTGTACGTACGTTCAATATTTATGAAGGGCTTTAGGTGCCGCTTTTCATTTTATAATCACTGTTATTCGCGGCAAATTCATAATTTAGCGTTGCCTTGCCCGAAAGTGCTTATTTCGCGAAAACGAAGCAATGATACGTTCGTGCGGGTCTAATCAAGCGCCGCGAAAAACACGTGCATATACGATTGCTGCCAAACACGCGAAACGTATTATACTACGTCGATTTTAAATATCGTGTCGTCCTCGTCATGTGTTTGTGTGTGTTATTAAAATTATCATTCATTGGAATCGAAGATAGGCGAAGCGTTACCGAGCTCGCAAATCTTCGAGAGCAGAGCTTTAGACTTGTGTGGGAATTTTTGCCAAGCTCGTCAGACATTCCTGTGATGTTGCGCTCTGGTATAATATAAATTAGTATATAAAAAGGTTTCGGAATGATAGCAAGCGGTATTCTATATTTTCGAGCCGAGTGAAACTCAAAGATTCCCTCTAATTGAGTTTCATCGTAGCAAACGTTCTTTGCAAATAAATAGCCTTATTTTTTTCGCTTCCCTTTTTATTTGTGTAGGTATATCCATTTTACTCAAATTCGAGACCTTTACATATTAATAAAAAACATGCTAGTATTATTTTTTGCGAATTTGTAATGGTGTTTCTATTTCATTACGTATGCATGTATGTATAATATAAAAGTATTATAAAATTTTATATCTTTTTGGAATGTTCGTATATAAGGTATTATTTAAAATATGTTTGGTATTTGTTTTCCGTATCAAGTTTAATGCTTGAAATTTTTGTTTGTTTATTGAAGCGTTTTCGTTTTATCTTTTATATATGTATGTACAATTAGATTCAGTTACATAATACGTCGAAACATAATTGTAAGAATTTACTAAATTTAAAATTTAATTTCGAAGCTGCGTTTGATGGGAACAAGATTATAGAGAAATATTTATCAAATTACATAAAATTTGATTTCAAATTATCATATTTTGGTACTCAATTGTCATTAAGTCGTTTTACGAAATATGATTGTTGTTTGGAATGTTTCAAGCTTCATAATGAAAGAATGCTTTGTATAATAATTTAGAATTTCATTCATATTCAATTAATATATATTTTTCAGAATTGGTCCATGTATGTACATACATATACATATAGTATGTACCTTTATCCTATCCCGGGAGTCCTTTTCCTCGAGGCTCTCAAAATAGCCGTTTACCGTTGAATTCAGCTCATCATTTGTAGAAAATCGTTTTCCAGTAAGGATTTTTCGAGAATAGACGGAAGTTAAATGGAAATAAATCAGGTGAATAAGGCGCAAGGGGTTGCAAATCTTCTTTCAATTTGTCGATTTTTGGCATTTAAACAAAAATTTATACAAATAATTTCCAATGAATGATTTCAAATCAGTTGGCTCAAAGGTTTTATGAACAGTAGTTTCCCTTTATCGTTTAACGGGGCGATTTACATACATACATATATCGTAAGAAATAAGTAACAATTAATATTAAAACATATTTTTTTAAAACCAGTTTTTTTGGCAACCAAGAATTCGGAACAACATGATGATTCAATTATTTTCAAAAACATTTTTTTTTGATTTTACATATACATAATATATTTTTAATCGAATTGGTTTATCAAATTGTTAAATTTAATATTTTTTCAAGACGTTATGTTTTATTTATTGTTGTTTTTATTTTGAATATATTTATCGAAATATATTTTATACAATTTAATTTACATACATATTTAATTTGGAAAAACAATATAATACATGTATTAAGCATCCATTATTTATGTATGTATGTATATATGTATGTGTCTAATAATATTATTTGTTATGATTAGTTTATACGTAATATTTAAATATGCACCGTATGTACATATGTATATTTAACAAGCAACATAGCTCAGTGGTAAGCGTATAATACTAACTTAGAGGTCACGGGTTCGATTTCTGATCCATTGGTGCTGGCCAGACTTTGGGTATATGTGACTCCAGGTCGATCATTTCGCATCAGAGTTTGCCAATTTATGTGTTACCTCAGATGACATTCCGTGGTAAAAATTAATTTAATCTAAAATATAACTAGCATTGAAAAATAAAAATATGTCGTATGTTAACGTTTATTCGTTGGTACAAGTTTGATGTTTGTTTGTGAATTAAATTGCCTAAATTTAGACGAAGTTCAGAATGAAAGATTGCATCAAGCTTTGTTATTTGGTGCCGCAACGTTTGGCGTCGTGCGACCATGGATCGAGGATAAATTGTCGAAGGTGGTAAAGTTTTCCGGTTTTTCCACATCGTTTCGGTAAATATGGCTTTGCGACGTGTCCGCTGGGAAAAGGGTTTTTCTAATGTATGCTGCAGTAGGCAGGCGTGACGAAACACCGCTAAAGAAAGTTTAATTTCACCGTCGTCCTTCTGTTTCCTTCTTTTTCTTATTTTTTTGCGTTCGAAAGTTCAAAGAAAAACATTTGAAGCTTTTTTTCGAGTGTGCTCTGTCAACCAATTACCGTCAGTTCACCCTCACTTTTTAAGGGTATTTATTTTCCGCTTTCTTTCGCGCGCGAACATCATTATTGGAGACTTCATTGTCGACGGATTGTCACAGAAAAGTCGAGCGCTGACGATATGTGTTCGTCTTTCTATTTAAAATCAAAAAGAAAGCCTGTTAAATACGTCCAATTTGAGTAATTTAATTTTATAAAATTTGAAATTAAATACCATATAAGTGTTGTTTGCGTCAAGGTATTAGGTATTTAGATTCACGCTTTTAAAAATGTGTGGTTGTTCTCGCATGAAAAACGTATTCGTGGGGGCTTTTATGGGACGAGAGAGCTTTTACCGAAAATCGCCTACAGAAAAGATAAACATTATTTTTCACAAGACATGGCATGGCGCTCGTTGTTCGTATCTTCATCTATGTGAGGTGTACTGTATCTTAAATACACACATCGTAATCCAAGGATCTTAAAACTTCTATTGTTGCGTATGTTGAGCTTAAAGTTTAAATTACTCTTGTATACGGCGTAATGCGTATATGAGCTGATAAGGATGGAATTAATTTCCTGCTACATAATTTATTTATATACATGTAATGTGTACAATGTCGGTACATGTACATGTCGGTACAGAACGATTCAACATGTACATACATAAATGCTTTAATTAATTTTGATTGTAATTTTTATTATTTTTTTTTTCAGAATAATCGATGAAATAAGATCAACTGACACAAAAGGTGAGGTTTTTAACATTATTTTTTTTTAATATAAGATGACTTGTATTTGTCGGAATTTGTTTGGAATACAGTTAAACGGTATTCATATATAATTATTTAAATATTTCCTTTGTAAATAATAAGTTTGATTTTTTTTTACATCCGATTTTTGAATTCGTTCCAAACTGTGGATAATTCTGCTTTAAAATATAGAAAAATTTAAATTTAAACTATTTTTCGATCAAATTTTTCAGTCAAATTTTCACAACAATTTTTGAATCTTTTACTTCGTCTATTATTTAATAAATGTGACGCATTCATTACTGATCTAAATGTGAGTGATTTGACATTTTTAATGTAATACAGAGTTACGTTGTCCTTCAAATACATACATACATATACATATGTAAATTATAGTATAGTTTTAGCCGTACGCTGTTTATTTAAAATAAAATTTAAATTTCGCTATCTGTTAGCTTTATCAAAAATAGATTTTCTGTAATGAAATTCATCGTATAATTTGTAAATTACGAACTATCCATAAAGTTTCACCGTATAAGAAAAGAGAAAAACAGACTTTTCTGCGATATATTTTCCTCGTTATCCTTGGGAACTTAATCTAGCGTTCGACATTGGATTTTTTTTATTGCGATTATCCTAGACGGCGTGCTTTGCATAATGGACTAATAGCTATTACGTGCTTGATTTTCCAATACTGCGTGTATTTAAACGTTAAACTTTGGGAAGAGTAATCGAGTTAAGGTGGCATTCATTTGGGCTTATTAATTTATAAAAAAAATCGAGGCGACAGGTCGGTCGTCAGGAGACACAAGAAAGACATTCAGCATAATCTTGATTAAAATCTGCGCCATTTACTTTATGAAAACGTAAATATAAACGCGGCGAGCGGGGTGAGGTGCGCACGCTTCAGAAACGCTCTTGTGAGTTATTATGATGTCGCCGCGATGTATTTTTCTAGGGTTGGAAAAAAAAGAACATACCTGTCGTCCCTTTGAGTGCTAGGGCCGATGAAAAAGGGCCTCGTAGTCCCCCCGGTGCCTCGGTTTTTGAGTAATGAGGAAAACTTCAGATGCCGCTTATTTACGTGAATTCCGTATAAATGCAGTGGACGATTGAAATCCATTTCGAATGCTCTCTTTGAATGGATCACTTGACGGTTTTACTTTTAAATAAGCGTCTCGAAATCCTTTAAAGAAGCCAAAAATTTTCTCGAGGTTTTATATGATAAAAGTACCTGCAATTGGCTCTGCTAAATGCTCGCTCGCTGTTGTTTTATCATTTTATTTTTGAATCATTGTCAGAGAAAAATTTAAGATTATCCCGAGGGTGCTTTATATTATATAATATCACTAGGTTCGCTAAAGTATTAAATGGATATGAAGAAGATAAACCTCGAGAGGTTCTCGACAGGCTCCGATTATACTGATATTTGTCGTCTATAAAACCATAACGCGTCGCGTTTAAATAAAGTAAAAAAATCTTTAATATGTGAAAGAGAAAAAAATATTCGCGTGCAAAGTGCGCGTGTGAAAATTGTACGTTGAAAATTTTAAATTATTCAATTTAATACAATTACACGCAAACTGGAGTTCAAAACGTTTTTATCATTTCCTTCTTTGTTTTTTTTTTATTTCAAATAAGGGCCTCCTCTCCGTGTTGTTTTTGTATATTGACATTTTCGGTAGTACCTTTTTTTAAATGCATCGTCTAATTAATGTCGAGTATCCAATGGAAAATCAGAGAGAAGAACACTTTTGTTTTTTTAATTATTATTCTGTCGTTATAAAACGTAATATTATGATTTAATTAAACGTAAAGTACACACGTAAAAAAATTTTGAAGTGTGTTCATCGCATTTGATACCATTTATTTCGACGTTCATGTGAACGAAGGTACGTACATATATTAAATTTTGACTATATACATAGCTATTTAATAATGTAACAGTTAATATTTTAAGGAAAATTTCGCTTTTGATCTGTGAATTTTAATGAGACAAACTATGCATGATGTTTGTGTGCTGTAAATAGCTCAAGCAACGAGCGAAGAGCTTTTATGTATTATATTTTATCATTTTTTTTTTTTCGTAATTTGAATTTTTCGTAGATTTTTATTCGTGTGTAATGTTCAATTATTTTTCATGCCACTTCACTCGTGAAATCCTTGAAAATTTTTCACTAAACAAAGAATATAAGCTTTGCATGTCATACTTGCAGTAATCATTTTTAAAATGGCGAGATAATCATAAACGTCGCCTCCGTATCTGATCGTTAGTTTTACTTTACTTCTTATTTTTTTTTTTTTTATAATTTTCTTATCGAATCTAAACTGCATGGATAATCTCCAACGATTCGTGGGTAGTTTTTGTTTTGTTTTTACATATTAATCGAGTTTTAACGTCCTGTTGTGGCATGACCCCAAAAGCGGTGGGTAGCTCGTTTCGTGGTTGTTGCTCCGGAGGCACCTTGCGGCTTTCCCTGCACTGCAGCCAAAACAATTTATTGTTTGGTTCTTTTCCAAAAGCCCTTGTAGCTTTATAAGCTCTCGCGCTTCCGCTTATAACACTCTACATAATACCAGCCAAAAGCTTCATATGCAAGCGATCCAGAAAGAGCCGTGTTATTACGGCCGCAACGCTTAATTTTTGATTTTGTTGTACTTCCAGTCTGAAATTACAAAGCGAAATCATATTTTTGCATCTTAGAACATCCACGAGTCAACGATGCTTAGGTCTGTAGTCAAGAAGTAGACTTGAGGCTGAGTTATCTTCAGCTCGAACGTGTCTACACTTTACGCGCTCCCGTCCCTGAGAGGCCATAGTCCTGCAGTAGAGTGTCACCGGTTGATGTGAATTATTTTACGACATTGTCTGAATTTTATTATAGCATTGTCTAATTTATTTGCGTGCGTTTTAGTATCGCCGAGATGTTTCCGCATAGCTCGAGAGTTATCTCGTTGTATGTATATACATATGTGTATAAAATTATTTATCGGCGAAGGTTTAAAAGGAGGGTATTAAGCAATCTGGTAGCTTGACGGCATTAATCACCTAAATATGTGCTAATATATTGCCGTGTTGCGAGGAAGCTTTCATAATAATGAATGAGTGACTATTCCCCGTTAAACTTCTTCCTTTGCGTGCAAACCGTTTTGGCCATTAGGTTAGCGTTTTCTAAACGGTGTGCCGCGAGAAATCAAAACAATATTAAGTGTATTATAAAATAAAATAAATAAAAAAATAGCTTGTCGTCGTATATATTTTATATAGATGGTATCAATTCTTTTTTGATCTTAAAGTGATCAATTTACGTTGATCTTCGACAAAATTTAAACTTAGTATATTCATACATACATATGTATATCAATAGACATATCCGGTAGTATAGAAGAGGTGTATGAAGATACGATGGAGTGCATTTCGGCGAATGAACGCCGTTTTTTAATTAAAAATGTCACTTTGCCTGAATAAAAAAAGACCTTTGATCAATGTGTTTTACCAATCATGATGTATGGATGTGAAATTTGAACATTGAACACAAAGTCCAATGCACCCAAAGAGGTATGGAATGCTGTATGATCGGGTAAAGAGGAGAGATAGGAAGCGTAATACGTGGGTGAGAAGTATGATAAGGGATGATGGATTTATTGGAGGTAGTGAAGAGATTGAAATGGTAATGGAGGGGGGGGGGGGGGTATCGTAGCTAGAATAATAGACAAAAGGTGGACATTAGAGGTACTAGAATGGTATCCGAGAGAATTTAAAAAAGTGAAAGAAGGTGGGTGGACGAAATTTGGAAAACATGCGTGGTGAGATGGATGATAGTTGTGCAAAATAGAGACGAGTGGAAGCGTGTTGGAGAGTCTTCATCTAGCAGGCGATGGTTAATGGCTGTTAATAATGACGATGATAGTAAAACAAGTATTGCCAGTATTTCTTTTAAATATTTGACATTTTTACCATCTCCATGCATACATATGTATGTATGTTATTCTTGAAACTGTTTATAAATTTAAGATCCAATGACAGATTTTTAGTCTGCAGTGCATTTTTATTATAAAATATGTATGTACATATGTATTTATAAAAGGATTTCAACTTTTTTTGATTGAGTTCCATTTATTTATCGATCAAAATTGCAAAATTAATTTTTGTACATATTGTATCAATATACTAAAATTACCTTCCGACGGCGATCGGATAAAATTGAACATGAAAAT
This sequence comes from Arctopsyche grandis, assembly GCF_051622035.1. Taxonomy (NCBI): domain Eukaryota; kingdom Metazoa; phylum Arthropoda; class Insecta; order Trichoptera; family Hydropsychidae; genus Arctopsyche; species Arctopsyche grandis. The sequence goes on along the minus strand of NC_135361.1, from coordinate 16,050,020 downwards.
TCCGGACAGAAAATTTCAGCTATTTCATAATTTATTACTTTCACACCCGGCCATTTAAATTCAAAACTCAAATTTAGAACATACATATTTTAACGCTTAAAAGGAAAAGATGATATTTTTTATCCATACGAGGTTTTTTTTTATCCATATACTTTTTATCCATTTTCTGTGTCCGATTATTTCATGTTCAGTTATAACTTAATTCTCTTTTGACAGAAATAACTCCGTCTACTTATGTAAAACGATATATTTATTATATAAATACATATATTTACGGATAAAAACGATACTGTAAGTTTCAAAGAATATGTAGCGATTCAGTAAATTGAATATTAAATGACAGTTGATAAGTGTGCCGTCAATGAATTCGGATGGTTAAATATTAAGTTTGAACAACGCAGAATTTCGTTTGGCAGCACTCTGCAATCAACGTTTGCTTGAAAAGAGAAAAAAAAGATCGATTTGATTTTTTTTGTGTTTATGTACACTGATTGGTTGGACGTAATGTCAATAATGTGTGCGACATTCATTCAGGGGTGTTTAACTCGGGACGTACGGGCCCGATGGAAATGGTCGACAAAATAGACGGAAGTCACCAATCACGACGGGTGGATGCTGAAAGATTTATGATGTTTGGTAGATTAACTCTCTAAGATAAATATGTTCGTTGGGGACGGGGTCGAAAGGTAGGGTGTGGACAACAACAAAGCACGTTATTCGGCATTTGGATTTACGCGCTGCACGGGGTTCGATGACAATGAAACTAATTCGCGTGTTTTTGGTCTATTCGTTTTGCGCTGTTCCGCTGTGTTGTTATTTTTTCTTTTTTCCTGCTTTCTCTATTCGTTTATTTTCGGTTTGCGAGAAAGCGTTTCCTTGCGACTTTTAATTGTTCAGCTTCTGGACAAATGAACGTGCAGCAATAGCTGTCAACTGAGCTAGATTAACGAAACTTTCCGACAAAGAGAAACTATGGAAGTTGATGCGCATTTATTTATTTCATTTTGCCGTCTAATATTACTAAATAAAAATTATATCCCGTGCTCGCTATTGCTATTCGAATTCGTATTAATTATTTTATTGTTCTCAGTGAATGCGTTCTGTGTTTGTTTTTCATAATTAGAAATGATTCAGTAATGCCGAAACATCCTCTCGAGAGGATTGGCGCTAGAAAATTAATTTTCCTTGTTGAACTCTCGCAATATTTAATATTATATAGTACATACATACATATATACATATATAAATGTTAAATACATATATTGAGGTAATTAAGCGTTTGCGTAGGTCTCAAGATGGTTGTTTGAACAGTCGTTGCTGCAACGAGTGTACTCTTAATTGAATTAATTGAATATTTTCAGAATATTCTCAGAGCATTCATACATATATCGAGGCCTCAAAATGGAAAGGCATTTACACTCTTACTGTAATATTGAATTGAAACTTATTAAAATATTATATGATAAAAAAAAGTAGTCTGTTTGGAATTTGGCAATTGATTGAATTGTATGTTTTATACTAAGGTAAAAATGGATTCGTTAAATTGTAAGGCTTTTGAAATAACAGTTTTAAGAATAATTATATTAGCTTCAATTGTAAAATATCTAAAATTTAGTTTTAAAAGATCTAAACATGTAAGAAAATTGGTTTAATTGGTGGACATAAAAGAATAAGTGGTGAGACTGAAGTGATAATGGGTATAACGGATACACAGAAAATGTATCTATATACATAATGCAAAACTAAGCGAGAAAGACTTAGTTGATAACTACCTATGTATATATAGTATAGAAAAAATTCAGATGTGACCAACCCATGACTTTATCTATGTATTTGAGGAATATAAGAAGGTCACAAATCAAAATTCGATAATTAAACATACATACACGTTCACACATACCGGTTATGGGAGCGTTTTCGATACAAATTGAGCGCAAATATAAGGAAACTTCTGGTTCTAGAAAGACAAAAGTTCTACTTCCGGTTGTCGGATTTTGTTTGAAATTTTTGTATTACTTAAAATCATTATAATTATTATACTCATTAAATATCAAGAAAATAAAAATAATTTAAAAGGTCAAATTAAAATAATGAAATATTTAAAAAAAAAATACTACTTCCGGTTTACGAATTCTGACCAAAACCTTATCAGCTCTAAGTTGGTAAATAAAAAATATAAATTTTCAGCTTGATACGTTCAGGGGTATGGAAAGAATAGTGGCCACAACATTTTTCACCTTTTTAAGAGAAAAAAAAAAAATCGAACAGTAGTAAACTGCCACTTCCGGTTTAAGGATGCTTACCAAATTTTATACATAACTTGGTATTAAGCTTAAATTTCTATATATGAAATTTTAGTTCAATAAACCAAAATTTTTCTGAGAAAAACATAAAAAACCTCGATTCTCTAGAGTAAAAGTACTACTTCTGGTTCAGGTAAAAATATTCAAAAAAATATTAGGTTATAAAATTTATAATTTTTATTTAAAAAACTTAAACAAGAGAGGACACCTGCATATAAGGGGAGGTACCATTTACGGTCAACTTTAAAATTAAAAAAAAAAATTACGTCGTGTCGATAAGAATTTCAGTAACTAATACTAAGTTTCAGTTTGATAGGACCGATGGTGTTCAAAAAATCTCCAAAATAAACTGACACACACACATTTTTCTACATCATTAAAGCGAATCAGTGATCGATCCTGAGTTCGAATCAGTAAAATTATTGAGTTCGCATGATCACAAAACTTCACCTACTGTTAATGCGTACATAGATAAAGTAAAAATTGATAACAGAATGGATAAAAGTTGGTTAAGATAAAAAACAATGAAGATGACCAGAAAGGGGATCGTGTTGGCAATCATTTTGTAAAAAATACAATGATGATAGCAGTGGAAGAAAGTAAATTTATACTTATAGTCATGCTGAAAACTTTATTAAAATGTAAAATGAGTAAAAAGGAGAATTTTCCGGTTTGGTTTCCACCAGCGACCTACATATGTACATACTGTGCGTTCTAAAAATTGAACGATACTTTCAGGTTATCCGTCGAAAGGCTTTTCTTACACTCTCGTTTTAATAAACGTGCTTCGTTTAATACACACACACGTACACAGATTTTCTTGAGGGCGGATAAATCAAACGGGACAGTTTTCCACCCGTTTTCCCGCTCCACTTAATAATTATAACACATGGCGTCCGTAAAAGTGAAAAACGCTGACCCATTTACCGGCGGGCTCCGCCCGAGCTCTCTCCCTTCAGATTTGTGAACTGTCACATTAGACTGAGAGCACCATTTTCGAGTGTCTTTCGAGATGAGGCATTACGTATCGCGCTCGTGGAAAGCTACGGGAAAAAGCTTGCGAAAATTCGTCGCAAATCCACCGTTCTATATATGTACCGTACCTACTGCAGCGGGAACGCTACCTCTGCAAAAACATTTGACTGTAATATATAATATAGTTTTAATATGTTTGCAGAATATGTATGTATGTATGTATGTATGTATATGCAGTACATACATTATCCCGACTAGGTATGATGTCAAATTGATAAAAAATATTTGAGATTTCTTACATATTCGTATATACTGCTAAAATGATTCGTATTCTTTTTGTGTTATAATAGGTTCGTTTTGATTAGAACTGACTATGTAAATTTCTAAAAAGGGATTTTTGTGTGTATGATGCATTATTGAAAAGTTAACAATTGGTTCTCGATTATGTTTTATGTATGTACATATATGTATATTATTTGATTATGTATATATTATGTTGGTCTATCACCATATTGGAGACAGTTCGTCTAGTCTAATTATTATTATTTTTAAATCTTTCTTTGTTGTTGAATCTTGGACCATTAAGGTCAGAGAAAGATAAGGTAAAGAAGTCTTTGAGATGTGGTGCTGGAGGCGTATGTTGAGAGTATCATGGAAAGCTAGGATAACCATCGAGTCCGTCCTCCAGGAAGTTAAGATCGTCAATAGACAGTCGTCAGTTTGTTTTCAAAGAATCCTCGGTTTCTTTGGACTTGCATATTTTTAGAAGAGAGCTGGATAGCTCGGAAAACTACTTGGAGGGTTCTTGGGAAAGGGGAATGTTTCCTACTCGATGCTTTTGCATCTTCTATTACTGAAGCTATGTATGTACATATATATTATATTAGGCTAGCGGAATGTTGAGAAATATGGAGACGAGCAACGAGAAGGCTGATGGACTTGGGAATTAACGATTTGATACGAAGGTTATTGTGTATAGGTTTCTAATTTATATTTACCATTGTACCATTACGGGCTTTGCCCCAAGGTGACACCTGTGGCCAAATTTGTACATATCTACTTTATATAAATTTATAACATTCTTATTAAAAATTAGAAATTATATTCAAATATTGGTGAGAAACGAGAGTAGGTTGCCAATTTGTTTAAAGCCGTTTCAAAAAAGAAATCGAATTAATTGGCGAATTCTGATAGAAAACGATCAACCTGGAGTCATATACCCAAGGTCTAACCAGTAGCACCAGACACATGAACCCTCAGTTGATAGCATTATACGCTTACTACTGAGCTATGTTACTGGTTATATTTAGTCGAATATTCTTAATTTCACCACTCTATTCGAAAAGAAGGAATTGACTAGATTTTTATATCTGAAGACATTTGGATTTTATCCATATCTGTTCCCTAGTACCTTTGTCATGGGATCTTTCGGTTTCAACTCCCTGGCAAAGAAAAGAGAATTTATTTCTCGGGAAATATTTCGTAAAATTACTTTTTATAAATTACTAGGAGAGATTCACAATCCCTCTATTCTGGCGAAGCAAAAATTTTGGGCTCCGGAAAATCATAGGGTTTTACGAAAGCACGATATCTTGTTGCCAATTAAGACTAAAACAAACGTGCTCATGAACTCCCCGCTCTCGAGAGCTGTTCGAGTCCTTAACTTACTGGCACATTCCTCGGACCTCTTCAATGCCAGTTATGTTGAGTTGGTCGAACACACCCTACATAGCACGATAAAATTATCATTCTTATTTATTTGTTTTTTACTACACATATATTTCTTACTTGCTTTTTATGTTTTATTATTTTTTTAGGTTTTATTATTTTTGTTATTCTTGTTTCATGTATACTTATATTTGTAATATAACCACAGAGACACTTTGGGGCTACCTGTCAAGTATCTGTGGTATTGATATTTTATAAAATAAAATAAAAATTGTAGTGGTTTTTTATAATTTCTTGAACTTTGATTAGATCACTTTTTAATTTTTTTCGTCTCCAATCTCTAATTATTTGTAAAGTAAATTCATAAAATTTGATGGAAGGAATTATTTTAAAGTAGTTCATCTGTGTCTACTTAAGTCAAAGGTTTCGATAAAATATTGATATTTAAAATATACGCACATAGTATATATTAACTATGTCAATACACACACTTCCCAATCGCATTAGGATCTATCTAGGTTGACTGTCTAGTTTCCACCAAATGCTCCGTCTCACAGTTTGGGAAGCGCAAGTGGATCGATATGCTGCACTTCCTAGTAGAGTTTTGCGGATCGGCTCCCCATCAAATCGGTATTATTTGCCGTTCCACACGAGCGGATTCGAGCCGGTGCGATTAGAATAAATTGCTTATCTTCGTCTTCCGACTGTTCTTTGTTCGTGCGGCAGCAGCCGGATCGGGTGGAGAGTACCTGTTTCAGCTCAAAAGAAAATTTCATCGCGAATTGAATACATTTCAGCATCAGGCTTAATGACGCAAAAGCCTCTATCTATAAGTGTCGGTTTGCCGAAAATTCGCACCGCGCTCGGTTCGGTCTTCCCCTTCGACATTTTTCCGACGGGTCGATAATTTCGATGGATTTTTTCATTTCATTTTCGGGCGCGGGTTCAAATCTGGCTAAAAACTCATTTTGTCGCGCGTGTCGATTTTATTTTTGCGAATACGTACACGTATTCGGCTGAATGGCCGGCGTTTCGATAAAGTGTCGACGTTTTCATTGCGCGAATAAATCGAAACCGTCGCATGGAATATGTACTGAAAATTTTTCGACGATGCAAATGTGAAAACGTTCAAACAAATATTTATTATACATGTACTGTTCGCTCTGTATGAAAATGGACACAATTTTTGACGAGTTTAGACTTTTTTAGTAACTTGAAATATTTTTTTTTATATCAGGTACCAAACTATTCAAGGTAAAGTCACTTTCAATACGTATGTACATATGTATAATAGGTAGAATTTTTCTTTTCAATTAGACTTGTATTGATAGTACTAAAAGTTTTTGCAATCACAATTTCGGCTAGTTAACTTAAAACCAACCTTCAATCACCACAATCACACCTTCACAAGATTTTAATATTGTTTATTCCGAATTGTTTTTTATGCTATTGAGATATTGATTCTTCACTCTTATTACCGTAGATTATTAATCCAAAATGTATATGACTTGCAAATTCATTAGTATTCCTTACGGAATATTCCAATTGTTTTATTTAATTATACACGCTACTGGAGAATCTGGGTAGTAAGTACAACCCAGATCAACCGTCTCTTGCTAAAATATTCCGATTTATGTGGCTGAATTGTTGTGATTCATCCAATAAAATCGGCATCCTCCCCCTTCAATTTCTGGCAAATTCGTATAATATCGAATTTATTGATTTTACCCGTTTGTCCATAGATGACGCTTTTTTATTGTATAATAATTATATTGTAATGTGTAGAATTTTTAGTGCTAATGTACGAAAATTTGACCATAGGTGTCACATTGGGGCAACCTTTCATGGCATTTTTATTATACATATACAAATGTACATATGTATAATAAAAAAATATATATATATACGTGGTATACCTACTCTAGATACGTCATTGATAAATATATGATTTGACAATATATACAAACATTGAAAATGCGTTTTTATTTTCCAGGCGTATATCAATACGATAATTATCCAATTTTATTTAAAATAATTACAAAAAAAACGTTATTATATTGATTGTGTACTAAAACCCGACTCAATGAAGCGTACAAATAAGAATGTTTGAAAGAGCATGGATTTTCTTTGTCAATCATAATACGGTTGATTTGTATTATTTTTCTTGTCATAAAATTTCATTCAAATTTTGATATTACTATAAAGTTCCCTCAACCATCGAGAAAATCGTATTATTGTTTCACCGTCAATCAACAGTATAAAACATATATATTGACATTTGAACCATACGAAAATTATATATTAATTTAGTTTACATTATTACGTCCGTAATTGCGTAACATAATACATATTCAAAACTGTAACATAAATACATATTCAAAACCGTACAGGACAGAAATAAATATTTATGTGGTTATTTGAAATTTGAAAATATGAAGTCAATGTGGCGATGCTATTATTTATAATATTATTTAGGTCATTAATCTGATTAACTATATGAACCTGCAATTGCATTCCATTCGGACTATGTATGTATGTATGTATGTATGTATGTACATCCACCACTAATTAATACGTCGGTCACAGGTCATCGCTCTATCGAATTCGAACTATGCCAGATATGCTCACGCAATATGAGCTCGCAAACATTTTCAAAATAATTCCATTTAAATTTCATACATAGAATGCAAGTAGCATGCATTTTGAATTCCATAACGGTGCACACATGTGAAGTTGTCAGGCAGTTGTTCGAATTTAAGGTGCAGCATGTCCGGTCGTAGCGGGTCTGAGAAAACGCATTAAGCTCGTAATAAATTCGAATCGTCCTCGGTACGAAAGCTCTAAAGTTTGCTTATCGTTGTCGGGCGCTGCAGCTGCACATTGCACTTCACGTGCATTCTCACATTCGCCCTTATAACCCGAACAAACTGGACAATTCGGTCGTGATCTTGGCGTTCGGTCGTTACGCTGAAGGAAATTAAAATTTTCCCGTTAAGCTTTGAGGTTTCCCGGTGAAAAGCCGAGGAGAAAAGCTCGACCATGCGCGCTGACCCCAACAGAAACTTTTCCGAGTGTATATCACGTCTCGAATTGCTCTCGAATGCAACTTTATGGTCTCTTCTACGGGTTTTCCGAACATCTTTACACGTATTATACATAGAACATACAGGATGTTCCAGGCAAATGTCACATTTTCGACGTTATTTATATTTCAATTTGATTTGTTGATGAAAAATAATTATAATATTTACATTTTGTAACATGTTCGGCTTAATTTCGTGATAATTGAATATCAAACTCGTGATATTCAATGATCAAGACTCCGAGTATGTTCATTTAAATCAAGTAGTATTTGAATACGGATAATAAACGAATACGGATAAATATATAAGGAGTATTTGAATAAAGCAAATATATTTGTATTCTATTATACTACTAGCTTTATTACCCGGCTTCGCTCGGTATTTGTAATATAAACCGCTTAAATATGACTAATCTAATAGTAAACATTTTATTAAATTTATTTGAATAGTTTTATTTTATATACATTTATTTGAATACTCGTTTTTATATTTGTTTTTTTTTTTAATTAAATTGACTGTCACGAACAAACAAACATATATAGTAAGTCTCTTATAAAAAATTATATGTACACCCCCGGGGTCTGTGTCCCCTAAGGCTCCACCCTCGGCGTCTGCGCCCCCTAGAGGGCGAAGCCCTAGGGCTTCGCCCTCGGCGCCTAGGCCCCCGGGAACTTCGAATCCTTTGAATTGGAAAAAAGTGAATTATTTGTTCGATGACGTCAGAACAATAGACTTTCGACTATTAATTAAATTGACGAAAAATACGTAGGTACATACGAACATATACATACATACATACGAACAAACATATGAACAAACTTTAGTGTTTTATATGTAAGATTGAATGATATGTTATTTTTCGTGATTGAAATAAATATGTATATGTAGATATAATATGAACACGAATTTGAGGTATGAATTTTCCCGGTCTCTGTGACGAGACAGAATGTTAAATTACAGAAAACGCAAATATCGGAAGGCAAAGATCGAAAATCGAAAGATCATAAGTCGAAAGATCAAAAAAAAATGGTGCATAGTAAACGGTACATACTCTTTACAAGATCTACAAGTTCTTTCGATTTTTGATCTTTGCCTTCCGATATTTGTGTTTTTTGTAATTTAACATTCTGTCTCGTCACATAGACCCGAATTTTCCATCTCTTTTTTATATTGATGATGGGTCTTTGAAAATATAGCAGTAATTTTCATCAAAGTTTTTTGCGTAAATTTAATAATTTTTTATCGTTTATGAGATGTTAGTATTCATTTTTTACATTGAGTAACAATTTTCCATCGAAAGCCTTGAGAACAGGAAGGAGAAGATATTTTTCAATAAAAATATATAGCAGATGTCAATCTAATAAAAAAAACTCCTTTTCGAAGAATTGCGTAGGCTCTGAGATGGAGTTCAATAATTGGATACGGCTTCCCGCAATACGTATCTAATTAAATTGATATAGTATAATCTAAACAAATATATAATTACATTATTTTAAAAGAGAATGTGCAAAATATGGATTCGATTAATTGAAAGTTTTAGAAATGTATTAAAAAGTAATTAAATCCTGTTAATCATATTGAATTTCAATTAAGATACGGAGTTTGATCGGACTATGATTTGATCTGATGAGTTGACGCTGATTTACTTTTAAAACATGCCTAAAAGTTAAATATCACTCGGTCACTATTATTTTGTTGTTTGTACTCCTTCGCGTATGCTCTCGCAGCAATTTTACGAGTTGTCATAACCATTGCAGCAACAGCGTAACTATAAATTTGCACAGTTACATTTGCACCAGACTAGAACGCTATTGAGGAAATACGTCTGTCTATTTATGTACATTTGTTTATTTGCATTGTTTGTTATACATTCGAGTGTGCGTTTGTTAGACACCGCGAATGTTATATGTGTGTTTTGTTTCATGAACGGCACGTTGTAAAATATTGCTTTGTTCGAACGAAATTTATTCAAGACGTTTTACTAGCAATTTCGGTGAGAGCACCTTTTTACAAGACAGGGACGGGTATCACGTAACTCGAACGCCTCTCATGAAACGATCACAATAATACGTTTCAGATGAGTTTATGTGTATGTGTGTATGTATATGTAGGAGATTATCACCTCGTTCTTACTTCGGAGCTGAAAAATGCAATATGAAAATAAATGATGTTTAATAATACAAAACGGAAATGAATAATAATTTTCGTTTAACGTATTATGTAACCCGTTTCTACTAAGAGTGCGTTCGATTTTTTTTTACAAATATGTATGTTGATTTTTTACAAACTGCATTTTATAATAATTTACTGTGTTCGAAACATAATATGCTAATCACTGGTCCACGCTGTTGGTGATATGATTTCAAAAATTCAGAATCTATAAACTTATATATGTACAATTTTATAACCCTAGATGTCGCTAAGCGTCAACCCGAATATGGCATCATGGGAAAATAAAATTGGGTCCATCGCCTATGCCACCCTTCTCAAAGTAAAAATAAATAAATAAATAAAACAATTTTTATGTACTTTTTTCATTTTTATGTAATGGAGCACATTTGTATATTTTTCAATATTTCATGCGTTTGTAAGCATTTTTTACACTTACCGTGCTTAAAAAATCCAACTGAAAATGTATATTTTAAGTTCAAATAATGCAAAATGTGTTAATTATTGTAATTACATATAAAATTCATTTTATCATGTATTCAACGTTGAAATATATAAAATAAGTGCAAAAAAAAAAAAATAGCGCTCGCAGTTTAGCTCTTTCTCGTTTTTTTGATGCACGCATACAAGGGGCTTCTCGCGAAAATAATTATTAATTAATAATTCTGTTGATATTGATCAATGTTTATATTTTGTAATTACATAATTCAAATTATTGAGATTTTGACGAGGAATACATTAAATATGAACTCCTTGCATGTAGTATATTCGGAGAAATAAAATAAAATATAAGTCCTGATAACTCGCTCTCCATCACAGTGCGGCAAGTGAATAATAAATAAATAAATTTGCACAATCGCCTTCTTTCAATCGCTTAGATAAACTGTTGTAAAGTACATATTTATGTATGTATGTATGTCTGCACTCGTACTTGGTCGTAAATAGTATCTCTACTTTATTACAAATTGAATGTGTTCTACTTGAAAAAACAAGCTGCTTTATTTGTATGAAATAAGAGGATATATACATCAAAATTGAATTATTGAATAGAGTTGTGCGTCTTTGTTGTATGTATTATACATACATAGATTCGGTTTAAATGGAATGTATAGTAGAATAAAAAAATGTATCAAATGTCTATGTTTTTCTATTTAGTATTTTCTCTTCAAACATTCGATCAATTGTGCCATGAATAAGTTTTACGCTTTAAGTCTTAAGTGATTTTCGCCTTATTTTTTTCGATGACTGTGCTGTTTCTTTATAGCGCTCAAACGGGCATATAGTGTAAAAGGCTTCTAGGGGTTGGGTTTGAATGGCTTTTTTCGCATTTTCCTATCAACCTCGATACAAAGGCTCAATAGAGGAACGTTTGGTTTTTAATTGCAACAATACACTGGTTAATTTTTCACGCGATGGAAGATTAATATACGAAGGGCTCATAGAATGGGTTTCGGGTCAAGTGAACACGTTTCACATGTCTCGATAAGATTTATGATATTGCTTATCGGATCCTTTGAAGGAAGGCGTCGAAAAATCTGTCAAATAAAATCGTCTTTCTACAGATAAAAGGCAATAACATTCGTTCCGTCAAACGTCACACAATTTTTCCGGCACCCCCGCAAACAATTCGCATACGAGATATACAATATCACGGATGAGGAACGTGAAACGATAACATTTAGTATAACATGTAATCAAAGGAATTGTTTCTCTCGCATCTCATAATCCCGAAGTTCTCTTACGTCATACGTCGGCTTTGTTTCATCGTCTCTGCCTTGAAACATAATATACGACGAAGGCTTAATTTCGCTTACCTTTACGCTGGGATTATCAGACAAAATGAAACTCCACCTCTGCGATTGTGAATTTTAACGACGACGATAAATTATTTTCAAAAGCATGTTAATTTAAAAAATACCAACTATATATGTATATACTTTTAATTTCATGGCAGTCAACAATTACAATACTTAATACATATGTATGTATGTAGTTTACGCGAGAGATTAATGTTTAACGTAAGTAAATATTCTATGTGTAGAAATTAAAATTCTATATGTTAGTATTGATTAAAATCCGCATAAATTTTTTTATGACATAAATATATACTTGGAAAGTCATTTAGTATTTCCAAGGGCAATGTATGACTTAAAAGTTAACATCAAAGCTTGCATGCAATGTAAATTGCTGATGTACATACATACATACACGGTAAGTCGAAGCATTCTACATACTTACACAATATGTAAGATCAAAGCTTTCTAGCAAAAAAAGGGATTACCTTTACGTATTCATATTTTGCTCGGGTGTTTTCATCTTATCTAAAAATAAAATTTACGTGTCGGTTTTCGGGCGAAGGCGTTAACAAAAATAAAATTTCTCATCCGGAATGGCAAAATTATTTAACGAGCATATTATTAGTTTGGATGTAAATATCTTATTTTATTTTATTATATACTAGTGTTTTTACCCGGCTTCGCTCGGTATTTGTAATATTATATAAACCACTTAAACATGGCCAGTATAATATTTAACATTTTATTGAATTTATTCAAATAGTTTTATTTTAATTAAATTTATATGACTATTCATTTGTTTTTTTTTTATTAAATTGAACGTCACGGATTCTAAATACATACAAAGTCTATTTCGAAATTATATATTAGATGTATGTATGTATGTGCCATGATAGGAATTAACCCAAGGCATTACAATTACATTTTATTTATTATTTATTTATTTAAATACATGGCGAAGGCGGTATAGCCGATAGACCCGCGGGGTTTGACTTATATTAATAATAAAATAAAAACAAAAATATTTTTAACAATAATAAGATGGAAGAAAAAAAGTAACGTAAATAAATATGAAAAAAAAATACGAAATAAGAGAAAATACATATGGTTAGATTATTTATGTAGATAAGTACATTTTAATTTTTCAAACATAACAGGACAACTTTGGGCTATGTAACCTTATCTTCTAGAAGGAATATCCAATTGCTTTTCCAATTATGTAAATATACCTATATATGTACAAACATACATTTAGTTTTTTAACATTTTCCGGATTCTCGTTTGAATTTTATGATAAAGATCATCGAAATGAATCCAGTTCGATCCTCAATAAAAAGGATAGTCTTAATTATAACTCATTGTCAAGATTTTAAAAATCATTTTTATCTTGGATCTATAATATATACATACATATATAAATATGTATACATATTTGGCATAAAATTTTATGTCAAATAAATCTATTTTTAAATGAAATTCTCGTCAAAGTATTCAAAACAAGTGAAGCGCATCGCTATTTTTATCGTGGAGTTTTGTTGTTGCTCTTCATCTTCAAACTTTTAAGAGCCCGATTTAGATTAAGAAAAGTCGTTTGTCTCAGATTTAGCATCGCCTATAAGCCGAAGCGGAAGCAGTCGTTCATTCGCCGCGAGATTTTTGATTAAGCGCAGTCATAAAAGTATGAAAAAGCTTATTCATTGCCGGCCATAAGCGTGATAAATGCGACGCGTATAATACTCGTTCCTTCCGGGGATGTGAGCTTTCGCGAAAAAAGCCTACACACATATACACGCGTAATAAGTAATGATAAGGTCCAAAGAGGTGGGTGGGTGGGTGGGTGGGGGGGGGGAGAGGTACTTTTGGCTGACCACATACAAAATGTCTTACGAGGCATCTCACCCAAATCGCCCCTATCCCTAATTTGACGGTGATATTTCACGCGCGCGAGATGCTCGAGCGCCACCCCCTATCTCTACCCCACGTTTTCCGGTTTCCGGTCTAAACAACTTATCTCGGCTCGTGTGCTGAGCAGTGTCACGTTCAGCCGATGTGGACCCCGTCGGCCGGCCGGTCAAGATGAGCGGGAGATGCCTGGAAAATATTCAGCCTCCGAGAAAACGATAAGGTTGGGGAAATATTTACCGAAAGCTCTCGATGCGACCTCACTTGAACCATTCGCGTCCTTATACATGGCCGGAAAAGCTGTACTAAATTTTAACGAGTGGTGCATTTTTTTTCCTGAATTATATTATCGTGTTTGATTTGAATTGAATATAATTTCAATAAACATAATTCGTTATTGGTACTCGTTTGTATTGGTATTATTAATTCTGGAGTCTCAATTTTTATAAAAATGTATCAAAACTAAGTTGGTCAATCGTTTGCCAAATTTGGTGGTTATTAATTTTAATCTGTATATTTGCACAGAGAGAAAAAAAACATTGGAAATTCATATATATTTCACTTGATTCAAATCACCGATTCAAAAAGGAATTGTACTTATGGGAACCGCGATTGGAGGAAATGAAAGCCACCCTTCAAATAGTACCCGAGAGGACGCTAAAGAAAGCAAGATGGAAGCAGTGGATGAAGATTGCAACGTCTGTTTGTCAATGAACAATTGTTGAACCCATTTTTATACAGCTATCCCCAGTATATTGAGAATTTTCATGACTTCAAACTATTTGCCTTCAAGAGATTGAATAATAAATATATAAGCCGTTATATTTGAAAGTAGTAGAAGTGCAATTTTCAGTTCCAAAAACACTTTTTGTTTGATTTAATTCACGAATTTTTATCACTTGTTTTAATTCGATTTGTTCAGAATCTTGGAAAAGCAGAATAAACTTATTACATGCCACCAGTATTTTTAAATATTGTTTATGATTAAAACATTATATTTAATGATTTGCGAGATGTTTCTCGAAATGAAAAAAAGTGGACTTTCCATTATAACGGCTTATTAGTCTAAATCAAATTAAACAAATATGGCTTTCTAAGATAGAGGCGGAAAAACGTGTTGTGAGATTAGTTCATTGGGTGCAAGATATTTGAAACTGAAATGGATTCCAACTAGTTATTTAAATTTGAAAGTAAATAAGTAAATAATTTCAAATCGACGCAATTTTATACATAAAATAATAAATTAATTTTTTTATATTGCATGTATGTATGTATGTATGTATGTATGTACATATGTATATGGAAAATTAAAATTGCCTTTTAATAAGTTGATCCCTTTTATGATACATCATATAATATAAGCTTCATCGTTATTGTTGAAACGGAATTTTTGTTGATTCAGTTGTTCACATTTTATTAATGATTTTATTATTTTATTATTTTTTTTATCATTATACATATTTTATATATCATAAATATTTTATAATGTACATATATAAATTTAAAATTCGTATATGTATGGATATAAAGTAGAGAATTCATAAAACGATGTTCCGATTTGAATAGTTTATTCGAAGTGGTGGTATTTAATTAAATGCAGCGATCGTTTGTATAGCAGACCGCATTGCTATTTACGGGTTTTCGCTCTATTGCTTTGATCGTTGTTTTGTTTGCGGAATTGTACGAGCATTCCTTTCAATTGTAAAATTAACCAATTAATTTTATCTTGTAGGTATATTTTCTAATGATAAAATGTACCTATTGTTTTAGTGTACGGTTTACCCTAAGATATTCGACCAACTCAACAAATACGGACGTGTTCCGTAATTAAGAAGTCGGGTAGGTACGGAGGAGACCTATCGCTCACCCATATCAACCCTTCAGACCGATGTCTTGTCGATCTCCTTTCGATGTCTTTCTTCATTACGGGTCTGCTTTCACTACTATCGCTGCGAGTTTATATCTGTATAACAATTAAATATTTACGCTAAAAGGAAAAGAAAAAAAGTTTGCGCAAGACACTCTCACCCCGTCTTCAAAAAATAATTACCGGCAGATAAACGGTTTGAGGAGTATTAACGACGGAATTGGAAGTTTGCGGGGATAGGAGATGGCAGCTGGGGAAGAGGTGGCGGGGAAGGGGGGGGGAAGTAAATAAGGATTCTAATTAAAATTCAATTTGAGATGAATAAAAGGACAGTCAACATCGTTGCAAACAAAACTTGGCCGCCGTTAGATGTGCTGAGATATTCCCCTCCGGGACAGGATTCCCGTTGAATAACTTAAGACTGTTGAAAATTATTATGCCATTAAGAAAAGAAAAGGGGTTGATATTTTTGCGAAAGAAGGGAAGGGTTAATGAGAAATCCAATTAGCTTACAAACATTCGATTACCTTTTGCGGAAGTACGTAGAATCCCTTCGCGCTCGTTTTGATTTAACTTTCAAATCGGTGTAAACGAGCTCGGACATTATGTGCCTCCTGAAAGCTCCTTTTGTGCCGATCGGTGGCCAACGTGCTGTGGATGGCCCCAGATTCATCTTCATTAAAAGTTTCACATAATTGTTTTGCATAATAATTGAGAAAATACGTCGCTGAATTGAGATTGATACGAAGCGATTTAATTTGTTTTCGCCGTGTCGGCGGCGGAGGAAAAGTTTGATGTTGCTCAGAATAATTAACCGAACCTATCAAGAGCGCTCGCATTGTTACGGTCTCCTTTACCGCAGTGAATTTTGTCACTTTGCTAAATTAAAATCTTATAAATTTGACGGACACGATCGCCGGAGAAACTGTTGTGAAACAAAACTTTTCCAGCCGCGGGAAAAGTCTAGAGAAATTCGGCCGGGAAACGAAATTAGCCGTCTCGCTCACTTTTTAGTAACGACTTCTCTCAATACAATAAATGATTAGCCGCTCAAAAGGAAACGCTGCTGTATTTCTTGTTTAGAAAAACGCCTCTGCGTCATTATCCGGAATATCGCGTTCATATCTCACGTAATATACTCGTTTGGAATTTTTTCCACGACTTGGTGCACATAACTAGCTATTTGTCATAATAAAATTTGACTTCGCAGTCGTTAAAAGTAGTGGTAATCGTACTTCTTGGTAAGATTGTAAAAAGCTCGTTTTATTTTTTACGAGCTTACCAACTATTCGAGAAAAATGCAGATTTTTCACAAAAAATATTTTATTCCAATTAAATTGATGCTCTTGCTGCGGCGCCATTACAACTGTTTTCATCCACATATGCGTGAAATTTAAACAATAAAAGCAACGAGAGTTTTAAACTAGCAGCTTTACAGCTTTGTATGAAATTGTTTCGCACCCTTGAACGCAAATATAATATAATATAAAATTGTGGTCCTTATGCCTACCCTTTTCAAACATTTATCGTGCAGAAAATCTGCCTTTAATTTTGATTACCTAGTATAATTACATTTTATTTAACGTAATGTGTGATATACATACACATACGTATAATAACAAAATAAAAGCACAGATTTTTGTACAATTTATCTAGGGACTTTCTGGCACCGATATCATCCCTCCATTACAGATATATGCTACCAAAATGCTTGGATTTATTTTGCGACATGCTCATTACTTTCAAGATCCAAATATTATCGTGTGACTTTATTGTTCTCTTGTCCGGAGCATATCAGAGTTTTGGTCTGTTATATGGAGTCCTAGTGAAATTAAATTATCTTTCTTGATAGAAATAGTTCAAAATAGTTTCTTCAACACCTTTACACGAGGAAGTGCGAATATTACCCGTATTTATTTCCCACAGCTTTTTTACAAGATATGTATCTCCGGCTTCGACTCACTATCTTTGAGAAGGATTGTTTCCTTCTCATTTCCAAATACTTCTTTGCAGTAATAAAGGGAATTATTCACAACTCAATGGCACCTGAATGTGGTAGAGCTCTGCGTCATCATCGGCTTTTCTAACCTATTGTTGAGAGAACAAACGTTTCTGTTTGGGAACAGACGTCTGCTTTGGGTAAGAGGCTGTCCGGTTCCTTAACGTGATAAGGGAGCATTTCGATCTGTTTGATTGTCGTGTTGATGAACTTACGTCGTATCGTCGTGCTTTGTAATGTATATCGGGCCTCGTTTAAAGCAAGTATGAACGAAAACTGGCGGTGCTGTATAGTATGAATAGAAGCAATACTTTCCGTGCAGTACTGTGCCGAGCTGGTGACGTCCAGTGCTTGATAATATAAATAGACATCTTATGGTAGAAATAGCAGCAAGAAGTCAATTGCTTCGTAAATTTATTATGTAGGAGTTGGGTAATCAGCGAGACATTATACTATTGAATTTTATCGTTTTCTCAATAATTAATTAAATGGTGGATCTACGTACATACATTAATTTCTGTCAGAAAATTTAATGAAATTACAGCTTTTCATTTCAGGAGACGTTTTAATATGAGTTCAACGTCAATTATATGAATGTCAATTGAAAATCTTTGATCTTAAAAAGGCGTTTTATGAAAGTAATTTTTCATTTCTAAGGGAGCTTGCCTCAAATTAATAATTCAGTTGATTTAATTAAATATTATACATACAAACATATGTATATGTATGTATGCAGGGCTGATGAGAAAGGAAGATCCACGGTAAATTTCCAGGGCCCGGACTACTCGAGGGGCACCGTGTCGGAAATCATACCTGTTATATCATACTTTCTTATTTAATTATTTAAAAAAATAACAACCAACATAAAGGTATTTTTCTAATAGTTGATGATTTTTCGCAAATTAAAAATACATCTAGAAGATCTTTCTTTTTAGTTTGTCATAGGGCCCGGAATAATTTTTACAAAGCCCCGGCATTTCTCTCGGCAGCCTCTATGTATGTATGTATGTATGTATGTGAATATTCGTTAGATAATGTTTACCTAAATATTTAGGTTATTTATGTATTAATATTAAAATAACAATACAAATAATTCTTACGACTTTATGAAAGGGTTTTTGCATTTGATATTATAAGTATTGAAAATTTATTTGCATACATAAATATTGGAAAATTAACGTCCATTGTGCAATGCACGTTACAATCGGCGGCCAAACGCAAATAAAATTCAAATACAAAGCGGGAACGCGAACAAAAGAATCTAAATGAACACTTGCTCGGTTCGGTTTATTTTGTTTTATTTCGCAGGATAATCTCATATATTCTTTTGTGAGGAAATGGAATCTTTCGCGGAGTTACGGAGATTTTTGTTTGGTCCTGCTGCCGCCCGGTACGTATATCCATTAAGGGCTTTCGTCTAGATTTACATAAATACACGAGTAGGGGGTTGTTCCGACTGTATGTGTCCAACTCACAAGTCTTTTGCCTTGTCACAGGAACAAAGGTTTTTTCGTTTTTTTTTTGTTTTTATATATTTTTTGTTGAAGAGCGGCGCCATTCGTATACGCGAAGTGGATATTCGGATTATGGAAACTAGAGCTACGGATAGCCGGAACGTATTTACGAATAAAGCCAATTAATCTTTCATATTTTTCTAAAGCCTACGTTCGGGTGTTTTGACACGGCATTTTGACTTGCAAAGCAAAATAGGATCACATGAATTTTTAATTTGATATGAATGTTTTTTTTTTGTTGCAGATTTCCAGCCGAGTCAAATTCAACGAGCAATTTAAAAGTTTGTATGTTTATTTTTACAACTTTATTTGTGATTTTAAATTTTAGGCACATATTGGCCCGACTAAATTTTAGAAAAAAATATATTGCGATTGCTATTCTATTGTATTATTGCTTCATCTTATAATAGGGATCGAAACGGTTTATTGTTTCAAAACTATTTTGCATAATTTTTAGTGTCTATATAAAATTGATAATTTAAGCTATAAATTAAATTATTTGAAACATACTAAACACAGATAAATTTCAAATGAAGCTTTGAAAATTTGACCTTTATTAATATTTGAAACAAAATCTGAATGATCAAATTTGAAACAAAATCTGAATGATCAAATTTGAAACTCTCAAAATAATTATAATGTATGTATGTATGTAAATTGACGACTCGTTGAACGAATTTCTGTATGTACATACATATACATATACATAAATATAATAAAATACATATACATATGTATATGATTTATTATTTTTTAATCTAGTTTTGATAAAAAAACCGATTTAATTTATTTAAAAATATATTAGTGGTCGAGTTAGCGTCGTTAGGCGACCGCAAACCACGTTTCCCGCCAAAAGAAAAAGTCAAATGTGAGTTTTCTTCTTATTACCTTATTCCAACATCAGATTGCGGGCACTTCTTATCTCTCGACCGACTTCTTTCCATTTATTTAGGTACTCACTGAACAATTTTACACGGCGGTAGACGTCGAAGTCGTTCTTTCCTCCCTTTTGCGCCGCACCTAAATATTCGACAGATAAAAAAGTTCCCATTTTATTTCCTACGCCCCCCAAAAGCATAGCCTTTTGATCGAACGCAACGCAGCCCCTTTGTCGTCCGAGAAAAGTTACGATTTTTAATACGAGGGAATTAATATTAATTTCGCATCGCACGCTTTATCTCCGAGAGAAAATCGGAACAGCTGTAGCTATTTGCATGCGGTGGTACGCTGAAACGAAACGGGGATGAAAAAATAAAGAATGAAAGCGAAAAAGCGTTTTTCGCGAAAAATGGGTTGTAAATTTTTATGTTCATGAGCGGGAGTCAAAGGAAACATGCAAAGCACCTCACAGTCTGTAAAGTGAGAGACCACTGCAACCTAAAATGCATTAGTGAAGTCATTCTCGGTAAACCCATCAAACACTACCCCAAAGGGATAATATCTGTCGCACTATGGTAGATACATACATACATATGTAAATATAATCAATTTGAATTAAAAATTTCAGCTTTATTAAAAATCAAAATCAATTTGTAATATTTGAAACTAAATCAATATATTTTTCTAAATGTATTAAATGAGTAGGTTTGAGCATATTTTTACAAATAAAACACTTACAAACCGTATTTGTAGAATTTTATATCGAACTCAAGCAACACTTCATCGAAGAAAACAAAAAAATATGTATTTTCATGCGTAATAACGTCTGTGAAAAGTGCTTCAATAAGAGGCACTTAAAAAAAACATTTTAATTGGTATCAAAAATGTAATATTCTAGAAGCTGAAGTCTAGATTATTCTACCCACTTTCTCATTATATGTATATGTAATAGATTTCTTTTTATATACATATTATATAAATTGTGATTTTCCTTTAATTTGAACATGAACTATATGAATTTTTCACCATTTGTAATGTCTTACTATATACTAGTAAAATATGATTTTTTTGGAAACGATTTAGTATTCACGCAGGTTTGTGGCACTTTACCAAATTCAACTATAATTGATTATTTTGCCTTTTTTTATTAGCAACAGATAAAGGAATGCAGGCAGAGAATAAATACACTGAGCAACAAAAAATCACGTTTTTGAGTTATCAGAGCGGAGACTAACCAATCTTTACTAAGTTTGACCCACTGAATTCGAATATGATAATGATTTTTGTTTTTGTTTGGTGATCGTTTACGAGATATGAGCGTTTAAAAAAATGCGCGATTTTTTCCGTGCTATTTTTAGAAAAATAGCACGGAAAAAAAATCCATAAAAAAAAAATATTTTTGACTTTTAAAATTCGCTAGACAATTTATTATAAGTATTTAAAAGCAATAAAATATCACAATCAATGGAAAAAACAGCTGACTATTGATTACAATACTCACTTTGAGCACAGCAATACTAGCTTTTGAGTTAAAGACCGCAAAAGCCAAAAAAACTGTAAAAATCGCATATTTTTTTAATCGCTCATATCTCGTATACGATCACCAACCAACAAAAATCATTATCATATTCGAATTCAGTGGGTCAAACTTAGTAAAGATTGGTTAGTCTCCGCTCTGGTATTTTTTTTTGTTGCTCAGTGTTATACATATTTATGTATAGACTAAAGTACATAAATAATAATAAGTATATAATGATAATTCCACTTAAGTATATTTATAGCTGTTGAAGGATGCCGGATTATTTTGATTCCATTTGTTCCTCCTACATCAACGTTTCCCAACATTTTTTGAGCCACGCACACTTCAATTCTTCAAAAATATTCATATAATAATTAGGTACATATATAGCTCATTATATTTTCCACAGTAGTGCAATCATTAGTAACGTTGGTTGTAAACTAGTTAAGTACAAAAGCTCAGTTAGAAAAATACGCAAATGTGATACTCACATATAAAATGAGATTTAAATTTAAATTTAAAATCGTCGGCAATAATAAGACCGAAGCAAATGCATTTCCCTTGTCGGGCTAGGGAGCGCCTACTTCATCACGCGGGCGCGAAGGGGTTAAAAACCGCACGTGCATATTTCTACTCCAGATTAAATACCAAAGCCCGCAAACACGTTTCGTCGGTAAAAACTTAATTGCTGTATTGCAGCGGCGGCGTGTCACGCCACCGTGTACAAGTGAAACGGTCGACATTTTCCATACGCTTTTCCGGTCCTGGTTTTTCCAGAACGCTCGCGTATCGAGAACGTCGTTAACGACACTCACGCGCTAATGAATCAAATTTTATTAGGGGCCGTTCGGTGATGGTATAACGATGATAAATTAAACGCTTATCATATCTGCACCGAATAAATAATGCGAAAAGCCCAAGTAACGTGTGCCATTAAGACTTTCGTTGGCTTCTGTAATTTCGAGTTGTCACGCAATCGCGGTAGGCTTTGTCGGCAAAGGCGAGCCTTAACAGTTTTTATCGCGATTATATGTATCTACGTACCTGTACGGAAATCGAAAATCTATTATGACGTCTATTTAATTTATTTTACATTTTAATTTGGCTTACACGAGCAACACACGGTTTTTGATTAGCGTGTCTGTTTTATACACTACATACATATGTAAATTAGCTTAATTTTTCCACGCTTCGTTAACGACTTACATACAATTTTTGAAAATACTGCCGAACCAAATAATCTGACCGACCTCGATTATTTCTTAGTATCGTTGACGGTTCTAGTCTCCGTTAGGTTAACACTTGCCTTACACTAAGAATATACGCTAACCACTGTGCTGGACGCCAAGCATCCAGTTAAAAATGTGTATTTTAAGCTAAAGTAATGCAAAATCTGCGCGGTTCATTATTGAAATTAGCTATGAAAATAATTTTATTGCGAAATTAGTGGAAGAAATGAAATAAAGTAAAAAATATGTGGCGACTGAAGCAGAGCAGTCATTCCAAGGCGGATGTCATTCTCACACTGACTGTTGAACGCAGCGAACTGAATTTCGCATCTGTGAGGCAAATTTTCAAAGGATTCCCGCAAAAATAATTATTCCCGTTGTCATTGTTAAATGTTATTTCGTAAATAAATTAAAAAAAAATAATTATTTAATTAATTAATTAAAATTAAAAAAATATGAAAACCGTGCATCCAATATATTTGGAGATATAAAATTAAACCAGCTGCATAGATCAATGCTTAGAATGTAATGTTTTCAATTGTGTGGTCACGGGTTCTATCCGTGGTGTATGCTGCTGGCCAGATCTTGGATATGTGACTCCAACGTCCATCATTTGCCATCAGAGTTTACCAATTTATCCGATTTCATTGAAACGGTTCCAACAAATTGGCACCCCTGCTTTGTTTCTCTCGCATGAATTCGAAATATTCAGAATCTCGATTTTTGTTCATAGATGTCTCTGTGAACGTTAATCGTTGTTTGTATTTCCCTCTTTTTAATACTTACAATACTTTTGTACAATATTTTGTACATATATGTTGTGTTTAATGTTAAAATATAATTAGTAACTATGTAGATATATAATAATTTATAATTATAAATCTGTATAGCACAGTCGTCACATTAGAGTAATCGTTAAGACGAGTGTGCACGATTGATTGAATAAAAAAAAAAAAAACAATCATAAAAGTTCTGGTCACTCGCTATCCATCACAATGCAGAAGATTTTTTCATATCCTCATCTCTAAAGGCCAGGATTGTCTTTATTTTGCTTTACGGAAAAAAAGTAGCCTAAATCTGGATAAATTTTTTCAGTACGTTTTTGGAAATTTTGACGTTTCAAATGCCAACTTTCAATATCCAATATTTAGTCAAATGTAATTAGTGGTTCAGAAATGAAGCACACGAGCGATTGTTTTGATACTTTAAATGAAAGATGAAAACTTTTATTCGTATTTGATGGAAAAAGTGGCGAAGACTTGGGCCACTGACTGAGATATGTATGTACATATGTATGTATGAATGTATAGGTATATATATGCGTCCACATTCATATTCGTGCACACACATGTGATACATATGTATGTACATAGTTATGTATACTAAATACGGTCTAAAACCGTTTGCTTACTTATCATTACAAGTCACAAGTTTGCAGAGCATCTATAATAATAAATATTTTGATTTATAACAGAAAGTTTTCCCAGATACTGAAGTTTAATTAAATTTTCAATATCGTCTTGTTGATACAATTTCAGTGGCTAAATTAAAACAAGAATTAAAATCGATTTTAGTTGGAGTTGACTTTGAAATGGTCCACAATGGAACTTTTCACTCTGTAGGTTTGTTTATTAATAATAATGTCAACTTTCAACCTTTGAAGGTTGCTGTAATTTTTCGACTTAACGATCTGTATATTAAATGCGTGGTCGTTAAAATTTAATGTAGCGATAAATTAACCAGTTGATAGGACGATATACGATACGATATGTTACAGTTTCCTATGAAATTTCACAAAGTGTATTTACCCAGAGGAACATTAAAAGAAGTTTTGCTGTTCGCGAGGTGCTTTGAAACTAGTTCTACCTCGTTACATGGTTTCTATCGCCTTATAATGATCTTTTATTGTTATGAGGAAACTCCATAGAAAGCTCCGTTTCGAAAGCTCGATTTTGGTACACATAAACGCGTACGCAGGAACGTCGGCGAGCACACAATCGCTTACACTCGATAAAGTCTCCAACTTTAAACGGAAGAAAACTGTTTAATATGATAATTGTTCCCAGCTCTTTGCCAAGTTGAATATCCCTACTGCCACAATGACCCAGAGCCTTTGAGCTGCGGATTTTCGATTGAGCTAGCTTTGTGGGTATAATTTTTCTCGTATAGACTTAAATATATTACGTATGATAACTAGAAATTGCAAAACAAATAATAAAGTTGTCAACCGTGTGCGAAGTAACAAAACAAAGCATAGACATTGTGTCGGAAAGTATTTGTTCTGAAGTAAAACAATTTCACCTGAAGACAACATAACTTGTTCACCATCTGTTGGTTTTGTATTTGATTTAGCGAAAACAAGACTACACTCTGAAACCGTTACCATTTGTTTTCGGTAACTTTTGAAAGTTTCGCAAATTTCGCTCTTGATATGCATAGGCAGAAGTGTCATATATTTTATAATAAGTTTGACGGCTTAATTTCGATTAGAAAGAATTTCGTAATAAAATTATACATTCGAGAGAATGTTAATTGGGAAACTTCGTTAATATTGTAATTCTTCCGGCTCTGGTGGAAGAGAGAGCACTTAAAATATCAATCGAATTCGTCCGACGCTCTTAAGTTAATTAAATATCGACGTCTTATTTTTCCTTCGAAATCCTTTATACGGCACATTTAAGGATTTTCCGGGGGGCAGATGTTGCCCATTTGGAACGACTGAAACAAGGATAACTGACTTTCAAACTCCATCCAAGTCCAAGAAATGAAAAGATATTATTATATTATCGAGATCGGCCTTCGGAATGGTACAAAGTCGGAATTTGATATCGGAAAATATTAAATGTATTCCGACCGAACGTCTTCCGACGTCTACTTTAATTAAAATTGCTACCGTGAAGATGACAACTATGTTTTAATTAAAATGTGACACAACGTAAACTCCGTTTCACACAAATAACTTTATTCTGAAGTGATTCTGGTAGCGCGGATTAATGAAAGAACTTCTAAAATTTTTCAAATTTATTTCCAAAGTTATTCTGTCGCTCCATTGAAGTAATAATATAACTCGGTTTAAATTTAAATATTATAAAGAAAACACAATTAATTCATCCGACCATTCAAAAAGATCAAAATTAAATTACTGGTTAAATCGAGTACAGAATACAATATGAATATTTATGTTTATAGTCTCGAAATCTACGAAATAAATATATAGGAACGAGTAATTTCGCTTGAAATTATTAACATATAAATACATTAAATACAAGATAACAATAAATATTTAATTATTCAAAAAAATATAATTTTATTTAAAATTTATTTATTTTACGTACGTTAAGCGAAGCTTTTGGTTATTTTAGGTACATCTTATGTAGGTAAAAAATGCCAATATTAATTATCCAAAGGCCGTACATATTATTTAATTCGCATCAAAAATTCCGATTATTCCCGTTCATTTGAATTAAAATTTTTAATAATTTTCTGTATTTCCAATAGCATACGATTCTGCTTAGTTATTGATTGCACGTATGTATAATATGTGTACACACATACTCCACATCTTGCGAAACTCTATCTATTGAATTTGATACTTTACAAACTACAAGCCTAACCTAACCCTCGTCTATTTAATTTGGGCATCGAATCTCACTATTCGCGCCCGCAGCATCACCAAGGAACTCAAACCCCGCAAATATAATAGCGAAAGATTAATTGCTATCAAATATATTTGTATATACATATATACATGCATACGTACATATATCTTACACACGAGAATCTCATAATGAAATTTGGTATGAAAAATTGGAATCTTTACATATTATTATGTATGTATGTAATAGGTTATCTTCTTTTTACTGTATTTTATTTTAAATATTTTATACAGGTATACACCTAATTATTTTATTTTCAACGACACCTATGGTCAAACATTGTATGTATATCAGTATTTTAAGTGTTATTCAAGGCCAATTAAAAAAAATGATTAACAATCATAAAGACATATCTAGAGAAATTTCCTGTATTTTATAAATCAGTGAATTCGAGATGCTGTAAACTCGAATTTTGCGAGAAATAATACAAGGTTGCCAACTCGTTAGAATCGTTTCAATTAAATCAGATAAATTGGCGAACTCTGAGAGAAAACAGTCGACTTTGGAGTCACATATCTCATTTGAACCCGTGACCATACAATTGAAAGCATAACACGCTATACATTGATCTATGCTGCTGAATAGATAGAGCCATCAAATTATCATTAAACATTTTTATTTCGTTATTTCTTTTTCTTGTTCACTTTTTCCTGTCTTATTTTTATTTTTATTTCATTATTGTTATCCTGAATGTTTTATTTTTTCCTCATGTAATTTATATAAATATACGTATTTAACCTCTTATATTCTAACCCCTTGGGGTCTATTGGCTTTGCAACCTCCTCCAAGTATATACGTTAAATAAATAAATTTGATGTATTATCTCATAGTGCTCGGAGTCAAGGTGCTTCTATAGGTATACAAATTTTCTGAAATTGTTCTGTTTTTACTTTTATACAACGTAGTATTTTCTAAAGTACATTTTTTACTATATGATTCATCTACGTTAAGTCGAAATGATTAAATCGATATTTATACAGGGGATCATTTCATTGATAATGTGGTAGTATTTTATGTACAATGTGGAGTGCACAATTTGGACAATGGGTGTTCGATGATTCGCCACGACTTTTGTATGAACGTCATTATTTAGTCGTCACATAGTGTGTAGTTGTTTGTGTGTATGCCTGCATATATGTATGTACATATGTATGTATATACTCACCCATTCACATATTGGCGTGGATAATCACACTTTCCTTCCGTTTGACATGGGGCGTGCAGCCCCTGCCTGACACCCTCGCCTAATGACGCTAATGAAAGCTGCCACCGGTTAAAGTATGCTCCTATTTAATCAGTGGTGTCCGACTGCTAATAATATCTATCACTTAAATCCACATATTTCATATAACAGTTTAAAATTTATCGTCGTCATGTTTATGTATCGTGTAATTATGAATTAGGTATTTATACATCGTTATTTGCAGTCCTTTTCCATCCATGCCTGTTAAGTATGCTTTTATTTATCACTGTACTGAACAATATTCATCTATCTACGTCTACATATTTACCACCTACTTCACTTAAGGGTCTTGTTTGTACCATTTTACTCTGATTTTGTGTACAATTCGAGGAATTTTCTTGTCCAGCTTTGCCTTCTCTTTGATATTTAAATTTATTTATAATATATATTTATTTACTCTATAATATGTACGCAAGTATATTTATGTAATACTCATTTATTCCCGTTTCTTCTCATAAGAATTTATGAGATTTTTATAATACCAATAACAAGTTACGAATAGAAAATCGGACGACCTAAAAAGACATATACATACACACATATAATACATAACTATTTTCTTATTAAAAATTTAAGTACATACATATATGTATATTTGTATATAATATTTTGATCGTTCGTTCGTGTATATTCTATTTGTTCATACATGAACTAATCTGGTCAGTTATAGCATACTCAAAATAGTAAATTGACAAATTAACTACATAGTTTGTTCATGCACAAACTATTGGCATAAGCTTAGGTATTCTCAATTGTTTGTCCCGTATTCTAGTATGTATGATAACCCTGGGTTTTAATATAAAACATATCGGAAACTGGAATCATAAAAAAGGTGTGATATGGCTTTTATAGGATTCCCTTTTTAAATCCTTATCGTTTTGACATCTTGAAGATTTTAACAGATCAAAGATTTTGACTTCTAAAAGTTTTATGTAACACCTGGTGAGTCTATTTGAAGGTAGCTTTTGACTGTTAGCACTTTAACTAAAACGAATAGTTCCTGTATGAATAGACTAGTATGTTCATGAACGAACCGGAATGAACACTTGGACTGTAACATATATGTATACATATAAATCGAAATAATGAATTACATGTCATCTATCAGTTGGGTGAGTAAATATCAACAACTTATTTAATTACACGTATCCTATAGAAAATATATCCATGTTGTTTTTCACGGTAAATACGGTACAGAATTCATTACTTTCTAAATAATATTTTGGCAATTTAAATTATTCTCTTTTCCGAGTAACAGTTTCCTCTATTTGATTTTTTAAATTTTAATTTTCCTTATATATATATACATATGTATGTATGTTGGATGACCAAACATCGCAATTTTAGCTTCCACATACAATCACTCAACTATTTTTGTTTCGTGTTTTTACTTTGTGTCTTAATTTATGAATCATATGTACATATACTTGTTATTTTTAATGAAATGTACATATATGTCTGTGATTTAAATATTCCATGTTGATTTTGTAGAATATGTAGTCGAGCTCGGACGCCACTGGATTCTTTCACTAGTGTCGGTGCATAAAATTTGATGACCAAAGGGCATAATTTACCAGTGTTGCAAAGGAAAATAAAAAAAATTATATGTTCGTACACACGTGGGGTCGTTTCCTGCATTTCATGATAGCTTGCATTTTTTTGGTCGCTGCACCGTATCTGTCCGTACTGAAATTACGTACACAGGTGTATGGTACCCGGCTACTCAATAATTAAGCTATCGCAGGATAGGAAAGTGATGTTTCGTAATCAAGATGCAAACAAGTCACGCTAATTACCTACTGAAATAATGCCGCGACGCTGATTGATGTCAGATTAATTCACTGATACCGTTTTACATTTTTACTCATTTCATATGCCATTAGTTTGTTCGTAATGCGTAATCAAGCTGCCACCGCTTTTATTTGCCGCTGAGTTGATTTACGAGCTTCCTCAGTGAAGAGCTTTATTCGAAAATCAGTATGTATTCCGATGAATTGTAATTTATTCCAAATCAATATTTATTGTTAGCTATGGAGTGTGAAGTTTGTTTCAATTGCTCTGATCTCTTTCAATCAAGGTACATATTTATAATTTATATAGTCCTTACTGGTGAGCTTTTAGATGTATATTATTATGTTATAGGTACATATTATTGTAGGATACAAAATTGTTCACGTTAATTATATAGTTGGAAAGCTCAGAATTTTGTTCAAGACAATAGAGATAGTTTGTTAGTATTTTAGCCACAGTGATATTAATTCGGATTTGTTGAACCGCCCCGGTTGAAAGTTCCGGGATCTGACAAAGGTCAATATTTAGCTGAATATTACTGTTTACTGACATTGATTTCCGCATGTTTTTGGTTTTTCGGTTAAACCCAATTGTATTTTATATGATAATAGTAATTTTTAAATATTTCTAATAAACATCGAATTTGTATTCATAGCTCATTTAATAAAAATATATTGTTCTAAATTAACTATCGTGAGGATAAAATTCGAACAAAATGAAATTATGTGTCAACATAAAATATCTTTAATTAAAATTTTTGATTTTATCTGAGTTCTGTTGAATCTATCTGTATATATAATTGAGTAGGTACTTATTTTTTCTTCTCGAATTATCACCCCCTTTCTTTTCTTTTCAGCCCTTTTAAGAAAAACAGCTAGATGTTTTTCTCATTTACAATCACCTGTCAAATCATAATCCACATTAAATTTTATTTAAAGCCAAGATAATAAAATTTAAATCCTTTTTAATAGAATAGATGTTTTATACATCGGTATACATATATGTACATATTTATGAATAGTAAGTTTTTTCACAAATTTGTTCTAATTATCGTTATTTTAAAAAAGAAAGGCAAATTCTGATATTTCTACCTCTTCGATTTTAATTTAAATATTTTTGTCAAAAACTACATTATTTTCTCAATTTGTTTATCCTTTGACTTTTAAGTTTTGATTCTTCAATTTTTTATGATTTAAAAAAAATTCAAATCTTTTTTATGTTTTTTACGATTCTTGTTGTGTGGAAAATTATTTTAAAAATATGATAATTGAAATAAATAGTTGAATGTCATGTATAAGAATGTGAAAGTGATTGTTCTTTTATAAGGTATTCATAGTATACGAAAATATTTTCGTAAAAATGGAAAAACCCGGAATGAAATGTTCAAACAATATCGACTTATTCCAGTTTAAAAGGCAAATCCCTCCAGGGCTCGTGCTCGAAAAAAGTACTAATTCATCCCTCCCCATCCTATCTTTCAAATAAATGTAAACATTTACCGTTGCATTCTTTTTCAACAGCCGTTCAAACATTTTCAAACACACCCTCGTTTTCCTTTCTTCTTTCGGTATTTATTTCCACCGACATGTATGTAACAAGCCTTAACTCGGCCGTTGAATTTATCCGGGAAATGTATGTAATATATGTGTTTATCTAAGCATTATGAGGAAACGACTCAATTGAGGGCTATATACGAATATACTCCCCCTCCCCCCACATTGGAAACCTAAAATTAACTTTCCGTTACTTTCGACAGTTAAAACGCTCACGGAATCAGTTAAACGGCACATTATTGAGTGCTTAACCGCTCAATCAATTTTCTTTGTGTACGAATTCGATAAATTGAAAGCAACCGATGAACTTGTCACAGGGCAAAGGCGAATTCGGCTGGTCGTTTTTGTTGTGGTTACGGTTTGTACATAAACGGGGTTTATCAGTATCTACGTTTATTGTTTTCATGTATATAACCAAAAATGCTTTTCCGTGTACATACACACATATACGTATATAAATATTTATATTATAACGGTGATTACAGTCGCACTATCACCAAAATATCTTTCAAATAAATAATTCACTATTCTACAATGGAGTTCGTGAATCATTTCCGAGATTGTATCTGTGCCTGTAATTTGTCCTGAAAAATCCAACTTTTTTCCGGTTACATTTTATCTCTATTGAGGTAGTCCAAAAGCTAAAATTTAAAACCCATTGTGTTACCATATTATGTACGTGCAACAGTACTACATCAGATCTGATCACGTTGGGAGATACGATTGTACTGTTTTATGAATAGAAATTCAAAATGTTGAAGAAGCACATATGCTCTTTTATCTTTTTTTATGTGTAGCTTTATCAATTCAATTATTTTTTTACAAATATGCCTACTACCGAACGATATGATTTTATCATTCGAAATAGTGAACTATTTTTTTAATGGTAGATAGTACGACTTTTTATGGTGTGTGACTTTAAGCGGTTCTTCAAGTTGTAATAAAATTTCAGATTCAATCGAAAATTAATTGTATAACATCTTCAGTGACTAATTTATCCACGGCAATAAATTAGATCGTAAAAGACTAATTAAAATAAAGAGAATTTTATTGCGACTTTTTGAAATTAATTAATTGAATTACGCTTTTAGGATTGCGGTCCCTTTGCGTGTTTATTATCCTTGTATATGTATGTACATATATAGGGTTATAAAATATAAATTTTACTCAATGTAATTTAATATAATGTATTTTAATTGTGCTTTCGTATGAATCAAAGTAATCAAACAGTGGTATCGACGATGCAATGCAATGGAAAAACAGTTTTCGTGCTTTAGTTTAATTTATAGTTTTGTTACATCACGGAATCGAATTTTTTTAAAGTGGGATTATCTGACAATCATCTGAATTCTTTAGCTAGAACGATTGCATGTTTTGATACGGCTACACTACATAGGTAGTATCATACCAATTCCATTATCTGTATATTCCAGGCATAAAAGAATGTCAGTAATAGCTCCGACTTGCGGTCGTAAAAAATACCATTAATTCTTAATTAGGGGATGAAATGTGTATTATACAGATACCCATGCCATTGTTTGGCGCTTTCGTTGCATTTGAACAGGCCTGAATGGATTTCAAAGCATTTGAGCGTACTACATTAATTCAGATGTCGTCGAGCACGCTCTCGTATCGCCGAAACCAGAACAAACAGGCATTCAATATATTATTAAGAACGCCAATAGCATCGTCCCTCGTCCTCTTAATTGAATGGAAAGGAGCTTCCGAAAATCGCCCTTCATTCTCATCGTCACCAGAGACACACACTTCGTATATGGGAAACGTCTTGAACGTGTCACGACCACGAACAATAAGCGAATTAGTTGCTTATAATTGAAATAGGTCGTAGAGGCGATCAAATTTGACGCATATTTAGCCAAAAGGTAGATTTGAGGTCTTGCAATGTCGAATGATTTGTATGCAAATAAAAATAGCTGTTTTGGAAGTTTCCGAGAAAAATTACCGATGAAAAACTCGCACGCGAATCGTAAACGTCAAATTTGACACGTATGAGGCAAGTTTGACAAACATGGAAAAGTGGTACAATTGCGCGTTGGATTTATAGAATCAATATAATATTTATTTATTTTTCTTGTGCTATTTATATCAAACTGTGTACATGGTTATATAAATGAAATGATGCAGCGCGGATATCAATGCTGTTTTCTTATATTGTATATTACAAAGGAAAGGGAAGACAACTTGGAGATGCTGTCAATAGACGTTGATTCTGCGCAAATATTGTATATGGTACATACACATGATATGTAGGAGGAATATTCCTTTGTAATCCTTGTGTATCCTGTCAGATAGAGCTATTCAGCTCAGTCTCGACATTTTATCTTTGGATAATATGAATTTTTTAACATTTACATATTATATATAATACATACATATGTACCGATATGTAGGTCATTCTATATATAATACAAATTAGTGCGTTCGAATACTACACAAATTATATTTAAGTATGACGTTTAAGTGGTATTATAAACATACATACATATACCTATATATAGGTGATAATTCCTTAACATTTGTTCCTGTTTATATATATATATATATATATATATATATATATATATATATATATATATATACACATATTGTTCCTGTTTATATATATATATAAAGTTTGGAGTTTATCTGTGTGGAATTTCGAGTTAAAAAGTGTCGATGCATTATTAAAGGGTTCAGTGAATGTTATTCGTAACGCGTCAGTGTATTATATTACGTTATATCCTATATATTTATGACGTGTATGAATTTACATACCCCCTTCAGCTGGGGTCGTTCATTTTCGATTTTTCCCAGAGTCGGATCTCTGACAAAGGTGTTCGTCGATAATGGTTCGTTCACTTTGTATGTCTTTGAGATGTTTCCTTACAATTTCCAGCCATTGCCTACGAGGCATCAGCCATCACCAGCACATCCCTCCTTTATCCTTCCATTTACTCGAGGATTTACTGTATCAGCATATGAATTTCGTGACACGAAAAAGGCTTAAGATATCCTCTGAGTTTCGATTACAAAGGAGAAAGGCGCGCACGGTTCGCTACCATCGACGAAAATCCACATCGGCAAAGGCATCTGTCAATTGTACGTGATTCAAATTCGTCCCCGTACGTTTATGAGATTTTATATGTATGAATGTATATGTAAATATAAAATGTACTTACGAATACTGCTGTGCAAAATTATCGCTCAAACGTATGTGCCACTGGGTATTTGAAATTTAAATGGATTTTTTTATATTTCGACACGATGAAAGCGCTCAAATTTCAGTGCGGTTTTTTTTCTCGTAAATAATACATTGTTGTAAGAATGAAATTGTTAATGCGTGTTTTAAGAAAGACCTGTGAATGAAAAAATTTACACCGAGTGCGGAAATAATTCTCGCTGTTACGTTCAACGCTTACAAATGCTAAAATTACCGAGTTTTTTTGCGGAAACTGGAGCGGAAATAAATCATAAATACCAACTGCGGGGGAGTGAAAACATATCTAGAAGTAATATTGACTTTTGCGTCGAAACGAATGTTAACATTTTCCATCATTAAATTGTTGATAATGAGAGTCGCTCTTGTGAATTTATTTTCGTGAAAAACTTTCCAAATTATATTTATTAATACCATTAGGAGGTGACCCGTAAAAGTTGAGCAAAGTCCTTGTAAACTCGCAATTATCTTCTTTCCGTGGATGAATTTTCATAAGTACCTCAATTTGCTCGAGTCTGATGGTGACAACTTGTTCATCACGCCGCTATCGCTTTCCACAGTATTTACCCCGAGGCTATTTATAAATTTGATCTACCAATAAAAACGAATATACAAATATGAATACTGTAAAATACATACATATGTTTGTTTTTAGTATATATTTAATATTTCAAAATGATACATAAATAAATAAAATGAAATAATACAAATACTATGTAAGCATAGAAATAATTTTTAGTATAGAATTGTACGTATGAACTTAAGGATCACATCAAAATTTAAAGACTTGTGACAATTGGTCAATTTTTCAAGCAGTTCTGTATGAAAGAATTAACATGATAAATCAGTGTGTTGACATATTAATTATTTATACTTAATAAGTAATTGATTGATAAAAACTGTTTATAACAAGTCTGGGTGATTTTAAATTGCAACATCAAATGCCGACGTAAATATTGCTTCTGATAAGATCTTAAATGTGTGTATTCGAATACTTTTTATACGAACTTATTTAATTATTTTCAATCGTTTGTACGTTTGATTCTATAATACGTAACACGTTCTATTATATGTAACACGTTCTATTATATGTAACACGTTCTATTATATGTAATACGTTCTATTATATGTAACACGTTATATTATATGTAACACGTTCTATTATATGTAACACGTTATATTATACGTAACACGTTCAGGGTTCTCTTAAAATTTTATATTTTGACATTTCTAAAACTTCGTTCAAATAGTTTAAAGCTTCTATTCAATATTCGATATTACAATATCTTATTTTATTTATTTTATTAAGTAGAAAATTGCTACTGAATAAGTAACAAATATCAAATAACTTCCACAGATGTACATATACATTAAAACCCTTCAAAAAAAGCACCAATGTTATTAGCACCTCTAACGCCTCCAGGAAGGGCATTATAGATTTAACACCTCCTGTAGTTCTTGATTTCTGTACTCTACTATATTTTGTTACAATATTTTACGTTAAAACAGGATCATAGGAGTTTTTAGATTCCTTGTAAATCATAAGAGGTTTTAAGGACTCATTTTTTCTATTATAAATCTTCGTCAGCATGTAGAAAATAAAATATTAAGCCTTTTGGTAAAGGATGCCTATCTTTCGTGTATTAAAACAGGTTGGAAACCCCAGTGGTAGACCCATTTGCGTGAAGAGTGAGCTTTTTCGTACAACAGGTGTTGTAATTAGTCGAATTCAACACTTAATTTGAATGCATAATACACACTTATAGATTCCGAAAACGGCAGAATCGGTATTCATTAATTAAGAAGACAAGACCTTTATTAAAAATTAATTCGAATCGTGATTGAAATCTATTGGGGGGAGGCGTCGCCATGTCTTCGACGCCATTGTCTGATGTGCCCTTAGAGTGGCCATTAGAGTTTCCTGGGACGAGCTTTTGGGCCGCCAGGTGGTCTAGCAGACCCTAATGGCCCACCGTCACGTCACGCCGCTGCTTTTTGTGGTCTTAATGAAATTTTAAAAGCGACCCCAACAAAACCACGTGTAAATTTTTCGTATAAATAAATAGGAGGTGTCGCGGCGTGACGAGCCGGCAAAGCTGACTCATCGGCCCTGCGGCTTTCCCCTTCAGGTCTTCCAGTCGAAATACATTGGAACAGAAATTATACACGTGTCGAGGACCTTCCATCCAGATTAAATCGAATGAATGGAATGAAATGGAACGAAAGCGACTGGGAGCCGTTGTCGAGTTGACGGCTCGCGCACGCAACACCCCTATCGCACCTACACAATCGAAATTGCACTTCTGAAACGTATCTATTGATCGGTTATATTTATTCTATACACAATTATAACAAATGATTGCAATAGGTTTGTTTGAGGTTAAAATGTTTCTTTATAATACATGAACATAAATATTTCGTGAAATATCCGAAATAGCGTAGCATGGTCAGTAGGGCAATGGGTTAATGATATAAAACCTCGTTTTTCAAATATAGTCCAGGTCGCTTTGGATAATAATAAACAAACATATAATTATGTAAACTTCTAAAATATTCATTTTTAACTGCTTCAAATTTCGATCAAAGGTATTATTTTATCGTTAAGTTCACAGATTGAGTATTGAGTATTAAGTTCACAGATTGATGGTTTCAAAAAAACCAACGTTTTAAGGTTCGCTTATACTAGCATAGATCAAGCCGGCAACTGCACTAAAACAGCAATATGAAAAATATTATTTAGTGCATTCTATATGGACACATTAATTTTTTCCGTAATGTATGTGTGCCGTATACGTAACAGCAGCAACCGACACGGTATTTTCATATTATACAGCAGTCATATTATACAGTGTCGTATTATACAGTATCATATTATACAGTATCGTCGCACTTTGCATTGTAAATGTAAACTGATTTTGCCTTGCGCTCGTTCAAAACAAGAATGAACGTGCCGAAAATGGACGGTGCTATATAGTATGAATAGAAGTAATCTTTTCCGTGCAGTCCTGTGCCGAAGTGTTGGCGTGCAGTGCTGTATAATATTAGCAGACCTTTATATGTGTGAACATATCACATGTTATCTCACAATTATTATTGTCAAAAGCATATTTTCTCACATTAAAAAAGTCTTTGTAATGTACGTACCTATATGTAAGTCGATTTTGATTTGCGCTCATCCAAAACAAGAATAGATGTGGTGACGGGTGGTGCTGTAAAGTATGAATATAAATAGTCTTTTCCGTGCAGTTCTGGATAATATAAATGGAACATAAAAGTTACAAAATATTTTTTAAAATTAAAAGAGCAAATGTAATTTAATAGTGCTGAAGTGATTCTTTATGTCTCAATTGACATAAAAATAAAAATACACAAATATCATGGCTATTATTATGTCTAAAGAATTATTTATGCCAATATAATCCTACCAGGGATCCTCTTATTGGGTTAGGGATTATCAATCGGATTATTTGCTTCTTGATTTTTTACGGTTGCTTACATCTTGAAAAAAAAGCTTCCGCTTTTTTCGCCCCAGTAATATGTATCTAATAAATGATTTGAAAATTGGTATGCAATGTATTTTTTAATATTTGGGCTGTTTTAAATATCGCACATAAATATATACATATATTACTATGGATACTTTAGTTATAACACTTTTAATTAAAATTATACCCGAACACAACTTTATTTAAACGGTATATATGTATGTATGTATACAATGTACATTACCGAGTTGAAAAGTTTAAGGATTTCTGATTTATTAATTGGTTTTGCTTGTGCGTTTTGTTTTCTCGACAATAACATCATATATTCTGCGAAAAACAATTATATATTTAATGGATCCAAATGGCAGTGCGTTAAGCTTCAATAATGACAGTTTATCCAAACCTTTCGATTTCGTCGGGTCGTTTAGTACTAATGATGTTATGGCGGATACTCAAGCTACCGCAATTTGTTACATACATATCGCCGTTTATTGTAATCTTAATAGTAACCAGCTAGAATTTTGATTCATGTAATGTCTTTAGAGAAATTGTCATTTCGCATTGAAATGTTACACGCTAATCGTCAGTTGAAAATATACGTATATACATTTTTACATTATACCATAGCTTTACATTGCTGTAATAGCTAAAATTGAATTAGTGATTAACATGGAACCTCACTGCAATTTTTATCAATGCACTGTATCAATCAGTTAGTGCCGTATACATATGTACATATGTATGTATGTGATATTTTCTGATAAAACCATTCCGTTACATATACTAGGCGGAATTAATTTTTGTCGCACACGAGCTCGTAAAATGTGTAGGCGGGCTAAGAAAATTAAGCAAGTTAATTTCGGCCTTAATTTTAAATTCTTCTGAATACATAAATATGTAGATATATTAAATGGCATAAATTTAATTTAATTAAAATGTATTCAATTATACATCAATCGAATGTTCATCGGGTTGCTGAAATTGCGATAATTTTTCGACATATATAAAATTATTAATATGCGTCAAAACATTAAACGATGTGACATTTTCTTTTCATAACAAGAGATTCTCAATTATTCCTACTGTGTAGAAAACGAGGTTTTATTTTTGGATTATTTTGATTAAAAAAGATCCTTTCTTCTCAGCCCTGCCCATTGGATATGTATACCGTGGAAAATTTAAAATCTCACAAACGGAAAATTCAGCAGCGTCTTTCTTTTTGCTTCCTTTTTATTTTTTTAATCGTTTTTTGTATTCTTTGTATCGCTTTCAATGGATTGACCTAATTTCGTATACTTTTGTGATGACGTTTCGATATCTTTCATTGAAAATGCACGAGACGCTAATTGACGTCTGGATGTTCTATAGAAAGACTCTTGAACAAATTATTGGATTTTTCAGAATGAGAAAATTCAATATGACAATACAATACATACTCAATATTATAATTAAATATCGACTATTTAACTTCAAAGGTTATACGGAATGCTGTTCTCGATAAAAGAGACAATAGAATAATACCATAAATACCTACCCACTTCTCATAGAATTGCAATATCTATTCATATCAATGTATAATATAAATGTTACAATCACAGTGAAATCTCATGAGAATTTTTTCCATGTCACAAATTGATTCAAATTTCTCAAAGTTTTAAAAAACCAAAAATGCTTCGTACCTACATACATACATATGTACATATGTACATATACATAAATGTCTGTTCTTTAGGAAGGTTAAATACGAATACTAGAAGAGGTAGCACGATCTGAAACACTTCACTTCATTGCTATTAAAGATAAAGCAACAAGCTTTCTAAAATGATTGTATACAATATATTTTGGGAATTTTTTTTGTGGTCTAAGTAAGCATGTTCTTTAATATTTTCTTATTGCTTTATACAGGCGAAGGAAAATTTCAGATGGGACAATTGTGGGTTCCAATTTTGTTCTCCTGTCAGAATGTGATGAAACGGTTTCATACAAAAATTGACACCATCAAATATTCTAGCAATTTTTTTGCGTTATTTTTGAAAATATATGATAGTAAGTTTGCCGGAGTGAAACAGCAACTTTGTAAATCGAGCATGAATATATTATAAACGTAATGGAACGCGTAACTCAAAAGTACATAAATACTAGATTAGGATAGAAATTTACTCACTTAAAACTAGAGAGACATTTACGACACACACGGGAAAGTGATCCATCGAGGCTTTTCTATTTTTCCTTATTAGCCCTAGTCCATTAACGGATGGAGCAGTTTCAAATCGCTTCCTTGCACGTACGTGGCCTTTGCCTATTACCGCTCTGAGCTTTTTGTTTGAACGCTCCCAACACTATCCCCTGCTCTTTTAAGAAGGGTGAATAAAGGCCGTCGGACACGTACGGTGTTTACGTACAGTTTCGGTAGGCGTTTTATTTATTAAAAGGGCCGAACTTATCGATTGGCCTCCGAGACGTATGTGTGTTCATACGCGTTTTCACAACTAATCTTGATCGGGTCGAAATAACTGAAATTTTCCTTGTACGTCCCGCCGAATGTTGCTTTTACACGGCATTGAGGTGGGCTTTGGGGGTAGGGAAGGGTTTCGGATGGGTGGGTGGGTGGGTGGGAATCGTCGCGTGAGCCGTCTACGTTAAGTGCGCCTATGCCGAATTTTTCCAGCACGCGTCACGGTGTGAATACACCTTTATGACTGCGATAAAAGTATATGGGGTGGTTTGTGTACATCTCGTTGGGATTATATATCCCGTTTTATCACTTTACACGATTTCAATGTCCAGTCTACTTTATCTTATAATCGTGAGGTGGCAGAGCCGATGGGCTGAAGGGATTTTTATCGACATAAGATTTTATTCATATGGCAAAAAGTTTGTGATGTTTATAATCTAAGAATTTAATACTCGGTACGTTACTATAGATATCAACTTTTCTATTTTAAAAAAATAATGTTTTACTTGCATCTTTACTTTATCTATATGTATGTATGTACATACGTAGTAAAAATAGATGAAGTTTTGTGATCATTGGAAGATTCGACTTTTGACTGATTCGAATTCAGAATCAATCACTGATCACGTTTTCATGGTCCAGACAAAATGTGTGTATGTTAGTATGTGTGTTCGGCATACGGGAATTTACTGTCAAAAAAATAAGCAAATATATCCGACATGACACTATCTATATAAAGCTGTCGGATCGACATAATGAAAGCTGGCTATTAAGTCGATCATTCTCGCCACCCTCACGTAACTTCACAGGTTACACAATTCAACAGTTTTTACTAGCTAACTGCCACTCGCGAAATACTTGATCTTAACCTGTACGTCAGTAATTTTTAAACTAATTGAACATGCAAAAAAAAATGATTCAACTCACATAATTTGAGGCCCCTATAGGTTTGGTGTGACCTTGAATGCATATGCATGACACGTATCATGATGCACTTGAGTTTATGGACATTTCAGATTTGTCGGTTTAATTGATTAAGTTAAAATTGATTTTTGTTAAAAGAGTCCCGAAAACCTTTAATTAATTTTTTTTATAACCAAGTTTATCCATTGGTGGACCTTGAAAACTATTTTTTCAATGTTAAATATTGTACGTTTTGAAAGATAAATTGACGCGACTCACAGGTGAGTCGCCGGCATACAAAGGGCTCACAGCAACTTTTTCCACACTATTTCGTATACATTTTTAGTTTTTTTTTGCTTTGTTGAGTTTCGGGAACTTATTTATATATAAATACATACTTGTTCACAGTTTATTGTGTTTTTAGTGCTTTTTAATGTGCTTATAAAATAGTGCAATAAAAATTATTTTAAAACATGGGAAATAAATTTGTTGTACATAATATCATAAACTAGTCGAATTACTGTGGGCGTGACGTACTGAATTTTTAATTAAATTTAAATTCGTGTTTTGAGAAAATTATTGTAAAAATCACTAGTGAAAAAAAAAACAACGATAATTATCTTGCCAACGACATTCCGAATTATGGCATCCGATTTTTCACTCAGAAATGCCGATAAAATTGAATTAACCGTTGTCGTGAAACAATGAAATTCATTAAGAGATTTGTGTGTACGTAGCATGTTACGACTCGGTTTTTATACGCCGAATATAAAAGGGTTTAAAGCCGTTTGTACATTTTATATATATAATAAATCACATTTTAATTGACAACATCACGCCATTGTGTTTTTTTGTGTGTGGTTTTTTAAGTGGGCCAAGAATGGGCCCGAACGATTTAAACAAACATTAACGGAAGTGCTTTCATTAAAATTTACGCGCGCGTCCTTTTACGTTTTTCACGTCTAAGCTGAAAAGGAAAGTCTGAAAAATTGTTTAACTTAATATTTACACTCTTGCATTTGTTTCGGAATGTGAGGCTGGCCTCGATACAGAAATTAGGATTCGGTGCCAAGTTTTATGAACAGCCACGCACATTTTCCGGACGACCCCTTGCAAGGGCAATGTTGGTAAAGAATATAACCGGAAAATGTGCTTACGCCATATTCATTCTATTTTATGGCACAGCACTCGGCTACCCTTCGAATATTTGATTCTAGATCAGTCAGCGATGCTGTTTTTCCCCCCCTGACAGTAAAAATTTCCGATAATTTCGGGGTCGTTCAAGCTCCAACCCACGTTGGATTTCTTTGTTTCTATTGTTTGTTAAATTTTGAGATAAAATCCATAAATGATAGATATGAATTACATACATACATATAGTGCTTATAAAATATAGCGCAATACTAATATTGTTGAATCCCAGTATAAAGTTTATGTTTGTATATATGTACGTTGCTAAATATTGTATTTAATGAATATGCGATCCGTGAAATTAATTTACTTCTGCGGAAGCCTACTTACTTACTTTTGGACTTTGAAGTTGTGGGCTTATCCGAACTCTTAGAGTCCCATCACCGGCAAGAATAAATCCTTCCGAAACGAAAACATCGGCGTTCACTTCCGGAACGAGCCATTTTGAAAGGCGAAGCTTTTACTTGAACAATCCGTGAGAAAGTTTCAAATCCACTTACTTAATAACAATATTTTACATTGAAATGTTTAATGTAAAATCTAAAAAAATGGATAATTGACTATAAATTTTAGAAATGTTTTTTTTTGGTTTTGGCGATCTTTCTATATATGATATATTATAATATGTATATTCAAATGTTATTTTAAATATAATTTTATCAGGGTGCCATTACAGGTTGCGCCACAGCGACACGTGACTTTTAACTTGTGCATATGTAAATTTATATTCAAATAGTGGTGACAAATTGGTTGGGTGCCAATTTGGTGAGGAACCGTTTCAATGATGAAATCAGGTAAGTTGGCAAATTCAGATAAGAAAAGAATAAATTATTTTCATTCAAACCAGTGCTCGAACCTAGAACCTCTTGGTGGTTTTAGGTTCACAACTACCGAGCTTCTGGTAATGTGTTACGAAATGAATAAAAAAATCTATAATTAAAAAAAATTGAAATACATAATCTACATTATGAAATAGTAAATTATAGTATTCTTAATTCTTTTTAAAATATACTTGATGATTTCTTAAAAATTGGTGGGTTTTTATAGTAAAATATATATACATATAAATATATATATTTATGCATATAAATATATATATACATATAAATATATATACATATTTATATATAGATATATTTTTTTGTAAAAGGAGTGTAAGAAGAACGGTAAATTTTGCTTGTAATTATTTTATATATGTATGTATTTCGGTTCAAAATAATTTAAATGAGATATTAGGTATTTTTTAAGAGCTTTAAATTTGTTATTTTTTAAAGGCGTATTATAAAATATAAATGAAAACACACACGTATTATGCTGTTGAATTTATAATACTTACATACATGTGTACTTACGTACATAGGTAAATACAGTGATTATTTAGTCTAGCGCAGAGTGCTTGTTTATGAAACTGAAAATAAAATAAAATCAATACGGTCGTTTTGTAATTAATTATAGCTATTATTTTGATACTATAACCTTCGTCAATTATTATTACTATAATTTCAAATTTTATTTCATTTAAAAATGAGTATTTGATTGTTTGTATTCCGTTCTATTAATTGCTTTCAAACATTGAAACAATATTACATATCTATTATACATAAATGTATGTATATAAAAATTGATGTTTGTCTGTCTGTCACGTTTGCGTTCCTATACCATTCAACCGATTACGCTGAAACTTACATCAGTCATTGTGTGCATGCTCACGATGGTTTCTGTAAAAAAAATCGCACAAAAACGGGAATGGGAAAACAGGAATGAGTGGCATTGCAACGCAATAATTTCAAATGTTTTCGCGTCGCCGCCTGCGTTGTTTGGGTAAAATAAACAAACAATTGAATAATTTC
The DNA here is from genome assembly GCF_051622035.1 of Arctopsyche grandis. Classification (NCBI taxonomy): domain Eukaryota; kingdom Metazoa; phylum Arthropoda; class Insecta; order Trichoptera; family Hydropsychidae; genus Arctopsyche; species Arctopsyche grandis. Next base: position 16,005,773 of record NC_135361.1, on the reverse strand, counting down.
AAATGTGTTCGTCGTAATTTAATTTGATTATTAAGTATTACATAATTTGAAACTGAAACATACACTTATAGAAACACATCGAGAAACGGGAACGGAAACAGAAACGGGAACGGGAACGGGAATTCCATACGTTATTGTGGCATTGCAACGCATGCCAGGTTCAGCTAGTATCTTATATTTTTTACTACGTATTTGTTTATATTAAAATGCTGGCCATTTCTGCCTTTTGATTTGGCGTCTGGATATCTAGATATATATATTTTTTGACTTCTTCTTGTTAATGCAAGTATACCATTCAACCGATTGCGCTGAAACTTACATCAGTCATTGTGTGCATGCTCACGATGGTTTCTGTAAAAAAAATCGCACAAAAACGGGAATGGGAAAACAGGAATGAGTGGCATTGCAACGCAATAATTTCAAATGTTTTCGCGTCGCCGCCTGCGTTGTTTGGGTAAAATAAACAAACAATTGAATAATTTCAAATGTGTTCGTCGTAATTTAATTTGATTATTAAGTATTACATAATTTGAAACTGAAACATACACTTATCGAAACACATCGAGAAACGGGAACGGAAACAGGAACGGGAACGGGAACGGGAATTCCATACGTTATTGTGGCATTGCAACGCATGCCAGGTTCAGCTAGTATCTTATATTTTTTACTACGTATTTGTTTATATTAAAATGCTGGCCATTTCTGCCTTTTGATTTGGCGTCTGGATATCTACATAGATATATATATTTTTTGACACTTTGTACTAAATAAATCATGTTCGCAATCGTAATAGTAGCGTCAGCAATAAAGAGTAGCTTAAATGATTTTTATAACGCATTTTCTGAGAATGCGTATGTAAAAGGAAAAGGTGAATTTTTTATAGCTCACGTAAGCAAACCTCTGTGAACCGAACAAATGGTACATACAAAGGCAAATTGTGCTCGAATCGATATACATCGACGACACAGTGGTGGTACCGCACGCTTTCCATGAAATTTAATAAAAAAAGTTTTTTTCTGTTTCCAACTTGTTTCGTCACATTTCTGAAAAATGTTTTCGCGTCAAAACATTATACCATGCGCATATGATATTTGGAGAGCTTTTGTCGAAAAAAAATTAAAATTGAATTCACATTCGCTTTACAAAAAAAAAAAAACAACTGCAAATTAACGTATATTTGAATTTATATTTATAAAACACAGGTACGTCATAAAAAGATTGAATCAATATTGCAAAAATTCCGAATATTCCGTTCGCGCCGAGATTGAATTTTCCCATCACCTTTGACCCAAACACGCTTTTCAATTTTCCGCACCCCTTCAACTTTGGACCGATTCTATGCTTAATTTGCTTCAATCTCGTCTCGAAATCCGTTCTATTATAAAAATTGAAATTCATCACATTCCAATGTTTACTTTCAGATGGTCATTATTATGATTCCCTATACCTATGAAAAAGTATGATTGTTATTAAAATATAACATTTTTGTTCATATCACTGTCAAAATCAGTCAAAGAGAAATCTCAGAATAAAGCTGATTACAACTTAGTTCGTAATCATTTCAATTATATTACGATTAATGGCACGCCTTATGTTCTTATATGCGTATACATTCCAATAGCCTATTTCTGATCGCTAAATCGTTCTGGAAGAGGTGTCTCTTTTTTAGATGAAATTTATGTGGTGGGAATATGTGGAACCTTGGTGTCCTTTTTGTCTGTTGTCCCCGTTCCAACCAACTGGGTATATTGGGTCGTAAATTATTGGTGTGGTCAGCAGCAAGTTGCATTATTAGGGCCCGTGACGTCACACGAAGTGACAGCCACACTCCCCCGGTAAGTAGACCGAACTCAAAATGTCACTGGACGGCTACCAGCCATTCAGCCGAGGCCCTTTGTCCTAGGGGCTCCAAAATGTGGATTTATATGTATGTAGATACGTGTGTATATAGGACAGAGTCGAAATAGTGAACTTTGTGTTGGCAGACAAAAATGTTTTTCAGCGACGGGCTAGGACGCGTCCACAACTCAAATTAATCACTATCTTGACCTACATACTAGTCAGAAAGGACACTCGAATTAAAGCTACATATTGGTGTGTGTTTTTAATCACAGATGTCAAACTACTTTTTTTGTGATTCATATATGTATATGTGGGTATAAATGGTGTTTTTATAATTTTAACGTGTAGTATTAGTAGCAGTATTAAATTATGTCGATAGTTGATAGCTCATAGTTATATCATAGATATAGTATGTACCTCTTCGATAGTTGAAACTTATAACTTTTGAAGAGTAATTGCATATAATAACTATGTATGTATTAGGGATTCCAATACCGGTACTTTCGGAACAGGTTTTACCGGTTTTTTGGTCAAAACTCTACCTTCGGTACTACCGGTATTAATTTCAATTCATTTTAGTTCAATTATTTTTTATTCAGATGAAAACGTTGTATCGGCTAGTTTGTATGGATTAGTCAATGATTGTATTAAATGAAAGTATGCCGAAAATTTGGTATTTACATACATACGTATGTGTACCTGACACAGTTTCAGAATACATATATGGATTTATAACCTATAACGTGACAATTATTTAAATACATATAATATTTAAAAATTAAATCCATTGCTTATACAGATACAAATGTTCTTCAAAGCAAGGAGCACCCAGTTTTTTTTCGCGTGATGTAGACGTTTTACATTATTTGTAAAAAATAATTAATTTAATTGATTAAAATAATTATTTATTAACCGACATCTAACTAAGGATTGAAATACCGTCGAAATGTGATTTTTCTAAGTGGAATTTTATTTAATTCTCATATAAAATAGTACAAGTAAATAATAGTACGAGATTTTAGCTCGCAATTTTACCGATTTAAAATTCAGCACACTTCCAATTAACCCTTTTAAACGAAAAAAAAAAATGTTTCAATAGAAAATACTCAATATAAAATAGTATTAACAGTGGGAAAAAATCCCAAGTGAAAATACGTACTTTTGATTTTTGATTTGAATTGGACGACTACTTAGAGAAATTTGAAAGCTGAAAAGTACTACAAATGAAATATAAAATACCCGACTATAAATTCCAATATTCATTTTGAACAGGAAATTGACAGATTTTGAGACATTCTCCGAATCTCGAGCTAATCTACATTTTTTATTACCAGATTCGTGTTCACTAGGCATAGATCTATAAGAAAAACCATATCTTGTCTTTGAACCAGAAAAAAAGTCGTCATTTGTCGAACAGTGTTATTTAAAAAAAAATCGAAACCATATTAATATGAATGTATATGTAGATACAAAACGAAGGCTAAAAATTGTAATCAAAAATAAACTTCATAAGATTTATTTGAAAATTTTTGGAAATATCTTATAATTAATATTAAAACAAGTAAAATAAACGCAAGCAAACTATGGTTAAACAGTCGAATAAATTGACGTTGGTAGAGATTGTGAAGTTTGATTATTAAACGTATAATTATAAATATGTATATTTGAACTCATATATTTTTTTAACAACTGTATCGGAATAGTTTTCACAATTATTTTTAGTATAATATAATAAACATCCAACGTTATAAATAATTTATTTGACGAATTTTGAGACTGAGAATAAAATAATAATGAACAATCTTTTGAATCAACAATTTTTATAATCTTGATATATTCTGAACAAAATTCTATTGTTATATATTTATGTATAAATCAACGTTATTTTGATTTTAATATGTGATGAATATTATATAATTTAGCGTTTCAAATAGCGATCTACATATTACTTACATTAGACACATGTTATTATGATAAGATTCGTATTGCGGCCAACGCTTTGTCCTTTCGCATTCATAGTGAATAGTAATATATGTAATATGTACGGTTGTATATTATCATAATGGGGCCCGGCCTAGTAGATAGCAGAGTAATTTATTTTTGGTGAAATATTTATTCGCCATTAAAGATGAACGATGTTATTTTCCCTCATATCATCAATTAAATATCGTTTAATTCGAATGCCGATAAGCTAGCGTGGTATTATAGAGTTAATTGTACATTTGAGAATAATTGATTGTGTTGGAATTATATATTATTATTGTACTTTCGTATTATTATGTGATGTTATCGCTTTAAGAGGGTCGCAAAAATCTCCCTTTTATGGCTTAACAAGTTGAGGTCGTTACGGAAAAATATCGATTACACTTTCCAAATATAATTTCTTTTCTTTCGTTATTCCGTTTACGTTGTTGGCTATATTTAAATTGTATGTGCATTATTTGAATTTTATAAATATCTCATTGCATCGGCTTAAAATGATATTCATAGGGCTTTGAATATATGTAGGTAGCCACAAGTATCTCTATTTGCAATTTAATTTGAATTAATCATATTGTAATTATAATTTAGTAGGCGAAAAGACAAATTTAATGAGTATTCATCCGTTTGTGAAGCGCTTTATTGCCTACGCAATATCAAAGACACAATGTAATATGACATTGTGCCAAAAATAGCTTTTAAATTATGCAATTTTTGTCTGACTATATTTTATATTTATTTTATTTATTTATTTATATATATTTTAGCTATCAAGCTAATTTAAAAAAAAAATACATCTTAATTATTATACTTAACTCTAAAATTTATAATTAACTTATATGTACTGTCCCTCACAGAGGTGTCTCTTCGCACCTCGCAGGAATGCATCCATGTTTTTAGCAGACCTGACGCACTCAGGGAGGGCATTATACATGAGCACACCCCTGTGAAAAACACCCCCAGCCGTCTTATTCTTTCTTACTCTACTTACAACTAGTTTGTCCTTATTTCTAGTATAAAAACTATGTTTATCTCTATTCCTTATTATATAATCATCAAAATACTTAGGTAATAACTTATGATCTAACTTATAAACAAAAGACAATGTACTAATATTTAGACTAATTCTAATACTCATCCATCCTAATTCATCTAACATACTTCCAATACTCTTAAATCTACTCACATTCAAAATAGCTCTCATAGCTTTATTCTGTATTTTTTGCATTTTTTCTAAATCTTGGCCACTAAACAAATTAAGCACAGTGGCACAATAAACCACATGTGGCAAGACAATTGAATTAAACACTAAAATTTTACTTTTTTTACTTAAAATATTTCTTAATCTACATAATACACCAACTTTTCTAGCCATTTTTTTTATTATATAGTCAGCGTGCATTTTAAAATTTAGTCCTGAATCTATGTATACACCTAAGTATTTTATATTTTCAACTTTTTCAATTAACTTATCATCAATTCTAATTTCATTCAATATATTTTTATTTTTACCATTCAACCACATCATTTTTGTTTTATTCACATTCAACTTTAATTTATTTTCACACAACCAGTCATTCACATAATTTAATTCTATATTTAAAATCTCAGACATTACATCAACATTCTTTCCAATTATATATATCAATGTATCATCTGCAAACAAATGTATTTTACACATCTTAATTACCTTAACAATATCGTTTATATATAATATAAATAATAAGGGTCCCAATTTGGACCCTTGCGGCACTCCATGAGGTGTTACAAATTCAGAGGATAACACCTTATCAATTTTTACTCTTTGCCTTCTATTATTTAAGTATGATTGAAGCCACTTTAATACTATACCATTTATTCCTAACTTATATAATTTTTGTAATAAAATATTCCTATCTACTGTCTCGAACGCTCGCTTAAAATCTAGAAAAACTGCTCCAACAACCATGCTAGATTCATCCATCGTCTCCATCCAATCAGAAACCACCAATTGGATAGCGGTTTCTGTTGAATGTTTCACTCTAAATCCAGACTGTTCCACAACCAAACAATCATTTATACTAATGAACTCTTTCAATTGAATCATAACGATTTCCTCCAGCATCTTCTCAACAATTGGTAACATATTGATGGGCCTCATTTCACTGGCTTTATGTGTGCCCGTAACCTTTGGTACCGGTACAATAGTAGACACCTTCCATGCATCCGGGACGGATCCCACTTCTAACGATTCATTTATTAATTTCAGTAACTGAGGTCCAACCATGTCCCAAGTGTTGATTAAAATATCTAGAGTCAATCCATCCATACTAGAAACTGATTTCATGCCCTTCAATACACCATTTAATCCCTCCATTTCCACTAATTTAAACCTTTCAAACTTATTTAAACCCAAATTAATATCATCATTCACACTATTATGCCTTGTTTGTATTGAATTAACTATATCATTCACACTATTGATGTAAAACTCATTCAATCTTTCAACCATATCCTCTTTATCATTATATACTACTCCCTCGACTTCTAATTCATTCAAAGAAACATTTTTTCCCCCGGAAATCAAAGTTTTAATTATTCGCCACATTTTTGTGGGATCTTTTTTTGCACCATCAATATTTCTTTCATGCCAATCCCTCTTCGCATTACGTAAAACATTCACACATTTATTCCTCTTTCTTTTATACTCTAACCAAGCCTTTTCTAATTGGATTCCATCCATAGCCTTAATAATTTTATATCTTTTATAACTAACATTCTTATCAACTAAGCTTTCCTTTACTTCCTTGGTAAACCAAGGTTTCAGCTTATGCTTATGCATGATTCTTGTGGTTTTTACGCATTTACTTTTAGAATATGTTATATTACGATACATTATCTCCCACATTTCATTCACACTATCACCATCCTTTCCCCATACACACTCCTTTAACAATTCATTCATCAATTGATAATCAATGTTTTCTCTTTCAGTCACCTGCATATTTTTAAGTCCTCCGTTACTAAACCGCTGTCCCAAAAACATGTTGACAATAGAATGGTCTCCTATTTTCGGTACATCTTTCACCTCACACCGCAGATCCATTATATTTGTTATAACCAAATCAATGAGAGAGCTTGATAAATTATTCACTCTCGTTGCTTCCGTCACTTTTTGTTTAAAACCCAATTCATTTACCCAATTTCTCAACTTTTTTACATAAAATTCTTCTGTCTGTAACCAATTAAAATTCCAGTCCCCAAACATAATTATATTTTTACTCACATCTATACTTCTTTCACTCAATTCTTCTAAAAATTTAAGAAATCTTCCACTTCTACCATTCGGAGAGCGGTAAATTACTAGCAAAAACACAGTAACTCCATTCACAAGCAGATCCACACCAATTGTCCAAAACTCACCATCAACCTTATTAACTATTACATTACCGTAACTTAAATCATCCCTTAAATACAATAGTACCCCACCCGTATGTCTAGAATTAGAGTCACATCTCAAAACACAATATCCATCTATATTCAGCTCAAAATCTTCAAAATCACTAGTTACATGCGTTTCACTTAAACCTATAAATAATGGTTTTTGACTTACAGTTAAACTCCAAACCTCATCCTTGTGAGCAAAAAAACTTTGTACATTTATACCGATACCTTTTGGTGGTTGCTATATATTATTATACTTAATTCTATTTCTCATTAATTCTATATTTCTTTTATATACACTGCACTTAGTGTCCAACGGTCCGTGATTTGTGTTCAAATTTAATTTTAATTTATTATTACTTTTAAAGCAATTATTACATTTTATTATTTTATTGTTACATCCCTCGCTTTTGTGCCCTTCTTCTCCACATTTCGCACATGTCACCTTGTTTCTACAATCCACCGCTTTGTGATTAAATCCGTAACAATTTAGACATCTTAGAATATTAATTTCTTCAAAAACCCTACATCTATCCCAATTTATATTTACTTTTCCATCTTCAATAAATCTTTTAAATGTATTGCAATCTACTTCCACTATCGCATTATATTTATTATTTTTTCTACTTTTCCATATTTTTAACACCTTCAGTTCACCATCATTTATAACTTCTTGATTTTGATTCATCAAACACTCAGCCAACTGTTCACTTGTAAGTTCCTCCGACATATCTACAATTTTAATTTTGGGATTTTTTAATTCCCCTCTTTTAACATTATAATTCTCCCCTAATTTATTTTCTACTTCTTTTATTAATTTAATACTATCCTGTGCACTGTTACACGTTACAGCAATGCCCCCTTTACCGATTTTTTTAACCCCTTGTATTCCTATTTTTAGTTCCTTGGGTTTTATTAAACTTTTGCATTCTTCCTTTGTTTTGTCCGTTTCTTGGATTTTTTTCGGAACAATTATTGTTATGTCTTTATTATTCTTCTTAAGTGCATTTGCATAACTTAAACTATTTTCACTCTTATTTACACTTTTTAAAATGTTTAATTCACTGTTGGTTTTTATTATATTTATGTCTTTTTGTATATTGTTTTTCAAATTTTTAAATTCACTTCTTAATTCACATATTACATCCAAAAATTGTTCCTTATCATTATTTTCATTTTCACAAATATATTCAACTAATTTTTTTACTGATGTAATTAAAAATGTCTTATTGTCATTTGATATACTGTTAGTTTTTGTAGTCAAAATGTCCATAATTTTTTTTTCAATTGTTATTACTTCACTTATGCGTTCTGATGCCATTATTATACACTTAGAACGTACACATAATTATATATTACAAATTTATTTTTAATTTTTTAATTGTTACAATTTCGTTGTCCAAATCGCCACACACGTAATCAACGTCTGTACACGATCACGACACGAACGATACTTATAGCGTACTTTACATTGAAATATATTATATTAGAGACCGGTATGCTTTCATTTATATCGGAAATAAAATCTCTACATATAAAGAATACGTACAAAGGTACATACCAATAAGGATACAGAACAGAACGTACTTGGGCATTTGTTTCGGTAGTAAAATTGGGAAAATATTTCTGACTGCGAACTATAAATTGCAGTTGTTTTATTGTGACCGTTCATACTGTTGGCACATTGGAAATATACAATCGGCCGAAGTCGTATTTTTCATTTCACTTGATTAAATTTCGAACCGTATTATGTGTTGTACATCCAGCATCAAAATTAGTATTCATAAAATGCTCCCGTTGTCCATATTTCGATTCTAAAATAAAATTAGACAGCTGTATGACATATAAAATTAGTATACAAAATCCGGCGTGAATACGATTTCATACCACTTTGACGATTGATATCATCACCGGTGAAATTATTTGGGAAATCATTTTTATGAATAATTTTCAAATAATAATTCAGCTGATAACGGGTGACAAATTTATAACATCATTGATGATTTCGTGGGTAGAATGAATATAATTGATGGGTGGTGCCGTAATATATTGTTAGATATTATTTTGAGTGGACAAAATATCATTTTATACCGTATAAATTATAAAAAAACACATCTAAAAATATATACATATGTATGTGTGCATTATTTGAATTTTATAAATATACTAGCTGAACCCGGCATGCTCTGCAATGCCACAATAACGCATGAAATTCCCGTTCCCGTTACTCTTTCTCGATGTGTTTCGATAACTAAATGTTTCAGTTTAAAATTAATACTTAATAATCAAATTAAATTACATTAATGATAATTTGTCTGAAAAACGCAGGCGGTGAACACATTTCAAATTCTCCAATTGTTAGTTTATTTTACTCTAATAACGCAGGTGGCGAGGCGAACACATTTAAAAATATTGCGTTAAAATGCAATAATTTCAAAAATTGAAATTATTGCGTTATATACATAACTCGTGTAAGAATGGTATAATAACGCATACGTGACAGACAGACAGACAAACAAATATTGATTTTTATATACATATGTATATACATAGACTATTGCATCGGGTTAAAAATGATATTCAAAGAACTTTGAATAGAACGCATGAACTTTGAAGGTAAATACAAGTATCTTTTTTTACAATTTAATTTTAATGAATCATATTATAATTATAATTGAGGAGGCGATAAGAAACATACAATGTTTTATATACTATGTGCGTGGTAGACATCATCATTTGCTGGCTGTACCTCCTGCCCGCACAGTCCTTTTTCGAATGGCTCCTATTCCAAGAGCTATCCGACTTCTTAATGAAATCGTTGCTGCCGAGACTGAATGTGATATTTTCCACCTTAGTGAGCGTAAATTGTCGGAAATTACTCTAACCCATTTATCTGGTAGTCTGCGCTCATCATTGTTTTCATGATTGATTGTGATTTATGAGTGAAATTTTGATTAACTCTCTTCCATTTGGGCCTTACAGGGATGTTTTGTATTTGTAGTTGTTTCTTACATATTTATTGAAACTGGCTGTAGGTGCAAGGCATTCCTTATGCTATATTTTACTTTATCTGTTATTATAAATGCTATTTTTAATGTATGTATGGATGTATTTATGTTTATGTTTAATTGTTATTTTGTTTTTTTTTCTTTTTTGTGTTATATTTTTTGACCATTGTGGCGCTTTAGGAATTCCTGTTATGCCACAATGGTCTGTTTAAAAATAAATAAATAAATAAATAAATAAATAAAGGCATTCATCTAATGATACGTAATGATCATTTTTTAAAGCTGTTTCAAAATTGAATTGTTTTCTCTGCCCATAAGATGATTACAGGTCCTACTCAATAATTGCTGTATATACATATAAATCATATTTGTATGCATATCAAAATATACACATACATCTACGAGTATATACATACAATATAGTAATATATACATACAATATAGTAATATATACATATATTGCTCTCCATGTAGGCTCTCCAATTAAAACAAATATCTGATTTCACAACCAAATTTATTTCTATTGTTTCAGATTTGAAGTATACCTATACAGCACAAAAATGGTTCCAAGAAAATTGAGAGTTTTTACACTGTCTCTTTGCATGTTGCTCATACTTCAAGTGTTGCCTGCAGAAGGAAGGCAAAACGAAAAGCGACGTAAAGACAAAATGGTCGTTCATCACAACCATCCTCATCAGAGGAACATTTGCGACATCAACGATAGGTCACCCAGAGTGCATTGCTATTGCGACGTAGCCAGGGGATTGCAGAATGCTACCACAGCCGATTGCTGGGTCTTCAATGGCGGTCTGTCCACAGACGAGACTCTGTGGATGTCCTTTGTCACTCAGACCAATCTGAGAAAGCTTGAATTCAACGTCAGGAGTGATGGTGGATTGAATTTCGTTCCCACAAAGGCGTTGACTCCTTTGCGATACCTTCACAAGTTCACAGTCAAGTATGCCGACATCGATGAGGTGTTACCTTATGCTTTCGCCAATCTCACATCCATCAATGAAATTCAAATGTCAAGGAATAAAATAGTCGATCTGAAAGAATATTCATTTGCATCTTTACCCAATCTAACAGTGATTAAATTGGAGAACAACAGGATAGCGGAATTGAAGAGGGACGCTTTCTTTGATCTTCCTTCTTTGCAGACTCTGTATTTGAACCATAATAACATCACAGTGGTTCACGACAAAGCTTTCAAACATTTGACTCAACTGGTGGAATTGGATTTGGACAGTAATTCGATAGCGACGTTGACCAGGGAGTGTTTCGAAGGGTTGGCAAATTTGAAAATACTCACGCTCAGGAGCAACCACATTACGATGTTGGGAGAATTCACGTTCGCCGAGCTGTGGAACCTCCAGAAGTTGCATTTGGAAAAAAACATGCTTAAATTCATAGACGAGAGGGCCTTTGATGGTCTGTCTCAACTTAAGCAGTTGACTTTGAATGCCAATCAGCTAACGACGTTGATTAGTGGCTTGTTTGAAGGTGTTCGAGGTCTGAACTATTTGGATTTGAGTCAAAACAATTTGGAAACGTTGACTTTTGACAGCATCAGGCCCATATTGGATAATCTCAAGAATTCATCCAGCATTATTTTATTAGAAGGTATTTATTCTTTTCACTTACTTACTCTTTCAGATTTTGTACTTGTTTTATTAATTTTTGTTTAGTTTGCGTACTCTATTGATAAGGTTATTAAGTGTTATACAACTAGTTTAAAAAACTTTTTTTTTATTTAGTTTAAATTATGTTCATACATGTTACATACAGTTGAAGTGTATCTTCCAGTTGTAATATATTTTGACGACTAGTTGACCAACTAAAAATATACTATTTATATACATATTGTTCATACGTATACATATATTATAATATAATATAAAATGAAGTAAAAATTGCAATAAATTCTCATAAAATTGAAAAATATAGGAGGCAAAGCAGTCAATAGAATTGAGTAAAATGAATAATGCTTTTTCAATAGTTGAAACTAACTTTGTATTATATGAAAGATGTGCTTGGAAAAGTTCAAGTGACCTCTATCGACAGTAAGAACTCTATATAGCATATATAATAAATACGTTTATTTTCACATACGAAAAAATTATTTGTGTGACACTTTTTGAGATTTTTATATATTATATAATAGTTTCCTTTGTGCGAGACCGTTAAGACCCCGTGATCGATCTTCGGCGACCCTTTTCGAATGGTAAATTTGAAGTCACAGCTTCCTCGTACGATAATGAGATACCGAAGGGTGTGCTCGCGTATTAGCTCAACTTATTTCGGGTCCGAATAAATAAAAACTCGACCATTGTGCCCCTGGAATGGCTTAATGTGTGTTATACGACAGTCTCTTCATCCCCCGGGAGGACTACACGGGGGACGCCCGTCAAATTGCCACCCTTGATGTTTGGGGAAGTTGACAACTATTATCTTCGACCCCAACGTGTAAATTCAAGCTGTAATACAATGTATATTTATTCAAAATTACACGTGAAAGCTTCGTATCGAATTTCACTGTCGCGGTTATTTTTTTGTTTGTTTGTTTTGTTTGTCGTGCTTTCGTTTCGCCCTTGTGTTGGGTAAATATACGCGTGCGTTGTGTAGTGAAACATTAATGAGTTAAAGGAACGTGAAATGTTTTATTTTAAACTCGCATTTTTTTATTTTATTAATGTGTGAGTATTTTTTATGTAAGTATATGTATATATTCGTATTAGCAATATGCGGTATGTAATCTCCGCATCACATAACATAATTTTAATATTCTCATATTGTTGAGCGATGTGTGAAATCAGATAATGTGAGTAATATACGGCTTAATTTAAAAGCATAGGTAAATGTTTTGCTTCACATTATTATGGATAATTTTTCCATTCGTTTGATACCTGAAATTTAATAATACGTTTCATTTTGTCGTTGGTTTCGAGTATTTGTATGTACATATGTACATACATCTGTACATAATACATACATATATAATATTATATTTAGCTGCCAACAAGACTTTCTATGATAATATGTACGTATGTACATTTATTTTATAAATCGAATTTTTCAAATTTGATTATGTTACAGTGATTTCATTCTAGCAGTGAAAGGACATCTAATTATACTGACTCTTCAAGGAATTCATGTTCTGAATACTTTACATATACTTCTATTGATGTTGTTTTCTCTTCTTCTACAAAAGTTTTTCGACATCTTATTCAGTTTTTAAATGTTTAATTACATCAGAAGGGCAATTTTATGATGTTATACCAACTTTTGCAGTTTGTCGAAATACAGATTCATATGGGACCGTTTGATTCCTGAATGGAATGCCCTATTTTTCATAAATTGGACAGTCTTCAGACCTTTCTTCCAAATGGTGCTGTTATGATCTCGCATCCAAGTAGATAGTGTGATATGCTTTCACCGACTGAGTTTACGAAAGTATATTTCTACTAGTGAAAGTATAATTTCACCTGGGAATACAAATTCACTGTAACATAATGTAATATAACAGCGAAGTGCACTGGTAGAGCTATTGCATACCAATTAATGCTTCCGATCCCGGGATCCTGGAATTCTGGTGTTTTCTGGTACCGTAAATCCCGGTGCTGAAACTAGTCTGAATACCGGGATTACGGTGCTGGCAGAAATTTCTTTAAAAATATTATTTTTACAAAAATAATATGGAAAAAAACATAAAACAACATTATATAATGAACAATGGTGGGAAGAGCAATGTCAGTCATAGTCCATTTGTTTGCCACCCGTTTTGACGCCGGCTTGCCGTTTCCACGAAATGATATGAAATGGTATGGTGTTACAGACATTGTGCTCAACCGCAATGATATTTGAAGGATATTTTAACTGATTCGAACTCAGAATCGACCACTGATCACGTTTTCGTGATCCAGAAAAAAGGGGTGTGTGTCTGTGTTTCTGTGTGAGTGTCTATTTGATTATTGTGCGTCAGTGTATTTTGGGTATTTATAAACACTGTTCGTCCTGTCAAACTGAAACTTAGTATTGGTTACTAAAATTTTTATCGATACACCGTAATTTTTTTCAAATTTTTAGGTTGACCGGATATGATACCTCCCTTTATAGGTGTCCTCTTTATTTTTAAGTTTTTGATTTAAATTATCTCCCAAGCCACTCATCAATTCGGACTGAAATTTCTTACTTGTAATAGAAATTATTAATATTACACCCCAATATTTTTTCCTAAACCGAAAGTAGTACTTTTAATTTAGAGAATCAAGGTTTTTTATGTTTATCTAAGAAATCTTTAATTTATTGAACTGAAATTTTACCAAGTTATGTATAAATGTTGATAAGCATCCGTCAACCAGAAGTGGCAGTATACTCTTGTTCAATTTTTTTCAACTCTTTTAACATGTGTGCTCTGCACTTAAAAATTCAAGTATAATTGTTGTATCAATGTGATGAAAATAAAAAAAATCACAATATATAATAAACCGCAAGCGGGATTTATTTCCTCTTAGAAAAGTCAAAAATGTTGTGTCAACGATTTTTTCCATGCCCTGAACATATTTAGCTGAAAATTTATATTTGTATTCTTTTTGTACAAACATAGAGTTGATAAGGTTTTGGTTGGAATTCGTAAGCCGGAAGTAGAACTTTAGTCTTGTGTAAGTTTTCCTACATTTGTGTTCAATTTGTATTGAAAATGCTCATAGCCGGTATGTGTGAACGTGTATGTACATACATATGTTCGATTATCGAATTTTGTTTTTTATCCTTCTTATATTGAGGATAAAATGAGGTTTTATTTAATCTTAGAAATTTATGGTTACGAACCGAAAATTTAAAGAATGTAGCCAAACTCTCAAAATTAGTACGTCAATATGGGAGTATTTTTTGCGTGAAACATCGGGAGAGTTTGCAAAATGCAATTGAACGTTTTTGAAACATGAAAACATGTAATTGAACCTTTTTTTCTTATACATTTGAAATCCCGGTGCTAGCACCGGGATCCCGGGATCAGTAATTCCCAGCACCGCAATCCCGGTTCTGAAGTAACCTTCCGGGATTGGAAGCACTAATACCAATAAAGGTTATAGGTTCAAGTCCTGGCCGAACACGCTGCTGGTGAGATCGTGTAATTAAAAAAAATAAAAACACAGATCGACCGATCTTCCAATTTCTCCAACTTAATTGTTGTGATGGATCCAATAAGTCGATATCCTCCACCGAGTTTCTCAAAAATTCGAGTTACTAGCATCTCTAATTTGTTGAATCTTACAAATGCTACCTATATATAGTGTTTTTCGAAATTTTTTTGTCTATCATAAGATTTGTTGATTGTTCATAGATGTCTCTTTTGTATGTATTCTATCTACTGTTGTAATAAAAGTATTATTGAAGTAGTTCCTGTCAAGGCTCATATGTATACACATATGATGTATTATAAAATATAAAAAAAAGTACAACTAGTAGATATAATGGAAATAATAAAGTGATTGAAATGGCAATGAACGGGTTACGTAGCTAGACGAGCGGACGATAGATGGTCGAAAAGAGTGCTCGAATGATACCCGATAGAATGTAATAGGGTACGACGAAGGCCACGGGGGAGATGTGTGGATCAAATAATAAATATGTGTGGGATCAGAAGGATGAGAATTGATCAAATAGAGGTGAATGGAAGCGTGTTGGAGAGGCCTCCATCCGGTAATGGATAGCGAATGGTTGTATGAATATGTATCCGTATATGTATTTTCTATAATATATTATGCAAGAGAAACTATCCGGGTGAAAAGCGATGTACGTATGTAACTATTTGTTCGATAGATAATTAATTGTATCATATTAAGTAATTAAAATAAGGTTCAAAATTAAATAGAGAGTGTTACGGTTAATTATATGGAATTTAATATCGAAAATTCCCGAAATACGGCCGGTGGTCTTCCCAACGGCGAAAGGTCACAAACCGTTACCTTTCCCTGGTTTATAATCTTAAATATTTAATCGCACGCTTTAAAGCTTAATTTACAGCTTAAATGGAGAGGCTGGTTGAATTGGTTCTCTTTCAATAGTTATAAGAAATGAAAGCTAACTGTCTGATTGGAATTAATTGCTTTGACGTTTATTACATACATATTATAAGTAAGTTTTAATATTTCGGTGTTTTAATAGAGTTGGAAATTGTTAGTTAAACGTTTCTATTATTCGTTCATTCGTCGTGCTATTTTTTGCGTTATTTCTGACCATCTCTGTTGTGAAATGAGAATGTGGCGTGTTAATGGCGTATTTGTAGAGCAAACTATTTGCATATAGCACTTAACTTTAAACAAATTTCACGTGTTATTTCGGCCATAATGATACGGAAATCGACGGCAATTTCAGAATATTAAAAAATAACAAGCCGCTCGTTCCGCGAGTCGGTCCTTGTAATTTTTTCATTTTTACTCGAGATTTTCTTTTTTTTACCCGCACCGAGTCGTCTCTCAACAGTGCGAAAACACGAAAACGTTTTATTCCGGGCGAGAAATGAAATCGTAGCAAACAAGTGAGCGGGAGAGGGAACGCCTTTTTAATTTATTAATTAACAAATATTTCGGGTTTCATTAAAAATAATATGCAACGGCAGGCGGCCGAGTTGCCTCCCCCTCAGCACCCCCTAACCACCCGCTTGGCACCCGCCAGAAGAAAATCATGTTTAATTAAGTCTGAGAGTTTGTTGGCTTAGTTTCACCATAATTTTCCGTTTATAGCGAGCCAGGTTGGAATTTTCCCTTGGCAGACATCTCAATCCGAGGCTTTTTGAAATTTAACTGGGCTAACTTTACACAGAAAAGCGAAATTGTTTTTCGCGTCCGTTGTGTACAATTATACACACTAACGAGTCCACGGAAAAAAAACTGCTTCAATTCATTACTGCAAATTAATTAAACATAAAAACGAATGGGAGAACGTTTCGCCACCTTCTTGGTGAATTTAAAATTTTATCTTAAGGTTGAATTGAATTTGAACGACTTGAGAAGTTAAACTGAATCTCGCGTTGCTAAGGAATGAATATGTTATGTGCTGAACAACATCTTGATTAGGGTAAAGTTGTCAGTGAAAGTTCGCATCCCACGGGTCCCACTTTCGCCTGTAACTTAAGTAAACATACGTGTATCTATGCACATACGTACGTCATGGAAATCACGTGTCAGTTTATTTTCGGACACGTTTTATGAATTATTTCGTAACCAAAAAAAAATCAATTCAAAAACATCGAGGCGTCTTATATTATAGTAACGAAATGGATATGCAGTAATGTCTTTTTAATAGTCATTTTTCGTGTGGCACGGAAAATCTGGTCAACATTGACATTTTGACGGAAAACTTGGCCCTAAAATTTGACAAGAGGCTCGGCCGATTTATTGATCCTTGATTAATTTTATTTATGGACTAGCAAAGAAGAAGAATTGATGATTAATTACCGTAGGAAAACTCTAGTTCACACGCTCACATTTTTCATCTTTTCCTATCGCACAAATAATCGGTCAAGGGAAAGCGATCGTGACTTGGAATAATCTTCGAGCTTAATCATTAGCTTTCCGGGGAGAGACGATATTCCGGAAAAATGTCATGAATAATTAATTCATCGCCTTTGTTCGGTATTTTCAAAAACAGAAGCCGCCTTGATTTATATTTTCCCAACGACGGCGAAGCTACGAGATAAATATCTAATTTTCACCCCACAATAAAACAAAATTACATACAAACATTATTTATACCATATTATATATATTTTTAGTTATTTGTTTCATATCGTAAAACTTAATTAACCGGAGGATCTTATGTATCTTCGCGCATCTTGTTAGTACCGTACTCCCTAAGGCACCGCAACGTTTATTCTTGATATAGAAAATTCTACTTTATTTATTCAGGCTACGTATTTTTTTTATATAAAAATGTACAGTATTATATACACATTATAATAAATTCAGATCGTATAAAGTTGTGCTTATATTATTCTTATATGTATACTTAAATAATTGCAATCTTGAAAAATCAAACTGCTTTGCTTTACTCCTAATGCATACTAGATTGTTGTTTCATCATGACAAACACATTTTATATATACTTCCACATTGTTAATTCACATGGAAACTGTACGCTACAGTGATTTCTCGTCACTTTTCTTTTAATGGCAGGAAGTAACGTAAATTATTTGGTGGATGAAAAAAATGATGGTGCTAATTAGTCCAATCTAAAAACATCATAGTATAAAATTTATATCAATGTCAGATAAACAAAGTCAGATAGAACTGGTAAATCAGATCTATACTAAAAAAATATTCGTGTATATGTATAACAAACGTATACCTGCTTATTTTTTTGGATAAAAGTTATTTATAAGAGTTCATATCGATAAAATATACAGGAAGAAGGATGAACAAGGGGAGTTGACAGGTTACACATACATAATAAATATTAGCTACCGCTTTAACAGAAGCTTTCAAAGATTTACCGAAAATGGATCTGAAAACAATAAATTCATATGTAGTACGAAATTTTATACTCCGCATCTACTAACCCAGTGTTTCCCAACCTTTTTGTGTCCCGCCCCACTTATTATATCTCAAAAATCTCCATGTCCCCTCTATCATAATTATATATTTCAACAAATCCTAAAAATAAATGAAGGTCAGAAACCATTAAAACAGCCGTCATAAGGCTTCACTGTCTCTTATAGTTGATTCATCCAGATGTATAGAGAATTTTTTTGTTCTCAACTTTTCGATAGATTGTTTCTATGTACATATGTATGTATATACATCTTATTTATTTATTACTAATATTATTTTGGCTCAACGATATTTTTTTGACATCTTTATCACCTTTTCCAGAACTTTTTTGAGTACATCCTCTCCTATAAGTCCTTTTCTAGATTTACCTATGAGAAGATAAATATCATAACTAGCTTCAAGAGAAAGATTTTTGCTAGCATTTCGTCCAAAGATCAAATAATGTATGGTTTCTTGACATCTAATTAATATAGTAAACGAGGATTTATTACCATATATTTTATTTTAAAAAGTATTTTGAAAGTAAGATCATTCGGCAATAAACAGCCAGTTATTTTTAGTCAATATTAAAATCGATTTGTAAGTATTTTATTTTATTTCTTCGTAAATTTACAATATATATGTACGTATAATGGTGCCTCTACAAGATAAATAAACAACTAGGTTGATCCATTCATTGTAGGTAGAATTTGAACCAGTGGCGTAACTACCGCGCCCGCAGACCCCGCAATGCGGGGGGGCGCCGAGACTTCGGGGGCGCCGCTAGGCGGCGCGTCTTTTTCACTGATTTTTTTAACTTTTTCTGTAAATTTTTTTGTGACAATTTTTTAAACACTACTTTATTTTTCAAACTATTCATTTCTCGTTTTATGTTATGTATACATGTATCTGAGAATTCTCTCCTACTTTTGTACATACATATTAAACGTTAAAACAAAACACAAAATTAAATGAGGCGTGAAAACCAATAAAATTTTACAACTTTGTATTTATTTTTGAGAATAGCATTGAAATCTCCGACCAAAATTATTTCATTGCAGACCGTCATAAAAGTCAAAAGCATGTCGGTTTTATAATGGGTCGACCTTTTTTTCAAGTATAACGTCTTAACATTAATAAATCATAGAACGCGACCAAAATATGTCAATTTTACAACTTTACTCATAAAATCATTGTGTTCGTTCAGACTTTTCTTCAGTTGATTTTGAACACGCTCTGGAATCGGATCGCGATTGATTATCATTAAAACTAGCTCCCGAAACGTGTTTGATCATTGTATATAAAAACTAAATCATTGCTCAGGGTAAAGTGACGTGAAGTGTACCATTGTGTTATCCC
The DNA here is from genome assembly GCF_051622035.1 of Arctopsyche grandis. NCBI lineage: Eukaryota > Metazoa > Arthropoda > Insecta > Trichoptera > Hydropsychidae > Arctopsyche > Arctopsyche grandis. The sequence continues at coordinate 15,985,630 of NC_135361.1, read as the reverse complement.
TGTAGTTGAGAAATCTTTCGCGATACATATATTTTTTTAATATGAGTAGTTTTAAGAAAAAATTCAATGGAGCAGAATCTCGAAAGCGAAAATATACTCAAATCGCGAGTTCATCGAAATTGACTAAAATCCACAAATTTTTCAAAGCCTCTAGTGACATAGTGGAATTAAGTCCTCCAGCAGTTTTATCAGAAAAACAACCTAGCTCTCCTTTGAGCAATACCGATGTAATTGAACCACCAGTTACGGATAATACGGCGAACTTAACTGTTGCAGAAATTCAGTCGACTGAGCCTAACTCTTCTTCCTCAAACATTTCTGGTGAAGTGGTCGATTCATTTATAAGGTTCCTTCTTCAAGAAAAATATCCGACTGACCGAGGACATTACACAAATGAGCTGACAGAAAATGACACTAATCTGAGGAAATTTATATTGAATCACGGTACTTGTCAACCTGATCTTGTATCTTTTCCTCGAGACCTCGTTGGAAAAAGATGCTTTTCTAAAAAATATTTTAAGTGGACCAACCAGTCTGGGATTGAAATACAAAGGACGTGGCTAGGTTACTCGGTAAAACTAAATAGAGCGTACTGTGAACCGTGTTGGCTATTAAAAAAATAAATATTATAATTCCTCTTGGGTTGAAGGCATACAAGACTGGAGAGGACTTTCAAAAAAAATTTCAATTCACGAAAAATCTCAAGTACACACTAAATCCTGTTGTACGTACGATTTGTGGAAAAATTCTGAGACAATTGATGAATATATCTCGTCAGAATTGAAAAGTCGTGTAAACTACTGGCGTCAAGTGATTCATCGTATTATTAATGTAATATTAACATTGGCCAAATGTAATTTGGCATTTCGAAAATTTCTTTCTCTTATTAAACTTCTGGCAACTTATGATCCTCTTTTGGAATCATTGATAACCAAACATAAGGCAGGTTTTGTGACTTATTTGAGCGCGAAAATTCAAAATGAAATCATCCAATTAATTTCGACACAAATAGAAAATGAAATATCTAAAGAGATAAACATTTTGCCTTTCTATTCAATCATAATTGACGGTACTCAAGATTTAAGTAAAATTGAGCAAGTGAGTGTTGTTTTTCGATACATTGTTGCTCAAAAAGATGAAATTAAACGTCCAATTGATGTTGAAATTAAAGAATCATTCGTTGGGTTCTTTAATGTTAAAAACAGAAGTGCAGAGAGTTTAAAAAAATTTATTTTGGATTTATTGACAAGTAAAGGACTAGATATTGCGAAATGTAGAGGACAGGGTTACGATGGTGCCAGAGTAATGAGTGGTGCTTACAACGGTCTACAAAAGAAGATAACTGAACTCGAACCAAACGCTCATTACGTTCACTGTGCAGCTCATAATTTAAATCTCTTCATTAAAGATACCGTATCTGATGTGCCAAAAACTTCTTATTTTTTTGATGTGGTTGAACAAATTTATAAATTTTTCGCTGTCAGCATTAACAGGTGGGAAGTTTTTAAGGAAAATTCACCATCAGTTACTTTAAAAAGATTGAACCCTACTCGTTGGTCTTTAAGACTAGATTCCATCAATGCACTTATATTCATATACAGATGTTTTAAAATGTCTTACAGAAATAATTTTAAAAAGTAAAAGAAAGGATGAACAATCAGAAGCAAAGGGACTAAAAAAGAAAATGGAAAGTTTCGAATTTATTCTCCTACTCGTGCTTTTTGATAACATTCTTCAGCCTCTCAACTTTGTATCAAAGCTCCTACAATCAAAAAACGTCGATGTTATCAGTGCTCAGTCGATGATCAAAAATGCATACGACAATCTCAATCGTTTTAGGAATACATTTGAAGAATTTGTAACGATTTCATCAACGATTGCAACAAAATGGGGTTTGGAGCCAAAATTGACATCGAATCGTCAATCTTTTGTCAAAAAGCACTTCGATGAACTTAGTAATGATACACGATTCCAAGATTCATTGAAAAAGTTTGAAATAACAATTTTTAATGCGGCACTAGACGTAGCCTTGATACAATTGAAGGTTCGTTTTACATCTTTTAACGATATTATTTCAAAGTTCGCCTTCCTACAAAGTAAAAATCTCATTCAATTATCAGATGACGACTTATATCGTGAAGCCAAATCTTTAGCCGACCAATATGTCAATGACTTTGACAAGTCACTACTTAACCAGGTGCTTGATTTTCATTCGTGCTTAAGAGAAAAAATAGAGAAGATCGACAGTGTTCATAATTTGGCAAAGCTCTTCATTTGTGATTTTTTCTACGTAAAAAGGTATGTATTTTGAAAAAATTATTTTGCCGAAAAGAAAATAATATGTGTATATGGGGGGGGGGGGGCGCCGTAAAATATTTTGCGGGGGGGCGCCTGGAATTCACGTTACGCCACTGATTTGAACACCTAAAGTTAAACACTAATTGAGAAACGAGAAATTCAATAATGCAGAGGAGATAGTGAAAATATGATATATTTTTTTACGTATTTTAATTCGGAAAACAGTAAATTTTTTTGGAAAATGAATTCACTAAACTGTAAAAGACAAGAAAAGTGTAGAAAATGTTAGAAATTAAAATATAAAATAATTTTTAATGAAACTATTTTTTAGTTTTGTTTCGCGCGCTTTTGTCAGGGTACATTATTGCGCGCTCATTCTGGGGTGCCGAATTTACTGTTGATCTTCATTTTAAAGTTCTAAATTGTAGTACCAAAAATTAATTTTAACAAATGGAATGTTCAACAAAAATATGTAATAAATATACATAAATGACTTGCCAATTGTCCTCCGATGGAGTGTGAGATCCATGCTGAGAAACACTATACTAACCTATGTATGTATGTATGTATGCACGTACATATATTTTAGTAACATTTAATATTGGAAATAGCCTGTGCAATCAGATATATTTTGCCCCGACATTATATCTGAGTAAACGTAATACATATTAGAGAGCGTCAAGGCACATAGGCAGACGACAAAGGTTTAGCAAGAGAGAGAGAGAGAGAGAGCTTGGATTATTTACTCGGCGAACAACGCTAATAATATACATATTCAAAGGCGTATCGTTACGCAGCCAGTGTGCGGCTTATTTGCGGAACGCGGTAGTGGCAAACTTTTCCGGAAGTTCAGCCTCCACCCTCTCCCCGTATCCGGAATCCGCGAAGTTAAGCCGTTGCGGCTCTTCTTCGGTGTTGCTTGGCGTTTTTAAGTCTGACGCACTGTATTTGGGAAATAGTGTGCAGGGGATACACCCACAGGAGACAGGACTATCCTTTGGCGAAAATCGGGTAAAAAAGAGAAAAAAACCTCATTTGATCGTACAAAGCCGACTTGTTATCTCGCATCGTCCGAAGGGGTTCTTTGATCCCATTTACGTGGGGAAAATTCGTTTCGCACGCTTTTCACCATGTTACAGATTAGCGCGGCGTGTAAGCCGCGAAATCGTCGAAGTGCATTGTATTGAATTTAATCATTTTTTCCGGGAAAATTAATCATTCAGATATGCCGGTATATTTTCGGATTTCGTCTACGTCAAATATTGTTGATCTTTTTCTCCCTCCGCTTTTGGTACTGAAATGAAAAGTCGCCGGTGCGTGTAATTGCCATAGTCGACTTAACGTGTTATTTTTAAATTTGGACGTCAAACGTCGCGCAAGCAAACAAATTTTAAATGTCTAAATTAATTGGGTGTAATGATGTTAAAGTCTACTGAAGTAGTCGAAATGTTGAATCGTATCGTTCTTTGATTAATTATTATGTTTATATTTTATAATGTAATATTGTAAGTTGTTTAATTAAAGAGAAACGATCGCTGATTGTGAATTCAAGAATTAGTCGTTATAAATTACAATGAGAAATGAAGTGAAATATACATGAATATCTTTGTTATTTATTTATCGGAGCAGAGGCTAATCAATCGTTACTAAGTTTCACCACTAAATTCAAATATGACAATGATTTTTATTGTTGTCCTTTTGTTTAATGAGATATGTGCGTTTAAGTGGATAAGTGGAATTTTTATAGATTTTTGGCTTTTGCAGTCTAGCTCAAAATCTAGTATTGCTGTGGTAATCTAGTATTTTTTACTCTTTTTTTCTCGAGCGTATTATGCATTTATTGGGCCAGTTTTATATTTCCTTATGTTAATAAGGATTGGTTTTCAATCTCAATAGTTTTATATGATATCTGAATGTACTAATTCGAGCGGAAATTATTTTAAATTACATTATGAAATGTTATAGGTGGGGCTACTCATCGCTCGTGAGTGAGATCTAATTATGTGCTTCAAGCGTAGAAATCTTCATTCTTTATCTCGCTATTGCATCATGCATACGGTTATCAAAACAGCATTTTTTAACCCAATTTAAATTTATTTACTGCTTGAATTAGTACGTATAGACAAAACAAACAATCTTTATAAACATGGTAAAGTGAAAAATTAGCGAAATAAATTCATAGCATTCATAATAATGGCAAAAAATGTGTAAAAAAAGTATATATTGATTTTTGAAATTCGCTAGATAATTAATTATTAGTATTTTGATTCAATGAGAAATCACAATCAATAGAAAAAACAATTGATTGCAAATACTCACTTTTGGCACAGCAATACTAGAGATTTTAAATTAAAGACTAGAAAAGCCGAAAATCTGTAAAAATTGCCCATTTTTTTGAAACTTATTTTATCTCTTCAAACTCTCAACAAATATCATCTTCAAGATTGATTGGTCTCCGCTACGGTATTTTTTTTTCATTGTTATTTATAATTATTTCTTAATATAAATAAATAATAATTCATTGATTTTATCATTGGATAAAGCTTTTTCATAGTTGCTATTAAGGCTGGTAAAATTTTAAATCATTCACCGCACAAAGTGTTTTATCTTCCGCTACGTTAGTGGTATTTTATTTGCCTATCGATTCCTATATAATATCGTCGTCCAGTAACGTTTATATTAGCGTTAGTTTTATTTTATCCAAGGTTTTCTGTCAATTTTGACTCGGAGTATGTACATATATTGGAGTATTTGTCATATTTATTGAATGATTTAACCGCATACATAATCGTGGATATATTAATTAATAAATAAATATTTATAGTTAACGAATTATTATCTCCGTTTGTCTTTTCAAATGGAGCTAGTCTTTCACTATATCTGGAAAATAAACCTATAAAATCATCATTTTTTTCATCACCAAGAATCATCAAGTGCTCGTCAAAATCATCAAGTAATAAATTTCGATTGAAATTCAATATGACTCATCAAGATTTTTATTTATTCGACTTTGATTTCATCTGAGACTAGAAAAATATATTTCCTATCTACTAGATTCGTTCTTTTTTCACTGTTATTTATTTTTAGAAAACAACGGAAAGCTTCTGAGTAGCATGCAATGAAATTGTTTGTCATGATGTAGTACATAGAAGGGTGTTTATAAAAATATAAAAGTCATGCAAGTTAGATCACACTGTAAAAGTGCATATCTTTAACGTAAATATGTATGTACACATTTATGTAAAATGTTAATGGCGTTACTTTGAAAGAGTATGACTTTTTAAACCTTCATTCAATTGATATTTTTTTCCATTGAATGAACTTTCCCATTTAAAGCAAGTACAGTATATGTATCGGCTGCATTACTTTTATATTATACAAATTTATTGTTGAAATTTTAAATGGATATAAAGATGAGACATAATATGAAGGGTATTAACGAGGCTTAAGTGTACCAATTTCTCCTTTTGAAGGCGACTGTTTCGTGTTAACGTTTCAATCAACGCAGTAAAGGACCCCTTCTGAGACGAAAGGACGGGGGGAAGTGTCCTGTCAACCGATCTACATCACTTTTACGATTTAGCGAGGGCCTCTCTTTCAGAATCACCCTATACATAATACGGTTTCGATCTATTCATCCATTGTGCGCTGCGACGGGAATTCACCTGGATCCCTACGTTTTTTTCCCCGGTTGCCCTGCGTAAATTGTTGCATTCCGTCCATTCATCTTCACGGATTATAATAAACCAAAGAGGGTGGCTGCTCTTCTCATAATGGCGAACCGTAGTACGCATTCGAAAGGACTACGGCCCGGAATAAATGACGGCTACCTCGAAAGGTGAAGGCGCCCTTTTACACTTTTGTTTGAGAGGAAAAAAATAAATAATGTGTTTTGTGCAGCGGAATTGCATTTGCGCACTCGAGCGTGCCAAAGTTGGATTGAGTATTGTTGATGTGCAAGAGATCAATACAGTCGATTGCTTTGGTGACTTGTTATGCGCGCTTTTAGGTATTCATATTGTATTCGTACTAAATTCGAACTCGGTGCTAACTGATATGATCACTTATATGTCGATAGAACAATGTCATCAATGGTTAGAAAATAAACCATTTATAATAATTTGTTCTGTTAGCTTAGTTCTAAGTTGCAAGTTGTGTATTGCATAAGTTTGTGGGAAAGTATAGAATTGGCCTATATCTCATTGGATATACGTGGTCGCAGCCTTAATCAATCATTATCAAACTTGTCAAAGATATGTCTCGCTCTGCGACGATCGGATACATCGTTCTAGTTTTTTTCCTCTTCTCCTTTCATTTTAGCGAAGCCCTTTTGGACGAGCGAGCTCAATTTTGTCGTTTCACGAATCACCAATTTTCAATAGGAAATAATAGGCGATTTTATATATCTTCATTCTCATTTTCGTGCGCTTAATTTCCACGCACTACTGCCACTTAATACCCGATGACCTGATTATTATTAATGGAGCGACTTGCTCTTGACGTGATTTATCAATCAATCTTGTCGGTGAGATGGTGATCTGTATAATTACTTAATCCCGGGCTTCGGAAAATAAATTCTAGGAGGGTAATCTATTCGCCGATGCGGAGCTTTATCGAAAGTTCGCTCGACTTAGCACGCTCTATCTGTTCCGTTTTATTTTTGATGTCCTATTGTTTATTTAAAGTTCTCGCACGTAAAGGAAACTGATACTTTGGTTCAAAACAGCCTTAAGATATCACCGAAGAAGTTCTTGCCAACTTGCCTAATGAATCACGAGACTTTGGGGAAAACGGTTTTGCTTCTCTTGCCGAAGTATTAATTTAGCAGTGTTACGTTTCAATTATCTTATTACATAAAATGATTAATTCTATAATGCCCCCGAGGGTCGGCATGAATATTTTTTTATTATTCAATTCAAGAGGATGTTTGTGAATAGATTCTAAAGCGATGCTCGCTCATAAGACATTCCGGAGGAAAGTTTCACTCAGTCAGTGGATATTTCTCCGGAAAAGTAAAAGTTACATTCTCTTATTAAAAACTTGGCGTGGGAAATTTCAGAACCGCGTCTTACAACCGCGAAATATGTGTTTAAACTGTTCAATAAACACGAATCGTTCATGTTTTCGAATAATTTCAAAGTTTTTTCTCCCCCTCTCATTCCATCTTCCGTCGAATCTCAGACGTTTTACGTGTGCAAAATTTCCATATTGTCGTAAAGCGACGTTCAATTCGCGAATACTAAAAAGTGAAATCGCCGAATTTTTAATATCAAAAGTTGGCGAACTTTCCTCTCTTAAATTCTCTTTGTTCATCATCTGAAAATTCGCGCGTTTTATATTACTTTATCCCATTTGCGAAGCATAATGGGTGAAGTTAGCGATCATGATAAAAATTTTATCGTGTTACTTTGGCCGATACCCATCGAACATCTTGTTGATCGTTTTGAGAAACTTTGAAATTCGATCACGCAAAAACCGTCGCAAGTTAAACATTCATAATAGGCTTAATTAATTAATATTAAAAAAAATATCAAATGACCCTTCAGCCTGCAAAGATAATAAATATGAAGGCAAACTTTTTTCCGTACTTATACGTTCAATGCACCTATCGTTCTTTTGATTACTAATATAATAAATTGTTACTATAATAATGCTAAATTATATTCATAATCATTTCACTTTCAATTGAAATATGAATTTATTGATAAAATGTATATCAAATACGTTCCAAATTGCTAAAAAATAAATTAAATTGAAATCTAGACGACTTTCAAAGTTTGTTAGCAATTTTTCTTTCTTTTGTTTTATTTGTAATTTAAATCAAATTTTCAACTCCTACAATATTAATATTAATGCAATAACAACATGTAGACAATCATTCAAAATTAATTTGAAACCATGCGTTGGTACCATATTTTTTAGATTAATTGTGCTGTGCGCACACAAGAAAACGATGACAAATTATCGCGGCTAAATCATTTACACGAGTGAGATTCGGAATGTGAAATTCGGAAGTGGCCGACGAATAATTAATATTCGAGCGACAAGTGCATGATTAATGGAAATGCATTAAAGGCGGCGACGAGAGGCGTCATTGAAAAAAATTATAGAGAAATATTAAGACTCGTCCCTTGATTTATGGGTTTTGAGGGGGCGCCGACAGGAAGCACATGGCGCGCAAAGATCACAAAATAAGCCCAATCGCTTGATATTGCGCAGACATATTTTATTATTCTCGCAAATTTAATAATGAAAAAAGGAAATTGATGGATTGTCTACGGGTCACCGTTGACGTGATACACGTGGAAAGTTCGCAGACTCGACTACCTCAATCGACCTTGTAACATCTGCAAACGTGATGATAAAATGTCACGATGGTGTAATTGGATCGGTTTTGTCTTTGAGTTATGTTTTATAATGCCATAATATTAATTATGAATGCGTAAAGTCTGCCGAGTTGGAAAAGCTGTTAGTGGGCTCGTTAGGCAACATGTCAGTTGGGGAAAATCTATTGTTTTAACTTGCGACTATAATATTTTAGTAAATTTGGTTCGATAGCTAATTATTTTACATAGTTTGATAGCGCTTCAGACATTTTTGGATTTATTGCAGTCTTTTATTCGACTGACAGTGGATTCATTACAAATTTTGAATTTAATATCTATGCACTAGTTTTTATTCAACATCATCATCATTTACAGCCATTCACTATCCACTGCTATATGGAGGCCTCTCCAGCACGCCTCCACTCGTCTCTATTTTGCGCAACTTTCATCCATCTCATCCCAAACATTTTTCTAATTTCGTCCACCCATATTCTTGCGGCATTTCTTTCGCCCGTTTAAATTCTCTCAGGTACCATTCCAGCACTTCTTTTGCCTACCTTTCGACCATTATTCTAGCTACGTTACCCGCATATTGCCATTAAAATCTCTTTACTCTCTCTATCTTGTCACATTTCTCACCTACGTATTCCGTTTCCTATCACACCTCGCTATACCGAGTGTACAGAGTTCTATACTTCTTTGAGTGCATTGGACTTTTTGAAATATGTTGGCGTTTAATGTCACACCATCATTGGCAAAAAACATTGGTGGAAGATTTTTTTTTATTCAGGCAAAGAAGCATTTTTGATTTGAAAACGGCGTTCATTCGCCCAAATGAACTCCGTTCTTATTATAAAACTAAAAATAAGTATCTTTATTTCCTCTTCTTTGCTACCGGAGATGTTGTTTGTCCTAAATATTAATAATTACTGACTACTTTATACTGTTTTATAAATATACTAATATATGTATAAATCAACAGTATATTGGGCTTAATTTCCTTTAAAATTTCTAGAGTCAGTTCAATAATGAATTTTGAACTAAAATTTTGGATTTTTTTCTCTCGATAGTTTGGCTTTATATGTATGTATTTTAAAAACACTTTTAAAAAACAAGTTTTTTCGAATGCATGAAATGTATCTTAATTTTTATATATGAAATGTTATATGAAATAGTTTTTCATTGAAATGCCATGTTTTACAGCCGTAAGTTAACATATCGCGATGCATAGCATCGTTTATGTATGTACTTTTACCACTTAGACACTTAATATAAATTATAGATACTAGATCGAGTTGCCAGTAATTGTTTTATATGCGCTATCAAGATTGATTTTATCACAAAATTGCCAATCGATAAAACTCATTTGGAACGAAAACGAACATAACGCAATCGAAATGGCGATCGCACCGTTGATAAACTTCCTACTATTGAAAAAACTTAAAATTTTATATTATAAAAAAATAAAGTGAAGTCATTATTCAAATAAAACGATTCATCAACATGAAATATGTACAATGAAACGTAATATATTGTAATACGTATGCAAGCTTATGCGTATGTACGTATTAAGGGTGGATTAAAAAATCAATATGGTTTGCGATTTGTTCATGTATTCTCCGTGGATTTCCATTGTTTTCCGATTTGTTTCGTGTGAGTCAACTTTGAGCAGGATGAAATTTTTGCACAAATTGTTACAACTTTTCGTGCGCCTTTTTGAAAGCTATAGGGATTTGGCAAAAAAAAAGTAATTTTGTATATATAATATATAAACGAATCAGATGTCGCATGAGTGATTCGATTAAAAAATAAACAAATTCCGTAAACGCTTTCTAAAATATATTTTACACATTGTTTTCAATTTAAAATGTAATAAAATCGCACGTCATATCCAGTGAGTTTATTTCGCGTTGTTTGTTTTGCGATTTTGCCTTTTTCGCCTTTGATATGGAAGATTTTTCTAGGCGTTGAGTTTTATATAACTTAGAGACGAGCGTGAGCGCCTACATTTTTCTTCGTGAGACAAAACCATAAATCCTTTTTATGAATGTCGTTTTATGTCTTTGCTACACGTGTAATGGCCTTTATATGTCGTATTAATTCAACGGACAATATACGATAAAGAAATTCGAAGGGTCGAAAATTTGTTCCGCGAATGCTCGTCGATTTGTTTCAATTTTCGCAGACATTGGCGAAATATTGAATTAAACATTAACAAGACATCCCCACTCTTTATTAAAATGTGTGCGATAATGTCCTTAGACGATAAATTAAGTTTTATTCTGTTTTTTCAAGGAGTTTGAATGGAGGCGAGTGGTTCGCATATGGTACGTGCACAATGGGTTCCGAACCATTGTTCCAGCAGTACCTGCATTGAATTTTTCCAGCAGAGCAATTGTTTGTGCTCGACTATAATAGCCCAAGTTTTGTTTTTCCTGGACGTGAGCCCGACTATAGAATATTTATCATGGTTATTGCTCTATTAGACCGTTTCCTATAATTTTCGTCCGTACTCTTACCCACTTCAACTGCACCCTGTGTGACTTGCTCGCAAACCGACTACATAATGCATGCGAGCATTCAGCTGCTATTTTGAGTGTCAAATTTAAATATAAATCTGTATTTATTGCTTTATATTATACCGACTTATAGTGCTCGTAATATTTTCTGTAGGAAAAGTTTATAAAATAACATGAATTCATTGAAATATGTGTTACAGTTATTGAAAAGCTTAAGTTGTTTATATGAACTAACTAAACATGCTCTTCACTAGCCAAAGTTATAACAGTAATATGATCTAAATTTTCAAACAAAATTAATGGAAATATCTAAAAAGTTATTTATATTGAAGTATTCGCAACAGCATAACGTCATTTAGAGTGTAGGAAATTACATGTAACAATGACTTGTATGATTATTATACATATCTATTTTAAAGTTTTACACGCTGACAATATTAGATGTGGTCAAAATTGGAACCCCAGCTAACAATTTACAATTAAAATTAATGGTGAAATGAATGCTTTATTTAAAATAAATTGTTGAAGTTTTTTATAAATCAATAATGAAAGTTTACATGTATTAAGGTGTTTGATTTTGGTTTTGGTTTGAATTCTCGAGAGACTGGTCGGTGTTCGGGATTTTTTCTGGACTCTCGAGGCGTATGATGTAAAAAAATTGTTTCAATTTAATTTATTTTTTATTAATATAAAATTGATTTATTAATAATATAAAAAGTTAATAGTATATCTAGTAACTGAAAAAAATAGAAATATACAAATAAATTTATTTGAAATAGCTTCTAAAGAATACTAAAATATATAAATGAACATCTGAAAGCCTATTTATAGATTTGCCACAAATATTTCCAGCTATGGAAAAAACTCTTTCTGTTTCGGTCAAAGTTGATTTTATTATTAAAACCAACGAAATATATTTTTAAAATTGTCTATTTTTTTCTCCTGTCAGCATGTATATTTTCATTTTACGTTAGCTATTTTTACAAGGTTTTTATTTAGTTCTCTTCGGTTACTTCTTATTTAATTCTTCATTCATCATCAAACAAACTATTGTCTCATCTTCATAAAAATCAAAAAGAGTTTATTCCATTATGTAATCGTCAATAGAAGATGGATACACTCGCTTCATAATAGTTTCATCGTAGAATATAAATTCTCCTTTATTAAATCATTTAAAGGATTGGATTTGAAATAATTTTCCAGAGATTCAAGATAAGGATTTTCGGGACCAGGGCATTAAAAATTTCGTGAGTTCTCAGTAATTTTTGTCCTGGGTTGTCCTGGGCAGAAACTCTAGTTTGACTTGAATTGTATTGAACTAATGCTCAATAGTTTTATCAGACTTTTTATATTTGCTATTAATGAAAAAAGAACTTGCTTATTTTCCAATAAATAAGCCTTTTCCGTCAACGTGATTTGATTCGTTTCATTTCGTTTTTGCTTTTGGCAAACTTATACAAAAGTTTATCAATGTTACTAAGCAATTTCCGTTTCACCAGGATATCCTCTTCCTTCATACATTCTAAATTCCCAGTATTGATTTATTTTTGTAGGAGAATAATGGTAACATAATTCCTTTAGAAATTCGTCTATCAAACATGAAAAAAACCTTTCAATCATACATACATATGTACATATATGAGCACTTATGTATGTACATACATATATATGTATATAATACAATAAATGTAGAAATGTGTATACATATTCTCAGAAAGACCAACAAGTGTTTTTGCATATATATCAAGCTTTCACAAGTTCAGACGATAAGGCGAAGCTTAGTCCTTCGAGACTACAAAGGTGTTGTTCGAGACTCTCAAACAGTATTCACCAGTATCAAATTGCCAAACTATTTTAGTGGATTTGCGAAAGTTAGTATGGTACGGCGTTGAGTGAAAAGTTGATATGACTTAAATTTTGACAACTTTCCTTCGTTATATGGTCATAGAGGTATTTTGTGTTACCCTAAAACAAAACTATAATACAATACATTTGTATGCTTGTATATGTAGATATGTACGTTTACATATGTAATGACGTTTTCTATTTTTATCTAGGCATATAAAAAATTCTATAACACTCGTATTATTTAAAAAAAATTGCGTGCTTCTTATGAAAGTCATGTATACGTAATTTTAACACGACGATAAATAATTAACGCGTTGATTAGATGCGAAACAGGATAAAAGAAAGAAAATGAAATAATTGCGCAAATATTTGTATATGGAGAATGTACCAAAGGCGACATACTTTAGCCAGTCTTACGTTATATGGAATTTTTCTTTTATTCCAGAATAAAAATGTTAAATTTGTAAAACAGTAAATGTATGTTCGAAAGAACTTTTAAGGCACATACCGCTGCACTAACAACTTTTAATGCATACACGTCGTCGAGTAATTGCATAATAAAAAGCTCATAATTTAAGCGTGTAATTGATGATTCAGCAATTGAGAAAGATTGTTTAATAGCACTCTAGGGATTTTTTTATAGCATAATTATACAGAAGTCACACTTCTAAAAGCTCGTAATGAAACTATTTTGACTTAAATAAATAAATTAAAACTGTAAAACAAATTTTAATTATTTATTGTAGATGATGTAAATATATACATACTTAAATCATGTAAGGAATTTTGGTATTATTCACTATATATAGTTACATATATATAGGTTTAATTTCGACTGCGAAGAATCTCAGACGACATATATTGAACAATTGGAGCGTGGGAATATTCAAAATGATGGAAATGTACAAAGGTGATCGTGTTAGGTGAAAATAAACTACATCGATGCTAAGAGAAAACGTTTTAATATACACATACACACGTATATATATATATATATATATATATATATATATATATATATATATATACATATATGTATACCACATACATTATTAACAAACCTCGTCAATATTTCGTTCCACCGCGTACCAACGATAAACTCTATTAATTATCCTGACAAGCCATAGTAAGAACGTAATACTAGTTGGCATGTATAATATTAAAGAAACCCTTTTGTCTGCTTATGTATTATTATAATATGCTAGATGTGTAATTATTCATGGCTTATGATCACCACATTCAAGCATTAAATGGTAATCGTGGGTGGTTTTGTTTGGCGGAGGGTAGGTTTTTCGAAAATTCAAATAATCAGGTTTATGTCTGGTACTATTTGAAACGTTATATTCAACAATATAGTGATCATTCAATATAGTGATTTTGTTTAATTATAAGTATTTTAAACATTCATCCTACTTGAAAAATCGTTGAAAATTTCTATTCTCCAATAAAATTCCGTCAGTTAAGTGCTAGTAGATATTTTTTGAAACAGTATCCTTTCTAAGATGCTTCACATATTTCTTATGATGAAATATTAGTGATAAATTGTTTGTTTCTAATAAATTGTAAATCTGTTTTTTTTTCCTTCATTACAATTTAACCTACACATGAAATATGGCTCGTTTAGTGTGAAAGTATCCTTTTAAAGATCTTACAATTGTTTTCCTTATGTATGCATTTATAATGATTGTAATAATAAATATATTTGGTGATTTTTTACTTTATCTACGTACGTAGTAACAATAGATGAAGTTTTGTAATCATGCGAAAATACGAACTCAAGATTTTGACTGATTCGAACTCAGAATCGATCACTGATCACGTTTTCATGATCTAGAAAAAATATATGTGTGTGTCTGTGTATTTTGGAGATTTTTTGAACACCGTTAGTCTTATCGAACTGAAACTTAGTATTAGTTACTAAAATTCTTATCGATACGACGTAATTTTTGGCATAACTGGCTTTGACTCATAACTGGCATGTGTGAACGTGTATGTTTGTTTAATTATTGAATTTTGTTATATGACCTTCTTATATTCCTCAAATACATATAAAGTCGTGAGTTGGTTACATCCGAATTTTTTTAAATTGTCTATGGAATAGAATGCTGTCTGTCGCTGGTTGATGTATTTATGTATATAGAAGTAGAAACTTCATATGACTAAAAAACAATCGTCGTATTTTACTGTATTCCAATCTTATTCTTAAAACCATTTACAAATCGGCAAACAAGTCTTAAATACTAGCAATTTATTTAATAACAGGTTCGACTTTGCTTAAAATTGGTAAATTAAATTAAAGTTCGACTCTAAAATTGCTTTATTTTATTCAGACCCTATTTTTCGTAGCTATGAAAATTTTTGTAGAAAGAGGCTTGTCCCCAGACAAATCCCTACGTGGATGATCACTTAGAGAAATAAGCGCAAAAAGCATTTCTCCGTTTCCTATGTATGAAATAGTATGGGTACCCCACTCTTTTCTTTTTGGACATTCTTTAGAACTTCGAAGAAACTCCTCATTGATTCGTTTTGTTCTCCAGCTTCCACGTGGTAATACGTCAAGCCCGTCGTTGCTAGAACGGTTAGGACATCATAATTCAACGGTTGTTCCTTGTTGGAGCTTTATTGAATGGATCCCATTCTAAGAACTTTCCAATTTCGAAATTAAATCGTAACTGCCGAACCCAATGTGTGTAAACTTAGGCTATCACATATTATTTTAACCTATTTTTCTGGTAGCCTATGCTCCTAATTATTATTTTAAATGTTGCTCCTTATTATCATTTTAAACATTTTACCGTTGTGACGATAAAATTAATGATATACTCTTGACCACTTATGCCTTACAGGGATGTCTTGTGCTTAACTCTAGTATGTAGTAGTATGTACATTGGTACTGGTTGTGGATGTAGAACAATCCTCACTATTCTGTTTTAATATTCCGTTTTAGTTTGTCATAGTGTTGATTTGTATTTTAAGAACACACTGAAAAGTGCGGTATGATACGTGCTAATGGTTTCCATCTATGATGGGCGTATATTTATGTAATTGTTAATTCGTACGATGCTTCTACTAAATTTCTTTAAAAATGAGAATTACCGTCGATCACTGTCAAACCTACATATGTCAATACAAGGATACAATATTATAACGTAGGAACATGAGAGAGTATCCACTGTCTAAGTGCGTTCGTAGGTGAACAATAGAGAGCCCCGGATTAGGCTATCGAGACTTAGTAAATACCCGAACAAAGGATACGCTGGAGTTCTCATAAACCCGGGTGAGTGCGTGCGACTAGCCAGGGTAGACTACGCGCCTAGACAATTAATGGATTGGGGAAGCTATGCTGTGCAACTTGTTCTTTATAAGGAAGTACATACCGTACTCCACAGTGGACCTCCTGAATAGTTGAATAAATGCTGTGAAGCGACTTCGGTTTTGATACTGAACCCACCCCCACGTAACAATATCACTGAAAAACTCCAGAGGGTGAGTTTTTCCAAGAATATCGATGGCATAGATTAGACGTGCTAGCGTTTTTAACCAACTAAAGAAAAACACATGTACTACCCTGTGTGTGACCTGTTGGTGAAGATGAAGTACAAATGTCCAAAAGATTTCCGATGTCCGGTCATCCTATTCAGGACATACAAAACACTACCTTCTTATGGTAATCTTATTAAAGATTTCATATAGAAACGTTGCAAAATTCTTAATTTATTATGCAGTTGATACTGCAGGGCAGTATGGGGACATTGTGCTGTTATTATGTTATTAAATGAAATCGAATGCCTAGACATCCCCATTGCAGGGTTGCACGTGGGCTCTCTCCCCCAAACCCTACACCCACCCCTCCCTTCCAACGCATTTGATTATGGCGGCAGCTCAACCGTGAAATGTTTGGGTCGGATTATTGGGTTTCGGGCCGATATCTCACTCGGGCAGTCCTAAAAAGCGTTACAGTTTTTGAGGAGGCGCCCGTCACGTTATCCCCATTTGGCGGCTCGGTAATGGGACCGGAAGTAAGATACGCCGAGACGGAAGTCGGGCCGATTCGTCGCTCTTTATAATGCTTCCTCGTTCACCATTTCCCACCCGCTTTCTCCAACCCCCTCCCCCCTTCGTATTTTTCTGCCCCAGCCCTGCTACTGCTGATATTCGCAGAGGCGATAAACGTTTATTGTTATGGCATAAAAATAATATCTTGCAAATGTATATGCTAATATGTGATCGTATAATATATCGATATTTTTGTGGTGCGAAATTGTTATTTCGCGAAAAATTTCATCTTTCACATATACTATATGTATATTTACATATAATCGAGATGATATTGCGCTGTTAAAACGTATAAATAATGGCTTTTTATCATATTGTTTATATCTTCTAAAAATTGATGAATATTTTTATTTATTCATTTATTTTCAGGAAGACCTCACAGGTTAGCCCAATGCACCTTCCTGGCCAGAAACATTGTACATTTAATACAATTATTATTAGTAAATACTATACAAAGTAAATTTTATTTAGATATACCAGGAAGGCCTTACAGGTAAACCCCAATGTGCCTTCCTGGCCGATTACAAACAATGCAGCATTTTTATTACACAAGTTGCTGAATTGCGACACACTGAAAACTCGTAATTAATGAGACGTCTATGAATTTTACATAAAATTTATTTGTACATTAATCATACTCAAATAGTGGTGACATAGTAGGTAGGAAGGTTTTTAGTCAATTTAATCGGGAACCATTTCAACAATGAAATAAAAAAATTGGCAAACTCTGATAGGAAACGACAGACCTGCAGTCACAAATCCGTGACCACTTTGTTCAAGGCATTATATGCTAACCACTAGTTTATTCTGCTACTCTATGTGTAAAATGTTCCGTTATATTACTCAAATTCGTTGTTGAATTAATTAACCAATAGCATAACTCTAAGGTAGAGCCAATGCTAACCACTGAAAGGTTCAGATTCAAGCCGTATGCGATGGAAATTAATTTATTCGGAGTATTTCAGCAGTGCTGCTGGTCAGACTTTTGCTTATTAGTCGATCGATGCGATCAAAGTTTATCAATTTATTTGATATCATTGTTGAAACGGTTTCTTTATCACCATTATTTGAATATATTACTCTATAAATGTATATAAATATGTTTAATCAGAGTTTTACCACAGTCGCTTTAGGCCCTAAAGTTTAGGGTTGCCCTAAATTTTAGGGCAACTTCTAATGACACCATGTTATAAATATATATTAAAAAAAATTATTTTAAATCTTCGCATATATTATAATATTTAGGTTTGTAAATGCTTCATGTTTAATCAAATAATAGTGATTTTATGTGTAACTTTGTTATAAAATCTTGATTTCATTAAGATGCGTAGTATGATTAAAAATTAATTGGGTTAAAGAGATCAATAAAACTTCATCAATTAATCAAACGTGATTGTTTTTACTTTCATGAAACGAAAACAAAAAGATTATGGTTAAATTTATTGCGTTATTGTTTCGACTTCAAATATTTAAATTATTAAAATAAACTCTAAACAGATAAATCCCGGAATAAAACGCAGCCAACAAATTTCATTAAAGTTTGAAAACCTACATGAAATATTTTTTTGGTTTGAGAAAATGAATTATTATACGAAGCTTTGGGAGTATTTTTTAGACCTTAAAGTGGTTTTGACCGATGTCAAATAAATTGATGACACAAATCTTAGCAGCATATTTTGGAAATGTATTTAAAAAATGAAATTAAGAAGCTCATAACGTATGTAAATATATGTAATATACTCAAATTACATAAACAAGCTGTTGCTTTATTTATGTTTTTACAAAATGAAATAATATTTTTTCTGTATGCTAATGACATTGAGTTATGTTTTTTTTTTTTGATGAAAATTCATACATACATATATATATGAAATCAAAGTATCCGGAAAATTTAAAAGAAAATTGTAAACATGCATTGTGAGGTTAACGCTTGTACAAAGAAATTCTGATAAATTCCCTTTTGAAATACTGATGAATTTATTCCCAAAGAAAATTCTTTTCATTCTTGACAGTACGACCTTGAATTTTGACGTCTACATTTTTGCTTGCTTTGTAAAGAAAAATTCGCTTTTATCTTTACATTTCTTAATGAAATATATAAGCATTAAAGGCGAAATCCTTTCGGCTTCCAGCTCACGTTTTGACTCGACCTCCGCCGGGAGTATTAGACATTGAGAGAAAGAGAGAGAAAGACGTAAAAAAATATAGTGTCACCCATAAATATATATATATATATATATATATATATATATATATATATATATATATATATATATATATATATATATATATATATATATATATATATAGAATGGCGTTTAACCTTATTGTTTAATTGTTCGATCTGAATTATTTATTTCGCATTAAAATAAGGGATGACCCGCATAGAGGGTGTTTATAATTTTTAACGCGCGGTCAAGTCGACGGTAATTCCGAATTTATGACCGTCGCTTAAATAAAGAGTTGAATTATAATAGAGCGTCATGGGGGTTGTATGTTCGTATAAAGAAATATGAATTTATGATCATTGCCGACGGGGATGCTGGCCAACTAAAACTCCTGTTAATATTCGTTAGTGCACGGCCCTGCATGCATCGTGGATGTGCAGCTTAATCTGCCTGTTACAGTATCATCGGTTATATAAATCGCCAAGATTAAATTATGCGACCAAATTAGCTGGTGGTTGCTGTGCCATTCTGGAATGCAAATATAACACTCGAAAACTATTCGAAACATTATTTATTTAAACAACTAGAATCATCATACGTACGTATAAATATGTATGTGTCTTATGACGAAATTTAATTCTTATATTACATATGTATATTTAAAGTATATTTAAGGTTAAGTTGCAAAATAATTATTTACTAAGTTAGATTAGTAAGATATTTGGGATGTTGAATAAATAAATTGAGTGCATTTGGGTGAATGAACGCCGTTTGTAAATCCAAAATGCCACTTTGCCTGATGAAAAAGATATTCTATCAATTTTTTTTTTGCCAGTGATAACGTATGGATGAGAAACTTGAAAATTGAATGACAAAATGTTACACAAAATCCAATGCACTCAATGAAATAATAAGTGGAATACGTAGGCGAGAAGTATGACATAGTTGAGGGAGTGAAGAAATTGAAATGGCAATAGTTGGCTAGAAGAATGGACAAAAGTTAGACAAAGGAAGTGCCGGAATAATACCCAAGTGAATGAAAAAGAGTGAAAGTAAGATGGGTGGACGAAATTAGAAAAATGTGTGGAGTAAGATGGATGAGAGTTGCGTAAAACAAAAACGAAAAGAAGTGTATTTGAAAGGTCTTCATGCAGCAGTGGGATGATGAATGCTTGTAAATTATGATGATGAAATAATTGTTAAGCGGTAAACATATTTTGAAATATAATAAATAAAATAATTATTTCATTCAGTTATTATTACTGAAACTGAATAAGATTATATTATATAATATGTACTCTATAGATAAAATCTACATTTTCTAGAATCCAGTAAATCTCTAGTTGAATCATCATTCTATGAACATATGTTGTTTCATCCATTGTCGTTCGAATTATATGTTTTTATTTAGATTATTGTTTGATTTCGACATTATTATATATTTTTAAAGTAGCTGGAATTCTTTTTCTGAATACATTGAAAAATTTATCTCGATTTGATGTAATGCATTAAAATATTAGTGACATCTATAAAGGCCGGGATGAAATAATTTAAAATATTTAGTGTGATGAAAATCGCATTTTTTTGTTGCCAAATTTTTATTTTTTTGTACGATGTCTTGATTCAAATTTTTAATAAAGTATTTAACTTTTTTTTGTCATGTTTGCTATCCAATTAGGATTTGGACGAGATAGAAATTTTCGCATTACACGAGTGACATGTTATCGGTGAAATAAAAAGAAAGGAAAAGCAATACGCTTCTAATGAGAAAGTCACACCCCCTATATGGGAAAATATGCCCTCCCGGATAAAAGGGATATATTCGTTGTGAGCGTCGAAATCCGGAGACGGAAATCACCATTCGATCCGATTACGGACGATTGTAATGGAAAAGTTTTCTTTTGTAAATTAACGGCGTTAGGAAAATCAGCTCGTGCGGCGCTTTTTTCCCTCCTTTGCTCTCGTTGCAGACCGGAAGCCAATTTGAGTATTTATTATACGGTTTCGACAGAATTGCCATCTTATGCCGGAATTCCGGAATTTGTTCCGCCTTAGATACGCCGCCTACTGTCGGATTTTGGCGAAAGGTCGACATGGTGAGATAAGAATAGAGAAGAGAGAACGTTTCGGTGACATGTGCGGGTGGTTTTAACGAAAGGAAAACGGCACTTCGTTAGCCGAATTTAATTCTATTGGAACACTCGCAAAGAAAATCGTCGAAATCTATAATATAATAAACGAGATATTCAAGCATCTCTTCCGTTTGTGGACGATGTCAAATTTATTTTTAAAATAAGTAGACAAATGATAACGATCAAAACGCTCGAACGAGATAAAATATTCAATACCTTTTGATTTATGCGAAGGATTTCGCAGAGTCTCCCAATTTAATTTTGTATAAAGTAGGTCAATTTGTCCTTGCAAAATATTTGGTACTTATAACGCAAAGCTGAATTCATCGATCGAAATTTTAATTAAATATCTATCTTATAATCTATTGTCAGTTATATTTTATAATATTTAATTAAAAAGGTAGCTGCTTCATTACGATGAGATTTAAAAAAAGTTTCCTTGAATTAATTACATACATACAATATATTATTTTTTTTGAAGATTTTTTTTGATTTTTAAATGCTTTTTATTATTACAAAATTATGTTCACAATACATCTTATATCTATTTTAATAGCTACTGATCTACTGAGCATTTTCTATTTTACAATTTAATTTAATTTGGTTAGTAATCATAGTATTATATTATTCTAATGTTAATCTACAGAATAATAAGAAAAATAGCTCAAAAACCTATTTACAATCCTTATAAATGCTCATAATACATCTAATACATAATATTAATTAAAGACTCCCTAAAGTCGATGACCTAAAGCAAATTGTGTTTAGGTAATCTGTGTTTATATCTGAAGGGTATAGACATTTTGTTGTAATCACCGAGACTCTTCACAAGTGTGTTAGTATGGTTATTAGTGATTCTGAAGAATCGTTTTCTGAAGAAGATTTTGAAGAATCGTTTGATCAATTAATCATACATTAATACGAATGTTTCCATTTTTTTGTAAGTATTATACAAAATTTGTAGATGCTTTCATTGTTTGTTAATCTTTTAACGTACAATTAAGTAGTCAAAATTACTATCATTTTGATTCGTATCGCACTGATATATCAAATAATTACTTTTGTATTGAACTATGTATGTACATATGTACCTTTATAGTACAAAAAAGGAGCTCTGTGTAGACAAATTGATAAATAACTGCCTTCGGCCGAAAAATTCATTAAAAATTTGCCGTATTGTTAGGGTGGCGAGTATAAAACAAAATAAAACATCGAACACTGATATTTAGATGAACCGAAAAATTGTTTTTGAATTCGTTATGAATAAGGGGGAATTCAAAACCTTTTTTTTGTTATTGCGGAGAGTATACCTAGGTTGTTTTATAGGTACATATGTATGTATGTATGTATGTACTTGCTTGTCAATTTTCCGCTTCTAGTCTAACGAAACACAAATAAAGTTGCACGTATGTAAATATGCATGTTGCTAGCTCGTGTTGGCAGTTGAAACAATATTATTATTGCAACTGAACCTGTGAGCTATATTTTATTAAGCCATGTAAAGAATTCGAACGATATTTTTTTGTTCCGCGAACAAACCTGGCAAAACATTAGCAGAATTTGTATTTTTTTTACATTTTTATTTCAAGATTTCAATTCGAAAATGACGTTGGATTTTTTTATTGTTTCAGACAATAGTTTCGACTGCGACTGCCGCCTGTCTTGGATGCACATGCTGAGGAACGACACTAAGAGCGAGAAGGTCAGATCTGCTTTGGAAAAAGTGACTTGTCATTTGGAGCCGGACTTGTATGGAAATTTGCAAATACCCGAAGAAGAACCCAAAACTACAACATCACCAAATCACGATCAGCATTCTAGGAAGCACACCAAGCAACATCATTACAACTTCGCGGAGAGGAATCCACACAGGACGTCAGATGATTTTGACGACACTGCGGAATCCGAAGATCAATACGACGAAGAAACTTATGAGGACACTCAACAAGACTCCATTGCAGATTCTTACAACAGCGTTTATGGCAAAAAGAGTCACACGCACCTGTTTCAAATACCCATCAATATGCTTCCATGTCCGGAAGAGTTGAGAGATTCTACAGATGCGCCTCTGTCTCGTCTCAGTCAAGGTGAAATCAAAGACTTCAGACACAGCAATAGCGCTGTCATTCGTAGTAATTTATTATATATTTTGCTATCGATAGTATTGTTAGTGAGGATGGCATAAAAAACTGTGATCGAAGCGTACTAAGCAGTGTAAGTTGATTTGGTTTCGTGTGAATCGCCAGTGCTTTCGAGATTATGATTTACGTTGTTAAACTGATATCTAATCGTGTATTTTTATATCTATAAAAAACTGACTTTTTCATATTCTAATGATAATTAAATAAAATGAAAAAAATCAACGGTGTGATCGATCAAAGATGCGTCTTTAAGTCTCTAGTGTACAAAATACATACATATTTTCCTCCCCTTTCCACAATTAGTGAAAAAAATTCTGATGTAAGTATCCTTGTAACGATGTTCTTATCGATGAAGTCGATAAAAAAATGTAACAATCATAGATGCGTAGGTCTCACCTTTGATAGATGATATAAGTATATTTTTGTCTATTTAAATATGTTAAAAGTGTGTTAAGCTATCGTGTAATTTCATATGAAAAAAGTCTATAATCAATCCCTCACGTCTCGACTTATTCAAATTGCACAATGTAAATAATTTTCTATTGATTGGAAATCATACTTTTTTGCATAGGAATGTGAAGTATAATATTAAATTTTAGAAATTAAGTTGAATCAATGGGATGGAATGAATTTTGAAATGTGTAAAACTCGTTGTGATATTAAATCAACCTCACTCATTGTGATATCAAATCTGAGATTAATTACATAGGCTTTTGTGTCACATTTTATATTTAAAAGTATTCTTTTGTACATATTATATACATACATATATGCGATCCAAAATATCAATACTTTAACACAACGAATACATAAATATGTAATATAGAAAGGACAAAACTTCATAATCAATTAAAACTAGTGCATTTTATATATTTCTTCTATTTTTAATAATATTTCATTAGCAAGGCAAATCTCAAGCATGTTTCGTTTTGAATATTTGTGAAAATACAGATGTATCATAATCATTTAAATAAAGTATGACGAGTGGTGTGAGGAAAATTTTCGTCTTTTATTACTGTACGATATTTTATTTTATTTTTACCATAACAGGTAAAACAAAGCGGCATCTATGATCGAACTTTGAACATTAATACTACGCACATTCTACAATGTAAGTATACATATATTGAACAATCAAAATTGGATTTGCAGCAAATTTCCGAGAAATGGAGGAGAGATGCCGATTTTATTAAATCCGTCACAACAATTAAGTTCTGGATTTAATAACCATCCAGAACTTCAATAAATCATATAAGCCAGCAGCGTCAATAAATCGAATAATTTGATGGGATTTAAATCCTCGACCTCTCTACTGATAAACGTACATATGTATGTATGTGCATACATGCATATTATATGTAGTTGTACAATTTTATCTTATTTATACAGTTAAAATTGTCTCAAGGAACTCTTAATCAATGGCAAGTGTTTTATTATTTAAATTTTTATGTTCAATAAGCAATTTGCTATTAAATAAACAAAAAATGGAATAAAAGCAAAATAATAGTTTTTATCATTTAAATAATTTTTGAAATACTGCTGAGGTGTTTCAACTTTTAAATCTTCAACTAATTGTAAAATGAAAAAGTAAAAATAAATAAAGACGAATCTATCAAAATAAATTCCTTAGATTATCCTATTTGTACTGTAATTAAATTGAATTAAAAATGCATATACATATGTTTAATTTATTTTTTATTTTATTTTATTTATATATTTATACCAGGAAGGCCTAACAGGTAAACCCAATGCGCCTTTCTGGCTAATTACAATTATACATACATGTATATATATATATATATATATATATATATATATATATATATATATATATATATATATTATGTTTATTGAAATTTATTCTTTCTATTTTTTGGTAATAAAAATGCAAATTATTCACAAATAATCATAAAAAATGCAAATTATTCATAAAATATTCAAATAAATAACAAAATATTTATATTCAAAATTTTATTAAGTACAATTGTATGTACACACATACAAACAATACATAAGCATATTTGAACTTTTTGGTAAGCCTCTTTGAGTTAAAGACACAATACAAAAACAATTTTCATTTAGGATTTTCTAGAAAAGCAATTCTATTTTGTTGTGCAAATTTTGCATAAAACTCAACGTTTTTGTTTTATTTTCTACTTATATAACGTAAACGGATTCGCAAACAAATAAAAGAACATTTGTTATTTCCATGAAGAGAATTATTTTTTTCACGTTATTACTGTAGCGATTTACACCTTTTATTTTCCGTCGTATTACATAAATATGAGTGGTCGGGTTAACTAGTAAAAAAAATGTCATACAAAGTCTATCAAACGCGTTAAGGTTTCTAAAAATAATGTAAGCCTTCATTTCTTATAACAAAGCTCTTGATTATATAACTTTGTTTATGATTACTAGATTCACCTTGTAGTGTTTTTCTATTTCTTCTTCAATTTGAGCGGTACGTTTCAAAGCTTCTCGTCCTCTCTGGGTGGACCAATGGACATTTACTACTTCTTTCAATGAAATTCTTTGAATCAAGATACAATTTGCAAGCAAATCCAAAGCGGCCATGTCACACGACATGCTATAAATCAAACGTAAAATATGTATTATGAATCGGTAGCGTGTGCGTGTTAAGCGCAGATCAGCAAGGTGTACACTTTCGGGCTTTGACGTCACCGTACAGCTTCAAACGTCTCGTTTTGTCGGCAACATATTGCGGAGAGGATGAAAGAGCTTTTGTTAATAGCCTTAAAAGGGATGCTGACTGTGTGTATCTCGAGCAGGTCCTTGTGAACAGACTTTGGCACCATTGTGCCTAATTACCCTTTATCCCCGCCTTTCATTGCCGGGTTAAAGTGAAAGAGCCAGATTGCGTAAACATTAACCTGCGGTGATTCCCCGTATGCGGTAACCCTTGCAGGGGATCCCGTTGTTAACATTGATTGTATCTCACATCAGGAAATGCCTCGAATATGTTCATTACGGATATGTATTAGCATCGGAAGCCGCACGTCGACTCCTCCTGGCGTTACATCCTTTGAGAATTGAGTTATGTATGCTACATATCAACGTACATGTGTATATTCAATACTACATACATATATACACAAGTACATACGGTATAATATAAGGGTGAATAATGCAAGAAGATGAACCACTTAATTTAGTTATTAATCATCGTTGAAATATATTACTCGTAAAAAGAAACAAAATGGTCCGATAAATGTTTCCAAAGCGATGGCGTCTACGTACGTATGTAAACAAGGGTTTTTTTGCTTTTTGATGGAAAAGTTAAGTCGTAAAGAATTTGCCCGATTTCGTCTTGTATGTACAAGGGAGAGGGGGATTTTGGCGATTATTTTTTTTGGATATTCGCCAAAAGTGGCGAAAAGTGAGAAAAGACGACAACGTAGAAGGGGGATGAAATTAATTAGGCGTATGGTGTCATAAGCAATGAAATAGTGCATGTACAAAAATGAAATGTATAGCGACACATCGTAATCGTAAATATAATAGTAAAGTTATTAATATTTATACATATGTAACATATTCAGATAATGAAAAAAAAAACAGTTTTTATTATTGAATCAATAAAAATTATACTAATATATATATATATATATATATATATATATATATATATATATATATATATATATATATATATATATATATATATATATATATATATATATATATATATATATATATATATATATATATATATATATATATATATATATATATATATATATATATATATATATATATATATATATATATATATATATATATATATATATGAATTTTTTTTATGTAAGAAGATAAGCTGAAAGACTTATGATATTTGAACAATTTAATATTATATGTAGAGTATATGGTATATTTTTCCTAGTAAGTATCGTTTTTCTTAGACTTCCATCCATAGAATATGTATGTATGTAGGTAGAGCTTAAAGTGTACTATTTATATTTGTGCTATTTAGTAAGAAAATAATACGCTTAGATCTGTTCGTATTATGGATGTATTGTTACTTTTCAAGCACATTTTAAGCTGAAAATATTACAAACACAAAGCTTCTTAATGAGAATTGTCAGAAAGAGAACTCAAACGAAATGGCTGAAATAAAATATACAGTAACTTGGAAATCCAAAGTCCACCACTGTTTTACCATCACCATTTTCCTGATTGGCGATCAGGTCAAAAAGGACTCGGCGTATGAACAAGCCGTATAAACCAACCAATAAGGTCTCACGACCCACTGACCAGTAATCTCTCTGCGCTGAGAGTTCGACGAATTTGTATCGTGATTCATTCGGAGCCGGGTGGTTGACGGATCAACATTAAACTACCTCTACCACTACTCACTGCGTTTTTCAGTCCAATCTCGGAAACCACTCTTCATGTCCATGCTTCAATACTTATTAAAATGATAATAACTTTTTATTTCAGACTATAGGGAGAATAGTGCAATCCCCATCGTCCATATAAATAATATACTTATATATGTAGATAATAAAACTGAATTATAAAATAAATAAATCATATATATATATATATATATATATATATATATATATATATATATATATATATATATATATATATATATATATATATATATATATATATATATATAAATATATATATATATATATATATATATATATATATATATATATATATATATATATATATATATATATATATATATATATAAAGACGGTAATCTGTGTTTGTGTGTGTGTGTGTGTGTCCTAACTCTCGCCGAACATAATGAATGAATCGATAAAAATCGATAAATTCATTTTTCGATGAGACGACTTTGTCGCGACTCGAACCGATCACCCCAAATAGCCTGAATACAGGTCTTAATTTAGCTAATGGTCACGTGCATCACGCCATATCCAATTCTTCATTTCGCCTTTTTTTTTTAAACATTAATTGAAATATTCCTTCTCGCCATATAAAAATACGTAATTTTAATAATTTCATTTAGCGAGGTTTTGAACCATTTTTTCATATATTTATTTTTAATTAAATTTAAATTATTTATATTTTGACGATATTCGAGAAAAAAATTGATTTCATTCACCGAACGAATCGAACCTCGGACCCTCCGATCCAAACGCGATGTGCTCACGAGCCCGCGCCGCACGCCATATCCTCGCCCAGAATACGTGTTGTAAATACATATCATATGTATGTACATATATGTACGTAATTTGTTATGTGTAATAATAATATTCAACGTTACGAGGTCAATGACCGTTTGTGTATAGTCGGAAAATATCACGTTTTGTTAACTTTAATTAACATTTTGTTAACGTTAACTTTAATAATTGAAAATTATTACAAATAAAGAATTGAAAATATTACAAATAAAGAATTGAAAATTATTACAAATAAAGAATTGAAAATTATTATAAATAAAGAATTGAAAATTATTACAAATAAAGAATTGAAAATTATTACAAATAAAGAATTGAAAACTATCTATGAGAGTCTACGAAAATAACGGTTCCGGTTCCGGATTTTTTTTTTAGTTTTATACGAGTATATAGTAATTTTATACCCATGCGATGATATTTCATCGGGCTATTCACTAGTATGAATATATTTATAAGAAGAATTGATAATTCAGATACGTACATAGAATGAATTGAAATAAACCTAAAAGTAAGTCAGTGATAAATTTGCGGTTAATTGCGGTGAATTTTCAACGTCGTGTCGTTAAAGAGAATCTACTTAAATGGAGAAAGTATTGCCATTGTCTTGGGGAAATAATTAATATCACTTAATGCAATCTTCATTGTTGTGCTTTTTATTACCTCCTTTATCCTCTGTCGTCGGATATCCGCTATTCGAGCTTTACCCGACTTTCGAGCTGAGCTTTTGAAGGTGCACTTTTATCAATATTTCGAAAGGGGGACGTCTTAGGCAAGCGCCTTGGAGTAAAACCCCAGGGGTCTCCACTTCTCATCTTCGTGTTCATCCTACTGCCACCAGGAGCCCCATCCTCCCACCTCCCTATCGTGGTCCGAGACTAATCCATTAGCGGCAATAACGGTAATAACATCAAGGATCTGTGGACACGAGTGCTTGCTCGGGACATCTGCACCGAGGCTGAGAGAGACTGGTCCACGTATCTACTGCTCGCTCGTCTGTCTCCTTCACCCTGGAGGTATTAATCGACCCGGACAACTTATAGGCAGCTTAATTTTTATTATTAGATAAGGCAGCCAATCTTTAAATGGATATTGCATCATTGTTCGAAATGAGCTTTTAACCGTAATATAAGAGGTTAAAAAGCAATAATAGTATTGCACTTTGACGCTGGATTAAGATCAGTTTAAATACAAGGATGTGGTAAGTTTTTGCTATCAATTTCTTAATGTTATTAACTAAATGTTTGATGCTAGATTTTTCATATAAAGATATTTGGATTTTTACCAATTTATTTTTCCATAATTTAGTACAATATTTAATAAATTTTGTCAAAATCTGAATTAATCAATTTTATAAGGCATCTAATTTTAGCTAGTGGCATAGCTCGGTCGTTAAGCTTCTGCCTAACACCGAGAGGCGCCGGGTTCGATCCCATGAGCTGACCTTGATTGAAAATAATTTTTCTGAGTATATCTGTAGTACTGCTGGTCAGACCTGGATATTTGTGCTCCAGGTCGATCGTTTCTTATCAGAGTTTGCCAATTTCTCTGATTTCTCAGTGTTGAAACGGTTCCCGATTAAAATTGGCTAAAACCTTCCTACCTACTATGTCACCACTATTTGAGTATGATTAGTGTACAATAAAATGTATATACAATTCATAGATGTCTCGCTAATTTCGAGTTTTCAGTGTCTCGCAATTCAGCGACTTGTGTAATTAAAATGCTGGATTGTTTGCAATTGGCCTGGAAGGCGCATTGGGGTTTACCTGTAAGGCCTTCCTGGTATAAAATGTAATGTAATAAATAAATAAGGATAAGCTCTAGTCTACTATTGTCTTCCCATATACTGTTTTATATGAAAAAAAGGGAACAGTATTGATAGCCTTAAAAAATCAACTGAATGAAATGATCAGTCGAAGTTGGAAAACCACTAAAACGGGTATATGTAGTTTGATAAAATAAAATTCTCTCAAAGGACCTTTACTTTTTTACTAACCTCTTATACGTTTCACATGATTTTTTTAATCTAGTACTTTTTGAATTCTGGTTAATTGTTCAACGATCAGTATGACTAAAACATTTCAGTCATTGCCCAGTTTAATTCTGGTTATCATATATATAAAGACGGTAATCTGTGTGTGTGTGGGTGTGTGTGTGGGTGTGTGTGTGTGTGTGGGTGTGTGTGTGTGTCCTAACTCTCGCCGAACATAATGAACGAATCGATAAAAATCGATTAATTCATTTTTGACGAGACGACTTTGTCGCGACTCGAACCAATCACCCCAAATAGCCTGAATATGGGTCTAAATTGAGCTAATGGTCTCGGACATCACGTCAAATCCAATTTTTCATTTCGGCTTTTTTTTTTAAACATTAATTGAAATATTCCTTCTCGCCATATAAAAATACGTAATTTTAATAATTTCATTTAGCGAGGTTTTGAGCCATTTTTTATGTATATATTTTCAATTAAATTATAATTATAATTTAAATTATTTATATTTTGACGATATTCGAGAAAAAAATTGATTTAATTCACCGCGGGTGCCAGGAATCGAACCTCGCACCCTCCGATCCAAACGCAATGGCCCTCACGAGCTCGCGTCGCACGCCATATCCTCGCCCAGAACACGTGTTGTAAATACACATCATATGTATATGCACGTAATTTGTTATGTGTAATAATAATATTCAACGTTACGAGGTCAATGACCGTTTGTGTATAATCGGAAAATATTACATTTTGTTAACGTTAACTTTAAGAATTGAAAATTATTAC
Organism: Arctopsyche grandis; assembly: GCF_051622035.1. Classification (NCBI taxonomy): domain Eukaryota; kingdom Metazoa; phylum Arthropoda; class Insecta; order Trichoptera; family Hydropsychidae; genus Arctopsyche; species Arctopsyche grandis. Next base: position 15,954,186 of record NC_135361.1, on the reverse strand, counting down.
AAATAAAGAATTGAAAACTATCTATGAGAGTCTACGAAAATAACGGTTCCGGTTCCGGATTTTTTTTTTAGTTTTATACGGGTATATAATAATTTTATACCCATGCGATAATATTTCATCGGGCTATTCACTAGTTACTTAATAACCAGTGTATGTGATTAAGTATAATGGCTATTATGAATTTCGGCCTAACAGAACACTTCTTTATTTAGCTTTAAATAACCGAAACCAATCTAATCTAACCTAACTTACCCCCTTCATGATCTGATTGATTACATCAACCTGTTATTACTTGCTCGCCCGACTGCAAAGAGGTTTAATCCTTAATATTATATTTAATTTAATCAGCGCGCGCACATTAATACGGGAGGAAAAGCCTTTTCCTCTTGTTCCTGTTGTATCCTGCTCGCGCAAATTAAGTGAGTGTGTACGTGAGTATGTACCGTTTACCATGCACTTTTTTTTTGATCTTTCGACTTGAGATCTTTCGATTTTCGATCTTTGCCTTCCGATATTTGCGTTTTCCGGCGTTTCACATTCGGGCTCACGAGACCGATAATATATAATAAATATGTATGTATGTATGTTGTGCGACCAATGAGCGAAGTGAAATGTAGAGAAGGCTTGTAAAAATAGTACTTTTTATATGTAAAGATTAAATAAATTGAAATCAGATCATTTAAATATTCAAGTACCTCTCAAGAAGTGCGTTAAATTTCGAAATTTCGCCGTACACAATTTTCGGCAATATCAGACCGGCCGTTTGGCAAAAAGCGAAGGCCAAATATTTCCACGGCACGAAACATTTAAGTGTTCAAACATGGTGAGGGAGAGATAGCAAGTGGATGGCTGTCCTCTCCCCGGCCGTGGCCCATAATTAAACCACATCAGAGGGGAGAGCCGAGACGGAATGAGGTTAGTTTGGAATAGTATCGTCGAGGGTTGGTCGGGGCGCCATATTGTATACTATTTCAAAACGGGCGATCGCTGCAAACTTTGCATAAAAGCTTTGTCACGTAAGGATGTACGTTCGCGGACGTTAACGGAAAATTCGACACAATTATTTGGTGCAAGAGTGGCCAACTATGTGAGTGGCGAAATTCGACGCGCTCTTTGCTCTCGGGGAAATTGCCCGCGAGAGGATTTTGCATTTTCGAAGCTTTCATGTAATTCAATAACCCCGCGTTTATCAAGGGACAAGCTTCAGGCGGTGATGGTGTTGCTTTCCACTTATATTTCAACTTATGTATTTAAAGTTCAAATGGTTGTGGGTATTACAGGCAATCTCTAATACGCTATTGAATATACAATGTTTAAAATAAAAACACAAAACAAATTTAATATAGCCAGCAGAATAGCTAAGTGGTTAATGTAATGTTGCTTAAGAAGTTTGAGCTTCGGATAGACCTCTATTTTTACATACCTCCTTTGCATTTCACATGGTTTTCGTGCTAGTGGTCATTTTTTATATCTCTTATCTCTTATCCGATCGTTTTCATACTTTGCCATTTTGCTCATTTTGGTCATCAATATACGTTATTGTATCGTCTGCCATTACGTTGGAGATAAAATATCGTATATAACGCGTTTTAAAAACGGGGCCCGTAAACCTTCCTGACAAGCGTTCGTCCCGTGTCTTCCAACCTGTTTGCCTTGATATGGCCATATCAGATTTTAATTGTTTAAACGCCTATAATTCACTGTATATTTTATAAAATTTGCTCTATAGGTTCTCATTATCTTTAATATATAAATATTTATAGTTTTAACTCTCATATGTATATATAAATTTCAAATTTGGCGTGTAGCTTCTTGTAAGGTAATACACGATATATATTGATTTTTGGCCAAATATGTCAGATCTGACATTTCCCGACTAAAAGTATATCTCTTCACTGGGTTTTATCTGCGAGATAAGTATTCAATAAGAAGTTATGTTGTATCTAATTTTTAATATGATTTACAATAAGCTTACATACATTTAATTTTTTACAATAAGCTTAAATACATGTGTACATCACATACACTTATTTTTAGTTAGCAGCTGATTTAATTTATCTTATGATTGAAAAGTTAATTTCTGTAAATACATAAACTCATTTATGGACAATCATACATTGCTAAACTATTCTTAAAGCAAATCATTAAAGCAATCTTAGTATTAATAAACTATTCTAAACTGTAAGGTTCCCGGCATAAATGAGTATACATATGTATTTCCAGCAGCAACTCATAACCTCAAATTTCATTGTTTATTCCTCCAAAACAAACTTTCTAACCAATACAAGCTTGATATACATATGTACACAGATCAAACAGTGATCGTTTTATTTCTAGTTATCAGCTGATTTTTTAGTTCTCCATCTTCTTCTTAGGCATGCCCGTTTTAAGCGTGCAGACACATAAATTGGTACGTAGTGACAATATATGAAGTTTTGTGATTATGCGAAAATTCAAACTTGAGATTTTGACTGATTCAAACTCAGAATCGATTACTGATCACGTTTTCATGATCTAGAAAAAATGTGTGTGTTATTGTGTGTCTGTGTGTCTGTGTATTTTGGGGATTTTTTGAACACCGTTAGTTCTATCAAACTGAAACTTAGTTTTGGTTACTGAAATTTTTATCGACACGACATAAATTTTTTTCCCATTTGAAGGTTGACCGGAAATAGTACCTCCCCTTATAGGTGTCCTCTTTTTTATGTTTTTGAATTCAATTATCTCCCAAACCGCTTACTGAATCGGACTGAATTTTTTTTACCTGTAATAGTAATAATAATTTTTATAATTTTGTATTTTTTGAATATTTTTATCTGAACCGGAAGTAGTATTTTTACTTCAGAGAATCGAGGTTTTTATATTTTTCTCATAAACCGTTTGATTAATTCAACTAAAATTTTATATATAGAAATTTATGCTTAATACCAAGTTATGTATAAAATTTGGTAAGCATCCGTCAACCGCAAGTGGCATTTTACTCTTGTTCGATTTTTCTTCCACTATTTTTTTCGACCAATTAAACATGTGTGATCGTCACGAAAAAAATCAAGTATAATTCTTGTATTAATGTGATGAAAATAAAAAAAAATCATTAAATTTTATAAACCGGAAGTGGAATTTTATCCTTTTAGAAAGGTCAAAAATGTTGTGCCCACTAGTGTGTCTTTTAGTCATACATTTATACAAATTTAGCCATGTGTCGGTTTGGGGCTACTTTTCATTGCACTATATTTATATATGTACACTGCACTATATACTCGTATGAATAAAAATGATTTAAATTTCAAACCATTGAGCAGTAGCATTACAAGTAATCCCCAATGTGGAACCCTACTAGTACCAGTATTAATTATAAAAACATATAAATAAATATGTATACATCAAATATGTAATTGAGCACAAACTACTAAATTTAATCGAACCGTTTGAATAATTTATAGATGGTGTTGTATAGTTTCAGTCAAGTATTACTGTTATCGTTATATGTAAATATTTTATATGTAAATATGTATGTATCTATACTATGAAATAGTCAGGCTACACCTTCTACTCTTCTAAACATAAATATTATACATTCATCTAAATTTACGCATTTTTCATTTATCATAAGATTAGCAACACGTTTGTTACCTGCTTTACTATGATTATTCTTGTATTAAAATTGTCAATAGTTTCTCGATTCAAATTAATAATATAAAAAATCATACGAATGACTATTAATGTACATACATACATATATTGTAATGTAATTTACTACGCAGCTTATGAAGCGCCTAGTGATGTATTAAAATAATATATAAATAATACGAATTTTATCACGATCGTAAATCAACAGCAGTAATCCCTCACAAAACACAATATAACATTTTCATGAAAGGAATAAATATATTAAAAAAAATCCCATGAAGTCGACACGTGACTCGACCCATAAAATCTCGTCTATAATCGTATAAAAAAAAACAATAAGCACGATATACTTGATTTATAGGAGCTTACAAATAGAATTTATCTGCTTGTGATTTTTGGATACTTTGCTTAGTTTTTAAGTATGTTTGTGCATTAATAGAATAAGTATAATAAAAGAGAAAAATAAACCGAGGAAATAAAGGACGTATATATTTCAAAGAAACAGTACTTTTATTCCGATAAAGTACATATTTATGTATACTACAATTTATATATTCGTATTATTCAAAGTTATGAAGTTAAAGTTTTTTTTTTATTATTGTACAATTCTAAATTTAAGTATCAATACGTATCATTTACAAGCCATTAAAATAATTTTAATTTAAATATGTTTTGAAAGTATTTAAATGTTTTTAATGAAAAGTTTTTGAGCTTTTTTCCTATAATGCCTTAAAATGAACACTCATTATAAATACTAACTAATAAGTGTGTGAAATAAATAATAATCACTGGATTAAATATATATTTAATAACAATTCAATGTTGATGTTCAATAACAATTCAAATGAAATATTTACAAGTTGAGAGTATTTGTCGGTATTTTATTATTGAAACGAAAATGAAATAATATTTTTGGAAGCTTTAATTATAACGAAACGTTGGTAACGAGACGAATTAATTGAAATAAAAACATAATACGAAATATGAAAATTGCACAAATTTGCTACCTGTTAAATATAATGTAAAATCCTCTCCATTTTAATAATAATATTATTTTGAAACTTTTATACCGTACTTCAAACCGACTACATATATTACTATCATTAATCAAGTCGAGTTAAAAATTGTGTACAACTTTCGATATATAGAACAATAATTAGTTATTTTACCTGCGGTTCCGTTTGAATTTGTCGGTTTAAAGTTTAGTAGTGTAATATAACTCTACTGACAATTGCTTATTCAATATACATATTAAGGCTCGAATGATTTGAATAGTGTGCATCGTATCTGTTAATAAAACGGCGAATATATTCATTCGTATGATTACATTTAACTATTTGCAGACTCGGGCGAGGTGGTTCAATGAAAAAATCGTAAATTTTCCCGCAGCATTTCCATTTCGTATATTACGGCATTTATCGGCAAAAGGGTAAGCGATGAATAAATATAGGCAGGGCATTATAATACCCTTCGGGTTTACCTTTTTTTGTGATTTAGTTGTGAGGGTTCCCGATCAAAGCACATCCGTAAATATGTCTATCACGTGTAAGTAAATACTAGTAACGCACATGAAATAACTCAATATCGTCGACTCTCGCGGAAAACGAAATATTTGCTTATTTCACTACAAAAGTACACAAAAGAATAAAAAGGAAATGTTTTTCCAATTCTTGCCATTTTTCTTCTTATTTTTTTATTTTATTTTATTTTCACTTTCGTACAATATCCTGTTTTTCTTATTTCGCGTCACGTGTCGTGTTTTCCGTCGTCTTTTGATAAAAAAATATATCGCACGGATTTGATATTTTCATATTCACCATATTTGATTTGATATTTCGCATCGAGCACAGATCTGTTTGTTTTTTATTTTCATCAGAGTTTCGATTTCAAACGACGGTTTCACCGCTTATCTACCCGACGATCATTTTTATTTCACTTTTATTCTACAATAAGCATGCATCAGATTTATATCTCACATATGTATGTATATATGTATGTATCTACATATATAATAATAACATTGCAAGTACACGTGCAGACACTCTAAGCCTACATAATCCGTAGAGAGCATCCCTCGCCAACTGCGGTGCAATTATACGTGGTCATTCACTATGGGGGGTAGAAATGCACCCTCTCACCCCACACTACACCTAATGTCTGATATAAATTCAACGCACTTCCAGCCTGTTTTAAATTCATAACCGCAAATTTTAATGTACAACATTTGCGGTGGAAAATCTGTCGCACGACCACCGTGAGTGAAATTTCGTCGACGCTGAATCGCTTCCGCAAAACGGTCCGAAACTATAATCATTTCGAGCCTTTTCATAATATGTAAAAATTGTGCGTGTTTTGCATAATCCACGACGACGGTATTAAAAGCCGTAAAATCATTATTCTACATACATAAATACACTAATATATGTACATATGTATATACATATGGTGATCGGCAATTAACGCGAACAAAGCACAACTGACAAGTTGTACGTTGAATGTTGTAAAATTTAATACGTATGTAGTAGCAAACAGTTAACCTGGAGTTTCTGTATAAACCTCTAAATAATAAAACAGTGCGTCGTAAAACTAAAAGCGTGTTCTAGTTTTTTTTTTTGTTTATTCCCCGCCGTACAAAATACACCTTTTGTTCAACACGTAAGTCATAATCTATATTTTTATTGCGCTATATACTGTGACATTTATGTGAAAATATGCGGAAGTGTATTTTTGTATATTTTATGTCGCGATCCCTTAATTATTATCCGCAGAAAATCTATTATGTCTTGAATCAAAATTTTCTGGAATAATTAATAATTGTCTCTTCCAACAAAAACGCATCGTGGAAAATAGTATAGGTATATAAAACAAACTTCAAGCATACGAGCATGTTTTATTCATACGCTTCTTGATGAGGATCGTGATTGTGAAGACCCCTGATGATTATTTTCCGATAATTGTTCGGTAAATACATATGCATGTACATACGTACACACATACACGCAATGTGAGGTAGGCAATCTGTCCTTTAATCTAATATATTCCATAACTTTATATCTGCATATGTATTGCTAGAATATAATTACGTACTTAAATTCTAGATTGCATGAAGATTATATGTATAAGAAGTAATAAAAAATATTTCAGCCCTTTAAAATCCCATAGTACTGTTTCCTTGCTTGCAATTCATTTGTAAGAAGTTATCTGTTTGGAATCCTTTCTACGCGTATATATTAATTATTTAGAAAGCATCTATAAAAGAAAATTCCATTCCTATTGTAATTCCAGATTTATGATTTTTGTTTTTCGCTTTTGAATTATAGTATTGAAAGTCCTTATTTATTAAGTAAAATCCTATTCTAATGCCTAATATGTATGTATACATAGATCGTGCTCTTCTTTTAACAATATCCCCCTTCATATTGATCCTTTATTTGCTTTAAATTTCTATTGTTTGGTAATTTTTCTTAGTAATACATATGTACATATTGTACATCTATCCCATACTACCACTATTCAATGCTTTTCTCTTTGGTTTTTATCTTTTTTTTACATTGTTGTAATTTAGAAACGTTTTTGCTGTAATGTTTTTTTAAATAAATAAAATTTAACGGTTAAAAAAATAAGGAGCTACCGATCATATACATATATATAACTGTAAAGTTTACTATTCAATGGTTAATTAATCAATTATATAATACTAATGTAGAGAGTTCACTATATATGTAATAGTTAAGTTTATTATTTAATGGTAAAGTTAACTACATACTTGGAAAGCTAACTATAAATACTACTTAACATTGGATTAATTAAGATGACCTGTACTAAACATGTATGTTTTTGAACAATAAAAAGTACGTACGTATATTTTTATGAATGCCAAGAAACATATTAGGGTCTATATAGGTATACATATATTATCCAGCATTTAACGTCAACAGCTCGGCACAGCACTGCACGTAAAAGACTGCTTCTATACATACTATACAGAATTTTGGACGAGTACAAGGTAAAATCGTATACATACATTACAGAGCAAGACGATACGGTGCAATATTGCATGCTTCGTATCGTCGAGTCAATATTGTCACAATATGAAGTTTATGAAAATACTAATATGCGAATGGCAACACTTTCGTTAGTACGAGTGCACTCGCCACCATGAAGTTATGCGTGAATATTTTCACGGTGGCCAAATAATACCAGTTCTGCCTTATTAGTTTTGGTAACATGTACTGCTGTATAATATGAATAAATCGTGTCGGTTATTGTATTTATTACGAAATATATTAATGTGCCTATGTATATAGAATGTACTAAAGAATAATTTTCACGCTGTGTTAACGTACAGTTGCCGGTCTGTAATGTATTTGAATAAATTAACCTTTGGGAGTTAAAATAAAATAAAAATGTACATAAACATTAGGAATGAGTTTTCGTTGGTTTCTAGAAGTCTATATAATTTAAAATCCTGCTAGAATTCCGACACAACAATTTATTTTTATTTTTAACCCTACAAATTTTTTACGCAAAAATTAGTTCTGTTTTACAAACGTGACTTGTGCAAGTTGATTAATGTACTTAAGTTTATTATTATAACTATTTGATTATAAAGCGAACCCGACACGCAAAACTTGCAAAAAATGAGAAAGGAGTGAAAAAAAAACACAAACACATATTATTTTGCGGTTTTTTTTTTTGTCAAATGCAACCCCAGGTGAGCATATTTTCTGATACAACCCAACACGTTGTCCCTGACACGCCACCCGGTAAGTAATCTACCCTTAGGGGCCATTAACCCCGTGCCATTACTTTAAAAAAGATAAATTTAAATTTGGAAACAGCGTGCTCTCTCGGTTTGTATGTCGAAAAATTTAGGCCAATACTGACCTTGATTGAATTATGTGTATCAAGTTGTGAAACTTCAAGGTTATATAAATGAAATAATCCTTTAAAAAAAATAAACGTATGTATGTATGTTAAGGTGTTTTTGATTAATTAAAATGAGTATTTTTTAACACTTTTGTTATTTCTTAAATCTTTACTTAACATCATATAGTACAAGCTGTACATGCAACTTACATTAACTGAAATGTATAATAGAAAAGAAATAACGTAGACGTCAAGAAGTTTAAGCTTTTAGTACCCTTTAATCTCACGCTATGTTAGTAAATTTTTTACTGAATTTTAAATTTGTTGTTTATACGGTTTCATCTATAATAAAAAGAATAATTTGAACAACCTTTTTATAGTCTAGTAGTAAAAAGCCTTATACTATTAAGTAATTAGCCGAGAAAGTTCAAAGTTGACAACTTTATTTATAAAGTTTCATAACATTTCATATAAAACAATCATCTTTTATTTTCACTCTATACTATCATATTTAGTAGCAATGTGAAATATTAAACAGTTTTTATCGTACTTCTATTGAATACTTTTCAAACATTTTTGATCTACATACATACATATGTATGTACATATGTACATATGTATGTATGTAAGATCCACTTTTGATGACAATCAACTTTCGCGACCCACTTTCAATGGCATGGACAATAAAAAATTATCAAATATCCGAAAGTTTTCAGTGTGAAATATCTTACGAGATATGTAAAAATCATAAAGATCTTAACCAAAAGATAAATATTTAATGTACTTTTATTTCTTTTTTAAATTGCTACTGATTAAATTCCGCTTATACATATTATCCAGAGCTGCATGTCAACAGCTCGGCACAACGCTATACGGAAAAGACTACTATTCATACTATACGGCACCTTTCCGGCACGTTCATACTTCCCTTAGCAAAATTGACTTACATAAATGTTAGCACAATATTGCTTATGTCGTATCACCGAGCCAATGTTTTCACAATATGACGTTTCCGAAAATATTCATATGTACATAGCAACACTATCATTACATGAATATTTCCACAACAAAGCTAGTTCTGCTTGATACGTTTCGGTAACAAGTACTGCTGTATAATATGAATAGATTGGGTATACCCTATGGGATCGAATGTGAAATGTACGTACAACCAAATATCGGAAGGCAAAGATCGAAAATCGAAAGATCAAAAAAAAAGGGTGCATGGTAAAAGATACATACTCACGTACATCCTCACTTAATATGCGCGAGCAGGATACAAAAGGAACAAGAGGAACAGGCTTTTCCTCCCGTATTAATGTGCGCGCGCAGAATATATTATATATTAGATGAGCGTTAGATATATTACTAAAAATTGATTTTATATTGAATGCAATACGTTTGTATGGGAATTGAAATTTTTGTTTCCAGAGAAGATATCAGAATAAGCTCTCAGTGCAGAAACGAAGCGGAATTAGTAGAGCATGAAATCAAGAGTGGCAGAGGCATTGGTCAGGCGGCCAAGCGGATGTGGTCGCGTGCAGGGAAGCTTCAGCTTCCTTCCTTAAACAGGAAATGACATCATAAGTTATTTCTTCAGCTTCATCAGAAATATTTCTCTCGTAGCCGGACACGATAAAACTACCCGCCATAATTCACCAATTCAAGTGACACATATATTTTGAAAACCGCAATATGAGCCGTCCTTACCGTCGACCGGCTTTACCTAACGTCTCTGGGGAATAATGCGCAAAAAAAAAAATTCACAATATTAATTGCGATTACGTCAAACGTACAAAAAGTGTACGATCGCGTGTAAACGCGTAAAATATTGCTGAATCTTTATGAAAACTCAATTTATTTTTCTAAATTTATTATGAAAAATATCACGTCATTGTACGACTTGAAATAAAACCACCTTTGTTGAAGGACAACAATAGTATAGCCGCGTATACAAAAAAAAATGTATATAAAACAATTTAATGCTTTGTTAAAATACGATACTTTTTTCATTATATGAGCGAATGAATGTAAATAAACGTGAGTGGGTTTTTGTACTACTGTGATGATGCGTATATTGCGTGTTTGATCTGAAATAACAAAAACACATATACACACAATGAAACTAGAAAGAGAGAGAGAGAGAGAGAGGGAGATAAATTAACGATAAGCCGAATGAAAAAATAAATAAACCAACGTCTAGCCAAAGCTTTTTCCCGCGCGATTTTCATGTACCAGAATCGCGAACGCGAACGTCATATCATGACAGGCGAACGGCTGAACGAAACGATTTTTCAGACGGCAAAAATGCGTCCATTAAAAACGAAAACGTTCGCCTCGTGAAATTTAAAACAACTGTCATCAATGAGCGCACACAAAACATAGAAAAGCTCTCTCAAGATTATTGACATGTCGTATGTTGAGTGTGAATACCACGATGAGTAGGTTTTACGAGGGTGACATTTGATTTGACACAAACGCGAAATAACACAACTATTGAAAAATACAAACAAAAATGCTTTCATGTCGTACCTATTGACCAAACGATACTGATAATCAATTAATAAATGCAATATCTCATATTATGTACGGTGCTTTTATTACGCTTAATCAAAGAAGACAATTATGTGATAAATTTGACTCATTTTACCAGCTTATTGCTGTACATGTTGCAGCTAAAAGTGGTTGAAATTCCCACAATTACATCACATATGTTATTTGGCTAGGTACATTTATAAATATTCACACCAAAGATAAATTGTGATGATTTTATTATAAGCTTTTTATTAGATACACTCTGTTGTGAAGTGACATTCCTGCTCGTCAAAAATTGTGATCTGAATTTGAACCACTTCCACTCTTCAGGTCGCTTTGAAATCTCACCGACATATGGGGGTTAGCTAACATTGAAGTAAGTTAATGACTCCGACATGAAGCTAGAGGAGTGTAATCATTAAACAACTCTTTAAAAATTACATCGGAAACTTGTCAGATTGAAGCGATGAGAGCTACCTAGCTATGCAAACACGTCCTTCTCTACCACCCCTTTACAACTCACATAGGTTATATTTTTCACTCTCATCTCATATACTATGTACATATGTTTTCGTAATATTACAAGCTTTTATACTCTATCACATAAATTTTCAATTCACTAATAGGTTAAATAAAATAATACATTTGTGGCTCAGCTACTTAAATGTTTTGGCCAAATCATGCAGAGAATGTTGGCGAGAGATGTTCTGAAGCGTTGCAACCCTTAGGAATGAGGCTATCGACAAGGGTATACATATTTTTAATCAAGATTCTTTGTTGTCGGGAAAGTCTACGGTGACATTGGCAGAGTGAAATAACTAAATGTACGGCGCACTAAGGAATTAGTCTGCTCTAAATTAAGTGACAAAACACAAAGTTCTGGAACTCTAAAAAGCAAAAAAAAAAAATTATGGTAAAAAAAGCTTTTTATCAGTGTTAAAAAATTAGTAGTATTTTATTACTAGTATTAGATATTTCCGCAATTATCAGTATGATTTTATATGTACAGATTTTCAAATAAACCTATCAATAAGTGCATACACAATAGTACGTGGCGTAGCGTTTATTTTTTTTAGTTCAAAAAATAAACGCTAGCATGCCTAATCTATGCCATGGTGATCCGTGAAAAAATTCACCCCCGGAGTGCTTTCAGTGCTATTTTATCCATATATTGACATAGGTTTGATAGTCATCGATATAACGGTGATTCCCATATTTGAAGAAATGTAGAAGAAACTTGTCAAAATAATAGGATCGTACGAATTAACGATGACACGAAGACTCGCTTATCACAGTTGGAGTCCTAAAAGTGCCACGCTGTACTTTTGAGTATGTTCTTAGGTCTTACAATTAATATAGGTAAATTGACAGATTCTATTACATAGATATGTTATTATTATTCCATTTATTATTATATTATTCTATATATTGACTATATTGACATCTTGGAGACCAGCAGTTAGAGCAGGTCCAGGAGTTCCGGTACTTGATCAGGTTACTGAACGACTCTGATGATGATGTCAAAATCCGAATTGCAATAGCGCGTGGACAGTTTGTGAACATAAAAATACGTACTAGATATTAAAAAAATCTTCTGTTTGGTTCGTTCTTTTATACGGAAGTAAACTGAGGACCTTAAAAGTGATAAACATCGAAGAATGCTCCGCATTTTCTATATTGAACAACACTGTCTTACAAAAGATTAGTACAGAAAAAGTTTTACTGAAAACAATTAAACGTAAAAACTTCGGGAATATCATGAGAAGCCCTAAGTTCAGCCTATCGCAATTTACCCTATGGATAATTTGAGAAACGTAGTAGAGTGGGTCATAAATAGATGTTCTGGTTGCGGAACATCACAAACTGAACAAGAGTACTAATCTTTAGAAGATATTTAAAGAAGTCGGAAACAATTCCAAGAAATCATCCGAAATTGGGTAGACGCTGGCGCTTAAGGCGTGCTGCAAAAAGAAGAAGAGTGTATGTATTAACAATTTGTTGAGAATTTCTTAGAATTGGTTTTTATAAAACTGAAACTCAGTATAAATTAATTGAACCGATATCATTGACTGCTAATAAATAATCAATTATCTTTAATATAAATTAAAAAAAAAAAAAATATTTTACACTTTTTAAATTCAATATGGTCCTTCGCAAATTACGTATCAAGGTTATTTTGTGTTTTCATTGAAAACGAGAAGTCAACATGGTAGCAGAAATTTCCAGGAATTCAATTAAAAAAAGTCGATTTCATCCGTATTTTACGAATGGAGATTTCAAATAGGTAATAGGCAAGTAATATAAATTTATTGAAATTCATTTAAAAGAGTCGTCCAAGATAAATGTTCAATTATTTTCGTTTTTCAGCTTTTTTTTGGCGACAGTGTGAACTGGACCATGTGCAGTAGCCAGCGTCGATTGCTCACTGAGCGCTTATATCGACGCCGTATCTCCTGGTTCGTATCTGGTTCGCGAGCTGGCAAAATTGCTTTCTATTTGTATAGGTTCAGGACTGGATGGTTGGGTTACGTGTGTAGGTAGATCCGTGTAAATGTATGTGTATATGCCAAGGCCCAGCACTTCTAACGAGGAAAAAAGGAAGTTTTATTTCACTGCTCAACCATTATCTCGTTAAGGCTTAACGTAAAAATCCTTTTCATTTTAATGGTGGATGTAGCGAAGGAAATCCGTTTAAATTTTACTTAAAGTAAAACGGTTCCGATCCCGGAGAATACGCCCAGCCCTATACCTATAGGGCGTACACGGCGTATTCTCCGACGCTTTGCTTCGTACATATAAATTTACACAGTTCTAATTTATTTAGTATTATAATGTGGCTTAGTTGGAAGTCTCTCCTAGTACAATATTAAAGCTCTGAAACAAGTCATTCGAGCGTTGCGATTACAGAGCACAAATGCTGCATCGTATGAGAATGATGCAATTTATATACACACGTATATATGTATATATGCATTATATGTATGTAGGTAAGTACACCCAAACAGATTCATTACTACCTATACATATGTATGAATAGAAGTAGTCACAGTGCGAATGCGGAAATTGCGAAGTGCAGATATTATTTACCTCACTAACAGCGTATGATTGTTTCTGATCTTCCTATTGGTTTATACAACAGCAAACAAAGTCTGTTTAAACATAAATTAAAAAGTTAAAGCAATTAAAAAATTAGTAAAATTTGTAAAATTTGTAAAATTTAAAAATTAAAGTTTGAAATCATAAAACCTTTTTTTTTCAAAGTAGCTTATTGCAGCGATTATTTTATTGACCACTAAGCTATGTACTCAAAAGTAACATAAGAAATAAACGTAGCATTCATAGTAGTATTTCATTTATCATTAAACTCATACTATTTTCTGAATTCACACTATTCCTAAATTTAAGAGAGACGAGTGCCCCCCATGCCCCTCCCAAATGTCGTCCCTGTACATAAGTTCATAAATCAGCAGCGTGGACTAGTGGTTAGCATATTATGTATTCGAACAAAGTGGTCACGGTTCCATTTCCACTAGTAGCTGTTAGCCAGACTTTGGTTTGTGACTCCAGGTCGATCGTTTCCTATTAGAATTTTGTCTGTCTTGCAAATCTCAAGTTATTCAGCGTCTTCAGATTCGCTAATTTCTGTAAATAAAATGCTGCAAAAATCTCTCAATTGATGTCATGGATGATCTTTGTATGAATTTGCATTGTATATAAATACTTGTAATGTTTGTATATATTATTGTATTACAATAGTTCACTCATCGCTTTGGAGCGATCCATAAAGGCACTAGTGTACATGTTCATTTAAAATAAAATATATAAGAATATCGTACAATCTGGTTTACGTCTAAATTTTTGTGAAATAAATTTGATGTTTTATGAATAATATTATTGGAAAAAAATTATTATATTTTAAGTACTCAGCCATCATGTTTTTTCAAGTATTCAATTTTTTTTAAGTATTAATACTATCGAGCTTTAAATGATTTAGAACTCTATTGATTGAATTGCAGTTATTATAAAGGAAGCAGTATAAAAATAAAGCTTTATATTAAAAACAAAAATAGCAAATAAAACGTGTGAAATTTTCTTCTCCTTTCAAGAATCTCAACATGTACTCGGGCAAATGTTCTAAATGCAATGCACGAAATCGACGTGTTGACCCATATGCTGCCGGCGCATAGCTAGACCTTTTGAAATAGGCGCACTCCTAGTGCTGAAAAGCCTACAGAAAGTGGGAAAATAAAAAGAAGAGGTGGCGAAAAAAAAAGAAATAAGGAAGGCAGTCAGTAGGTGTTGGCTATTAGGGAAACTCGGTTAGCGTGAGCGATCAAATCGCGTGTTCACCCGCATACGTTCAAAATTAACCTACATACTGTATCTTCGGAAATAGGGAAGAAAGTTAACTTCTATAATATTATACTACGTTTATTATAGACATCAAACAATTAAATAATTCTGAAACGAATATGCAATATTCCATTTAAAATAAACGGACAAAAACAATTTAAAACAACTACATATTTTATTTTTATTCAATTTTTACTTTTTTACATAGATATATACCAGGAAGGCCTGACAGATAGATCCCATTGCGCCTTCCTATCCAATTAATTACAAACATTGCAGCATTTTTATTACATAAATCACTGTATTTTGAGAGGCTGAAGAACACGAAATTAACAAATAATTAATTAATTAATTAATCCATTGAGACATCTATGGATTTAGAATTGCACATTTAGTAATTTCTTTTTAAGTAATATTTCATTATTTTATTTTTACCTTTCAAATTATTTATCTTCTTGACCTTCTATTATCTTCTTGATATTTTATACTTATAATATGTATAGTGATATTAAGTAATTAAAAAAATCCGAAAACCGGAACTATTACCTTTTGTGAGTTTCTCTACATTAACGCTCAAATTTATAGCAATAGCAAAATAGCACGATATAAATTTTTCAATCTTATTTCTTTGTTTTTATTTTGTGTACATATTTTTTACTTGATTTTTATTATTTTTTTATGTTTTTTTTATTTATGATTTTTATTATTTTTTTATGATGTTTTTTTTGTAATTTTTATGATTTTTATTATTTTTATTATAATCACATTGACGCTTTGGGGCAACCTGTCAAGTCTCTGTGGTATTGGTTTTTTTAAATAAAAAAAAAAAAAAAAAAAAAAAAAAAATTGTATCGAAAATGCTCTCATCCGCTGTACGTAAGTATCGAATTTTGGGGTCTACCCTACGGGATCGAATTAGAAATGCACGAAAAACCAAATATCCGAAGGCAAAGATCGAAAATGAAAAGATCTTAAGTCGAAAGATAAAAAAAAGGGTGCATGGTAAACGGTACATCCTCACTTAATTTGCGTGAGCAGGATACAACAGGAACAAGAGAAACAGGCTTTTCCTCCCGTATTAATGTGCGCGCGCAGAATACGGGTGGAAAAGCCTGTTCCTCTTGTTCCTGTGTATCCTGCTCGCGCAAATTAAGTGAGTATGTACCGTTTACCATGCACTATTTTTTTTGATCTTTCGACCTAAGATCTTTCGATTTTCGATCTTTGCCTTCCGATATTTGGTTTTTCGTGCATTTCTAATTCGATCCCGTGAGGTGCACTCCAAATTTTGTTATCTATACTTATTATCTTAAAGTCATGGGTTGGTCACATCCGAATTTTTTTCGTCTATATTGAATATTAAAATTTGATAGAGCAATCCATTTTCCGTGATTTTATTACCCACTTATGTATGTATAATTTAATACATAATGCCATTAATTAACTACATTTTGATATTAGCTACTGATTGAATAATTAATTCGACTTAAAATACGTTAAAGTGAAAAAATAATGGTCGTATGATTTGAAAGTTTTTACAGGAATGTTCGCCGTTCAGAATATTTTAATTGATTCAGGTTCAGTGTTTGATATAAAGCTCTCACAGCTCCCTGAATCGAGATGATGGATCGAATGTATATTTACGTTAATGTGCTAATTTCGAAGGGCGGTCGTGCGAGATCGGATCTGAATGGGTTAAAAGAGGTACATACATGTATATGTACATAAATTATATATATATATACAGTATATACCTAATAGAAGTGCACCCCTTTCCATCCACTCTGGTAGAGCAGTTGCCTTTTCGGTTCAACGCTTATGAAATTATTATCTTCAATCGGGATTTTTTAACTACTTTCTAGTTTCTTTCATTTCCATATTCGAATCGCCGAAATGTTTCGTTCGTTCAATTTCAACACGATACAGCACTCTCTTTAAAAAGAGGGTAGAATTATGGAGGGATGTGTGATAATATTGTAAGATACGATATTATTTTTAGACTTAAATATATTAGTGAATATTTGAATATTGTGTTATTTTTTGCGAATAGCTTGATTAGATATTTAATAAGGTCACATTTTTCTGATATACCATAATAGAAAATAGGTCGGTATCGTCGTTGATAAAGTTTTGCTTGAAGGTAAAATCAAAGCGGAGCCGACTTTATATACATATACAATATATGTATACATATACATACATATGTATGTACTTAAATGGAATTCGATAAAACTTTCTTTTGTTTCGTCCAAGAACTATTTAATGACAAACCCTATCTTAATTTATTTTGATAACCACTTTTATACTGTGATGTGTGGAATTTAACGCACCAAAAATAATCTGATATAACAAATTATATTTGTTTAACTTTTGTTTGAATAACTTCATATGTGTATGTATGTATATACCTACTATAGTTATAAATACTTAATCCAGATAGACATATCTCGCTTAAAAAATGTGAAAAAAATGCAAAAATCTATAGGACAAATTTAAATATGTATCTTATTACATATATGTATGTACATAATGCCATTAATTAATTAATATGAATGTTTTCATGCCAGGAGAGTGAGTTCAAATTAGTAGTTTTAGGTTATATCATTTTTCTCTTGGACAAAGCTGTTGTCATATTTATATGATTTCCTCTTTTTTATATAATATTATTTCTTCGGAAGGCAAAATTACTGATATTTTGTATTTACAGATAAATATACATATGTTATAGTCCAGAAGTTCACTCTGGTTCGTAAATGAGCAAACTAGTTTATTCATACATAAACTATTGGTTTTAGTTTGTATGCTAAGAGTCAAAAGCTTCAAATAGATTCACCAAGTGTAGCACGAAACATTTAGCTATCAAAACTATTGAGTTGTCAAAAGCTTTGAGATGAAGTATTTAAAAGGGAAATCGAATGGAAACCACATTTCAGCTAATATTAAAAATATTGCAACCCAGGCTAAGCATACATATGTACGCACATAAAGGATGGTATAAACGGTTGAGAATATTTTATCTTATACCCAATAGTTTGTGCATTAATAAAATATGTAGTTCGTTTGTCAATTTGTTATTTTGTGTATACTATAACTGGCCAGATTGATGCGTGTATAAGCAAACTAGTATGTTCATTAATGAATGAAATGTTTGTTTACTTGGACTGTTACATATACACATTTAATATTTTGGTATACATTAAAATTTAATTTTATAAATTTGCATTAATAACATAAGTAATCACGTTTATAAATATAATATGCATAATATAACGTTAAAACTAAAATAAAAAAAATATCTGAAGTATTCGAGTTAAGTATAATATTGGAAATACCTATCTTATTAAATGTGACTAAGCGACTAAGTAAGTTACAAAGAGTTAGATCCCACTTTAAAATACATATGGCTAGAGAGTAAACGTATCGATTAGACTTAACAAGATAACCAAGTTGGATTACATCGACTTTATCCGGACATAGTTGTTCCAGCTTAACCGAGTCTCTGGAGTGATTAACCGACTTTGGTTCACCTTTGTATAGCTGTCGGCAACAAGGAGCACAATTAAGGTAATCGCTGTTAATTCCCGTCATTTACTCATCATAACTAGAGTGCTTAAACGGGATTTGACATAGACTTGGTAGCTCGGCTCGGTCATACTTATTAAAATAAACAGCCAGCCAACCAGACGTTCTCTTCGAGTCTCAGGCTTATGGGGTTATATTATACGTACTATACCTACGTAACTGGGAAATGTTCTCCGGACCGAATTAGTGCGGCGAAAGTTTGCAAATTAACAAATGAAGTTCGAACTTGCACCATCAACCGCGGTTTCATGACTGCTATACAAAAAGTTGTTGTTCGATATTGGAACGCGGTTAGTTATATACTTGGAGCTATCAGTATTTTTTGGTTTTAAGAAAAATTTCATCCAAAAAATTGAATTTTGGGAGGTGTGTGACTTGTAGATATATAGAAATGTAATCTATGATGTGACCGGTACATGTCTGAACTGGGTAATCCCCGTACTAATGCCCAGAATCCCACCGGACCTGACTTGGAGCCCCCGGGGGCTATGCCACTGTCGTCTCTCTCATTTAAAATAAGTTCGAACCAGGACCGACGTTCATAATTCTAAGCTTATGACCGGGAAGAATGTACCCACACTGTATGTATGAATCGACCGTTTTACCATTCTCAGTTACATAAGCGAATAAATTTCCTATTAAGCAATGGTAATTTCTGAACGCAGACTAATTTATCAAAAGATTTACGTTAATGAACAAATTTGCGGAATGTTATAAATTATATTCATTAATTGAAGGTGTAATTTCATCAATGCAGTAATGCCATATAGTGAACTATATACAATATACATATGTATGTATATGAGGCGGTCTCCGTGACGGGACCGAATGTGAAACGTCCGAAAACGCAAATATCGGAAGGTAAAGGCAAAGATCGAAAATCGAAAGATCTTAGTCGAAAGATCAAAAAAAAAGGGTGCATTGTAAACGGTACATACTCACGTAAATACTAACTTAATTTGCGCGAGCTGGATACAACAGGAACAAGAGGATCAGGCTGTTCCTCTTGTTCCTGTTGTATCCTGCTGAGCAACAAAAAAAAAATTATCGGAGGGGAGACTAATCAATCTAATCATGACTAAAAACTAAGTTTGACCGAATAAATAATATAACAATGGTTTTTCTGGCTTTCTTTCATTTATGAAATATCACGGAATAAAAAAATGCGGAGTATCTAAAATTATTTTAGATACTCCGCAATAAAAATCTATATTTTTTCTATTGATTGTTATTTTTACATACCTCATTTACGTTTTTTATTGCTTTAAAATAATCATAATTAATTATAAGCTAATTTTAAAAGTCAAAAATATATATTTTTTACAAATTTTTCCGTGCAATGTACATACATATGTATAATGCATACTAATGCGTTACATTTGCAAATTTTTAATTTTACCACGTTTATAAGAATTGATTCTCTTTTCCAATATTTTTTTAAATCTAAACCTACTTATTCGAGAGGTACCAGCACTTATTTATTTATCTGAAATTTTATCTACATATTCTAGTTTTTGTATTTTCATAGACGATGGCCTTTTACATACACACATACGTACAAACATATTTGTATGATTTGAATAATGTAATCCTCAAAGATTCATGTCATATATGTATGTACATACATACTCGTATGTATAAAGGAAGATAGGATATATCAATCGCTACAAAAATCAGAAAAGTTTTATATAAATAATTTAAGTAAGTTTAACTAACTATTTTTACCTGTACATCAAACAGTAATAAAATTTGCAATGAATTATAAAATAAAAATCTTGTAAAAAATATTAAAAATAGCAATACTTATTGTCATGTCGCGTCGCGTCGTATATACATATGTACCTACATAACAGTTAGAGTAAATATATTTTCCAATAAATTACCCCGTTTTTAAAAATAAATTAATGAATGAAGAATTATATTTAGAAATTGAAAAGTTTTCTCGATATTTTAAGTTGTATGAAACAGAATTAAAATATATACATACATACACATATAGGTATACGTACATATTCGTGTTGATGTTGGTGTTGAAAGTTTATATGACAAAATATCAAGTACATTAATTCTAAATACGGAAAAATTACACAAATATCCTCCACTCTGATTCAATTAATCTAAAAATAAATGCACAGATTCGGAGTGGGAAAAAATTCGCGCAACTCGGCTCATATTCATTACACAATCATGCCACAAAAGTTGAAGAGCCATAAAAGTTGGAATATTGCAGTGCATTTTTCAGGATTTTCATGTCGTAACGTATATTTTAATAGGCGGACCGGTCCACACATAAAAGTGCAGCGAGAATAAGTAACAGTCAGTAGCCACGACATAATTTAAAGACCCGGAGCTCGGAGAAACGGGCCTTTTCGAAAATGAGATTTCTTTTGTGCAACGCGCACTGTCTCGTACGGCAATAAAGTGCAAAATACTAGGGGATAATAGGCCCTTGGTACAAGGTACAACGAAGCGCAATGAATCGCTTGAGAGAGACAGGGTAAAAAATCCGAAAATCTGAATAATGTATATCCCCATAGAAGGGGTGATTATGACGTCAACGCTTTTTTTTGAACTTTGATGGTGTGAACGTTTTGTGAAAAGAGTGATGACTTTGATATATTAACGGGTCGTCGTCGACGCTTATAGCAAATAAAACCGAAAGAGAGTTAAGTTTAACTTTATATTATAATGAGACGTCAAGGTGCATTTTTGCACGAGAAATTTATTAAACAGTTTTTAGATTCCCATGTAGAAAATTTTACTAGGTCTTATTGGAATTTTTATTAAAACAGGTTTAAAATATTTCCATAATGTTCATTTAATATTAAAAAATCATAAACACCATTTAAAGTCCAGTCTAATCAACGAAATTAATTCACTTATTAAACTTTTATTTTATCTACATACATATCTACGTAGTAACATTATATATGTAGTATAAAGTTTTGGAATCATGCAAAACTTCGACCTCGAGATTTTGACTGATTTGAATTCAGAACCGTAACCCGATCACGTTTTCATGCTTTTTAAAAACGTGTGTGTATGTAGTATATTTTGTAGTTAATCATATGAATCTGATTAACTTATTACCGGTCATTGAAATTTTTATAGTTACGTTGTCATTTAAAAAAAAAAACTCTGTTAATTTGAATTATGACCTAAGTTATGTTAATTTCCCCTTATGACCTAAGTTTTTGCATTCAATTATTTACCAAGTAACTTAATTTTCAATATAATAAGAATTGACAATAGAAGTGCTAGAATGGTACCTGAGAGAATGTAGAAGGGTGAATGGAAGGCAACAAAGAAGATGAATGAGATTTGCGCAAAATTCTTTCATTCAGTAGTGGATGGTGAGTGTCTGAAGAAGATGATTAGAGGATTGGATAAGTTTATAAATGGTGGTAAACGGAAACAGACATGAACTTATACAGTTGTCTAATATAATGTTATTATTTTGAGATAAACAGCTTATATTTATGCTTAAAAGGTGAAAAGTCTATAATTTATATTACCATTGTTTTATATATTTTTTTAATGAATACTCCCAAAAGTTTCCCAGAGATAAATAAGTGAATATTGGAAAGTTAAAAAGAAATCATTATTCTGTGATCATGACTAAATTACTAAGTTTCACAGATTTATTGTCTTTATGTTTGACAAATTTGCCTTGCAATATGAACCAATCTATTAAATTAACGATGTAATGTTACTTTATAGTAAAAATAAACGTATTTAATGTTGCTTCTTGTAACATATTATTTCCGGAACGTTTTCGAAAATAATGCATGTATTAAATAAAAAGTAGAGCAAAAAACGCCAAAGAATAAGAAAATGCTTCCTTTTATTTGACCCAAAAACTGTACACACGACGACTATCTCGCGCAATAAATCACACGAGAAATTTAATAATGTGTTATGTTTCCAGTGTTTCTTCAATATTCTGCGTAGAGCTTTCAACACGAGTGGAAACGATTATCGCCAGATTTATTCACCCCCCCCCTTTCACCCTCGAGAGATTTGCTATAAATCGTTTTTTACCCCCAAATATAAATCGAACTGTAAATTTAATGCGAAGCCCGCTTCGCGTTAAACTACCCCTAAAGCAAATAATCAAAGCAGTTTTCATACTGGGCATGGTATTAGTGTCGGGTTACATTTGTGCATTGACTCATGGATTTATTGTTTGTTTTGCTTTCACGAGATTCGAATTCCTTTCGTCATTTCGAATGTAAATAAATACACGAAAATTTCAATGAGATTATTGTGCTATTTCAAAGGGGCGTTGGGCAACTGACTACCCCAAAAATAGCACACACATTATCCGAGAAAACCTTTCATAACGGATACAATTACAAAAATAGTGACGGCTTTCAAAAACACCAAACTCTCGCTATAGTAGACAGAAAAAAATATTAAAAACAACAGTGCTACCGAGTATGATTACATTTTTATAATTGAATTTTCGGGACACGGTGTATTCCATATGAGAATGATTGCTATTTAATAACATTTTCTTTTGTGTGAGAATAGCTTTCGGGACGACACTCATAGGGGATGGAAATATTTAAGGGGTGGGTATAAATTAAATAACCGAGGTGCATACTTTGCTTTGACGTGTGTACGTTGTCGAACAATAGATTAAGGGACTCATTCTCTCTCTCTCCCCATTGCGCAATGTATGCATTGAAATTTTGAATTAAATTATGGTAATTCGCTGTGTTATTGTAGTAATTTTTCAATAACAAAAAAATATACGACGGATAGTCCATTTGGTCAAGGGTTGGTAGGAGCGAAATGAATTTTTCATGTACACGTGTACGGTTCAGTTCATTCAAAATGCATTTATACGATTCGAAAAATCTTAATCATTTTAAGTGCATATTCACTTTGATACACCTAAATACATTTATATTTTTTTTTTCTATTATATTATATATGCCTAAAGGGGAATTAAATACATTTAATTTTATTAGTATCAGAATAAATGTTTTCCAACACTATACAAATATGTACATATGAATGTAGGTACTGTCACGTTCCAGGGGTAGTGTATATTTTAAAAGTCAGTTAGAATGATTACGATTCAGTCAACATCACAATCAATATTTCATTTATTTTATTAAGTTATGAGAAATAAAGCGATTTGTTTAAAATTTAATCTTTATATTATATTTTTAAAAGTACACTTTTAGGTATCACTAGTATATTCGAAGAACTATTTGATTTTGATCGTGAGATTTCAACCTAGGACGATTTGCTTGAGAAACGCGCAGAACTGTTTATTTAGAGCTTTCGCTCGTATTGACTAAGCCGATGTCCTAATCGATAGGAAATAAATGGATATTATACTGACTGATTGTCGCACTGAAGTGCGGTTAATATAGTCGATTCGATGATTTCAATGTTTGTCTCATTGCAAATATTTCATCTTATCGAAATTTTATAGTTTTGTTATTCCCATGTATGACCATGTGAACAATCCAATTTAGAGTGTGAGAGCTCTATATATATGTATGTATGTAGGAGCGGTACGTAACAGTAAATATACTCTACTATACTAACATATGTTTATATATACTATAAATGTATTTATAAATGGATATTAATTTGAAAAGGTCAGTAAATTTCTTTATTTTTTTTAATCATCAAAATCATTAAAAGATTAAATTATTCATCATTCAATGTAATTTTATAATTCATATTTACATCACAAATAAAAAATGACTTAATATTAACTTCTTGAGACATTTGATTTTACAAATAAAGCATGTTCTTACACGTAAAATGTTGTTGGATACAATTTTTATTTACAAATAGACGATGTTTATATAGCCTTGTATATAATACGTATATACATATATTGGATTTATTCTAGCGAAATAAATATTATGTACTAATAGATGAAAAATATTAATACCTTTTTAGGGTACTATTTTTGGAGTCGGAATAACCTTCTGTACAATATCTCTTTTCTGTTGGAATATCACGTATCGAATGTTTGGAAAAACTACATTTTATATTTTCTACAGATTCCAAAACGCTCAAATTCAAAATAAAATAACGATGAAGTAGATACATAGAATGTTAGTTAGTTTTTATAATAAATTGAATTATAAGATTAAGTTGATTCCTTTATAAATATAATATTTTATGCTCGAATATCATTTAGAATCAACGAACGTAAGAATTCAGTGCTTAACATAATACGGCTGCGTTAAATTAAAATAATACCAACGGCGCTAAATTTGTGTAAAATTGTAATTGAAATATGCTCACATCAATATTGACGAGAGGATATTTCAAAGAAACGTCGGCTTGCTTCAAAATGATAAATTTATTAAATTACGTGATATTTTGTAATATTTTGAAGGTTATTATTTATGTATTGCATATTCTTCTAAGGTTGGTTTGTGATATGTGTATATGAAGCATTATCATTTCGGTCGTTTTTAAAAAAATAAACGTGTCTCATTACGATCGTGATATATGATGATCAAATGAGAACGGTGAAAGTATTTATTAAATTAAATTTAAATTCGAATATTGCAAATGCATCCGGACAATGGACATTTTCAATGCATCAATTCATCATTGATATATGCAAGGTATGAGCGTATATTTTTTAACTGTGCGATTCGCGATCGCAGATTAGGGGATGAAAATCAAAATAACCGCCAGGCGAACAAACTGCGCCACCGAAAGCAATACAATTTGAATCCGAATGAATCCTGAAAATTACTCTTTGAAATTCATCTGCATACAAAATGAATCGCTGGGATGAAGCGCCTCGCACACTTTATATAAATATATTGTGTCCGTTGCGAAACCGTGGCATTTAGTTTGTGTGTGTGTGTGTATATATTATACACAGGAGTGGAATGGGAGAGCCACGGTGGTGAAATGGGAATTTCATTTTCGCCCTCGTCGGGGAAATAGGTTGCATATTTTTATTCGTTTCGATACAGCCTCCAGGGCGAGCAGCGAGAGAGGAGCTTAATTAAATATAAATATGCGATAGCTTTATTATTAAAAAATTATCATCAAAAATCGTCTTCAAACTACAACGATGCGGAATCGACCGCTTCTCTGGCACTCAATTTATTTTATATTATTTATATTTAAATGCACAAGGTATTTTCATTGGCCGGAAAATTATTGAAATTTTTCCTTGAATTGCGTTTGAAGAATTCCATTGTAGTTGAAATGAAATAGCAATATCAATTATACCTTGATATTTTATATTATATAAATATTTCCTGTATTATATTAGGCAGTAGCTTGTAATGCTTCCAGTCAGTGAAAAAAGGTTACTATAGACAAATTGTTAGTAATTGCAATAAATTATATGGTTAGATTTATATACAGGTTGATCAGTATCTTAAACGGTAAGTTGATCAAATCATAAATTTATTTTCATAGTTGGTTTGTAAATCGATACCTTATTTTGAAAGGGTTCTAACTGCATCTGTTCTAACTGTTAGTTAGAACCTTTTCAATGCAAGGTAACGAATTATGTATGTACATATGTATGTATGTGTATATGTATGCTAAAAGTACCCGAGTGATTTTTTGATGTTAAAAATTTGACGTTTTAATTTATCCGATATACATATATATGTAAGTATTTTCCGACCAAACTGATTATGGGTCGTTCAAATTGGCACATTCATACATACATAGTTACAAATATTCTATACTAGTGTTTTTACCCGGCTTCGCTCGGTATTTGTAATATAAGCCGCTTAAACATGGCCAATCTAATTTTAATCATTTTATTAAATTTATTTGAATAGTTTTATTTTACTTAAATTTATTTGCATATTCATTTGTTCGATGACGTCACGGATTTACGAACCAACATTATATATTTACTTACATACTAACAAAGTCTCTTTCGAAATTATATATTAGATAAAGCCGAAATGGCGTCTGTAATTCGTTTCTGATTGGGTGTCGTCAAAGTCGTTTCTGATTGGTTGGATTGGTTAAAGAAGTTTGTGGTTGGTGGGTCGTTAAATAATACTACCATTTTTACGATTCAAATAAAAAAACAAATGATGATTTTTTTTCATGGTTTTCATTGACTGAGCCAAGCCGGGTAGCACCACTTGTTTAATATAAAAGTATTTGGACACATGTAAATCAATATCAGATCAAAGTTTTTGTTGCATTTTTATTTTTATACATTGTCAATTTCCATATCGCAGTTTATATATTTTTTAAATTACTTGGTTAACAAACCACGGTTTCTTTATTTCTTTCTTATTATAAAATTTCTTTATTATTATAAAAACGTTAGATTTATGTTATTGGAAGATACATAAATTCGAAAACTTCAGATTTAATTATGAAACCGTGAATTTAAAATGAGATACGTAGAACTTTGTTTCACTAATTAACTATGGTTCACTATTTAATTTTGGTTCACTTTTTTCTGCTGCTGATCTGCTGACCGTCACTTGAGGGGTCAATGGTAATGATTGCTTAATGAGCCGGATGGTACATGACTACCACTTTCGGAGTCTCGATGGTGATGACTGGCTAATATGATCGAATCGCGATAAATGATTTCTTTATCTCTTGGGATGGGCAAAGTCCGGGATTCCTATCTTATTTGACTATTCTTTTACAGGTTGAGTCGGATGGTAATTGACTAACTAATGTGATCGAATCGCAATCTATATAAATGATTTCTTTATCTCCTGGGTTGGGCAAAGTCCGGTACTCCTATCTTATCTGACTATCCCTTTACAGGAATTTTAATGGAATTGTTATTTGCGTATATGAATTGGATTATTGTGGGAACTACATTGATAATTGAGTTACATAACAACATATACAAACATATTTAAAAAAAATGGGATACTTTTTGAATGTTCTGAATTTAAATTTCAACATTTAAAATATAATATCAATAATAATCATTGAAATATAAATTCATTTCAAGTATTTATTTCTGTGATAATCACGTTATTTATAACGTGAACTGAAAAAGTGATTCCCTATTAGTATTATATTATAACGTAAAATTTGAGATGATATACATATGAATGTATCATCACCATCAAAAAAGGTATAAGTATAGGTATAAAATGTATATGTATAAAATCAAAGGTGCCTATGTCCACACATAGGACATAGGACATAGAGAAATTTGCTTTTATACCCCTCATATGACCATTAACCATCCAATACTGGATAGAGGCCTTTCCGAAACTGCTTCATATGTCTCGGTTTTGAGCAGCTCTCATCCTAATTTCGCCTACTCTATTTCCCTGCGACCTTCTATTCACCCTTTTACAATCTCTTGGGTACCATTCTAGCATTTATTTTGTCCCGCTTTTGTCCATTCTTCTACATAGACATGCCTATCGCCATTTTAATCTCTTCACTATATCCACCACCCTTGTCAAACTTCTCACCAAAGTATTCCGTTTCCTATCTCTCCTCGTTAGGACGAGTACACAGCTTTCCATGCTTTATTAACTTCATTGGGTTTTGTGTAGTATCTTGGCGGTCAACGTCCAAGTTTCACATCCATACGTCATCACTAACAAAATACATAAATCGAAGGAAACATGTGTACATATATCGCGCGTTATATAAAATATCAATTAACATAAGTAATATTTTCAGTAATGTTTTCATTAAATAATGCGTAGTTTTCATGCATATTTTCGATCTTATAAAATAAATAGAATCGTATAATAAAACGTTTATTCAAAATTAAGGTTCAAATCAGTCTGCTATCAAACATCTGATGCGAATAATATAGCAGTTTCTCTAAATTACCTACAGGTGGTCAAATAAACGAGCCATTGAACTCAATTTCCACGTCCGAAAAAAATAATATAATGTACATAATAAGGCTGTCGTTTTTGAAAGTTTTTTTCCGCCTCGTCTTCACTCCAATTTTCTCGACTCTAAGCGGAAACCAACCCGAAATTTATATTTATTCACACGCGTTACTCTCCACACTCCCCCATCCGCCGACGACAAATTTATTACCCACTTGGTGTATATTTTAAAAGACAAAGTATTCCGGAGTTCGTCCGCGATAAATAACCAAAAACTAAATTTTTGCGAGCGAAAATGAGCGAAAAAATGACGCTCGTCCGTACCACACATCTCCAGGGAGTTTCCCTTCTGCAAGCGAAAAGCCGAACACAAAGTGAAATATTCACCACGGACACGATACACTCTTAAGCATAGTATCATATATTCAAAATATATCTAAAATAGTAATTGAAAATGTAGACAGTGTGATTTTTTGATGCCGATGTAAAATTCAGCACTGGCATCCATTGTTATTCGGTTCAATGATTCTCACTGTCGACATAGAGCCGAGCTGGTTGTCAGTCACTCCTGTAGCCATTCTCTAAACTGAATAAATCAGCTGGCTTGGTTGGGTATTCTACAAACGGTCGAAAAGGTGGTTCGATAAATAGTGGGAGTTTGGGAAACGATATTTAGAGTGTTCTATTTTTAACATCCTATAATAGATGACCGATATATGTATCTGTATAAGACAAATTGTAGTAACGGAATATATGGATTTTAATTATATGAAGGTAGCATAGCAACGTGTATTTTTAGTTTTATACATTCATTGGAACTGGTTTCAATTTTCTCTTCAGTTAATTGGAAAAATGTTTATACTAGAAAAATCTCCCCATCTATGTACTTGCCGACCTGTCATCTGCCATCCACCATGCTCCATTGAAAATATTAATCATTTGAATAATAGCGGTAGTGAATCTTTTAAAGGCGTAATTTAATATTGGACAAGTTTTAAATACAAACGAAAAATAATTGAATACATTGTAGTTATATGCGTGACCAACATTTAGCTTAATATTGGACCTATAATTTTTAACATTTAGATAATATTTATTTAAGCTTAATATTGGACCATTGTAGCATTAAAGGAATCCCTAATACGCCACAATGGTCAAAGAAATACATAGAGATGAGAAAAAAATGTATACAGAAAATTTTACATTTATAAATAATCATAAAAAATGAGCAATATGGCAAAGTATGAAAATGATCGGATAAGAGATAAGAGATATAAAAAATTACCACTTACACGAAAACCATGTGAAACGTAAAGGAGGTATGTAAAAAACAATAGCATTATTATAATTGCAGAAAAAATAAAAATATAAAATTAGAAAATACATAGTAGGGAATGTCTTGCATCTACAGCCAGCACAAATATAACTTACAAACATACCTATACATATAAGAACTATCTGCAAATACATAGCATACAATTATGAAAATAATGATGAGCGCAGGCTACCAGACAAATGGGCTAAAATAATCTCTATAAAATATTAAACTAATCTTTGAATCCGATTATAACTTTTTTATTCTGTTAATTGTGTACACTCGTCTTACAGATCGCTCCAATGCGACGAGTGTACTATAAAGATCAACAAACACACCAAATTATTTATTAATACATAATTATTATATATTTTTACATTAAACATGACATCTATGGTCAAAAATTGTACAGTGCATTGCAAATATATATTTTTTATAATATGATCACTATAACGAACGGTTTTACGCGCGCTTAGACTGATCTCGCGGTGGGAGATCCAGAGGGCGGATCCGTCGCTTTTCCAGGGTCGTGAACTAACGTTGGGATAGTTTAAATAGTCGGGGAGGTTCCTGACTGCAAATCGTCTCGTTGATAACAGCTTTCCTGCGTGGGCGGAGACAGCTGGCTCTGCGATCCTGGCCGGTCCACTCACGTCTGACGTTTCTCCGGAAACGGCGTGAGCAATACGAGGACGTTGGCTGGAACTCTTGGGAGGGAGTGATGCTGCACTCGACCTCACAGCGGTTCTTCAGCAAGATGGTGGATCTCTGGGCCCCGTCTCCCCGTGGAGACGTGCACAGGAGAGATCCTTCCTCGGGGATGGTTGGCGGGTAAGAGACTCGCTCTCGATGCGCACGCGCATATATCGCGCGCTTTTCTGTGTTTCCACTCGAAATAAAGGGCGAGTGTTGCCCTATGGGTCTACGGGGAGAACGTCGCGTTACTACACAAATAATTTTTGCAATACGAATTTTTTTTATACGATAATCATCCACAGAGACATCTATGGAGAGATTTTTGCAGCATTTTTTTTTACACAAACCGGCGAACCTTGAGACGCTGAATAACTCAAGATTTGCGAGAGAAATAGGGGAAGGAATGACAATTTTACAGGAACCGTTTCAATGAAAATCAAGCAAACTCTGATAAGAGATGATTGACCCCGAGTCACAAACCAAGGTCTGGCCAGCAGTGGGACTCTATTAGGAATCGAACCCGTGACACTCTGCTCGAAAGCATAATATGCTAACCACTAGTCCACGCCGCTGGTTATAAATCCAATCTCAATGGAAGCTTGTATATTTTACGAGTCAAACATTGAATATGTATTTTTTCAATAAGATTTCTTACATATGTATATTGAAAAAGATATTAAGAAATGTAAATGAAAAGTGTCAAGTTCACACGAAAAAGAAATTTTCTACATTAATATTGTATTAATTCCAATAAACTTGTATGTATATATGTACATATGCAGATTGAGACTTTAACGTAAAAAAATGTGCTTTAAACAAAAACATAGATAAAGTAATAATTGTGGGATAAAATGCTATACGCATATATGTACATATGTGTATTCATACATGTAAATGTCCGTTCCCACAAGAATCGAATTCACTTTCTCACGTGAGTAACAAGTCCATTAAAATTCCTGTAATGGGATATTCAGATAAGACAGGAGTGTTGGACTTCACCCAACTCAGGAATACTGGAATTTGCCCCACCCAAAAGATAAGAGATCACTTATATATATATATCACGATTCGATCACATCAGTCAGTCATTACCATCGACTCCGTATAGTCAGTCATCACCGTCGACTCCGAGAGTGACAGTCGTCACCATCAAGACTCCGACAGTGATAGTCATTAATATCGACCCCGCAAGTGACGGTCAAAACAGCACAGCAGCAGAGCAAAGTTAAATAGTTAAAGTGAAATAGTTCTACCCATCTCATGTTAAATTCACCATCGTTCCATAATTAAATCATTCGTTTTTCGAATATATCTAACAATAAGATAAATGCAACGTTATAATAATAACAAATAAATCTTCGTTAGATAACAAAGTAGTTTTAAACAATATTAATCTTTCATTGGAACGTGACAGTGTATACATTACAAAGCGTGACGATTCGGCGCAATATTGCTTACGTCGGATCATTGAGTCGATATTGTCACGATATGACTTTCCCGAAAATATTCATATACGCTTGATAGCATTTTCGTTTGTACGGGTGCACTCGCCACTATGTCGTGACGTCATGTGTGAATATTTCCAAATTAGCCAAAGAAAACCGTTTATGCTTGATATGTTTATACATGTACTGCTGTATAATATGAATAGATTGTATCGGTTACTGCTGTTACGGATACGCCACCTACATGTTACGGAAAATATGAATGTGTCCATAAACACATGTATTTACAGAATATTTTTCGTACTTTCTATTTATTTCGTACAATAGCTAATTATTATAGTAGCTACAACTTTTCCGAGACCTGATGTGCTAAATTATATCTGAAAATCAATACAAAGGCATTTTGTTTGTATTCATATAAAATTTATGTCGAGATAGGGTGCCCAAATTTTCATTTCAAAAAGAATAAAAAAACTTAAAAAGTGATACTGTGGGTTAGATTTGAATGTAATTTTGTTCTACGACCGGATAGAATGTGCAAAATGCGAGATAACTCGCTCCGGATAGGGCAAATAAGAGTGGCAAAGGCCACGGGGTGGAAAATTCAACTACTACACGGGGGTGGATAGATCACCCAGATTAAATGGGGATTAGGGCCGCTTTGGGGCCCGTAGTGGCCGACTCCAGCCATTCACCAAAGATACTATACTTTCGCTTTCGTAACGGCTGAAGCTACTCGTACCTACCCGAAATAAAGACGATAAAATTACAGGTGTATCGCTAGCGCCAATTTGAATATGGAACATCACGCAAAAATAATCCAGGAAAGTACACATTGAATTTCGTTTAATTTTTTTTATTATACTAGTTAAACGTATCCACTCATAGATTAAAAAGTAAAAGGATGTTTTTTTAGTATTTTCTAAACAGCACGGTTTTAACAATAATATATATGAGTTGAGGATCATCTTTGTCTGCTTGTTAAATATATTGTATATTTTTGTTTTTATTTACAATTTTTCTATAATGAAGTACCATATTTACTCCAGGTTGGCTAATCATATTGGTACGTATGTACATACATACATACATATAAACATAGAAATAATCATACATATAGATGCAAACAAAAGTAAAAAAATATAATAGACATACACATAAAAATGTATATAAGATTTTGTTTTGAACGTGCAGGTTGCATAGTACAGAGCGTGTATGTATGGGAGCGTTTGTGTACTACCTAGCTTGTAACCACAGATGAGACATTTGTACTATAGCATACCCAACGATAAGATGTACGATAAAACACTTTCTGATCTAATCCGCGTGCATCATTTGGAGCCCCTTGCATCTTGTTTTTGCTTGCATATGTATCTATACATACATACAAACAAAAAATACGAAAACATTTACAATATATACATATACCAAGAACCCAAGGAGGTAAGCCCAAATGTGCCTTCCTGGCCAATTACAAACATTAATATACAATTTTTAGAATAGTGTTGCGTAGGGGTGGGTGGAGGATCCAAGTAAAAGGCCAACAGTCGTTTCACAGCATTTATTGATGATTAAGGAGATACACGCAGTGTCACTGCTAAGTCCAGAATGACATGATATCGCCTACGTACCGCCTTATAAGGGGTAGATCTCTCAGGACGTCTAATCTGTTTACCTACAGTATAGTCACGTATTCGGATATGTATTCCCACGGTATGAGAAGTGCAATCATTGTTTAGCTTTCATGCACTTAGCTTGTCGCTAATCCCTAAAACCACTTACACCGGTCTCACGGTCTCTCAGGACGTCTAATCTGTTTACCTACTGTATAGTCACGTATTCGGATATGTATTCCCACGGTATGAGAAGTGCAATCATTGTTTCATGCACTTAGCTTGTCGCTAATCCTTAAAACCCACTTATACCAGTCGCACGGTATGCATTTAGTTAATCCGTTAACAGATATCCGTTACAGATAATCTTTGAACGGTCACACAGTCTCTGGGATTCTATTCGCTTAATCCGCGGCGTACGTTACAATAGTTTTAGCAAAGCATCGTAGAAACATCTATTGATAAATTTTTAACAAATTTTTGTTAAACTTATGTACATTTTTGGAACATTTTTTTTATATAAATCGTCAAACTTTGAGATGCTGCAAAACTCGAAATTTGCGAGAAATATATGGACTAATTTGCGTCATTGAAATTCGAGATTGTTGCCAATTTGTTGGAACCGTTTCAACAAAAATCAGATAAATTGGTCTTTCCAGCAGCAATCAAGGTCTTTCCAGCAGCAATCAGTGGGACTCGAACCCGTGACCATTATGTTCGAAATAATATACATATACTAACTACTAGTCCACGCTGCTAGTACATAATAGCATATACATAATATTTAAGATTAAACAAATCCAAGTATTGTAATAGCAATCTGGTTGAGCAACTTGATGTGTATAATGTATTGTATTGACTGAATTGCCCGGTGTTCCTTGGGAAGACGTTGCATACGAATAGAAATAAAAAGCGTAGAAAACTATTTATATAAACTATAAAAATCTGATTCAAAAACCGTATCTATGTATCGTATGTATAATAAGATCTAATTAAGAAAATTGAATATTTTAAATAGTTAACTATTACAAAAAATAATATTTTTTTATTGAATTCATTGCTTTTATGCACAAATAGGTTTTCATAAACAAAATAGATTTACATATATGGGTTTCATAAAATATTCAATACCATTTTATACAATATTACAATAGCAAATTTTCAATATCTTTATTTATATATGTATATTATAAAAGAAGATTGGATATTTTAAGTAGTTTGCTCTTGAAAATAATATTTTTTTAATGAACCCATTACTTTTTTGCACAAATAGGTTTTCATAAAAAAAGGGTTTTTACGTGTTTCTAAAAATATCCAATACCAATTTATACAATATTACAATAGAAATTTTTCAATACATTATATAAAATTGAAATTATTTTATATTACCGAATATAAAATGTATAATGCATATTACAATATTCAAAATTGTGCGAATTGTCAAATATTTTTCACAAAGCCTGCATTATAAAGATTACCGATAATATAATACATATAATATACGCATGGTGTTTCATAAACTTAATCGTGTGAGAAATTGAAAAAAGTACCATTACCCTTTAACATCGCACATGTTGAGTTTTTTTTTATATCAGTGTGAAAAATATTCACAATCCGTTTTAAATAAAGGTCTGACGGTCAATTTATTCCATACTAATATTTAAAATTTCTCCGTAAAACCGCCATTAATATTTCAGGAAACGCGTTTAATTTAAATAACTAGAACTGAACGGTACGGGTAATTTATAGGTTAATTCATACCATACGCGAATATGGACTCGTACGTAATGAAATACCATTATGCACACGATTGTACCACGCGCTTTTTTTATTTGTATGAAAAACGGAAAATGTGGGAAGAGAAGAGCGATTTGATTGTTTTACTGTGACAATAAGGGTTCGATGTGACATATCGGACGATTTCCGAAAATCATTACGTGCTCGAATCTTGTTTTTTTATTCTTTTTCTCTCGTCGTTTTAATTGTCGTAATGGGGACGACGTAGGCGCAAAGGGCACACGCGAGAGACAAAAGGGCTCACGGAAAGTGTCCCAGAACGGTAAACGACCATCATTTGTCAGCTTGGCCCAACGGTTAAGGGATAAGCCTTCGTAATTTGTGAGTCCTCTGGTTCGGAACCCAAGCCTCGACAAAGAAAACCGTCATAATGTATCCGGCACGGCGGTTGGCTAATCTCGCACCCACTCCAAATTTCAATCGATGGTGAAATCGATTATGCGACAGAAAAGCCAAATTGAGGAAAGGAATACGCACTCAAAAAAAGCATCGAGGCATACATTTTTTTTTATATTATACGACGAGAAAAAAATTAGAATATTTTTTGCGGGAAAACTTCATCTTTGTAAAAAAATTAATGGCGGCATAAACTTTTTTTTTGGGGTTTGATTTTATTTATAAGCGCGTGATGTGATTTTTAAATGCCATAAAAATAAAAGTTAGCACATAAAAAGTTCTGTTGTAATCCGTACATAACGATCGTTCGAAGCATAATATTCAAGTCAAATTATAACCTCAAAGTTAAGTAAAGAAATTCGCCATGCAGACAAACTATACATATGTATGATATTCATGTTCGTATTATCACTCTTTTTATAGTTTGCTATTCGTTGGAGCTTCAAGCAAAATAGTTTTTCTTCCATTGAATTTTGGACAATGCAATTAAATAACACGATCAATGATCCGATTTTATATTTACAGTTATTCTGTTTATTTCATTTTTATTATTTAACCATCTCGATAACTAGTCAGGTAAAATTGAAAACATCGGACACGGTACAACGTATGATTGATTGAAAAGCTTTTTTTCATTTTGATCTGATCGTTCAATCAATAGTGATACTAAAGCTATATACTACGTAAAAATCCAAAATTCACATTTTTCGCATCGGCCAAATGTACATAAATAAATGAACTTTACACGTGTTTCTGAATATAACATGTGGTATTACTGCGATTGACTTTGGAATCGACTTTGCAAGCAGCATCCTCAGTGCAACGGGCTAGCAGTACAATCAGTTAATTATTATAAGTCAGTCAGTATGCACTTAACTATTACGCATTTCTACAAGTTCATCGTTACAAGTTCAAATCTCAAACAGAAGTCCAAAGTGTCCTTTTAATATATAGTCAAAAGTATAATATAAAGATTCAATATTAAACGAATTATTTTTATTTATCATAAAATTGTGATAGAATTTAATGAAATTATAATGAAACATTGATTGGGATGTTGAATCGTCAACTATTTCAAAATATACACTACCCCTAGGAAGCGACAAAATATATGTTTCCGTTTATAACTAGAGTATTTCTAATTTTATTTATGCAGGTACACACCCATTTCTATTTTATTAACACGACATGTATGGACATCAGTGTACAGAAGTGTTATTCAAGGCCGATTACAATCATCGACCATCGAACATTATAATCACCATAGAGACATCTTTTGCAGCATTTTTAAATATCAATAAATTATGCGAGAAATAAGACAGGATTGCCAATTTGTTGGAACTGTTTCCAACGAAATAAGATAAAAGGAAACGATCGAACTTGGAGTCACATATCCAGGGTCTGGCCAGCAACAAGGTCAGGAATAAAACTCGTGACTACACAATCGAAAGCATTACATGCCAACACATGTCTATGTTGCTGGTTAATTATTTATATTTAAAAACTAATATAAACCTTGTAAAAAATAGAATAGCCACATAAACATAATATGTATGAGAAATAAATTTATAGACAAGTTCATGTATTCAATACAAGTTTAATGTGTTAATTGTGCGAAATACAATGTATGCACAATTGAAAAATGTTTTCCGTGTTTACATTGGTTTGACGGTAGTATTTTTGCCTACTATGGAAAATAAATAAACCTTTAGAAAGTCCGTTGACTATTTGCCTCAGTGGACCTGGCCGGATAATAAAATTGCTGCTCTGGCACTGAAAGCAAACGCAAACAAAATAAAATATTTTTTCATGCCGTATTGGCAGGTTTTAAACTGAAAGCGCACCCAAGCTTTTCTACCAGTTTGTTGAGCGCACTTGCCAAACTAGTCTTTGACGCAAAAATAAAAACATGTGTGTATAGCCTTAAACCGATCTCTATGAAAGCTTTACTACGAGTCAAACAGTCAATATGCATTTTTTAAATCAGATTTTTTTTATATAAAGTGAGAATTTTTTCAGAAATATGTATATGAAATGCTTGTGTAGAAAGCACGCAACATTTGCTTGAATTTGAATGCATTTTATATAAGAACGTGGTGTTTGCTGTGTTAAGATATGTATGTCGTATTTGCTCACATCTACGCTTCGGCATGAATCCATTTTACAAGACACTTTGCACAATGTGGATTTGTAACTTTGTCGTAGAACTTTGGTTATTTGAGTTTGAAGCTCACGACCAACTTTCAGTACAGGAAAACGACTTTATTATTACGAATATTGATGCACCACAATCTTTCCCAAACTAAAAAAGAAAACAACGTTGAAAAGTAGAGAGAATTTCATCAGCAATTCATGTTTACGTACTTACGAAATTAAAGCTAAAATGTTACACTGCTTACTCTATTTTAAATATGTAAATTTTTTGGAAGTACAATTTCGAGAACATTTATTTGTTGAATGTGGGTTTTAATGAAACGTTTTTAAAATAAAACGACAGTGTTTTTCAATTTAAATCGGTCGTAAATTGTTCGGTAAACGACGACGGATGAAAATTTTAAGTTTTACTTTGAGTCGTTAACTGTTTCGACTTTGTGAAAATAATTACAGATTTTAAAACGGGAAAACGTAAATATTATAAAAACACGCAAGCGTCAATTATAGTATTAAATACGGGCTTTGTAAAAATCAATTCACGTACCCAGTGATTATAACATGCATAATAAATACGGAATTCAATATAAATAAAAATCTAACGCAAAATAAATGAACAGTCAAAATAAATCTAACTATTTTAATAATTTTTGTATTGAAATTAAAGGTGTCTTTTCAAAGAGGCTTTTATTTTCAAAATAATCTTGGAAACATGAAAAAAATGACGATTTTCTGAAGAAAAAAAACGCTTTCCCTAGAAACATCCATTAAAAGCACGGCGCGCGTTCACTTTTTCTTGACTGAAACTATTCTCGAAAACAGTTATATGTGAAGATCTAAATTTTACATTTTTTTTTTGTTGAGATAGATCGATTGGTTCGAAGCACAGGACATTGTCATCAATCAGTTAAATTTTTATTTATGGTTTCCTTGATATGACACAAGTTTTCCACTAGGTCGATGTAAATACAAAATTATCGTTTTTCGCTCCGGCTTACTACTAACAATACATATTTTAATCATATCTATGTAAGTACATATGATATCAAGAAGAAATAAGACTTCGTCTCCAATTCTACCAACTGTTCATTAAAAGGTAAGATATGAAGAACATTCGAACATACGAACAAAATGTACAATATGAATTATTTGTAAACGTGAACAAAATATGTGATTTGGGGATACCTGTTATGTCGCTATGACCCAATGTAAGATAAAAATGAAATAAAAAAAATAATAGAACTACCAAAATTCATCAACTTTTAGGAATTCATTAACATTATTTTAAAAACGGTTAGGGTTAATAGATGTTTAATTGATTTGGAAACTATTCCAAATTTTAACCGCTATATTTGAAAACACGGAATTTACCATGAATCAAAATTTATGAAAGTTTACGCGGACTATCGTTTAATATATTATGTGTACATACATACTATTTATGTATGTATTTAAAAATAAATAAAATAAACTGCATTAAAAATTTAATAAAGAAAAATAAAAACAACGAAGAAAAGCATTGAATAATGGAATATGTATGTTCAAATGTATTACTAAGAAAAATTATCAAACAATAAAATTTAAAGCAAGAAAGGAACAACAAAAAGGATTTCAAACAGCACTGGAAAATTCTAGATGACTTCTTACAAATGATTTGCAAAGCAAATCAACAGTATTATGGGATTTTAAGGGCTTGGATATTCCAAAATGAAACCCAAATTTCTATATGCCTTGCTTATTATTAAATTTATTTATTTATTTTTAATATACAAGTATACCACAGTGACTTCACAGGTCACCCCAATAAGACAATGTGGCCAGAATGATAATTTACAATCAAGTATAACGCCAAGGTCTCTCACACGATCAATCCTAAATTACTGATTAGAATTGATAGGAAAATTACACAATACATGAATGAGGAAAACACTTGGTAACATTGAGAAACAACAGGTTATTAAAACAGTATTTCAACTATTTTTATAAGTGCAGACAATCTTCATTGGAGGACATTTTTTTAAAATTTTTATGTCGTCAGCTAATACTAGAAAAGATTTGAGTAAAAGTAAATACTATATTGGATATAAATGAAAATCTTGGGGTACTCCTGAGGAAAAAAATTTAAAAAATTGAAGAAAGTTGAGATATGCTCTTTAATAGTTACGGCTTGGGATTAATTGGAAATATAGGAAGATATACAATCAAAATGCTCACTATGAATTCCAAGACATTTAAGTTTATGGAATAAAACTTGAGAGATTTTAGAGAAAGCTCTTGAAAAGTCAGCATAAATAGCGCCAGTTCGACATTATATAATACCTACTCTATGACATCTATGATACACATAAAATAACTATCACTATATAGTACTATTTGTATGTAATCAATAAAAGCTCAATAGCAACATTATGAAATATTGCAACTATTAAAATTACATCATTTCGTTTTTCCAATACTGTACGAATTTAACACAAAACTCGTTTTTAACAAGGCGACAATAATTTTCAAATTGCATTCGATTCGATAGGGCTATTTATAAATTCATTTTGTGGAAATATAGCCACATACGTACGTGAATTTAATATTGAAATTGTCCTTATTAACGGCGTGATTGATTGGCGTAGAGCCGCGACCATAACGATAGATTTGCATACGCGACGGCCTATTCGACGTAATCCGGCACAAATGCGAATAGGGACGCTAATTTAAATAATTATTGTTCCGGATTACGACGAGCGATGCGTGAAAAAAATAAATTTGTATATTTTGCCATTTTTAAGAGGGATAGGGGCTCGAAAAAACCTAACTCATATACGAGAATACACCTAGGGTAGGTAATATAAATACGCGAGAGCGATTTGAATAAGGGCGGGCCAGTCCGGCCACGTATATTGAGCTGCATACATACATGTACACCCGAAAATATATTTATTGTTATGTAATAATCCGCCATAAATCTCGCGAAAACGATCCAAAGCCACGAATGGATAGCGGTCATTCCAGTTTCGAAGCTTTATCCGATAGATATGGACTTATAAAGACATTTACATAAAAATAATACCATCCGCAGTGGTACATATACGACTGACCGGTCAATATAGACGGCTCACATTCTCTCGTTACCTATACAATGCAAATCTATCAATTTCGTATATCGATGAATTTAATTCATTCTCTTAATCTATCTACTCAAAAAAACTCGTGCATATTATATTATGAAAAATAACTAGAGTGTTAATGATTTATTCAAATCAAATTTGATGAATAGCTTGTGTGCTTCTTGTGAAAATACTAATAGATAAACATTAGACATGAATATTCCCACTAAAAGTAACTCGTTTTCGTTATGAATATTTATAAATGCTTACGTTACAGTCCGAGTGTTCATTTCAGTTTGCCCATGTACATACTATTTTCTTGATATATGAGTGCTAAAATCTTCAAATAGACTCACCAGGTGTTGTATGAAACTTTTGATTGTTAAAACTATTGGACTGTCAAAACTTTTGAGATGTCAAAACGGCAAGAATTTAATAGGGAAATCCTATGAAAATCCAAAATAACGTTGCTATAATTCCCGTTTTCT
This sequence comes from Arctopsyche grandis, assembly GCF_051622035.1. Taxonomy (NCBI): domain Eukaryota; kingdom Metazoa; phylum Arthropoda; class Insecta; order Trichoptera; family Hydropsychidae; genus Arctopsyche; species Arctopsyche grandis. Next base: position 15,912,421 of record NC_135361.1, on the reverse strand, counting down.
CTAATATAAAAAATACTGAAACCCAGGGTAAGCATCCATATGTATAACACATAGAGATTGGTATATACTATTTTGTGCGTGAACAAACTATGTAGTTGTCAATTTGTTCTTTTGTGTACAATATGTATAACTGGCCAGTTTAGTCCTTGTATTAACAAACTACACAAATATTTAAATATGTAGTACGAACGAATGCAATGTACATTTTGATTGCAACATTTGTACATATGTATGTATGTATGTATGTATATGCTCATAAATTGAATTTCAAATACCAAATAAATTGAGCTAATAAAATGTCGAAAAGTTTTACTATACATACAGATTTTATATGAAGTATCTACATATAACATGAGATTCAATTTGAAATAACTCAAATAATTTCATGAGATACATAAATTAACATTATTTGATATTGAAAATATACGAAATTATACTCAATAGAAATATAAAAAAATCTCAACAAGTCTCAAGTTTCAATGTCAATTTTGTTTGCACTTAATTGACTAATGTAAAGCATTCTGCAATAAGCGACAATTTTATAATTCTGATAGAATATTATATCAGTTGCATATATTGCATTGTAAATAAACATATATGTACATTGTGATCAAAATAAAATTCCAAGAAGTGGAAATCTGAAAGCTAAATAAAAGTTTCCAAGGAAGGTCTGTAGTACCTGTCGTAGTCTTCCACACGTGAAAAAATGATTTTAACTAATAGTTGATTTTTATAACGGTCAAGTATTCCTAAAAGTTTAAATATGTATATGTTTGTTCAAAATTAAAATAGTTCATGATAAATCAAAGAGGAAAATGAAACTACATATGTACGTACGTATGTACTTCATAAACAAAATTTGTTTCTAGAAATTCCATAATACTAATACGTGTTTATTTAAAGTAAATACATGAAAATAAAAGCATATAATTTCAAATGTGTTTAAAAATACATATACACTAACACACGACCAATTTTTAATAGTAAAAGTGAATAATATGCTTTTAGGGAATCGCGTGACAATATTGCAGCCAACCTAACATGTAACTCACGCCCATTTCACATTTAATTTCGCTGATATTACAGTTTAAGTAAATAACTACCATAGAGCCAAATTCGTGAGAGGGAGAACCTTGGCCTCCATGGAAATATGAATTGTGCGTCTCACAATCACACTAAATTAGAGGTGGAACAAAAAAACTGTCATACTTGATTGAAAGGTCACGTGTCGCATGACACCCCCAATTAACGAATGGCAAAACGTTCCACGTTAATATAAATACACATTATAACGGCAACGAAACAGTACACGATTCTTCCTTTTAGCACGGCTTAAAAATCATTACGGCTTTCATGCGTTTGATCACGAATTTAATTACTGCGTGGACCGTTTTGTGATGACATTGGCGTAGAGCGCGCACGTGTGCCACTAACACGTAATTGGTATTTTTTAAGTGGAAACGAGTAGTTGTGTCGCACTGAAATAATAATCAACATTCCTGAAAACAAACTGTGTGAGAAGTGGTGGCTATGGAGAGCACGTCCTTTGGCGGCTCCTCTACGCTTCGTAGCAATTAAGTCAGGTGGAGGCTGCTACGCGAGTGTCGCCGCCATTTCATATCAAAGAAATAATAAAGCCTTATAGCCATGTCATGAAACTCACTCTTACATACATATGTATATTACATATACGAATGTGAGTACATTTTATACCTTAAAATATTCACTTTCGACCAAAACGTGATTTGAATAAATTTTATATGTGCTAGTGGACGATTGAAAGACGAATCAAAATCTGATAATATAAAATTTTATGGTTGCCACATTTTATCCATTGATTTTTCAATGTTTAATCTTTTATGTGTTGTAATCTAAGCCACCATATACATATGTACATCATATGCACCTTTGCGATGAAAGCTTCTATTTGTTTCTGTTTTGAAATGCATTCATTTACCGAATCTCACAATCAATTCGAATCACTTCGTTCCTCGTCTTTGGAAGGGTGATTCTTCAACATTATTTTGGATATAATATGAGATGTTCTCTTGTCCATCTTTCGTCCATTATTCTTGCAATATGATTCGCCCATTGTCATTTCAATTCCATCATTCGCTCCACTAGGTCGACTTATTTTATGTAGTAATACCTTTCCCATGTGTTTCGCTTCCTGTCTCTTTTCATAATATCACGCATAAAATATTCAACACTTCTCTGAATGCATTTCACATTATATACGTATTTTCACGTTCAAGGTTTGTTTGTATTTTTAAAAACATTGGTTAGGATTATGACGATTCAGTAAATATACATACCAATCAATATTACTATTTTTTTTTAATTTAAATTTTAAAGAAATTCATTAACACTATATCTTTATATTAAATTATAAAAGATACACTGTAAATTATCACATATGTATATATTTAAAGAATAATTTATGCGTAGAACTTTTTGTAATTTACTGCAATTATTGACTCAGTCTGATATTTTGACTTATGTTTGGCATTTAAGTCTTAGAAAATATTTTATATATATTAACATATTTTGATAGCTGTATGACCGTGTTAAGAGTGAAATTACAGTATGAGAGCATATAAACAAGGTATATCTGAGCGGTTGCTGCTGGCCAGACCTTGGTTATGTGACTCCAGGTTGGTCATTTCCTATCAGAGTTTACCAATTTATCTGATTTTCATTGGAATACTTCCAACAAATTGGCAAACAATTATCCTAAAATATCCAGTTTTCAGCATCTCGAATTTCACTGAATTGTATAAAATTCTGCATATTTGACCACTCTGTGGATGCTAATTGATATTTGTATTTGCCTTCTATAAGGCTCAAAATATGTACCTCTGTGCAAGTTTGACCATAGATGTCGCGTTTAGTGTAAAAAATAAAAAAATATGTATGTAAATATATTGTATATTGTCTGTATGTCTGTCTGTCACGTATGCGTTCTTATACTATTCAACCGATTGTAATGCAACTTAGATGAGTTATTGTGTACATGCCCGCGATGGTTTCGGTAAAAAAATCGCCTAAATCGCGTAAACGGGAACGGGAAAACAGGAATGAGTGGCATTACAACGCAATAATTTCAAATGCGTTCCAGTCACCACCTCCGTTGTTAGGGTAAACTAAAGAAACAATTGAATAATTTCAAATATAATGGCCACCTGCATTTTTCCGAAAAACTATCATTACTGTAATTTAATTTGATTATTAAGTATTAATTTGAAAATGAATCATTCATTAATCAAAACACACCGAGAAACGGAAATGGGAGTGGGAACGGGAACAGGAGCGGGAACGAGAAGAGGAACGGGAATTGCATGCGTTATTGTGGCATTAAAACGCATGTCGGGTTCAGCTAGTAAATAAATAAAATATAGCTTTCTAGTGGTTTTACCCGGCTTCGCTCGGTATTTGTAATATAAACCACTTAAATATGACTAATCTAATAGTAAACATTTTATTAAATTTATTTGAATAGTTTTATTTTATATAAATTTATTTGAATACTTATTTGTTTTTTTTTATTAAATTGACTGTCACGAACAAACAAACATATATACTGTATCTTTCGAAATTATATGTATACCAAAATCTGGCGGCTGCGCCCCCAGCGCCTTCGCCCCCTAGGGCTTCGCCACCGGGGACTTCGAATCCTTTGAATCGAAATCGAAAGCGGAATTGATATTGTCGTCATAGAAACTTACCCGTTTACAAAGTTCCCAACGAATGTTACGTAATACATACATATGTACATATATAAAAAGTCTCTTTCGAAATTATATAACTTATATGTTAGGCCACAATTGCGCATTAGAATCACTCTGTTATGCCAATGCGGTAAAATAAATAAATAAAAATAATAAAAAACATAAATGTATGTAATTATGTATGTATGTATATTTTTTGTGCATAGTAAAATTATCGGTAGAATAACACGAATTGTAATTTTTAAACATATTTCAAGATTTTAAGAACGAAATATTAGAGTTTTAATTATAAGTTGCAGTAATAAGACAAATTGTTTCTCAAAAGAATTTATTTATCAGTTAACTGAGAACTAAGGCTATTGTATATTTAATAGCTAGTACTTTTTATTATATTCGAACGGAATTGTCTTAAAAGGTAGATCATGAACATTGTTTCATTACTAGACATACGTATGTACATTTGTATGTGTATGTACGATGAAAGATATTTAGTATAGTATTTATATTGAGAATCGAAATTTGAGAACAAACCCAGACGTAGTCTTTGATTCATTAGAGGGATAAATAATTTTCTGTTTGGAGCACGGTCAATGCGAAAACGGTTTACTAGAGGTAAACTCGTAGAAGGGCGTGAGGGCGCGTTTCCATGAAAAATGCTCGTCGATTTTTCCGATCATTTATATTTTCCGCACCAGCGAGCATTTCGTCGTTGATTGCCTGATCTTCGATACTTTCGCCAATTAATTTCGCCGGTCGAATTTTTCGAGCTTTCCTCGACGAAAACCCGCCGTTGGCGAACAAGCGGGAAGTCTAACAAATTGCATTGTGAACACTCGTTTCCCGTGGAAAATCACTCTCGAAGCTTACATCGTTACGCTTTCAGACCGATGTGTGTGTGTGTGTTTTGCGGATCGAGTTTTCTCGTAACCTATTTGTCGACGTGGACCCTGTAGCCTAGACGTGAATAAATAATTTCAGAAAGTCGCGCTAATTACTACCGACCTTTGCAATTAGGCTCGAGAGGGATAGGGGTTGTACATCACACTTTTTGTTCGAGACAACCTTCTGAGGAAACTGAACATGTACATGCATACACATATAAGCTGGAGCTGGAGCTCAAACTGTGAAACTTTTGTAGGATGTAAAGTATTACGGAAAATTTTAGGTGAGCGTATAGCACGAACATGAACTGACTTACTTTCGTATCTACAATAAACTTCTTACAAGCTACGAGAAAACATTGAATGTACATGAAAACATTTTAAAAGTCACGTTTTCTGAATGTTACGCGTAAATAAGTGTATAAGAAGTATACTAAAAAAATGTTTAATAATACGAGGGTTACATAAAATAGTAAACAAACATGTAAATAAACATATACATATACATATGAATAATATACGTATTAAATTTTATAAACTTGTTCGCATTGTAATGAACAACTCGAACTCAAGTATCTACGTATATTTATTGAGAAAGTTTAAAGCCCTATAATACAATAGTATCGCGATACATCAAAATAAACTTTAAGTTATTTATTGTTTTTGTCCAAGTATATCATTCAATTTTCTGTTTATTATAGTATACAAATGTATAGAGGAAAAATGGTGAAAAAATATGAAATGGCTGAACTACTTCGTAGAATAGAGATAGAGAGTAAACGCCTGGGTCTAGTGATAAACAAAAAGGTGACCGGAAAAATGCACTCGAGATAGTTGCACTCTCGAGACATCCAAACTTTCAAATGTGCACAAGAAGAACTAACCCAATAGAATTCCACAAAAAAGCGTCAAGGGGTATTTTGATGTTATCCGAGGGTGCTAACCTTTTTTGTGAAATTCTTTTGCGTAAGTTATTTTTGAGTACCTTTGAAAATTAGGACTTCTCGAAACTGCACTACTATTTAGTGCAATTTAGTGCACCTTTCCGAGAACCAAATAAAAATCCTATTCGTTGATAGATTTTAGAAGTCCAACGCTGTAAACGACTATGAGGAAATGGCTATTTATCTAGGTGCATTTATTTCAAGGGAAGGAGGATGCCAATCAGAAATCCGCAAGATTAGGAATGGCGAAAACGGCAATGACCAGTTTGGTAAAAATATGAAAGAACCGCTCTATCATGAAAATAACAAAAATCCGTCTGGTGCGATCTATGGTGTTCCCCATTGCAAGTCTAGATACGGATGCTGAAAGTGAGAAAAAGGGACATTCTAGATGCATTCGAAATGTGGTTTTGGAGTCGGATACTACGCATACCATGGTCAACAAGACGCACGAACATCTCCATCTTCAAATAATCTCAACGAGACTCTCCACAATATGTCGGAAAAGGGTTCCTACCTACTTTGGAAGAATGGGAATAGTCTGGAGAGGCTGGTTGTCACTGGAACGCTGTGCTGGAAGGAAGGCGAGTCAGAAGACGGTCTCCCAAAAGATGGTCTGACCAAATCAAAGAACTGGTAGGATTGTCCTCTTAAGCTGCCTTTAATTTGGCACAAAACCGAAAGGAGTGGAGGCAGATCGTCCATCAAATTCAAAATGACATCGATTGACCACGAAGCTCAGCATTGAGCAAACGAGGAAGAAGATACATTATACATATGTATAACATTATACATTATTCCGAGAATATATTTAGATGTTTGCTACTTTTTCAGGATCCATGTGTGGTTTCTAACTACTTATTCATTACGTATTTATAGATGGTAAAAGTGAGCAACAAAACTTTTTATTACAGAGCTTGCTTATCGGCATATCAACTTTAATGGACAGAATTTTTACGACCGTTTCTTTTCTTTTCACATCGTTTGTTCGTATTTTTGATGCAAGACATGCATCGTATGAATGGTGATAAAATTTTAGTTCGTGTATTAGTGCTGAAAACCTATGGATATACATATTTACATATGTATGTGGCTCGATAAATATACTAAGGAAAACAAGTTCAACATTTAGATTAATTTATACCAGTACAGTTCTAGCCGGCAACTGCATGTAAACAGCAACACAAAATATATTCTTTAGTACATTCTATCCGGACATTCTTATATATGTAATATGTAAGTAGCAATAACCGACACGATAAATTCATCCTATATAGCAGTACATGACGCTGAAACGTATCTGGCAAAACTAGTTTTCTTTGGCCATTGTGAAAATTTTCAAGCATGACGTGATGTCGTAGTGGCAAGTTATATAATAAGGAATAGAGATAAACATAGTTTTTATACTAGAAATAAGGACAAACTGTGCTCATGTATAATGCCCTCCCTGAGTGCATCAGTGCGTAATGTATGTGTAGGCAGATTTTGCCTTGTACTAGACCAAAACATGTAAGAACTTGCTGAAAATGGGTGGTGCTGTATAGTATGAATAGAAGTAGTCTTGTTCCGTTCAATGTTATGCCGAGCTATTGGCGTTCAGTGCTGGACCATTCAGCGACTCTTATTCCATTTTTAAACTGTATATTTAAAGGTATATGGTGACCGAATAAGTATGTGGGTATAGTTTATTTAAAAAAATATAAAATTTCTAAAATGTGATTTTTTCATTTTCGGAGTGAACGATCCCTGTTAGTTAATTATATTAGTGCTAACTAATGTTTTGGCATCTGTCGACAGACAAATGTTGTATATCGAAATCGAGCTAATTTTTAAATGATGAACGAGCGTGGCGTTCATTCGTCACTTTTAATGGTGAGTCGGTTTTTCGTCACCGTGGTTTGAAATATTAAAAAATGCGAAAGCCGCGAGGGAAAAACTTCAAGGCGCACCCTTTATTAGCCGCGAGGGGGGATTTTCCGGCGTGTTATCACGTAAAAACTAGCGGAAAACCGGAAACGGAACGACTGGCTCGCTCGCTCACTTTTAAACGTGTCATTTTCCGGCCCACTCGCTCGTTTGACGTGCGTGAGCTTTTCAGCCTAATTATTAATTTCTGTCTGCTCTAAGTGCTCGTAAAAAGTGCGACAAGTAGCAAAATAAAATAATTTTTGTAACACTCTCGAAATGACTTTACATTTTTGGCACGGTCGTTGAACTTGAATACAATTTGTGTGAAGAGTCGAAGAGAGTTATATAATTTTTAATGGGTTTACTAAACTAAACTAAACATTTACTTTAAGCAAATTATTATCATTACCACACATTTGGTTCGAATTTTTATTTGTTTGAATACTGCAAATATTTGGTTCATTTGTAAATCAACCAAATATTTGTTTAGGGTGTTTTAAAATGCCCTGAATGGATTATTTTCTTCTCTGGACGTATGTATATATGATACATCCATACATATGGACTCACAAGAGGCAGAAGGAAAAACTATATTTCATAAACACTGTATCGATTAAATTATTTTGCAACAGGTAGTTCTCTATTGACAGCTTTTCGTAAAATTGGCGAAACCATTAACAAACACGGGGGCATACAAAGAGGAAAAAGAAAATTAGCCTTAATTCTAGGAAGTGTAGGCCCACATGCTTTTGTTGAGAAGAATCTCAGCACTAGTAAAACATCTCTATCATTAAATTAAATTTTTTAATTTTATTTAATATACCCGATAATAATTCAAGTAAAAAAATATATACATGTAAAATGTATAAATTTAATTATCATTTTTGAGGTAATAATGCAAATATTCACATAAATATAGATATACATACATATGTATATGTATTATGTTACGGAAACGCTAAAAAGTTCAAGTGGGAAAAGGCAGAATAAGTAGATTATACAAATACCTCCTTTGGGATAAAAGAGAGCTTTAAGTAGCACCCAAGGGAATGGAAGAAACTATTCGAGTTTACAAAATGATGTCCATAGTCTTATATTACATAATAAAGTGAAAAAGTTTAGTTAATAAGTTTACATGAAAAATTGTCCAATGGTGGACGCATTTTTTTAATATAAAAGTCTAATGTTGAAAAGCAAATCGTTATTTGAATGATAAAAAAGGATTCCTATTTGTTATTAATGGCTATGTGTATATGTTGATGCGAACTGGCACGTATTCGTACCTCGACGTTCACCTGGAATTCGTTGAAAAATTACAAAGTGAGGCTTTCCCAGAAGGTAACATTTATCATAGTAAAGTGGAAGCACACTTTCCGGATAGAATTACATTTTTTCGATCGTGATTAATGTACGAACACCGAAAAGGTGCTCGAGAGCATCGCAAACGAGCTTCGTGCATTACCCAGGAACAGATTTACGCAGGTGACGGAACTTCACCCATCCTCCCCTATTTTATTCTACGACTCGTATAAAACTCGACTGTTTTATTTCAACTGCGAATTCTGAGAAGAAAAATATCTTATTGATTTTTTTTCTTTTTCTTCTTCGTACAGATCTATTATATAGTACATACACACGCATTCGAAAATTTGTGAATATATGCTCCGTTTCAGTTCGTTGCATGTATATACATATATTGATGACGCATGTAACTGATTGATTGCGATTTTATTCGGTTTCATTTGATAAAACGTACATCAATCATTACCCCGGCCGTTACATAAACACTCAAATCACTACGAAAGTGCAAAATGATAGCAATTAAGCTGAATGTCCGATATATAATATACGCTCTTAATTAATCTAAAGGTTAATCGCCAGCTTATATTTAATTTCAATGTTTAAGATATATGTATACTATTTTTTAAAATAGGTATGATTTTAAATTGCAATCTCGTCGTTGCATTGTAAAGAGTTCAAACCAAGATTACTTGCAGGTTTTGAACTAACCGTAGGAAAGTTTCTTCAACTCAATATCGCAATTTATATGAATGGAATGGTACAGAAATGTGCACTATATGAGCTAAGTTTATTACATTCTCAAAGTATGCTATGAACATTTAGATTATTACTTTCTTTATTGTAACAGAACTATCCGTAAATGCTGATTTTTTCGAGTGATGGCTCCCTTTGTCTACGTGTTTTCTTCGAATTATTCTTATTTTTACATTAAAGACTTTTTGTATTTATAATTAGATTTAAATTGAATAAGTTTTTTAATATAAAGCTTTTGATAAAAATTTTAATATGTATGTCAAAAAAATAAGATTATGATAGGTTTCCCTTGTAACGCTTGTCTTTAAAATATATTGGGGATGTGAGTGTTTTCCGACGTAAATAATACAATTTCCCAATCGACAAAAACTTGAAAGGCTTTCAATATGACCTACATATTATATACATGCAGATGTAGCGTATTGTGAGATTGTCTCAAATGAAAAAAAAAGACATGAAAATAATTTTCTTTCTAGGACAGCGAGTGTCACGAGGCGGAAAAGCAGAAGCCGCATAAATATATATCATAAATCCAGCGTCTGTTTCGCAGGCTGCGGACGATTTAATCTTATCTCGAGCGACAGAGAGCTGTGTTGATGTTAGAGGTGTCTCGTCGTTGGTAAAAGAAAAAAGTTGAACGAAGGAGAAACGACGAAATGGCGAAGAGGTAGGTAGCAGCGAATACCTGGTGACACGGAAAATATACGAATGGCATGGGAAACCACATCACCCCCAACAAGCAAGCAGCAACACAAACCGTGAACTGTGTAAAACTGAATTTCATTTTCCAGCCGCGTGAACTACAACTTTTAAGACTTACCGAACCCCTGACCTCAACCGTTCCCTACAGAAGGAAAGTTCCGTATCCGTCCTCCCCCAAAGGTAGACGTCTGGGCGGATGCTGTTATACTGAAAGGTCTGAGGGGCTGCATTCGGATAATGGGACAGGTCGTAGCGCGACTGTGTGAGGAACTTTTTCTGCAAGTCGACTGAATGTATAATATGACGAGATTTTTTCATACCTCGGTATTTGAAAAGCCGTGTAAGAGAACGAATGTTTAGGCGCTTTTTCATCTGTGCGACGTGCGGAAAACGGGCGAAAGTTTCAAAACTTTATGAGATTTGTGTGAACTTTGCTATTACGATTCATGAAATATGTACATACGTCAGACTCGTAAAATTATTATAACAATAAATAAGTTTAGAATATAAACGTGTAATTTATATTTAAATGGGGAACATCCATTTATGAAAACTTTGATAGTTGATTTAATCAACAAGGGAAAATCTATATTAAATATCGAAGATTTAAGTTTAAGTTTCGTTTAGCGAAATATCAATAGATATACTATTGATATTTCAACAATTGGCACAAGTTTTCAAAACTTAAAACTGACAGCTTCAATTAACCAAACCAATAGTTACTAAGTTTGACCCATTGATTTTGAATATGCTAATGATAAATGCGCAATTTTTATAGGTTTTTGAATTTTGTCGTCTTCAGCTCAAAATCTCTTATTGCTATGCTCAATGTGAGTAATAAAATCAATAATCACATATTTTTTCGATTGATTGTAATTTTTTATTGGTTTAAATAACTAATAATTAATTATCTAGCGAGTTTTAATATATAAGTCGTTATATTTGTAAGTGGCGTAAGTCCACTTTCCTTAATTTCCAGAAATATCTCGCAAAACATTCAATATAATGTTTTGCGTTTTAAAATATTTAAAAATACTGGTGGTTTGTAATAATTTTATTATCCTTTTCCAAGATTTTGTACATATCGAATTAAAAGTAATGATAGCATTTTGTAAATTAAGTAAAACTAAAATAGTGTTTTTAGAACTGAAAATTCACTCTGTTAGTTCAGTGAATTTCCTGCCCGTCAAAAAATTATGATTTGATTTTATTTTTAAAGTTTGGACTATTGTGGCAGTGGCATTACAGGAATTCCTTATGCGCCATAATGGTCAAAAATATAACAGAAAAGGAACAAAATAATAAGTATACAGAAATTTATACATATTATACATACAATTCATAAAAAAAGCAATGGAAGTAGTCACATAACATATACATAATAATATTTAATATAAGGTGAAAAATTAATAATGTCTAGTATAAACTGTCAATACCAATATTTTTATGTATGTATTTACATATGTATGTATGTAAAAGAACCAACCGTGAACACAAAACATCCCCGTAATGCCCAAATCTAACTTTTAATTTTTTAACCTAAATTGTGAACCACTTCCACTCTTAAATTTTGAACCATCTTACCGGTGGCTAGATAACATTGAAGTAAGCATATGTCTCCAATATGAAGCTAGAGGAGTTAAATCATTAATGAACTCATTAAAATCTACATCGGTATCTTGTTTCAGATTTAAGCGATGACAGAAGTTATACATACATACGCCCCTTTCTACCACCACTTTAAAACCCATTAAAACAGTGCTAAAGCTACTTTTTTCACCATAATTTTTTATTTTTATTTTACCACGTTTATAAAGATTGATTTTCTATCTCCATATATTATATATTTTGGATGTTTGTACTTTTACGACATTGAAACACGATCAATAAACAGGAAATATGAGAGAAATCGGTGTATTTGTAATGTGGTGGTTGAATCAAATGTTTGAAACCCCTTATACTGTATAGCAAAGAAATAATTCAACAGTTGAGGGCAATCTTCGGCAGTACCTCCATCACGTTTATAATTCATGGAGGTATATGTAAGTCATTAGAAACTATTTAAAAGACAAAAAAGGAATAGATAAGAAGATAAAATTATTTATGCCTATCTAGAATTATATATGTGTGTATGTAAAAGTAGGTATAATAAATATTTGTATCGTATTTTATCATACATTTACACCAAAGCATAATAAACATCGCAATATGGCACTCGTGTATATAAAGATTCATAATTATAGTAAAAAGCCTGAGGAAAACTTAACATTTTCATTTTTAATAAAAGAGAATTAAGTGTCTTGACATTGAACCATCTTATTATCAACGCGCTCGTTAATAAGAATTATGCGTTTCTTGTGCGGCGAAACAAAATAAAATATGTTTCGAGAGAGAGAGAAACACATATTTTTTAAAAATTATTATCACCCATTACTTTCCAACGAAGAAATGGTATGTGCAAAAGGTTCCCTCAGTTATTCTTTCGAGTTTTTCCCGAGCTTAAAAAGCGTGATAAAACTTGCTTTATTTTTCTTTGTTGCAAACAATAAAGAGTCGGCGCTTTAAAAATAAAGAAAAGTTAAGTAACTTAAGAGATTTAATGGTAAGATGAGTCGCCGAAGCTAAACTTGTTATAAACACCTTTTTTTCCCACCCGAACCGTGTGCTTGCACGACTTACTTGTTACTAACAAAATAATTTCCACGAAACGATCACCATCGGAAAAAGTCATCGTTTATATGTACATATGTACGTGACTATACATGTGCACATACATCAAAGTAATTCAAGCGATTCTATTGCAGAGTCCCTTTTGTTAGAAGAAGAGGAAGGAAGTAAAGACAATGGCGTTGCACATGACTTCTACCAATTCAAGATCCGTCTACCCTACTTCCGGGTTGGTCCTTGCTGCGGAGGGGGCCAGACCGAGACCAAGACCAAAAATGCGGCTCCTCTCTCCAACAATGAGCCGGTAGTACAATTAAAATTTATTATAGTGACGATTTAATTTAATAATCCGTGAAACGCGGCGTTAATTCGATCCAAAGGACGCAAAGGGGGAGGACAGCGGCAATTTTTAACTGTCGTCACGGAGGGGTTAAAATTCCGTCGCAGAGGGTTGAAACAATTAGTTTCGAAATAAAAACGCGGAAGACCGACGACAGGAATAATTGATGACTGAGCATGGCCAGAGTGCAATTAAGCTGCAATTTCAGTCGGCGAGACGAAACAGGAGGAATTGGAAGTCAAATGCTTAAGCTCTAAATATATGAGCAATTTATTCTATTTTTAATTTCCTTGCAAAAAATATTATTTAAGTTGAAATATATTATATAAAACGATAGCTAAATGCATATACACATAATTCATGCATATACATATAAGCAAATCCGTAATATATCGCCAATTTCAAAGCCCTACGAATACAAATATATATGAAGTAAGAAATCGAAGCGAATTAGCGGTGTTAGGTTTGAAATCGATACCAGGAAAATCTTGCGAAAGGATCACAAATAAGGACGCCTCTCTGGTTTTATTGTACTCGCTGGCACGGATACCGGTTCTCCGGAATCCGACTTGTGGACATTTGCATTCAAACGAGCCCACACAGCACTTTCTGCCAGATGAGATGCTGAGAACTTTTCTTAAATTTCAATCTTAAATAAAATCCATACTGGTATGCAGTTTTCATACCGGCATAGGTAAGTATGCCCGAATGCAATATTTATTTTTACTTTATATTTTTATATACAAGCAAACCCATTTTTAATACATCAGCAATAATGAAAGTGAAGATGACATAAGAATATACCTATATATACAAATACTATAGAATAATAATAAATGAATTTAAGTGGATTTAACATGTTTGCAAGAAAATTTAACATGTGTGTATATCGTTAATACGAAGTGTAATTATTATTTTCATTACAATGATGATGCATCAAAAGAACATTAAAAAATAACCTTATCGTTATGATTGAGATATAATATAACACGTGAAGAAATCGGTAGTAGATATGAATGTGTATATTCATATGTACTAATATTATGTACAAAATATTATAATATGCATATGAAAAGGTTACGAAAATTCAAAAGAAATACGAAAATATCATGAATAGTTCTATAAATAAAAATGATATCCGGAATTTGAAAGCATCACATTATATTGAAATATAAAGAAAGATTATTTTTATATTTATTTAAGAATTAACTAGTATGTCAAAAGTATGCTGATAAATAATTCACCCAAACGAAACTAATCTGGCTTAGATGTATTTTGACTAATCGATATATGTACATACACACACATATATATCTTTAATGAAATTCATTCAACAAATCAAAAAACTTACATAAATTAAAAAAAGAACATGCTGTTCATTGTTGTACATAAAAATCGAATAAAAGTTTAATACAAAGTTAATGTATACAAAGTACAAAATTATGTCGTCCAGAGCTTACTTGGGTACATAAATTTAATTTTAACAGAAAAAACTTACAAACTTTATGAAATCTAAGGGGGTCAAAATAACCTACATATATTAACGCAAAATGTCATAGTAGAGTATTCATATAGTACGTATATGTTACAGTGAAAGCATATTTCAAGTGAAAATATGTATATTTTCACCAATTCAAGCAGTGAAAATGTATCAAACAATGAATTTACAACTTTAAATCTATAAATTTAACCCTAATAACCCGATCTTAAATGAATAAGGCCAACCCTTACTTAACCTAAACTACCAACCCTAACAATCTAATCTTAAATGAATAAAACCAACCCTGAAAATGTAACTGGTTTTGATTTCACTGAAACGTCAGTGAAAATATATTTTCACTTGAAGTATAATTTCACTGTGACATATACATATATGTATTATATAAAGTACGAAACATGAATCATGACAAAAATTATCCGCTGGTAAGTTGATTATATTGTTGTTACCTATGTATTTATCACCTACACGTGATTCATATAAAAAAATTCATATATTAATTCATGCAAATAAAATATTCAACATACATTTGTAGAGATTCCATCACTCGCCCTAGAATTTCAAGCCAACACAATAAACTCGATAAACGTAAACGTCAACCCACACCCAAAACCGTAAAAATTCATTAACAAAAATTTAATTTACACTCTATGACACATTTTCGGCGGCTTATCGACAAAGTGGCGCTTTTTAATTAACATCGTGAGTGCCGCAAAAATATTATATAAAAAGGGGGGGTCAATAATTAGCCGCTTTTCCGGAGTTATGGCGTTCCACCCGAAATTAAATATGTAATGTTTGCTTTTCATGCCAATTTTATGTGCGGAGAGAGAGGGAGAGAGAGGGAAAGAGCGGTCACGTGCGATATTTAATTCGGTTATTTGGCATATTTCTGCGAGGGCAAATAGCGCGTAATGGTCCCCGACGTACATATATGCAAATACGCACGAGCGCGATAATATTTTCGACACTAATTAAATTTCTACAGCCCGTCTGAAAGAGGAACGCGACCGGTTTTTGCCTGAAAAGGCTGCTCTACGACTTTATGCCTCTTTGTCATGCATACGTCGCATCCGGTTTCCGTTTTGCGAGGCTTAGCGAAAATTTCAGAAACTAACCACGTCTGTGAACAATTTTACTTTCTTCATATACGAAGACGGTACCGTTCTTATGTGCGTACAATGGAGAGAGTTCTTTGATCGTGATGAAAATTCGACATTATTATGATCCATTAAGAACATGCTACATGTTTTTATTATCGGGTTACAACAATGGAAAAACCCGAAAATAGAAGTCGAATTTTTATATTTTAGCACAGTTTACATAATTACGGGTCTAACCTCCAAGCGACACCTATTTTGATTTTTTTTTAATGCTTTTTATTATAACAAAAATTCGTTTATTTTATCGAGGTAAGCCAGTTATCAATAGAATTTTTGTTATTAATCCAAAAGAATAGTCGAAATATGATTTTTCTAAATGGAATTTTATTTAATTCTCATATAAAGACATTTTAATATATTATCCCTATCAATTCAATTCAGATTCGTGTAAACACGAGTAAATACTAGTACGAGCTTTTAACTTGCAATTTTACCAATTTAAAATTTAGCACACTTCCAATTAATCCTTTTAAACGAAAACAAAAAATATTGTGGCCAGAGCACTATCCCAATAAATATGTATGTTTCAATGCTGTGTGGAGGGGGGGTGTATATTCACGTCATTGTTAATTCGTACGATCTAATTATTTTAACAAGTTTTGAAGAAATGTGTAAGTGGCAATGATTAATAAAATTCCTTTCCTTTATTACGGCTTAAAGTGGAAGAGGGACTGCCGGTCGTGTAGCGCAGTGCAACTGGTCACATAACCGAACTAGTAATGATCTGTTAACAGCTATACAAAGTTAAAGCTAACTGCCCGTAGCCCTCTATTTATACATATAATATAATACATTAAAGTGGGGTGTGACCATAACAATATGAAGATTATCTAAGTTTCTTTGAAATTCCTTCAGATATCAAGAATCACCGTTATCGATCACTGGCAAACCTATGTCAATACAAGGATAAAAAAATCACCAAAAACACTACAGGGGGTGAGCCTTGAGAAGGGACACTGTTGTACAGATTTGGCATACTTCTAGCGCTTCTTTTTGCACGGGTAAAACTATATTAATAAATAAAATAAAAAAAACACGTGCTGCTTACCACTTTATATGAGCCGTTATATTTAAAAGTGGCGGAAGTCCAATTATTCACATTTTGCTGTCACTTATTTTAATTCCATATGTTGAGAATCTTTTAAAAGCAGAATAAACGTATTACAAGCAACCAGTATTTTTAAATATCGCTGAATACAAAACAATATATTGAATGTTTTGTTTATTTTGAAACATTTTATTTAATGTTTTGCAAAATGTTTCTCGAAACAAAGAAAAGTGGACTTATGCCACTTTCAAATAGGCAAATATACATATATAATAGTATGTAAGTCTAAACTTCTATTTACTTTTACACTAATGTAATTTCATATTTGCTCTACGTGCTAATAATAAATATGTTGATATCACATGTTTACTTTTGCGTAAATTTTTATTCGAAGACGTGAATTTATTTCTTATTTTTCACACACGAATACCATTTACAATATTAAATATTTAGTAAACATATTGAGACATCAGATATTATTGAACACTCGTATTTTTACATACCTCCTTTACGTTTCGCTTACGATTACAATTCAGGAAAAAGATTGCCTCTTATCCGATCGTTTTCATACTTTGCCATATTGCTCATTTTGGTCATCAATATAAGTAAATGGATCCTCCGTCATTTCACAATTACAATGGTGCAAAAATATCTTGTAAGACGCGTTTGTAATCTGCCCGGCGAGATAGTCGGTGACAGGTGGTTTATCCACCGTTTGTTTATTAGTTTTATACATAGATGGCGGTAGTTCAATAAAATTATTGTTTTTATTCAAAATAATAATTTTACTATATTTATTTACATGGCCCATTTCCTAGGGTGGAGAGAGTTTTATAAATATTTTAATCTCAATATGAACGAAATTCGCGTTTTATTTTAACAAATTTTCCGAACACATTTTGACAAAGACTCGATTTTATTTTAAACTAGCTGAACCCGGCATGCGTTATACTGCCAAAATAACGCATGCAATTCCCGTTCCTGTTCCCGTTCCCGTTCCGTTCCCGATCCCATTCCCGTTCCCGTCCCCGTTTGTTGGAAAAACACATTTGATATTATTCAATTATTTATTTATTTTACCCAAGCAACGCATGTTGCGACGCGAAAACATTTGAAATTATTGCGTTGCAATGCCACTCATTCCCATGTTTCCCATTTCCGTTCCCGTTTTTGACCGATTTTTTTTCGCAGTGAGCTTCCCGGACATGCATATAATAAATCCTGAAAGTTCCATCGTACAATAACGCATGCAATAGTCGTTCCCGTTCCCGTTTCTCGATGAGTTTCGATAAGTGAATTTTTCAGTTTCAAATTTATACTTAATAATCAAATTAAATTATAGTAAAGTATAGGAACGCATACGTGAAAGACAGACAAGCATTGATTTTTATATACATGTAGGAAAGACAGACAAGCATTGATTTTTATATACATGTAGGAGTGGTACATAATGTCAGGTTTGTATGAGTGGTACGTAATGTAAGGGTTGGCATGCGTTCGCGCAAGTTGGTTACCAATGAACAGATTTCCTTAACTACACACTGGCAGTCATTTACTTTTGCGTCGATAAAATAATAATTACGAATATTATTATTAAGAGGTTTTTTTTCACAGTAATCTTCCCGGACATGCATATGACAATTCCTGAAAGTTCCATCGTAATCGGTTCAGTGGTTTAGAAGTCTATTCGAGACAGACAGACAGACAAACATTGATTTATATATATATATATATATATATATATATATATATATATATAATATATATATATATATATATATATATATATATATATATATATATATATATATATATATATATATATATATATATATATATATATATATATATATATATATATATATATATATATATATATATATATATATATATATATAGATTAACTACATTTATTTAAATTAACACCATTTGTTTAGTGAGTTTGAGTTTTCAGCCTGCTAAATATCGAAACGGAATTTTCAAGATGGTGGTCGTGCGTCGCAGCGATTGCGTAGTACATTTTCGCAAAGAGCAACACGTAAGTTAAAAGGGGAAGGTGATCCTTTCTTGTCGGCAGTAAATTCGTATCGGTTATCCCGAATAAACGGATCTCTCAGGGCATGGGGCGGTGGGATTCTTGACTGTTCACAGTCTGCTGGCCGCTGATATCATGTGGAATGGACCGTGCCCAGGAGGACGGGGTGGAGCAGCCAGGGTTTGGAACATCAAATATTAAAATATGTTCGTCCCCGAATCAGATCCGGCTGACGATATATCGATTTTGGTCGGCACCGTGTGTTTTCGGCATGGAACTGGGAGATAAATGCATTGCATGCCTCGCAGGGCACGAATTCATCCCAACTTTAGAACCACGATGTATATACATAATTCAATTAAAAGTTGATATTTGTTTTCCAAGCACATGAATTTCTAAGATTGCATATAGTTTTTTTTTTTAGAATTGATTCATATGTAATTTAATATACTACCAACAACATTACAACCTCTATTGACATTGAAAAATGCCGTACTATGCATTAGGGATGCCTGCCGCCAAAGCTTTCCTTACTAGTTTTATTTTTATTTTTATTTATTTACATATATAATTTTAGCTATCTAGCTTATTTAAAAAAAAATGTATATAAATTAATATGCACTGACTCCGCACCTTACAAGAATGAATCCACGGTCTTAGAAGACCTGACGCACTCAGGGAGGGCATTGTACATGAGTACACCCCTGTGAAAAACACCACCAGTTGTCTTACTATGTATATATCTATTTCTTATTGTATAATCCTTAAAATACTTAGGTAATAACTTATGACTTATAAACAAGAGACAATGTACTAAGATTTAAACTAATTATAATACTCATCCATTTTAATTCATCTAACATACTTTTAATTATTTTTAATCTACTCACATTCAAAATATCTCATAGCTTTACTACTGGTAGTACAGGTATTTACCGGCTTTGATTTATTTTAGCAATAAATGCAATACAATTAATTAATAATTTAAAAAAATGTAAAATAGGTTTTTAAAGGTAACGAGGTTGAACAGTCAGTTATGTACATATATGTAAATCAATATATAATCCGAAATAGTCTCAGAAACAATCACGTAATGCTTTATTTTTGATTTTAAATTTATGATATAGGTACTTCACGTCTCCTTTGAATAGCAGGTTAAAAAGGATGTTGAGCTCATACTCGATTAATCTAGACTAAGTTTAAAACAATTCAACTAGCACAAAATTAAACTATTGTATTTCGGTACTAGCGGTAGAACCGAAGTTAGAAGTAAAAAAAATATATAATCAGTTTTGGTAGTACCGGTATTGAAGTCCTTTTATATGAATGTACATATTTTATTTTATACATGCATATACATATGCATGTATAAAATAAAATAGACAAATCCAAACTTTCAAAGATGCTCACAAAGAACTAACGCAATATAATTCCAAAAAAAAGCGTCAAGGGGTATTTGTATGTATAATATATATATATATATATAGATATATATATATATATATATTTATATATATATATATATATATATATATATATATATATATATATATATATATATATATATATATATATATATATATATATATATATATATATATATATATATATATATATATATATATATATTTATGTATATATGGGTGCTAACCTTTTTTTGTGGAATTCTAAAGCGTAAGTTCTTTTTGAGCGCCTTTGAAAATTATGACTATTCAAAACTGCGCTACTATTCAGTGCAATTTAGTGCATCTCTCCGGGAACCATACATACATATGTATTGCCATTATATTTAAAAGTGGCGGAAATCCAATTTTCAGTTCCAAAAACACTTTCTATTTGACTTAATTACCAAATTGATATCACTTATTTTAATTCGATATGTCCAGAATTTCGGAAAAGCAGAATAGACGTATTACAGGCCACCAATATTTTAAAATAGTGTAAACGCCAAACATTATATTGAATGTTTTACGAAATATTTCTCGAAATGAAGAAAAGTGGACTTATGCCACTTTCAAATAAAATGGCTTATATATATGTACATTTATATACCAGGAAGGTGTAGTGAGTAGGTGAACATGTTAACACAAATTCGCCTTCTTGGTCAATTATAAATATCGATATACAATTAATAGAACAATTTTACAGAGCATCATCATTGAAAAAAAAATGCATTTTTGCAGCATTTTATGAATCTGCAAATTCGAGACGCTGAAAACTCAACCTTTGCGAGAAATGGGACAAGGTTGCCAAGTTGTTGGAACCGTTTCAATGAAACCATATAAATTGGTAAGCTCTAATATGAAACGGTCGATCTGGAGTCCCATATTCAGGTCTGGTTAGCAGCACCGCGCCAGGGATTGAACCCGTACCACTCAATTGAAAGCATTACATGCTAACGACTTATCTATGTTACTGGTTACTGCTGCAATTTTTTTTTGTATTAGAGGTTGCTGTGATACAAAGAAAAAAGTCCCCAAATACACAGACACACACACACAGACACACACTCATTTTTTCTAGATCATGAAAACGTGATCAGTAATCGATTCTGAGTTCGAATCAGTCAAAATCTCAAAAAAGTAATATATATACATATATAAACTATTATATATAAAACATCAAGATGTTTTGTTGGCTGTGTTTTAGCTGTGACGTACATCTGTATGTCGAATCGAAACGACTATTATAGTACGGCGAGCGTTATCTTACACATACACCCACACAGACACAGAATAGCGATATTATATTATGTACATAGCATGAATCTATTTGTATAAATTGTAATTAATTAATGATAACACTTTTATTACTATAATGGTATTCACAAATCAAATGTACATACATATATACATTTCATAAAGTGTGCTTTAAAAAAAGATTAAATAAATAAAGGCTTGTTGAACAGAAACGATATTTTCATTTCCGTAAGAAATCCTAAGATAAGACGACACAATTTATTCAAAACTTTAAATAACTTTCGAAAACCTTATCTTATATTCATTGTACACGAACTACAAATGAATTATTTGGGATATCAAAGTTGACCTATCAACATACAAAACTTTGATCAATTTCTGTGAGTAGGAAGTGCGTATATATACGAGACATACACACGTGTACATACATATTTGCTTAGTCAAAATTAGTTTAGGTTTACCAAAGGTGTAGTTTGTTGTCGCGAAGTTTCTACCTGTGTTTATTACACTTGCAATAATATTATGCCTATCTGTTAGCGTTTACACATTTTACCCTCAACCATAAACTAATATTAAACGTGGCTCGGACACGGATAAAAACATCGATCTCTGGACGAATTTTAATCGATCTAATGCTATCATACGCAGTGGACAATTTGTATCACGGTGATCGGGTTCGTAATAAACTTTTTCAACGATGATGCTGTCTCAAGTCTCCGTCGCAAGATGGCACTTCTAGAATTTGCGACCGCAGACGAGAGGAAGGTAGACTGGAGGGAAAGAGGAATGGAGGGCAAGTTCCGATTCTGTGGGATTCGGTCGCGCTTATTGAATAATTAATTTGTTTTAAGTAAGTTACGCCGCCACCCCCCCACTCTCGACAACCCCCAGGTGCAGGTAAGGAAACTGGGGATGCCATCACTCAGCGGCGAAAACAGGACCACACTTTCATCCCTCGGACCGAGACGGAAGGGTAAACTCACCACTTTCGAGTTGTGAGTTATTTGTGTGGTAGGTACACGTCACTATCACGTTCGATTTTTACTACTCGAAGAATGGAATAGTTTACTGAATTAGTTTATAAATACATTACATCCCCATCGTCCATATGAATAATATTTAGATAATAGATAAATAGAGAAAACAAAATTTGAAATTACGAAATAAATAGACATAATCCAATGATAACAGTGAAGACAACAGAATATATGAATATATACAAAAAGTCAGGCACTTTTTCGTGGGAGAAGTTTCAAACGCGTCTAACGCGATATTTTTGCACCATAGTAATGGCGGAGGATCCATTTACTTATATTGATGACCAAAATGAGCAATATGGCAAAGTATGAAAACGATCGGATAAGAGGCAAATTTTTTTCAGAATTTTTTCGTAAGTGAAGCTAAAAGGAGGTTTTTAAAAATGCATCAAACAATAAATAATAATTAATTAATTAATCAATGAAAGATATCTTATTTATCTCTTGCAAATTCGAGTATATAAGCATCTCGTGTATGTAACTCCAATTAGTTGATATTACCTATATATAGGAAAAATGCTTCCTAATATGTCTCGATGATATTGTATATTTGTTTATAATAGGCCAGAAAAGCCCATTGCGGTTTATCTGTTAGGATTTCCTGGCATATATGTTTGTATATGAATAAATATAAATAATAATATAATTTTTAATTTTGACATAGTATCTACTATTACCGATCTAAATATATAATAAGAGTGTCTTTACATAGCCAGAAGTATGGCTCGGTGTTTATGTGTTTATGTTTAGCACCGAGAGTTTACTGGGTTCGATCCCGTACTAATCGTTAATACTGCTGGTTAGACTTGGATATTTGTAACTCCAAGTCGATCGATTCTTATCAGACTTTACCAATTTATCCGATTTCCATTGTTGAAACGGTTCCTCAAATTGGCAAAAATCATCCTAATCTGAATCCCCTCTGGAGAAAGTCGGAAATGGCAGTCAGTAATAAAATATTTAGGAGTAACGTTCGATAAATGAATGAGATGGGCACCTCACATTGAGACAACGAAATGCAAGGCGATGCGGGGTATATCCTCAATATACCCAATATTTAATCACCATAGTTCTTTATCAAATCAAAATAAAATAAAATTATATCGCGCGCTCATATTACCATTATTAACCGATGCTTCACATGTATGGAATACGCCTTGAATACTAACCTTTCCAAGCTCCAAGCTATACAAAATAAATCCCTAAAAATAATTTATAATACACCCATTTATAATAACTTGAAAAAACTGCATGTCATAAATAATATTCCGTTTGTTAAAAACATTACTAACAAACTAACCAGTAGATTCTATGAGAGAATCACTAATAACAAAGAGTCTCGGTGATTACAACAAAATATCTATACCCTTCAGGTATAAACGCAGATTACCTAAACACAATCTGCCTTAGGTCATCGACTTTAGAGAGCCTTTAATTAGTATTATGCAATAGATGTATTATGAGCATTTATAAGAATTGTAAATAGGTTTTTGAGCTCTTTTACCTATTATACTGTACATTAACATTAGAATAATATAATACTATGATTACTAACAAAATTAAATTAAAATTGTAAAATAGAAAATGATCAGAAGATCAGTAGCTATTAAAATAGATATATGATGTATTGTGAACATAATTTTGTAATAATAAAAAACATTTAAAAATTAAAAAAAAAACCTAATCTGAATTTGTTTTATGTACAATATTGTTGCGTAGGGGTGGGTGGAGGATCCAAGTAAAAGGCCAACAGTCGTTTCACAGCATTTATTGATGATTAAGGAGATACACGCACTGGCAGTGCTCAGTCCAGAATTACCTGATATCGCCTACGTACCGCCTTATAAAGGGTAGATCTCTCAGGACGCCTAATCTGTTTACCTGTTGTATAGTCACGTATTCGGATATGTATTTCCACGACATTGGGTCTCCCCGTACCGATTCTGAGAAATAACTAATAACGGTCATTGCTTAGCCTAAATGCACTTAGAGTCCAGATATAATCCTTGGAAGTAAGTGCATGCACTTAGTTAATCCGATAACAGATATCCGTTGGTCGAAGTGCAATTCGCTCAATCCGCGGCGTACGTAACAATATGTAAAAATGTAAGTAGAAGTCTAAATTCATAGATGTCTCAATGGATTAATTATTTAATTGTTAATTTCACGTTCTTCAGCCTCGAAATATAGTGATTTATGTAATAAAGATGCTGCAATGTTTGTAATTAATTGTCTAGGAAGGCGCATTGGGGTCTACTTATCAGACCTTCCTGGTATATATCTACATATGTATAAAATAAATAAAAAACAAAAAATATTGAAAAGTTTTTTGTGTAGATAAAATTTATCTTACCAAACGGAGGGCTTTTGTGGCCCTTGAGCAAGTCGCAAGTGTTGCTATTTCCGCAACAACGCAACGGTGCGCACATGATTCGATTAGGTTGTTTGAAATTAATTTTTGATTTTTGTGCCCGTCCACGACAGTGGTTTAATTTAAGAAAACTCGCTAATATCCGGTCGTCAAAGTGGGCAATCAAGCGACGATAATTTTGCGGGGGGCTGAAACGACTTTGTCGACGGGGTGACAAAGTCCCACTCGCCAAACGAAAATTTTACGAATTCGAAACCTCAAAAACAACTTATAAGGTAGGATATTTTCCAAAACTCCATATGGTTAAAAATCCGTTCTGATGAAACGATCACCTTTTGAACTTTCCAGTACACGTGCATAAGATTATTGTCCCCTGAGATGAATATATTTAGACGCATATGTATGTATGTACATATGCATGTATTATTTGTCGCCATTCCGTTTTACAACGTAACGAGTATATTATAAATAGATTACACACACGTGCCCCAGAAATGATAAATAGCTACAATGGAAACAATTCACCTTGTTTTAATGCGGGTATAAATTTGTAATATTAACATATTGAGGAGAGAAATCGTTGTGCGACAATGTGACGAAGTTGTGTGTACACAACGAGTCAACATCATACCGAAT
Source organism: Arctopsyche grandis (assembly GCF_051622035.1). Lineage (NCBI taxonomy): Eukaryota > Metazoa > Arthropoda > Insecta > Trichoptera > Hydropsychidae > Arctopsyche > Arctopsyche grandis. Next base: position 15,886,709 of record NC_135361.1, on the reverse strand, counting down.
ACATTATCTTAAAACGGAATAATTGCGCCGGAAATGGCTGTATAGTTGTGCGTTTCGCAACGTCGCTCTGATTGTTCGCATAATTGCGTGCGAAATCGAGCGACGCACAAACTTACTTGTGTGAATTCGGCGTAGGCAATTATTACCGTCTCAAATATTAATTGAAAATAATAGACGAGACTTAGAAGGCGGGTATCGACAAACTGCGGCAAGATTTAACGATTCAGATGACACATTTCATTTTATGAGCCAATTATTGAAAATAATAATTCATATTACATATAAGTTGTATCATATATTGTAGCTGCAATATATGCTTTCAATTTCAAATTAATAGTAGTATGCATTTATGAGAACTTTCTATGAAGATTTTTTCAACATCCGTGAACAATGAGTGATAACTGATTTGTTAAAAAATAGTCAGTAATTACAAATAATGATCAGTTAATTAGATACATATGTATATGTAGAATCAAAATGCGAGGTATTAGACCGAATAGCGATTCTTATACATATGTAAGCCTTTAAGTCAATCCTGCAAGTACCTCATACACAGTTTGCTAATTCCCAAGCACTCAGGCCATACACGCTCTACATTACGCACGTTCATTAACCACCCACTTTGAACATTTTTTAATGTGCAAAGTGGATGGTTAACGAGCGTGCATAATGCAGAGAATGTATGTGCTGAGTATTTGGGAATTGGCAATATGCAATATGTATGTATTGATTGGTTAGTTTTATATTTAATAGTTTGTTATGACAGTTGGTTCATAATTTTTTTTTAAATGTTCTGTTGTACTATAACGTATATATTATATAATGAAATGGTATTTTGAAGCTGAAGACATGTTAATGATTTTTTAAATTTTAAGATAGCACATTTTGATAAATGCAATAAAACATATATTATTTTTGTCCAAACTACATATATCGCATAATTAATTATCAGTTGCGCCCATTGTTCCATACCATAAGAGCAAGAACTAATATTCTTACTTTTTCACTCATTGCTCGGTCCTTACGCTGTTTGAATTTGGTCAGCAATCCAGTCAATGCATTTTTACTTTATCTATGTACGTAGTAACAATAGATGAAGTTTTGTGATCATGCGAAAATTCGAACTCGAGATTTCGACTGATTCGAACTCAGAATCGAATCGAATCGATGATCACGTTTTCATGATCTAGAAAAAATGTGTGTGTGTGTGTGTGTGTGTGTGTGTGTGTGTGTGTGTGTGTATTTTGGGGATTTTTTCAACACCGTTAGTCCTATCGAAACGAAACTTAGTATCGGTTACTGAAATTTTTATCGATACGACGTAATACGACCGGAAATGGTACCTCCCCTTATAGGTGTCCTCTTTTTTTTAAGTTTTTAAATTCAATTATCTCCCAAACCTTATATTTTTTGAATACTTTTATCTGAACCGGAAGAAGTAGTTTTACTCTAGAGAATCGAAAATTTTTATGTTTTTCTCAGAAACCTTTTAGTTTATTGAACTGAAATTTCATATCTAGAAATTTAATAGCGTAATAGCAAGTTATGGATAAAATTTGGTAAGCATACCTCAACCGGAAGTGGCAGTTTACTCTTGTTCGATTTATCTTCCACTATTTTTTTCGACCCCTTAAACATGTGTGATCTTCACGAAAAAATTCAAGTATAATTCTTGTATGTATATATGTGTATGTACATACGAGTATATATGTATGTAAACAAAAACTGGTAAAATTAAATATTAGCGAAATAAATAGGATTCATATAACCATTATGTATACAAATCATTATATGTTTTGTTGATATTTAAATCGATTAGTACCACCACAAAAGGGAACAAACCGATTTTCAACACATTATGGAGTGGTGATGTTTTTCCTTCTAGGAAATATAATTAAAATTTTATTTCACCCCAAAACTACAGAAGCACACCTGTCGCATCAACCCACGATCTGAGATTTCGATCAAACCATATAGACTAACCGATATTAAATCAATTAAAAAGTAATTCACCAACCCTTTTTCATACACCAATACACTGAAAAACTTCCCCCAGTCACCGTCGCCAGATTGTCACAATATTCCGCCAATAATGCCTCCTACAAAATAAAATAAAATAAAAACACCATATAACACATTCAAAATTAAATCTAGAAATTATGTTAAAATCCGAAGTATAATTATTGTATTAATTTAATGAAAATAAAAAAAACACAAAATTTAATAAACCGGAAGTGGGATTTTCTCCTCTTAGAAAGGTCAAAAATGTTGTCGCCTGGATCCTGTCCACACCCCTGAACGTATTAAGCTGAAAAATTATATTTGTATTCTTTATGTACTAACTTAGATTTGGTAACGCCTGGTCAGAATTCCTAAACCGGAAGTAGTATTTTTTTTTTTAAACAATATTTCATTATTTTTTCTTTATTTTATTTTGACCTTTTTAATTATTTTAAGCATCTTGATATTTATTGTGTATAATAAAGATGGTGATTTTAAGTAAAAATAAAAAATAAAATCACCAAATTTGATGAACCGGAAGTGGGATTTTCTCCTCTTAGAAAGGTCAAAAATGTTGTCGCCTGGTTTTTATTAAAGACAATTATCTAGCTAAAAGGCACGTTGCTTAAACAATGTACATATGTACGAACTATTAATTTACAATACAAACATAAAACGCTCTTGAAAGTTTTTAGGTCTTAAATTCTTAAATAGTCTACGAATTGTAAAGTGTATTGATAGTTTTTTTCTCTCCAAGTACTTGTACGTAGAAGGACGAAGCCTACGCAAGATTTGATACGAATTTTTTGCAATATTTTAAGTATAATAAATATCCCGAAGACTATTTTTTTATATTAAAATCATTTCATCTACGACCGGTCGGTAAAGATCAATATTTGCCGACTTGATTGTCTTTTGATCGTAAAACGCAAAGCAACCCAGTGCGAAAGTTAAATACCCGTTACTCCATTACGTGCAATATTTTAGCTGGTTTTGTATTTGGTATTTTCGCACAATTTGAAATATTTGCAATGAGAATTTTAGGCCGCAGAATAAATAAGGTCTGTGTGTGTGTGTATGCGGTTTTGGGCCGGCCAGACCTGCGCCAATATTGTTTTAAAGCGATAAAGTTTAATTCGCGCTTATTACAAATAACGATCGCCAGCCGCAATGCAGCCAAGACAATAAATATGTTGCAATTGTTGGAGCGAAGCCGTCGCTATTACTGCCCCACATTTACCGCTTGAGACCTATGTATGTTTGAAATCAAATATGTAATTGTGAGCCATGTGAAGCATGTGAACTATGGATAGAACACGAGAAAATTTAAAAGAAATTCAAATTCAAAAAATTTACCTATGAAAAATGCAGTCAAAAATACATTTAAACTTTTTCAATCTATATACACACATATTTCATTATTTTATTTTGAATAACTTTGGATTTGAAATTCTTACTTTTTTATTTGGCCCAGTTAAAGCATAATGAAAAAATAAATAAAGGTGGGTTTTCTTAATATTAAAAAGATGAAAAACAAGTATTCAAAACGGTTAATAATTTAAATTTTTCTTTTCCTATGGTTGCAATGCATTTTTTTTAACACCGTTAGTCCTATCAAACTGAAACTTAGTATCGCTTATTGAAATGCTTATCGATACGACTTTAAATTTTTAAATTGGTTTTAAATAAATAAAGTAGTACCACCCATTATAGGTATCATCTTTATTTATGGTTTTTGGATTGAATTACCCCCTAAACCCTCAACAGACTACAATGATTTTTACTTTATCTATGTACGTTTTTTACTTTATCATTAGAATCGATTACTGATCACGTTTTCATGATCTAGAAAAAATGTGTGTGGCTGTGTGTCTGTGTACTTTGGGAATTTTTTTGAATACCGTTAGTCCTATCGAACTGAAATTTAGTATCGGTTACTGAAATTCTTATCGACAAGACGGAATTTTTTTTCAAATTTTTCAGTTGACCGGAAATGGTACCTCCCCTTATAGGTGTCCCCTTTTTTAACTGTATCTATGTATTTTTTAAGTTTTTGTATTCATTTATCTCCCAAACCACTAACTGAATCGGACTGAAATTTTTTTACATGTAATATAAATTATGAATTTTATAACCTAATATTTTTTAAATACTTTTATCTGAACCGGAAGTTACAAGGTAACAAAAAATTATTAAATAAATTCATCTTTACAGCAAGAACACTCTCAAACGTACGGTACGGCACGCTTTAGTGACTCCAGCTGACATAGGCGTGTCGCTATGTCATTGTTAATTCATACGATCTCAGTACTTCAACAAGTTTCTCCTATATTTCTTCAAATATGGGAATTGTCATTATCAATCATTGCCAAACCGTCATATTTTATTTTTTTTGCATGTAAAAAACTAAATGTATGTGTATACCTTTAATAATGTGTAGTACAATAAATATTTTAAATGAAAATTGATGAAATTTATCAATTTAACATTTGATTTTATCTCTACTGTAAAGAACTATGTACTCAAAAATATTCATAATAATATTCCTTATTTTTCTCGCGTTTTATTAATAGATCTAAATTGTATGAATTCTCCGATTCCATTAATAATGGTTAAGTTAACCGACACCAAACATTTCTGCGTATATTTCATTTAACTCAAATTTAAAGAAAGAAAAAAACATGTACACCAGAAAGAAAACACGTGACCTATTTTAAGATATGTCGTAAATTGCTAACGCATTCGCAGCCTTAAAAAAGGAAAATGTTCCCCGAGAAATAATATTAACTTAAATTTATTTTCGGTACGAAAATACATATGTACATAGTAAGTCGCGCTTTCGAGTCAGGTTAAAAAGCTCGGCGAGCATTCACACACTCACACGCCTTATATTACTTAGCATATACGAAATTAAGCTTTCTTTTCGCGCGAATAATTCCCACAAAAGCACTTAGGTGTAAAAGTATTCGGGGAGAAGGTTGCCGCGCAAATAGCTGTTCTCTTTGTCAAAGTTTGCCGAGTCTTGCGGTCCCGGGGACTAATGGAACTTTCTGTTCCGCGCAAAAAACTTTCCAATAGAACGTACCTGCCTTACATTATCGATTCCATTTCATTGGTTACATGGAAATGCCTGTTCCGAATGATTTTGATCAGATAATTCCGGAGCGGGATGCCCTTTTGCCCTCGCCCCATCCCATCACCCAAAACCTAATGAAAATTTCTCCCTGCCCGCATCCATTCGCCCTTTCGACCGAGAGATAAGATGATTCTTTTGAAAATATTATATTATACCCGCCTATATTTTTTTTCCGAAAATCGAAAAATCAAATATAATCTAATAAGATTTGATCGACCGCTTCATTTCGTGTGACGTTTGCTTTTTCAACTTTAATATCACGAACGACGACGTCATCAAATTTTCTATCCAATTAAATATAATTTTTTATCATTTTTTCATAGAACACACTACTAATGTACATATGTCAATATCGATATTTATATATTTAAAAAAATTCCGAAACGTTTTCTTACACAGATCCTGCTTTTTATTTAATACCATTATTATACTTTTAAGTTTTTTTTTCTATTAAGCTGTTTATGTACATATGTACATACATACATATATACACTAAAATCTAAAAAAGATAACACTTAGAGTTCTATGAACTATTTAACTATTCAACTATTTAACCTGTAAAAGTCGACCTGTACAATTTATTTATTTAACCTGTACAATTTTAGTAAGATGAACTTTTCTTGCCAACTTATTAAATTGTTAGTTATAAAAATAATAGATATTTTTAAGATATAAAAAATTAAATGAATTAAAAAAAATCTCTCAAGATTGATATGTAACCCAAATTATAGGTAATGAAATAGATATAAATAAAAAGTAAGTACATTCAAAATCTATGTACGTATGTGTATGTATTTCAAACATAATCAAATCAATTTAATAAAAAATGGGAATAAAAAATTTGATGTGACCAACCCATGACATTATCTGGGTATTTGAGGAATATAAGAAGGTCACAAAACAAAATTTGATAATTAAACATACATACACGTTCACACATACCGGTTATGGGAGCGTTTTTGATACAAATTGAGCGAAAATGTAGGGAAACTTACACAACACAAAAGGTCTACTTCCGGTTGTCTGATTTTGTACGAAATTTTTTATTACTTAAAATGACTATAATTATTATACACATTAAATATCAAGAAAATAAAAAAAATTTAAAAGGTGAAAATAAAATATTGAAATATTGTTTCAAAAATATACTATAATCTCTAGAGTAAAAGTACTACTTCCGGTTCAAGTAAAAATATTTGGTTAAAAAGATTATTATTTCTATTACTTATAAAAATTTCAGTCTGATTGGTTTAACGTTTTAGGATATATGTAATTGGATTCAAAAACTTTAAAAAAAGAGGTCACCTATAAGTGGAGGTACCATTTCTGGTCAACAAAAAAATTTACGTCGTATCGATAAGAATTTCAGTAACCGATACTTGGTTTAACTTTCAGTTCGATAGAAGTAACGGTGTTCAAAAAATCCCTAAAATACACAGACACACCCATTTTTTCTAGATCATGAAAACGTTATCAGTGATTGATTCTAAGTTCGAATCAGTCAAAATCTAGAGTTCGAATTTTCGCATGATCACAAAACTTCATCTATTGTTACTACGTACATAGATAAAGTAAAATATATAAGGGTAAAGGTCAGTCAAGAGATTGAATCAGTCAAAATCTCGAGTTAAAATTTTCGCATAATCACAAATCATAATCATCTATTGTTACTAAGTACATAGATAAAGTAAAAAGAAAAGTATGAAACGGATAAAACAATCGGTTTTGGCCACAGCATACCAAATTACGTGCAATTTAACGATTTAAATTTAAATTTAATAACTTTAATGATTTTTTAAAGAAATCATTAAATTTTAACTTAATGATGGATTTAATTCAGTAAAATTAGAGACAAGTTGACAAATACCGTAAAAAAATAGTAAAAGGAGTCGGAGTCGGTTGATTTTGACTCCGACTCCACAGCCCTGGTAAAAAGGCAATGACCACTGGATCGGCAGCTATGAAAATAGACCTACAATTGTATTATGAACATAATAAAAATCATTTAAAAATCATAATCAAACAATTCAATACCATATGTAAGCTTATGTACATTGGCTCATTTTTACATTACTCTATACGTTTTTACTTTTTATCAATACATCAAGTGTTTTGGTTTACACCTTATCCTTATTGATTGTTTTATAAAATAATTCGAACGTGACCAACCCATGACTTTATCTACATATGTACTAGATGTTTTACCCAGCTTCGCTCAGTATTTGTAATATAAACAGCTTAAATATTTTATTTTTCATAGATACATACATATATACCAGAAAATCTTGACAGGAAGACCCCAATGCGCCTTCCTGGACAATTAATTACAAACAATGCAGCATTTTATTATTACATAAACCACTGTATTTCGAGATACTGAACAACACGAAATAACAATTAATTAATTAAAGAATTAATCCATTGAGACATCTATGGATTTAGATTTTGTACGAAATTTTTACAAATTGTACATAGAATAAATACAGAAGATTTGTGACAACAGGAAAGATGATATTTTGCCAATTTTGAGGAACCGTTTCAACAATGATCAGATAAAATTGGAAAACTCCTTAAGAAACGATCGATTTGGAGTCAAAAATACCCCCAAATCTAACCGGCGGTATAGCGGGTCGAACCCACTGATCACTTGGTGCTATAAACGTACACGCTACCATTGAACTATACATCTTATAGTCTAATAGAATATAATAGTTTTTTTATTAAATTTATTTGAATCGAAAAATATATAATATTCAACCAATTAAATTGTCGTCATAGAAACTTTGTCTTGTTTACAAAGTTCTCAACCAAAGATAAAAACTAATAGTCTCTTTCGAAATTATATGTATATTAGATTTGATTACAAAACTTCATCTATTGTTACTACGTACATAGATAAAGTAAAAATTATGACAGTTTAATAGTGATTGATTCCAAGAGCACTCGTTAATTTAAAATATTTACGATTTGGCAGATGATTGAGTATCGAAAGGAATTTCCATATGGGTTTTGAGAGACACATATCCGGTTTAATTTATGGGTAATTATGGCGTGCACGTCATACTGACAATACGTTGTATTCGAGAGCGACCGCAAGCTATCATAGACCACCTTACTTAGGATGTGTTGTATGGAAACGCGCGCGCGCCATTACGGAGATTGACTGGCAGGGGTGGCCAACAAATGGCTAGGAAACCCTATCGTCGAAGAGAAATTACGCGCTTAGTAACGGCTGGGAAAAGCACACACAGGGAAAAGCGTGCTTTTCCGAAAATTTGAAACGATCGCAACCTAATCGACGCGCAAATCAAATGTGCGAGCAAAATTGCCACATCCCATTGTATTGCATTCCACTTTCGATCGAATCTAAGAAAATAGTGAAACATTTTGAAAAAATATAACAAAACAAATATTGGTGCTGTCAAATCAATTTTATCTATTTTTATTTGCTCCGTTTGTATAGTGGGTGATGGTCGATGTCCTTTATAATAAAGTTATGTACATATGTACGTACATAAGAGCCGTTATGATTGAATGTGGCATACGTCCACTTTTCTTTATTTCGAGAAATATCTCGTAAAACATATAACATAATGTTTTGCGTTTAGCAATATTAATAATATAATAATAAAAGATCGTAAAATATCGCAAGGCGGTTTAAAAATAGTTACAAATCCTTGCGGAACGGTCAGTTTTAGATTTAAAGGCGAAAATCACAAACACAACACACCGCATTGAACTGTCAAACTATTGTGAAACTATAACTATTGTTAGCAGCGTAGGTAGTCATAAAAATCGAATGTACGTCCAGCATCTTCTGACGATCGCTTATATCACTATCAACGTTCAGAACAATATGAGTGACCTAAATATATAAGAGAGATAATGAGAACCTATAGAGCAAATTTCATAAAATAAAGAGTAAATTATGGGCGTTTAAATAATTAAAATCTGATAAGGCCGTGTCATGACGAAAAGCTTACATTACAAGTGACAACGCTTGTTTAAACGTCAGGAAGATTTACGGGCCCCGTTTAAAAAACGCGTTTTATACGATATTTTATCTCCAACGTAATGGCAGACGATACATTAACGTATATTGATGACCAAAATGAGCAAGATGGCAAAGTATGAAAACGATCGGATAAGAGATAAAAATGACCACTAACACGAAAGCCATGTGAAACGTAAAGGAGGTATTTAAAAAATAGTGGTGGCCTGTAATACATACGTTTATTCTGTTATTCCAAGATTGTGGAAGTATCGAATTAAAATAAGTGATATCAATTTGTGAATTAAGTCAAACAGAAATAGTGTTTTTGGAAATGAAAATTGGACTTCCGCCACTTTAAAATACAACAATTCATCTTTACATACATAAGTGTTACGTATTAGTTATATGTGTATTGATATAAAAAAGGCAATTTATATATATGTAATTAAAAAAACGTCTCACAGGCGTGTTCATTTTAATCAAATTTTCACTTATGCAATTTTGAACGTAAAGCGTTTCTGAAAATGACAATATGTAGTTCATAAATGAATCAAACATGCTAAGAAAAACTTGTTTTTGTCTCATGTTTGTAGGCTTATGTTTTTATGTAATATTATTTAATAGATTTATTTATTAATTTATAAACAAACATTACAAAGTGAGATCCTGCGTTTTAGATATAAAAAATCGAAATCATAAATTTATAAATGTGTCCGTCCGTCTATAATCAAATCATCATATGTTCAAATTTACACAAATAATATTGAAAAAATTCAATTATATACAGTCATTAAATTTGCAATTACATAAAAGGGTCAAAAAGTCAACAGTAGCCGCTTAACTTTTTAATTTATTGGTATTTGCATTTTTATAATGTTATTATAAAGTCCAATTTCCCTCATTCCGGGAAATATTTTGCAAAACATTTAAAAACAAAACGTAAAATGTTTGAAAATAAATATTTAAAAATAATGGTAGCCTTTAATACATTTATTGTGCGTTTACTAGATTTTAGACGTATCGAATTAAAAGAATTAATAACAACTTGTGAATTAAGTCAAACAGAAAAACAGTTTTTGGACTTGAAAGTTGGACTTAAATTTACTTAAAATTTGACTAAAATTGGACTTATTAGATTTGGAAAATTGGAAAATATTATAAAAATGCATATCTACATATGTAAGTATATAGTTACCGTTATTAAGATGACTTATTCAAGTTATTTTAATAATACCATTCCACTTTTCACGTCGTAACTTTTCCGCATCATTTTCCGACTAAGGCGACCGCGTTGAAGTGAAATCGCGTAGAAAAATCACCGCGTAAATCGAAATACGAGCGAATACATTTCAAAATATACGTCCACGTGTATATGTATGTATTACATATTATAATATATAGGTCTATAAATTGCTGTTTGAAGGTTTACGACCGCATCGTGCGGAAAGAGGGTTTATAATGCATACGTAAACGGAAGCCATTGTGGCTATGGCAGGTGGCTAAAGGCTGAAGGCTTTACTCCTTATATGTACAAGAAACACGAGGATTGGTATCTGGAGGCACTAACTACTCCAGCTAAGTACACATTTGGAAATTGCCACCTTCGATTAGACTACGATTGTGGCACAGACGTGAACCGCAGTGAATATGTAGTATATATATATGTAGTATAACAAGATTGGAAATACCAGTTCGATGGGTTTGAAAAAAGCCGACAAATGCGTCAATGATTGCTCATGGTGTTTAAATATACATATATATTTGATCTAATTATCGTTTTTTTATATTGAGATCGATCGTTGTGATGCCGATCAGATTTGTTTGATTGATTATATGTACACATATAAAAATAAAAATATTCATAATAAATCAAAAGCCGATGTTTGAAAACGTATTAGTTTTGGCCGTCTAAAGTAAATCGATTATATCATTACCATAACCAGTTGTCACCAGCTCATCCATTATGCATGACGAATGAAACCAACGGTGATTCATGATCTGTGGCCTATCGTAATATTTTAACTTAAAAAAACATAATATTCCGATAGTTTTTATTACATATGTACATATGTTAAGAAGATCGAGCAGCTTTTTAAATGAAATTTTCCATTAAAAATAGCACTGTAATGTATACAAATTTTGAAAGTTTACATCATATTATTTCCTACTTTTAATTGTTTATAAATTGGCGATGTATGAAAATCTACCCTACAGCACTTTTAGGATCATCGAAAGTTTATCCTGAATAATGAAAACAGCTTGATATTGTATGATAAAATACAGACAACACAAAGTATGTTTTTACTCATATATGTATGTAGACACCTCACTTATATTATACATTGTAGAAGATTAATACAATGTTGCGTGGACTGGCGAATGCAGTTTGCACATGTTGCGATGCACAGCTTAGTTTGCGCCGATAATGCTTAACGCCTCATCAAATAATCCATTTCGAAATGGAATTCCACTAAATGATTTCTATTTCCGCATATAAATGACACGCGACCGAAACACGGACGATGCTAAATCAAAATGTCAATACGTGTGTAACCGTATATGTATGTACATCCATAAATACATACATATATTGTAACTATTTTGATGAGAGTTTTTTGTAAAGTGCAACCTCGTGTGCATGCGAACGGGGAGAATTTAAAGTTGCATTGTTTTGTATCTGCCGAAGGGGTGAAAAAGGTAAATGCGGGGATGGGTGGGAGGGTGTGTTATCTTCGCTTCAGGTTTACGAGTGGCCTGAAGCTTTCGTCGGAAGGATAAAAGTGCTCTCTATTTGCGGCAGCTTCGCAGTGGAGCTTTCCCCCGGCGAAACTGTGAGATTGCGTGTATATTCCGCCCGCAGGAGCGAAAGCTCACTTTTCTTTATGCGAATATGTGTGCTTTTTACGTGCCAAGGATACGACTGTCTTTCGAGCGTTTAAATTCTTTAATACCGTATTTAGTCGATGTTTGTTCTTATTTCAATTTCGAGCCATTCTGTTTGACGGGAAAAGCTGCGACGCGTTCATTGTTTGTAACGGATTTATAAAACTGCCTTTAATGTCACACATGCGACAGAAATGCGAGACGTTTTATTAAAAATGTAATTGATACTTTGTTTGATGGAACCTATCGTATGTAGAAAATATAAATATAATGAAATTTTATATTCGCATGCGGTATTATGTATTATACATATTTAGATGCCAACATACCAGTCTTCATTTTTTTCAGCTGATTTAATTTTAACAAAAGAAATTTGTTTTCAATATAGTAAATTATAAGTAAATAAAATGAGAAAAAATTGATTCAAGTAAAAAAACTCAAATCTATTATAGCCAGCAGTATGGCTTAACGGTAGCGTATATATTTAGCACTAAATGATCAGTGGGTTCAATCCGCCATACTGCTGGTTAGATTTGGGGGTTTTGTGACTCCAAATCGATCGTTTCTTATCAGAGTTTGCCAATTTTATCTGATCATTGTTGAAAAGGTTCCTTAAAATTGGCAAAAAATCATCTTCTATTTATTGTACGTACAATTTGTAAAATCATGTACAAAATTTAAATCCATAGATGTCTCAGTGGATTAATTCTGTAATTGATTAATTCATTTTTATTTCGTGTTCTTTAACTACTGGAAATACAGTGATTCATGTATAATAAAATGCTGCATTATTTGTAATTAATTGTCCAGGAAGGCGCATTGGGGTCTTCCTGTCAAGCCTTCCTGGTATATATCTATGTAAAAAATAAAAATAAAATACATACGTACATGTGTTTTATGTACGTATATACATACCATACATATGTATGTAGTATAATATGTAGATATTTATTTGTATTCAAGTTAAGGAAATTGAATAAAAAAATCGAACGACAAAAAATAGGATCCCTATAAAGAGAGATATCAATTCTGGTCAGCCTAAAATTTTAGAAAATTAAGATAAACATTTTAGTAACCGATACTTAGTTTTAGGTTGATAGAACTAACGGTGTTTAAATCATCTCTGAAATATACAGACGCACACACATTTTATAAAACCATGAAAACGTGACCAGTGATCGATGCCGAGTTTCCAGATCAAATTTTCGCATAATCACAAAGCTTTATCTGTAGTTATTTTGTATGTATGTATATTTAGATAAAGAAAATAGTACATGATACTAAAACCATACAGTTTCCATCTATCAATACTTATGTTTTAACTTTGGCGAAATAAAATATCAAATTCTTAATCAGTAATCGAATTTCATAAAATAAATAATTAAAGTAGTGCATTCGTACAATGACTGAGATAACCGATTTGAACGATTCGTATTCGGGTTGCGCTATGGGTTGAGGGGACGTCGCATTTTATAACCCCTGGCCGTATATTTTGGAGGTGAATAAAGTTTATTGGGGGTGGCAGGTGAAACGGGCCGATATGGAGATTGGATGTTGCCTAGTGAACCGGATCGAAAGGACAGACGGACCACAACATCGAATAATATTAGATGTTCAGATAACGCTATGCACAGCGACTGCATTCAATGCACCGAACTTAACGAACGACGATGTAAATGGCTTAAGCCATGTCATTATGCATGATTTATTTCAGTATTACAGGATAAATATCCGAGGATAGTTCGGGAAAAAATTTCAATTTGCTAATTGAATTCATTAGGATAAATTGCGACAATTACCGAAGTTGTGTCGTGACCACAGAGCAGTGTTGAGGCATTGCAAATTGTTCGCAATTATTTGGCATAATTACGGTGGTCGTTCATGGCAAATGACACTGGTCATTCGCACCAGTTTTCAACGTGTTGTATTTAGAGAAAAAATACCCGCACAATTACTAAATGGACCGGAGCAAAATGGGCGAGCGAAAATCTCTAATCAACTCCGAGTATCTGTCTGGCGGAGTTGAACGGAATTTTCTTCGGGAAATTCGTGCGGAAAAAATGCGAAAGAGACGTTAATGATCGAGAAAGTTCGGTTGGCCGTGCGCACGATAAAAATATATAAATACATATATATTTATGTATATCCGATTGTATTATTGATTAAAATGAAATGTCGCATTGTCAAATCAAAGTCGTCCGCTTTTTAACTTGGAATAATTTACTCTGCATAAAGGAGTTTCGTCGTTACGTTTTTTTTTCGGCGAAATAGAAAAAACGACGACTTATGAAATTATGCGCACCGAAAAAATGTTAAGTCATTTTATATTATATTTACATCTCGAGGAAGAGATAAGAGAGAAAAAGAGGAAATTCACTTTGAGAAGTTTTGATGCTTTTTAAACATAAATCGAATTTTCTTTGATGCATTAAAACTTTCTGAGAAGCTTGTTTTCCACTTAAAAGAAATTTTCTTGTTTAGCAATTGTTGCATATCCTTGCAGTTTCGTATTCTTAAATTCTATCTTTTAATTTAAAAGTTCAATATTCGATACCTGCATTTTTCAATTTATTTATATTAATATCAAGAAGAAAGAATTGATTGAAATTACATGATTAAATAAAATATTCGCATCATATTTATACTATCTTTGTTAGCATATGAAATCATTAGATAAATAAAATTAAATAATATATTTTGAAATGGAACAAACATTTTACAATGTTTCTAAATTTGTGGTTAAAGAATTTATTGCATAATAAGTACATATTTTATATATAGAATTAATTGCGTGATGATATATTTTTAGCTATGAAAACACGCTTAAACAAAACAAAATTTGTTTGAGATCGCAGTCTATAAATAGTCTTAAAATGAAATGTATTATGAAAATTTGAAAACAATTATAATCTGGTTTTTAAGCTTCTTTTTCTCCTTCCTAGCTTCTTTTTCTATCTTCAAATTAGCTTTAAAAAGGAAAGAGATTATAAACTAGTATTGAGCCCGATGAAATATCATCGGATGGGTAATACCCATATTAAGTTATAAAATAAAAAAAATTAAAAGAAATGTGTCGGTTCTGTGTTCGATCCGCATTGCGGTCGTATTTTTTTCAAATACCTATGTATATAATATAATTAATTTATATTTAATTGTATAATGTGAAAAAAGGTTCAAAATCGCGCTAACTCAAATTACCGTTATATATTTTTATATGGCGTGACGTAAGCAATTTCTAACCTGGAATGGACTTGTAATATAGTGATAGACCTGATGAAAATTTAATCGGGTGTATTATAAGTAAAAACTACCTACCTACCTACAAATAAATAATATAAAACAGCAATAGAAATATTAATTAATTAATTAATTAAATAAATTAATTAAAAAATTAATAGCGCTAAATGCTCCGAGACTATTGCCCTAGAGGAAAATTTGGTAGCAAACAATATATATAGAAGTTTTTTCTTGATCTGTTATTATATTCGTACGTTTTGCTGGCAGTGTTTTAGCTGTGACTGACATATGTCGAATCAAAACGATTATTATAGTACGGCGAGTGTTTTCGCATACATACATATATACACATAAGAATAGTGCTATTATATAAATGATACCTACAGAAAAATAAATCTGATGAAAATATATCGGTCACTGAACTAGTAATGGCTAGAATAGATCTAAGATATAAACCAGCAAAAAATAAATAATAAACCACCCAAATTTAATAACATATAACTCAAACAACTTTATAAAATTTAAACAGCGTTTATAACATTTTCCAAGAACAACTTTGAGAAAATCAGTCATGCAAAATGTTTCACAATCAACGCGTACGCATTTCAAAGTACAAAGCGGGAATGTTTATGTATCTTGAAAGTAGGTAGATATTATATAATACATAATATAAAAGGAATGGAAATTCTCAGTGTGACGTATATAATTACAAAATTAAACAGAGACGCTTAAAGAGACGCGCGTTTTTGACCCGTAAAACTGAAGATCAAATACGCGCGATTCGGGTCTTCAAGACTCCTCTAGTCTAGATGGCGAGGGGGTGGTGAGTCTTTAAAGGTCGACCTATTTATACATCTCACAAAGGCGGAATTATTTATCACAGACGGAGAGGGTGAGCACAATGTTCGAATTAGCGAGCAGATAACGCAATCAATGAGCTCCCCTCAAGCCGTGCGTAAAAAATGATTAAATAAAACGTCGAATGGAAAAAGCTCACCACTCCCAGGCCTACCCCTCCCCCCAGACCTGATAACGGGATATTTTCACATTCTTTGATATTGCAACGTATAAAATTTCAAGCCGAGTGAGTGAATATATTTACGTATCTATATTATATACATATGTACATTTTATTTTATTTTTACATTAATATATACTAGGAAAGTCTAGCAGGTAAACCCCGATGCACCTTCCTAGACAAATAATTACAAATATTGCAACAGGAAATTAACAATTAAATTAAATCATGAATTAATTCATAGAGACATCTATGGGCTTAGACTCGTACATAAATTTTAACATATTGTACATAAATCAAATTTAGATATTTGTAACATAGTGGGTAGAATAATTTTGCCAATTTATCGGAGGAACCGTTTCAACAACCAAAACAGATTGGCAAACTCTCATAGGAAAAGTTCGTAATACTTTGATTAAAGCTCAAATAATTTCATGAAAAATAGATGAAATATGTATATTCGTTATACCTACAAAAACAAAATTTTTCGACTTGAGATTGTTTATAAATATTCTCAATGTAAGAAGTGCCTATATGCAAATTTGAAACATATATACTATTGATATTGTACATATGTAAATATGTCATATGTAAAAAATATATATTTAGAATACATGTCAATATGAAATAAAATAAAATAAAATCTTTAGTGCTTCGAAACTGTTAATTCGCATCAATAATCTCAACATTTTTGCAAGAACCGCTGCAGAGTGCAGTTTGGCTGTCATCGATAGAATATTTGCAAGACTGGGCGATGAAGATGATGATGTATTGTCGGGATAGTCGACTTTCCTGGTTGAATTCAACTGTTTAGTTTTGCTCGATGAATTGGGAAAAGGAACGTCAACATAATCATTATGTGTAATCATAGTATTTAGTACTATTGTACAAAAGTTTCATCGTAAGTTTCACAAACAGTGGCACCAGTAGTCGGGGTTAATATATAATAATCGGGAATAAATAAATAAATAAATAAATAAATATTATAATAATGAGATATATTTATCATGAAATGGCAATATGACAAACATTTCTAACATTAGGGTACAGATATATACTTTTAAATATGTATCTGTATACAAACATATACACATTTACTTTAGCGCTTATTGATTTTGATTTTTGAATGCTTTTTATTATTACAAAATGATGTTCACAATACATATTTTATCCTTTTTAATAGCTACTGGTCTACTGATCACATTCTATTTTACAATTTTATTTTATTTTTGTTAGTAATTTTAGTATTATATTATTCTAATGTAAAACATTGTAGGAAAAATATCTCAAAGACCTAATTACAATTCTTATAAATGCTGTATAAAATACATAATATTAACTAAAGACTCTCTAAAGATTGTGTCTAGGTAATATGTGTGCTTTAGCGCTTATAGTACTGAGTAAAAATATGCTTGCTTAATAAATTTAATCTATTATAAATTATCGTATGTACGTATAGTTGCTAGGCAATTAATGAACATCCCCTGTAAGAATGTTGAGAAATCGTGACTTCGGAACCCGTCAAAGCAGTTAAGTATAGATAAAGCCAGTGATCTCGAAACCCATACCCCGTCATTTCAGGGTTGGGCAGGTATTAAACTTTGTTCGCCAGCGCACTCGAATCGAATGAGAGATAAGCAATTTATTCTAATGTCCCGGTGCCCGTATCCCAAAACGGGAATAATGCACGCGTGTCTAGTCTATTTCCCGGATATCGTCCTCGGGAAAATCTGCTCAGATTTTACGAGCTTAAGCCGCCGACGGCTTCAAGAGTAATCGTAAAAGATCATCGAATCCACCATTCATCATACATACATACATACATATATGTACAGTATCAACCCACATACTCGTATATACATACATATGTACAATTTATGTATACCTATGGATATATACACACAAAAATCGTTTCAAAATACCCCTATTTCATTCTACATATCTATAAATAATATTTTCTGAATTTACTTTTATATAAACCTTTCCATTGTATATATGTATGTATATGTACATTCCCTTCATTGCGTTCATATTTTATGTAATTCAAACGTTGCATAGACAGATACATATGTACATATATGCAAGTAGATATTGGAATATTGTATATATTGTACTTGAATGTTTTAGCTTTATTTGATAAACTTAATTTAAAAACAAAATTGAAATGGTTAATGTAGTCATTTATTGTATACATCTAGGATTTAAATAAAACTATGCTCCTACATATATATTATTCAAATGAGTCAGTAGACGAGATCAAAAGCATATTTTATACTTGATTATATTGTAAATTATGTGCATATATCTATAATATATTTCACTTGGATTCTAATTCTGTTAAGTATATCGAAAAAAATATCGTTTATATAATTATTAATTTTCTACAATACTTATTCGATATAAGACGTCGACTTTTTCCACCTTATTGTCAGTCTTCATTCGTGATTGTACGTAATCGATCAGAAAACCTAATTACGACGATCGACCCAAGGGATACGAGACCCGTATCACTACATACATATATGTATATAAGAAATATATTCGAAAGGGCCAGAGATCATTAGACCAATCTAATATGACCATATATACATTTGAGTTAGCCCAGCCCTTGTTTGTCACAGTAATCAAAATGTTACGGCGGTACAAATATTTAACAGAAGAAAATACAGCACTGCGTCTATATATTTTTTATTATTATTATATACATGTATAATATTTAATAAAATAATATACGAACGAGCGGTGATTTAGTAGTATTTTGCTGTGTGATTATTTTATACGGAACGTAATAGATGTCACTGTACCCGCTCGCTATTCGATACCTATAAATTTTCGCGATGAAATTATTTTCGAATAATTTCCATTTTTCCGACGATGCCGAGAGTCGAAATGCTTGCGGATTTTACGTGAGGTATTTTTTTTGGCGATTATCGAGTTTTCACCTATATTCGATGTGGGTTATTGTGTCGTTAAGATGCCCATAAGCGACCGGAAAAGTGTATGATAGAATGCCGACATCCTCTCGCGAGGGCCAGTATCCTAACCACGTTTTTACCATTATTTCCGTCCCCCCGGGGAAATATCTTAAGCGTCCTGGAGCGGAGCTTTTTTAAAAGCTCTTCTACAAAGCCGTTTTCCTTCCTTCAACAACTTTTGTATTACGGCGATGGCCTTAATGTATACACTTCCGGGCAGAATGCTATATATTTTATTCGTTTCGAATCGTAAATATCGAGCGCTTTAGCGCCGTTCGAAAAAACCTTTTGATGGCTATTATTTGTTAACGGGGTTAAAGGTATGCATTTCAATTAAATTCAAATATTTATAAAAAAGTTCAAATGTATATTTACGTACACTCAAATTTTCAGTAGTAAAGCAAACAATCTAAGATTTAAGATCGAAAAATTTATTATAAAACTAATGAATAAATAAATAAATATATGAGCCGTTATATTTGAAAGTGGTGAAGTCCAATTTTCAGTTCCAAAACACTATTTCTATTTGAATTAATTCACAAATTGCTATCACTTATTTTAATTCGATATTCGATAGCAGAATAAACGTATTACAGGCCACCGGTATTTTTAATTATTGTTTAACGCAAACTATTATATTTAGTGTTCTGTGAAATATTTTTCGAAATTAAGAAAATTGGACTTATGACACTTTCAAATAAAACGGATGATATAGTTTATTTTTGAATTGGAAATATCAATTGAAGAATGACTATTTATTATATTTTTATCCGATCAATCGAATTCCAATATCTAATCAGATCCTTTATTATTTCACATTAATCCCAGTTCTCCTAAATATTCATATAATTCCTTTTTATATTGTACATAGATGTTGCTCTAAATTAAACAATATTTCCCCTCATACTGATCCTTTGTTATTTATTTTGATTTAAATTTATATTGCTTGATCGTTTTTCGTGGTAATTCACATGTACAATTATATCCCATATCAACCATTATTCAATGCTTTTTTTTATTTTTATTTTTTTTTTAATTATTGATAAAAATCTTTAGAAAAATTTTGTGTCAACGTTATAAATGTTGTAATGATATTTAAAGCTGTTTTTTTTTTTTTTTTTAATAAATATATCAGAGTGCCCTACCAGTCGATCTCGGTGTGATTTCTAGTTGATCTTTGCTCCATTTTTAAATTGTATTAATTTTGACAAATATAATATATGTATTCTGAAAATATCTGAATTAAAATTGAAGCCTATTGTGCCGTTGTGCCTATTTTTCATAGATATATTTAATGTATCGGATAGATGTACATATGTAGATAAATACCCAATCTTGAAAAATGCGACAAATTAATGCCTTGTTTTGAATCCGCGTTTTCTGATATGAACATTATATGTATGTAAAATCAAATATAAGAAATTCTTTTAATGAATAACATTTTGATTATCCGTTTCATCGATTGAAAACATTGCCAAATCTGGGCAGTGTCGACGATCTCATTAAGTTTTTAGTTAATATTGTATAAGATGTGTTGTGAACACAATTTATTAACAATAAAAAGTATTTGAAAAATCATTTTAATAATATTTTATTCAATTTAATATTTATTGCGATCCTTTTTTTATTATAATTGTTTTTTTTTCTATTATATAAATGTTTTATGTATGTTTGTAAAAGTTATATAAATATTATTATTTCAACCTTGTGTATTTGTAGAGATGATGAACTTTTATGCAATTGCAATAATATCGCAATATACTGACTATTGATTGCAATTGACCTGACATATGAAAATACATACATATACTTTAGGTTATGTATGTAAATACCTTTATGTAAATTTGTATGGGTTTAAATCTGAATAAAACTAAAGCTTTTTCCTCCTTTTTTCAGATTTGAATGTATGTATTTAAAAAAAAATTTTTGAGCATTATATAAACCAAAGTTTTAATTAAAAAGAAATGTTGTTGGTAGGTAGGTTCAAAAGAAATAAAATTAGCTTACTTCCAAGAAATGAGATGCAAGGCCGGGATGCAATGAAGATTATTTCATATTTTTTTGAAAACAATATAATGTAAACAATTCCAGTTCTCCGAACCAATTCAGTCAAAGAATAAAATTTAATTACTATTTCATAATGCATACAAAGCGTTTGTGTTATATGTATAATATTTTTTTAAAATATATGCTATCTTTACTTATTGTGACGATGTTAATTAAAATGTTAATATGTACTATTAATAAAAATAGTATATATTTTCATGTCGCTTTGTCTACATAATTGGCCGCCATTACACTTCAGGGTAATGCTAGTTTGTGCGAAAATTTAAGTTTGAGCTCACTTGGCCCGTTTGAGTCGGTATCGGCCTTTTGTTGAGCCGCTGGACTAATGGATGTTGGGACTAAAAGCAACCGACACCAGAACACCGGTTGAATGCACACCGGCCTAAACAACGCCCATACACATTGCCTTTCAAAGGGGTTTTCACTGGATATATACTAGAAGTATTTTTTAATAAGAAATCAAATATACACATAGTATGAAACACTTAATATTTGTATTAAAATTGAAATTTGACGTGTTCAGACTGATAAACGATGCGCTTAATATATGCACATATGTAAATGAGTCTCGTTGATGCATGGCTTAAAATCAATATTTAGTATGCAATTGTTGTTCGGAAAACAAAAAGTTTAATACTTTAATATTTAAAAAAAAAATTATTATTATAAATATAAAATATATATATCTCTAGTGATGAAAGTCGATCGATGAAAAATGGCGTCGAGGGTTTTCAAACTTCCACATTCTATATTTCCTTATGTGGATGGCGTAAAGCTTACAATATGATTCAGTGAACCTTAAACAACCGAAAAGTAAAATTTCCTCACAAGAAAAACCCTTAAAGTACTTGCTTCAGGCGATTTTTTGACTCGAGAATCATATAAAATATATATGTACATACATTCATATGTACAGAGTAAATGATAGTAGAATGATTAGATCATAATATATTTTAAATTATTTATATTGTTTTTGTATAATGAAAGATTTTATGATGCAAATTTATATATTGAAATGGTTGTTGTTTAACAGCATACACTATTTAATAATTAAAAAAAATATGGATTTTTTTCATTGAGTTTGAGGGTTACATGTTAAATCAATTTGGAATTGTACTTATGCAAATTAAAATCTGGCAATTAAGCATTATAATAACAATTCAATTCAATAATGTCGCGTCGGAAGGCAGCCTTTCGAAAACGGTCATAAATACGAAATTAAATGGCCGACAATTTTCATTACGCGCGAATTTCGTACGTCCTCTCAGGTATTTTGGGGGAAAATTAAATTTTTGTGAGCTACGAGCTTTAAAAAGATTTCATTTTCTCCCACCCAATGATTCTCCTATACCACAATGTAATATAAATTAATTCGTGGATGGCTGGGCAAATACCCACTTCAATTCAAAACAGCATCCGTTTTCGTCATTAATAAATAAAAGCTTCCGAATTATAACGTTGTGCTTTGTGTTGTAAGAAAACGTAAATTGCTTAAAAGTACAGCTAAACTCATTTAAGTTTCGAAATTCATCTGTATTATTTACTACAATTTTATATATTGTATTTTTGTAGTGCTACATTTTAAGCATTAAGTATGCTGTTGTTAATCGTTACAAGTTGCTTTAAATTTGTAGCTAAAATTCACAAGTGAACGCAATTCTTTCTTTTTTTTTTCTTCTTCAATTTTTTTTTGTTTCACTAACAACAGTTATATTTATAGCATCGAGCAAAAAAGTTTCGTTTATATTTTATAAACAAAAGATTTACGAGTTTACTTTTAATGAATGCAACGTTAATTTACGTTTCTTTATCAGGTGTTTCAAATGAAATATATTCAATTCACTATTTTTTGGCGTTAAAAAACATTCGTATATATTAAATCTTGATTGAAAAAATCACTTAAATTAACCATACTTCTAATAATTATAATACATACACGTTTATATTTATGAATATACATATGTATGTTTTATAGATAAAATACATTGAATTTCTTCTATGAAACATTTGATTTTATTTTTAGCATAGTGATTTTTGAAAATTACTTATTCAAAGTAAATAAAACATTTCTCGAATTTATTATAACCTAACAATGAAGTTTTTTTGCCTTTTAAGAATTTAAAACAGCAATTTTCACACTCCATTACATATTCTTTTCTGCATAATTTAATGGCCTCTTATTTTATAAATTCACTACTGACAATAACGAGAACATTGTTAGTGAACATTTTGAAAAGAAATAATGAAATATAGTATTGAAAGGTTTTTTATACAGTAGTAAATCTAAAAAAATAATATCTCAAAGAAGAGGGCACATTTTTATGACTTTTTTGCGACAGTGTTAAAATGCTGAAACTGAAAAAGAAAAAGAAAGCTGACGTGAGATTTATCCAGCTTTTACGAGTCAAGCAATTTATCTAGACAATCGATTGTTCCGGAGATAAAATTACAATAAAATACTCATTTTAAAACACACATACTATAGCTTTCAATGAATGTACAGGCTTTGAATTGATATATAAAATTAAATACAAATTATAGATATGTGTAAAAAATATATATACATTAAGAAATTTATCACAGATATGAAATTATGTGAGAGTATAAAAATTTGTAGGTTTCAATTGCTCCGTTTCTAATTAGAATCAGTTTGTCTAATCTGCTCGAGTGATCAAAAGAAAATTTGGCACAGATGTACGTGAGGCTACACAGTGTTATAGGTGAAAGCCTTTCAATAGAATTCAAATTGATTTGGAGTTCTCGAATTGTGTGCATTATAAAGGCAGAAATAGGTCCTCTTTCTGACGTAGTAGAACTGTTTCTGAAGTCGAGCAATTCGAGTCGTAAATTCCCAAAAGGCGATTACGTTCGAACGAAGCCCGGTCGAAACAATACGATTTTAAATTACGTATCAGGTCGGGTTCGTATTTTTATCACCTCTAAGGCTAATGGCTTAGAGGGGGTCTGAATAAAATAACCATAGATTTGACGAAAATTGTCCGGATGAGGGTGGCGACTCCATCGTGGAGAAAAAGAAGCCTTACGAAAAAAAATTGAATAGAAAAACAAGATGTCGAGGCACGGGCACTTGACTTTTAGAAAAAAAGCAAACGATAAAAGTGTCGGCAATAAGACGTTTGTCAATTATAAGGTATGTATGTACAAGTGGATAATCTGCTGTAGTTTACAATGGAACGTGTCCAAAAACAAAAATGGGAAAAATTCGATCGTTTGCGATAATTGAATTTTCCAATTAAGTTCACAGCGCTGAGTATTCGGGCGAATAAAAATATTGAATTATCAAACAATGTTTTAAACGGTGTCGAATCGAGTGGATTCGGTCCACGATAATAATTCAGATTTGAAAAACGATTTTGCGAATAAGCAAACTCTGATTATTTTCGCAGTTGCTCTCTGTGTAAGCGCAAAAAAATGTAAATTTCGCCGTGAGGGCAGATGGTGTGGGTCGTGGAAAGCTTTGAAATAAAAAGACCAGCAACGGAAAAGCCAGCCTCACTCACCTTTGACTGGAGCCGTTCCCTTTGTCGCGAATTTTTATTAAATATTCAGGGATTAAAAGCTTTCGGGGATTAAGTGCGGTGGGAACGAAATAGGCTTTCTAATTTTGAAGAGTTAAGAATTTAAATTGAAACTTCTTTTTTTTTCGAACACCACCCGTTCATTTTTTTACATCTAACACGATGAAATAACATTTAAATGTTCACTCTTGACTGGTCCGAGCGTTTTTTTGGTTAATTGTAATGAATATTTTGATTACTTACATTTATATTACATTATATGTTATGTTACTAATTCTATTATTGCTTGAACTTTTGATTTTTGATTTTTAAATGCTTTTTATAAGTACTAAATTATGTTCACAATGCATATTATATATACATATTTTAATAGCTACTGAGCTACTGATCATTTGATATTTTACAATTTTATTTTATTTTTGTTAGTAATTTTAGTATTATATTATTATAATGTCAATGTACATCATAATAGGAAAAAGAGTTTAAAAACTTATTTACAATTCTTATAAATGCTCATAATACATCTTACACATAATATTAACTAAAAACTCTCCAAAGTCGACGATCTTGAACTTTAGTTTGTTTATGAATTGTATGTATTAATTTCTGTATAATTAAATTTATTTTTTTTCTTTTCTGTTATATGTTTAGCCATTGTGGCGCATTAGTAATGCCACGATGATCCAAGCTTAAAATAAATAAATAAATATATGATTGATGTAATGGTGAGAGGAAAGAGATCGAAATTATAATAGGCGGTCACGTAGCTAGAAGAACGGACGATAAATGGACGAAAGAAGTGCTCCAATAGTACCCGAGAGAATGTAGAAGGGTGCATGGCAAGCCTAATGAGAGATATAAAAATAAAAATGTGTGAGATGAGATGGATAGAGACGAATTCAAGTGCTCCTCCAGCAGTGATGGTGCATGGCTGTAAATGGTGACGATGATACGTTTAAATTTTTAATTTTGTTCAAATTATTATAATATTTATATTATTATATATGAAAACGCAGAGGCAATCATAGATGATATATATCATACATACATACATATTATACTGAAGTGATTGATATAATTTAGTAAAATTTCTTTATATACATACTTATGAATAGAATATAAAATTTTGTGTTAATTGATTTTTATGTTCATAAAAAAGGTAAAAAAATATTATTAATGTTTCTTACTGGACGTTATTTTTTTATATAGTTACTAGTGGCTTGGGTGCACACACTTGTGTACTCTGTAAAAGACCGAAATTCCAATCAACGGAAGCCGCCATTTGATCGGCTGACATAAACAAAATAATAATAATTATATTATTACCCACTGCAAAGCTCACTCTGCAAAGCCCACACTAGGCCACGTCTCTTTCCACGATATAAGATTCCAAGGGGAGAAATAGATACGGAACATGGTTAACAGCATGCACTATACACGCACGCATTACGCTATTATTATATACGATTGCCGTAGTGAAAATTGTCGACATAATTTATATAACATTAAATAAATCACGATTTAAATAAAAGATTTTGAAATAGTTCAAATATATGTATGCATAGGAAAATTTTGCCGATAGTTATAGTACACATACACAATTCATATCTAAACGGAAAATGTGTATGCACAAAAAAAAGTAAATCAATATTGTTTTATTTGAAAATTTTAATTGGATATATAAAATAATATAATACGCTTGCGACTGATCCAACTATACATATGTATTTAGTTGTAAAGAATATTCAACAATTAAATTTTTCCATTTAATGTATTTGTTTTCGTTGGAATAATTGGATTCTTTTTCAATTAGACCAAAGCATCGTAATTTAAATAAAAACAAACTCCATCAATCACTCTCGGTCATCCCCGTGTCCGGGTCTGTCTATGGGGTGTCTGTGCCGAGAACGAGACCACTTTTTTGTCTCGATTAGTAACCCGTTGCCGACGTCCTCCCAGTCAATTATACCCATCCCTTTGGCGACGCTAATGGACGTTAAGGTGTTTATGTGTACACGAAGAGGGGAGGTGAGGAAATTCATTGTTTCAATGCAATAATATTAAATCAAACGTACATTTTTATGCAAATTCGTGTAATGAAATGCGAGGGTGGAGGGGTGGGTCTAGCATCCACTCACCATTACGTGGAAATTCAACGGAAAATGTGGAAATTGCCGCGGGAGAGGAAATGAAAACGCTCGGAAAAAGAGCGAACGCGTTTACAATAACTTGACCGTTTGGATCAGAATTCAAAACTGCAATTAAATATCTAACGGATTTCTATATATACATATAATACCACTTTGTATGTAAATATGCATACAGCTTGATTGAATTTTCAGTTCAAATCAACCGAAGAATCATTAATCATCATCAAATAAAAATGCTGTATGTAATTGGCCAGGAAGGCGCATTAGGGTTTACCTGTAACGCCTTCCTGGTATAAAATGTAAAATCATTATAATTATTACTGCAATAAGTGTTGAAAAAAACTAAAAATTTAAAATTATTATACATTTTTATTTATAATTTTCTATTCATGTAAAAATTAATGTTTGTTGGTATATTATGTATAAAAAACTACGATATCTCATTGAAGACCATTACATTTGGTATCCAGACGGACTATGTACGAAGTTTTCTGAAAAAACGGCATTTTCAGTATTTACATAATATCGAACACAATTCAATTTATATTGCTTGTTTCAGATTAAATAGCATAGTTGTATAGTATATGTAGTTATACGATTTGATGCTAATTTAAACTAGCAACATGGTTAATTGAAAAATGACCAAACCCACACAGGAGTAAATTTTATAACTTAAATTACGTTAATTGCAAATTTAATTTTAAAATACATCAAAAGCTTTTAATTGAATTGTATCAAATGAGAACGGGTATTTTGCATAGCAGAGATATTCAAACTTTTTGAAACCTATCAAATTAAAATCTCGATCGAATACTAGAAAATTTACCGTGCTGAAATTTGTTGTATCCTAATTTTTTTAATACTAAATGTAAAATAGCATTAATATAAAAGTCATTCATGATTTTTGTAATGTCTCACTTTGCGCCTTCAAAATCATTATAATGCATTTTAAAATATTCGTTTCATGTATTCAATATCTTAATAGCAATATATAAAAATAAGGTTTGATAATTAAAGAATGTTTCATTCATAAAATTCTTTACTTTTTAAAAATACATAAACGACTTATTTTTTTGAATAATTTTCTATATACCCATAAGTAAAAGTATAACACCAAACAGTTTAAAAAGCTCTTCTACAACATGCTACGTCATGTAAAATTATTGAAAACCAATTGCAGTCTACGTATGTACGTACTTAGCAAGCAGAATGGCTTGGTGGTTGCGTTAATGTTTAGCAACAAGAGGCTACCGGATATTTGTGACTCCAAGTCAATCTTTCTTATCAGAGTTTGTTAATTTATCTGATATCATTGTCGAAACGGTTCCTCCATCAAATTGGTAAAAATCATCCTACCTACCAAATATTTAAATTTGTTTTATGTACAATATGAAAAAAAATGAGTACAAGTCTAAATCCATAGATGTCTCTATGTATCAATTCATTAATTAATTAATTGTGAATTTCGTGTTCCTCAGCCTCTCGAAATACAGCGATTTATAAGTCTAGGAAGGCACATTGGAGTCTACCTGTTAGGCCTTCCTGGTATACATATATCCATGTAAAAATAAATAAACATGTACACACAATCGATTTATTGCTGATTTAAATTCCTTTAATGCACATCATTATTAATTAAAATAAAATGAATACACAGAAATTAAACGATTTTAATTAAACATAATATCACTAGGTAACGCATATAACGAAACGCGTTTCGATAAAACCATACTTTTACGTCATTAGTTGCAATTACGCACGCGGTTTACTGCGACCATAAATTATGCACTTTATCGCTCGGTGCAATTTGCGACGGAATTAAAATATATACACACATGTATGTATGTATATGGATAAAGTAAAAATATATTGATTCGAAGCGTATTCTATTTTTGAATGAACGCGCAAAAAGGGAAACTTGAAATTTATTTTACGTCGATACGATTACGCGAATATACTGCTATGTATTTCTGCAAATTTATTGTACCGCGATAGGCGATTCGGTTTACGAGGCCATCTTTAGACTATCTTTACTACTATCGGTACAGACCCTTCAATAAATGTCTTACGGTATTAGACGTGGTAAACGCTTTTACGTGTTTTACAAATTGGCTATCGGTGAAAACGTTGGCGAAATCTATGAAGGCACTTCCGGTCTCACGGAACTAGCGGAAATTGCATTCGTATGGAATTAAGTCCATAATTTTGAAATGCGTTTGTTTCCAACGTGAAATAATGCGTATTGACCAGAGAAATTAAACAATACTAAAAGTGCCTTTTCCAACAAATAGCCTGTGTCAGAAAATAATACACGTACCCTTTCCATAACCTCACATATACGCCAACACTACTACTACACGCACGGAATAGAATCAGGGTCATCACATATTCAATACAAAAATTCACCAAGATCTTTTTGATAATAGAATATTCGTGTATTATTTGGATACAGATTTATTTATAATTTGAGCATATGGTGGTGTTGAGCGTTGGTAATCAATCAATCCGTCTCATTTCTCAATTGGCGGATTATTTTTATCCACATTTTTTGTATTTTTCTGTCCTTGGGAACTCTTAAATTAACGTGTAATGTAAAGTTTCAACAAAAATATGTATAATATAAAATGAATGATGTTTATATTAAGTAAACTTAAATAATTGGTTATTAATATAATTGAGTATTCAGCGCCATTAATTGAAATGTTTTTAAATGTATTTAAACATAATTTTTACATGTTTTACATACTATGGTGCCACTATGTATGTAGAATGAAGTTGTATGTAGAATGCCAGTGGTCACCATGTCACTTTTACAAACTGTTAAACTACGATGGGCATTGAATAATATTTATTTATTTATTTTACATTCATATGTATATACCGTGAAGGCCTAACAGGTAAACACCAATGCGTATTCCTGGCCAATTACAAACAATGCAGCATTTTTATTACATAAGTCGCTGAATTACGATACACGGAAAAACTGAAGGAATTACGATAAACGGAAATTAATGATACATCTATGAATTTTAAATTTGTACATAAAAAAGTGGTGACATAGTGGGTAGGATTTTTTAGCCACTTTAATGGAGGAACCGTTTCAACAATGAAATCAGAAAAATTGGCAAACTCCGATAGGAAACGATCGATTTGGCGTCACAAATATCCAAGAGTGACCAGCAGCATTACAGATAATATACTCAGAATAAATTCTTTTCAATCGAGGTCAACCCACGGGATCGAATCCAATGACTTCGCGGTACTAGTCAAAAGCCCAACCACCTAGCCATGCTGCTAGCTATGTTACTTAAATGATTAGTTTACTTATAAAAATGTACTCTATGTTGTTCAATGCATCGCGTAATTTTTAACGATGCACTTGCCCATCTTGCGAATAATATGAACAAACAAAAAAATGTTTATCAGACATATATATGCACATATATGTACATACATCGAACATCAAACACAACTGCTGCGGAAATTATTTAAAAAGGTCCGTGGACTTCTCCAACCTTACAACAATATGATGCCTAAAGACACTTCCATTATTATAAAATTTCTCTGGTATTAACGATATCGACAAGCGGAACGATCCGGTTAAAAATGTTGAGGGTTTTTGAAATCCTATTACGAGATGCAGATTTTTTTTACATAAGATAATAGTAAAAATGTAAGACTTGAAGTACAATACAGAATTATTCCCATGGTACATTTGCATTTAAATTGGGTCACCCCTTATAGGTTTAGTACTTTTTTTTCTGTTACAGACGTTCAGAACAAAAGTTCGAGAGATTACATTTAATGTGAGAACTTCTCTCTAATAGGCAATTCGGATTATCTTTGTACATATTGTACATTATTATCTGAAACTAACTTAATAGTTCAATTTCTATGCGCACTATAATCTACATATCTACATATATACATATATGTATGTACATACATACCTCTAAATTAAAACTTATATATTCTCAATATTACTTGACCACTTCTATGTATGATTCGCATCCAATTTTATACACATGCTTACAACATAATAGCTATACTTTTAAAATAAAACTTATTTACGAAACTCAATTTTACTCACTCACTTCCGTTTTATTAAATTTAATGACTTTTACTTGATAATTGAATTTTCTCGTGAAGAGTAAAGAGTAAGAAAAAATAGTGGAAGAAAAATCAAACAAGGGTAAGCTGCCACTCACCTTTGATGTGTGCTCACTAAATTTTATACATAATTTGGCATTAGGCTTAAACTTCTATATATGAAATTTCAGGGTTTGGTGCAAACGATCGAAAAGCGCCAGACAGATTGAACCACAGATAAACTGGATGGCTGCTTTAAACGCAATTCTCGACTTCACGAATGAAAAATTGCACATCAGATGACGAGTAACCTTTCGATGTGCACAGATGCAATTATTAAAATGGTAATTATTAAAATTGAGTTGGATCTTTCTGGCGAGTTTTTAATAATTTAATAAGGAAAAATTTGGAACTTAAGTATCAGAAGCACAGAACGTATACAGGGTAGGTATGTCGGGACTTCGGGTAGATTTCGCTTAGTGTAAGTGCGAGCAGTGCGCACGCATAAGGTACACGTGTCGTTAATCTGTGGTTCAGTCTGTCTGGCGCTTTTCGATCGTTTGCACCGCATCGGAAATTTCAATATAATACGCCTTAAGGTTTCCGAGAAAAATATAAAAAATATTGATTCTCTAGAGTAAAAGTACAGTTACAGTTACAGTTGAGGTCAAAATATTAAAAAAATATATTGCGGTATAAAATGTATAATTTCTATTACATTCAGTCTCATTTAGTTATCGGTTTAGAAGATAATTTAATTAAAAAATTAAAAAAAGAGGATACCTATAAGGGGAGGTACCATTCCCGGTTAATTTGAAAAGATATATACATAGGTTATATCAATAAAAATTTCAGTGCCCGAAGTTTCAGTTCAATTGGACTAACGGTGTTCAAAAAGTCCCCAAAATTCGAAGACACACACACAGCAAAAGATTTTCAGGAGTGAAGTTGAGAGATTTGTCTCTTAATATTTCTCACATAGAGTCTGTCGTAGCGGTTTTAATTACGATACATTTCGTAGCCAGAAAACCTACGACTGCAATAGACTTATCTGTCGACAAATACATACATACATATATGTGTTCGCTAAGGAACAAGTTACTATAGGATTACTATTAACAAGGAGAGCTTCCACAAAATTAAATATGCACACAGAGTGTATGCACTGGTTCTTCACAAGTGCTGAAAATTTTCAACCACCTCGTTCATTTACATTACACATAATCTGGGAAATGAGTGGCACACCTCGCAGCAGACAACCAGTGCTTATCCTTTGTCTGGAACGGTCCAGCAAAAAGTGTAAAGTGGCTCGCCTCCGGTTCGCGGACAATAAATATCGTGCGGTCTTCCAGCGGCCGGGTGTTATCTCGCCCCCCGAATCTAATTGTTTTTGTATCGCCATTGTTATAAACAATGGGGAGGGATCGCTACACCCCATGCTCGTCCCGTCCTTCCCCCCGTCGTGCTTTTTGGGGTTTTTGGCTTATCTGGCGGCCGTGCTTTAATATTTACGATGCGCCTACGCCCGGATAAGGTCCAAGTGAAAACAAAAAAAGGTCCCGATTGTTAATATTCGCGCGGGACCGTCGCGTCGCGTCCTTTTTCGCACAACGGACGAACGCGTCCGATGTGAAAATATTACATTGTATGTAATAATACTTTGTGGGAGGCAAATATTGTGACGTTAATTACACCCGCACAAATAAGGGCTGGGAAATTTCGAGTGAACCGAAAGTTATCGTCGTTTCAGTTCCGTGCACGTTTTTGGTCAGATAGAAAGTACAGTAAATAATTGTTGGGCTTGTTTTGTAATTTGAAAATTATTAATTTTATATAGAACAATGTTTAACTTATGGATGTTTCATTTATGAATTTTATCCACGTAATTTTAACAAGGAATTTTATCCACGTAAGTTTTTTATTTGGCACGTTGTCTCTTGACTGAAATTTATGGCTTTATACGTAGTCACTTCAGATTTTCAGGTGCTAGACATCATTAATCGTTGATTGTAAATATCACAATGTAAATACTATACACAATGTAATGTAAATACGTATATATTTACATATGTATATATCTTATATGTATGTATGTACATATGAATTATACATATATACACATGTCGATGACTTGGTGCACATATATTGTGTGTTCATTTTTAAATGTGCATCAAATTTTAAGTTTGTATACCACCTAAAAAACCTTTAAAAACTTAAAATTTGTGCATCAAGCCATCGCTGTGTAAAAAGAAAAAATATGTATACAGAATTAAAATATATCATAAATCGTATTGCAACTGAATCCAGACTCATGCCAAAATATAATATGAGATGGGAGTAGGTAAATGAGAGTGAAAAAAGTAACTTTTATAACTATTTGGCCTGTGAGTTCAATCTGACACAAGATTCCGGTGTGATTTTCAATGATAAGATAAAATATTTATGATAAGACAAATATTGACAACGTTGAATCGACTTTATAAACCACACACAGACAGATGAGCAGTACAATTAGTTCATTCCTATAAGTGAGTCAATGCTTAATCTACTACACGCTTTTCCAAGTTCATCGTTCCAAGTTCAAATCTCTAAATCGAGCTCAAATTGTTCTTCGAATATATTAAAATGATAAAATGAGAATGAAAAAAGGAACAGCTTACAGTCCAAAAATCGGCGTTCGAAGGATGTTTTTTCAAATAGCAATAGACCGCTTCATGAGTGTTTAAAGCAAGAGAGCAAAAAAAAGGTTTTTGTAAGAAGTTGCCAATAGTGAACCATTTTTTGTAGGAAAAACATCCATCCATCGTTAAAGACTGGTTATAACTGTCAAATTGTTTAGCCTGTGAGATGTGAAGCAGCGTTAAAAAGTCATGTTTGGAGAGCTGGCTGTCGTCGCTTTGATTAGAAAAAAGATTCCGATGTCATTTTTAATAAGTTCGATAATGATTAAACACCTCTAGAGTCATGTCGAGTTCATTAACCTACTTATAATATGAGCTAATCCCCGTATGTCGGTAAGATATCAAAGTGACCTAAAGATTGGGAGTGGGTCAAAATCAGATCACATTATTTTGACTGGCAGGAATATCACTGAACTAACAGAGTGGAGCTGATAAAATGATTGTCATAAAATGTCTATCAAATCACCACTCTCATTGCATTAAACAATTAATCTAGGGATGAGAGAGGGGAGATGAGAACTATTATCATTTACAAATAACGGTAGAGATCGAGTAAAGCGAAGAGGACTTTAAGTTTGGAAAACAGATTCAAATATAGAAGGACAATTAAAAAGACAATTGACAATTTTATATAAAAAATCAAATCAATGATGATTCTTTTATCATGAAGATTGTCATAGTTCAATGACAGATGAGTTTTAAAAAACTATATTTAATATATGTAATTGAAAGTAAATGATCGAATATTCACCAAAAATAATTGATTCTATGTTGCCAATATAGTAAAGAAACTAATTGGTATACAATATACAAAATTCCAGTTATAACAAGCATTTTATTACATGTTTTCGCACCGCAAAATTTGTGAGCTGATTTTAAACCAATTCCACTCTTCATATCGCTTTGATATTTTACAAAAAAATAGGGGATAACCGTCATTAAATTAAGTAAATGCTTCTCACATGATGCTAGAGAAATTGCACCATTAATAAATCATAAAATCATCATCTGAATCATCTGTCAGATCGACGTGATGTAAGCTGACTACTTGTGACGACTTTTCTCGCACGTTAAATGCATATATGTATGTACGTAGTATAATGTTATAAGATACGTTTGTAAAATTTTATTAGGAAAATGAAAACAGTATTATTTTAATTAATTTATGAGGCATGGGATAAAAGGAAAGATTGATTATTTTCTGGATGAAAAGAAAATTTCATAGACTGATTTATTATTGTTTGGATTTACAATTATTAAAACACTGAGAAATTGTGACCTCCATATACATATTTATATGTATATATATCCATGTATGTATAATATGATGTATGACTGTCTCAAGGCGACCTCTACAATATGTAGCCATAAATCAACCTGTACTATATTACGTTTATCCTCCAGGACACATTAGGTAAATATAATATATTCCAAATGCAAAAGTGAATGGCGCACCTCGCGCGAAATACAATAATAAATCAATTTAAGCATTGTCACGAATATTCTTTCAGATTCGAATTCGTTGATTTATATGAAAAGTTTCTTTGCGCCCGCGAACTTTCACGCCGAGTGTAAATTTTAATATTTCGCAATCGTAAATTTTTAGAAAATTACGACTTCGTAAATTTTAATCAGAATTTATAACGCAAAACGTCGAAAGGTCAGCCGCGA
Organism: Arctopsyche grandis; assembly: GCF_051622035.1. NCBI lineage: Eukaryota > Metazoa > Arthropoda > Insecta > Trichoptera > Hydropsychidae > Arctopsyche > Arctopsyche grandis. The sequence goes on along the minus strand of NC_135361.1, from coordinate 15,851,268 downwards.
CCGTAAGTTACTCTAATTCCACGCGCTCGCTCTCAAACATCATTGTCAAACAAGCTGAAATACACGATATTTCAACGCCATAAATTCAATTAAAATATAAATTATATTCAAATCGAATTTCACAGAAAGCGTATCGAAAACAGCCGCACCAAACCGAGCGCACTATGATTTAAAAGGATCATTAAACTCTCGGTATTTCGAATAATAATGGACATTAAGTGTATACGGATTTTTTTTTGTATTGAAAAAATTTGTTTAAAGCGGTGAACCGTTATGAACTTCGAGGCGAAAAATATAAATTATGAAAGTGCTAACATTTCGTCTCGTTTCGGCGAACAAGAAAATAAGTATACGAGTTCAACGAGCAACATGACGTTATTAAAGGGAATTGTCTACAAAAGTTCACACCTGTCTTGGGAATTATCGGGTGACTGGAAGCCTCTCCCAGGTGAGTCGTGTGATACAATACGCATATTTCTCGCCGAAAACTCCTCCACCTGTAAAAAAAAAGAAAAAAATCAAACTTTCGCACTCGATCCATCTATGATTTCCAAATATAAATTCAACTACAAAAAGCTTCGACATTTACGACTTCGATGCTTTATATTGGTAAATACACACATAGACGATTTGTTTGGTAGGAGCGAGCGGCGGGAAAAATCTCACGAACTAACTAAATTGGGGAAACTCTTCGACTAAAAGGAGCTGAAATATAGCAAATCGACAGCTTCCAAGACGAGGGTTAGCTTTTAGTGAAATGTATGGCTTTATTCTAATAATGTAAGATGCAGTGTTGCTCGTGTTGGTGCGTCGATACCCTTTTTCGAATTCGTTTTCGGCTCACTCCAACGACTTTTTTTCATTCAACATTTTTCTAAATCCATTAATTATTTGATACTCTTGTAAGCGCTATTTTTAAGAGTGCATAATTTGATATGAGCGCCAGCTGCAGCGATTTAATGTTGCGGCTGGTTTGATAAAATGTAGAACCCTTCAGTAATTCGATCGTTCGCATGTTGAAAAGCGGCCTATTTTTGCTTGTTAAAAATTGATGGATTTTGTAAATTTCGTTGTGAAATTAATTAAAAACACTGACGTTATCAAGCTGAGTCGGAAAAATGCTTCAAAGAAACTCACCTGGTTTGACTGTGTACTAAGTTGATTTTTAATGGCGGAAACTGTCAGTTCTGCAAAATTTTTCGTTAAAGTTTTTCTTTGAGAGTGAGGACGTCACAGAAGCCGAATGAAAGGAAGTCCGTTGGAAAAATTGTCGTCAGCGACGGAATGAAAAATGCGCTGTTGGGAAAAATTTTGACATTGCACGGAATTCCTTTCTATTTTTTTAAGTGGAAAAATGAAAAAATTCTACCGTCTTAGTGATAGAATAGTGATAGTGATAGAAAAGTGTCTGTGGGTGACCAAAAATAATTATTTTTAATTAAAATGTGGCGTATAATAATTGAACAGTCGGCGGTGGACAACTTCGCAAATTAAGTTAAAAACTCGACCTGAGTTTAACGGTTATTTTCAATATAAGCTGAATTAAAGTATCAATTAAAAAGTTTTATTCAGTCATTATAACTTCGTCTCGTTTTGACTTCTTTAAAAAAAAAAGAAAAACGTTACAACATTATGACAAGGGTGAAAAATGCGCAATTTCATTAATTAAAATTCAATACTGCTTAAAAAGAACCATTACAATTTTTGAAAGACAAAATTGAATTTAGATAGATACTATATTAACAAATAAACGAGATGATTTCAGTATGATTTGATCATTCAAACTTACATCATAGGGTGAAGGTACATCATAGGTAAAGGTATATTTTGTACTTTACAAAACCTACTAAATGCGCAGAAACATTAAAATGTACGGCACGACATGCCAAGTGTATTCATTATATGAATGTTAATTCCTGCGATCTTATTATTTAAAATAGTTTCTTGTACATTTCTTCAAATATGGGAATCACCGTTATCGATCATTGTCAAACAGATGTCAATACAATGATAACATATCACCAAAAAAATTCCAGCGGGTGAGTTTTGGCCTAGATTGCGACGGTATTTATTAGGCGTTCTTGATTTTTTTTTCTATATATAGGCAAAACCATCTAAAAAAGAAAAAAACACGTGTCACGTACCAATCTGCGTTTCTGCACCTTAATTAATAGTTCGCGTTAACATTTTAAAGATTCCAATAAATCAAGCAGATTGAATATAAATATTAGTTTTTCAAAAAGTACTCTATTAAAGTAACACATCTATTCCATAGAGGTTTTTCCAGTTTACAATCATTGGGAGGCTTTGGAAAGTAGTTAAAGCTAAAACTTTTGTATTATACGTTGACGAAAAATAGAACATTATTTTGGAGAAGTAGCCAAATTGTTCTGATAGAATATGAAAACCGAAACAAAACTGTATTATCACATTAATTTAGCGGAATCGTAGAGTTGACACGTTTGCGCTCTAAATGCGATATATATGTACATACATATGTACATGTACATATATCTATATAATATATTTGAAAGCGTATTTATAATAGTGTGGCGATATGCCACTACATGAAATGTGAACATAAAGAAATAAAAAAAATCTATGAACATGCATAGTTATAATAGTGACTGGAAAAAATGGGATGAAGTGTCCTCGACAAGAGCGCATCCTGAAAATACACATCCAGGATTTTCCGGGGGGGTGTTGAATACCCCTGTCGGCGTGTTATCCGCAAATGCTGCCACTGTTGCCACCTAACGATTACGGATATGGCCTTCTGCATGACAACATTTGCTTCCCGACAACAATTGGATATTTATCCAACAACGAAAAAGGTTTTCCGCTTCATTGTACTACTGCTTGCTGCCGAATTACGAATCGTAACGATACTCGTATTGCGCACGAAAGCTAATAAAAAGTATACCAGTGAAAATGAACCAAGTCTTGCGTGGCAAAATATATATGTAGGTACAATTGTACATATCATGTGATTCGAACAAATATATTAATCTATTATATAAAAGATGTCTGGAGCATTGACTGTAACTTTTTGATATCAATTACACGCAAAACCAAACAAAACCTCAATATATTGTATATAATAGAAAACTTCTTGATATTCTTTAAAATTTTCTATATTTGACTAACCACATTTATGTTCTTCCATAACATATCGATTAGCATAGATATACTATGAACATAATATACAGGTAGATATGTATTTGTAAAGCGTTAGTAACAAAATAATTTTTGGTATGAAAATGACATTTATCAATTTCATATGGGTCCCTCAATATCCGTAAAGTTTGACACGTTGTCAAAACAGCAGGTATGCGCACAGTCAAGATTAAAATTTTCCGAGTTTTCCTAGCAAAAGCAAAAGAGGGTTTTTCATCAACACACGCATCAGGCTGTGACCTTTTCCCGAGAAAGTGCAGCGTCTCAATGCAGACGTGTTTTTATATTATGAAAACCGGAAAGCAGTAAAATTTAAGCAAAAAGTTATTTTAAAACACGTATGTAAATCTAATGTTGAATTTACGACATGTTTAATTACACAATTATGTATGAAGGTATTCGTCGCAATTTTGAATTGCCCCAATGGTAATGTAAATCGATCTAAAATCGCTTTGAATATTATATGAACTTATGTAGAAAGCGTATATTCATTAAGTAAACGCCAAATTTCAGATTTAATCAAAAGTTTCATAATGAAACGTAAATGAGGTATGTAAAAATACACAGCCACATTGCTGCATTGCATATGGGATAGGGCTTCTAATTTCCCGTACTCTATCGATTCCTGGGACACGGGGCGGAACTTGGGATCGTTCCCCGGATTCCTGGAATTCCGGAACATTTGATGTAAAATATATTTTTTCTATTAATTTCAAATTTATTTATTTACAAAAAAAAAATCGATATTAACTAACTATGATGGCGATAAAAATTGATCGCAAATATATGGAAACTTGCACAAGACAAAAGTTCTACTTCCGGTTGTCAGATTTTGTTCAAATTTTTTTTATTATTTAAAATCAGTATAATTATTATACACATTAAATATCAAGAGGATAAAAATAATTTAAAAGGTCAAAATAAAATAATGAAATATTGTTTTAAAAAAAAATACTACTTCCGGTTTACGAATTCTGACCAAAATGTTAGCAACTGTAAGTAAGTACATAAACAACACAAATATAATTTTTCAGCTTAATACGTTTAGGGGTGTGGACAGGATCTAGGCGACAACATTTTTGACCTTTCTAAGAGGAGAAAATCCCACTTCCGGTTCACTAAATTTGGTGATTTTATTCTTAATATTTACTTAAAATCACTATCTTTATTATATACAATAAATATCACGACGATTAAAATAATTTAAAAGGTCAAAATAAAATAATGAAAAAATAATGAAATATTGTTTAAAAAAAAAAATACTACTTCCGGTTTACGAAATCTGACCAAAACGTTACCAAATCTAAGTTAGTACATAAAGAGTACAAATATAATTTTTCAGCTTAATACGTTCAGGGGTGTGGACAGGATCCAGGCGACTTGGTATTACGCTTAAACTTCTATATATGAAATTTAAGTTCAATAAACCAAAAGATTTCTGAGAAAAACATAAAAAACCTCGATTATCTAAAAAGGACTACAGTTTTTTAAAGTTTTTAAGTTTAAAGAGTAAAAGTACTACTTCCGGTTCAGATAAAAATATTTAAAAAATACAAGGTTATAAAAATTATTATTTCTATTACATGTAAAAAAGATTTAATCCGATTAAGTTAGCGGTTTGGGAGATAATCGTATTCAAAAACTTAAAAAAAGATGACACCTATAAGGGGAGGTACCATTTCCGGTCAACTTAAAAATTTGAAAAAAATTGATGTCGTGTCGATAAGAATTTTAGTAACCGATAATAAGTTTCGGTTCGATAGGACTAACGGTGTTCAAAAAATCCCCAAAATACACGGACACACAGACACACAGACACACAGACAGGCACACAGGCAGGCACACACACAGGCACACACACAGGCACACACACACACACACATTTTTTCTAGATCATGAAAACGTGATCAGTAATCGATTCTGAGTTCGAATCAGTCAAAATCTCGAGTTATAATTTTTTGAAGGATCACAACACTTCATCTATTGTTACTACGTACATAGATAAAGTAATAATGTTAAGATTATATCTATTAACTGGAAACATGTAATCATAAAAGTGAATTTATTTGAAGAAGTTTCTTAAGAATACCAAAATATTTGAATGAGAATCCGAAAGCCTATTTCTAGATTTAACACAAATATTAGCAGCAATGGAGAACACTCTTTCAGTTTCACTTTCAGTTTAAAGGGAGAAAACATTTTTTTTCATTATCTGTTTTTTTTCCTCTTGGCATGTACATATATTTTCATTTATTGTATGTATTTAATGTCAAGGATATTTTTATTTCAGTTATTTTGTATTTTTGATTTTGATATTATTGAATTCTTCATTAATCGTAAAACACACAATCGTCTCATCTTCATCGGATTCGAAAAGAGTTTCTTCCATTGTGGAATCGTCAATATAAGTGGATACACATAGTTTCACCGTAGGATATTCACTTTTAAATATCGCTTTGATTGAAATATTTTTCCCGAGATTCAATATAAGAATTCCGGGACAAGGGACATTAAAAATTCCGCGAATTACCGGGAATTTCTGTTCCGGGTCGATCCGGGCACAAACCTACATTAATTAGGTCATTAATCTACATTAAAACTACTGATATGTTTATACATACACCTTCCTCTTTTTGTACATTCATTTACATATGTATCTATATATAATATTTAAGTGACTAGCTTTATTTCCAACTTTTCATTGTATCGGGGAGAGTACACGAATTAAATATTCCGAGTACCACTGCTGAATAAAATCTCTAATGAAAAATAATCCAATGGAATTTTATGCAATTCGATCAACTGTTCATTGAATTAAATAACAAATTGATCACTTTTTGTAATTAAGTTTGTGTGAGCGCATATCGATCTGCGTCTAACAGTACAGAGTAAAGCTCGTATGGAAATATTAGATTCAATTTTGGTTAATGAAATTTGACATACGAGAGTTTCTTAATATACTTAAAGTCTAATTAAAATTTCAACGATATTAATCTCCATCCCCAAAGTGTTACATCTCGTTGGGATGGAATAATCTTGTACGTGTTAGGTATTACTTTTGAGGCGAGGGTTTTGTGTCCTTTAATCATTAGAATATTAAAGTTTATATAATACTAGCTTTAAGTGCTCCGAAACACATATTCAATATACATATACATATAGACACAAGCTTCTGAAAATTTATCAAACCTAAACACATTACAGAGGGATTCATTTAACAAACTATAGCATTACATAAATACATATATAATTATAAATACTCATCAAAATAACTGACCTTACAACAATACATTAAAAAAATAGATAATACTTTTTATATGAGATTATATAGATTATTCAAACAACCAAATGTTTGTTCGGTTACGTATCTAAATACCAAAATTTCCTTTATATCCATGTATATAATATATAGTCAAACCAATTACAAATTACACACATCTAAATCATGCGAGTGCAATTACATACACACATGTATTCGGCAATCCTCGTGTGTGTTGATTGAATTTTACGACTGTTTGTGAGTGTTTTCGAACGTACCCATAGATGCGTAGAGTTAATTGGGTGTGCTCGCTTCATCTTAGTTTAGCATGCACGCTTTTAACGAGTAAATAAACTTATTAGGCTCTGTATAAATCGGGGCTTAGCGGCGAGGGGCTTAATTCAATAATGCCTTAAAATTGATGTGACATCCTCACAAAGGAGCGAGATCGACAGGTCTATCTCGTCCCCTCTTTCAGCCCAGCAACACCCCCTGAAACCGTCCCCGGACCGACCCCCTGCTTTTCCATCCTTATCCCCGTTTCGACTAGGTGAGTCCCTGGGTCCGTTCGGTTGTCCCTAGGCTCGTCCCTGGAAACCCTTCAGAAAATACCCCCAACATCCCGGGTCGCGCGTTTTATATATTATTAGGCGATTAGTGGAATATACACACCGAGAGGACCGAAGGATAGGGTCGCAAATAAACCCCCTTCGCCTTCGGTTTGAGTGAGAGTGTATTTTTTATTCATATAAATCGATTCCGTCCACTCGTTATTTGACGACGTTGAAAGTTAAAAGGTTAAACATTCGGCATTTCATTGAATGTGTGCGTATTGAATACTGTATAGCGATGGATTTGTATTGCGAAATAAAATCGATGAATGTATGCAGTGTGTTTTTTGCACTAGATTTAATATACCTGACAAGAAACGACAGGGATCTGAACGCGAAAAGGTTGAAAGCTGTTACTGGCAGGAAGAATACTGCTTTCTGCGAGCTGTATAAAGACCTTACCTTACACGTTTAAAATTAACTTATCTATAACGGAATAACATTGTTTGTACATACATACATACATACATATATATATTAAAAAATACACGTACATTATGATATCGCAGACTGTTTCGTAGTAAAGAATACTTTGAATATTAATCTGTCGTATCCACTAAAGAGAATTCTTCGCCTTTAGAAGAAGGGACGAAACAGGCAATTTGTGTCACGAAATGCTGTTTTATCGTGAAAAATATCTCAATTTTTGCATTTGAAATAAATTGTAGTCTCGTAATTATTTTTAAAGAAACTCCCATAAAACATTAAAATAATGCAAATATAAAAAGGAAACTTTTTTCAAAGATATTTTAATGAAATGTTACTTAATCTAAAATAATAAATCAAAGATGCAGAAATGTAAAATAATAGTCCAAAAATCGATATATGAAATTATATTCTAAAACTGACTTCAGACTAATATAATTCCACTTTATATGTATGTATGTATGAACATATCATGATTTAATATATTGGCACATATTCTGATATACATATGTACATACATACTTACATATATGTACTTTTATTTTCTTAAGAATACTTGGGAAAGGTGGCATTGCTGATGAACCCAAAATGCATTTTAATTATTATATTTTTCATTATAACATTAGCTTTTAACTTCGTTTTGAATGTATTTTTCTCAATTTTGAGTTTGGGCTTCTTTGTATCCCATGTAGCTGCGTGTGTGATTTTTGAGGTATCGATAATCGAAAGTTAAGGAAATCATCAAGTTTATTTTTAAAAAGTTTAGGTTACAAGAAGTTACTACAATAATAAATTTGAAAGACTATTCCAAATGTTAACCACTCTTTATCAAAATAAGAATTGTCTAATTACTTTGAAGTAAATACCTTTTTGGAGTCTGAGATTATGACTTCTCAGAAGTGTTTTTGCCAAACGTAAGATGGTTAGCCTACGTATAATCGGATATTGTATAAGGAAATGTAGTGATTTGATAGGTTGCACATTAACTCATAATAAAACCTCATGAACTATGAAATAAAACATAAAACCGCTTACCATAAATAATTATTAAAAACAATACATACATATGTAGTAAATTAATAAGTTAGCATAGGTCGAAGAAATGCCATTCGTTCATTTTCTAATTACTACCCTACTAACTTAACCGTCAATTATCGGAGAACATCCAGTTATTAGCCGACAAATTATTCATTACTTCAATGCATACATAAAATAAAAGCGATAACTCAATTCTATAAACAACACTGGCTTGTAATAAAAAAAAGCATTCACACACTGCACCAACTTGCGTATGCATTATTAAATAAACCCGGGTAAAGTGCATTGGAAATGAGATGGAACGCTCACCTACAAAGACTGTGAGGGGAGAGAAAACACGTATGTCGCGTTTCGCGGTATATCGGCCTCAAGATATACAAAGTCGCGGCATTTTCCCCCGAGAAATGGAAAGTTTGGGGCTTTAGTCCTATGGGGTGGGGTCTTTCGGCAATGTTCCATCAACGCATCGGGGGTAAATAAACCAACGAATAGAGGGCCAAACTCCATAGGGCGCCGTTTATGTGCGATTAGACCCGCGGCTGACCCGCGCCCAAACATTGGCGCCAATCGGCCTTTGTTGCCACCGGGCGCCTTTTATTGCCTGCCGATGAAAGCCTCATATTGCGACTTTACGTACACCTAAACCGCCTATGACCTCCATCGTATATATTTTATATATTTTAATTAAAAAAAAAAAACGAGTGCGGATGAATTTTCCGAGGCCTAGGTACTCCCGGTCGGAAAAGCGTCGATGGGTCGAACGCGCAATTAAATGGAAATTTCGCCACGGTCCTAATTGACATCTGAAATGTGACGTCTGTATCCACATCGGTTTAATAATGATGGCAATATAAAATTCAACTCTACTCGAACATATCACTGAACAATTTAAGATCATATTTTTTCACTGAAAATACACGTATGTATATTATAAATGTAAGATTTTTGATTATTACAATATTTGCAATAACTATTGATTTGATCTAACTAGACACCTGCATATATTGTTGTATATAATTTGATGATACAAGAACACAACGTGTAAGTTAACAATTTAAGATTTAACACAATATTTTTTTTATATTGTGAATGTCAATACGAAATCAACTCAAATCCGGTTATGATTAAAGTTGCATTTAATTTAAATTATAATATTACGGGAGTCGTATATATTATATAAATAGTGAGAAAAAGCATAATTCAAAACGTATGTACTTATTTACATATGTATATTTTATATAAAGATATAATTATACCTTTTTATATCTCATTTCAAGTTTTTAATAAAGCTGAACGATATTCTACAAATGTGTGGAAAAATGGTTAAAAAAATCCGTTAGCCACTGTGCTGGACGCCAAACCTCCAGTTAAAAATGTGTATTTTAAGTTAAAATAATTCATAATCTGCAAGATTTATTATTGTAATTAGCTATAAAAATCAATTGATCGTGTATTAAACGTCGAATAATATAAAATAATTATCGATAATAATTATCGTCGAATAATATAAAGAAATTAAAAAATGACTGAAGCAGAGCCGTCATTTCATGGCAGATGTCCCCATCTTTCTCACATTTGTGAGAAAGAGGCGGACGAGGCTTCACGCGAAAATAATTATTTCAGTTGATATTGATCTATTTTTTTATTTCGTAATGACATAATTTGAATCATAAAGGGTTTGATGATGAATAAATAAAATATGAAGACTTTGCGTTCAGTATATTTTAAGAAATAAAATAAAATATAAATCCTGGGCATTCAGTGTCCCTCACAGTAATATGTACATATTATATGTATGTATATATGTAAGGATTAGCGAATTTTATTCCACTGAATAGTACGGGTATCAACATATATAAAATATATTGGCATTTATAATTCATAGGAAATAAATTAACATGAAAACGACCCTTTTATGTTACTTCCATGGAGTAGTAAGTAGTGAGATGTATCATTTGATATTACCAGAAAAGTTATTATGGCCGATATAAATTATCTGTAACTGCAGAAGCGCATCTGCAACATTTCTCGTCCCCGTATTAAACATAACATCAAACATATTCCAACCCAAAGAGGTAAAATTACACATAACATGATTTATACACGACGCTTACAAAGTATATATAACCAAGTTAAATACACTCACATACGTTCATAATCACAATTACGCTACGCGACACAAGTTTCCCAGGTCGTGCCCGGAAAGTTTTCCACAAATGCGAATGGCGACTCCTTGATATATCGGAAAATCTCATAACTTAAATTATATCATAAATTTTAAACGATATTCATGTAGTACTTATAATACAGACAAACATACATACCTAACGTTTTAAACTTGGACGGAAGCCGATGAAAGATTAAAGACGGAAAGGGCGATGGATAAAACTTTGAATAGCTAAAACTTTCCTCGACTCCAATCACGAAGACTAGGCCTATTTATTAATCCTTTGTCTCGAGACAGAACCGACCGGGAATTATTATTTTATCTTTTAAAATTGGTACCTACGACTTGAAGGGAAATACAAAGGACTGAAGAGGAGGGGGGGGGGGGAGTTTCCTCTCGTAAATTAAAAGCGATTTATACACACAGACTCCGTTGGTGCGCGTTGTTGTTATTTACGCGGGTCATGATCTACGAGCCGCCCCAGTCGTTGCGTTTTATGCGTATTAAATTGCGGACTTTACGAGGGTACATTTTGTCGGTGACACAAAGTTGAACTAAAAGGTCTTGCGTAATAAATTCAATTAGCTCGAATTCACCTTATTCATATTAAGGGGGCGCTGTCCATTTCGTATTTAAATATTCAAGAGAGTCCCCCCCCCCCCGGTGACAGTGTATCTCAACCGTTATGTCTCTGGAGGATTGTGATATGTACTGTATATAGTTGGGTGACTCATCAGTATAATTGGTATTATTGTAACGTAGAGATTGGGTAATTGGTTCTCGTAGACTACTGGTTTATCATCACTAGTCGCCTGATCGCTTGTTCACGCCTAAAAAGTCTCGGCGTATGAACAAGCTGTATGCAACAGCCAATAAGGTTTCACGAACCATCGACCAATGATCTCAGAGGGAACCAATGATTGAGCAGAGAGTACACGCTGTGTATAAATACTCTGCGATTTTGTTCCGTGCTTCATTCGGAGCTGGCTGGTTGACGGATCAACATTAAACTAGCTCTACAACTACACAACTACTCACTGCATCTTTCACTCCAATCTCGGAAACACCTTTTCAGGTTCATGAATAGTGTTGTGACCTACATACATACATAGGTTTTGGAAAAATAATTGATACACACATTCAAATAAAGTAATATGCACAATACTAATTACAAATAACAGCAATTTTCGTAATAATTGAAATCGGAGCCGAGGTCACAACCAAAGATGGAACTGAAGTCGGAACCAAAGTCAGAACAGAAGTCAACACCAAAGTCAGAATCGAAGGCGGAACCGAAATTGAAAAGTCTCCATACTTGTCGATTGACTCACCACATACAAATATACAATCATATACATATATGTACATCCCCTTCGTTTTTTGTATATTTAAAAAAATATATTACAGAGCCTAGGAAAAGTTACGATTACAAAATTTAATCTATTGTTACTACGTATATATACATGGATAAAGGAATACAAAAAAATGTATACATGGTAAATGTAAGGAGGGGCTGAAATTATACAATACAAACAGCGCAGCATACCACAAGAAAAGATAATAAATTTCAAATATTTTAAATTTCACCAATTCGCAAAATTTATGAAATTTAAAATGGCGAATTATTTAATTAAAAATCTGTTTCTGAGAAAAAAATGAATTTGCAAAATCAAGTTGAATTTCGAATGTAAATTTTATTCACTATTAATTATTTATTTAGGAAAATAGACCGAGAGTAAAGTTTAACAGGATACAAAATACGAGGTTTAAAATTAAATTAAATTACATGAAAGTCAGCTTCCAAATACATTCTACCGAATAAGAATTTAGGTGTATACATATTTTATAAAGGCAAATTTATTAATGTATTAAAGCAAAAAGTAGCATCATATAAACATACATAAATATGAACAGAATATATTTAAAATCTAACCAACCAACCCATCTTTAATTTTCATTAAACAACAATATAATCAAAGGCGTACAAAAGTTGAGAATCACTATCCAACCACTGCCCACTACATACTGTGGACGAGCCCCTCATACCCTTCTTGTATTTATTTTCGGTAGTGTATGAAACAGATTTGGCGTAAACGTTCAGCATATAAATGAAGACATTTAAGTTGCGAGCCTTGATTTTGTGTCAGTATTTTACGTGTAATAAGCTCGTCTGTAAGCGCTCACACGCGTTGAGCTTTATCTCGGTAAAAACGTACGGCCTGTTACCGGGCCCTTGAATTCTCGTGTAATTTTTCCCGGCTTTTCCGAACCGTGACAAACTAGGCGTCAAGCTGTAGCCCCACCTCGATGTACGAAACGTGTGCACAATTTAAAATTTAAATTTTTAGTAATGTTAAATCGCCGTTTCCTCTCACTGGATCCAAAGTGTCGATCCTCTCCGGCATGCATCACTGACAGCGTATGTACCGAGTTGCATCTAAGAATGCGGTAGTTGCATAAATCAATCGCGAAAGTGCAACTTTGGACTTTAGAGCTGGCGCTAACTCGCCAACGGCGGATATTAAAAGTGCACCGCAAACACAGACGTGTCATATTTTACAGCTGAAAAGTTTTAAACGCATTTATCTATCTCACCTGTTCATTCTCGCCACTTTTCTCTCTCAAAAATAACACGGAACTTTATATTTTAAAATGAAACTGTTAAAATATTATAACATCTACATCTGCACATGCGTTGAGAATGCTTTGTATGCATGTTATACCACGGTGTTTTATACTTATAATATATTGCCCTGTTTAATAAGACGTTTCGGAATTGATAAGAGAAAGCAGGGTCAGTTGAAAGGGAGAGCAGACAGGATAAATGCCCAGGGCTGCAATTAATTAGGGACGCCAACTTAGCAGCAACGATAAATAAAACGAATATTTTTAAAATATAAATTTCATTAAGTTAAAATCATAACTTATTATTATTATACAGTCATATTTCTCCATTTTCATTTATTATAAACAGCATGAAAAATTATCTTCAATATAAAAAAACTGAACGGGTATAATATAATGATTACAAAAGAAAAGCTATAACTATAACTCTGTTGTACGGATTAAGAAAACTCCATCCAAAAAATCCAAAATTAAGCCTTTATATTTATGTATAGTTAAGCTATTTAGGGTATTTTCCATAAAAAGCATAAATTGAAATTGAACGATTATTTTCACCAATGAAAATTTATTATAGTAAGTGTGTTCAATCAAACGATTAAAATCAATCGTCATAACGATATTTAATCGTATACTTTGAAGACATGCCTATACATATATAGAATAAATGAATTCATAGATGAATGTATAATATAAGTATACTTTGAAGACATGCCTATACATACATAGAATATATGAATTCAATTCATAGGTGGAAAATATTAAGGGCTGTTTAATGGCGAATAAATATCCAGACATCAATCACTATGATGGATTCGGATAGTACGAATGTCAGAGTTAGTGGCGTATATAAAACAAAAGTAACATTGCCGAAGATTTACGGCTTTCATTTTCCCCTCATATACGAACAGGTGAACATTTCGTTATGGAATCAATAGGAAATTATAATCACACACTAAAACTACGATTGAGCTATCATCGTGGTGTAATTATGTATGTATACGCCCACATATCCTTAACCGGAAAAGTTTGTAGTTTCCTATCGTCGCATACATTATGAATTAAGGCAGAGAAAGCCAACTTGTAACTAGACGAATACTGCCTACATATATGTATAATCAATTATAAAATTAAAATATAAAATAAAATATGTAAATAAATACATTACTGTATATATTTGTATTTAAAACGTAGTATTTTTATTATACTATATGTATGTATTTGTACTATAGTTTTGACGTAAAACCTGATATTTTGTATCAAAATAGGTCATTTTGGCCTCCTCGTATTTCATAAACTTAACATAAACTAGAAATAAACATAAACGTTAATTTATTGGGTATTGTTGGTGTTAAAATTAAACGTAAAAATATTAAACCCAAGAAGGCTCTGAAAGACTTTTATTTTCAAAATAATCACTGTAACTTGAACTATTTTCGAAAAAGAGATAAATGAAAAACTTTTCTTTTTCGAAATTTTCGTCGAGATAAATCAATTGTCTTGTGGTACAGGACATCAATTAAATTTTTCATTTAATGTTTCTTTGATAAGATGCAAGTTTTCATTCATTTAGTTGATTTTTATTACTAGGTCCATCGATGAAAATCCAAAATTCGCATTTTCGCTCTGGCCTAATTTATATACATATTATAGATGCATCATATTTGAAATTTCAATTACGGCTTTTATGTTTTACATATCCATAAAATGAATCGTTATATTTGAAAGTGGTATAAATCCATTTATTCATACATTGAGATATTTAAAGGTTTGTTTTTGAATCAATTTAAAAATATTGGCAAACGTTAATCAATTGAAGTGATGCTTTTAAAACTATAAACGTGTTTTATTTCACTATACCTATACAATAATTAAAAAATAAAAATGTTTTAGAAAATAAATGATTTTTTTTAGCTATTAATGAACTTTTAATAGTGACATTTTTGTGATAAAATAATACAGTTCAACTTCTTTTAATCAATTTATGAGGATATTGTATACCATTTCGGTGTAATTAAAAATATAAAAGGAGGATATCTATAGGTATGCACTATGTCTAACAAACACTACTATTAACTTATTTTATTCAAAAATAGACTTATACCACTTTAAATACAACGGCTCATATATTATACGTTAAAACAATTTAAAATCATGTCACGACATTAATAAAAGTTAAGAAAAATATATCAAAATATAATTTTAATCTATATACATATACATATATATATAAAAATCAATGTTTGTCTGTCTGTTTATCTGTCACGTATGTGTTCCTATACCATTCAACCAATTGCGATGAAACTTACAGGAGTTATTGTGCGTATGCCCGCAATGGTTTTTGTAAAAAAAAATTGCCCGAAAACGGGAACGGAAACGGAAAAAACGGGAATGAGTGGCATTGCAACGCAGTCATTTCAAATGTTTTTGCGTCTCCACCCGAGTTGATAGGGTAAAAAAAAAAAAAAACAATTGAATAATTTCAAATGTGTTTGCTGCCTGCATTTTTTCAAAAAAAGGGAATGGGAACGAGAACGGGAATGGAAACTGGAACGAGAACGATAACGGGAATTGCATGCGTTATTCTGGCATTGTAACGCATGTCGGGTTCAGCTCGATTTATAATAAAAGTGTTTCAATAGATTTCAGTCCCAATTATTGTAATATTATGAGCAACGTCCTCCATTTATGGTGTAAGGCTTTTCCCAGCCCAAAAAAAAGGTTATCCATCGCTGAATTGGGGTCTTTAAGGGCCGAGACCGGAAATCGTGCAGACCGACGGAAATCCATAAATGGGTGAGCGTTCGCCGCAGGTTTAACGTAGCACATATTAATTTTAGGGGTGCGCCTCGCAAAATACACGTATTTTATTCAAACGCAATACGAATTGTTATTTTTCGGAAACTGAATCTTTCACAGAATATATCTCACGACCAGGTAGAGAGGCATTCGACGCACGTGCGTGTAATAAACGCACGATCCCGAGCATCAATAGAACATAAAACGGTATAACGCGAGAACACAACAAACGGTGTCCCCGTTTAGTACGTTAACATTTCGCGAGTTACTTTCTCATTTCGGCGAATTTTCATATTACTATTTTTCATTCTAGCACCTTCCCTCTCCCCTTTTCGGGGGTCTCTTCTAGTACCAACTCTGGTGGTGGGTGAGTGCGTTTTAAAAAACGCGTGTAAAAGCGCGGCACCCATCCACTGTAGGAAATTACCATTTTGCGGCAATAATTTACTTTGATTGTGTAAATGCTCGAGCGAACGACCGAACGAAAAGAAAAGTAAAGAATTATTTTCGCCTTGATTCTGAGAGGCAATTTTTTAAGATTGGTGAGATGTTGGGTCCCTTCAGGGTCCTCGCTTCCTCTCCTCTCCTTTCCACCTCCCACTGGTTTTCGCGAAAGCGCGCGGGATATTCAAAACACGTTTCGCATAACAATCTCGAATGAAAATGACGATTTTTCTTTTAGCACGAGACAAATCCAACGGTCGTTTGTACGAAAATTGAATATATCCACGCAATCAATGAAAAAAAGATAAAATGAAAGGTGATTTTTCTATATTGAAAAATCTGTAAGGTGATATACAAACAGAAGGCGTTAGAACTTTGCTCTATATTCTTAATATATATTTGCGTAATAGAAGGAGATGTATGCAATGCATGTCGTTATAATCAAAAATATAAAAGTAAATTAGAACATCGAATATTTTTATATAAAAAAAATTTAAATTTTCAGATTATTTTCAGACTCTTCCTTATGCCAAAAACTAAAACATAAAAGCTACGTATAAATTTCCACTAAAATATATCAAATTTTTGTTGGTATTAAATCAGGAATTTATGAAAAAAATGATTGATTTGTTAGTTATATTATTTTTATATGAGAATTATTTTGGATTAATAAATATTTACGGAAATTTTTAAGTTGTAAATTCAATGTTTCGATATAAATGTATTTTAAATTTTCAATATATCGTTTCATGTTACAAGTTGAGAAGCACTGACACATTATATATTTTTGCCTTGCAAATCTTGCAAGGCCTGAAAATGCTAAGATGTTCGTTGAATACTTGAGCGGAATCGATTTTCTTTCACTTTTCATTTTTTTCCAACTGCGAAAATAATTTTCGTTATCTTCGTACAAGAGGAAAAAATTATATTACATTTGCGCGGAGTCGATTTTTTCGAATACATTACACAATATTTAAAGAAAAAAAGAGATAAAATCAACATTATCTTAATTGATAACGATTTTAAATTTAAAACCCGGGAAAGACGAAAACTCGTCCAATAGAAGAAAAAGTTAAAATATATCGATGAGATCACCCCGAATTGCTCCCCTGGGGTGGGTTTAGATGAGTATTTTCTTATATTAATGTCGAACATTAAGGAATGAATGACCTTCTGCATTATAGGTGGGGCCCTTTCCTCCCTTTATTTGAATAAAATGTCAGTCTCAGAGCCGTGTGGCAGGATCAACATAAAGACAGCAAAGTCAACTAAACTTTTGCCATAATCTTGGCAGGTAGGTGTTGTCACCCTAGCTCAATTTTGACTCTCAGCCCTTTGAGCATTCCTCAACTGCATTGAATCTCGATCCATTCACTCGAAATTGACGAAATAACGTCCTATGCTCAAAGGAGCCTCCGTTTTCAAACGGAAATGACGAGATTCACTCGAGCGAGTAAAATTTTTCAATAATAAATTTTAATTCATTTCTACTATTTTATTAAAACACGGTAGTGGAGAAAACCTCTCCAGAAATTCATTAGTACCCATTTCGCCCTTTAGGACACTCGTTGCCGGGCTTCGATATCCTTGAGCTTTTCCCAATGAACCCAAATTACAAAGCCACTACTCATAAAATACATTTCGCAACGGAATAGTACGTGTATTGTGAAACGTGTGGATGTTGTCGAATCCATCCAGAAAAGCGTTCTGAGCCAACGCCGTAATTCCACCGAGGAATAAATTGGAATTCGGCAGCCTCTGGTTGATCCAAACTGCGAACGACAAAGGACTCAAAGGTATTCAGCCGTGGAAATCCACCTGCGAGTCGAAAAAAATAAAATAAAATAAACACGTCGGGATAGGCGGGAAAATTGTGGAAAAACCTCGAATCTTAGCCTCGTGGTCACAATATATACACATATGTACATATACGGAAGACCAAAGCTTTGTTTCAAACTACTAAATTAAACGACGAGGCTTAGATCACATTCGAATTGGAGAAGAGGTATTCAACCCGAAATATAACAAAATAAATTTTAATTATATATCAATATTACAATAATGTAAATACATTAAGTATATTATTATTCTGAATATAAAATAAATTTTATTCATAAATTGGTATACAATGCAGTTCGAATCTTATACCTGTACAAACAAATTTTTAAAAGCGGTCCGAATTATGAATAGGTTTCAAGACTCTCTGCTTTGGAAATCTACCTTAATCGGTTCATTGTGAACGATGTTACTTGAAAGCCACCTACATTATATTTAGGCCATGAAACTTGGTCCGCGACTACTAAGAAGCGGTTTGAATTTCTACTTGGAGAGTTCTCGAACAGTATTTGCCGAGGAGTTGGCATTTCCAATATTTAACCCTCACAATACTTGGCTTTTCATTCCTGACATAATTTCCTCCCTCTTGTGTAAGTACACCCTTGAGCGAATTACGAAATTATTTTAAGCGCAGTCGATTTGTCAGATATTTCAAACGAGTGACACTTGGCATTTGCGTAATATTGCGATTTGTTTTTAGATTTAAATTCAACATTTCGCAAAAAAAGATAATGCACGTCTTCAAAGTAAGCCCTATTAAAAATAGTAGCCAATATATTTTAATTAACATTGAAATAAATCAGCAGACCGATCTCACATGACAGAACTGCCGATAATTATCAGTATAATTAGAGAAGATTTAAGGGGCAATATGGTGTCAGTGAGAGCCATTATTATTCAAGTATATAATATATGTATATATGTAGAAAGCACGGAATCATTCGCAGACGAATATCCAAGATAAATAGTTATAGCTGTGCTTTGTCGATAGTGTTCTGTTTGAACTTTGGCGCTATTAACCGCTCCGGCTCGGTCAATTTTCCGGCTAATGGACCATACAAATATGCCATGGTTTCGAATGGTTTGCGGCATAGCAAACCCTTTCCTCGGTACACATTTCCATGGCACTCTCAATGAAAATAGAATATATGTACATAAGCAGACGTATGTGTTTGACGGAGACACAAACGGAATTGCAAGTGGCTTATCGATTTCACAGATGTACTCGCTCTTATGCACATTGCAGGTGTACTTCCAGTACTATTGGTTTCAAATTATATTTGTGCAATGAATTGAATTACGCAGAATATAAAATTTCAACTTCAGTGTTAAGAACCTATTGTTTATATAACGCAAAAATACATACAGCTTTATATATATGTATATGTATGTATGTACATACATATCAAATAACAAAGATAAACTTGTAAATATTGGCAATTTTAAATACGGAAATTCACATACCCTTCTACGAAACTATTCACGTAAGAAATTCAGTGTATTTAATTAAAATATAAAATGTAGTAAGTTTTTTAATAGACATGTTTAATACCGCACACGTTATTTTTGTTATTAAATATACAACGTATGACGTAATTTCATGAAATGAAATAATTCTACGGGTCGTCCGAAGCAAATCTGAGATTACGCGTTGACGTAGATATAGCTTTTGAGGACAGAACAATATTTTTCATAAGCATTTTAATAAAGTTGTCATCTTTGTGTAATGTATTATCTCCATACATCCGTAAAAGTGTTTTTGTAAAATATATTTCACGGACTTCTTTATATTATGAATCTTTTATACTAGTTTAAAGCGTTAATAATGTTTAACCATCATTCTTATTGCGCGACATATCATACTTACCCGGCTTCGCTCGGTATTTACAATATAAACCGTTTAAAAATGGTTAATCTTATAGTAAAATTTAATTTTTTTTTTATTAAATTTATTTGAATCGAAAAAAAAAAATATTTAATGACAGCCAATCAGAAATTAATGGTTTTTTTATACCTATTTATAAATAAACCGGAACTGATAAAGACATCCTGATCCAGAACTGAAAAAGGATTCCGGATCCAGAACTGGAAAAGGAATCGGGATCCGGAAATGAAAAAAAATTCCAGATCCGGATCTGAAAAAGAACCCCGTGTCCAGAACTGAAAAATGAATCGGGGTCCGGAACTGAAAACAGAAATCTGGAGCTGGAACTGAAACAGTAATCGGGATCCAGTAAACAGTAATCGTAATGTAAACGTGGTTAATCTCATAGCAAAAAAAAACAAATAGTGAAACAGGAATCCGGAATCGGAACTGAAAAATAAATCGAGATCAGGAACTGAAAAAGGATTCCGGATCCGGAACTGAAAAAGTAATCCGGAAACGGAATTGAAATCGAAATCAATATCGTCGTTATAGAAACTTTGATTTGTTTTCGATGCTCCCAAACAAACCTTACATACATATGTACATATGTAGTTACATAGTTTACATGTGCATATAAACGGAAATGAAAAAAAAAACGTAAAAGTATGTAAGTATGTACTACATCTTGTGCTATAATATATGAGGGTAAATGAAACTTTAGCGTTTCAATTGTTTCTATAAAAATACTAAATACTTAACAAATTATAAAGTAATTAAATAAATTTTGGTTCGTTCAAGCAATACAAAAGACGTTTGAGGCTATCGGTTTTTTTCTTTTACAAATATTCATTTAATTACGCACGGGGAAAAATTCGGGGGCCCTCCATCAAAGCCAAAGGTTCTTACGGGAAATAATTAAAAAATGTTCGTTACAAAAGGGTCACTTTTCTTTTATCGTCTCTCTTCCGGTCGATAGGTCCCGCATGACGTGAGCCTCTCAGGAACTCTCCAGGTAAGGCAATTATTTATAAGCCAACGATTCCTCTCTCAAAACACAATGCCTTGTTAGCTAGCGTCTTTCCAGATGTCTCCAGTTCAGCTCTGAACATCACAAAGATATATTTAAACAATAGTATCGTATCGTCATCCTCTTCTCATTGAAATTTATTACATACAAACTGAGATAAATTTTTAAATTTTTATTTCCTTTTGGTAGAAATTTTTACCACAATTTTATAAAATAGAATCCTTATATATGTATTTATAAACTTAAGGTTTATTCAATAATAAAATCTTTAGTGTTCCTCAATTGCTAATTCGCTTCAATAATCTAAAAATTTTTGCAAGATTGGCTGCAGAGTGCACTTTGACTGTCATCGGATAGTCGACCTTTCTGGTTGATCTGAGTGAAGCTGACCTCAGTATTATTTAAATTGACCATTAACACATAATGGTTAATTAATTGATTAATATATGATAAATAAAAAAGATGATAATATTTCTGTTAAAAAAATAAAAAATTAAATAGAGTATATGAATATACGGATGCGGTGCATCCGCTCTAAAATCGCCAGACAAATTGAACCACAGATTAACGGACGGCTGCTTTAAATGCGATTCTCATCTTCTTGAATGATATATTGCACATCAGATGACGGGTAATCTTTCGATGTGCACAGATGCAATTATTAAAATGGTAATTATTAAAATTGAGTTGGATTTTTCAGGCGAGTTTAATAAGGCAAGATTCGATAAGTTCCAAATCTTGCCTTATTAAACTCGCCAGAGAGATTCAACTCAATTTTAATAATAGCATCTGTGCATATCGAAAGGTTACTCGTCATCTGATGTGCAATCTATCATTCGAGAAAACGAGAATTACGTTTAAAGCTGCCGTTCTGTTAATCTGGCTATTTTAGAGCGGATGCACCAAAACCGAATATACATATGTATATGTATATATGCACATTTTGTTTGCTCCTTTAATGTATTATTGTATATGTATAATTTACACAAAATATATCGTATAATTGGAGTTTATAAGCGTCTCAAATTTGCTGATATTATAAAATACTAACCACTCTGTCTCTATGATACTGTATAATTATTTGTAATTGTACAATTTGTAAAAATGTATGTACGAGTCTAAAAATCCATAGATGTCTCAATGTATTAATTAATTAATTGTTAATTTCGTGTTCTTCAAACTTCTTGAAATACAGTGATTTATGTAATAAAAATGCTGCATCGTTTGGCATTTATTGGCCAGGAAAGCGCATTGGGGTTTACCTGTTTTATTGGTATATATGTATGTATATTTTATTTTATTTTATTTTACATAGATATATACCAGGAAGGCTTGACAGGAAGACCCCAATGCGCCTTCCTGGACAATAAATGCCAAACGATGCAGCATTTTTATTACATAAATCACTGTATTTCAAGAATTTTGAAGAACCCGAAATTAACAATTAATTAATTAATACATTGAGATATCTATGGATTTTTAGACTCGTACATACATTTTTACAAATTGTACATACATTAATAATACAGAAGATTGATCGCCTTGGACTCACAAACATCCAGGTCTAACCAGCAGTATATTAAAGATTAGCCCGGGATCGAACCCCATAATCTCTTGGTGCTAAACATAAACGCAACCACTGAGCTATACTACTGTCTGTATATATGTATATTAATAAAATAAAATATGTATCATACAGTATATATTTAGTTTAAAACTTAAACCGTTTAGGTTTCTCCAATATTGCTTCGAGAGGTAAGCTACGCGGTCAAACAGTTAATAGGAAACGATCATATAGAGAATGTTCATTGAAGTATTTTAAAAGTATCCAATGCAATTGAATTTTACTAATAAGATGTCATTAAGGCGGCTACTACAATACACATTGTTACGTGTAATTAATTATTCAGGTGAAAAAATCGCTTCACTGAACAAGATTAACAGCTCTATGTTATACCTACATATAGTACATTAACGCTTCCGAGAAAATGTCACGAAGGAATACGCTTTAACGATCTCTGAGATTATTAGAAATATTGCTCAAAATTAACGAGAATTTTTAGCCGACTTGATTTCGTTTGAGATTTATAATATAAAGCAAGATTTGTAAATATGAGAGTCAAGGTGAGAGTCGACGGTGAGAGACGGATTTTCTCGAGTGGCAGAAAACAAAGGCTAATAAAGTGAATTATGTTAATTAGATTTCAAGACGGGAGGTGGCTAGAAGTGCTGGTAAATAAATCATATGCTGTGTACAAAGAGCTCAACCCCTTAAGCCTGCAAGCTGCACTTGTAATATAGGGGGTTGTTTGGAATTTTATCTGACTACACGTACCGCTGAAGTTTTTTTTTTATTTGGAATTCCTCTTCCTTTGTTTACAAATAAGAAATTCCTGTCAAAATATTTTCTTTCTTTTAACATAAACCCTCCGTGATATTTTTTATTATCATTATCTCCACATAGGAACCGCAACGGAAAGTATTGTGATCGTGCCAAAAATTTGGCATTAAGAATTCAACCGATCTTTATCAGGCGTATTTGTATACGAATAAGCTATTTTTCACAAAGCAAAAATTGTAAGCTTAAAGTAGAATTAAACGGTCTCACAAGGTTGGCGCAAATTTGACATAATAAGCAGTTTTTTAGAACAAGAAAGTAGTCATTAACTTACAAATAATATTACGTTTCAACTCGATTATTATTTTAAAATATAATTTCGGCCTCAATTACTTTTAAGTGAAATCAGACATTTTAATTGAAACAACCGAAATTCTCTTTAAATAATATGTAAAATATATTCAAGAGTCTACTCGGAATAACTTAATATTTTTTTACAGCCCGCAAAACAAACTTTTGAAAGACGGGTCAACAATAAAAAGGATTCATTTTAAAAATGTTGAACCACCGTTAAAAAATCACGAAGGACACAGTTTAATTAGTAACATTATATCATTTTTAATTAAAAATTGTTAGCTTTTGCGAGTCTTTATTTTTTAAATTACGAACTTACACTTACATAGGGTAGGTTTTGCGGCAAACGTTAAATTAAAATATTATTTTCGTGCTCCGTGCTATTATGTGACCTGCTATTTAGCTACGCGAGAGAAGCCATTGTCTCCGCAAAAACCTCTTTTCAGATTCTTGAATGTACAATAAAACCTTGCATAATAAACAAGATATGTATCGGACGCGTAACACTATACATTAAAAGCCATATTAATTGTGCTGAAATATCTTATACATTGTTCACTTAATTGTATCGTCCTCGATTACGTACATATACTACATATTAATAAGTATACGATTTCATTTAAATGTATGAATTGTATTGATATTTTTTTTATAAAAATGCCATTGTTATGGAAAAGAAGGAGAAGGAGGCGATGAAACAGCGTCATCTGGGCTATATATTTTGGAAAAGTGGAAAATAAGAGTGTCAATACGTCGAAAGTATAGCTTTTACAACCCTCTATCTACCTATCATAAACATTTACTGCCTACATCGGAAGGGTGATCAACACAAAACCAGCAGTGAAAACAAAAGGAACAACGAAGCAAACAACCGAAAGTCACGAAAAAGTACTCCGTATCACAGAAAAGGAAAATCTCATTTAGAATTAAATAGAAGTGCAACTCGTAAGAATGTAATGTTACAAAAAAAAAAAACACCAATTGTTTCGTCTATATTCTCAATAAAATCATAATTCATCACGTACATATATATATATGTACATTACACAATGTTTCAATATATTTATTCCATATTCAAATACATTCTAACGGCATCAAATTCGGTCTGAAATTACATGAATATTTTGGCAATGCGAGTGAATTTCGCGGGTTATTTTACACACATTCATTTTTTTCTGTATTTTACGTCGAGGCGAGTTATCTAAACAAATGGTCTGTCCGAGCGTAAATACACGTTAAGATAATGGATGATGCATCAGATGTCATAAATGATGAATAATACAGACGGAGAAAAATGTTCCTCTTTTTTTGGCTATCCGCGCCGGTGAACCGCCCGTCAGTGGGTCTTTTGTCTTTCCATCTGTTAAAAAACATCTCTGCACGTGTGAATTTTACATGAGATGTGTGCCACGAATTTTTTTCCGGGGACGCTATAATTTTCCTGAGTGGAACTTAAAAACGGGCATAAAAAAGTCTGGTAGGGAGGAAACGATGTGGGAGTGAGAATGTACGAATTTTCCCCGAGAGCGACGAAAGGCAGCCAAAGATATGTATTTTATATATGTACATATATATGTATATATTTATCGGCTGTTAAATGAACGAAAATTTTACACAAAATATGAGAATAAATTTGACGTTACAACTTTACATAAATTTTCGTCCAAAAATGCTTTGATTTTGATTCGAAAATAAAATGAATAAATTGAGGAAATTAGTAGCATAATTAAATAATATACAGAATTAGTACTGTTTGTTTCGGAAAATGTTTCAAATATGCAATTTAATAAACAGAATATTACATATATTAATGGATAAATCTAAACACTGTGTTCATAACAGTTAAAATATTGAAATATTAAAGGCGATTTCATCGTATAAATGTATGCATATATGCAATACATCAAAATATTTCACTTACTAAATATTTCGAAAAAAAATCATGCCATAACTAACTAACGTTCATGAAAAATTCTGGCGTTTTCCCTAAAATTCTATTTAAATAATGAGTCACGCGTGCACTTTTCGAAACGAAAATATTTTTACACGAAGATACGAGATTGCCATAGAAATTCATGTTATCTACCCTTAAAAGTCCTAAGCCCCCAGACGGTCATTGAAGGTGTGTCTGTCAACCCTACATTGCGAGAACCTTCTCATTTTTTTTTCATCCTTTCACTTCGCATATTTTTATTTATATAAAAATATTAAAGGTCGCAACCGTAAAAAAATTCACAACTACACGCACATAGACCGAAATATAAAAGCGTTTTATCGCCGATAATAACTGATGTCAGAAAAGTGTTCGAAAAATAAACATTGAATGCATTTATTTCTGCGATCACTGCGTATGAATGCATTTGGTTGAAAAACGGATTTAATAAATTTCACAGATTGATTGACACGTTGACGTTTTGTCGGAAATTCCATTTGTTCGCACTATTTGCAAGACACATATATTTATACATACATACATATGTACATATATTATATATTTATAACGCATGGCGATGCGATTACTGCATATAAACGAATCGTGAATATTTTAAAATTGTTCGCGTAATACACTCATACTTTTGGATAAATGATTTTAATATAAATACAAAAAAAAAATTAAATAAATATCAATTTAACTGATATGACAATCGCATATATAATTTCGAAAGAGACTTTGTATGTACTTATATATACATATGCATGTAAGGTTTGGGTGGTAGAATCCGTAAAGTTATCGAAAAAATATTTTTTTTTATTCGATATCGTTATCGAGTTCGATTCCGATTCCGATTCCGGTTCCAGATTCCTTTTTCAGTTCCAGTTCCAAATTTATTTTTCAGTTCCCGATCCCGATCCCTTTTTCAGTTCCAGGTCTCAATTTCTGTTTCAGTTCCAGATTCGGATTCTTTTTCAGTTTCAGCTCCGGATTCATTTTTCAGTTCCAGATTCAAATTCCTTTTTCAGTTCCGGATCAGGATTATTCTTTGAATCGTTAAATCGTTAATTCGTCGTTAAATATTACTTCTTTACACTTCAAATAATAATAAGATTAGTCATGTTTTAGCGGTTTTTATTACAAATACCGTGCGAAGCCGGGTAAAACCACTAGTATGATATAAAAGATAATAAATTATACGTATTTAAAGCAATAAAAAATCACATTCAATATAAAAAAACATTTGAGCGTTGATTCCAATACTCACTTTTGCCACAGAAATACTAGATTTTTAGTTAATGACTGCAAAAGCCAAAAATCTATAAAAATTGCGCACTATATTAAACGCTCATATCTAAACCAAAACATAGACCAAAAATCATTGCTAAATTCGAATTCAGTGGGTCAAAGTTAATAAAGGTTAATTAGTCTTAGCTACAGTAAGTAAAAAAGTAAAAACGTGATTTTTTTGTTGGTCAGTGTAATTAATCATTAATAGTGACTAATAATTCTAACATATGAAACTCCGAGAAGTATGATATATTGGTTTGAATAGTAAGTTTCCTATTGAATATATTTGAATGTATGTATGTGTTACACCGAATCCGTGAAATTGTCTATTACACGCATTCGGCAAGAGAATTGCCAAATGCGTGAAAAATGCAAGCATGTTGCCCAGTTCACGGATTTGGCAAATTTTTTGGCGAATGCGTGTATTCGGCAAGAATTTGTCTGCTCAAAACATGGAGTCGGCAAATAGACAGCAGCGCTCCGGTGTTGTATTTTAGAACTGGACAGCGTGGACAAGTGTCAAAGTGACAGCTGAATGAGGATGTTTAATTTAGTTTTATTTACATATTATTATGTATAATATGACTACATACATATGTTTCAATCATCTCATATGACTTATACATAAATTAATGCCATTTTTATACATTTTGATCAATATTTTAACAGTGAAACATATGTATGTAGTCATATTATACATAATAATATGTAAATTAAACCAAATTAAACATCCTTATTAAGCTGTCACTTTGACACTTAGTTATAATATAACACACTGTCCAGTTCACGCATTCGGCAAAGAATTTACGGAATCCGTGAACTGGGCAACGTGCTTGCATTTTTCACGCATTCGGCAATTCTCTTGCCGGATGCTTGTAATAGACAATTTCATGGATTCGGTGTAACATATGTACAAAACAGCGATATATGTATGTAGATTTTATAATACAATACCCATTATATGAAACTATAGCCATTATTATGTCAGATTTGTTAAATTAAAGTTATTTATCTCATCCATAAAAAGATATATCATATCTTAAAATCCTTATACATATGTAGAAGCATATCCATACATTTCATATCGATTCAGACATCGTGTACTTATATATGTACATACATACTATTAAAGTTCCAAAAACATCAATATTACCCACACTCACTCTCATATACATTTTTTATGCTACAAATGACCTCAAGACCACATATGTACGTACATACACATGTACCGAGAGCGATGACTCATTCGGTCCGAATTACATATTCAAAGCACCGAACGTGTAAAATATTTGATAGAACCAATTACTTTTTTCCCGACAAGCATAATTAGCGAAGTGTTTCCATTACTTTTGACATGTAGTCGGTTGTTCGTTTCTGAGGGTGGCGGTTGTTCTCCACCTCTGAAAGGCACAGCGCAGCATTGCGAGCCCGGTTTTCCCATTAAAGGGGAAAACCCCCATCGAGAGCCGAGGGGGGAAATAAGGAAGGGGGTGGGGGTGGGATGCCGGTCCGTCTAATTAACCGGTTACCGCAGCGAGACCGGATTTAGCTCGATACAATTGCTCGGCAGGGGGCTAATGGAAGGCTCATTCGGCTACACACACTTCTTTTGTTCGGACTCGAGCGAATGTCTCGACTTACGCCCTGTTCACAACTTAATCGAGACCTCCCCTGATATCAATTTTCATTGTCTGAAAGTGACTTTTATGCCTGAAAGTCTGGTTTGTTTGACGCGAGCCGATCTCGAGGCGGCTTGTTTATTAACCCCGCCTTGTACCACATAATTAAGGCTCAAAGGTACGCAGAGGTGCAATGAAAAATGTCAAATGCAGGAATTTTACAAAATTTACTTACATACATTTATAATACATACATATGTACATACATATATAATCAGCATGTCTGTCTTACTATAAATTTTGCCGAAAAACTTTTCAGCTGACTTCTTGTTAATTTTAATCTTAGGTTAAATATAAAATTCTACATGCACACTTAGACAGACTTACATACTACATACATATGTATATTCAAATTGGTTCAATTCAAAAATAAATAATGTTAGGCATTCAAACGACCCAAATTTATATTCAGTCGAATCATTTTCTCTTTCAAAAGTAGACGAATGCAATCTCAATTCTAAAATTAAATTATGTGAAATGTATAAAAAATATCGATTATATTAGATTAAGGCTTAAAACGTGTATTCTATGTAGGTACGTTAGTGCCTTTCAATTCATTTTTTGTATATATGTACATATTTATATCATATTATACATTCTACGACCCACGCTGAACAACCACATTATCAAATTTGAACATTTTTTAATACACATAGTGTTTCCAAGGTCTTTTTACCATTATTAAAAAATCAATGTTTTCCATTTTTGCGCACATTAAATCATAGATACATTTATTTACGAAACTGTACACGATTGCAGAATGTATCAAATTCATAATTCACTTTCTACAAAATAGTCAATCTATCATCGACTAACATACATATATGATTTAGGAGACTTTGTGTTTATACAATTAGGACTAGAACATCCCTACCAACAATATATGAATGCCAGAAATAAACAAACTTTTTCCTGATTTCTAATCGTAAGTGAAACGTAAAGGAGGTATGTAAAAAGGGCCCAAGTGCCAAAAAATCCAAAACCAGTTTTCTGCACCGGTTTTCTGGATACAACATTTTCTTCCAAGTAAAAAACAATTCAATCAATATAAAATTAAAATTACTATACATAGATACTACCGAAAAGTGAAATTATGCCACTTTCAATCATTATGGCTCATTTATTATATTTCAGCCAGGAGTTATATAAAAAAAAAAGTTTTGAAGCACATTATTACCTACGTTGTATCTATGTACATACTATGTGTTTAGTCAATTTGAACGAATCCCAAAAGAAACAAAACACGAAAGCCAAGTCACTTAAGTTAATTTATCAACAAAAATATAATCAAATCATACAGTAAAACAATTCAAATCAATCAAGATGCTGAAAATAAACGCAATTGACTACGTACGATCGAATACCTATAGTATCACAACCCGTTAATTCCACAAACCCGACGATATCGCCGAGCGAATAATCGACTGGTTAAATCACCGGGGCGTAACTGAGTAATCTACATAAGTGTTAACATACAAACTGCCAGAGAGAAAGGGGTTGGTCGGCGCAATACCGAGATAAGGCAATGAATAAATAAGTCGATATCGCAATGATAATGGCGGGGGTGTGGCCGCCAGAGGATCTCCACGACGAGAGGGGGGTAATTTGCATCGGGACGCTGCACCTGCAGACACCGTCGGTTTTCCCGGCTTGTCGCTTCCCGGAAAATTTTATTTATCCCGTGTGCGCCTTTTCCGAACCGTAAACAAGTATACGACCGCCTCTCGAAATGGTCCTCGAATATTATCCACCTCCGAGTGGATTGTACGAATGTGTGTGTGTCGTCCTTTGAATTCCCTGCTTACACGGTGCACTTGCACTTATTATTATATTTTCGTCGACACACGGTCGTGCAAATTTTACTGGTGTGCTTGGAAACGGGGACATATGTTGAATATTATTATGGATATATACGCTCGTTCGTCGTAAAACGGAAATTGAATCGGACTAAACCGTTTCGACGCGGCGCAAACACCGTCTGCAAATTTTATTGCTCTTGCATAATTAATAAATAAGTATGTATATGGCCTCATTAATTTTTATATTTCGTGATAAATTCATATCGGATTTAAATTTCAATTTACATTTAATCTAGACAAACCCTTGTTACCTTGTTACAAACCCTTGTTACCAAGCCTTTCTGAGTTACACTGGAATTTTTACATCTTGAAACAGCCGCAAAGATTTTATTTGACCAGTCACTTAACTATTGAATACACAGCCAGCTGTGAAACTTGTAAATGAAATGGGTGAACAATTGGATATGAAGGCAATTTTTATTTGTACGCTTAAATCGAACAATTCTGTATCATATACAGACTACACTCTGGATTAGTTCAGAGAAAAAGGCGTAAAAGATGTGTAAGAAAATATAAGAAAGTTAAAAATTAACAGTGTTAGATCCTCTTACAATCTCATTACTTTTCTTTTCCCTTCTTACTTTTTTCCGATTACTTGCAAAACGGATCTAGCGCATTATATAACGGTTTAATTGCAACTAATTCATTGACCATTATTATTGTAAATATTTTATATTATTGTATATATTATAATTATTGTATATATTATATTATTGCAATTCATTATCCATAATATTTGTATATATGTAATGAATTGCTGTCAATAGATTTTGAACGTATACATATAATGCACATGTGATGATCAATTGGCCAGGAAGGCGGATTTGATTAACCTGTTAGGCTTTCCTAGTGTAAATATATAATTAAAATAAAATAAAATAAAACAATTATTTTTCTGCCTTTATTTTGGCGTATTGCGAAATAATATCTATTTTAGGACACTTCAAACTATTCAACTCAGACAATGTGATTTTTACTATTTTATAAAGCTTTAAATATTATAAGGCATTGTAAATTTTTTAAAAAGAAGTGTTGTATTGATTGATTGATTTAATCTAAATTTAATGAAAGAAAAGTTACGGTCATTTTCAACGAAACCTGTAATTTATTCATTAGTGAAAGAAACTCGTTTTAATTACATACAATTATACTGAAAAGAAGTGTTTCAGCTTTTTCAAGCGGAAAACTCCAATAACGGCACATATTCCTTTGTTCGAAGTACTTGATATACATCAAGTAAAAAAGAATATCCAGAAATAGAATATTCACATCGATGAAAATATAATACATTCGGAACTCCCATATGAGAAAAACGTGTGTAGCGAACAAAAGTTTTCCGTATCAATTAAAACGGAAGTCGGTTTTATTTCTACGCGGAAAAACAAAGCTTTTGTTAGCTGAGCAATTAATTAACACCGAAAGTTCGGAAGTGCCGTATTGAACCCGTAATTAATTACATCTTTTTTCAATATGGCCTCTCCTATACCTACTCTCGTCTTATTTTTCGTTTCAACCACTATTTCCTCGACATATGTATATATGTACATATATTCCTTTACATATGTACACATGTACATTTCCGTTTTTATAGGACAGCCACCCGTTTAAATATCTAGACAAAAATAGCATGCCCAAAAAGCTATAATATACATATATTGAAATAAATTAATACCGAGCTACTTCATACGATGAACATTCCATGTAATTTAATTAACATAAGAAACGCGCTTAAAGACTGGAAGATTTTCAGTTGAATTGAAGTGTAAGAATAACTTCCTCGGAAAGATACACTTAACTGTAAATACATACATACGTATTGTGTAGATTTTTGAAACAACAGCTGTCGAGAGATTTTTACGGTATTTGAAAAAAACGAATATTTTTAATGAGACACTTTTTGTCCCATACAATTTGATTTCTTTCCGTTATTGGACTTTTAATTACATACATATCCAAAATATATCTAACTCTGCTTATTAAACACAATAGATTAATATACCTTGACAAAATTTATTTCGTTAATTCTAAAACTAGAATTTATGTAACTTAATTTAAACACAAATAAAATTTTCTTTCTCCACTTACATAAACAATAATAATTATTAAGTCATCTTAAAATATGTTTTACATCGCAAACATCATAACTCATATAATCGCAGACAATGCCTCAAATCATGTGTTCACTTATATTTCATAAATATTTTAGTAGTTTTGTTCAATAAAGCCAACAAACGTTAGTAAATTATAGAAATTTTATATTGTATTTAATAGATATTTATAAAGTTAAGATTTTAATCAATATTGCAAACTATATCCAAGTCGATGTTATCATTTTCAACAAATTCATCTAAATCAGCGTTTATCAACCTTTTACAACCATGGCCCCCTTTTGTGTTTTATATTTTTCTGTGCCTTCCCCCCCATATTTTCTCAAAAATAGAATTATATAATAAAAATATATATATACATATATTATATAAACTTTATTTTATAATTACAAATTTGAACATATATATGTACATACCTAATATATATTTTTAAATATAATAAATTGAAAGATAACTTTGTTTAGTGTGATCCTTGTGCCCGATGTAAATTAGCGAGCTTACGAGTCAGCCTGAAATGTTGTTAGTGACATACGGAGTTCACCTCTTTTTACAACATCAAGATGGTTACGAGCTTTAGAGAGGAGATGCATAACTCGACTAAATCCATATTCATGTAAAAACGCCTTACTAACCTTATTTAAAAAATATTTGGGACATAATTTTTCAGATATGTGATAAATCCTCGATATTTGCCAACCATTGAAGCAGCCCCCCCCCCCCCCCCCATCTAGTATATTTTCACAAGATAGTATATTTTCCGAAATGCAAACGTATATTCAGTTTGATGACAAATAAAACATTTAAGCTCTTCTATCGTACTCAAAAGTAGTTTTGTGTTTGTGCCTCCATTGAGAGGATCTGGGCCTCAAAAGGGGGCCATGTAGACCCAAGTTGAGAAACGCTGATCTAAATCAAACATACCAAAAGCAAACATATTATGTATCTCGCTTATCAATGTAAACGACTAACTAGTAGGGATAAAACACACTATTCATTTGTGGAATTTAAGTTAGCCATCACCACCGACTCCGCAAGTGACAGTCAGTCATCACAATTAAGACTCCGAGAGTGATAGTCATCACCATCGAGACTCCGACAGTGATAGTCATCACCATCAAAACTCCGAGAATAGCAGTAAACACATCAGCAGCAGAGCAAAGTTAAATAGTGAAACAAAGCTAAAGTGAAACAGTTCTACATATCTCATTTAAATTCTCCGTTCCGTTATTAAATTCTACCAATAAGATAAATGTAACGTTTTTAAAAATAACAAATAAATATTTGTTAGTTAACCAAGTAATTTTAAAAAAGAAAAAATATTTAATCTTTCATTGGAACGTGACAATATTATGTATGTAGGTAATTTTATTCCAAGAAATTTCGTACACTCACTGATAGCTATGTAATGTACGATATATATGTATTCTATCACCGAGATTAAAAATCAAAAAACACATAAGTATGTATGTACATACTTTTACTGTCCAAGATTACCACTGAGTTGAATACCACCGAGATACCCAGAAGCCGTTTCAACCAAGTGCTACTATGAAGTCGTTCGTATTAAACGTTCGCTCCTGAATAAAATATGCCTCCGGGTGAAGATAGTGGAGGCAAGAAACGGGATGGGGGTGGGGACGGTGGTGGGAGGGGTGGGTGGACAAGGAACAAAGATCACGACCTGGCGATTCTGAACCCCTCGTATCGTTTCGCAATGTGTGCAGTGTAGGCACCGCTGAGTGGTTTCAAATGTCCCCGATCTCGACCCTGCAGCCGCACACGAAAAGGGGAATTCTGAGACCAGGAATATTTACACAGTCCCGTTCCATTCGTTCTCCACTGGCCCGGCAATTCGTAGGTGACGATATAAATTTTATCGCCTGCTTGATGCAACTCCAATTGCAACTACTTGCTCGTAAATGCGTCGTAAACCACCAAACGGAAATACGACTCGGAGAAAATAATCCATCGAATGCATATCAAACGCCGGTACATTAATTTATTACCGTACCTGTAAAACGCGGCTAGGAACTAATGTGATATTTAAATATCTACATACGAATAAACATGTTTTTCCTATACGATTGGTCCATGTTGAAAACGTGCAAAATAATATGAAAAAAATAAATTAAGCTACACTTTTCGGATCCGATAAATCAAATCAAGTATGTCTCGTCTTTGATATAATTCATTGAGAGAGATAAATGACTGAAGAATTCCTAGAATTTCCATGCCAGCAAAATTATTCACACACATACATACATATACATATGTATATACAAAAATATATCATTAATTAAACGTATTTTTAGTATTTTTTACAAAATAATATATGTACATACACATGTTACCTGTTACACTGAGCCAAAACAATTAACGGAGCGGAGAATATTTAAACTTTATTGAATTTGATCCATTAAATTCGAATATCACAATTATTTTTATTGTTTTTTTCTCGTTTATGAGATATGAGCGTTTAAAAGAATGCTCAATTTTTACAGATTTTTGGCTCTTGCAGTCTTTAAATAAAAATCTAGTATTGTTGGGCCAAA
The DNA here is from genome assembly GCF_051622035.1 of Arctopsyche grandis. Lineage (NCBI taxonomy): Eukaryota > Metazoa > Arthropoda > Insecta > Trichoptera > Hydropsychidae > Arctopsyche > Arctopsyche grandis. The sequence continues at coordinate 15,815,882 of NC_135361.1, read as the reverse complement.
AGGAAGTACTGAAATAAATAGTCGGGTGTTTTTTCTCTTGATTGAAATTTTTTATTGCTTTAAAATACTAACAGCTAATTATCTAGCTAATTTTCAGTCTGAAGTAAGTAATGAAATCAATAGTCTGGTTATTTTTTGTTATTGGTTTCGATTTTTTATTTATTTATTTATTTATTTATATAGCAAACTGCTAATACATATAACACAAAATAACAAAAAAAAATAAATCATCTTCCACAAAGGTATCCATTAACACCCTTCAAGAAAGCATCAATGTTATTTGAACTTCTAATGCCTTCAGGAAGGGCATTATATGTACATTTGAACACCTCTGTGAAAAACACCTGCAGTTTTAGCTTTCTTAACTCTACCTTTAATTGATTTATTCCTATTTCTCGTTTTATAATTATGTATATCTCTATTCCTAACTATATGATTATTAAAATATTTGGGTAATAGATTCTTATCTAGCTTATATATAAACTTTAAAGTGCTTACTTTAAGACTATTTCTTATGTCCAACCATTTCAATTCATCTAACATACTTCTTACATTCTTACGTTTCCTCACATTCAAATAAATACATTTCTTTAAAATACTGAAAAAAAAATGCAAGAAAAGCATATTTTTGACTGCAAAAATCAAAAGTCTGTAAGAATTGCGCACTATTTTAAATGCTCATATATCATAAACAAAAAGAAACAAACAAAAATCATTGTCATATTCAAATTTAATTGGTCAAACTTAAGTAAGACTTGATTAGTCTCCGCTACGGTAAATAAAATACGTGTTTTTTTGTTGCTGTTATCGGAGACAAAATTTTAAAACTAATGTCATTCGAAGGTATAAAAAACTCTTTTATATTAAATATTGCAAAATATTCATGTAAATGTATGTAATGTAAATAAAATAAGGTACAATTTTTTGTAATACGGTATCAAAATAAACGTACCTTGAAGATTATTTTCACGTACTTTGTACCACTTTTTCATTAAACTTAAGTAAGCAACCTTCCAAAATTATTCTTCGCCATTACGGAGTCATTTCTTTTTGGGCTATTATAGTAATCTCGGTTCATTACCTGCACCACTGCACAAAGTTATCTTTGGGGGAGCTAAACCCCTTAAATCATAGTAAGTATTACAGAATGTATTTTTTAATGTTTATTCTAGCCTTGCTAGGATTTTGTTTTGTAATAAATTACGAGAAATTTGTCGTAGTCGTCCCCTATTCCATTACCTCGTATATGTGTGCAACCGGTAAACTTTTAAGAAGATTACTTCTGGAAAATTAAGTCGCGCATAGTTTTCAAGATGCAGGCGCTATTTTTTTTTTTTTGCAAAATTAATTAAAGCAAAGATTCTAATGGGCAACATAAAACGATCCTAATTGCTTTACGAAGAAAAAAAAACAACAACGTCCATAATGAATATCGACATAAAGTTCCTTTTTATTGCGCTACGTGCAAACGGAGAGTTAATTACGAAAAAAAAAGAATAAAGTTTTCATTTTGCCCTGTTTTTCTTTCGCCAATTTAATTAAGTAAAAATAAATAAGATTTTCAAAACAAACCCATTTACGAAATTGAAACACATTTTTTGTATAAATTTTCAACAATGAAGCGGTTGATACTGTATTATCGGATTTAATTACGTTTTCAAGTTAAATATGTATACAGTGTGATTCATGGCTCACGACACACAATAAAAGTGAGATAAGAGTGCTAGTCAGAGAATGCGAAACAAAAAAATCCCTCGAATTCATAATAAAATATGAATTGTAGCGACGACAGAAATAAATAGAGTAGATGTGAAACCATCGACTTAATAAAAAAGTTAAATGCCATTTGATTAGAGCTATATCACTATATGTATAACTTCTCAATCTAGAATTTATTATATTGATTTGAATATTATTTATACTGTATTATCGGATTTAATATTATTTATTTATTTTATAAATAATCCAAGTGATTATTATTTTCTCATAATATTTATAGTAATAATGGTTTGTGAGGAGTTTTAGGGATTTCTATTTTAGTTTTAATAATTCTATATTAAATAAATAAATAGAACATGTAAATATGTATATACTGGTATGAAATAAAAAAGGCGAATAAGACACATATAATATGTAAATATTATACCATAAAATATAATAACAATACAACCGGAAATTGATTAGAATTAATAAAAGTAGAGGAGACGATTGAAAGTTTAGTACGATATGGGTATAATGGGGTATAAGTAGAATTTATAAAATAATTCATTTCACTAAATAAAAAAAAATGTACATACATATACAAAATGTACATACTACATTACTTCAATAAGCGAAAAGCGATTAATTTTGGCATAAATTTAATTTAACTACGGCTTTTATATGTTGAGCCGTACACTGATAAAATTGCCGTAATTAAAAATTAGAATTTAACCTGTCAAGTTCATTTGGACTTCTCGGAATTTCGGCTGAAATTTTAGCTTCCAAATACATGGTACAATTATACCCGTTAACACTGGATGGCATAACAAAAATACGTATGAATATTTGAATGATCATGTGCTGGATTCTGGTTAATTCGATCATTGCAAATCCACCGAGAAAATATTAATCCCTCATTTTATTTGGAATGTGTAAATAATGAAATTGAAAAATAAAACGGAAAATTTAATTTTTGAAAACATTTAACAACACTTTTGCGTTGATTAATCAATATGTCAGTTTCATTCGACGCACGGAATTTCGATTTATGGATAACGTTTTATACCAGACTGTGCGGTCGGAGTTGGAGTCGTTAAAAAAGCGAACGAATTCGACTCCGATCTCGCATTTAAATCTCATTTTTGATACATGTATACATCATTTTTAATAATCTATGGGAATATTGAATTACTAACGAACGTAAGGTACATGTTTGCACCAAGTTAGCCAGCAGCATAGCTCGGTCGTTAAGCTTCTGCTTAGCGTCGAGAGGCCACGAGTTCGATCCTATGAGCTGACCTCGATTGAAAAGAATTTTTCTGGGTATATGTGTGTGCTGCTGGTCAGACCTGGATATTTGTGACTCCAGGTCGATTGTTTCCTATCAAAGTTCCTATGTTTCCTATCAAAGTTCGGTCGTTAAGCTTCTGCTTAGCGTCAAGAAGGTGCCGGGTTCAATCCCTGAATGAAAATGAACTTTTTCAGAGTATGCTGTTGGTCAGACCTGGATTTGTGACTCCAGGTTAATTGTTTCCCAATTTTCTCTGATTTCATTATTGAAACAGTTCCCGGTAAAATTGGCTAAATATCCTTCCTACCTGCTATGTCACCACTATTTGAGTATGATTAATGTACAATAAAATGTATGTACAATAAAATGTATGTACAATTCATAGATGTCTCGTTAATTAACGAGTTCTCAGTGTCCCGTAATTCAGCGACTTGCATAATAAAAATGCTGCATTGTTTATAATTGGCCAGAAAGGCGCATTGGGGTTTACCTGTAAGGCCTTCCTGGTATAAAAATGTAATAAAAGTACTAACAAAAAAAAAACTTTTGTAAAATAAAAAATCATAACTTGATCGATGCCTATTAAAATAAATCTAAGACGCATTTTGAACACACATAATTTATAAACAATAAAAAGCATACCAAAATCAAAGAAAAATATGTTGCTGTAGTCGTCGCTTTGTGTAGTGTTCGTACAATGTATGTATAGGACAAAAATTTGATTTAAGTCGGAGTCAAATTTTTTGGTCGTAACACCACAGGCCTTCCTGGTTTAAAGAAAGAATCTCTCTGTGTGCAATTTTTATACAGAATAACTGGATCATTGTGAGATTTAAAGGTCAGCTTACGTATAGCATTACGGATAAAAATTATAAAAATGAAAATGAAACAATAATACAATACATACAAAAACAAATATACGAGTAAATCAACAATTAAGTAACAAATAAAACAATATTGAATCGATGTATGTATAGGTATGTACATACATATGTACTATTCGATACCGACAGGTTAGAACGACAACAATAATTATTTCATATAATTTTTTTTTTTCAATAAGCGAAAATCGTTGATTTTCTCGACGGCAACAAACCATTCCATCATCTTCGTTCTGATTTTCCCCGAATTTTCCGCCCGACAGGGGAAATCGCGCCGGTAAACAGAGACGCAAAATTACGCGACCATTTTCAGGCGTCGTCAAACGTTCAGGTTTAATTCACAGGTGGCCCTCGAGCCGAATGCCTATTTGAGTGTTGTCGTACGGGCCTGGCCACTCGCCTTTTGATGGGCCGCCCCCGCACTCGTTTTAACGGGACTTACCGCGGGGGTGCGGCGGGGGTTACCTTTAACGCCATTACCCGTTACGCGTTACCTTACTTCCAGACAACTCGCGCATAAATATTTTACGGGATTCGTTAGCCGCTTAACTGCGTGCACGAATACTATTTCGCATTTGCAAATTAAATTATAAACGAGTTCGTATCTAAGTTAACCTATCACCCGAATACATACATACATATACAGATATAATATGTACGTATGTACATATATAGTACGTAAAGCGTTGGATTTGAATTCTGAATACGTTTAAAATTGTTAATTGCCCGTCTGCAACGTTATTTTATATTAATTACATACAAATTAAATTAAGCTTATAATTTTATTTGATATTTCAGCCGGTTTTATAGTCTTGCATGACTTTGTTTAATGCTAAAATATACATAATATACTGTTATTTAACATGCAAAAGTGTAGATATGTATGTACAAGAGATTATGTAGTACTAGGGCTTTCAGGCCAGCTTAAACCAAAACCGAAAAGCAAGCTTTTTTGGTTCGATCAACCGGATTTTTAAGGTTTTCTTTAATTAATGTTTTTTTTCCTCAAAAATAACAATCATGAATTTCAATTTCTATAATCAAAATAATTGTGTATATCTATACTCTCTTAGAAAATAGGCGTATATTTCTTTGAACAACAAAAAAAAGGTACAGCACGAAGTGATTTCTTTGAGGTTTCGTAATGAACGAAGACCAGAACGAAGTCCAATAAAATATTATTACAAAAATATACAAAGAACTCGCTACCCTCACTAAACCTAACCCAACCTAACCTAACCATCACCGAAATCAAAGAATTCGACATTGCAACAATATAAACAAAAGGTGCTAACCTCACCAAACCTAACCCAACCTTACCTAACTATCACCGAAATCAAAGAATTCGACATTGCAAAAATACAAAAAACTCGCAAACCTCACCAAACCTAACCCAACCTAATCTAACTATCACCGAAATCAAAGAATTCGACATTGCAAAAATATACAAAGAACTCGAAACCCTTACTAAACCTAACCCAACCCAACCTAATCATCACTGAAATCAAAGATTTCAAGATTGTAAGTTATTCACAAATCATGCTAACCGCACCAAACCTAACCCAACCTAACCTAACCATCACCGAAATCGAAGAATTCGACATTGCAAAAATATACAAAAAACTCGCTCACACAACCAAACCTAATCCAACCTAACCTAACTATCACCGAAATCAAAGAATTCGAGATTGTAAATTATTCAGTAAACGTGCCAACCGCACCAAACCTAACCCAACCTAACCTAACCTTCACCAAAATCAAAGAATTCGACATTGCAAAAATATACAAAAAACTCGCTAACCTCACCAAACCTAACCCAACCTAACCAAACTATCACCGAAATCAAAGAAATCGACATTGCAAAAATATACAAAAAATTCGCTAACCTCACCAATCCATACCCAACCTAACCTAACCATCTCCGAAATCAAAGAATTCGACATTGCAAAAATATACAAAGAACTCGCGTACCTCACCAAACCTAACCTAACCTAACCTACCTATCACCGAAATCAAAGAATTTAAGATTGTAAATTATTCACTAAACGTGCTAACCGCACCAAACCTAATCCAACCTAACCTAACCATCACCAAAATCAAAGAATTCGACATTGAAAAATATACACAAAAGGTGCTAACCTCACCAAACCTAACCCAACCTAACCTAACTATCACCGAAATCAAAGAATTCGACATTGCAAAAATATACAAAGAACTCGATACCCTCACTTAACCTAACCCAACCTAATCTAACCATCACCGAAATCAAAGAAATCGGGATTGTAAGTTATTCACAAATTTTGCTTACCGCACCAAACCTAACCCAACCTAACCTAACCATCACTGAAATCAAAGAATTCGACATTGCAAAAATATACACAAAAGGTGCTAACCTCACCAAACCTAACCCAACCAAACCTAACTATCACCGAAATCAAAGAAATCCACATTAAAAAATAAACACAAAAGGTGCTAACCTCACCAAACCTAACCCAACCTCAACTAACTATCACCGAAATCAAAGAATTCGACATTGCAAAAATATACAAAAAACTCGCTTACCTCACCAAACCTAACCCAACCTAACCTAACCATCTCCGAAATCAAAGAATTCGACATTGTCAAAATATACAAAGAACTCAATAGCCTTACTTAACCTAACCCAACCTAACCGAACCATCACCGAAATCAAAGAATTCGAGATTGTAAGTTATTCACAAATCATGCTTACCGCACCAAACCTAACCCAACCTAACCTAACTATCACCGAAATCAAAGAATTCGACATTGCAAAAATATACAAAAAACTCGCTCTTCTCACCAAACCTAATCCAACCTGACCTTACTATCACCGAAAACAAAGAATTCGAGATTGTAAATTATTCTCTAAATGTGCTAACCGCACCAAACCTAACCCAACCTAACCTAACCATCTCCGAAATCAAAGAATTCGACATTGCAAAAATATACAAAGAACTCGAAACCCTCACTAAACCTAACCCAACCTAACCTAACCATCACCGAAAAAAAAAGAATTCGATATTGTAAGTTATTCCCAAATCATGCTTACCGCACCAAACCTAACCCAACCTAACCTAACAATCACCGAAATCAAAGAATTCGAAATTGCAAAAATATACAAAAAACTCGCTTACCTCACCAAACCTAACCCAACCTAACCTAACCATCTCCGAAATCAAAGAATTCGAGATTGTAAGTTATTCACAAATCGTGCTAACCGCACCAAACCTAACCCAACCTAACCTAACCATCACCGAAATCAAAGAATTCGACATTGCAAAAATATACAAAAAACTCGCTCACTTCACCAAACCTAATCCAACCTGACCTTACTTTTACCGAAAACAAAGAATTCGAGATTGTAAATTATTCACTAAATGTGCTAACCGCACCAAACCTAACCCAACCTAACCTAACCATCTCTGAAATCAAAGAATTTGACATTGTTAAAATATACACAAAAAGTGCTAACCTCACCAAACCTAACCCAACCTAACCTAACTATCACCAAAATCATCGAATTCGACATCGCAAAAATATACAAAAAACTCGCTTACCTCACCAAACCTAACCCAACACAACCTTACCATCTCCGAAATCAAAGAATTCGACATTGCAAAAATATACAAAGAACTCGCTCATCTCACCAAACCTAATCCAACCTGACCTTACTATTACCGAATACAAAGAATTCCAGATTGTAAGTTATTCACAAATCGTGCGAACCGCACCAAACCTAACCCAACCTAACCTAACCATCACCGAAATCAAAGAATTCGACATTGCAAAAATATACAAAGAACTCGAACCTAACCCAAACCTAACCCAACCTAACCTTACCATCTCCGAAATCAAAGAATTCGACGTTGCAAAAATATACAAAGAACTCGATACCCTCACTTAACCTAACCAGACCTAACCTAACCATCACCGAAATCAAAGAATTCGACATTGCAAAAATATACACAAAAGGTGCTAACCTCACCAAACCTAACCCAACCTCAACTAACTATCACCGAAATCAAAGAAATCGACATTGCAAAAATATACAAAAAATGTGCTAACCTCACCAAACCTAACCCAACCTAACCTAACTATCACCGAAATCAAAGAATTCGACATTGCAAAAATATACAAAGAACTCGATACCCTTACTTAACCTAACCCAACCAAACCTTATCATCACTGAAAACAAAGATTTCGAGATTGTAAGTTATTCACAAATCATGCTTACCGGACCAAACCTAATCCAACCTAACCTAACTATCACCGAAATCAAAGAATTCGACATTGCAAAAATATACAAAAAACTCGCTAACCTCATTAAACCTAATCCAACCTAACCTAACCATCTCCGAAATCAAAGAATTCGAGATTGTAAGTTATTCACAAATCATGCTTACCGCACCAAACCTAACCCAACCTAACCTAACTATCACCGAAATCAAAGAATTCGACATTGCAAAAATATACAAAAAACTCGCTGAACTCACCAAACCTAACCCAACCTAACCTTACCATCTCCGAAATCAAAGAGTTCGACGTTGCAAAAATATACAAAGAACTCGATACCCTCACTAAACCTAACCAGACCTAACCTAACCATCACCGAAATCAAAGAATTCGACATTGCAAAAATATACACAAAAGGTGCTAACCTCACCAAACCTAACCCAACCTAACCTAACTATCACCGAAATAAAAGAATTCGACATTGCAAAAATATACAAAAAACTCGCTTACCTCACCAAACCTAACCCAACCTAACCTAACCATCTCCGAAATCAAAGAATTCGACATTGCAAAAATATACAAAGAACTCGATACCCTCACTTAACCTAACCCAACCTAACCTAACCATCATCTAAATTAAAGAATTCGAGATTGTAAGTTATTCACAAATCGTGCTAACCGCACCAAACCTAACCCAACCTAACCTAACCATCACCGAAATCAAAGATTTCGAGATTGTAAGTTATTCACAAATCATGCTTACCGGACCAAACCTTACCCAACCTAACCTAACTATCACCGAAATCAAAGAATACGACATTGCAAAAATATACAAAAAACTCGCTTACCTCATTTAACCTAACCCAACCTAACCTAACCATCTCCGAAATCAAAGAATTCGACATTGCAAAAATTTACAAAAAATCCGCTTACCTCACTAAACCTAACCCAACCTAACCTAACCATCTCCGAAATCAAAGAATTCGACATTGCAAAAATATACAATGTACTCGATACTTTCACTAAACCTAACCAGACCTAACCTAACCATCACCGAAATCAAAGAATTGGACATTGCAAAAATATAGAAAAAACTCACTCATCTCACCAAACTTAATCCAACCTAACCTAACCATCTCCGAAATCAAAGACTTCGACATTGAAAAGTATACACAAAAGGTGCTAACCTCACCAAACCTAACCCAACCTAACCTAACTAAAAGAAATAAAAGAATTCGACATTGCAAAAATATACAAAAAACTCGCTTACCTCACCAAACCTAACCAAACCTAACCTAACCATCACCGAAATCAAAGAATTCGACATTGCAAAAATATACAAAAAACTCGCTCACTTCACCAAACCTAACCCAACCTAACCTAACCATCTCCGAAATCAAAGAATTCGACATTGCAAAAATATACAAAGAACTCGATACCCTCACTTAACCTAACCCAACCTAACCTAACCATCTCCGAAATCAAAGAATTCGACATTGCAAAAATTTACAAAAAATCCGCTTACCTCACTAAACCTAACCCAACCTAACCTAACCATCTCCGAAATCAAAGAATTCGACATTGCAAAAATTTACAAAAAATCCGCTTACCTTACTAAACCTAACCCAACCTAACCTAACCATCACCGAAATCAAAGATTTTGAGATTGTAAGTTATTCACAAATCATGCTTACCTCACCAAACCTAACCCAAGCTAACCTAACCATCTCCGAAATCAAAGAATTCGACATTTATAAAAATATACACAAAAGTAGCTCACCTCACCAAACCTAACCCAACCTAACCTTACTATCACCGAAAACAAAGAATTCGAGATTGTTAATTATTCACTAAATGTGCTTACCGCACCAAACCTAACCCAACCTTACCTAACCATCACCGAAATCAAAGAATTCGACATTGCAAAAATTAACAAAAAATCCGCTTACCTTACTAAACCTAACCCAACCTAACCTAACCATCACCGAAATCAAAGATTTTGAGATTGTAAGTTATTCACAAATCATGCTTACCTCACTAAACCTAACCCAAGCTAACCTAACCATCTCCGAAATCAAAGAATTCGACATTTATAAAAATATACACAAAAGTAGCTCACCTCACCAAACCTAACCCAACCTAACCTTACTATCACCGAAAACAAAGAATTCGAGATTGTTAATTATTCACTAAATGTGCTAACCGCACCAAACCTAACCCAACCTTACCTAACCATCACCGAAATCAAAGAATTCGACATTGCAAAAATTAACAAAAAACTCGCTCATCTCACCAAACCTAATCCAACCTAACCTAACCATATCCGAAATCAAAGAATTCGACATTGAAAAATATACACAAAAGGTGCTTACCTCACCAAACCTAACCCAACCTAACCTAACCATCACCGAAATCAAAGAATTCGACATTGCAAAAATATACAAAAAACTCGCTCACCTCACCAAACCTAACCCAACCTAACCTTACTATCACCGAAAACAAAGAAATCGAGATTGTAAATTATTCACTAAATGTGCTAACCGCACCAAACCCAACCCAACCTAACCTAACCATCACCGAAATCAAAGATTTCGAGATTGTAAGTTATTCACAAATCATGCTTACCGGACCAAACCTTACCCAACCTAACCTAACTATCACCGAAATCAAAGAATACGACATTGCAAAAATATACAAAAAACTCGCTTACCTCATTTAACCTAACCCAACCTAACCTAACCATCTCCGAAATCAAAGAATTCGACATTGCAAAAATTTACAAAAAATCCGCTTACCTCACTAAACCTAACCCAACCTAACCTAACCATCTCCGAAATCAAAGAATTCGACATTGCAAAAATATACAATGTACTCGATACTTTCACTAAACCTAACCAGACCTAACCTAACCATCACCGAAATCAAAGAATTGGACATTGCAAAAATATAGAAAAAACTCACTCATCTCACCAAACTTAATCCAACCTAACCTAACCATCTCCGAAATCAAAGACTTCGACATTGAAAAGTATACACAAAAGGTGCTAACCTCACCAAACCTAACCCAACCTAACCTAACTAAAAGAAATAAAAGAATTCGACATTGCAAAAATATACAAAAAACTCGCTTACCTCACCAAACCTAACCAAACCTAACCTAACCATCACCGAAATCAAAGAATTCGACATTGCAAAAATATACAAAAAACTCGCTCACTTCACCAAACCTAACCCAACCTAACCTAACCATCTCCGAAATCAAAGAATTCGACATTGCAAAAATATACAAAGAACTCGATACCCTCACTTAACCTAACCCAACCTAACCTAACCATCTCCGAAATCAAAGAATTCGACATTGCAAAAATTTACAAAAAATCCGCTTACCTCACTAAACCTAACCCAACCTAACCTAACCATCTCCGAAATCAAAGAATTCGACATTGCAAAAATTTACAAAAAATCCGCTTACCTTACTAAACCTAACCCAACCTAACCTAACCATCACCGAAATCAAAGATTTTGAGATTGTAAGTTATTCACAAATCATGCTTACCTCACCAAACCTAACCCAAGCTAACCTAACCATCTCCGAAATCAAAGAATTCGACATTTATAAAAATATACACAAAAGTAGCTCACCTCACCAAACCTAACCCAACCTAACCTTACTATCACCGAAAACAAAGAATTCGAGATTGTTAATTATTCACTAAATGTGCTTACCGCACCAAACCTAACCCAACCTTACCTAACCATCACCGAAATCAAAGAATTCGACATTGCAAAAATTAACAAAAAATCCGCTTACCTTACTAAACCTAACCCAACCTAACCTAACCATCACCGAAATCAAAGATTTTGAGATTGTAAGTTATTCACAAATCATGCTTACCTCACTAAACCTAACCCAAGCTAACCTAACCATCTCCGAAATCAAAGAATTCGACATTTATAAAAATATACACAAAAGTAGCTCACCTCACCAAACCTAACCCAACCTAACCTTACTATCACCGAAAACAAAGAATTCGAGATTGTTAATTATTCACTAAATGTGCTAACCGCACCAAACCTAACCCAACCTTACCTAACCATCACCGAAATCAAAGAATTCGACATTGCAAAAATTAACAAAAAACTCGCTCATCTCACCAAACCTAATCCAACCTAACCTAACCATATCCGAAATCAAAGAATTCGACATTGAAAAATATACACAAAAGGTGCTTACCTCACCAAACCTAACCCAACCTAACCTAACCATCACCGAAATCAAAGAATTCGACATTGCAAAAATATACAAAAAACTCGCTCACCTCACCAAACCTAACCCAACCTAACCTTACTATCACCGAAAACAAAGAAATCGAGATTGTAAATTATTCACTAAATGTGCTAACCGCACCAAACCCAACCCAACCTAACCTAACCATCACCGAAATCAAAGATTTCGAGATTGTAAGTTATTCACAAATCATGCTTACCGGACCAAACCTTACCCAACCTAACCTAACTATCACCGAAATCAAAGAATACGGCATTGCAAAAATATACAAAAAACTCGCTTACCTCATTTAACCTAACCCAACCTAACCTAACCATCTCCGAAATCAAAGAATTCGACATTGCAAAAATTTACAAAAAATCCGCTTACCTCACTAAACCTAACCCAACCTAACCTAACCATCTCCGAAATCAAAGAATTCGACATTGCAAAAATATACAATGTACTCGATACTTTCACTAAACCTAACCAGACCTAACCTAACCATCACCGAAATCAAAGAATTGGACATTGCAAAAATATAGAAAAAACTCACTCATCTCACCAAACTTAATCCAACCTAACCTAACCATCTCCGAAATCAAAGACTTCGACATTGAAAAGTATACACAAAAGGTGCTTACCTCACCAAACCTAACCCAACCTAACCTAACTAAAAGAAATAAAAGAATTCGACATTGCAAAAATATACAAAAAACTCGCTTACCTCACCAAACCTAACCAAACCTAACCTAACCATCACCGAAATCAAAGAATTCGACATTGCAAAAATATACAAAAAACTCGCTCACTTCACCAAACCTAATCCAACCTGACCTTACTATCACCGAAAACAAAGAATTCGAGATTGTAAATTATTCACTAAATGTGCTTACCGCACCAAACCTAACCCAACCTAACCTTACCATCTCCGAAATCAAAGAATTTGACATTGTTAAAATAAACACAAAAAGTGCTAACCTCACCAAACCTAACCCAACCTAACCTAACTATCACCAAAAGAACTCAATAGCCTTACTTAACCTAACCCAACCTAACCTAACCATTTCCGAAATCAAAGAATTCGAGATTGTAAGTTATTCACAAATCATGCTTACCGCACCAAACCTAACCCAACCCAACCTAACTATCACCGAAATCAAAGAAATCGACATTGCAAAAATTAACAAAAAACTCGCTCATCTCACCAAACCTAATCCAACCTAACCTAACCATATCCGAAATCAAAGAATTCGACATTGAAAAATATACACAAAAGGTGCTTACCTCACCAAACCTAACCCAACCTAACCTAACCATCACCGAAATCAAAGAATTCGACATTGCAAAAATATACAAAAAACTCGCTCACCTCACCAAACCTAACCCAACCTAACCTTACTATCACCGAAAACAAAGAAATCGAGATTGTAAATTATTCACTAAATGTGCTAACCGCACCAAACCCAACCCAACCTAACCTAACCATCACCGAAATCAAAGATTTCGAGATTGTAAGTTATTCACAAATCATGCTTACCGGACCAAACCTTACCCAACCTAACCTAACTATCACCGAAATCAAAGAATACGACATTGCAAAAATATACAAAAAACTCGCTTACCTCATTTAACCTAACCCAACCTAACCTAACCATCTCCGAAATCAAAGAATTCGACAGTGCAAAAATTTACAAAAAATCCGCTTACCTCACTAAACCTAACCCAACCTAACCTAACCATCTCCGAAATCAAAGAATTCGACATTGCAAAAATATACAATGTACTCGATACTTTCACTAAACCTAACCAGACCTAACCTAACCATCACCGAAATCAAAGAATTGGACATTGCAAAAATATAGAAAAAACTCACTCATCTCACCAAACTTAATCCAACCTAACCTAACCATCTCCGAAATCAAAGACTTCGACATTGAAAAGTATACACAAAAGGTGCTAACCTCACCAAACCTAACCCAACCTAACCTAACTAAAAGAAATAAAAGAATTCGACATTGCAAAAATATACAAAAAACTCGCTTACCTCACCAAACCTAACCAAACCTAACCTAACCATCACCGAAATCAAAGAATTCGACATTGCAAAAATATACAAAAAACTCGCTCACTTCACCAAACCTAACCCAACCTAACCTAACCATCTCCGAAATCAAAGAATTCGACATTGCAAAAATATACAAAGAACTCGATACCCTCACTTAACCTAACCCAACCTAACCTAACCATCATCTAAATTAAAGAATTCGAGATTGTAAGTTATTCACAAATCGTGCTAACCGCACCAAACCTAACCCAACCTAACCTAACCATCACCGAAATCAAAGATTTCGAGAAGGTAAGTTATTCACAAATCATGTTTACCGGACCAAACCTAACCCAACCCAACCTAACTATCACCGAAATCAAAGAATTCGACATTGCAAAAATATACAAAAAACTCGCTTACCTCATTTAACCTAACCCAACCTAACCTAACCATCTCCGAAATCGAAGAATTCGACATTGCAAAAATTTACAAAAAATCCGCTTACCTCACTAAACCTAACCCAACCTAACCTAACCATCTCCGAAATCAAAGAATTCGACATTGCAAAAATTTACAAAAAATCCGCTTACCTTACTAAACCTAACCCAACCTAACCTAACCATCACCGAAATCAAAGATTTCGAGAAGGTAAGTTATTCACAAATCATGTTTACCGGACCAAACCTAACCCAACCCAACCTAACTATCACCGAAATCAAAGAATTCGACATTGCAAAAATATACAAAAAACTCGCTTACCTCATTTAACCTAACCCAACCTAACCTAACCATCTCCGAAATCAAAGAATTCGACATTGCAAAAATTTACAAAAAATCCGCTTACCTCACTAAACCTAACCCAACCTAACCTAACCATCTCCGAAATCAAAGAATTCGACATTGCAAAAATTTACAAAAAATCCGCTTACCTTACTAAACCTAACCCAACCTAACCTAACCATCACCGAAATCAAAGATTTTGAGATTGTAAGTTATTCACAAATCATGCTTACCTCACCAAACCTAACCCAAGCTAACCTAACCATCTCCGAAATCAAAGAATTCGACATTTATAAAAATATACACAAAAGTAGCTCACCTCACCAAACCTAACCCAACCTAACCTTACTATCACCGAAAACAAAGAATTCGAGATTGTTAATTATTCACTAAATGTGCTAACCGCACCAAACCTAACCCAACCTTACCTAACCATCACCGAAATCAAAGAATTCGACATTGCAAAAATTAACAAAAAACTCGCTCATCTCACCAAACCTAATCCAACCTAACCTAACCATATCCGAAATCAAA
The DNA here is from genome assembly GCF_051622035.1 of Arctopsyche grandis. Lineage (NCBI taxonomy): Eukaryota > Metazoa > Arthropoda > Insecta > Trichoptera > Hydropsychidae > Arctopsyche > Arctopsyche grandis. Next base: position 15,800,124 of record NC_135361.1, on the reverse strand, counting down.
GAATTCGACATTGAAAAATATACACAAAAGGTGCTTACCTCACCAAACCTAACCCAACCTAACCTAACCATCACCGAAATCAAAGAATTCGACATTGCAAAAATATACAAAAAACTCGCTCACCTCACCAAACCTAACCCAACCTAACCTTACTATCACCGAAAACAAAGAAATCGAGATTGTAAATTATTCACTAAATGTGCTAACCGCACCAAACCCAACCCAACCTAACCTAACCATCACCGAAATCAAAGATTTCGAGATTGTAAGTTATTCACAAATCATGCTTACCGGACCAAACCTTACCCAACCTAACCTAACTATCACCGAAATCAAAGAATACGACATTGCAAAAATATACAAAAAACTCGCTTACCTCATTTAACCTAACCCAACCTAACCTAACCATCTCCGAAATCAAAGAATTCGACATTGCAAAAATTTACAAAAAATCCGCTTACCTCACTAAACCTAACCCATCCTAACCTAACCATCTCCGAAATCAAAGAATTCGACATTGCAAAAATATACAATGTACTCGATACTTTCACTAAACCTAACCAGACCTAACCTAACCATCACCGAAATCAAAGAATTGGACATTGCAAAAATATAGAAAAAACTCACTCATCTCACCAAACTTAATCCAACCTAACCTAACCATCTCCGAAATCAAAGACTTCGACATTGAAAAGTATACACAAAAGGTGCTAACCTCACCAAACCTAACCCAACCTAACCTAACTAAAAGAAATAAAAGAATTCGACATTGCAAAAATATACAAAAAACTCGCTTACCTTACCAAACCTAACCAAACCTAACCTAACCATCACCGAAATCAAAGAATTCGACATTGCAAAAATATACAAAAAACTCGCTCACTTCACCAAACCTAATCCAACCTGACCTTACTATCACCGAAAACAAAGAATTCGAGATTGTAAATTATTCACTAGATGTGCTTACCGCACCAAACCTAACCCAACCTAACCTTACCATCTCCGAAATCAAAGAATTTGACATTGTTAAAATAAACACAAAAAGTGCTAACCTCACCAAACCTAACCCAACCTAACCTAACTATCACCAAAAGAACTCAATAGCCTTACTTAACCTAACCCAACCTAACCTAACCATTTCCGAAATCAAAGAATTCGAGATTGTAAGTTATTCACAAATCATGCTTACCGCACCAAACCTAACCCAACCCAACCTAACTATCACCGAAATCAAAGAAATCGACATTGCAAAAAAATATACAAAAAATGTGCTTACCTCACCAAACCTAACCCAACCTAACCTAACTATCACCGAAATCAAAGAATTCGACATTGCAAAAATATACAAAGAACTCGATACCCTTACTAAACCTAACCCAACCTAACCTAATCATCACTGAAAACAAAGATTTCGAGATTGTAAGTTATTCACAAATCGTGCTAACCGCACCAAACCTAAGCCAATCTAACCTAACCATCACCGAAATCAAAGAATTCGACATTGCAAAAATATACAAAAAACTCGCTTACCTCATTTAACCTAACCCAACCTAACCTAACCATCTCCGAAATCAAAGAATTCGACATTGCAAAAATTTACAAAAAATCCGCTTACCTCACTAAACCTAACCCAACCTAACCTAACCATCTCCGAAATCAAAGAATTCGACATTGCAAAAATTTACAAAAAATCCGCTTACCTTACTAAACCTAACCCAACCTAACCTAACCATCACCGAAATCAAAGATTTTGAGATTGTAAGTTATTCACAAATCATGCTTACCTCACCAAACCTAACCCAAGCTAACCTAACCATCTCCGAAATCAAAGAATTCGACATTTATAAAAATATACACAAAAGTAGCTCACCTCACCAAACCTAACCCAACCTAACCTTACTATCACCGAAAACAAAGAATTCGAGATTGTTAATTATTCACTAAATGTGCTAACCGCACCAAACCTAACCCAACCTTACCTAACCAGCACCGAAATCAAAGAATTCGACATTGCAAAAATTAACAAAAAACTCGCTCATCTCACCAAACCTAATCCAACCTAACCTAACCATATCCGAAATCAAAGAATTCGACATTGAAAAATATACACAAAAGGTGCTAACCTCACCAAACCTAACCCAACCTAACCTAACCATCACCGAAATCAAAGAATTCGACATTGCAAAAATATACAAAAAACTCGCTTACCTCACCAAAACTAAACCAACCTAACCTAACCATCTCCGAAATCAAAGAATTCGACATTGCAAAAATATACAAAGAACTCAATTGCCTTACTTAACCTAACCCAACCTAACCTAACTATCACCGAAATCAAAGAAATCGACATTGCAAAAATATACAAAAAATGTGCTAACCTCACCAAACCTAACCCAACCTAACCTAACTATCACCGAAATCAAAGAATTCGACAATGCAAAAATATACAAAGAACTCGATACCCTTACTAAACCTAACCCAACCTAACCTAACCATCACCGAAATCAAAGATTTCGAGATTGTAAGTTATTCACAAATCATGCTTACCGGACCAAACCTAACCCAACCTTACCTAACTATCCCCGAAATCAAAGAATTCGACATTGCAAAATTATACAAAAAACTCGCTTACCTCATTTAACCTAACCCAACCTAACCTAACCATCACCGAAATCAAAGAATTCGACATTGAAAAATATACACAATAGGTGCTAACCTCTCCAAACCTAACCCAACCTAACCTAACCATCTCCGAAATCAAAGAATTCGAAATTGCAAAAATATACAATGAACTCGATACTTTCACTAAACCTAACCAGACCTAACCTAACCATCACCGAAATCAAAGAATTGGACATTGCAAAAATATAGAAAAAACTCACTGATCTCACTAAACTTAATCCAACCTAACCTAACCATCTCCGAAATCAAAGAATTCGACATTGAAAAGTATACACAAAAGGTGCTAACCTCACCAAACCTAACCCAACCTAACCTAACTATCACCGAAATAAAAGAATTCGACATTGCAAAAATATACAAAAAACTCGCTTACCTCACCAAACCTAACCCAACCTAACCTAACCATCTCCGAAATCAAAGAATTCGACATTGCAAAAATATACAAAGAACTCAATAGCCTTACTTAACCTAACCCAACCTAACCTAACTATCACCGAAATCAAAGAAATCGACATTGCAAAAATATACAAAAAATGTGCTAACCTCACCAAACCTAACCCAACCTAACCTAACTATCACCGAAATCAAAGAATTCGACAATGCAAAAATATACAAAGAACTCGATACCCTTACTTAACCTAACCCAACCTAACCTAATCATCACTGAAAACAAAGATTTCGAGATTGTAAGTTATTCACAAATCATGCTTACCGCACCAAACCTAACCCAACCTAACCTAACTATCACCGAAATCAAAGAATTCGACATTAAAAAATATACACAAAAGGTGCTAACCTCACCAAACCTAACCCAACCTCAACTAATCATCACTGAAAACAAAGATTTCAAGATTGTAAGTTATTCACAAATCATGCTTACCGGACCAAACCTAATCCAACCTAACCTAACTATCACCGAAATCAAAGAATTCGACATTGCAAAAATATACAAAAAACTCGCTAACCTCATTAAACCTAATCCAACCTAACCTTACCATCTCCGAAATCAAAGAATTCGAGATTGTAAGTTATTCACAAATCATACTTACCGCACCAAACCTAACCCAACCTATCCTAACTATTACCGAAATCTAAGAATTCGACATTGCAAAAATATACGAAAAACTTGCTTACCTCACCAAACCTAACCCAACCTCACCTTACCATCTCCGAAATCAAAGAATTCGACATTGCAAAAATATACAAAGAACTCGATACCCTCACTAAACCTAACCAGACCTAACCTAACCATCACCGAAATCAAAGAATTCGACATTGCAAAAATATACACAAAAGGTGCTTACCTCACCAAACCTAACCCAACCTCAACTAACTATCACCGAAATCAAAGAATTCGACATTTCAAAAATATACAAAGAACTCGATACCCTCACTAAACCTAACCAGACCTAACCTAACCATCACAGAAATCAAATAATTCGATATTGCAAAAATATACACGAAAGGTGCTAACCTCACCAAACCTAACCCAACCTAACCTAACTATCACCGAAATCAAAGAATTCGACATTGCAAAAATATACAAAGAACTCCATACCCTTACTAAACCTAACCCAACCTAACCTAATCATCACTGAAATCAAAGAATTCGAGATTGTAAGTTATTCACAAATCATGCTTACCGCACCAAACCTAACCCAACCTAACCTTACTATCACCGAAATCTAAGAATTCGACATTGCAGAAATATACGGAAAACTCGATACCCACACTAAACCTAACCAGACCTAACCTTACCATCACCGAAATCAAAAAATTCGAGATTGTAAGTTATTCACAAATCTTGCTTAACTCACCAAACCTTACCAAAGCTAACCTAACCATCTCCGAAATCAAAGAATTCGACATTTATAAAAATATACACAAAAGTTGTTAACCTCACCAAACCTAACCCAACCTAACCTAACTATCACCGAAATCTAAGAATTCGACATTGCAAAAATATACGAAAAACTCGCTTACCTCACCAAACCTAACCCAACCTAACCTTACCATCTCCGAAATCAAAGAATTCGACATTGCAAAAATATACAAAGAACTCGATACCCTCACTAAACCTAACCAGACCTAACCTAACCATCACCGAAATCAAAGAATTGGACATTGCAAAAATATACACAAAAGGTGCTAACATCACCAAACCTAACCCAACCTCAACTAACTATCACCGAAATCAAAGAATTCGACATTGCAAAAATATACAAAAAACTCGCTTACCTCACCAAACCTAACCCAACCTTACCTTACCTTCTCCGAAATCAAAGAATTCGACATTGCAAAAATATACAAAGAATTCGATACCCACACTAAACCTAACCAGACCTAACCTAACCATCACCGAAATCAAAGAATTCGAGATTGTAAGTTATTCACAAATCTTGCTTACCTCACCAAACCTAACCAAAGCTAACCTAACCATCTCCGAAATCAAAGATTTCGACATTTATAAAAATATACACAAAAGGTGCTAACCTCACCAAACCTAACCCAACCTAACCTAACCATCACCGAAATCAAAGAATTCGACATTAAAAAATATACACAAAAGGTGCTAACCTCACCAAACCTAACCCAACTTCAACTAATTATCACCGAAATCAAAGAAATCAACATTGCAAAAATATACGAAAAACTCGCTTTCCTCACCAAACCTAACCCAACCTAACATTACCATCTCCGAAATCAAAGAATTCGACATTGCAAAACTATACAAAGTACTCGATACCCTCACTAAACCTAACCAGACCTAACCTAACCATCACCGAAATCAAAGAATTCGACATTGCAAAAATATACAAAAAACTCGCTCACCTCACCAAACCTAATCCAACCTAACCTAACTATCACCGAAATCAAAGAATTCGAGATTGTTAATTATTCAGTAAACGTGCCAACCGCACCAAACCTAACCCAACCTAACCTAACCTTCACCGAAATCAAAGAATTCGACATTGCCAAAATATACAAAAAACTCGCTAACCTCACCAAACCTAACCCAACCGAACCAAACTATCACCGAAATCAAAGAAATCCACATTAAAAAATATACACAAAAGGTGCTAACCTCACCAAACCTAACCCAACCTCAACTAACTATCACCGAAATCAAAGAATTCGACATTGCAAAAATATACAAAAAACTCGCTTACCTCACCAAACCTAACCCAACCTAACCTAACCATCTCCGAAATCAAAGAATTCGACATTGTCAAAATATACAAAGAACTCAATAGCCTTACTTAACCTAACCCAACCTAACCGAACCATCACCGAAATCAAAGAATTCGAGATTGTAAGTTATTCACAAATCATGCTTACCGCACCAAACCTAACCCAACCTAACCTAACTATCACCGAAATCAAAGAATTCGAGATTGTAAATTATTCACTAAATGTGCTAACCGCACCAAACCTAACCCAACCTAACCTAACCATCTCCGAAATCAAAGAATTCGACATTGCAAAAATATACAAAGAACTCGAAACCCTCACTAAACCTAACCCAACCTAACCTAACCATCACCGAAAAAAAAAGAATTCGATATTGTAAGTTATTCCCAAATCATGCTTACCGCACCAAACCTAACCCAACCTAACCTAACAATCACCGAAATCAAAGAATTCGAAATTGCAAAAATATACAAAAAACTCGCTTACCTCACCAAACCTAACCCAACCTATCCTAACCATCTCCGAAATCAAAGAATTCGAGATTGTAAGTTATTCACAAATCGTGCTAACCGCACCAAACCTAACCCAACCTAACCTAACCATCACCGAAATCAAAGAATTCGACATTGCAAAAATATACAAAAAACTCGCTCACTTCACCAAACCTAATCCAACCTGACCTTACTTTTACCGAAAACAAAGAATTCGAGATTGTAAATTATTCACTAAATGTGCTAACCGCACCAAACCTAACCCAACCTAACCTAACCATCTCTGAAATCAAAGAATTTGACATTGTTAAAATATACACAAAAAGTGCTAACCTCACCAAACCTAACCCAACCTAACCTAACTATCACCAAAATCATCGAATTCGACATCGCAAAAATATACAAAAAACTCGCTTACCTCACCAAACCTAACCCAACCTAACCTAACCATCTCCGAAATCAAAGAATTCGACATTGCAAAAATATACAAAGAACTCAATAGCCTTACTTAACCTAACCCAACCTAACCTAACTATCACCGAAATCAAAGAAATCGACATTGCAAAAATATACAAAAAATGTGCTAACCTCACCAAACCTAACCCAACCTAACCTAACTATCACCGAAATCAAAGAATTCGACAATGCAAAAATATACAAAGAACTCGATACCCTTACTTAACCTAACCCAACCTAACCTAATCATCACTGAAAACAAAGATTTCGAGATTGTAAGTTATTCACAAATCATGCTTACCGCACCAAACCTAACCCAACCTAACCTAACTATCACCGAAATCAAAGAATTCGACATTAAAAAATATACACAAAAGGTGCTAACCTCACCAAACCTAACCCAACCTCAACTAATCATCACTGAAAACAAAGATTTCAAGATTGTAAGTTATTCACAAATCATGCTTACCGGACCAAACCTAATCCAACCTAACCTAACTATCACCGAAATCAAAGAATTCGACATTGCAAAAATATACAAAAAACTCGCTAACCTCATTAAACCTAATCCAACCTAACCTAACCATCTCCGAAATCAAAGAATTCGAGATTGTAAGTTATTCACAAATCATACTTACCGCACCAAACCTAACCCAAACTATCCTAACTATTACCGAAATCTAAGAATTCGACATTGCAAAAATATACGAAAAACTTGCTTACCTCACCAAACCTAACCCAACCTCACCTTACCATCTCCGAAATCAAAGAATTCGACATTGCAAAAATATACAAAGAACTCGATACCCTCACTAAACCTAACCAGACCTAACCTAACCATCACCGAAATCAAAGAATTCGACATTGCAAAAATATACACAAAAGGTGCTTACCTCACCAAACCTAACCCAACCTCAACTAACTATCACCGAAATCAAAGAATTCGACATTTCAAAAATATACAAAGAACTCGATACCCTCACTAAACCTAACCAGACCTAACCTAACCATCACAGAAATCAAATAATTCGATATTGCAAAAATATACACGAAAGGTGCTAACCTCACCAAACCTAACCCAACCTAACCTAACTATCACCGAAATCAAAGAATTCGACATTGCAAAAATATACAAAGAACTCCATACCCTTACTAAACCTAACCCAACCTAACCTAATCATCACTGAAATCAAAGAATTCGAGATTGTAAGTTATTCACAAATCATGCTTACCGCACCAAACCTAACCCAACCTAACCTTACTATCACCGAAATCTAAGAATTCGACATTGCAGAAATATACGGAAAACTCGATACTCACACTAAACCTAACCAGACCTAACCTTACCATCACCGAAATCAAAAAATTCGAGATTGTAAGTTATTCACAAATCTTGCTTACCTCACCAAACCTTACCAAAGCTAACCTAACCATCTCCGAAATCAAAGAATTCGACATTTATAAAAATATACACAAAAGTTGTTAACCTCACCAAACCTAACCCAACCTAACCTAACTATCACCGAAATCTAAGAATTCGACATTGCAAAAATATACGAAAAACTCGCTTACCTCACCAAACCTAACCCAACCTAACCTTACCATCTCCGAAATCAAAGAATTCGACATTGCAAAAATATACAAAGAACTCGATACCCTCACTAAACCTAACCAGACCTAACCTAACCATCACCGAAATCAAAGAATTGGACATTGCAAAAATATACACAAAAGGTGCTAACATCACCAAACCTAACCCAACCTCAACTAACTATCACCGAAATCAAAGAATTCGACATTGCAAAAATATACAAAAAACTCGCTTACCTCACCAAACCTAACCCAACCTTACCTTACCTTCTCCGAAATCAAAGAATTCGACATTGCAAAAATATACAAAGAACTCGATACCCTCACTTAACCTAACCCAACCTAACCTAACCATCATCTAAATTAAAGAATTCGAGATTGTAAGTTATTCACAAATCGTGCTAACCGCACCAAACCTAACCCAACCTAACCTAACCATCACCGAAATCAAAGATTTCGAGAAGGTAAGTTATTCACAAATCATGTTTACCGGACCAAACCTAACCCAACCCAACCTAACTATCACCGAAATCAAAGAATTCGACATTGCAAAAATATACAAAAAACTCGCTTACCTCATTTAACCTAACCCAACCTAACCTAACCATCTCCGAAATCAAAGAATTCGACATTGCAAAAATTTACAAAAAATCCGCTTACCTCACTAAACCTAACCCAACCTAACCTAACCATCTCCGAAATCAAAGAATTCGACATTGCAAAAATTTACAAAAAATCCGCTTACCTTACTAAACCTAACCCAACCTAACCTAACCATCACCGAAATCAAAGATTTTGAGATTGTAAGTTATTCACAAATCATGCTTACCTCACCAAACCTAACCCAAGCTAACCTAACCATCTCCGAAATCAAAGAATTCGACATTTATAAAAATATACACAAAAGTAGCTCACCTCACCAAACCTAACCCAACCTAACCTTACTATCACCGAAAACAAAGAATTCGAGATTGTTAATTATTCACTAAATGTGCTAACCGCACCAAACCTAACCCAACCTTACCTAACCATCACCGAAATCAAAGAATTCGACATTGCAAAAATTAACAAAAAACTCGCTCATCTCACCAAACCTAATCCAACCTAACCTAACCATATCCGAAATCAAAGAATTCGACATTGAAAAATATACACAAAAGGTGCTTACCTCACCAAACCTAACCCAACCTAACCTAACCATTACCGAAATCAAAGAATTCGACATTGCAAAAATATACAAAAAACTCGCTCACCTCACCAAACCTAACCCAACCTAACCTTACTATCACCGAAAACAAAGAAATCGAGATTGTAAATAATTCACTAAATGTGCTAACCGCACCAAACCCAACCCAACCTAACCTAACCATCACCGAAATCAAAGATTTCGAGATTGTAAGTTATTCACAAATCATGCTTACCGGACCAAACCTAACCCAACCTAACCTAACTATCACCGAAATCAAAGAATACGACATTGCAAAAATATACAAAAAACTCGCTTACCTCATTTAACCTAACCCAACCTAACCTAACCATCTCCGAAATCAAAGAATTCGACATTGCAAAAATTTACAAAAAATCCGCTTACCTCACTAAACCTAACCCAACCTAACCTAACCATCTCCGAAATCAAAGAATTCGACATTGCAAAAATATACAATGAACTCGATACTTTCACTAAACCTAACCAGACCTAACCTAACCATCACCGAAATCAAAGAATTGGACATTGCAAAAATATAGAAAAAACTCACTCATCTCACCAAACTTAATCCAACCTAACCTAACCATCTCCGAAATCAAAGACTTCGACATTGAAAAGTATACACAAAAGGTGCTAACCTCACCAAACCTAACCCAACCTAACCTAACTAAAAGAAATAAAAGAATTCGACATTGCAAAAATATACAAAAAACTCGCTTACCTCACCAAACCTAACCAAACCTAACCTTACCATCACCGAAATCAAAGAATTCGACATTGCAAAAATATACAAAAAACTCGCTCACTTCACCAAACCTAATCCAACCTGACCTTACTATCACCGAAAACAAAGAATTCGAGATTGTAAATTATTCACTAAATGTGCTTACCGCACCAAACCTAACCCAACCTAACCTAACCATCATCTAAATTAAAGAATTCGAGATTGTAAGTTATACACAAAAAGTGCTAACCTCACCAAACCTAACCCAACCTAACCTAACTATCACCAAAATCATCGAATTCGACATCGCAAAAATATACAAAAAACTCGCTTACCTCACCAAACCTAACCCAACACAACCTTACCATCTCCGAAATCAAAGAATTCGACATTGCAAAAATATACAAAGAACTCGCTCATCTCACCAAACCTAATCCAACCTGACCTTACTATTACCGAATACAAAGAATTCCAGATTGTAAGTTATTCACAAATCGTGCGAACCGCACCAAACCTAACCCAACCTAACCTAACCATCACCGAAATCAAAGAATTCGACATTGCAAAAATATACAAAGAACTCGAACCTAACCCAAACCTAACCCAACCTAACCTTACCATCTCCGAAATCAAAGAATTCGACGTTGCAAAAATATACAAAGAACTCGATACCCTCACTTAACCTAAACAGACCTAACCTAACCATCACCGAAATCAAAGAATTCGACATTGCAAAAATATACAAAAAACTCGCTCACTTCTCCAAACCTAATCCAACCTGACCTTACTATCACCGAAAACAAAGAATTCGAGATTGTAAATTATTCACTAAATGTGCTTACCGCACCAAACCTAACCCAACCTAACCTAACCATCTCCGAAATCAAAGAATTTGACATTGTTAAAATATACACAAAAAGTGCTAACCTCACCAAACCTAACCCAACCTAACCAAACTATCACCAAAAGAACTCAATAGCCTTACTTAACCTAACCCAACCTAACCTAACCATTTCCGAAATCAAAGAATTCGAGATTGTAAGTTATTCACAAATCATGCTTACCGCACCAAACCTAACCCAACCCAACCTAACTATCACCGAAATCAAAGAAATCGACATTGCAAAAAAATATACAAAAAATGTGCTTACCTCACCAAACCTAACCCAACCTAACCTAACTATCACCGAAATCAAAGAATTCGACATTGCAAAAATATACAAAGAACTCGATACCCTTACTAAACCTAACCCAACCTAACCTAATCATCACTGAAAACAAAGATTTCGAGATTGTAAGTTATTCACAAATCGTGCTAACCGAACCAAACCTAACCCAACCTAACCTAACCATCACCGAAATCAAAGAATTCGACATTGCAAAAATATACAAAAAACTCGCTCACTTCACCAAACCTAATCCAACCTGACCTTACTATCACCGAAAACAAAGAATTCGAGATTGTAAATTATTCACTAAATGTGCTTACCGCACCAAACCTAACCCAACCTAACCTTACCATCTCCGAAATCAAAGAATTTGACATTGTTAAAATATACACAAAAAGTGCTAACCTCACCAAACCTAACCCAACCTAACCTAACTATCACCAAAAGAACTCAATAGCCTTACTTAACCTAACCCAACCTAACCTAACCATTTCCGAAATCAAAGAATTCGAGATTGTAAGTTATTCAAAAATCGTGCTAACCGCACCAAACCTAACCCAACCTAACCTAACCATCACCGAAATCAAAGAATTCGACATTGCAAAAATATACAAAAAACTCGCTTACCTCATTTAACCTAACCCAACCTAACCTAACCATCTCCGAAATCAAAGAATTCGACATTGCAAAAATTTACAAAAAATCCGCTTACCTCACTAAACCTAACCCAACCTAACCTAACCATCTCCGAAATCAAAGAATTCGACATTGCAAAAATTTACAAAAAATCCGCTTACCTTACTAAACCTAACCCAACCTAACCTAACCATCACCGAAATCAAAGATTTTGAGATTGTAAGTTATTCACAAATCATGCTTACCTCACCAAACCTAACCCAAGCTAACCTAACCATCTCCGAAATCAAAGAATTCGACATTTATAAAAATATACACAAAAGTAGCTCACCTCACCAAACCTAACCCAACCTAACCTTACTATCACCGAAAACAAAGAATTCGAGATTGTTAATTATTCACTAAATGTGCTAACCGCACCAAACCTAACCCAACCTTACCTAACCAGCACCGAAATCAAAGAATTCGACATTGCAAAAATTAACAAAAAACTCGCTCATCTCACCAAACCTAATCCAACCTAACCTAACCATATCCGAAATCAAAGAATTCGACATTGAAAAATATACACAAAAGGTGCTAACCTCACCAAACCTAACCCAACCTAACCTAACCATCACCGAAATCAAAGAATTCGACATTGCAAAAATATACAAAAAACTCGCTCACCTCACCAAACCTAACCCAACCTAACCTTACTATCACCGAAAACAAAGAAATCGAGATTGTAAATTATTCACTAAATGTGCTAACCGCACCAAACCCAACCCAACCTAACCTAACCATCACCGAAATCAAAGATTTCGAGATTGTAAGTTATTCACAAATCATGCTTACCGGACCAACCCTAACCCAACCTAACCTAACTATCACCGAAATCAAAGAATACGACATTGCAAAAATATACAAAAAACTCGCTTACCTCATTTAACCTAACCCAACCTAACCTAACCATCTCCGAAATCAAAGAATTCGACATTGCAAAAATTTACAAAAAATCCGCTTACCTCACTAAACCTAACCCAACCTAACCTAACCATCTCCGAAATCAAAGAATTCGACATTGCAAAAATATACAATGAACTCGATACTTTCACTAAACCTAACCAGACCTAACCTAACCATCACCGAAATCAAAGAATTGGACATTGCAAAAATATAGAAAAAACTCACTCATCTCACCAAACTTAATCCAACCTAACCTAACCATCTCCGAAATCAAAGACTTCGACATTGAAAAGTATACACAAAAGGTGCTAACCTCACCAAACCTAACCCAACCTAACCTAACTAAAAGAAATAAAAGAATTCGACATTGCAAAAATATACAAAAAACTCGCTTACCTCACCAAACCTAACCAAACCTAACCTAACCATCACCGAAATCAAAGAATTCGACATTGCAAAAATATACAAAAAACTCGCTCACTTCACCAAACCTAATCCAACCTGACCTTACTATCACCGAAAACAAAGAATTCGAGATTGTAAATTATTCACTAAATGTGCTTACCGCACCAAACCTAACCCAACCTAACCTAACCATCTCCGAAATCAAAGAATTTGACATTGTTAAAATATACACAAAAAGTGCTAACCTCACCAAACCTAACCCAACCTAACCAAACTATCACCAAAAGAACTCAATAGCCTTACTTAACCTAACCCAACCTAACCTAACCATTTCCGAAATCAAAGAATTCGAGATTGTAAGTTATTCACAAATCATGCTTACCGCACCAAACCTAACCCAACCCAACCTAACTATCACCGAAATCAAAGAAATCGACATTGCAAAAAAATATACAAAAAATGTGCTTACCTCACCAAACCTAACCCAACCTAACCTAACTATCACCGAAATCAAAGAATTCGACATTGCAAAAATATACAAAGAACTCGATACCCTTACTAAACCTAACCCAACCTAACCTAATCATCACTGAAAACAAAGATTTCGAGATTGTAAGTTATTCACAAATCGTGCTAACCGAACCAAACCTAACCCAACCTAACCTAACCATCACCGAAATCAAAGAATTCGACATTGCAAAAATATACAAAAAACTCGCTCACTTCACCAAACCTAATCCAACCTGACCTTACTATCACCGAAAACAAAGAATTCGAGATTGTAAATTATTCACTAAATGTGCTTACCGCACCAAACCTAACCCAACCTAACCTAACCATCTCCGAAATCAAAGAATTTGACATTGTTAAAATATACACAAAAAGTGCTAACCTCACCAAACCTAACCCAACCTAACCTAACTATCACCAAAATCATCGAATTCGACATCGCAAAAATATACAAAAAACTCGCTTACCTCACCAAACCTAACCCAACACAACCTAACCATCTCCGAAATCAAAGAATTCGACATTGCAAAAATATACAAAGAACTCGCTCATTTCACCAAACCTAATCCAACCTGACCTTACTATTTCCGAAAACAAAGAATTCGAGATTGTAAGTTATTCACAAATCGTGCGAACCGCACCAAACCTAACCCAACCTAACCTAACCATCACCGAAATCAAAGAATTCGACATTGCAAAAATATACAAAAAACTCGCTAACCTCATTAAATCTAATCCAACCTAACCTAACCATCTCCGAAATCAAAGAATTCGACATTGCAAAAATATACAAAGAACTCAATAGCCTTACTTAACCTAACCCAACCTAACCTAACCATCACCGAAATCAAAGAATTCGAGATTGTAAGTTTTTCACAAATCATGCTTACCGCACCAAACCTAACCCAACCTAACCTAACTATCACCGAAATCAAAGAAATCGACATTGCAAAAAAATATACAAAAAATAAGCTAACCTCACCAAACCTAACCCAACCTAACCTAACTATCACCGAAATAAAAGAATTCGACATTGCAAAAATATACAAAAAACTCGCTTACCTCACCAAACCTAACCCAACCTAACCTAACCATCTCCGAAATTAAAGAATTCGACATTGCAAAAATATACAAAGAACTCAATCGCCTTACTTAACCTAACCCAACCTAACCTAATTATCACCGAAATCAAAGAAATCGACATTGCAAAAATATACAAAAAATGTGCTAACCTCACCAAACCTAACCCAACCTAACCTAACTATCACCGAAATCTAAGAATTCGACAATGCAAAAATATACAAAGAACTCGATACCCTTACGTAACCTAACCCAACCTAACCTAATCATCACTGAAAACAAAGATTTCGAGATTGTAAGTTATTCACAAATCATGCTTAACGCACCAAACCTAACCAAACCTAACCTAACAATCACCGAAATCAAAGAATTCGACATTGCAAAAATATACAAAAAACTCGCTTACCTCACCAAACCTAAACCAACCTAACCTAACCATTTCCGAAATCAAAGAATTCGACATTGCAAAAATATACAAAGAACTCGATACCCTCACTAAACCTAACCAGACCTAACCTAACCATCACCGAAATCAAAGAATTCGACATTGCAAAAATATACACAAAAGGTGCTAACCTCACCAAACCTAACCCAACCTCAACTAACTATCACCGAAATCAAAGAATTCGACATTTCAAAAATATACAAAGAACTCGATACCCTCACTAAACCTAACCAGGCCTAACCTAACCATCACCGAAATCAAATAATTCGATATTGCAAAAATATACACAGAAGGTGCTAACCTCACCAAACCTAATCCAACCTAACCTAACTATCACCGAAATCAAAGAATTCGACATTGCAAAAATATACAAAAAACTCGCTAACCTCATTAAACCTAATCCAACCTAACCTAACCATCTCCGAAATCAAAGAATTCGACATTGCAAAAATATACAAAGAACTCAATAGCCTTACTTAACCTAACCCAACCTAACCTAACCATCACCGAAATCAAAGAATTCGAGATTGTAAGTTATTCACAAATCATGCTTACCGCACCAAACCTAACCCAACCTAACCCAACCTAACCTTACTATCACCGAAATCAAAGAAATCGACATTGCAAAAATATACAAAAAATGTGCTAACCTCACCAAACCTAACCCAACCTAACCTAACTATCACCGAAATCAAAGAATTCGACATTGCAAAAATATACAAAGAACTCGATACCCTTACTAAACCTAACCCAACCTAACCTAATCATCACTGAAAACAAAGATTTCGAGATTGTAAGTTATTAACAAATCATGATTACCGCACCAAACCTAACCCAACCTAACCTAACTATCACCGAAATCTAAGAATTCTACATTGCAAAAATATACGAAAAACTCGCTTACCTCACCAAACCTAACCCAACCTAACCTTACCATCTCCGAAATCAAAGAATTCGACATTGCAAAAATATACAAAGAACTCGATACCCTCACTAAACCTAACCAGACCTAACCTAACCATCACCGAAATCAAAGAATTCGACATTGCAAAAATATACACAAAAGGTGCTTACATCACCAAACCTAACCCAACCTCAACTAACTATCACCGAAATCAAAGAATTCGACATTGCAAAAATATACAAAAAACTCGCTTACCTCACCACACCTAACCCAACCTTACCTTACCTTCTCCGAAATCAAAGAATTCGACATTGCAAAAATATACAAAGAATTCGATACCCACACTAAACCTAACCGGACCTAACCTAACCATCACCGAAATCAAAGAATTCGAGATTGTAAGTTATTCACAAATCTTGCTTACCTCACCAAACCTAACCAAAGCTAACCTAACCATCTCCGAAATCAAAGATTTCGACATTTATAAAAATATACACAAAAGGTGCTAACCTCACCAAACTTAACCCAACCTAACCTAACCATCACCGAAATCAAAGAATTCGACATTAAAAAATATACACAAAAGGTGCTAACCTCACCAAACCTAACCCAACTTCAACTAATTATCACCGAAATCAAAGAAATCGACATTGCAAAAATATACGAAAAACTCGCTTTCCTCACCAAACCTAACCCAACCTAACATTACCATCTCCGAAATCAAAGAATTCGACATTGCAAAACTATACAAAGTACTCGATACCCTCACTAAACCTAACCAGACCTAACCTAACCATCACCGAAATCAAAGAATTCGACATTGCAAAAATATACAAAAAACTCGCTCACCTCACCAAACCTAATCCAACCTAACCTAACTATCACCGAAATCAAAGAATTCGAGATTGTTAATTATTCAGTAAACGTGCCAACCGCACCAAACCTAACCCAACCTAACCTAACTATCACCGAAATAAAAGAATTCGACATTGCAAAAATATACAAAAAACTCGCTTACCTCACCAAACCTAACCAAACCTAACCTTACTATCAGTAAAATATAAGAATTTGAGATTGTAAATTATTCACTAAACGTGCTAACCGCACTAAACCTAATTAACCTAACCTAACCATCACCGCAATCAAAGAATTCGACATTGAAAAATATACACAAAAGGTGCTTACTTCCCCAAACCTAACCCAACCTAACCTAACCATCTCCGAAATCTAAGAATTCGACATTGCAAAAATTTACAAAAATTCCGCTTACCTCACTAAACCTAACCCAACCTAACCTTACCATCTCCGAAATCAAAGAATTCGACATTGCAAAAATTTACAAAAAATCCGCTTACCTTACTAAACCTAATCCAACCTAACCTAACCATCACCGCAACCAAAGAATTCGACATTGAAAAATATACACAAAAGGTGCTTACCTCCCCAAACCTAACCCAACCTAACCTAACCATCTCCGAAATCAAAGAATTCGACATTGCAATAATATACAAAGAACTCGATACCCTTACTAAACCTAACCCATCCTAACCTAACCATCACCGAAATCAAAGATTTCGAGATTGTAAGTTATTCACAAATCATGCTTACCGGACCAAACCTAACCCAACCTAACTTACTATCACCGATATCATAGAATTCGACATTGCAAAAATATACAAAAAACTCGCTTACCTCATTTAACCTAACCCAACCTAACCTAACCATCTCCGAAATCAAAGAATTCGACATTGCAAAAATTTACAAAAAATCCGCTTACCTCACTAAACCTAACCCAACCTAACCTGACCATCTCCGAAATCAAAGAATTCGACATTGAAAAATATATACAAAAGGTGCTAACCTCACCAAACCTAACCCAACCTAACCTAACGATCACCGAAATTAAAGAATTCGACATTGCAAAAAAAAACAAAAAACTCGCTTACCTCACCAAACCTAACCAAACCTAACCTTACTATCACCAAAATATAAGAATTTGAGATTGTAAATTATTCACTAAACGTGCTAACCGCACTAAGCCTAATTAACCTAACCTAACCATCACCGCAATCAAAGAATTCGACATTGAAAAATATACACAAAAGGTGCTTACTTCCCCAAACCTAACCCAACCTAACCCAACCTAACCTAACCATCTCCGAAATTAAAGAATTCGACATTGCAAAAATTTACAAAAATTCCGCTTACCTCACTAAACCTAACCCAACCTAACCTAACCATCTCCGAAATCAAAGAATTCGACATTGCAAAAATTTACAAAAAATCCGCTTACCTTACTAAACCTAACCCAACCTAACCTAACCATCACCGAAATCAAAGATTTCGAGAAGGTAAGTTATTCACAAATCATGTTTACCGGACCAAACCTAACCCAACCCAACCTAACTATCACCGAAATCAAAGAATTCGACATTGCAAAAATATACAAAAAACTCGCTTACCTCATTTAACCTAACCCAACCTAACCTAACCATCTCCGAAATCAAAGAATTCGACATTGCAAAAATTTACAAAAAATCCGCTTACCTCACTAAACCTAACCCAACCTAACCTAACCATCTCCGAAATCAAAGAATTCGACATTGCAAAAATTTACAAAAAATCCGCTTACCTTACTAAACCTAACCCAACCTAACCTAACCATCACCGAAATCAAAGATTTTGAGATTGTAAGTTATTCACAAATCATGCTTACCTCACCAAACCTAACCCAAGCTAACCTAACCATCTCCGAAATCAAAGAATTCGACATTTATAAAAATATACACAAAAGTAGCTCACCTCACCAAACCTAACCCAACCTAACCTTACTATCACCGAAAACAAAGAATTCGAGATTGTTAATTATTCACTAAATGTGCTAACCGCACCAAACCTAACCCAACCTTACCTAACCATCACCGAAATCAAAGAATTCGACATTGCAAAAATTAACAAAAAACTCGCTCATCTCACCAAACCTAATCCAACCTAACCTAACCATATCCGAAATCAAAGAATTCGACATTGAAAAATATACACAAAAGGTGCTTACCTCACCAAACCTAACCCAACCTAACCTAACCATCACCGAAATCAAAGAATTCGACATTGCAAAAATATACAAAAAACTCGCTCACCTCACCAAACCTAACCCAACCTAACCTTACTATCACCGAAAACAAAGAAATCGAGATTGTAAATTATTCACTAAATGTGCTAACCGCACCAAACCCAACCCAACCTAACCTAACCATCACCGAAATCAAAGATTTCGAGATTGTAAGTTATTCACAAATCATGCTTACCGGACCAAACCTTACCCAACCTAACCTAACTATCACCGAAATCAAAGAATACGACATTGCAAAAATATACAAAAAACTCGCTTACCTCATTTAACCTAACCCAACCTAACCTAACCATCTCCGAAATCAAAGAATTCGACATTGCAAAAATTTACAAAAAATCCGCTTACCTCACTAAACCTAACCCATCCTAACCTAACCATCTCCGAAATCAAAGAATTCGACATTGCAAAAATATACAATGTACTCGATACTTTCACTAAACCTAACCAGACCTAACCTAACCATCACCGAAATCAAAGAATTGGACATTGCAAAAATATAGAAAAAACTCACTCATCTCACCAAACTTAATCCAACCTAACCTAACCATCTCCGAAATCAAAGACTTCGACATTGAAAAGTATACACAAAAGGTGCTAACCTCACCAAACCTAACCCAACCTAACCTAACTAAAAGAAATAAAAGAATTCGACATTGCAAAAATATACAAAAAACTCGCTTACCTTACCAAACCTAACCAAACCTAACCTAACCATCACCGAAATCAAAGAATTCGACATTGCAAAAATATACAAAAAACTCGCTCACTTCACCAAACCTAATCCAACCTGACCTTACTATCACCGAAAACAAAGAATTCGAGATTGTAAATTATTCACTAGATGTGCTTACCGCACCAAACCTAACCCAACCTAACCTTACCATCTCCGAAATCAAAGAATTTGACATTGTTAAAATAAACACAAAAAGTGCTAACCTCACCAAACCTAACCCAACCTAACCTAACTATCACCAAAAGAACTCAATAGCCTTACTTAACCTAACCCAACCTAACCTAACCATTTCCGAAATCAAAGAATTCGAGATTGTAAGTTATTCACAAATCATGCTTACCGCACCAAACCTAACCCAACCCAACCTAACTATCACCGAAATCAAAGAAATCGACATTGCAAAAAAATATACAAAAAATGTGCTTACCTCACCAAACCTAACCCAACCTAACCTAACTATCACCGAAATCAAAGAATTCGACATTGCAAAAATATACAAAGAACTCGATACCCTTACTAAACCTAACCCAACCTAACCTAATCATCACTGAAAACAAAGATTTCGAGATTGTAAGTTATTCACAAATCGTGCTAACCGCACCAAACCTAAGCCAACCTAACCTTACCATCACCGAAATCAAAGAATTCGACATTGCAAAAATATACAAAAAACTCGCTTACCTCATTTAACCTAACCCAACCTAACCTAACCATCTCCGAAATCAAAGAATTCGACATTGCAAAAATTTACAAAAAATCCGCTTACCTCACTAAACCTAACCCAACCTAACCTAACCATCTCCGAAATCAAAGAATTCGACATTGCAAAAATTTACAAAAAATCCGCTTACCTTACTAAACCTAACCCAACCTAACCTAACCATCACCGAAATCAAAGATTTTGAGATTGTAAGTTATTCACAAATCATGCTTACCTCACCAAACCTAACCCAAGCTAACCTAACCATCTCCGAAATCAAAGAATTCGACATTTATAAAAATATACACAAAAGTAGCTCACCTCACCAAACCTAACCCAACCTAACCTTACTATCACCGAAAACAAAGAATTCGAGATTGTTAATTATTCACTAAATGTGCTAACCGCACCAAACCTAACCCAACCTTACCTAACCAGCACCGAAATCAAAGAATTCGACATTGCAAAAATTAACAAAAAACTCGCTCATCTCACCAAACCTAATCCAACCTAACCTAACCATATCCGAAATCAAAGAATTCGACATTGAAAAATATACACAAAAGGTGCTAACCTCACCAAACCTAACCCAACCTAACCTAACCATCACCGAAATCAAAGAATTCGACATTGCAAAAATATACAAAAAACTCGCTTACCTCACCAAAACTAAACCAACCTAACCTAACCATCTCCGAAATCAAAGAATTCGACATTGCAAAAATATACAAAGAACTCAATTGCCTTACTTAACCTAACCCAACCTAACCTAACTATCACCGAAATCAAAGAAATCGACATTGCAAAAATATACAAAAAATGTGCTAACCTCACCAAACCTAACCCAACCTAACCTAACTATCACCGAAATCAAAGAATTCGACAATGCAAAAATATACAAAGAACTCGATACCCTTACTAAACCTAACCCAACCTAACCTAACCATCACCGAAATCAAAGATTTCGAGATTGTAAGTTATTCACAAATCATGCTTACCGGACCAAACCTAACCCAACCTTACCTAACTATCCCCGAAATCAAAGAATTCGACATTGCAAAATTATACAAAAAACTCGCTTACCTCATTTAACCTAACCCAACCTAACCTAACCATCACCGAAATCAAAGAATTCGACATTGAAAAATATACACAATAGGTGCTAACCTCTCCAAACCTAACCCAACCTAACCTAACCATCTCCGAAATCAAAGAATTCGAAATTGCAAAAATATACAATGAACTCGATACTTTCACTAAACCTAACCAGACCTAACCTAACCATCACCGAAATCAAAGAATTGGACATTGCAAAAATATAGAAAAAACTCACTGATCTCACTAAACTTAATCCAACCTAACCTAACCATCTCCGAAATCAAAGAATTCGACATTGAAAAGTATACACAAAAGGTGCTAACCTCACCAAACCTAACCCAACCTAACCTAACTATCACCGAAATAAAAGAATTCGACATTGCAAAAATATACAAAAAACTCGCTTACCTCACCAAACCTAACCCAACCTAACCTAACCATCTCCGAAATCAAAGAATTCGACATTGCAAAAATATACAAAGAACTCAATAGCCTTACTTAACCTAACCCAACCTAACCTAACTATCACCGAAATCAAAGAAATCGACATTGCAAAAATATACAAAAAATGTGCTAACCTCACCAAACCTAACCCAACCTAACCTAACTATCACCGAAATCAAAGAATTCGACAATGCAAAAATATACAAAGAACTCGATACCCTTACTTAACCTAACCCAACCTAACCTAATCATCACTGAAAACAAAGATTTCGAGATTGTAAGTTATTCACAAATCATGCTTACCGCACCAAACCTAACCCAACCTAACCTAACTATCACCGAAATCAAAGAATTCGACATTAAAAAATATACACAAAAGGTGCTAACCTCACCAAACCTAACCCAACCTCAACTAATCATCACTGAAAACAAAGATTTCAAGATTGTAAGTTATTCACAAATCATGCTTACCGGACCAAACCTAATCCAACCTAACCTAACTATCACCGAAATCAAAGAATTCGACATTGCAAAAATATACAAAAAACTCGCTAACCTCATTAAACCTAATCCAACCTAACCTTACCATCTCCGAAATCAAAGAATTCGAGATTGTAAGTTATTCACAAATCATACTTACCGCACCAAACCTAACCCAACCTATCCTAACTATTACCGAAATCTAAGAATTCGACATTGCAAAAATATACGAAAAACTTGCTTACCTCACCAAACCTAACCCAACCTCACCTTACCATCTCCGAAATCAAAGAATTCGACATTGCAAAAATATACAAAGAACTCGATACCCTCACTAAACCTAACCAGACCTAACCTAACCATCACCGAAATCAAAGAATTCGACATTGCAAAAATATACACAAAAGGTGCTTACCTCACCAAACCTAACCCAACCTCAACTAACTATCACCGAAATCAAAGAATTCGACATTTCAAAAATATACAAAGAACTCGATACCCTCACTAAACCTAACCAGACCTAACCTAACCATCACAGAAATCAAATAATTCGATATTGCAAAAATATACAAGAAAGGTGCTAACCTCACCAAACCTAACCCAACCTAACCTAACTATCACCGAAATCAAAGAATTCGACATTGCAAAAATATACAAAGAACTCCATACCCTTACTAAACCTAACCCAACCTAACCTAATCATCACTGAAATCAAAGAATTCGAGATTGTAAGTTATTCACAAATCATGCTTACCGCACCAAACCTAACCCAACCTAACCTTACTATCACCGAAATCTAAGAATTCGACATTGCAGAAATATACGGAAAACTCGATACCCACACTAAACCTAACCAGACCTAACCTTACCATCACCGAAATCAAAAAATTCGAGATTGTAAGTTATTCACAAATCTTGCTTAACTCACCAAACCTTACCAAAGCTAACCTAACCATCTCCGAAATCAAAGAATTCGACATTTATAAAAATATACACAAAAGTTGTTAACCTCACCAAACCTAACCCAACCTAACCTAACTATCACCGAAATCTAAGAATTCGACATTGCAAAAATATACGAAAAACTCGCTTACCTCACCAAACCTAACCCAACCTAACCTTACCATCTCCGAAATCAAAGAATTCGACATTGCAAAAATATACAAAGAACTCGATACCCTCACTAAACCTAACCAGACCTAACCTAACCATCACCGAAATCAAAGAATTGGACATTGCAAAAATATACACAAAAGGTGCTAACATCACCAAACCTAACCCAACCTCAACTAACTATCACCGAAATCAAAGAATTCGACATTGCAAAAATATACAAAAAACTCGCTTACCTCACCAAACCTAACCCAACCTTACCTTACCTTCTCCGAAATCAAAGAATTCGACATTGCAAAAATATACAAAGAATTCGATACCCACACTAAACCTAACCAGACCTAACCTAACCATCACCGAAATCAAAGAATTCGAGATTGTAAGTTATTCACAAATCTTGCTTACCTCACCAAACCTAACCAAAGCTAACCTAACCATCTCCGAAATCAAAGATTTCGACATTTATAAAAATATACACAAAAGGTGCTAACCTCACCAAACCTAACCCAACCTAACCTAACCATCACCGAAATCAAAGAATTCGACATTAAAAAATATACACAAAAGGTGCTAACCTCACCAAACCTAACCCAACTTCAACTAATTATCACCGAAATCAAAGAAATCAACATTGCAAAAATATACGAAAAACTCGCTTTCCTCACCAAACCTAACCCAACCTAACATTACCATCTCCGAAATCAAAGAATTCGACATTGCAAAACTATACAAAGTACTCGATACCCTCACTAAACCTAACCAGACCTAACCTAACCATCACCGAAATCAAAGAATTCGACATTGCAAAAATATACAAAAAACTCGCTCACCTCACCAAACCTAATCCAACCTAACCTAACTATCACCGAAATCAAAGAATTCGAGATTGTTAATTATTCAGTAAACGTGCCAACCGCACCAAACCTAACCCAACCTAACCTAACCTTCACCGAAATCAAAGAATTCGACATTGCCAAAATATACAAAAAACTCGCTAACCTCACCAAACCTAACCCAACCGAACCAAACTATCACCGAAATCAAAGAAATCCACATTAAAAAATATACACAAAAGGTGCTAACCTCACCAAACCTAACCCAACCTCAACTAACTATCACCGAAATCAAAGAATTCGACATTGCAAAAATATACAAAAAACTCGCTTACCTCACCAAACCTAACCCAACCTAACCTAACCATCTCCGAAATCAAAGAATTCGACATTGTCAAAATATACAAAGAACTCAATAGCCTTACTTAACCTAACCCAACCTAACCGAACCATCACCGAAATCAAAGAATTCGAGATTGTAAGTTATTCACAAATCATGCTTACCGCACCAAACCTAACCCAACCTAACCTAACTATCACCGAAATCAAAGAATTCGAGATTGTAAATTATTCACTAAATGTGCTAACCGCACCAAACCTAACCCAACCTAACCTAACCATCTCCGAAATCAAAGAATTCGACATTGCAAAAATATACAAAGAACTCGAAACCCTCACTAAACCTAACCCAACCTAACCTAACCATCACCGAAAAAAAAAGAATTCGATATTGTAAGTTATTCCCAAATCATGCTTACCGCACCAAACCTAACCCAACCTAACCTAACAATCACCGAAATCAAAGAATTCGAAATTGCAAAAATATACAAAAAACTCGCTTACCTCACCAAACCTAACCCAACCTAACCTAACCATCTCCGAAATCAAAGAATTCGAGATTGTAAGTTATTCACAAATCGTGCTAACCGCACCAAACCTAACCCAACCTAACCTAACCATCACCGAAATCAAAGAATTCGACATTGCAAAAATATACAAAAAACTCGCTCACTTCACCAAACCTAATCCAACCTGACCTTACTTTTACCGAAAACAAAGAATTCGAGATTGTAAATTATTCACTAAATGTGCTAACCGCACCAAACCTAACCCAACCTAACCTAACCATCTCTGAAATCAAAGAATTTGACATTGTTAAAATATACACAAAAAGTGCTAACCTCACCAAACCTAACCCAACCTAACCTAACTATCACCAAAATCATCGAATTCGACATCGCAAAAATATACAAAAAACTCGCTTACCTCACCAAACCTAACCCAACCTAACCTAACCATCTCCGAAATCAAAGAATTCGACATTGCAAAAAT
Source organism: Arctopsyche grandis (assembly GCF_051622035.1). NCBI lineage: Eukaryota > Metazoa > Arthropoda > Insecta > Trichoptera > Hydropsychidae > Arctopsyche > Arctopsyche grandis. Next base: position 15,773,819 of record NC_135361.1, on the reverse strand, counting down.
ATACAAAGAACTCAATAGCCTTACTTAACCTAACCCAACCTAACCTAACTATCACCGAAATCAAAGAAATCGACATTGCAAAAATATACAAAAAATGTGCTAACCTCACCAAACCTAACCCAACCTAACCTAACTATCACCGAAATCAAAGAATTCGACAATGCAAAAATATACAAAGAACTCGATACCCTTACTTAACCTAACCCAACCTAACCTAATCATCACTGAAAACAAAGATTTCGAGATTGTAAGTTATTCACAAATCATGCTTACCGCACCAAACCTAACCCAACCTAACCTAACTATCACCGAAATCAAAGAATTCGACATTAAAAAATATACACAAAAGGTGCTAACCTCACCAAACCTAACCCAACCTCAACTAATCATCACTGAAAACAAAGATTTCAAGATTGTAAGTTATTCACAAATCATGCTTACCGGACCAAACCTAATCCAACCTAACCTAACTATCACCGAAATCAAAGAATTCGACATTGCAAAAATATACAAAAAACTCGCTAACCTCATTAAACCTAATCCAACCTAACCTAACCATCTCCGAAATCAAAGAATTCGAGATTGTAAGTTATTCACAAATCATACTTACCGCACCAAACCTAACCCAAACTATCCTAACTATTACCGAAATCTAAGAATTCGACATTGCAAAAATATACGAAAAACTTGCTTACCTCACCAAACCTAACCCAACCTCACCTTACCATCTCCGAAATCAAAGAATTCGACATTGCAAAAATATACAAAGAACTCGATACCCTCACTAAACCTAACCAGACCTAACCTAACCATCACCGAAATCAAAGAATTCGACATTGCAAAAATATACACAAAAGGTGCTTACCTCACCAAACCTAACCCAACCTCAACTAACTATCACCGAAATCAAAGAATTCGACATTTCAAAAATATACAAAGAACTCGATACCCTCACTAAACCTAACCAGACCTAACCTAACCATCACAGAAATCAAATAATTCGATATTGCAAAAATATACACGAAAGGTGCTAACCTCACCAAACCTAACCCAACCTAACCTAACTATCACCGAAATCAAAGAATTCGACATTGCAAAAATATACAAAGAACTCCATACCCTTACTAAACCTAACCCAACCTAACCTAATCATCACTGAAATCAAAGAATTCGAGATTGTAAGTTATTCACAAATCATGCTTACCGCACCAAACCTAACCCAACCTAACCTTACTATCACCGAAATCTAAGAATTCGACATTGCAGAAATATACGGAAAACTCGATACTCACACTAAACCTAACCAGACCTAACCTTACCATCACCGAAATCAAAAAATTCGAGATTGTAAGTTATTCACAAATCTTGCTTACCTCACCAAACCTTACCAAAGCTAACCTAACCATCTCCGAAATCAAAGAATTCGACATTTATAAAAATATACACAAAAGTTGTTAACCTCACCAAACCTAACCCAACCTAACCTAACTATCACCGAAATCTAAGAATTCGACATTGCAAAAATATACGAAAAACTCGCTTACCTCACCAAACCTAACCCAACCTAACCTTACCATCTCCGAAATCAAAGAATTCGACATTGCAAAAATATACAAAGAACTCGATACCCTCACTAAACCTAACCAGACCTAACCTAACCATCACCGAAATCAAAGAATTGGACATTGCAAAAATATACACAAAAGGTGCTAACATCACCAAACCTAACCCAACCTCAACTAACTATCACCGAAATCAAAGAATTCGACATTGCAAAAATATACAAAAAACTCGCTTACCTCACCAAACCTAACCCAACCTTACCTTACCTTCTCCGAAATCAAAGAATTCGACATTGCAAAAATATACAAAGAACTCGATACCCTCACTTAACCTAACCCAACCTAACCTAACCATCATCTAAATTAAAGAATTCGAGATTGTAAGTTATTCACAAATCGTGCTAACCGCACCAAACCTAACCCAACCTAACCTAACCATCACCGAAATCAAAGATTTCGAGAAGGTAAGTTATTCACAAATCATGTTTACCGGACCAAACCTAACCCAACCCAACCTAACTATCACCGAAATCAAAGAATTCGACATTGCAAAAATATACAAAAAACTCGCTTACCTCATTTAACCTAACCCAACCTAACCTAACCATCTCCGAAATCAAAGAATTCGACATTGCAAAAATTTACAAAAAATCCGCTTACCTCACTAAACCTAACCCAACCTAACCTAACCATCTCCGAAATCAAAGAATTCGACATTGCAAAAATTTACAAAAAATCCGCTTACCTTACTAAACCTAACCCAACCTAACCTAACCATCACCGAAATCAAAGATTTTGAGATTGTAAGTTATTCACAAATCATGCTTACCTCACCAAACCTAACCCAAGCTAACCTAACCATCTCCGAAATCAAAGAATTCGACATTTATAAAAATATACACAAAAGTAGCTCACCTCACCAAACCTAACCCAACCTAACCTTACTATCACCGAAAACAAAGAATTCGAGATTGTTAATTATTCACTAAATGTGCTAACCGCACCAAACCTAACCCAACCTTACCTAACCATCACCGAAATCAAAGAATTCGACATTGCAAAAATTAACAAAAAACTCGCTCATCTCACCAAACCTAATCCAACCTAACCTAACCATATCCGAAATCAAAGAATTCGACATTGAAAAATATACACAAAAGGTGCTTACCTCACCAAACCTAACCCAACCTAACCTAACCATTACCGAAATCAAAGAATTCGACATTGCAAAAATATACAAAAAACTCGCTCACCTCACCAAACCTAACCCAACCTAACCTTACTATCACCGAAAACAAAGAAATCGAGATTGTAAATAATTCACTAAATGTGCTAACCGCACCAAACCCAACCCAACCTAACCTAACCATCACCGAAATCAAAGATTTCGAGATTGTAAGTTATTCACAAATCATGCTTACCGGACCAAACCTAACCCAACCTAACCTAACTATCACCGAAATCAAAGAATACGACATTGCAAAAATATACAAAAAACTCGCTTACCTCATTTAACCTAACCCAACCTAACCTAACCATCTCCGAAATCAAAGAATTCGACATTGCAAAAATTTACAAAAAATCCGCTTACCTCACTAAACCTAACCCAACCTAACCTAACCATCTCCGAAATCAAAGAATTCGACATTGCAAAAATATACAATGAACTCGATACTTTCACTAAACCTAACCAGACCTAACCTAACCATCACCGAAATCAAAGAATTGGACATTGCAAAAATATAGAAAAAACTCACTCATCTCACCAAACTTAATCCAACCTAACCTAACCATCTCCGAAATCAAAGACTTCGACATTGAAAAGTATACACAAAAGGTGCTAACCTCACCAAACCTAACCCAACCTAACCTAACTAAAAGAAATAAAAGAATTCGACATTGCAAAAATATACAAAAAACTCGCTTACCTCACCAAACCTAACCAAACCTAACCTTACCATCACCGAAATCAAAGAATTCGACATTGCAAAAATATACAAAAAACTCGCTCACTTCACCAAACCTAATCCAACCTGACCTTACTATCACCGAAAACAAAGAATTCGAGATTGTAAATTATTCACTAAATGTGCTTACCGCACCAAACCTAACCCAACCTAACCTAACCATCATCTAAATTAAAGAATTCGAGATTGTAAGTTATACACAAAAAGTGCTAACCTCACCAAACCTAACCCAACCTAACCTAACTATCACCAAAATCATCGAATTCGACATCGCAAAAATATACAAAAAACTCGCTTACCTCACCAAACCTAACCCAACACAACCTTACCATCTCCGAAATCAAAGAATTCGACATTGCAAAAATATACAAAGAACTCGCTCATCTCACCAAACCTAATCCAACCTGACCTTACTATTACCGAATACAAAGAATTCCAGATTGTAAGTTATTCACAAATCGTGCGAACCGCACCAAACCTAACCCAACCTAACCTAACCATCACCGAAATCAAAGAATTCGACATTGCAAAAATATACAAAGAACTCGAACCTAACCCAAACCTAACCCAACCTAACCTTACCATCTCCGAAATCAAAGAATTCGACGTTGCAAAAATATACAAAGAACTCGATACCCTCACTTAACCTAAACAGACCTAACCTAACCATCACCGAAATCAAAGAATTCGACATTGCAAAAATATACAAAAAACTCGCTCACTTCACCAAACCTAATCCAACCTGACCTTACTATCACCGAAAACAAAGAATTCGAGATTGTAAATTATTCACTAAATGTGCTTACCGCACCAAACCTAACCCAACCTAACCTAACCATCTCCGAAATCAAAGAATTTGACATTGTTAAAATATACACAAAAAGTGCTAACCTCACCAAACCTAACCCAACCTAACCAAACTATCACCAAAAGAACTCAATAGCCTTACTTAACCTAACCCAACCTAACCTAACCATTTCCGAAATCAAAGAATTCGAGATTGTAAGTTATTCACAAATCATGCTTACCGCACCAAACCTAACCCAACCCAACCTAACTATCACCGAAATCAAAGAAATCGACATTGCAAAAAAATATACAAAAAATGTGCTTACCTCACCAAACCTAACCCAACCTAACCTAACTATCACCGAAATCAAAGAATTCGACATTGCAAAAATATACAAAGAACTCGATACCCTTACTAAACCTAACCCAACCTAACCTAATCATCACTGAAAACAAAGATTTCGAGATTGTAAGTTATTCACAAATCGTGCTAACCGAACCAAACCTAACCCAACCTAACCTAACCATCACCGAAATCAAAGAATTCGACATTGCAAAAATATACAAAAAACTCGCTCACTTCACCAAACCTAATCCAACCTGACCTTACTATCACCGAAAACAAAGAATTCGAGATTGTAAATTATTCACTAAATGTGCTTACCGCACCAAACCTAACCCAACCTAACCTTACCATCTCCGAAATCAAAGAATTTGACATTGTTAAAATATACACAAAAAGTGCTAACCTCACCAAACCTAACCCAACCTAACCTAACTATCACCAAAAGAACTCAATAGCCTTACTTAACCTAACCCAACCTAACCTAACCATTTCCGAAATCAAAGAATTCGAGATTGTAAGTTATTCAAAAATCGTGCTAACCGCACCAAACCTAACCCAACCTAACCTAACCATCACCGAAATCAAAGAATTCGACATTGCAAAAATATACAAAAAACTCGCTTACCTCATTTAACCTAACCCAACCTAACCTAACCATCTCCGAAATCAAAGAATTCGACATTGCAAAAATTTACAAAAAATCCGCTTACCTCACTAAACCTAACCCAACCTAACCTAACCATCTCCGAAATCAAAGAATTCGACATTGCAAAAATTTACAAAAAATCCGCTTACCTTACTAAACCTAACCCAACCTAACCTAACCATCACCGAAATCAAAGATTTTGAGATTGTAAGTTATTCACAAATCATGCTTACCTCACCAAACCTAACCCAAGCTAACCTAACCATCTCCGAAATCAAAGAATTCGACATTTATAAAAATATACACAAAAGTAGCTCACCTCACCAAACCTAACCCAACCTAACCTTACTATCACCGAAAACAAAGAATTCGAGATTGTTAATTATTCACTAAATGTGCTAACCGCACCAAACCTAACCCAACCTTACCTAACCAGCACCGAAATCAAAGAATTCGACATTGCAAAAATTAACAAAAAACTCGCTCACCTCACCAAACCTAACCCAACCTAACCTTACTATCACCGAAAACAAAGAAATCGAGATTGTAAATTATTCACTAAATGTGCTAACCGCACCAAACCCAACCCAACCTAACCTAACCATCACCGAAATCAAAGATTTCGAGATTGTAAGTTATTCACAAATCATGCTTACCGGACCAACCCTAACCCAACCTAACCTAACTATCACCGAAATCAAAGAATACGACATTGCAAAAATATACAAAAAACTCGCTTACCTCATTTAACCTAACCCAACCTAACCTAACCATCTCCGAAATCAAAGAATTCGACATTGCAAAAATTTACAAAAAATCCGCTTACCTCACTAAACCTAACCCAACCTAACCTAACCATCTCCGAAATCAAAGAATTCGACATTGCAAAAATATACAATGAACTCGATACTTTCACTAAACCTAACCAGACCTAACCTAACCATCACCGAAATCAAAGAATTGGACATTGCAAAAATATAGAAAAAACTCACTCATCTCACCAAACTTAATCCAACCTAACCTAACCATCTCCGAAATCAAAGACTTCGACATTGAAAAGTATACACAAAAGGTGCTAACCTCACCAAACCTAACCCAACCTAACCTAACTAAAAGAAATAAAAGAATTCGACATTGCAAAAATATACAAAAAACTCGCTTACCTCACCAAACCTAACCAAACCTAACCTAACCATCACCGAAATCAAAGAATTCGACATTGCAAAAATATACAAAAAACTCGCTCACTTCACCAAACCTAATCCAACCTGACCTTACTATCACCGAAAACAAAGAATTCGAGATTGTAAATTATTCACTAAATGTGCTTACCGCACCAAACCTAACCCAACCTAACCTAACCATCTCCGAAATCAAAGAATTTGACATTGTTAAAATATACACAAAAAGTGCTAACCTCACCAAACCTAACCCAACCTAACCAAACTATCACCAAAAGAACTCAATAGCCTTACTTAACCTAACCCAACCTAACCTAACCATTTCCGAAATCAAAGAATTCGAGATTGTAAGTTATTCACAAATCATGCTTACCGCACCAAACCTAACCCAACCCAACCTAACTATCACCGAAATCAAAGAAATCGACATTGCAAAAAAATATACAAAAAATGTGCTTACCTCACCAAACCTAACCCAACCTAACCTAACTATCACCGAAATCAAAGAATTCGACATTGCAAAAATATACAAAGAACTCGATACCCTTACTAAACCTAACCCAACCTAACCTAATCATCACTGAAAACAAAGATTTCGAGATTGTAAGTTATTCACAAATCGTGCTAACCGAACCAAACCTAACCCAACCTAACCTAACCATCACCGAAATCAAAGAATTCGACATTGCAAAAATATACAAAAAACTCGCTCACTTCACCAAACCTAATCCAACCTGACCTTACTATCACCGAAAACAAAGAATTCGAGATTGTAAATTATTCACTAAATGTGCTTACCGCACCAAACCTAACCCAACCTAACCTAACCATCTCCGAAATCAAAGAATTTGACATTGTTAAAATATACACAAAAAGTGCTAACCTCACCAAACCTAACCCAACCTAACCTAACTATCACCAAAATCATCGAATTCGACATCGCAAAAATATACAAAAAACTCGCTTACCTCACCAAACCTAACCCAACACAACCTAACCATCTCCGAAATCAAAGAATTCGACATTGCAAAAATATACAAAGAACTCGCTCATTTCACCAAACCTAATCCAACCTGACCTTACTATTTCCGAAAACAAAGAATTCGAGATTGTAAGTTATTCACAAATCGTGCGAACCGCACCAAACCTAACCCAACCTAACCTAACCATCACCGAAAACAAAGAATTCGACATTGCAAAAATATACAAAAAACTCGCTAACCTCATTAAATCTAATCCAACCTAACCTAACCATCTCCGAAATCAAAGAATTCGACATTGCAAAAATATACAAAGAACTCAATAGCCTTACTTAACCTAACCCAACCTAACCTAACCATCACCGAAATCAAAGAATTCGAGATTGTAAGTTTTTCACAAATCATGCTTACCGCACCAAACCTAACCCAACCTAACCTAACTATCACCGAAATCAAAGAAATCGACATTGCAAAAAAATATACAAAAAATAAGCTAACCTCACCAAACCTAACCCAACCTAACCTAACTATCACCGAAATAAAAGAATTCGACATTGCAAAAATATACAAAAAACTCGCTTACCTCACCAAACCTAACCCAACCTAACCTAACCATCTCCGAAATCAAAGAATTCGACATTGCAAAAATATACAAAGAACTCAATAGCCTTACTTAACCTAACCCAACCTAACCTAATTATCACCGAAATCAAAGAAATCGACATTGCAAAAATATACAAAAAATGTGCTAACCTCACCAAACCTAACCCAACCTAACCTAACTATCACCGAAATCTAAGAATTCGACAATGCAAAAATATACAAAGAACTCGATACCCTTACGTAACCTAACCCAACCTAACCTAATCATCACTGAAAACAAAGATTTCGAGATTGTAAGTTATTCACAAATCATGCTTACCGCACCAAACCTAACCAAACCTAACCTAACAATCACCGAAATCAAAGAATTCGACATTGCAAAAATATACAAAAAACTCGCTTACCTCACCAAACCTAAACCAACCTAACCTAACCATTTCCGAAATCGAAGAATTCGACATTGCAAAAATATACAAAGAACTCGATACCCTCACTAAACCTAACCAGACCTAACCTAACCATCACCGAAATCAAAGAATTCGACATTGCAAAAATATACACAAAAGGTGCTAACCTCACCAAACCTAACCCAACCTCAACTAACTATCACCGAAATCAAAGAATTCGACATTTCAAAAATATACAAAGAACTCGATACCCTCACTAAACCTAACCAGACCTAACCTAACCATCACCGAAATCAAATAATTCGATATTGCAAAAATATACACAGAAGGTGCTAACCTCACCAAACCTAATCCAACCTAACCTAACTATCACCGAAATCAAAGAATTCGACATTGCAAAAATATACAAAAAACTCGCTAACCTCATTAAACCTAATCCAACCTAACCTAACCATCTCCGAAATCAAAGAATTCGACATTGCAAAAATATACAAAGAACTCAATAGCCTTACTTAACCTAACCCAACCTAACCTAACCATCACCGAAATCAAAGAATTCGAGATTGTAAGTTATTCACAAATCATGCTTACCGCACCAAACCTAACCCAACCTAACCCAACCTAACCTTACTATCACCGAAATCAAAGAAATCGACATTGCAAAAATATACAAAAAATGTGCTAACCTCACCAAACCTAACCCAACCTAACCTAACTATCACCGAAATCAAAGAATTCGACATTGCAAAAATATACAAAGAACTCGATACCCTTACTAAACCTAACCCAACCTAACCTAATCATCACTGAAAACAAAGATTTCGAGATTGTAAGTTATTAACAAATCATGATTACCGCACCAAACCTAACCCAACCTAACCTAACTATCACCGAAATCTAAGAATTCTACATTGCAAAAATATACGAAAAACTCGCTTACCTCACCAAACCTAACCCAACCTAACCTTACCATCTCCGAAATCAAAGAATTCGACATTGCAAAAATATACAAAGAACTCGATACCCTCACTAAACCTAACCAGACCTAACCTAACCATCACCGAAATCAAAGAATTCGACATTGCAAAAATATACACAAAAGGTGCTTACATCACCAAACCTAACCCAACCTCAACTAACTATCACCGAAATCAAAGAATTCGACATTGCAAAAATATACAAAAAACTCGCTTACCTCACCACACCTAACCCAACCTTACCTTACCTTCTCCGAAATCAAAGAATTCGACATTGCAAAAATATACAAAGAATTCGATACCCACACTAAACCTAACCGGACCTAACCTAACCATCACCGAAATCAAAGAATTCGAGATTGTAAGTTATTCACAAATCTTGCTTACCTCACCAAACCTAACCAAAGCTAACGTAACCATCTCCGAAATCAAAGATTTCGACATTTATAAAAATATACACAAAAGGTGCTAACCTCACCAAACTTAACCCAACCTAACCTAACCATCACCGAAATCAAAGAATTCGACATTAAAAAATATACACAAAAGGTGCTAACCTCACCAAACCTAACCCAACTTCAACTAATTATCACCGAAATCAAAGAAATCGACATTGCAAAAATATACGAAAAACTCGCTTTCCTCACCAAACCTAACCCAACCTAACATTACCATCTCCGAAATCAAAGAATTCGACATTGCAAAACTATACAAAGTACTCGATACCCTCACTAAACCTAACCAGACCTAACCTAACCATCACCGAAATCAAAGAATTCGACATTGCAAAAATATACAAAAAACTCGCTCACCTCACCAAACCTAATCCAACCTAACCTAACTATCACCGAAATCAAAGAATTCGAGATTGTTAATTATTCAGTAAACGTGCCAACCGCACCAAACCTAACCCAACCTAACCTAACTATCACCGAAATAAAAGAATTCGACATTGCAAAAATATACAAAAAACTCGCTTACCTCACCAAACCTAACCAAACCTAACCTTACTATCAGTAAAATATAAGAATTTGAGATTGTAAATTATTCACTAAACGTGCTAACCGCACTAAACCTAATTAACCTAACCTAACCATCACCGCAATCAAAGAATTCGACATTGAAAAATATACACAAAAGGTGCTTACTTCCCCAAACCTAACCCAACCTAACCTAACCATCTCCGAAATCTAAGAATTCGACATTGCAAAAATTTACAAAAATTCCGCTTACCTCACTAAACCTAACCCAACCTAACCTTACCATCTCCGAAATCAAAGAATTCGACATTGCAAAAATTTACAAAAAATCCGCTTACCTTACTAAACCTAATCCAACCTAACCTAACCATCACCGCAACCAAAGAATTCGACATTGAAAAATATACACAAAAGGTGCTTACCTCCCCAAACCTAACCCAACCTAACCTAACCATCTCCGAAATCAAAGAATTCGACATTGCAATAATATACAAAGAACTCGATACCCTTACTAAACCTAACCCATCCTAACCTAACCATCACCGAAATCAAAGATTTCGAGATTGTAAGTTATTCACAAATCATGCTTACCGGACCAAACCTAACCCAACCTAACTTACTATCACCGATATCATAGAATTCGACATTGCAAAAATATACAAAAAACTCGCTTACCTCATTTAACCTAACCCAACCTAACCTAACCATCTCCGAAATCAAAGAATTCGACATTGCAAAAATTTACAAAAAATCCGCTTACCTCACTAAACCTAACCCAACCTAACCTGACCATCTCCGAAATCAAAGAATTCGACATTGAAAAATATATACAAAAGGTGCTAACCTCACCAAACCTAACCCAACCTAACCTAACGATCACCGAAATTAAAGAATTCGACATTGCAAAAAAAAACAAAAAACTCGCTTACCTCACCAAACCTAACCAAACCTAACCTTACTATCACCAAAATATAAGAATTTGAGATTGTAAATTATTCACTAAACGTGCTAACCGCACTAAGCCTAATTAACCTAACCTAACCATCACCGCAATCAAAGAATTCGACATTGAAAAATATACACAAAAGGTGCTTACTTCCCCAAACCTAACCCAACCTAACCCAACCTAACCTAACCATCTCCGAAATTAAAGAATTCGACATTGCAAAAATTTACAAAAATTCCGCTTACCTCACTAAACCTAACCCAACCTAACCTAACCATCTCCGAAATCAAAGAATTCGACATTGCAAAAATTTACAAAAAATCCGCTTACCTTACAAAACCTAATCCAACCTAACCTAACCATCTCCGAAATCAAAGAATTCGACATTGAAAAATATACACAAAAGGTGCTAACCTCACCAAACCTAACCCAACCTAACCTAACTATCACCGAAATAAAAGAATTCGACATTGCAAAAATATACAAAAATCTCGCTAACCTCACCAAACCTAACCCAACCTAACCTAACCATCTCCGAAATCAAAGAATTCGACATTGCAAAAATATACAAAGAACTCGATACCCTCACGTAACCTAACCCAACCTAACCTAACCATCATCGAAATTAAAGAATTCGAGATTGCAAAAATATACAAAAAACTCGCTTACCTCAATAAAACTAACCCAACCTAACCTTACCTTCTCCGAAATCAAAGAATTCGACATTGCAAAAATATACAAAGAACTCGATACCCACACTAAACCTAACCAGACCTAACCTTACTATCACCGAAATCAAAGAATTCGAAGTTGTAAGTTATTCACAAATCTTGCTTACCTCACCAAACCTAACCCAAGCTAACCTAACCATCTCCGAAATCAAAGAATTCGACATTGCAAAAATATACAAAAAAACTCGCTTACCTCACCAAACCTAACCCAACCTAACCTAACCATCACCGAAATCAAAGATTTCGAGATTGTAAGTTATTCACAAATCATGCTTACCGGACCAAACCTAATCCAACCTAACCTAACTATCACCGAAATAAAAGAATTCGACATTGCAAAAATATACAAAAAACTCGCTTACCTCACCAAACCTAACCAAACCTAACCTTACTATCACCAAAATATAAGAATTTGAGATTGTAAATTATTCACTAAACGTGCTAACCGCACTAAACCTAATTAACCTAACCTAACCATCACCGCAATCAAAGAATTCGACATTGAAAAATATACACAAAAGGTGCTTACATCCCCAAACCTAACCCAACCTAACCTAACCATCTCCGAAATCAAAGAATTCGACATTGCAAAAATATACAAAGAACTCGATACCCTTACTAAACCTAACCCATCCTAACCTAACCATCACCGAAATCAAAGATTTCGAGATTGTAAGTTATTCACAAATCATGCTTACCGGACCAAACCTAACCCAACCTAACTTACTATCACCGAAATCAAAGAATTCGACATTGCAAAAATATACAAAAAACTCGCTTACCTCATTTAACCTAACCCAACCTAACCTAACCATCTCCGAAATCAAAGAATTCGACATTGCAAAAATTTACAAAAATTCCGCTTACCTCACTAAACCTAACCCAACCTAACCTAACCATCTCCGAAATCAAAGAATTCGACATTGCAAAAATTTACAAAAAATCCGCTTACCTTACTAAACCTAATCCAACCTAACCTCACCATCTCCGAAATCAAAGAATTCGACATTGAAAAATATATACAAAAGGTGCTAACCTCACCAAACCTAACCCAACCTAACCTAACTATCACCGAAATAAAAGAATTCGACATTGCAAAAATATACAAAAAACTCGCTTACCTCACCAAACCTAACCAAACCTAACCTTACTATCACCAAAATATAAGAATTTGAGATTGTAAATTATTCACTTAACGTGCTAACCGCACTAAACCTAATTAACCTAACCTAACCATCACCGCAATCAAAGAATTCGACATTGAAAAATATACACAAAAGATGCTTACTTCCCCAAACCTAACCTAACCTAACCTAACCATCTCCGAAATCAAAGAATTCGACATTGCAAAAATTTACAAAAATTCCGCTTACCTCACTAAACTTAACCCAACCTAACCTAACCATCTCCGAAATCAAAGAATTCGACATTGCAAAAATTTACAAAAAATCCGCTTACCTTACTAAACCTAATCCAACCTAACCTAACCATCTCCGAAATCAAAGAATTCGACATTGAAAAATATACACAAAAGGTGCTAACCTCACCAAACCTAACCCAACCTAACCTAACTATCACCGAAATAAAAGAATTCGACATTGCAAAAATATACAAAAAACTCGCTTACCTCACCAAACCTAACCAAACCTAACCTAACTATCACCAAAATCAAAAAATTTGAGAATGTAAATTATTCACTAAACGTGCTAACCGCACTAAACCTAATTAACCTAACCTAACCATCACCGAAATCAAAGAATTCGACATTGAAAAATATACACAAAAGGTGCTTACCTCCCCAAACCTAACCCAACCTAACCTAACCATCTCCGAAATCAAAGAATTCGACATTGCAAAAATATACAAAGAACTCGATACCCTTACTAAACCTAACACATCCTAACCTAACCATCACCGAAATCAAAGATTTCGAGATTGTAAGTTATTCACAAATCATGCTTACCGGACCAAACCTAACCCAACCCAACCTAACTATCACCGAAATCAAAGAATTCGACATTGCAAAAATATACAAAAAACTCGCTTACCTCACCAAACCTAACCAAACCTAACCTTACTATCACCAAAATATAAGAATTTGAGATTGTAAATTATTCACTAAACGTGCTAACCGCACTAAACCTAATTAACCTAACCTAACCATCACCGCAATCAAAGAATTCGACATTGAAAAATATACACAAAAGGTGCTTACTTCCCCAAACCTAACCCAACCTAACCTAACCATCTCCGAAATCAAAGAATTCGACATTGCAAAAATTTACAAAAATTCCGCTTACCTCACTAAACCTAACCCAACCTAACCTTACCATCTCCGAAATCAAAGAATTCGACATTGCAAAAATTTACAAAAAATCCGCTTACCTTACTAAACCTAATCCAACCTAACCTAACCATCACCGCAACCAAAGAATTCGACATTGAAAAATATACACAAAAGGTGCTTACCTCCCCAAACCTAACCCAACCTAACCTAACCATCTCCGAAATCAAAGAATTCGACATTGCAATAATATACAAAGAACTCGATACCCTTACTAAACCTAACCCATCCTAACCTAACCATCACCGAAATCAAAGATTTCGAGATTGTAAGTTATTCACAAATCATGCTTACCGGACCAAACCTAACCCAACCTAACTTACTATCACCGATATCATAGAATTCGACATTGCAAAAATATACAAAAAACTCGCTTACCTCATTTAACCTTACCCAACCTAACCTAACCATCTCCGAAATCAAAGAATTCGACATTGCAAAAATTTACAAAAAATCCGCTTACCTCACTAAACCTAACCCAACCTAACCTAACCATCTCCGAAATCAAAGAATTCGACATTGAAAAATATATACAAAAGGTGCTAACCTCACCAAACCTAACCCAACCTAACCTAACGATCACCGAAATTAAAGAATTCGACATTGCAAAAATAAACAAAAAACTCGCTTACCTCACCAAACCTAACCAAACCTAACCTTACTATCACCAAAATATAAGAATTTGAGATTGTAAATTATTCACTAAACGTGCTAACCGCACTAAGCCTAATTAACCTAACCTAACCATCACCGCAATCAAAGAATTCGACATTGAAAAATATACACAAAAGGTGCTTACTTCCCCAAACCTAACCCAACCTAACCCAACCTAACCTAACCATCTCCGAAATTAAAGAATTCGACATTGCAAAAATTTACAAAAATTCCGCTTACCTCACTAAACCTAACCCAACCTAACCTAACCATCTCCGAAATCAAAGAATTCGACATTGCAAAAATTTACAAAAAATCCGCTTACCTTACAAAACCTAATCCAACCTAACCTAACCATCTCCGAAATCAAAGAATTCGACATTGAAAAATATACACAAAAGGTGCTAACCTCACCAAACCTAACCCAACCTAACCTAACTATCACCGAAATAAAAGAATTCGACATCGCAAAAATATACAAAAAACTCGCTTCCCTCACCAAACCTAACCCAACCTAACCTAACCATCACCGAAATCAAAGTATTCGACATTGCAAAAATATACAAAAAACTCGCTCATCTCACCAAACCTAATCCAACCTGACCTTACTATCACCGAAAACAAAGAATTCGAGATTGTAAATTATTCAGTTAATGTGCTAACCGCACCAAACCTAACCCAACCTAACCTAGCCATCTCCGAAATCAAAGAATTCGACATTGTTAAAATATACACAAAAAGTGCTAACCTCACCAAACCTAACCCAACCTAACCTAACTAACACCAAAATCATCGAATTCGACATCGCAAAAATATACAAAAAACTCGCTTACCTCACCAAACCTAACCCAACCTAACCTTACCATCTCCGAAATCAAAGAATTCGACATTGCAAAAATATACAAAGAACTCGATACCCTCACTTAACCTAATCCAACCTAACCTAACCATCACCGAAAAAAAAAGAATTCGATATTGTAAGTTATTCCCAAATCATGCTTACCGCACCAAACCTAACCCAACCCAACCTTACAATCACCGAAATCAAAGAATTCGACATTGCAAAAATATACAAAAAACTCGCTTACCTCACCAAACCTAACCCAACCTAACCTAACCATCTCCGAAATCAAAGAATTCGACATTGCAAAAATATACAAAGAACTCAATAGCCTTACTTAACCTAACCCAACCTAACCTAACCATCACCGAAATCAAAGAATTCGAGATTGTAAGTTTTTCACAAATCATGCTTACCGCACCAAACCTAACCCAACCTAACCTAACTATCACCGAAATCAAAGAAATCGACATTGCAAAAAAATATACAAAAAATAAGCTAACCTCACCAAACCTAACCCAACCTAACCTAACTATCACCGAAATAAAAGAATTCGACATTGCAAAAATATACAAAAAACTCGCTTACCTCACCAAACCTAACCCAACCTAACCTAACCATCTCCGAAATCAAAGAATTCGACATTGCAAAAATATACAAAGAACTCAATAGCCTTACTTAACCTAACCCAACCTAACCTAATTATCACCGAAATCAAAGAAATCGACATTGCAAAAATATACAAAAAATGTGCTAACCTCACCAAACCTAACCCAACCTAACCTAACTATCACCGAAATCTAAGAATTCGACAATGCAAAAATATACAAAGAACTCGATACCCTTACGTAACCTAACCCAACCTAACCTAATCATCACTGAAAACAAAGATTTCGAGATTGTAAGTTATTCACAAATCATGCTTACCGCACCAAACCTAACCAAACCTAACCTAACAATCACCGAAATCAAAGAATTCGACATTGCAAAAATATACAAAAAACTCGCTTACCTCACCAAACCTAAACCAACCTAACCTAACCATTTCCGAAATCAAAGAATTCGACATTGCAAAAATATACAAAGAACTCGATACCCTCACTAAACCTAACCAGACCTAACCTAACCATCACCGAAATCAAAGAATTCGACATTGCAAAAATATACACAAAAGGTGCTAACCTCACCAAACCTAACCCAACCTCAACTAACTATCACCGAAATCAAAGAATTCGACATTTCAAAAATATACAAAGAACTCGATACCCTCACTAAACCTAACCAGACCTAACCTAACCATCACCGAAATCAAATAATTCGATATTGCAAAAATATACACAGAAGGTGCTAACCTCACCAAACCTAATCCAACCTAACCTAACTATCACCGAAATCAAAGAATTCGACATTGCAAAAATATACAAAAAACTCGCTAACCTCATTAAACCTAATCCAACCTAACCTAACCATCTCCGAAATCAAAGAATTCGACATTGCAAAAATATACAAAGAACTCAATAGCCTTACTTAACCTAACCCAACCTAACCTAACCATCACCGAAATCAAAGAATTCGAGATTGTAAGTTATTCACAAATCATGCTTACCGCACCAAACCTAACCCAACCTAACCCAACCTAACCTTACTATCACCGAAATCAAAGAAATCGACATTGCAAAAATATACAAAAAATGTGCTAACCTCACCAAACCTAACCCAACCTAACCTAACTATCACCGAAATCAAAGAATTCGACATTGCAAAAATATACAAAGAACTCGATACCCTTACTAAACCTAACCCAACCTAACCTAATCATCACTGAAAACAAAGATTTCGAGATTGTAAGTTATTAACAAATCATGATTACCGCACCAAACCTAACCCAACCTAACCTAACTATCACCGAAATCTAAGAATTCTACATTGCAAAAATATACGAAAAACTCGCTTACCTCACCAAACCTAACCCAACCTAACCTTACCATCTCCGAAATCAAAGAATTCGACATTGCAAAAATATACAAAGAACTCGATACCCTCACTAAACCTAACCAGACCTAACCTAACCATCACCGAAATCAAAGAATTCGACATTGCAAAAATATACACAAAAGGTGCTTACATCACCAAACCTAACCCAACCTCAACTAACTATCACCGAAATCAAAGAATTCGACATTGCAAAAATATACAAAAAACTCGCTTACCTCACCACACCTAACCCAACCTTACCTTACCTTCTCCGAAATCAAAGAATTCGACATTGCAAAAATATACAAAGAATTCGATACCCACACTAAACCTAACCGGACCTAACCTAACCATCACCGAAATCAAAGAATTCGAGATTGTAAGTTATTCACAAATCTTGCTTACCTCACCAAACCTAACCAAAGCTAACCTAACCATCTCCGAAATCAAAGATTTCGACATTTATAAAAATATACACAAAAGGTGCTAACCTCACCAAACTTAACCCAACCTAACCTAACCATCACCGAAATCAAAGAATTCGACATTAAAAAATATACACAAAAGGTGCTAACCTCACCAAACCTAACCCAACTTCAACTAATTATCACCGAAATCAAAGAAATCGACATTGCAAAAATATACGAAAAACTCGCTTTCCTCACCAAACCTAACCCAACCTAACATTACCATCTCCGAAATCAAAGATTTCGACATTGCAAAACTATACAAAGTACTCGATACCCTCACTAAACCTAACCAGACCTAACCTAACCATCACCGAAATCAAAGAATTCGACATTGCAAAAATATACAAAAAACTCGCTCACCTCACCAAACCTAATCCAACCTAACCTAACTATCACCGAAATCAAAGAATTCGAGATTGTTAATTATTCAGTAAACGTGCCAACCGCACCAAACCTAACCCAACCTAACCTAACTATCACCGAAATAAAAGAATTCGACATTGCAAAAATATACAAAAAACTCGCTTACCTCACCAAACCTAACCAAACCTAACCTTACTATCAGTAAAATATAAGAATTTGAGATTGTAAATTATTCACTAAACGTGCTAACCGCACTAAACCTAATTAACCTAACCTAACCATCACCGCAATCAAAGAATTCGACATTGAAAAATATACACAAAAGGTGCTTACTTCCCCAAACCTAACCCAACCTAACCTAACCATCTCCGAAATCTAAGAATTCGACATTGCAAAAATTTACAAAAATTCCGCTTACCTCACTAAACCTAACCCAACCTAACCTTACCATCTCCGAAATCAAAGAATTCGACATTGCAAAAATTTACAAAAAATCCGCTTACCTTACTAAACCTAATCCAACCTAACCTAACCATCACCGCAACCAAAGAATTCGACATTGAAAAATATACACAAAAGGTGCTTACCTCCCCAAACCTAACCCAACCTAACCTAACCATCTCCGAAATCAAAGAATTCGACATTGCAATAATATACAAAGAACTCGATACCCTTACTAAACCTAACCCATCCTAACCTAACCATCACCGAAATCAAAGATTTCGAGATTGTAAGTTATTCACAAATCATGCTTACCGGACCAAACCTAACCCAACCTAACTTACTATCACCGATATCATAGAATTCGACATTGCAAAAATATACAAAAAACTCGCTTACCTCATTTAACCTAACCCAACCTAACCTAACCATCTCCGAAATCAAAGAATTCGACATTGCAAAAATTTACAAAAAATCCGCTTACCTCACTAAACCTAACCCAACCTAACCTGACCATCTCCGAAATCAAAGAATTCGACATTGAAAAATATATACAAAAGGTGCTAACCTCACCAAACCTAACCCAACCTAACCTAACGATCACCGAAATTAAAGAATTCGACATTGCAAAAAAAAACAAAAAACTCGCTTACCTCACCAAACCTAACCAAACCTAACCTTACTATCACCAAAATATAAGAATTTGAGATTGTAAATTATTCACTAAACGTGCTAACCGCACTAAGCCTAATTAACCTAACCTAACCATCACCGCAATCAAAGAATTCGACATTGAAAAATATACACAAAAGGTGCTTACTTCCCCAAACCTAACCCAACCTAACCCAACCTAACCTAACCATCTCCGAAATTAAAGAATTCGACATTGCAAAAATTTACAAAAATTCCGCTTACCTCACTAAACCTAACCCAACCTAACCTAACCATCTCCGAAATCAAAGAATTCGACATTGCAAAAATTTACAAAAAATCCGCTTACCTTACAAAACCTAATCCAACCTAACCTAACCATCTCCGAAATCAAAGAATTCGACATTGAAAAATATACACAAAAGGTGCTAACCTCACCAAACCTAACCCAACCTAACCTAACTATCACCGAAATAAAAGAATTCGACATTGCAAAAATATACAAAAAACTCGCTAACCTCACCAAACCTAACCCAACCTAACCTAACCATCTCCGAAATCAAAGAATTCGACATTGCAAAAATATACAAAGAACTCGATACCCTCACGTAACCTAACCCAACCTAACCTAACCATCATCGAAATTAAAGAATTCGAGATTGCAAAAATATACAAAAAACTCGCTTACCTCAATAAAACTAACCCAACCTAACCTTACCTTCTCCGAAATCAAAGAATTCGACATTGCAAAAATATACAAAGAACTCGATACCCACACTAAACCTAACCAGACCTAACCTTACTATCACCGAAATCAAAGAATTCGAAGTTGTAAGTTATTCACAAATCTTGCTTACCTCACCAAACCTAACCCAAGCTAACCTAACCATCTCCGAAATCAAAGAATTCGACATTGCAAAAATATACAAAAAAACTCGCTTACCTCACCAAACCTAACCCAACCTAACCTAACCATCACCGAAATCAAAGATTTCGAGATTGTAAGTTATTCACAAATCATGCTTACCGGACCAAACCTAATCCAACCTAACCTAACTATCACCGAAATAAAAGAATTCGACATTGCAAAAATATACAAAAAACTCGCTTACCTCACCAAACCTAACCAAACCTAACCTTACTATCACCAAAATATAAGAATTTGAGATTGTAAATTATTCACTAAACGTGCTAACCGCACTAAACCTAATTAACCTAACCTAACCATCACCGCAATCAAAGAATTCGACATTGAAAAATATACACAAAAGGTGCTTACATCCCCAAACCTAACCCAACCTAACCTAACCATCTCCGAAATCAAAGAATTCGACATTGCAAAAATATACAAAGAACTCGATACCCTTACTAAACCTAACCCATCCTAACCTAACCATCACCGAAATCAAAGATTTCGAGATTGTAAGTTATTCACAAATCATGCTTACCGGACCAAACCTAACCCAACCTAACTTACTATCACCGAAATCAAAGAATTCGACATTGCAAAAATATACAAAAAACTCGCTTACCTCATTTAACCTAACCCAACCTAACCTAACCATCTCCGAAATCAAAGAATTCGACATTGCAAAAATTTACAAAAATTCCGCTTACCTCACTAAACCTAACCCAACCTAACCTAACCATCTCCGAAATCAAAGAATTCGACATTGCAAAAATTTACAAAAAATCCGCTTACCTTACTAAACCTAATCCAACCTAACCTCACCATCTCCGAAATCAAAGAATTCGACATTGAAAAATATATACAAAAGGTGCTAACCTCACCAAACCTAACCCAACCTAACCTAACTATCACCGAAATAAAAGAATTCGACATTGCAAAAATATACAAAAAACTCGCTTACCTCACCAAACCTAACCAAACCTAACCTTACTATCACCAAAATATAAGAATTTGAGATTGTAAATTATTCACTTAACGTGCTAACCGCACTAAACCTAATTAACCTAACCTAACCATCACCGCAATCAAAGAATTCGACATTGAAAAATATACACAAAAGATGCTTACTTCCCCAAACCTAACCTAACCTAACCTAACCATCTCCGAAATCAAAGAATTCGACATTGCAAAAATTTACAAAAATTCCGCTTACCTCACTAAACCTAACCCAACCTAACCTAACCATCTCCGAAATCAAAGAATTCGACATTGCAAAAATTTACAAAAAATCCGCTTACCTTACTAAACCTAATCCAACCTAACCTAACCATCTCCGAAATCAAAGAATTCGACATTGAAAAATATACACAAAAGGTGCTAACCTCACCAAACCTAACCCAACCTAACCTAACTATCACCGAAATAAAAGAATTCGACATTGCAAAAATATACAAAAAACTCGCTTACCTCACCAAACCTAACCAAACCTAACCTAACTATCACCAAAATCAAAAAATTTGAGAATGTAAATTATTCACTAAACGTGCTAACAGCACTAAACCTAATTAACCTAACCTAACCATCACCGAAATCAAAGAATTCGACATTGAAAAATATACACAAAAGGTGCTTACCTCCCCAAACCTAACCCAACCTAACCTAACCATCTCCGAAATCAAAGAATTCGACATTGCAAAAATATACAAAGAACTCGATACCCTTACTAAACCTAACACATCCTAACCTAACCATCACCGAAATCAAAGATTTCGAGATTGTAAGTTATTCACAAATCATGCTTACCGGACCAAACCTAACCCAACCCAACCTAACTATCACCGAAATCAAAGAATTCGACATTGCAAAAATATACAAAAAACTCGCTTACCTCACCAAACCTAACCAAACCTAACCTTACTATCACCAAAATATAAGAATTTGAGATTGTAAATTATTCACTAAACGTGCTAACCGCACTAAACCTAATTAACCTAACCTAACCATCACCGCAATCAAAGAATTCGACATTGAAAAATATACACAAAAGGTGCTTACTTCCCCAAACCTAACCCAACCTAACCTAACCATCTCCGAAATCAAAGAATTCGACATTGCAAAAATTTACAAAAATTCCGCTTACCTCACTAAACCTAACCCAACCTAACCTTACCATCTCCGAAATCAAAGAATTCGACATTGCAAAAATTTACAAAAAATCCGCTTACCTTACTAAACCTAATCCAACCTAACCTAACCATCACCGCAACCAAAGAATTCGACATTGAAAAATATACACAAAAGGTGCTTACCTCCCCAAACCTAACCCAACCTAACCTAACCATCTCCGAAATCAAAGAATTCGACATTGCAATAATATACAAAGAACTCGATACCCTTACTAAACCTAACCCATCCTAACCTAACCATCACCGAAATCAAAGATTTCGAGATTGTAAGTTATTCACAAATCATGCTTACCGGACCAAACCTAACCCAACCTAACTTACTATCACCGATATCATAGAATTCGACATTGCAAAAATATACAAAAAACTCGCTTACCTCATTTAACCTTACCCAACCTAACCTAACCATCTCCGAAATCAAAGAATTCGACATTGCAAAAATTTACAAAAAATCCGCTTACCTCACTAAACCTAACCCAACCTAACCTAACCATCTCCGAAATCAAAGAATTCGACATTGAAAAATATATACAAAAGGTGCTAACCTCACCAAACCTAACCCAACCTAACCTAACGATCACCGAAATTAAAGAATTCGACATTGCAAAAATAAACAAAAAACTCGCTTACCTCACCAAACCTAACCAAACCTAACCTTACTATCACCAAAATATAAGAATTTGAGATTGTAAATTATTCACTAAACGTGCTAACCGCACTAAGCCTAATTAACCTAACCTAACCATCACCGCAATCAAAGAATTCGACATTGAAAAATATACACAAAAGGTGCTTACTTCCCCAAACCTAACCCAACCTAACCCAACCTAACCTAACCATCTCCGAAATTAAAGAATTCGACATTGCAAAAATTTACAAAAATTCCGCTTACCTCACTAAACCTAACCCAACCTAACCTAACCATCTCCGAAATCAAAGAATTCGACATTGCAAAAATTTACAAAAAATCCGCTTACCTTACAAAACCTAATCCAACCTAACCTAACCATCTCCGAAATCAAAGAATTCGACATTGAAAAATATACACAAAAGGTGCTAACCTCACCAAACCTAACCCAACCTAACCTAACTATCACCGAAATAAAAGAATTCGACATCGCAAAAATATACAAAAAACTCGCTTCCCTCACCAAACCTAACCCAACCTAACCTAACCATCACCGAAATCAAAGTATTCGACATTGCAAAAATATACAAAAAACTCGCTCATCTCACCAAACCTAATCCAACCTGACCTTACTATCACCGAAAACAAAGAATTCGAGATTGTAAATTATTCAGTTAATGTGCTAACCGCACCAAACCTAACCCAACCTAACCTAGCCATCTCCGAAATCAAAGAATTCGACATTGTTAAAATATACACAAAAAGTGCTAACCTCACCAAACCTAACCCAACCTAACCTAACTAACACCAAAATCATCGAATTCGACATCGCAAAAATATACAAAAAACTCGCTTACCTCACCAAACCTAACCCAACCTAACCTTACCATCTCCGAAATCAAAGAATTCGACATTGCAAAAATATACAAAGAACTCGATACCCTCACTTAACCTAATCCAACCTAACCTAACCATCACCGAAAAAAAAAGAATTCGATATTGTAAGTTATTCCCAAATCATGCTTACCGCACCAAACCTAACCCAACCCAACCTTACAATCACCGAAATCAAAGAATTCGACATTGCAAAAATATACAAAAAACTCGCTTACCTCACCAAACCTAACCCAACCTAACCTAACCATCTCCGAAATCAAAGAATTCGACATTGCAAAAATATACAAAGAACTCGATACCCTCACGTAACCTAACCCAACCTAACCTAACCATCATCGAAATTAAAGAATTCGAGATTGCAAAAATATACAAAAAACTCGCTTACCTCAAT
This sequence comes from Arctopsyche grandis, assembly GCF_051622035.1. Taxonomy (NCBI): domain Eukaryota; kingdom Metazoa; phylum Arthropoda; class Insecta; order Trichoptera; family Hydropsychidae; genus Arctopsyche; species Arctopsyche grandis. The sequence continues at coordinate 15,748,954 of NC_135361.1, read as the reverse complement.
AAAACTAACCCAACCTAACCTTACCTTCTCCGAAATCAAAGAATTCGACATTGCAAAAATATACAAAGAATTCGATACCCACACTAAACCTAACCGGACCTAACCTAACCATCACCGAAATCAAAGAATTCGAGATTGTAAGTTATTCACAAATCTTGCTTACCTCACCAAACCTAACCAAAGCTAACCTAACCATCTCCGAAATCAAAGATTTCGACATTTATAAAAATATACACAAAAGGTGCCAACCTCACCAAACTTAACCCAACCTAACCTAACCATCACCGAAATCAAAGAATTCGACATTAAAAAATATACACAAAAGGTGCTAACCTCACCAAACCTAACCCAACTTCAACTAATTATCACCGAAATCAAAGAAATCGACATTGCAAAAATATACGAAAAACTCGCTTTCCTCACCAAACCTAACCCAACCTAACATTACCATCTCCGAAATCAAAGAATTCGACATTGCAAAACTATACAAAGTACTCGATACCCTCACTAAACCTAACCAGACCTAACCTAACCATCACCGAAATCAAAGAATTCGACATTGCAAAAATATACAAAAAACTCGCTCACCTCACCAAACCTAATCCAACCTAACCTAACTATCACCGAAATCAAAGAATTCGAGATTGTTAATTATTCAGTAAACGTGCCAACCGCACCAAACCTAACCCAACCTAACCTAACTATCACCGAAATAAAAGAATTCGACATTGCAAAAATATACAAAAAACTCGCTTACCTCACCAAACCTAACCAAACCTAACCTTACTATCAGTAAAATATAAGAATTTGAGATTGTAAATTATTCACTAAACGTGCTAACCGCACTAAACCTAATTAACCTAACCTAACCATCACCGCAATCAAAGAATTCGACATTGAAAAATATACACAAAAGGTGCTTACTTCCCCAAACCTAACCCAACCTAACCTAACCATCTCCGAAATCTAAGAATTCGACATTGCAAAAATTTACAAAAATTCCGCTTACCTTACTAAACCTAATCCAACCTAACCTAACCATCACCGCAACCAAAGAATTCGACATTGAAAAATATACACAAAAGGTGCTTACCTCCCCAAACCTAACCCAACCTAACCTAACCATCTCCGAAATCAAAGAATTCGACATTGCAATAATATACAAAGAACTCGATACCCTTACTAAACCTAACCCATCCTAACCTAACCATCACCGAAATCAAAGATTTCGAGATTGTAAGTTATTCACAAATCATGCTTACCGGACCAAACCTAACCCAACCTAACTTACTATCACCGATATCATAGAATTCGACATTGCAAAAATATACAAAAAACTCGCTTACCTCATTTAACCTAACCCAACCTAACCTAACCATCTCCGAAATCAAAGAATTCGACATTGCAAAAATTTACAAAAAATCCGCTTACCTCACTAAACCTAACCCAACCTAACCTGACCATCTCCGAAATCAAAGAATTCGACATTGAAAAATATATACAAAAGGTGCTAACCTCACCAAACCTAACCCAACCTAACCTAACGATCACCGAAATTAAAGAATTCGACATTGCAAAAAAAAACAAAAAACTCGCTTACCTCACCAAACCTAACCAAACCTAACCTTACTATCACCAAAATATAAGAATTTGAGATTGTAAATTATTCACTAAACGTGCTAACCGCACTAAGCCTAATTAACCTAACCTAACCATCACCGCAATCAAAGAATTCGACATTGAAAAATATACACAAAAGGTGCTTACTTCCCCAAACCTAACCCAACCTAACCCAACCTAACCTAACCATCTCCGAAATTAAAGAATTCGACATTGCAAAAATTTACAAAAATTCCGCTTACCTCACTAAACCTAACCCAACCTAACCTAACCATCTCCGAAATCAAAGAATTCGACATTGCAAAAATTTACAAAAAATCCGCTTACCTTACAAAACCTAATCCAACCTAACCTAACCATCTCCGAAATCAAAGAATTCGACATTGAAAAATATACACAAAAGGTGCTAACCTCACCAAACCTAACCCAACCTAACCTAACTATCACCGAAATAAAAGAATTCGACATTGCAAAAATATACAAAAAACTCGCTAACCTCACCAAACCTAACCCAACCTAACCTAACCATCTCCGAAATCAAAGAATTCGACATTGCAAAAATATACAAAGAACTCGATACCCTCACGTAACCTAACCCAACCTAACCTAACCATCATCGAAATTAAAGAATTCGAGATTGCAAAAATATACAAAAAACTCGCTTACCTCAATAAAACTAACCCAACCTAACCTTACCTTCTCCGAAATCAAAGAATTCGACATTGCAAAAATATACAAAGAACTCGATACCCACACTAAACCTAACCAGACCTAACCTTACTATCACCGAAATCAAAGAATTCGAAGTTGTAAGTTATTCACAAATCTTGCTTACCTCACCAAACCTAACCCAAGCTAACCTAACCATCTCCGAAATCAAAGAATTCGACATTGCAAAAATATACAAAAAAACTCGCTTACCTCACCAAACCTAACCCAACCTAACCTAACCATCACCGAAATCAAAGATTTCGAGATTGTAAGTTATTCACAAATCATGCTTACCGGACCAAACCTAATCCAACCTAACCTAACTATCACCGAAATAAAAGAATTCGACATTGCAAAAATATACAAAAAACTCGCTTACCTCACCAAACCTAACCAAACCTAACCTTACTATCACCAAAATATAAGAATTTGAGATTGTAAATTATTCACTAAACGTGCTAACCGCACTAAACCTAATTAACCTAACCTAACCATCACCGCAATCAAAGAATTCGACATTGAAAAATATACACAAAAGGTGCTTACGTCCCCAAACCTAACCCAACCTAACCTAACCATCTCCGAAATCAAAGAATTCGACATTGCAAAAATATACAAAGAACTCGATACCCTTACTAAACCTAACCCATCCTAACCTAACCATCACCGAAATCAAAGATTTCGAGATTGTAAGTTATTCACAAATCATGCTTACCGGACCAAACCTAACCCAACCTAACTTACTATCACCGAAATCAAAGAATTCGACATTGCAAAAATATACAAAAAACTCGCTTACCTCATTTAACCTAACCCAACCTAACCTAACCATCTCCGAAATCAAAGAATTCGACATTGCAAAAATTTACAAAAATTCCGCTTACCTCACTAAACCTAACCCAACCTAACCTAACCATCTCCGAAATCAAAGAATTCGACATTGCAAAAATTTACAAAAAATCCGCTTACCTTACTAAACCTAATCCAACTTAACCTCACCATCTCCGAAATCAAAGAATTCGACATTGAAAAATATATACAAAAGGTGCTAACCTCACCAAACCTAACCCAACCTAACCTAACTATCACCGAAATAAAAGAATTCGACATTGCAAAAATATACAAAAAACTCGCTTACCTCACCAAACCTAACCAAACCTAACCTTACTATCACCAAAATATAAGAATTTGAGATTGTAAATTATTCACTTAACGTGCTAACCGCACTAAACCTAATTAACCTAACCTAACCATCACCGCAATCAAAGAATTCGACATTGAAAAATATACACAAAAGATGCTTACTTCCCCAAACCTAACCTAACCTAACCTAACCATCTCCGAAATCAAAGAATTCGACATTGCAAAAATTTACAAAAATTCCGCTTACCTCACTAAACCTAACCCAACCTAACCTAACCATCTCCGAAATCAAAGAATTCGACATTGCAAAAATTTACAAAAAATCCGCTTACCTTACTAAACCTAATCCAACCTAACCTAACCATCTCCGAAATCAAAGAATTCGACATTGAAAAATATACACAAAAGGTGCTAACCTCACCAAACCTAACCCAACCTAACCTAACTATCACCGAAATAAAAGAATTCGACATTGCAAAAATATACAAAAAACTCGCTTACCTCACCAAACCTAACCAAACCTAACCTAACTATCACCAAAATCAAAAAATTTGAGAATGTAAATTATTCACTAAACGTGCTGACCGCACTAAACCTAATTAACCTAACCTAACCATCACCGAAATCAAAGAATTCGACATTGAAAAATATACACAAAAGGTGCTTACCTCCCCAAACCTAACCCAACCTAACCTAACCATCTCCGAAATCAAAGAATTCGACATTGCAAAAATATACAAAGAACTCGATACCCTTACTAAACCTAACACATCCTAACCTAACCATCACCGAAATCAAAGATTTCGAGATTGTAAGTTATTCACAAATCATGCTTACCGGACCAAACCTAACCCAACCCAACCTAACTATCACCGAAATCAAAGAATTCGACATTGCAAAAATATACAAAAAACTCGCTTACCTCACCAAACCTAACCAAACCTAACCTTACTATCACCAAAATATAAGAATTTGAGATTGTAAATTATTCACTAAACGTGCTAACCGCACTAAACCTAATTAACCTAACCTAACCATCACCGCAATCAAAGAATTCGACATTGAAAAATATACACAAAAGGTGCTTACTTCCCCAAACCTAACCCAACCTAACCTAACCATCTCCGAAATCAAAGAATTCGACATTGCAAAAATTTACAAAAATTCCGCTTACCTCACTAAACCTAACCCAACCTAACCTTACCATCTCCGAAATCAAAGAATTCGACATTGCAAAAATTTACAAAAAATCCGCTTACCTTACTAAACCTAATCCAACCTAACCTAACCATCACCGCAACCAAAGAATTCGACATTGAAAAATATACACAAAAGGTGCTTACCTCCCCAAACCTAACCCAACCTAACCTAACCATCTCCGAAATCAAAGAATTCGACATTGCAATAATATACAAAGAACTCGATACCCTTACTAAACCTAACCCATCCTAACCTAACCATCACCGAAATCAAAGATTTCGAGATTGTAAGTTATTCACAAATCATGCTTACCGGACCAAACCTAACCCAACCTAACTTACTATCACCGATATCATAGAATTCGACATTGCAAAAATATACAAAAAACTCGCTTACCTCATTTAACCTTACCCAACCTAACCTAACCATCTCCGAAATCAAAGAATTCGACATTGCAAAAATTTACAAAAAATCCGCTTACCTCACTAAACCTAACCCAACCTAACCTAACCATCTCCGAAATCAAAGAATTCGACATTGAAAAATATATACAAAAGGTGCTAACCTCACCAAACCTAACCCAACCTAACCTAACGATCACCGAAATTAAAGAATTCGACATTGCAAAAATAAACAAAAAACTCGCTTACCTCACCAAACCTAACCAAACCTAACCTTACTATCACCAAAATATAAGAATTTGAGATTGTAAATTATTCACTAAACGTGCTAACCGCACTAAGCCTAATTAACCTAACCTAACCATCACCGCAATCAAAGAATTCGACATTGAAAAATATACACAAAAGGTGCTTACTTCCCCAAACCTAACCCAACCTAACCCAACCTAACCTAACCATCTCCGAAATTAAAGAATTCGACATTGCAAAAATTTACAAAAATTCCGCTTACCTCACTAAACCTAACCCAACCTAACCTAACCATCTCCGAAATCAAAGAATTCGACATTGCAAAAATTTACAAAAAATCCGCTTACCTTACAAAACCTAATCCAACCTAACCTTACCATCTCCGAAATCAAAGAATTCGACATTGAAAAATATACACAAAAGGTGCTAACCTCACCAAACCTAACCCAACCTAACCTAACTATCACCGAAATAAAAGAATTCGACATCGCAAAAATATACAAAAAACTCGCTTCCCTCACCAAACCTAACCCAACCTAACCTAACCATCACCGAAATCAAAGTATTCGACATTGCAAAAATATACAAAAAACTCGCTCATCTCACCAAACCTAATCCAACCTGACCTTACTATCACCGAAAACAAAGAATTCGAGATTGTAAATTATTCAGTTAATGTGCTAACCGCACCAAACCTAACCCAACCTAACCTAGCCATCTCCGAAATCAAAGAATTCGACATTGTTAAAATATACACAAAAAGTGCTAACCTCACCAAACCTAACCCAACCTAACCTAACTAACACCAAAATCATCGAATTCGACATCGCAAAAATATACAAAAAACTCGCTTACCTCACCAAACCTAACCCAACCTAACCTTACCATCTCCGAAATCAAAGAATTCGACATTGCAAAAATATACAAAGAACTCGATACCCTCACTTAACCTAATCCAACCTAACCTAACCATCACCGAAAAAAAAAGAATTCGATATTGTAAGTTATTCCCAAATCATGCTTACCGCACCAAACCTAACCCAACCCAACCTTACAATCACCGAAATCAAAGAATTCGACATTGCAAAAATATACAAAAAACTCGCTTACCTCACCAAACCTAACCCAACCTAACCTAACCATCTCCGAAATCAAAGAATTCGACATTGCAAAAATATACAAAGAACTCGATACCCTCACGTAACCTAACCCAACCTAACCTAACCATCATCGAAATTAAAGAATTCGAGATTGCAAAAATATACAAAAAACTCGCTTACCTCAATAAAACTAACCCAACCTAACCTTACCTTCTCCGAAATCAAAGAATTCGACATTGCAAAAATATACAAAGAATTCGATACCCACACTAAACCTAACCGGACCTAACCTAACCATCACCGAAATCAAAGAATTCGAGATTGTAAGTTATTCACAAATCTTGCTTACCTCACCAAACCTAACCCAAGCTAACCTAACCATCTCCGAAATCAAAGAATTCGACATTGCAAAAATATACAAAAAAACTCGCTTACCTCACCAAACCTAACCCAACCTAACCTAACCATCACCGAAATCAAAGATTTCGAGATTGTAAGTTATTCACAAATCATGCTTACCGGACCAAACCTAATCCAACCTAACCTAACTATCACCGAAATAAAAGAATTCGACATTGCAAAAATATACAAAAAACTCGCTTACCTCACCAAACCTAACCAAACCTAACCTTACTATCACCAAAATATAAGAATTTGAGATTGTAAATTATTCACTAAACGTGCTAACCGCACTAAACCTAATTAACCTAACCTAACCATCACCGCAATCAAAGAATTCGACATTGAAAAATATACACAAAAGGTGCTTACCTCCCCAAACCTAACCCAACCTAACCTTACCATCTCCGAAATCAAAGAATTCGACATTGCAAAAATATACAAAGAACTCGATACCCTCACTAAACCTAACCAGACCTAACCTAACCATCACCGAAATCAAAGAATTCGACATTGCAAAAATATACACAAAAGGTGCTTACATCACCAAACCTAACCCAACCTCAACTAACTATCACCGAAATCAAAGAATTCGACATTGCAAAAATATACAAGAAACTCGCTTACCTCACCACACCTAACCCAACCTTACCTTACCTTCTCCGAAATCAAAGAATTCGACATTGCAAAAATATACAAAGAATTCGATACCCACACTAAACCTAACCGGACCTAACCTAACCATCACCGAAATCAAAGAATTCGAGATTGTAAGTTATTCACAAATCTTGCTTACCTCACCAAACCTAACCAAAGCTAACCTAACCATCACCGAAATCAAAGAATTCGACATTAAAAAATATACACAAAAGGTGCTAACCTCACCAAACCTAACCCAACTTCAACTAATTATCACCGAAATCAAATAAATCGACATTGCAAAAATATACGAAAAACTCGCTTTCCTCACCAAACCTAACCCAACCTAACATTACCATCTCCGAAATCAAAGAATTCGACATTGCAAAACTATACAAAGTACTCGATACCCTCACTAAACCTAACCAGACCTAACCTAACCATCACCGAAATCAAAGAATTCGACATTGCAAAAATATACAAAAAACTCGCTCACCTCACCAAACCTAATCCAACCTAACCTAACTATCACCGAAATCAAAGAATTCGAGATTGTTAATTATTCAGTAAACGTGCCAACCGCACCAAACCTAACCCAACCTAACCTAACTATCACCGAAATAAAAGAATTCGACATTGCAAAAATATACAAAAAACTCGCTTACCTCACCAAACCTAACCAAACCTAACCTTACTATCACCAAAATATAAGAATTTGAGATTGTAAATTATTCACTAAACGTGCTAACCGCACTAAACCTAATTAACCTAACCTAACCATCACCGCAATCAAAGAATTCGACATTGAAAAATATACACAAAAGGTGCTTACTTCCCCAAACCTAACCCAACCTAACCTAACCATCTCCGAAATCAAAGAATTCGACATTGCAAAAATTTACAAAAATTCCGCTTACCTCACTAAACCTAACCCAACCTAACCTTACCATCTCCGAAATCAAAGAATTCGACATTGCAAAAATTTACAAAAAATCAGCTTACCTTACTAAACCTAATCCAACCTAACCTAACCATCACCGCAACCAAAGAATTCGACATTGAAAAATATACACAAAAGGTGCTTACCTCCCCAAACCTAACCCAACCTAACCTAACCATCTCCGAAATCAAAGAATTCGACATTGCAATAATATACAAAGAACTCGATACCCTTACTAAACCTAACCCATCCTAACCTAACCATCACCGAAATCAAAGATTTCGAGATTGTAAGTTATTCACAAATCATGCTTACCGGACCAAACCTAACCCAACCTAACTTACTATCACCGATATCATAGAATTCGACATTGCAAAAATATACAAAAAACTCGCTTACCTCATTTAACCTTACCCAACCTAACCTAACCATCTCCGAAATCAAAGAATTCGACATTGCAAAAATTTACAAAAAATCCGCTTACCTCACTAAACCTAACCCAACCTAACCTTACCATCTCCGAAATCAAAGAATTCGACATTGCAAAAATATACAAAAAACTCGCTTACCTCACCAAACCTAACCCAACCTAACCTAACCATCTCCGAAATCAAAGAATTCGACATTGCAAAAATATACAAAGAACTCGATACCCTCACGTAACCTAACCCAACCTAACCTAACCATCATCGAAATTAAAGAATTCGAGATTGCAAAAATATACAAAAAACTCGCTTACCTCAATAAAACTAACCCAACCTAACCTTACCTTCTCCGAAATCAAAGAATTCGACATTGCAAAAATATACAAAGAACTCGATACCCACACTAAACCTAACCAGACCTAACCTTACTATCACCGAAATCAAAGAATTCGAAGTTGTAAGTTATTCACAAATCTTGCTTACCTCACCAAACCTAACCCAAGCTAACCTAACCATCTCCGAAATCAAAGAATTCGACATTGCAAAAATATACAAAAAAACTCGCTTACCTCACCAAACCTAACCCAACCTAACCTAACCATCACCGAAATCAAAGATTTCGAGATTGTAAGTTATTCACAAATCATGCTTACCGGACCAGACCTAATCCAACCTAACCTAACTATCACCGAAATAAAAGAATTCGACATTGCAAAAATATACAAAAAACTCGCTTACCTCACCAAACCTAACCAAACCTAACCTTACTATCACCAAAATATAAGAATTTGAGATTGTAAATTATTCACTAAACGTGCTAACCGCACTAAACCTAATTAACCTAACCTAACCATCACCGCAATCAAAGAATTCGACATTGAAAAATATACACAAAAGGTGCTTACCTCCCCAAACCTAACCCAACCTAACCTAACCATCTCCGAAATCAAAGAATTCGACATTGCAAAAATATACAAAGAACTCGATACCCTTACTAAACCTAACCCATCCTAACCTAACCATCACCGAAATCAAAGATTTCGAGATTGTAAGTTATTCACAAATCATGCTTACCGGACCAAACCTAACCCAACCTAACTTACTATCACCGAAATCAAAGAATTCGACATTGCAAAAATATACAAAAAACTCGCTTACCTCATTTAACCTAACCCAACCTAACCTAACCATCTCCGAAATCAAAGAATTCGACATTGCAAAAATTTACAAAAATTCCGCTTACCTCACTAAACCTAACCCAACCTAACCTAACCATCTCCGAAATCAAAGAATTCGACATTGAAAAATATACACAAAAGGTGCTAACCTCACCAAACCTAACCCAACCTAACCTAACTATCACCGAAATAAAAGAATTCGACATTGCAAAAATATACAAAAAACTCGCTTACCTCACCAAACCTAACCCAACCTAACCTAACTATCACCGAAATAAAAGAATTCGACATTGCAAAAATATACAAAAAACTCGCTTACCTCACCAAACCTAACCAAACCTAACCTAACTATCACCAAAATCAAAAAATTTGAGAATGTAAATTATTCACTAAACGTGCTAACCGCACTAAACCTAATTAACCTAACCTAACCATCACCGAAATCAAAGAATTCGACATTGAAAAATATACACAAAAGGTGCTTACCTCCCCAAACCTAACCCAACCTAACCTAACCATCTCCGAAATCAAAGAATTCGACATTGCAAAAATATACAAAGAACTCGATACCCTTACTAAACCTAACACATCCTAACCTAACCATCACCGAAATCAAAGATTTCGAGATTGTAAGTTTTTCACAAATCATGCTTACCGGACCAGACCTAACCCAACCCAACCTAACTATCACCGAAATCAAAGAATTCGACATTGCAAAAATATACAAAAAACTCGCTTACCTCATTTAACCTAACCCAACCTAACCTAACCATCTCCGAAATCAAAGAATTCGACATTGCAAAAATTTACAAAAAATCCGCTTACCTCACTAAACCTAACCCAACCTAACCTAACCATCTCCGAAATCAAAGAATTCGACATTGCAAAAATTTACAAAAAATCCGCTTACCTTACTAAACCTAACCCAACCTAACCTAACCATCACCGAACTCAAAGATTTTGAGATTGTAAGTTATTCACAAATCGTGCTAACCGCACCAAACCTAACCCAACCTAACCTAACCATCACCGAAATCAAAGAATTCGACATTGCAAAAATATACAAAAAACTCGCTCATCTCACCAAACCTAATCCAACCTGACCTTACTATCACCGAAAACAAAGAATTCGAGATTGTAAATTATTCAGTTAATGTGCTTACCGCACCAAACCTAACCCAACCTAACCTAGCCATCTCCGAAATCAAAGAATTCGACATTGTTAAAATATACACAAAAAGTGCTAACCTCACCAAACCTAACCCAACCTAACCTAACTAACACCAAAATCATCGAATTCGACATCGCAAAAATATACAAAAAACTCGCTTACCTCACCAAACCTAACCCAACCTAACCTTACCATCTCCGAAATCAAAGAATTCGACATTGCAAAAATATACAAAGAACTCGATACCCTCACTTAACCTAATCCAACCTAACCTAACCATCACCGAAAAAAAAGAATTCGATATTGTAAGTTATTCCCAAATCATGCTTACCGCACCAAACCTAACCCAACCCAACCTTACAATCACCGAAATCAAAGAATTCGACATTGCAAAAATATACAAAAAACTCGCTTACCTCACCAAACCTAACCCAACCTAACCTTACCATCTCCGAAATCAAAGAATTCGACATTGCAAAAATATACAAAGAACTCGATACCCTCACTTAACCTAATCCAACCTAACCTAACCATCACCGAAAAAAAAGAATTCGATATTGTAAGTTATTCCCAAATCATGCTTACCGCACCAAACCTAACCCAACCCAACCTTACAATCACCGAAATCAAAGAATTCGACATTGCAAAAATATACAAAAAACTCGCTTACCTCACTAAACCTAACCCAAACTAACCTTACCTTCTCCGAAATCAAAGAATTCGACATTGCAAAAATATACAAAGAACTCGATACCCACACTAAACCTAACCAGATCTAACCTAACCATCACCGAAATCAAAGAATTCGAAGTTGTATGTTATTCACAAATCTTGCTTACCTCACTAAACCTAACCCAACCTTACCTAACCATCACCGAAATCAATGAATTCGACATTGCAAAAATATACAAAAAACTCGCTCATCTCACCAAACCTAATCCAACCTGACCTTACTATCACCGAAAACAAAGAATTCGACATTGCAAAAATATACAAAGAACTCGATAGCCACACTAAACCTAACCAGACCTAACCTTACTATCACCGAAATCAAAGAATTCGAAGTTGTAAGTTATTCACAAATCTTGCTTACCTCACCAAACCTAACCCAAGCTAACCTAACCATCACCGAAATCAAAGATTTCGAGATTGTAAGTTATTCACAAATCATGCTTACCGGACCAAACCTAATCCAACCTAACCTTACCATCACCGAAATCAAAGAATTCGACATTGCAAAATATACAAAAAACTCGCTTACCTCAATAAACCTAACCCAACCTAACCTTACCTTCTCCGAAATCAAATAATTCGACATTGCAAAAATATACAAAGAACTCGATACCCACACTAAACCTAACCAGATCTAACCTAACCATCACCGAAATCAAAGAATTCGAAATTGTATGTTATTCACAAATCTTGCTTACCTCACTAAACCTAACCCAACCTAACCTAACCATCACCGAAATCAATGAATTCGACATTGCAAAAATATACAAAAAACTCGCTCATCTCACCAAACCTAATCCAACCTGACCTTACTATCACCGAAAACAAAGAATTCGACATTGCAAAAATATACAAAGAACTCGATACCCACACTAAACCTAACCAGACCTAACCTTACTATCACCGAAATCAAAGAATTCGAAGTTGTAAGTTATTCACAAATCTTGCTTACCTCACCAAACCTAACCCAAGCTAACCTAACCATCTCCGAAATCAAAGAATTCGACATTGCAAAAATATACAAAAAAACTCGCTTACCTCACCAAACCTAACCCAACCTAACCTAACCATCACCAAAATCAAAGATTTCGAGATTGTAAGTTATTCACAAATCATGCTTACCGGACCAAACCTAATCCAACCTAACCTAACTATCACCGAAATAAAAGAATTCGACATTGCAAAAATATACAAAAAACTCGCTTACCTCACCAAACCTAACCAAACCTAAACTTACTATCACCAAAATATAAGAATTTGAGATTGTAAATTATTCACTAAACGTGCTAACCGCACTAAGCCTAATTAACCTAACCTAACCATCACCGCAATCAAAGAATTCGACATTAAAAAATATACACAAAAGGTGCTTACCTCCCCAAACCTAACCCAACCTAACCTAACTATCACCGAAATCAAAGAATTCGACATTGCAAAAATATACAAAAAACTCACTTACCTCACCAAACCTAACCTTACCTTACCTAACTATCACCGAAATCAAAGAATTTGAGATTGTTAATTATTCACTAAACGTGCTAACCGCACCAAACCTAATTCACCTAACCTAACCATCACCGAAATCAAAGAATTCGACATTGAAAAATATACACAAAAGGTGCTAACCTCCCCAAACCTCACCCAACCTAACCTAACCATCTCCGAAATCAAAGAATTCGACATTGCAAAAATTTACAAAAAATCCGCTTACCTCACTAAACCTAACCCAACCTAACCTAACCATCTCCGAAATCAAAGAATTCGACATTGCAAAAATTTACAAAAAATCTGCTTACCTCACTAAACCTAACCCAACCTAACCTAACCATCACCGAAATCAAAGATTTCGAGATTGTAAGATATTCACAAATCATGCTTACCGGACAAAAACCTAACATAACCTAACCTAACTATCACCGAAATCAAAGAATTCGACATTGCAAAAATATACAAAGAACTCGATACCCACACTAAACCTAACCAGACCTAACCTTACTATCACCGAAATCAAAGAATTCGAAGTTGTAAGTTATTCACAAATCTTGCTTACCTCACCAAACCTAACCCAAGCTAACCTAACCATCTCCGAAATCAAAGAATTCGACATTGCAAAAATATACAAAAAAACTCGCTTACCTCACCAAACCTAACCCAACCTAACCTAACCATCACCAAAATCAAAGATTTCGAGATTGTAAGTTATTCACAAATCATGCTTACCGGACCAAACCTAACCCAACCCAACCTAACTATCACCGAAATCAAAGAATTCGACATTGCAAAAATATACAAAAAACTCGCTTACCTCATTTAACCTAACCCAACCTAACCTAACCATCTCCGAAATCAAAGAATTCGACATTGCAAAAATTTACAAAAAATCCGCTTACCTTACTAAACCTAATCCAACCTAACCTAACCATCTCCGAAATCAAAGAATTCGACATTGAAAAATATACACAAAAGGTGCTAACCTCACCAAACCTAACCCAACCTAACCTAACTATCACCGAAATAAAAGAATTCGACATTGCAAAAATATACAAAAAACTCGCTTACCTCACCAAACCTAACCAAACCTAACCTTACTATCACCAAAATATAAGAATTTGAGATTGTAAATTATTCACTAAACGTGCTAACCGCACTAAACCTAATTAACCTAACCTAACCATCACCGCAATCAAAGAATTCGACATTGAAAAATATACACAAAAGGTGCTTACTTCCCCAAACCTAACCCAACCTAACCTAACCATCTCCGAAATCAAAGAATTCGACATTGAAAAAATTTACAAAAATTCCGCTTACCTCACTAAACCTAACCCAACCTAACCTAACCATCTCCGAAATCAAAGAATTCGACATTGCAAAAATTTACAAAAATTCCGCTTACCTCACTAAACCTAACCCAACCTAACCTAACCATCTCCGAAATCAAAGAATTCGACATTGAAAAATATACACAAAAGGTGCTAACCTCACCAAACCTAACCCAACCTAACCTAACTATCACCGAAATAAAAGAATTCGACATTGCAAAAATATACAAAAAACTCGCTTACCTCACCAAACCTAACCCAACCTAACCTAACTATCACCGAAATAAAAGAATTCGACATTGCAAAATTATACAAAAAACTCGCTTACCTCACCAAACCTAACCAAACCTAACCTAACTATCACCAAAATCAAAGAATTTGAGATTGTTAATTATTCACTAAACGTGCTAACCGCACTAAACCTAATTAACCTAACCTAACCATCACCGAAATCAAAGAATTCGACATTGAAAAATATACACAAAAGGTGCTTACCTCCCCAAACCTAACCCAACCTAACCTAACCATCTCCGAAATCAAAGAATTCGACATTGCAAAAATATACAAAGAACTCGATACCCTTACTAAACCTAACCCATCCTAACCTAACCATCACCGAAATCAAAGATTTCGAGATTGTAAGTTATTCACAAATCATGCTTACCGGACCAAACCTAACCCAACCCAACCTAACTATCACCGAAATCAAAGAATTCGACATTGCAAAAATATACAAAAAACTCGCTTACCTCATTTAACCTAACCCAACCTAACCTAACCATCTCCGAAATCAAAGAATTCGACATTGCAAAAATTTACAAAAAATCCGCTTACCTCACTAAACCTAACCCAACCTAACCTAACCATCACCGAAATCAAAGATTTCGACATTAAAAAATATACACAAAAGGTGCTTACCTCCCCAAACCTAACCCAGCCTAACCTAACTATCACCGAAATCAAAGAATTCGACATTGCAAAAATATACAAAAAACTCACTTACCTCACCAAACCTAACCTTACCTTACCTAACTATCACCGAAATCAAAGAATTTGAGATTGTTAATTATTCACTAAACGTGCTAACCGCACCAAACCTAATTCACCTAACCTAACCATCACCGAAATCAAAGAATTCGACATTGAAAAATATACACAAAAGGTGCTAACCTCCCCAAACCTCACCCAACCTAACCTAACCATCTCCGAAATCAAAGAATTCGACATTGCAAAAATTTACAAAAAATCCGCTTACCTCACTAAACCTAACCCAACCTAACCTAACCATCACCGAAATCAAAGATTTCGAGATTGTAAGATATTCACAAATCATGCTAACCGGACAAAAACCTAACATAACCTAACCTAACTATCACCGAAATCAAAGAATTCGACATTGCAAAAATATACAAAAAACTCGCTTACCTCACCAAACCTAACCCAACCTAACCTAACCATCTCCGAAATCAAAGAATTCGACATTGCAAAAATATACAAAGAACTCGATACCCTCACTAAACCTAACCAGACTTTACCTTACCATCACAGAAATCAAAGAACCTCATTTAACCTAACCCAACCTAACCTAACCATCTCCGAAATCAAAGAATTCGACATTGCAAAAATTTACGAAAATCCGCTTTCCTCACTAAACCTAACCCAACCTAACCTAACCATCTCCGAAATCAAAGAATTCGACATTGCAAAAATTTACAAAAAATCCGCTTACCTTACTAAACCTAACCCAACCTTACCTAACCATCACCGAAATCAAAGATTTCGAGATTGTCAGTTATTCACAAATCATGCTTACCTCACCAAACCTAACCCAAGCTAACCTAACCATCTCCGAAATCAAAGAATTCGACATTGAAAAATATACACAAAAGGTGCTAACCTCACCAAACCTAACCCAACCTAACCTAACTATCACCGAAATAAAAGAATTCGACATTGCAAAAATATACAAAAAACTCGCTTACCTCACCAAACCTAACCCAACCTAACCTAACCATCACCGAAATCAAAGAATTCAACATTGCAAAAATATACAAAAAACTCGCTCATCTCACCAAACCTAACCCAACCTAACCTAACTATCACCGAAATCAAAGAATTCGACATTGCAAAAATATACAAAGAACTCGATACCCTCACTTAACCTAACCCAACCTAACCTTACCATCACCGAAATCAAAGAATTCGAGATTGTTATTTATTCACAAATCTTGCTTACCGCACCGAACCTAACCCAACCTAACCAAACCATCACCGAAATCAAAGAATTCGACATTGCAAAAATATACACAAAAGGTGCTTACCTCACCAAACCTAACCCAACCTAACCTACCTATCACCGAAATCAAAGAATTCGACATTGCAAAAATTTACAAAGAACTCGATACCCTTACTAAACCTAACCCAACCTAACCTAACCATCACCGAAATCAAAGATTTCGAGATTGTAAGTTATTTACAAATCATGCTTACCGGACCAAACCTATTCCAACCTAACCTAACTATCACCGAAATCAAAGAATTCGACATTGCAAAAATATACAATAAACTCGCTTACCTCAATTAACCTTAGCCAACCTAACCTAACCATCTCCGAAATCAAATAATTTGACATTGCAAAAATTTACAAAAAATCCGCTTACCTCAATAAACCTAACCCAACCTAACCTAACCATCACCGAAATCAAAGAATTCGACATTGAAAAATATACACAAAAGGTGCTTACCTCCCCAAACCTAACCCAACCTAACCTAACTATCTCCGAAATCAAAGAATTCGACATTGCAAAAATTTACAAAAAACTCGCTTACCTCACCAAACCTAACCAAACCTAACCTAACTATCACCAAAATCAAAGAATTTGAGATTGTTAATTATTCACTAAACGTGCTAACCGCACTAAACCTAATTAACCTAACCTAACCATCACCGAAATCAAAGAATTCGACATTGAAAAATATACACAAAAGGTGCTTACCTCCCCAAACCTAACCCAACCTAACCTAACCATCTCCGAAATCAAAGAATTCGACATTGCAAAAATATACAAAGAACTCGATACCCTTACTAAACCTAACCCATCCTAACCTAACCATCACCGAAATCAAAGATTTCGAGATTGTAAGTTATTCACAAATCATGCTTACCGGACCAAACCTAACCCAACCCAACCTAACTATCACCGAAATCAAAGAATTCGACATTGCAAAAATTTACAAAAAATCTGCTTACCTCACTAAACCTAACCCAACCTAACCTAACCATCACCGAAATCAAAGATTTCGAGATTGTAAGATATTCACAAATCATGCTTACCGGACAAAAACCTAACATAACCTAACCTAACTATCACCGAAATCAAAGAATTCGACATTGCAAAAATATACAAAGAACTCGATACCCACACTAAACCTAACCAGACCTAACCTTACTATCACCGAAATCAAAGAATTCGAAGTTGTAAGTTATTCACAAATCTTGCTTACCTCACCAAACCTAACCCAAGCTAACCTAACCATCTCCGAAATCAAAGAATTCGACATTGCAAAAATATACAAAAAAACTCGCTTACCTCACCAAACCTAACCCAACCTAACCTAACCATCACCAAAATCAAAGATTTCGAGATTGTAAGTTATTCACAAATCATGCTTACCGGACCAAACCTAACCCAACCCAACCTAACTATCACCGAAATCAAAGAATTCGACATTGCAAAAATATACAAAAAACTCGCTTACCTCATTTAACCTAACCCAACCTAACCTAACCATCTCCGAAATCAAAGAATTCGACATTGCAAAAATTTACAAAAAATCCGCTTACCTTACTAAACCTAATCCAACCTAACCTAACCATCTCCGAAATCAAAGAATTCGACATTGAAAAATATACACAAAAGGTGCTAACCTCACCAAACCTAACCCAACCTAACCTAACTATCACCGAAATAAAAGAATTCGACATTGCAAAAATATACAAAAAACTCGCTTACCTCACCAAACCTAACCAAACCTAACCTTACTATCACCAAAATATAAGAATTTGAGATTGTAAATTATTCACTAAACGTGCTAACCGCACTAAACCTAATTAACCTAACCTAACCATCACCGCAATCAAAGAATTCGACATTGAAAAATATACACAAAAGGTGCTTACTTCCCCAAACCTAACCCAACCTAACCTAACCATCTCCGAAATCAAAGAATTCGACATTGAAAAAATTTACAAAAATTCCGCTTACCTCACTAAACCTAACCCAACCTAACCTAACCATCTCCGAAATCAAAGAATTCGACATTGCAAAAATTTACAAAAATTCCGCTTACCTCACTAAACCTAACCCAACCTAACCTAACCATCTCCGAAATCAAAGAATTCGACATTGAAAAATATACACAAAAGGTGCTAACCTCACCAAACCTAACCCAACCTAACCTAACTATCACCGAAATAAAAGAATTCGACATTGCAAAAATATACAAAAAACTCGCTTACCTCACCAAACCTAACCCAACCTAACCTAACTATCACCGAAATAAAAGAATTCGACATTGCAAAATTATACAAAAAACTCGCTTACCTCACCAAACCTAACCAAACCTAACCTAACTATCACCAAAATCAAAGAATTTGAGATTGTTAATTATTCACTAAACGTGCTAACCGCACTAAACCTAATTAACCTAACCTAACCATCACCGAAATCAAAGAATTCGACATTGAAAAATATACACAAAAGGTGCTTACCTCCCCAAACCTAACCCAACCTAACCTAACCATCTCCGAAATCAAAGAATTCGACATTGCAAAAATATACAAAGAACTCGATACCCTTACTAAACCTAACCCATCCTAACCTAACCATCACCGAAATCAAAGATTTCGAGATTGTAAGTTATTCACAAATCATGCTTACCGGACCAAACCTAACCCAACCCAACCTAACTATCACCGAAATCAAAGAATTCGACATTGCAAAAATATACAAAAAACTCGCTTACCTCATTTAACCTAACCCAACCTAACCTAACCATCTCCGAAATCAAAGAATTCGACATTGCAAAAATTTACAAAAAATCCGCTTACCTCACTAAACCTAACCCAACCTAACCTAACCATCACCGAAATCAAAGATTTCGACATTAAAAAATATACACAAAAGGTGCTTACCTCCCCAAACCTAACCCAGCCTAACCTAACTATCACCGAAATCAAAGAATTCGACATTGCAAAAATATACAAAAAACTCACTTACCTCACCAAACCTAACCTTACCTTACCTAACTATCACCGAAATCAAAGAATTTGAGATTGTTAATTATTCACTAAACGTGCTAACCGCACCAAACCTAATTCACCTAACCTAACCATCACCGAAATCAAAGAATTCGACATTGAAAAATATACACAAAAGGTGCTAACCTCCCCAAACCTCACCCAACCTAACCTAACCATCTCCGAAATCAAAGAATTCGACATTGCAAAAATTTACAAAAAATCCGCTTACCTCACTAAACCTAACCCAACCTAACCTAACCATCACCGAAATCAAAGATTTCGAGATTGTAAGATATTCACAAATCATGCTAACCGGACAAAAACCTAACATAACCTAACCTAACTATCACCGAAATCAAAGAATTCGACATTGCAAAAATATACAAAAAACTCGCTTACCTCACCAAACCTAACCCAACCTAACCTAACCATCTCCGAAATCAAAGAATTCGACATTGCAAAAATATACAAAGAACTCGATACCCTCACTAAACCTAACCAGACTTTACCTTACCATCACAGAAATCAAAGAACCTCATTTAACCTAACCCAACCTAACCTAACCATCTCCGAAATCAAAGAATTCGACATTGCAAAAATTTACGAAAATCCGCTTTCCTCACTAAACCTAACCCAACCTAACCTAACCATCTCCGAAATCAAAGAATTCGACATTGCAAAAATTTACAAAAAATCCGCTTACCTTACTAAACCTAACCCAACCTTACCTAACCATCACCGAAATCAAAGATTTCGAGATTGTCAGTTATTCACAAATCATGCTTACCTCACCAAACCTAACCCAAGCTAACCTAACCATCTCCGAAATCAAAGAATTCGACATTGAAAAATATACACAAAAGGTGCTAACCTCACCAAACCTAACCCAACCTAACCTAACTATCACCGAAATAAAAGAATTCGACATTGCAAAAATATACAAAAAACTCGCTTACCTCACCAAACCTAACCCAACCTAACCTAACCATCACCGAAATCAAAGAATTCAACATTGCAAAAATATACAAAAAACTCGCTCATCTCACCAAACCTAACCCAACCTAACCTAACTATCACCGAAATCAAAGAATTCGACATTGCAAAAATATACAAAGAACTCGATACCCTCACTTAACCTAACCCAACCTAACCTTACCATCACCGAAATCAAAGAATTCGAGATTGTTATTTATTCACAAATCTTGCTTACCGCACCGAACCTAACCCAACCTAACCAAACCATCACCGAAATCAAAGAATTCGACATTGCAAAAATATACACAAAAGGTGCTTACCTCACCAAACCTAACCCAACCTAACCTACCTATCACCGAAATCAAAGAATTCGACATTGCAAAAATTTACAAAGAACTCGATACCCTTACTAAACCTAACCCAACCTAACCTAACCATCACCGAAATCAAAGATTTCGAGATTGTAAGTTATTTACAAATCATGCTTACCGGACCAAACCTATTCCAACCTAACCTAACTATCACCGAAATCAAAGAATTCGACATTGCAAAAATATACAATAAACTCGCTTACCTCAATTAACCTTAGCCAACCTAACCTAACCATCTCCGAAATCAAATAATTTGACATTGCAAAAATTTACAAAAAATCCGCTTACCTCAATAAACCTAACCCAACCTAACCTAACCATCACCGAAATCAAAGAATTCGACATTGAAAAATATACACAAAAGGTGCTTACCTCCCCAAACCTAACCCAACCTAACCTAACTATCTCCGAAATCAAAGAATTCGACATTGCAAAAATTTACAAAAAACTCGCTTACCTCACCAAACCTAACCAAACCTAACCTAACTATCACCAAAATCAAAGAATTTGAGATTGTTAATTATTCACTAAACGTGCTAACCGCACTAAACCTAATTAACCTAACCTAACCATCACCGAAATCAAAGAATTCGACATTGAAAAATATACACAAAAGGTGCTTACCTCCCCAAACCTAACCCAACCTAACCTAACCATCTCCGAAATCAAAGAATTCGACATTGCAAAAATATACAAAGAACTCGATACCCTTACTAAACCTAACCCATCCTAACCTAACCATCACCGAAATCAAAGATTTCGAGATTGTAAGTTATTCACAAATCATGCTTACCGGACCAAACCTAACCCAACCCAACCTAACTATCACCGAAATCAAAGAATTCGACATTGCAAAAATATACAAAAAACTCGCTTACCTCATTTAACCTAACCCAACCTAACCTAACCATCTCCGAAATCAAAGAATTCGACATTGCAAAAATTTACAAAAAATCCGCTTACCTCACTAAACCTAACCCAACCTAACCTAACCATCACCGAAATCAAAGATTTCGAGATTGTAAGATATTCACAAATCATGCTTACCGGACAAAAACCTAACATAACCTAACCTAACTATCACCGAAATCAAAGAATTCGACATTGCAAAAATATACAAAAAACTCGCTTACCTCACCAAACCTAACCCAACCTAACCTAACCATCTCCGAAATCAAAGAATTCGACATTGCAAAAATATACAAAGAACTCGATACCCTCACTAAACCTAACCAGACTTTACCTTACCATCACAGAAATCAAAGAACCTCATTTAACCTAACCCAACCTAACCTAACCATCTCCGAAATCAAAGAATTCGACATTGCAAAAATTTACAAAAATCCGCTTACCTCACTAAACCTAACCCAACCTAACCTAACCATCTCCGAAATCAAAGAATTCGACATTGCAAAAATTTACAAAAAATCCGCTTACCTTACTAAACCTAACCCAACCTTACCTAACCATCACCGAAATCAAAGATTTCGAGATTGTAAGTTATTCACAAATCATGCTTACCTCACCAAACCTAATCCAAGCTAACCTAACCATCTCCTAAATCAAAGAATTCGACATTTATAAAAATATACACAAAAGTAGCTAACCTCACCAAACCTAACCCAACCTAACCTTACTATCACCGAAAACAAAGAATTCGAGATTGTTAATTATTCACTTAATGTGCTAACCGCACCAAACCTAACCCAACCTAACCTAACCATCACCGAAATCAAAGAATTCAACATTGCAAAAATATACAAAAAACTCGCTCATCTCACCAAACCTAATCCAACCTAACCTAACCATCTCCGAAATCAAAGAATTCGACATTGAAAAATATACACAAAAGGTGCTAACCTCACCAAACCTAACCCAACCTAACCTAACTATCACCGAAATCAAAGAATTCGAGATTGTTAATTATTCACTTAATGTGCTAACCGCACCAAACCTAACCCAACCTAACCTAACCATCACCGAAATCAAAGAATTCAACATTGCAAAAATATACAAAAAACTCGCTCATCTCACCAAACCTAATCCAACCTAACCTAACCATCTCCGAAATCAAAGAATTCGACATTGAAAAATATACACAAAAGGTGCTAACCTCACCAAACCTAACCCAACCTAACCTAACTATCACCGAAATCAAAGAATTCGACATTGCAAAAATATACAAAGAACTCGATACCCTCACTTTACCTAACCCAACCTACCCTTACCATCACCGAAATCAAAGAATTCGAGATTGTAAGATATTCACAAATCATGCTTACCGGACAAAAACCTAACATAACCTAACCTAACTATCACCGAAATCAAAGAATTCGACATTGCAAAAATATACAAAAAACTCGCTTACCTCACCAAACCTAACCCAACCTAACCTAACCATCTCCGAAATCAAAGAATTCGACATTGCAAAAATTTACAAAAAATCCGCTTACCTCACTAAACCTAACCCATCCTAACCTAACCATTTCCGAAATCAAAGAATTCGACATTGCAAAAATTTACAAAAAATCCGTTTACCTCACCAAACCTAACCCAACCTAACCTAACCATCTCCGAAATCAAAGAATTCGACATTGCAAAAATATACAAAGAACTCGATACCCTCACTAAACCTAACCAGACTTTACCTAACCATCACAGAAATCAAAGAACCTCATTTAACCTAACCCAACCTAACCTAACCATCTCCGAAATCAAAGAATTCGACATTGCAAAAATTTACAAAAATCCGCTTACCTCACTAAACCTAACCCAACCTAACCTAACCATCTCCGAAATCAAAGAATTCGACATTGCAAAAATTTACAAAAAATCCGCTTACCTTACTAAACCTAACCCAACCTAACCTAACCATCACCGAAATCAAAGATTTCGAGATTGTAAGTTATTCACAAATCATGCTTACCTCACCAAACCTAACCCAAGCTAACCTAACCATCTCCTAAATCAAAGAATTCGACATTTATAAAAATATACACAAAAGTAGCTAACCTCACCAAACCTAACCCAACCTAACCTTACTATCACCGAAAACAAAGAATTCGAGATTGTTAATTATTCACTTAATGTGCTAACCGCACCAAACCTAACCCAACCTAACCTAACCATCACCGAAATCAAAGAATTCAACATTGCAAAAATATACAAAAAACTCGCTCATCTCACCAAACCTAACCCAACCTAACCAAACCATCACCGAAATCAAAGAATTCGACATTGCAAAAATATACACAAAAGGTGCTTACCTCACCAAACCTAACCCAACCTAACCTACCTATCACCGAAATCAAAGAATTCGACATTGCAAAAATTTACAAAGAACTCGATACCCTTACTAAACCTAACCCAACCTAACCTAACCATCACCGAAATCAAAGATTTCGAGATTGTAAGTTATTTACAAATCATGCTTACCGGACCAAACCTATTCCAACTTAACCTAACTATCACCGAAATCAAAGAATTCGACATTGCAAAAATATACAATAAACTCGCTTACCTCAATTAACCTTAGCCAACCTAACCTAACCATCTCCGAAATCAAATAATTTGACATTGCAAAAATTTACAAAAAATCCGCTTACCTCAATAAACCTAACCCAACCTAACCTAACCATCACCGAAATCAAAGAATTCGACATTGAAAAATATACACAAAAGGTGCTTACCTCCCCAAACCTAACCCAACCTAACCTAACCATCTCCGAAATCAAAGAATTCGACATTGCAAAAATTTACAAAAAACTCGCTTACCTCACCAAACCTAACCAAACCTAACCTAACTATCACCAAAATCAAAGAATTTGAGATTGTTAATTATTCACTAAACGTGCTAACCGCACTAAACCTAATTAACCTAACCTAACCATCACCGAAATCAAAGAATTCGACATTGAAAAATATACACAAAAGGTGCTTACCTCCCCAAACCTAACCCAACCTAACCTAACCATCTCCGAAATCAAAGAATTCGACATTGCAAAAATATACAAAGAACTCGATACCCTTACTAAACCTAACCCATCCTAACATAACCATCACCGAAATCAAAGATTTCGAGATTGTAAGTTATTCACAAATCATGCTTACCGGACCAAACCTAACCCAACCCAACCTAACTATCACCGAAATCAAAGAATTCGACATTGCAAAAATATACAAAAAACTCGCTTACCTCATTTAACCTAACCCAACCTAACCTAACCATCTCCGAAATCAAAGAATTCGACATTGCAAAAATTTACAAAAAATCCGCTTACCTCACTAAACCTAACCCAACCTAACCTAACCATCACCGAAATCAAAGATTTCGAGATTGTAAGATATTCACAAATCATGCTTACCGGACAAAAACCTAACATAACCTAACCTAACTATCACCGAAATCAAAGAATTCGACATTGCAAAAATATACAAAAAACTCGCTTACCTCACCAAACCTAACCCAACCTAACCTAACCATCTCCGAAATCAAAGAATTCGACATTGCAAAAATATACAAAGAACTCGATACCCTCACTAAACCTAACCAGACTTTACCTTACCATCACAGAAATCAAAGAACCTCATTTAACCTAACCCAACCTAACCTAACCATCTCCGAAATCAAAGAATTCGACATTGCAAAAATTTACAAAAATCCGCTTACCTCACTAAACCTAACCCAACCTAACCTAACCATCTCCGAAATCAAAGAATTCGACATTGCAAAAATTTACAAAAAATCCGCTTACCTTACTAAACCTAACCCAACCTTACCTAACCATCACCGAAATCAAAGATTTCGAGATTGTAAGTTATTCACAAATCATGCTTACCTCACCAAACCTAACCCAAGCTAACCTAACCATCTCCTAAATCAAAGAATTCGACATTTATAAAAATATACACAAAAGTAGCTAACCTCACCAAACCTAACCCAACCTAACCTTACTATCACCGAAAACAAAGAATTCGAGATTGTTAATTATTCACTTAATGTGCTAACCGCACCAAACCTAACCCAACCTAACCTAACCATCACCGAAATCAAAGAATTCAACATTGCAAAAATATACAAAAAACTCGCTCATCTCACCAAACCTAATCCAACCTAACCTAACCATCTCCGAAATCAAAGAATTCGACATTGAAAAATATACACAAAAGGTGCTAACCTCACCAAACCTAACCCAACCTAACCTAACTATCACCGAAATCAAAGAATTCGAGATTGTTAATTATTCACTTAATGTGCTAACCGCACCAAACCTAACCCAACCTAACCTAACCATCACCGAAATCAAAGAATTCAACATTGCAAAAATATACAAAAAACTCGCTCATCTCACCTAACCTAATCCAACCTAACCTAACCATCTCCGAAATCAAAGAATTCGACATTGAAAAATATACACAAAAGGTGCTAACCTCACCAAACCTAACCCAACCTAACCTAACTATCACCGAAATCAAAGAATTCGACATTGCAAAAATATACAAAGAACTCGATACCCTCACTTTACCTAACCCAACCTACCCTTACCATCACCGAAATCAAAGAATTCGAGATTGTAAGATATTCACAAATCATGCTTACCGGACAAAAACCTAACATAACCTAACCTAACTATCACCGAAATCAAAGAATTCGACATTGCAAAAATATACAAAAAACTCGCTTACCTCACCAAACCTAACCCAACCTAACCTAACCATCTCCGAAATCAAAGAATTCGACATTGCAAAAATATACAAAGAACTCGATACCCTCACTAAACCTAACCAGACTTTACCTAACCATCACAGAAATCAAAGAACCTCATTTAACCTAACCCAACCTAACCTAACCATCTCCGAAATCAAAGAATTCGACATTGCAAAAATTTACAAAAATCCGCTTACCTCACTAAACCTAACCCAACCTAACCTAACCATCTCCGAAATCAAAGAATTCGACATTGCAAAAATTTACAAAAAATCCGCTTACCTCAATAAACCTAACCCAACCTAACCTAACCATCACCGAAATCAAAGAATTCGACATTGAAAAATATACACAAAAGGTGCTTACCTCCCCAAACCTAACCCAACCTAACCTAACCATCTCCGAAATCAAAGAATTCGACATTGCAAAAATTTACAAAAAATCCGCTTACCTCACTAAACCTAACCCATCCTAACCTAACCATTTCCGAAATCAAAGAATTCGACATTGCAAAAATTTACAAAAAATCCGTTTATCTCACTAAACCTAACCCAACCTAACCTAACCATCACCGAAATCAAAGAATTCGAGATTGTAATTTATTCACAAATCTTGCTTACCGCACCGAACCTAACCCAACCTAACCAAACCATCACCGAAATCAAAGAATTCGACATTGCAAAAATATATACAAAAGGTGCTTACCTCACCAAACCTAACCCAACCTAACCTAACTATCACCGAAATCAAAGAATTCGACATTGCAAAAATATACAAAGAACTCGATACCCTCACTTAACCTAACCCAACCTACCCTTACCATCACCGAAATCAAAGAATTCGAGATTGTAAGATATTCACAAATCATGCTTACCGGACAAAAACCTAACATAACCTAACCTAACTATCACCGAAATCAAAGAATTCGACATTGCAAAAATATACAAAAAACTCGCTTACCTCACCAAACCTAACCCAACCTAACCTAACCATCTCCGAAATCAAAGAATTCGACATTGCAAAAATTTACAAAAAATCCGCTTACCTCACTAAACCTAACCCATCCTAACCTAACCATTTCCGAAATCAAAGAATTCGACATTGCAAAAATTTACAAAAAATCCGTTTACCTCACCAAACCTAACCCAACCTAACCTAACCATCTCCGAAATCAAAGAATTCGACATTGCAAAAATATACAAAGAACTCGATACCCTCACTAAACCTAACCAGACTTTACCTAACCATCACAGAAATCAAAGAACCTCATTTAACCTAACCCAACCTAACCTAACCATCTCCGAAATCAAAGAATTCGACATTGCAAAAATTTACAAAAATCCGCTTACCTCACTAAACCTTTTTTTTTTTTTTTTTTTTTTTTTTTTTTTTTTTTTTTTTTTTCCTATGCGTGGGAGGAGAAAATCTTCAATAAGACTCCCTCTAGTCCGCACTAGAGGGAAGTGTCAGATTTTTACTGACTAAAAAACTCCCCCGACTCACCTCACCCCTTTGGGGACCCCACTCGTTGGTGGATTGCTTCCGCAGGGGCTGATTTCGTCCTTGTTGGCTTCTCCTTTTACCTCACTAAACCTAACCCAACCTAACCTAACCATCTCCGAAATCAAAGAATTCGACATTGCAAAAATTTACAAAAAATCCGCTTACCTTACTAAACCTAACCCAACCTAACCTAACCATCACCGAAATCAAAGATTTCGAGATTGTAAGTTATTCACAAATCATGCTTACCTCACCAAACCTAACCCAAGCTAACCTAACCATCTCCTAAATCAAAGAATTCGACATTTATAAAAATATACACAAAAGTAGCTAACCTCACCAAACCTAACCCAACCTAACCTTACTATCACCGAAAACAAAGAATTCGAGATTGTTAATTATTCACTTAATGTGCTAACCGCACCAAACCTAACCCAACCTAACCTAACCATCACCGAAATCAAAGAATTCAACATTGCAAAAATATACAAAAAACTCGCTCATCTCACCAAACCTAATCCAACCTAACCTAACCATCTCCGAAATCAAAGAATTCGACATTGAAAAATATACACAAAAGGTGCTAACCTCACCAAACCTAACCCAACCTAACCTAACTATCACCGAAATCAAAGAATTCGACATTGCAAAAATATACAAAGAACTCGATACCCTCACTTAACCTAACCCAACCTAACCTTACCATCACCGAAATCAAAGAATTCGAGATTGTAATTTATTCACAAATCTTGCTTACCGCACCGAACCTAACCCAACCTAACCAAACCATCACCGAAATCAAAGAATTCGACATTGCAAAAATATACACAAAAGGTGCTTACCTCACCAAACCTAACCCAATCTAACCTACCTATCACCGAAATCAAAGAATTCGACATTGCAAAAATTTACAAAGAACTCGATACCCTTACTAAACCTAACCCAACCTAACCTAACCATCACCGAAATCAAAGATTTCGAGATTGTAAGTTATTTACAAATCATGCTTACCGGACCAAACCTAATCCAACCTAACCTAACTATCACCGAAATCAAAGAATTCGGCATTGCAAAAATATACAATAAACTCGCTTACCTCAATTAACCTTAGCCAACCTAACCTAACCATCTCCGAAATCAAAGAATTTGACATTGCAAAAATTTACAAAAAATCCGCTTACCTCAATAAACCTAACCCAACCTAACCTAACCATCACCGAAATCAAAGAATTCGACATTGAAAAATATACACAAAAGGTGCTAACCTCCCCAAACCTAACCCAACCTAACCTAACCATCTCCGAAATCAAAGAATTCGACATTGCAAAAATTTACAAAAAATCCGCTTACCTCACTAAACCTAACCCATCCTAACCTAACCATTTCCGAAATCAAAGAATTCGACATTGCAAAAATTTACAAAAAATCCGTTTACCTCACTAAACCTAACCCAACCTAACCTAACCATCACCGAAATCAAAGATTTCGAGATTGTAAGATATTCACAAATCATGCTAACCGGACAAAAACCTAACATAACCTAACCTAACTATCACCGAAATCAAAGAATTCGACATTGCAAAAATATACAAAAAACTCGCTTACCTCACCAAACCTAACCCAACCTAACCTAACCATCTCCGAAATCAAAGAATTCGACATTGCAAAAATATACAAAGAACTCGATACCCTCACTAAACCTAACCAGACTTTACCTTACCATCACAGAAATCAAAGAACCTCATTTAACCTAACCCAACCTAACCTAACCATCTCCGAAATCAAAGAATTCGACATTGCAAAAATTTACAAAAATCCGCTTTCCTCACTAAACCTAACCCAACCTAACCTAACCATCTCCGAAATCAAAGAATTCGACATTGCAAAAATTTACAAAAAATCCGCTTACCTTACTAAACCTAACCCAACCTTACCTAACCATCACCGAAATCAAAGATTTCGAGATTGTAAGTTATTCACAAATCATGCTTACCTCACCAAACCTAACCCAAGCTAACCTAACCATCTCCTAAATCAAAGAATTCGACATTTATAAAAATATACACAAAAGTAGCTAACCTCACCAAACCTAACCCAACCTTACCTTACTATCACCGAAAACAAAGAATTCGAGATTGTTAATTATTCACTTAATGTGCTAACCGCACCAAACCTAACCCAACCTAACCTAACCATCACCGAAATCAAAGAATTCAACATTGCAAAAATATACAAAAAACTCGCTCATCTCACCAAACCTAATCCAACCTAACCTAACCATCTCCGAAATCAAAGAATTCGACATTGAAAAATATACACAAAAGGTGCTAACCTCACCAAACCTAACCCAACCTAACCTAACTATCACCGAAATCAAAGAATTCGACATTGCAAAAATATACAAAGAACTCGATACCCTCACTTTACCTAACCCAACCTACCCTTACCATCACCGAAATCAAAGAATTCGAGATTGTAAGATATTCACAAATCATGCTTACCGGACAAAAACCTAACATAACCTAACCTAACTATCACCGAAATCAAAGAATTCGACATTGCAAAAATATACAAAAAACTCGCTTACCTCACCAAACCTAACCCAACCTAACCTAACCATCTCCGAAATCAAAGAATTCGACATTGCAAAAATATACAAAGAACTCGATACCCTCACTAAACCTAACCAGACTTTACCTAACCATCACAGAAATCAAAGAACCTCATTTAACCTAACCCAACCTAACCTAACCATCTCCGAAATCAAAGAATTCGACATTGCAAAAATTTACAAAAATCCGCTTACCTCACTAAACCTAACCCAACCTAACCTGACCATCTCCGAAATCAAAGAATTCGACATTGAAAAATATATACAAAAGGTGCTAACCTCACCAAACCTAACCCAACCTAACCTAACGATCACCGAAATTAAAGAATTCGACATTGCAAAAAAAAACAAAAAACTCGCTTACCTCACCAAACCTAACCAAACCTAACCTTACTATCACCAAAATATAAGAATTTGAGATTGTAAATTATTCACTAAACGTGCTAACCGCACTAAGCCTAATTAACCTAACCTAACCATCACCGCAATCAAAGAATTCGACATTGAAAAATATACACAAAAGGTGCTTACTTCCCCAAACCTAACCCAACCTAACCCAACCTAACCTAACCATCTCCGAAATTAAAGAATTCGACATTGCAAAAATTTACAAAAATTCCGCTTACCTCACTAAACCTAACCCAACCTAACCTAACCATCTCCGAAATCAAAGAATTCGACATTGCAAAAATTTACAAAAAATCCGCTTACCTTACTAAACCTAATCCAACCTAACCTAACCATCTCCGAAATCAAAGAATTCGACATTGAAAAATATACACAAAAGGTGCTAACCTCACCAAACCTAACCCAACCTAACCTAACTATCACCGAAATAAAAGAATTCGACATTGCAAAAATATACAAAAAACTCGCTTACCTCACCAAACCTAACCAAACCTAACCTAACTATCACCAAAATCAAAAAATTTGAGAATGTAAATTATTCACTAAACGTGCTAACCGCACTAAACCTAATTAACCTAACCTAACCATCACCGAAATCAAAGAATTCGACATTGAAAAATATACACAAAAGGTGCTTACCTCCCCAAACCTAACCCAACCTAACCTAACCATCTCCGAAATCAAAGAATTCGACATTGCAAAAATATACAAAGAACTCGATACCCTTACTAAACCTAACACATCCTAACCTAACCATCACCGAAATCAAAGATTTCGAGATTGTAAGTTATTCACAAATCATGCTTACCGGACCAAACCTAACCCAACCCAACCTAACTATCACCGAAATCAAAGAATTCGACATTGCAAAAATATACAAAAAACTCGCTTACCTCACCAAACCTAACCAAACCTAACCTTACTATCACCAAAATATAAGAATTTGAGATTGTAAATTATTCACTAAACGTGCTAACCGCACTAAACCTAATTAACCTAACCTAACCATCACCGCAATCAAAGAATTCGACATTGAAAAATATACACAAAAGGTGCTTACTTCCCCAAACCTAACCCAACCTAACCTAACCATCTCCGAAATCAAAGAATTCGACATTGCAAAAATTTACAAAAATTCCGCTTACCTCACTAAACCTAACCCAACCTAACCTTACCATCTCCGAAATCAAAGAATTCGACATTGCAAAAATTTACAAAAAATCCGCTTACCTTACTAAACCTAATCCAACCTAACCTAACCATCACCGCAACCAAAGAATTCGACATTGAAAAATATACACAAAAGGTGCTTACCTCCCCAAACCTAACCCAACCTAACCTAACCATCTCCGAAATCAAAGAATTCGACATTGCAATAATATACAAAGAACTCGATACCCTTACTAAACCTAACCCATCCTAACCTAACCATCACCGAAATCAAAGATTTCGAGATTGTAAGTTATTCACAAATCATGCTTACCGGACCAAACCTAACCCAACCTAACTTACTATCACCGATATCATAGAATTCGACATTGCAAAAATATACAAAAAACTCGCTTACCTCATTTAACCTTACCCAACCTAACCTAACCATCTCCGAAATCAAAGAATTCGACATTGCAAAAATTTACAAAAAATCCGCTTACCTCACTAAACCTAACCCAACCTAACCTAACCATCTCCGAAATCAAAGAATTCGACATTGAAAAATATATACAAAAGGTGCTAACCTCACCAAACCTAACCCAACCTAACCTAACGATCACCGAAATTAAAGAATTCGACATTGCAAAAATAAACAAAAAACTCGCTTACCTCACCAAACCTAACCAAACCTAACCTTACTATCACCAAAATATAAGAATTTGAGATTGTAAATTATTCACTAAACGTGCTAACCGCACTAAGCCTAATTAACCTAACCTAACCATCACCGCAATCAAAGAATTCGACATTGAAAAATATACACAAAAGGTGCTTACTTCCCCAAACCTAACCCAACCTAACCCAACCTAACCTAACCATCTCCGAAATTAAAGAATTCGACATTGCAAAAATTTACAAAAATTCCGCTTACCTCACTAAACCTAACCCAACCTAACCTAACCATCTCCGAAATCAAAGAATTCGACATTGCAAAAATTTACAAAAAATCCGCTTACCTTACAAAACCTAATCCAACCTAACCTAACCATCTCCGAAATCAAAGAATTCGACATTGAAAAATATACACAAAAGGTGCTAACTTCACCAAACCTAACCCAACCTAACCTAACTATCACCGAAATAAAAGAATTCGACATCGCAAAAATATACAAAAAACTCGCTTCCCTCACCAAACCTAACCCAACCTAACCTAACCATCACCGAAATCAAAGTATTCGACATTGCAAAAATATACAAAAAACTCGCTCATCTCACCAAACCTAATCCAACCTGACCTTACTATCACCGAAAACAAAGAATTCGAGATTGTAAATTATTCAGTTAATGTGCTAACCGCACCAAACCTAACCCAACCTAACCTAGCCATCTCCGAAATCAAAGAATTCGACATTGTTAAAATATACACAAAAAGTGCTAACCTCACCAAACCTAACCCAACCTAACCTAACTAACACCAAAATCATCGAATTCGACATCGCAAAAATATACAAAAAACTCGCTTACCTCACCAAACCTAACCCAACCTAACCTTACCATCTCCGAAATCAAAGAATTCGACATTGCAAAAATATACAAAGAACTCGATACCCTCACTTAACCTAATCCAACCTAACCTAACCATCACCGAAAAAAAAAGAATTCGATATTGTAAGTTATTCCCAAATCATGCTTACCGCACCAAACCTAACCCAACCCAACCTTACAATCACCGAAATCAAAGAATTCGACATTGCAAAAATATACAAAAAACTCGCTTACCTCACCAAACCTAACCCAACCTAACCTAACCATCTCCGAAATCAAAGAATTCGACATTGCAAAAATATACAAAGAACTCGATACCCTCACGTAACCTAACCCAACCTAACCTAACCATCATCGAAATTAAAGAATTCGAGATTGCAAAAATATACAAAAAACTCGCTTACCTCAATAAAACTAACCCAACCTAACCTTACCTTCTCCGAAATCAAAGAATTCGACATTGCAAAAATATACAAAGAATTCGATACCCACACTAAACCTAACCGGACCTAACCTAACCATCACCGAAATCAAAGAATTCGAGATTGTAAGTTATTCACAAATCTTGCTTACCTCACCAAACCTAACCAAAGCTAACCTAACCATCTCCGAAATCAAAGATTTCGACATTTATAAAAATATACACAAAAGGTGCTAACCTCACCAAACTTAACCCAACCTAACCTAACCATCACCGAAATCAAAGAATTCGACATTAAAAAATATACACAAAAGGTGCTAACCTCACCAAACCTAACCCAACTTCAACTAATTATCACCGAAATCAAAGAAATCGACATTGCAAAAATATACGAAAAACTCGCTTTCCTCACCAAACCTAACCCAACCTAACATTACCATCTCCGAAATCAAAGAATTCGACATTGCAAAACTATACAAAGTACTCGATACCCTCACTAAACCTAACCAGACCTAACCTAACCATCACCGAAATCAAAGAATTCGACATTGCAAAAATATACAAAAAACTCGCTCACCTCACCAAACCTAATCCAACCTAACCTAACTATCACCGAAATCAAAGAATTCGAGATTGTTAATTATTCAGTAAACGTGCCAACCGCACCAAACCTAACCCAACCTAACCTAACTATCACCGAAATAAAAGAATTCGACATTGCAAAAATATACAAAAAACTCGATTACCTCACCAAACCTAACCAAACCTAACCTTACTATCAGTAAAATATAAGAATTTGAGATTGTAAATTATTCACTAAACGTGCTAACCGCACTAAACCTAATTAACCTAACCTAACCATCACCGCAATCAAAGAATTCGACATTGAAAAATATACACAAAAGGTGCTTACTTCCCCAAACCTAACCCAACCTAACCTAACCATCTCCGAAATCTAAGAATTCGACATTGCAAAAATTTACAAAAATTCCGCTTACCTCACTAAACCTAACCCAACCTAACCTTACCATCTCCGAAATCAAAGAATTCGACATTGCAAAAATTTACAAAAAATCCGCTTACCTTACTAAACCTAATCCAACCTAACCTAACCATCACCGCAACCAAAGAATTCGACATTGAAAAATATACACAAAAGGTGCTTACCTCCCCAAACCTAACCCAACCTAACCTAACCATCTCCGAAATCAAAGAATTCGACATTGCAATAATATACAAAGAACTCGATACCCTTACTAAACCTAACCCATCCTAACCTAACCATCACCGAAATCAAAGATTTCGAGATTGTAAGTTATTCACAAATCATGCTTACCGGACCAAACCTAACCCAACCCAACTTACTATCACCGATATCATAGAATTCGACATTGCAAAAATATACAAAAAACTCGCTTACCTCATTTAACCTAACCCAACCTAACCTAACCATCTCCGAAATCAAAGAATTCGACATTGCAAAAATTTACAAAAAATCCGCTTACCTCACTAAACCTAACCCAACCTAACCTGACCATCTCCGAAATCAAAGAATTCGACATTGAAAAATATATACAAAAGGTGCTAACCTCACCAAACCTAACCCAACCTAACCTAACGATCACCGAAATTAAAGAATTCGACATTGCAAAAAAAAACAAAAAACTCGCTTACCTCACCAAACCTAACCAAACCTAACCTTACTATCACCAAAATATAAGAATTTGAGATTGTAAATTATTCACTAAACGTGCTAACCGCACTAAGCCTAATTAACCTAACCTAACCATCACCGCAATCAAAGAATTCGACATTGAAAAATATACACAAAAGGTGCTTACTTCCCCAAACCTAACCCAACCTAACCCAACCTAACCTAACCATCTCCGAAATTAAAGAATTCGACATTGCAAAAATTTACAAAAATTCCGCTTACCTCACTAAACCTAACCCAACCTAACCTAACCATCTCCGAAATCAAAGAATTCGACATTGCAAAAATTTACAAAAAATCCGCTTACCTTACAAAACCTAATCCAACCTAACCTAACCATCTCCGAAATCAAAGAATTCGACATTGAAAAATATACACAAAAGGTGCTAACCTCACCAAACCTAACCCAACCTAACCTAACTATCACCGAAATAAAAGAATTCGACATTGCAAAAATATACAAAAAACTCGCTAACCTCACCAAACCTAACCCAACCTAACCTAACCATCTCCGAAATCAAAGAATTCGACATTGCAAAAATATACAAAGAACTCGATACCCTCACGTAACCTAACCCAACCTAACCTAACCATCATCGAAATTAAAGAATTCGAGATTGCAAAAATATACAAAAAACTCGCTTACCTCAATAAAACTAACCCAACCTAACCTTACCTTCTCCGAAATCAAAGAATTCGACATTGCAAAAATATACAAAGAACTCGATACCCACACTAAACCTAACCAGACCTAACCTTACTATCACCGAAATCAAAGAATTCGAAGTTGTAAGTTATTCACAAATCTTGCTTACCTCACCAAACCTAACCCAAGCTAACCTAACCATCTCCGAAATCAAAGAATTCGACATTGCAAAAATATACAAAAAAACTCGCTTACCTCACCAAACCTAACCCAACCTAACCTAACCATCACCGAAATCAAAGATTTCGAGATTGTAAGTTATTCACAAATCATGCTTACCGGACCAAACCTAATCCAACCTAACCTAACTATCACCGAAATAAAAGAATTCGACATTGCAAAAATATACAAAAAACTCGCTTACCTCACCAAACCTAACCAAACCTAACCTTACTATCACCAAAATATAAGAATTTGAGATTGTAAATTATTCACTAAACGTGCTAACCGCACTAAACCTAATTAACCTAACCTAACCATCACCGCAATCAAAGAATTCGACATTGAAAAATATACACAAAAGGTGCTTACATCCCCAAACCTAACCCAACCTAACCTAACCATCTCCGAAATCAAAGAATTCGACATTGCAAAAATATACAAAGAACTCGATACCCTTACTAAACCTAACCCATCCTAACCTAACCATCACCGAAATCAAAGATTTCGAGATTGTAAGTTATTCACAAATCATGCTTACCGGACCAAACCTAACCCAACCTAACTTACTATCACCGAAATCAAAGAATTCGACATTGCAAAAATATACAAAAAACTCGCTTACCTCATTTAACCTAACCCAACCTAACCTAACCATCTCCGAAATCAAAGAATTCGACATTGCAAAAATTTACAAAAATTCCGCTTACCTCACTAAACCTAACCCAACCTAACCTAACCATCTCCGAAATCAAAGAATTCGACATTGCAAAAATTTACAAAAAATCCGCTTACCTTACTAAACCTAATCCAACCTAACCTCACCATCTCCGAAATCAAAGAATTCGACATTGAAAAATATATACAAAAGGTGCTAACCTCACCAAACCTAACCCAACCTAACCTTACTATCACCGAAATAAAAGAATTCGACATTGCAAAAATATACAAAAAACTCGCTTACCTCACCAAACCTAACCAAACCTAACCTTACTATCACCAAAATATAAGAATTTGAGATTGTAAATTATTCACTTAACGTGCTAACCGCACTAAACCTAATTAACCTAACCTAACCATCACCGCAATCAAAGAATTCGACATTGAAAAATATACACAAAAGATGCTTACTTCCCCAAACCTAACCTAACCTAACCTAACCATCTCCGAAATCAAAGAATTCGACATTGCAAAAATTTACAAAAATTCCGCTTACCTCACTAAACCTAACCCAACCTAACCTAACCATCTCCGAAATCAAAGAATTCGACATTGCAAAAATTTACAAAAAATCCGCTTACCTTACTAAACCTAATCCAACCTAACCTAACCATCTCCGAAATCAAAGAATTCGACATTGAAAAATATACACAAAAGGTGCTAACCTCACCAAACCTAACCCAACCTAACCTAACTATCACCGAAATAAAAGAATTCGACATTGCAAAAATATACAAAAAACTCGCTTACCTCACCAAACCTAACCAAACCTAACCTAACTATCACCAAAATCAAAAAATTTGAGAATGTAAATTATTCACTAAACGTGCTGACCGCACTAAACCTAATTAACCTAACCTAACCATCACCGAAATCAAAGAATTCGACATTGAAAAATATACACAAAAGGTGCTTACCTCCCCAAACCTAACCCAACCTAACCTAACCATCTCCGAAATCAAAGAATTCGACATTGCAAAAATATACAAAGAACTCGATACCCTTACTAAACCTAACACATCCTAACCTAACCATCACCGAAATCAAAGATTTCGAGATTGTAAGTTATTCACAAATCATGCTTACCGGACCAAACCTAACCCAACCCAACCTAACTATCACCGAAATCAAAGAATTCGACATTGCAAAAATATACAAAAAACTCGCTTACCTCACCAAACCTAACCAAACCTAACCTTACTATCACCAAAATATAAGAATTTGAGATTGTAAATTATTCACTAAACGTGCTAACCGCACTAAACCTAATTAACCTAACCTAACCATCACCGCAATCAAAGAATTCGACATTGAAAAATATACACAAAAGGTGCTTACTTCCCCAAACCTAACCCAACCTAACCTAACCATCTCCGAAATCAAAGAATTCGACATTGCAAAAATTTACAAAAATTCCGCTTACCTCACTAAACCTAACCCAACCTAACCTTACCATCTCCGAAATCAAAGAATTCGACATTGCAAAAATTTACAAAAAATCCGCTTACCTTACTAAACCTAATCCAACTTAACCTAACCATCACCGCAACCAAAGAATTCGACATTGAAAAATATACACAAAAGGTGCTTACCTCCCCAAACCTAACCCAACCTAACCTAACCATCTCCGAAATCAAAGAATTCGACATTGCAATAATATACAAAGAACTCGATACCCTTACTAAACCTAACCCATCCTAACCTAACCATCACCGAAATCAAAGATTTCGAGATTGTAAGTTATTCACAAATCATGCTTACCGGACCAAACCTAACCCAACCTAACTTACTATCACCGATATCATAGAATTCGACATTGCAAAAATATACAAAAAACTCGCTTACCTCATTTAACCTTACCCAACCTAACCTAACCATCTCCGAAATCAAAGAATTCGACATTGCAAAAATTTACAAAAAATCCGCTTACCTCACTAAACCTAACCCAACCTAACCTAACCATCTCCGAAATCAAAGAATTCGACATTGAAAAATATATACAAAAGGTGCTAACCTCACCAAACCTAACCCAACCTAACCTAACGATCACCGAAATTAAAGAATTCGACATTGCAAAAATAAACAAAAAACTCGCTTACCTCACCAAACCTAACCAAACCTAACCTTACTATCACCAAAATATAAGAATTTGAGATTGTAAATTATTCACTAAACGTGCTAACCGCACTAAGCCTAATTAACCTAACCTAACCATCACCGCAATCAAAGAATTCGACATTGAAAAATATACACAAAAGGTGCTTACTTCCCCAAACCTAACCCAACCTAACCTAACCATCTCCGAAATTAAAGAATTCGACATTGCAAAAATTTACAAAAATTCCGCTTACCTCACTAAACCTAACCCAACCTAACCTAACCATCTCCGAAATCAAAGAATTCGACATTGCAAAAATTTACAAAAAATCCGCTTACCTTACAAAACCTAATCCAACCTAACCTAACCATCTCCGAAATCAAAGAATTCGACATTGAAAAATATACACAAAAGGTGCTAACCTCACCAAACCTAACCCAACCTAACCTAACTATCACCGAAATAAAAGAATTCGACATCGCAAAAATATACAAAAAACTCGCTTCCCTCACCAAACCTAACCCAACCTAACCTAACCATCACCGAAATCAAAGTATTCGACATTGCAAAAATATACAAAAAACTCGCTCATCTCACCAAACCTAATCCAACCTGACCTTACTATCACCGAAAACAAAGAATTCGAGATTGTAAATTATTCAGTTAATGTGCTAACCGCACCAAACCTAACCCAACCTAACCTAGCCATCTCCGAAATCAAAGAATTCGACATTGTTAAAATATACACAAAAAGTGCTAACCTCACCAAACCTAACCCAACCTAACCTAACTAACACCAAAATCATCGAATTCGACATCGCAAAAATATACAAAAAACTCGCTTACCTCACCAAACCTAACCCAACCTAACCTTACCATCTCCGAAATCAAAGAATTCGACATTGCAAAAATATACAAAGAACTCGATACCCTCACTTAACCTAATCCAACCTAACCTAACCATCACCGAAAAAAAAAGAATTCGATATTGTAAGTTATTCCCAAATCATGCTTACCGCACCAAACCTAACCCAACCCAACCTTACAATCACCGAAATCAAAGAATTCGACATTGCAAAAATATACAAAAAACTCGCTTACCTCACCAAACCTAACCCAACCTAACCTAACCATCTCCGAAATCAAAGAATTCGACATTGCAAAAATATACAAAGAACTCGATACCCTCACGTAACCTAACCCAACCTAACCTAACCATCATCGAAATTAAAGAATTCGAGATTGCAAAAATATACAAAAAACTCGCTTACCTCAATAAAACTAACCCAACCTAACCTTACCTTCTCCGAAATCAAAGAATTCGACATTGCAAAAATATACAAAGAATTCGATACCCACACTAAACCTAACCGGACCTAACCTAACCATCACCGAAATCAAAGAATTCGAGATTGTAAGTTATTCACAAATCTTGCTTACCTCACCAAACCTAACCCAAGCTAACCTAACCATCTCCGAAATCAAAGAATTCGACATTGCAAAAATATACAAAAAAACTCGCTTACCTCACCAAACCTAACCAAACCT
This sequence comes from Arctopsyche grandis, assembly GCF_051622035.1. Lineage (NCBI taxonomy): Eukaryota > Metazoa > Arthropoda > Insecta > Trichoptera > Hydropsychidae > Arctopsyche > Arctopsyche grandis. The sequence goes on along the minus strand of NC_135361.1, from coordinate 15,707,284 downwards.
AACCTTACTATCACCAAAATATAAGAATTTGAGATTGTAAATTATTCACTTAACGTGCTAACCGCACTAAACCTAATTAACCTAACCTAACCATCACCGCAATCAAAGAATTCGACATTGAAAAATATACACAAAAGATGCTTACTTCCCCAAACCTAACCTAACCTAACCTAACCATCTCCGAAATCAAAGAATTCGACATTGCAAAAATTTACAAAAATTCCGCTTACCTCACTAAACCTAACCCAACCTAACCTAACCATCTCCGAAATCAAAGAATTCGACATTGCAAAAATTTACAAAAAATCCGCTTACCTTACTAAACCTAATCCAACCTAACCTAACCATCTCCGAAATCAAAGAATTCGACATTGAAAAATATACACAAAAGGTGCTAACCTCACCAAACCTAACCCAACCTAACCTAACTATCACCGAAATAAAAGAATTCGACATTGCAAAAATATACAAAAAACTCGCTTACCTCACCAAACCTAACCAAACCTAACCTAACTATCACCAAAATCAAAAAATTTGAGAATGTAAATTATTCACTAAACGTGCTGACCGCACTAAACCTAATTAACCTAACCTAACCATCACCGAAATCAAAGAATTCGACATTGAAAAATATACACAAAAGGTGCTTACCTCCCCAAACCTAACCCAACCTAACCTAACCATCTCCGAAATCAAAGAATTCGACATTGCAAAAATATACAAAGAACTCGATACCCTTACTAAACCTAACACATCCTAACCTAACCATCACCGAAATCAAAGATTTCGAGTTTGTAAGTTATTCACAAATCATGCTTACCGGACCAAACCTAACCCAACCCAACCTAACTATCACCGAAATCAAAGAATTCGACATTGCAAAAATATACAAAAAACTCGCTTACCTCACCAAACCTAACCAAACCTAACCTTACTATCACCAAAATATAAGAATTTGAGATTGTAAATTATTCACTAAACGTGCTAACCGCACTAAACCTAATTAACCTAACCTAACCATCACCGCAATCAAAGAATTCGACATTGAAAAATATACACAAAAGGTGCTTACTTCCCCAAACCTAACCCAACCTAACCTAACCATCTCCGAAATCAAAGAATTCGACATTGCAAAAATTTACAAAAATTCCGCTTACCTCACTAAACCTAACCCAACCTAACCTTACCATCTCCGAAATCAAAGAATTCGACATTGCAAAAATTTACAAAAAATCCGCTTACCTTACTAAACCTAATCCAACTTAACCTAACCATCACCGCAACCAAAGAATTCGACATTGAAAAATATACACAAAAGGTGCTTACCTCCCCAAACCTAACCCAACCTAACCTAACCATCTCCGAAATCAAAGAATTCGACATTGCAATAATATACAAAGAACTCGATACCCTTACTAAACCTAACCCATCCTAACCTAACCATCACCGAAATCAAAGATTTCGAGATTGTAAGTTATTCACAAATCATGCTTACCGGACCAAACCTAACCCAACCTAACTTACTATCACCGATATCATAGAATTCGACATTGCAAAAATATACAAAAAACTCGCTTACCTCATTTAACCTTACCCAACCTAACCTAACCATCTCCGAAATCAAAGAATTCGACATTGCAAAAATTTACAAAAAATCCGCTTACCTCACTAAACCTAACCCAACCTAACCTAACCATCTCCGAAATCAAAGAATTCGACATTGAAAAATATATACAAAAGGTGCTAACCTCACCAAACCTAACCCAACCTAACCTAACGATCACCGAAATTAAAGAATTCGACATTGCAAAAATAAACAAAAAACTCGCTTACCTCACCAAACCTAACCAAACCTAACCTTACTATCACCAAAATATAAGAATTTGAGATTGTAAATTATTCACTAAACGTGCTAACCGCACTAAGCCTAATTAACCTAACCTAACCATCACCGCAATCAAAGAATTCGACATTGAAAAATATACACAAAAGGTGCTTACTTCCCCAAACCTAACCCAACCTAACCCAACCTAACCTAACCATCTCCGAAATTAAAGAATTCGACATTGCAAAAATTTACAAAAATTCCGCTTACCTCACTAAACCTAACCCAACCTAACCTAACCATCTCCGAAATCAAAGAATTCGACATTGCAAAAATTTACAAAAAATCCGCTTACCTTACAAAACCTAATCCAACCTAACCTAACCATCTCCGAAATCAAAGAATTCGACATTGAAAAATATACACAAAAGGTGCTAACCTCACCAAACCTAACCCAACCTAACCTAACTATCACCGAAATAAAAGAATTCGACATCGCAAAAATATACAAAAAACTCGCTTCCCTCACCAAACCTAACCCAACCTAACCTAACCATCACCGAAATCAAAGTATTCGACATTGCAAAAATATACAAAAAACTCGCTCATCTCACCAAACCTAATCCAACCTGACCTTACTATCACCGAAAACAAAGAATTCGAGATTGTAAATTATTCAGTTAATGTGCTAACCGCACCAAACCTAACCCAACCTAACCTAGCCATCTCCGAAATCAAAGAATTCGACATTGTTAAAATATACACAAAAAGTGCTAACCTCACCAAACCTAACCCAACCTAACCTAACTAACACCAAAATCATCGAATTCGACATCGCAAAAATATACAAAAAACTCGCTTACCTCACCAAACCTAACCCAACCTAACCTTACCATCTCCGAAATCAAAGAATTCGACATTGCAAAAATATACAAAGAACTCGATACCCTCACTTAACCTAATCCAACCTAACCTAACCATCACCGAAAAAAAAAGAATTCGATATTGTAAGTTATTCCCAAATCATGCTTACCGCACCAAACCTAACCCAACCCAACCTTACAATCACCGAAATCAAAGAATTCGACATTGCAAAAATATACAAAAAACTCGCTTACCTCACCAAACCTAACCCAACCTAACCTAACCATCTCCGAAATCAAAGAATTCGACATTGCAAAAATATACAAAGAACTCGATACCCTCACGTAACCTAACCCAACCTAACCTAACCATCATCGAAATTAAAGAATTCGAGATTGCAAAAATATACAAAAAACTCGCTTACCTCAATAAAACTAACCCAACCTAACCTTACCTTCTCCGAAATCAAAGAATTCGACATTGCAAAAATATACAAAGAATTCGATACCCACACTAAACCTAACCGGACCTAACCTAACCATCACCGAAATCAAAGAATTCGAGATTGTAAGTTATTCACAAATCTTGCTTACCTCACCAAACCTAACCCAAGCTAACCTAACCATCTCCGAAATCAAAGAATTCGACATTGCAAAAATATACAAAAAAACTCGCTTACCTCACCAAACCTAACCCAACCTAACCTAACCATCACCGAAATCAAAGATTTCGAGATTGTAAGTTATTCACAAATCATGCTTACCGGACCAAACCTAATCCAACCTAACCTAACTATCACCGAAATAAAAGAATTCGACATTGCAAAAATATACAAAAAACTCGCTTACCTCACCAAACCTAACCCAACCTAACCTAACCATCACCGAAATCAAAGATTTCGAGATTGTAAGTTATTCACAAATCATGCTTACCGGACCAAACCTAATCCAACCTAACCTAACTATCACCGAAATAAAAGAATTCGACATTGCAAAAATATACAAAAAACTCGCTTACCTCACCAAACCTAACCAAACCTAACCTTACTATCACCAAAATATAAGAATTTGAGATTGTAAATTATTCACTAAACGTGCTAACCGCACTAAACCTAATTAACCTAACCTAACCATCACCGCAATCAAAGAATTCGACATTGAAAAATATACACAAAAGGTGCTTACCTCCCCAAACCTAACCCAACCTAACCTTACCATCTCCGAAATCAAAGAATTCGACATTGCAAAAATATACAAAGAACTCGATACCCTCACTAAACCTAACCAGACCTAACCTAACCATCACCGATATCATAGAATTCGACATTGCAAAAATATACAAAAAACTCGCTTACCTCATTTAACCTAACCAGACCTAACCTAACCATCACCGAAATCAAAGAATTCGACATTGCAAAAATATACAAAAAACTCGCTCACCTCACCAAACCTAATCCAACCTAACCTAACTATCACCGAAATCAAAGAATTCGAGATTGTTAATTATTCAGTAAACGTGCCAACCGCACCAAACCTAACCCAACCTAACCTAACTATCACCGAAATAAAAGAATTCGACATTGCAAAAATATACAAAAAACTCGCTTACCTCACCAAACCTAACCAAACCTAACCTTACTATCACCAAAATATAAGAATTTGAGATTGTAAATTATTCACTAAACGTGCTAACCGCACTAAACCTAATTAACCTAACCTAACCATCACCGCAATCAAAGAATTCGACATTGCAAAAATATACAAAGAACTCGATACCCACACTAAACCTAACCAGACCTAACCTTACTATCACCGAAATCAAAGAATTCGAAGTTGTAAGTTATTCACAAATCTTGCTTACCTCACCAAACCTAACCCAAGCTAACCTAACCATCTCCGAAATCAAAGAATTCGACATTGCAAAAATATACAAAAAAACTCGCTTACCTCACCAAACCTAACCCAACCTAACCTAACCATCACCGAAATCAAAGATTTCGAGATTGTAAGTTATTCACAAATCATGCTTACCGGACCAGACCTAATCCAACCTAACCTAACTATCACCGAAATAAAAGAATTCGACATTGCAAAAATATACAAAAAACTCGCTTACCTCACCAAACCTAACCAAACCTAACCTTACTATCACCAAAATATAAGAATTTGAGATTGTAAATTATTCACTAAACGTGCTAACCGCACTAAACCTAATTAACCTAACCTAACCATCACCGCAATCAAAGAATTCGACATTGAAAAATATACACAAAAGGTGCTTACCTCCCCAAACCTAACCCAACCTAACCTAACCATCTCCGAAATCAAAGAATTCGACATTGCAAAAATATACAAAGAACTCGATACCCTTACTAAACCTAACCCATCCTAACCTAACCATCACCGAAATCAAAGATTTCGAGATTGTAAGTTATTCACAAATCATGCTTACCGGACCAAACCTAACCCAACCTAACTTACTATCACCGAAATCAAAGAATTCGACATTGCAAAAATATACAAAAAACTCGCTTACCTCATTTAACCTAACCCAACCTAACCTAACCATCTCCGAAATCAAAGAATTCGACATTGCAAAAATTTACAAAAATTCCGCTTACCTCACTAAACCTAACCCAACCTAACCTAACCATCTCCGAAATCAAAGAATTCGACATTGAAAAATATACACAAAAGATGCTAACCTCACCAAACCTAACCCAACCTAACCTAACTATCACCGAAATAAAAGAATTCGACATTGCAAAAATATACAAAAAACTCGCTTACCTCACCAAACCTAACCCAACCTAACCTAACTATCACCGAAATAAAAGAATTCGACATTGCAAAAATATACAAAAAACTCGCTTACCTCACCAAACCTAACCAAACCTAACCTAACTATCACCAAAATCAAAAAATTTGAGAATGTAAATTATTCACTAAACGTGCTAACCGCACTAAACCTAATTAACCTAACCTAACCATCACCGAAATCAAAGAATTCGACATTGAAAAATATACACAAAAGGTGCTTACCTCCCCAAACCTAACCCAACCTAACCTAACCATCTCCGAAATCAAAGAATTCGACATTGCAAAAATATACAAAGAACTCGATACCCTTACTAAACCTAACACATCCTAACCTAACCATCACCGAAATCAAAGATTTCGAGATTGTAAGTTTTTCACAAATCATGCTTACCGGACCAGACCTAACCCAACCCAACCTAACTATCACCGAAATCAAAGAATTCGACATTGCAAAAATATACAAAAAACTCGCTTACCTCATTTAACCTAACCCAACCTAACCTAACCATCTCCGAAATCAAAGAATTCGACATTGCAAAAATTTACAAAAAATCCGCTTACCTCACTAAACCTAACCCAACCTAACCTAACCATCTCCGAAATCAAAGAATTCGACATTGCAAAAATTTACAAAAAATCCGCTTACCTTACTAAACCTAACCCAACCTAACCTAACCATCACCGAACTCAAAGATTTTGAGATTGTAAGTTATTCACAAATCGTGCTAACCGCACCAAACCTAACTCAACCTAACCTAACCATCACCGAAATCAAAGAATTCGACATTGCAAAAATATACAAAAAACTCGCTCATCTCACCAAACCTAATCCAACCTGACCTTACTATCACCGAAAACAAAGAATTCGAGATTGTAAATTATTCAGTTAATGTGCTTACCGCACCAAACCTAACCCAACCTAACCTAGCCATCTCCGAAATCAAAGAATTCGACATTGTTAAAATATACACAAAAAGTGCTAACCTCACCAAACCTAACCCAACCTAACCTAACTAACACCAAAATCATCGAATTCGACATCGCAAAAATATACAAAAAACTCGCTTACCTCACCAAACCTAACCCAACCTAACCTTACCATCTCCGAAATCAAAGAATTCGACATTGCAAAAATATACAAAGAACTCGATACCCTCACTTAACCTAATCCAACCTAACCTAACCATCACCGAAAAAAAAGAATTCGATATTGTAAGTTATTCCCAAATCATGCTTACCGCACCAAACCTAACCCAACCCAACCTTACAATCACCGAAATCAAAGAATTCGACATTGCAAAAATATACAAAAAACTCGCTTACCTCACTAAACCTAACCCAAACTAACCTTACCTTCTCCGAAATCAAAGAATTCGACATTGCAAAAATATACAAAGAACTCGATACCCACACTAAACCTAACCAGATCTAACCTAACCATCACCGAAATCAAAGAATTCGAAGTTGTATGTTATTCACAAATCTTGCTTACCTCACTAAACCTAACCCAACCTTACCTAACCATCACCGAAATCAATGAATTCGACATTGCAAAAATATACAAAAAACTCGCTCATCTCACCAAACCTAATCCAACCTGACCTTACTATCACCGAAAACAAAGAATTCGACATTGCAAAAATATACAAAGAACTCGATAGCCACACTAAACCTAACCAGACCTAACCTTACTATCACCGAAATCAAAGAATTCGAAGTTGTAAGTTATTCACAAATCTTGCTTACCTCACCAAACCTAACCCAAGCTAACCTAACCATCACCGAAATCAAAGATTTCGAGATTGTAAGTTATTCACAAATCATGCTTACCGGACCAAACCTAATCCAACCTAACCTTACCATCACCGAAATCAAAGAATTCGACATTGCAAAATATACAAAAAACTCGCTTACCTCAATAAACCTAACCCAACCTAACCTTACCTTCTCCGAAATCAAATAATTCGACATTGCAAAAATATACAAAGAACTCGATACCCACACTAAACCTAACCAGATCTAACCTAACCATCACCGAAATCAAAGAATTCGAAATTGTATGTTATTCACAAATCTTGCTTACCTCACTAAACCTAACCCAACCTAACCTAACCATCACCGAAATCAATGAATTCGACATTGCAAAAATATACAAAAAACTCGCTCATCTCACCAAACCTAATCCAACCTGACCTTACTATCACCGAAAACAAAGAATTCGACATTGCAAAAATATACAAAGAACTCGATACCCACACTAAACCTAACCAGACCTAACCTTACTATCACCGAAATCAAAGAATTCGAAGTTGTAAGTTATTCACAAATCTTGCTTACCTCACCAAACCTAACCCAAGCTAACCTAACCATCTCCGAAATCAAAGAATTCGACATTGCAAAAATATACAAAAAAACTCGCTTACCTCACCAAACCTAACCCAACCTAACCTAACCATCACCAAAATCAAAGATTTCGAGATTGTAAGTTATTCACAAATCATGCTTACCGGACCAAACCTAATCCAACCTAACCTAACTATCACCGAAATAAAAGAATTCGACATTGCAAAAATATACAAAAAACTCGCTTACCTCACCAAACCTAACCAAACCTAAACTTACTATCACCAAAATATAAGAATTTGAGATTGTAAATTATTCACTAAACGTGCTAACCGCACTAAGCCTAATTAACCTAACCTAACCATCACCGCAATCAAAGAATTCGACATTAAAAAATATACACAAAAGGTGCTTACCTCCCCAAACCTAACCCAACCTAACCTAACTATCACCGAAATCAAAGAATTCGACATTGCAAAAATATACAAAAAACTCACTTACCTCACCAAACCTAACCTTACCTTACCTAACTATCACCGAAATCAAAGAATTTGAGATTGTTAATTATTCACTAAACGTGCTAACCGCACCAAACCTAATTCACCTAACCTAACCATCACCGAAATCAAAGAATTCGACATTGAAAAATATACACAAAAGGTGCTAACCTCCCCAAACCTCACCCAACCTAACCTAACCATCTCCGAAATCAAAGAATTCGACATTGCAAAAATTTACAAAAAATCCGCTTACCTCACTAAACCTAACCCAACCTAACCTAACCATCTCCGAAATCAAAGAATTCGACATTGCAAAAATTTACAAAAAATCTGCTTACCTCACTAAACCTAACCCAACCTAACCTAACCATCACCGAAATCAAAGATTTCGAGATTGTAAGATATTCACAAATCATGCTTACCGGACAAAAACCTAACATAACCTAACCTAACTATCACCGAAATCAAAGAATTCGACATTGCAAAAATATACAAAGAACTCGATACCCACACTAAACCTAACCAGACCTAACCTTACTATCACCGAAATCAAAGAATTCGAAGTTGTAAGTTATTCACAAATCTTGCTTACCTCACCAAACCTAACCCAAGCTAACCTAACCATCTCCGAAATCAAAGAATTCGACATTGCAAAAATATACAAAAAAACTCGCTTACCTCACCAAACCTAACCCAACCTAACCTAACCATCACCAAAATCAAAGATTTCGAGATTGTAAGTTATTCACAAATCATGCTTACCGGACCAAACCTAACCCAACCCAACCTAACTATCACCGAAATCAAAGAATTCGACATTGCAAAAATATACAAAAAACTCGCTTACCTCATTTAACCTAACCCAACCTAACCTAACCATCTCCGAAATCAAAGAATTCGACATTGCAAAAATTTACAAAAAATCCGCTTACCTTACTAAACCTAATCCAACCTAACCTAACCATCTCCGAAATCAAAGAATTCGACATTGAAAAATATACACAAAAGGTGCTAACCTCACCAAACCTAACCCAACCTAACCTAACTATCACCGAAATAAAAGAATTCGACATTGCAAAAATATACAAAAAACTCGCTTACCTCACCAAACCTAACCAAACCTAACCTTACTATCACCAAAATATAAGAATTTGAGATTGTAAATTATTCACTAAACGTGCTAACCGCACTAAACCTAATTAACCTAACCTAACCATCACCGCAATCAAAGAATTCGACATTGAAAAATATACACAAAAGGTGCTTACTTCCCCAAACCTAACCCAACCTAACCTAACCATCTCCGAAATCAAAGAATTCGACATTGAAAAAATTTACAAAAATTCCGCTTACCTCACTAAACCTAACCCAACCTAACCTAACCATCTCCGAAATCAAAGAATTCGACATTGCAAAAATTTACAAAAATTCCGCTTACCCCACTAAACCTAACCCAACCTAACCTAACCATCTCCGAAATCAAAGAATTCGACATTGAAAAATATACACAAAAGGTGCTAACCTCACCAAACCTAACCCAACCTAACCTAACTATCACCGAAATAAAAGAATTCGACATTGCAAAAATATACAAAAAACTCGCTTACCTCACCAAACCTAACCCAACCTAACCTAACTATCACCGAAATAAAAGAATTCGACATTGCAAAATTATACAAAAAACTCGCTTACCTCACCAAACCTAACCAAACCTAACCTAACTATCACCAAAATCAAAGAATTTGAGATTGTTAATTATTCACTAAACGTGCTAACCGCACTAAACCTAATTAACCTAACCTAACCATCACCGAAATCAAAGAATTCGACATTGAAAAATATACACAAAAGGTGCTTACCTCCCCAAACCTAACCCAACCTAACCTAACCATCTCCGAAATCAAAGAATTCGACATTGCAAAAATATACAAAGAACTCGATACCCTTACTAAACCTAACCCATCCTAACCTAACCATCACCGAAATCAAAGATTTCGAGATTGTAAGTTATTCACAAATCATGCTTACCGGACCAAACCTAACCCAACCCAACCTAACTATCACCGAAATCAAAGAATTCGACATTGCAAAAATATACAAAAAACTCGCTTACCTCATTTAACCTAACCCAACCTAACCTAACCATCTCCGAAATCAAAGAATTCGACATTGCAAAAATTTACAAAAAATCCGCTTACCTCACTAAACCTAACCCAACCTAACCTAACCATCACCGAAATCAAAGAATTCGACATTAAAAAATATACACAAAAGGTGCTTACCTCCCCAAACCTAACCCAACCTAACCTAACTATCACCGAAATCAAAGAATTCGACATTGCAAAAATATACAAAAAACTCACTTACCTCACCAAACCTAACCTTACCTTACCTAACTATCACCGAAATCAAAGAATTTGAGATTGTTAATTATTCACTAAACGTGCTAACCGCACCAAACCTAATTCACCTAACCTAACCATCACCGAAATCAAAGAATTCGACATTGAAAAATATACACAAAAGGTGCTAACCTCCCCAAACCTCACCCAACCTAACCTAACCATCTCCGAAATCAAAGAATTCGACATTGCAAAAATTTACAAAAAATCCGCTTACCTCACTAAACCTAACCCAACCTAACCTAACCATCTCCGAAATCAAAGAATTCGACATTGCAAAAATTTACAAAAAATCTGCTTACCTCACTAAACCTAACCCAACCTAACCTAACCATCACCGAAATCAAAGATTTCGAGATTGTAAGATATTCACAAATCATGCTAACCGGACAAAAACCTAACATAACCTAACCTAACTATCACCGAAATCAAAGAATTCGACATTGCAAAAATATACAAAAAACTCGCTTACCTCACCAAACCTAACCCAACCTAACCTAACCATCTCCGAAATCAAAGAATTCGACATTGCAAAAATATACAAAGAACTCGATACCCTCACTAAACCTAACCAGACTTTACCTTACCATCACAGAAATCAAAGAACCTCATTTAACCTAACCCAACCTAACCTAACCATCTCCGAAATCAAAGAATTCGACATTGCAAAAATTTACGAAAATCCGCTTTCCTCACTAAACCTAACCCAACCTAACCTAACCATCTCCGAAATCAAAGAATTCGACATTGCAAAAATTTACAAAAAATCCGCTTACCTTACTAAACCTAACCCAACCTTACCTAACCATCACCGAAATCAAAGATTTCGAGATTGTAAGTTATTCACAAATCATGCTTACCTCACCAAACCTAACCCAAGCTAACCTAACCATCTCCGAAATCAAAGAATTCGACATTGAAAAATATACACAAAAGGTGCTAACCTCACCAAACCTAACCCAACCTAACCTAACTATCACCGAAATAAAAGAATTCGACATTGCAAAAATATACAAAAAACTCGCTTACCTCACCAAACCTAACCCAACCTAACCTAACCATCACCGAAATCAAAGAATTCAACATTGCAAAAATATACAAAAAACTCGCTCATCTCACCAAACCTAACCCAACCTAACCTAACTATCACCGAAATCAAAGAATTCGACATTGCAAAAATATACAAAGAACTCGATACCCTCACTTAACCTAACCCAACCTAACCTTACCATCACCGAAATCAAAGAATTCGAGATTGTTATTTATTCACAAATCTTGCTTACCGCACCGAACCTAACCCAACCTAACCAAACCATCACCGAAATCAAAGAATTCGACATTGCAAAAATATACACAAAAGGTGCTTACCTCACCAAACCTAACCCAACCTAACCTACCTATCACCGAAATCAAAGAATTCGACATTGCAAAAATTTACAAAGAACTCGATACCCTTACTAAACCAAACCCAACCTAACCTAACCATCACCGAAATCAAAGATTTCGAGATTGTAAGTTATTTACAAATCATGCTTACCGGACCAAACCTATTCCAACCTAACCTAACTATCACCGAAATCAAAGAATTCGACATTGCAAAAATATACAATAAACTCGCTTACCTCAATTAACCTTAGCCAACCTAACCTAACCATCTCCGAAATCAAATAATTTGACATTGCAAAAATTTACAAAAAATCCGCTTACCTCAATAAACCTAACCCAACCTAACCTAACCATCACCGAAATCAAAGAATTCGACATTGAAAAATATACACAAAAGGTGCTTACCTCCCCAAACCTAACCCAACCTAACCTAACTATCACCGAAATCAAAGAATTCGACATTGCAAAAATATACAAAAAACTCACTTACCTCACCAAACCTAACCTTACCTTACCTAACTATCACCGAAATCAAAGAATTTGAGATTGTTAATTATTCACTAAACGTGCTAACCGCACCAAACCTAATTCACCTAACCTAACCATCACCGAAATCAAAGAATTCGACATTGAAAAATATACACAAAAGGTGCTAACCTCCCCAAACCTCACCCAACCTAACCTAACCATCTCCGAAATCAAAGAATTCGACATTGCAAAAATTTACAAAAAATCCGCTTACCTCACTAAACCTAACCCAACCTAACCTAACCATCTCCGAAATCAAAGAATTCGACATTGCAAAAATTTACAAAAAATCTGCTTACCTCACTAAACCTAACCCAACCTAACCTAACCATCACCGAAATCAAAGAATTCGACATTGAAAAATATACACAAAAGGTGCTTACCTCCCCAAACCTAACCCAACCTAACCTAACTATCTCCGAAATCAAAGAATTCGACATTGCAAAAATTTACAAAAAACTCGCTTACCTCACCAAACCTAACCAAACCTAACCTAACTATCACCAAAATCAAAGAATTTGAGATTGTTAATTATTCACTAAACGTGCTAACCGCACTAAACCTAATTAACCTAACCTAACCATCACCGAAATCAAAGAATTCGACATTGAAAAATATACACAAAAGGTGCTTACCTCCCCAAACCTAACCCAACCTAACCTAACCATCTCCGAAATCAAAGAATTCGACATTGCAAAAATATACAAAGAACTCGATACCCTTACTAAACCTAACCCATCCTAACCTAACCATCACCGAAATCAAAGATTTCGAGATTGTAAGTTATTCACAAATCATGCTTACCGGACCAAACCTAACCCAACCCAACCTAACTATCACCGAAATCAAAGAATTCGACATTGCAAAAATATACAAAAAACTCGCTTACCTCATTTAACCTAACCCAACCTAACCTAACCATCTCCGAAATCAAAGAATTCGACATTGCAAAAATTTACAAAAAATCCGCTTACCTCACTAAACCTAACCCAACCTAACCTAACCATCACCGAAATCAAAGATTTCGAGATTGTAAGATATTCACAAATCATGCTTACCGGACAAAAACCTAACATAACCTAACCTAACTATCACCGAAATCAAAGAATTCGACATTGCAAAAATATACAAAAAACTCGCTTACCTCACCAAACCTAACCCAACCTAACCTAACCATCTCCGAAATCAAAGAATTCGACATTGCAAAAATATACAAAGAACTCGATACCCTCACTAAACCTAACCAGACTTTACCTTACCATCACAGAAATCAAAGAACCTCATTTAACCTAACCCAACCTAACCTAACCATCTCCGAAATCAAAGAATTCGACATTGCAAAAATTTACAAAAATCCGCTTACCTCACTAAACCTAACCCAACCTAACCTAACCATCTCCGAAATCAAAGAATTCGACATTGCAAAAATTTACAAAAAATCCGCTTACCTTACTAAACCTAACCCAACCTTACCTAACCATCACCGAAATCAAAGATTTCGAGATTGTAAGTTATTCACAAATCATGCTTACCTCACCAAACCTAATCCAAGCTAACCTAACCATCTCCTAAATCAAAGAATTCGACATTTATAAAAATATACACAAAAGTAGCTAACCTCACCAAACCTAACCCAACCTAACCTTACTATCACCGAAAACAAAGAATTCGAGATTGTTAATTATTCACTTAATGTGCTAACCGCACCAAACCTAACCCAACCTAACCTAACCATCTCCGAAATCAAAGAATTCGACATTGCAAAAATTTACAAAAATCCGCTTACCTCACTAAACCTAACCCAACCTAACCTAACCATCTCCGAAATCAAAGAATTCGACATTGCAAAAATTTACAAAAAATCCGCTTACCTTACTAAACCTAACCCAACCTTACCTAACCATCACCGAAATCAAAGATTTCGAGATTGTAAGTTATTCACAAATCATGCTTACCTCACCAAACCTAATCCAAGCTAACCTAACCATCTCCTAAATCAAAGAATTCGACATTTATAAAAATATACACAAAAGTAGCTAACCTCACCAAACCTAACCCAACCTAACCTTACTATCACCGAAAACAAAGAATTCGAGATTGTTAATTATTCACTTAATGTGCTAACCGCACCAAACCTAACCCAACCTAACCTAACCATCACCGAAATCAAAGAATTCAACATTGCAAAAATATACAAAAAACTCGCTCATCTCACCAAACCTAATCCAACCTAACCTAACCATCTCCGAAATCAAAGAATTCGACATTGAAAAATATACACAAAAGGTGCTAACCTCACCAAACCTAACCCAACCTAACCTAACTATCACCGAAATCAAAGAATTCGACATTGCAAAAATATACAAAGAACTCGATACCCTCACTTTACCTAACCCAACCTACCCTTACCATCACCGAAATCAAAGAATTCGAGATTGTAAGATATTCACAAATCATGCTTACCGGACAAAAACCTAACATAACCTAACCTAACTATCACCGAAATCAAAGAATTCGACATTGCAAAAATATACAAAAAACTCGCTTACCTCACCAAACCTAACCCAACCTAACCTAACCATCTCCGAAATCAAAGAATTCGACATTGCAAAAATTTACAAAAAATCCGCTTACCTCACTAAACCTAACCCATCCTAACCTAACCATTTCCGAAATCAAAGAATTCGACATTGCAAAAATTTACAAAAAATCCGTTTACCTCACCAAACCTAACCCAACCTAACCTAACCATCTCCGAAATCAAAGATTTCGACATTGCAAAAATATACAAAGAACTCGATACCCTCACTAAACCTAACCAGACTTTACCTAACCATCACAGAAATCAAAGAACCTCATTTAACCTAACCCAACCTAACCTAACCATCTCCGAAATCAAAGAATTCGACATTGCAAAAATTTACAAAAATCCGCTTACCTCACTAAACCTAACCCAACCTAACCTAACCATCTCCGAAATCAAAGAATTCGACATTGCAAAAATTTACAAAAAATCCGCTTACCTTACTAAACCTAACCCAACCTAACCTAACCATCACCGAAATCAAAGATTTCGAGATTGTAAGTTATTCACAAATCATGCTTACCTCACCAAACCTAACCCAAGCTAACCTAACCATCTCCTAAATCAAAGAATTCGACATTTATAAAAATATACACAAAAGTAGCTAACCTCACCAAACCTAACCCAACCTAACCTTACTATCACCGAAAACAAAGAATTCGAGATTGTTAATTATTCACTTAATGTGCTAACCGCACCAAACCTAACCCAACCTAACCTAACCATCACCGAAATCAAAGAATTCAACATTGCAAAAATATACAAAAAAACTCGCTCATCTCACCAAACCTAACCCAACCTAACCAAACCATCACCGAAATCAAAGAATTCGACATTGCAAAAATATACACAAAAGGTGCTTACCTCACCAAACCTAACCCAACCTAACCTACCTATCACCGAAATCAAAGAATTCGACATTGCAAAAATTTACAAAGAACTCGATACCCTTACTAAACCTAACCCAACCTAACCTAACCATCACCGAAATCAAAGATTTCGAGATTGTAAGTTATTTACAAATCATGCTTACCGGACCAAACCTATTCCAACTTAACCTAACTATCACCGAAATCAAAGAATTCGACATTGCAAAAATATACAATAAACTCGCTTACCTCAATTAACCTTAGCCAACCTAACCTAACCATCTCCGAAATCAAATAATTTGACATTGCAAAAATTTACAAAAAATCCGCTTACCTCAATAAACCTAACCCAACCTAACCTAACCATCACCGAAATCAAAGAATTCGACATTGAAAAATATACACAAAAGGTGCTTACCTCCCCAAACCTAACCCAACCTAACCTAACCATCTCCGAAATCAAAGAATTCGACATTGCAAAAATTTACAAAAAACTCGCTTACCTCACCAAACCTAACCAAACCTAACCTAACTATCACCAAAATCAAAGAATTTGAGATTGTTAATTATTCACTAAACGTGCTAACCGCACTAAACCTAATTAACCTAACCTAACCATCACCGAAATCAAAGAATTCGACATTGAAAAATATACACAAAAGGTGCTTACCTCCCCAAACCTAACCCAACCTAACCTAACCATCTCCGAAATCAAAGAATTCGACATTGCAAAAATATACAAAGAACTCGATACCCTTACTAAACCTAACCCATCCTAACCTAACCATCACCGAAATCAAAGATTTCGAGATTGTAAGTTATTCACAAATCATGCTTACCGGACCAAACCTAACCCAACCCAACCTAACTATCACCGAAATCAAAGAATTCGACATTGCAAAAATATACAAAAAACTCGCTTACCTCATTTAACCTAACCCAACCTAACCTAACCATCTCCGAAATCAAAGAATTCGACATTGCAAAAATTTACAAAAAATCCGCTTACCTCACTAAACCTAACCCAACCTAACCTAACCATCACCGAAATCAAAGATTTCGAGATTGTAAGATATTCACAAATCATGCTTACCGGACAAAAACCTAACATAACCTAACCTAACTATCACCGAAATCAAAGAATTCGACATTGCAAAAATATACAAAGAACTCGATACCCTCACTAAACCTAACCAGACTTTACCTTACCATCACAGAAATCAAAGAACCTCATTTAACCTAACCCAACCTAACCTAACCATCTCCGAAATCAAAGAATTCGACATTGCAAAAATTTACAAAAATCCGCTTACCTCACTAAACCTAACCCAACCTAACCTAACCATCTCCGAAATCAAAGAATTCGACATTGCAAAAATTTACAAAAAATCCGCTTACCTTACTAAACCTAACCCAACCTTACCTAACCATCACCGAAATCAAAGATTTCGAGATTGTAAGTTATTCACAAATCATGCTTACCTCACCAAACCTAACCCAAGCTAACCTAACCATCTCCTAAATCAAAGAATTCGACATTTATAAAAATATACACAAAAGTAGCTAACCTCACCAAACCTAACCCAACCTAACCTTACTATCACCGAAAACAAAGAATTCGAGATTGTTAATTATTCACTTAATGTGCTAACCGCACCAAACCTAACCCAACCTAACCTAACCATCACCGAAATCAAAGAATTCAACATTGCAAAAATATACAAAAAACTCGCTCATCTCACCAAACCTAATCCAACCTAACCTAACCATCTCCGAAATCAAAGAATTCGACATTGAAAAATATACACAAAAGGTGCTAACCTCACCAAACCTAACCCAACCTAACCTAACTATCACCGAAATCAAAGAATTCGAGATTGTTAATTATTCACTTAATGTGCTAACCGCACCAAACCTAACCCAACCTAACCTAACCATCACCGAAATCAAAGAATTCAACATTGCAAAAATATACAAAAAACTCGCTCATCTCACCTAACCTAATCCAACCTAACCTAACCATCTCCGAAATCAAAGAATTCGACATTGAAAAATATACACAAAAGGTGCTAACCTCACCAAACCTAACCCAACCTAACCTAACTATCACCGAAATCAAAGAATTCGACATTGCAAAAATATACAAAGAACTCGATACCCTCACTTTACCTAACCCAACCTACCCTTACCATCACCGAAATCAAAGAATTCGAGATTGTAAGATATTCACAAATCATGCTTACCGGACAAAAACCTAACATAACCTAACCTAACTATCACCGAAATCAAAGAATTCGACATTGCAAAAATATACAAAAAACTCGCTTACCTCACCAAACCTAACCCAACCTAACCTAACCATCTCCGAAATCAAAGAATTCGACATTGCAAAAATATACAAAGAACTCGATACCCTCACTAAACCTAACCAGACTTTACCTAACCATCACAGAAATCAAAGAACCTCATTTAACCTAACCCAACCTAACCTAACCATCTCCGAAATCAAAGAATTCGACATTGCAAAAATTTACAAAAATCCGCTTACCTCACTAAACCTAACCCAACCTAACCTAACCATCTCCGAAATCAAAGAATTCGACATTGCAAAAATTTACAAAAAATCCGCTTACCTCAATAAACCAAACCCAACCTAACCTAACCATCACCGAAATCAAAGAATTCGACATTGAAAAATATACACAAAAGGTGCTTACCTCCCCAAACCTAATCCAACCTAACCTAACCATCTCCGAAATCAAAGAATTCGACATTGCAAAAATTTACAAAAAATCCGCTTACCTCACTAAACCTAACCCATCCTAACCTAACCATTTCCGAAATCAAAGAATTCGACATTGCAAAAATTTACAAAAAATCCGTTTATCTCACTAAACCTAACCCAACCTAACCTAACCATCACCGAAATCAAAGAATTCGAGATTGTAATTTATTCACAAATCTTGCTTACCGCACCGAACCTAACCCAACCTAACCAAACCATCACCGAAATCAAAGAATTCGACATTGCAAAAATATACACAAAAGGTGCTTACCTCACCAAACCTAACCCAACCTAACCTAACTATCACCGAAATCAAAGAATTCGACATTGCAAAAATATACAAAGAACTCGATACCCTCACTTAACCTAACCCAACCTACCCTTACCATCACCGAAATCAAAGAATTCGAGATTGTAAGATATTCACAAATCATGCTTACCGGACAAAAACCTAACATAACCTAACCTAACTATCACCGAAATCAAAGAATTCGACATTGCAAAAATATACAAAAAACTCGCTTACCTCACCAAACCTAACCCAACCTAACCTAACCATCTCCGAAATCAAAGAATTCGACATTGCAAAAATTTACAAAAAATCCGCTTACCTCACTAAACCTAACCCATCCTAACCTAACCATTTCCGAAATCAAAGAATTCGACATTGCAAAAATTTACAAAAAATCCGTTTACCTCACCAAACCTAACCCAACATAACCGAACCATCTCCGAAATCAAAGAATTCGACATTGCAAAAATATACAAAGAACTCGATACCCTCACTAAACCTAACCAGACTTTACCTTACCATCACAGAAATCAAAGAACCTCATTTAACCTAACCCAACCTAACCTAACCATCTCCGAAATCAAAGAATTCGACATTGCAAAAATATACAAAGAACTCGATACCCTCACTAAACCTAACCAGACTTTACCTAACCATCACAGAAATCAAAGAACCTCATTTAACCTAACCCAACCTAACCTAACCATCTCCGAAATCAAAGAATTCGACATTGCAAAAATTTACAAAAATCCGCTTACCTCACTAAACCTAACCCTACCTAACCTAACCATCTCCGAAATCAAAGAATTCGACATTGCAAAAATTTACAAAAAATCCGCTTACCTCAATAAACCAAACCCAACCTAACCTAACCATCACCGAAATCAAAGAATTCGACATTGAAAAATATACACAAAAGGTGCTTACCTCCCCAAACCTAACCCAACCTAACCTAACCATCTCCGAAATCAAAGAATTCGACATTGCAAAAATTTACAAAAAATCCGCTTACCTCACTAAACCTAACCCATCCTAACCTAACCATTTCCGAAATCAAAGAATTCGACATTGCAAAAATTTACAAAAAATCCGTTTATCTCACTAAACCTAACCCAACCTAACCTAACCATCACCGAAATCAAAGAATTCGAGATTGTAATTTATTCACAAATCTTGCTTACCGCACCGAACCTAACCCAACCTAACCAAACCATCACCGAAATCAAAGAATTCGACATTGCAAAAATATACACAAAAGGTGCTTACCTCACCAAACCTAACCCAACCTAACCTAACTATCACCGAAATCAAAGAATTCGACATTGCAAAAATATACAAAGAACTCGATACCCTCACTTAACCTAACCCAACCTACCCTTACCATCACCGAAATCAAAGAATTCGAGATTGTAAGATATTCACAAATCATGCTTACCGGACAAAAACCTAACATAACCTAACCTAACTATCACCGAAATCAAAGAATTCGACATTGCAAAAATATACAAAAAACTCGCTTACCTCACCAAACCTAACCCAACCTAACCTAACCATCTCCGAAATCAAAGAATTCGACATTGCAAAAATTTACAAAAAATCCGCTTACCTCACTAAACCTAACCCATCCTAACCTAACCATTTCCGAAATCAAAGAATTCGACATTGCAAAAATTTACAAAAAATCCGTTTACCTCACCAAACCTAACCCAACATAACCTAACCATCTCCGAAATCAAAGAATTCGACATTGCAAAAATATACAAAGAACTCGATACCCTCACTAAACCTAACCAGACTTTACCTTACCATCACAGAAATCAAAGAACCTCATTTAACCTAACCCAACCTAACCTAACCATCTCCGAAATCAAAGAATTCGACATTGCAAAAATTTACAAAAATCCGCTTACCTCACTAAACCTTTTTTTTTTTTTTTTTTTTTTTTTTTTTTTTTTTTTTTTTTTTCCTATGCGTGGGAGGAGAAAATCTTCAATAAGACTCCCTCTAGTCCGCACTAGAGGGAAGTGTCAGATTTTTACTGACTAAAAAACTCCCCCGACTCACCTCACCCCTTTGGGGACCCCACTCGTTGGTGGATTGCTTCCGCAGGGGCTGATTTCGTCCTTGTTGGCTTCTCCTTTTACCTCACTAAACCTAACCCAACCTAACCTAACCATCTCCGAAATCAAAGAATTCGACATTGCAAAAATTTACAAAAAATCCGCTTACCTTACTAAACCTAACCCAACCTAACCTAACCATCACCGAAATCAAAGATTTCGAGATTGTAAGTTATTCACAAATCATGCTTACCTCACCAAACCTAACCCAAGCTAACCTAACCATCTCCTAAATCAAAGAATTCGACATTTATAAAAATATACACAAAAGTAGCTAACCTCACCAAACCTAACCCAACCTAACCTTACTATCACCGAAAACAAAGAATTCGAGATTGTTAATTATTCACTTAATGTGCTAACCGCACCAAACCTAACCCAACCTAACCTAACCATCACCGAAATCAAAGAATTCAACATTGCAAAAATATACAAAAAACTCGCTCATCTCACCAAACCTAATCCAACCTAACCTAACCATCTCCGAAATCAAAGAATTCGACATTGAAAAATATACACAAAAGGTGCTAACCTCACCAAACCTAACCCAACCTAACCTAACTATCACCGAAATCAAAGAATTCGACATTGCAAAAATATACAAAGAACTCGATACCCTCACTTAACCTAACCCAACCTAACCTTACCATCACCGAAATCAAAGAATTCGAGATTGTAATTTATTCACAAATCTTGCTTACCGCACCGAACCTAACCCAACCTAACCAAACCATCACCGAAATCAAAGAATTCGACATTGCAAAAATATACACAAAAGGTGCTTACCTCACCAAACCTAACCCAATCTAACCTACCTATCACCGAAATCAAAGAATTCGACATTGCAAAAATTTACAAAGAACTCGATACCCTTACTAAACCTAACCCAACCTAACCTAACCATCACCGAAATCAAAGATTTCGAGATTGTAAGTTATTTACAAATCATGCTTACCGGACCAAACCTAATCCAACCTAACCTAACTATCACCGAAATCAAAGAATTCGGCATTGCAAAAATATACAATAAACTCGCTTACCTCAATTAACCTTAGCCAACCTAACCTAACCATCTCCGAAATCAAAGAATTTGACATTGCAAAAATTTACAAAAAATCCGCTTACCTCAATAAACCTAACCCAACCTAACCTAACCATCACCGAAATCAAAGAATTCGACATTGAAAAATATACACAAAAGGTGCTAACCTCCCCAAACCTAACCCAACCTAACCTAACCATCTCCGAAATCAAAGAATTCGACATTGCAAAAATTTACAAAAAATCCGCTTACCTCACTAAACCTAACCCATCCTAACCTAACCATTTCCGAAATCAAAGAATTCGACATTGCAAAAATTTACAAAAAATCCGTTTACCTCACTAAACCTAACCCAACCTAACCTAACCATCACCGAAATCAAAGATTTCGAGATTGTAAGATATTCACAAATCATGCTAACCGGACAAAAACCTAACATAACCTAACCTAACTATCACCGAAATCAAAGAATTCGACATTGCAAAAATATACAAAAAACTCGCTTACCTCACCAAACCTAACCCAACCTAACCTAACCATCTCCGAAATCAAAGAATTCGACATTGCAAAAATATACAAAGAACTCGATACCCTCACTAAACCTAACCAGACTTTACCTTACCATCACAGAAATCAAAGAACCTCATTTAACCTAACCCAACCTAACCTAACCATCTCCGAAATCAAAGAATTCGACATTGCAAAAATTTACAAAAATCCGCTTTCCTCACTAAACCTAACCCAACCTAACCTAACCATCTCCGAAATCAAAGAATTCGACATTGCAAAAATTTACAAAAAATCCGCTTACCTTACTAAACCTAACCCAACCTTACCTAACCATCACCGAAATCAAAGATTTCGAGATTGTAAGTTATTCACAAATCATGCTTACCTCACCAAACCTAACCCAAGCTAACCTAACCATCTCCTAAATCAAAGAATTCGACATTTATAAAAATATACACAAAAGTAGCTAACCTCACCAAACCTAACCCAACCTTACCTTACTATCACCGAAAACAAAGAATTCGAGATTGTTAATTATTCACTTAATGTGCTAACCGCACCAAACCTAACCCAACCTAACCTAACCATCACCGAAATCAAAGAATTCAACATTGCAAAAATATACAAAAAACTCGCTCATCTCACCAAACCTAATCCAACCTAACCTAACCATCTCCGAAATCAAAGAATTCGACATTGAAAAATATACACAAAAGGTGCTAACCTCACCAAACCTAACCCAACCTAACCTAACTATCACCGAAATCAAAGAATTCGACATTGCAAAAATATACAAAGAACTCGATACCCTCACTTTACCTAACCCAACCTACCCTTACCATCACCGAAATCAAAGAATTCGAGATTGTAAGATATTCACAAATCATGCTTACCGGACAAAAACCTAACATAACCTAACCTAACTATCACCGAAATCAAAGAATTCGACATTGCAAAAATATACAAAAAACTCGCTTACCTCACCAAACCTAACCCAACCTAACCTAACCATCTCCGAAATCAAAGAATTCGACATTGCAAAAATATACAAAGAACTCGATACCCTCACTAAACCTAACCAGACTTTACCTAACCATCACAGAAATCAAAGAACCTCATTTAACCTAACCCAACCTAACCTAACCATCTCCGAAATCAAAGAATTCGACATTGCAAAAATTTACAAAAATCCGCTTACCTCACTAAACCTAACCCAACCTAACCTAACCATCTCCGAAATCAAAGAATTCGACATTGCAAAAATTTACAAAAAATCCGCTTACCTTACTAAACCTAACCCAACCTAACCTAACCATCACCGAAATCAAAGATTTCGAGATTGTAAGTTATTCACAAATCATGCTTACCTCACCAAACCTAACCCAAGCTAACCTAACCATCTCCTAAATCAAAGAATTCGACATTTATAAAAATATACACAAAAGTAGCTAACCTCACCAAACCTAACCCAACCTAACCTTACTATCACCGAAAACAAAGAATTCGAGATTGTTAATTATTCACTTAATGTGCTAACCGCACCAAACCTAACCCAACCTAACCTAACCATCACCGAAATCAAAGAATTCAACATTGCAAAAATATACAAAAAACTCGCTCATCTCACCAAACCTAACCCAACCTAACCTAACTATCACCGAAATCAAAGAATTCGACATTGCAAAAATATACAAAGAACTCGATACCCTCACTTAACCTAACCCAACCTAACCTTACCATCACCGAAATCAAAGAATTCGAGATTGTAATTTATTCACAAATCTTGCTTACCGCACCGAACCTAACCCAACCTAACCAAACCATCACCGAAATCAAAGAATTCGACATTGCAAAAATATACACAAAAGGTGCTTACCTCACCAAACCTAACCCAACCTAACCTACCTATCACCGAAATCAAAGAATTCGACATTGCAAAAATTTACAAAGAACTCGATACCCTTACTAAACCTAACCCAACCTAACCTAACCATCACCGAAATCAAAGATTTCGAGATTGTAAGTTATTTACAAATCATGCTTACCGGACCAAACCTAATCCAACCTAACCTAACTATCACCGAAATCAAAGAATTCGACATTGCAAAAATATACAATAAACTCGCTTACCTCAATTAACCTTAGCCAACCTAACCTAACCATCTCCGAAATCAAATAATTTGACATTGCCAAAATTTACAAAAAATCCGCTTACCTCAATAAACCTAACCCAACCTAACCTAACCATCACCGAAATCAAAGAATTCGACATTGAAAAATATACATAAAAGGTGCTTACCTCCCCAAACCTAACCCAACCTAACCTAACCATCTCCGAAATCAAAGAATTCGACATTGCAAAAATTTACAAAAAACTCGCTTACCTCACCAAACCTAACCAAACCTAACCTAACTATCACCAAAATCAAAGAATTTGAGATTGTTAATTATTCACTAAACGTGCTAACCGCACTAAACCTAATTAACCTAACCTAACCATCACCGAAATCAAAGAATTCGACATTGAAAAATATACACAAAAGGTGCTTACCTCCCCAAACCTAACCCAACCTAACCTAACCATCTCCGAAATCAAAGAATTCGACATTGCAAAAATATACAAAGAACTCGATACCCTTACTAAACCTAACCCATCCTAACCTAACCATCACCGAAATCAAAGATTTCGAGATTGTAAGTTATTCACAAATCATGCTTACCGGACCAAACCTAACCCAACCCAACCTAACTATCACCGAAATCAAAGAATTCGACATTGCAAAAATATACAAAAAACTCGCTTACCTCATTTAACCTAACCCAACCTAACCTAACCATCTCCGAAATCAAAGAATTCGACATTGCAAAAATTTACAAAAAATCCGCTTACCTCACTAAACCTAACCCAACCTAACCTAACCATCACCGAAATCAAAGATTTCGAGATTGTAAGATATTCACAAATCATGCTTACCGGACAAAAACCTAACATAACCTAACCTAACTATCACCGAAATCAAAGAATTCGACATTGCAAAAATATACAAAAAACTCGCTTACCTCACCAAACCTAACCCAACCTAACCTAACCATCTCCGAAATCAAAGAATTCGACATTGCAAAAATATACAAAGAACTCGATACCCTCACTAAACCTAACCAGACTTTACCTTACCATCACAGAAATCAAAGAACCTCATTTAACCTAACCCAACCTAACCTAACCATCACCGAAATCAAAGAATTCGACATTGAAAAATATACACAAAAGGTGCTAACCTCCCCAAACCTAACCCAACCTAACCTAACCATCTCCGAAATCAAAGAATTCGACATTGCAAAAATTTACAAAAAATCTGCTTACCTCACTAAACCTAACCCAACCTAACCTAACCATCACCGAAATCAAAGATTTCGAGATTGTAAGATATTCACAAATCATGCTTACCGGACAAAAACCTAACATAACCTAACCTAACTATCACCGAAATCAAAGAATTCGACATTGCAAAAATATACAAAAAACTCGCTTACCTCACCAAACCTAACCCAACCTAACCTAACCATCTCCGAAATCAAAGAATTCGACATTGCAAAAATATACAAAGAACTCGATACCCTCACTAAACCTAACCAGACTTTACCTTACCATCACAGAAATCAAAGAACCTCATTTAACCTAACCCAACCTAACCTAACCATCTCCGAAATCAAAGAATTCGACATTGCAAAAATTTACAAAAATCCGCTTACCTCACTAAACCTAACCCAACCTAACCTAACCATCTCCGAAATCAAAGAATTCGACATTGCAAAAATTTACAAAAAATCCGCTTACCTTACTAAACCTAACCCAACCTTACCTAACCATCACCGAAATCAAAGATTTCGAGATTGTAAGTTATTCACAAATCATGCTTACCTCACCAAACCTAACCCAAGCTAACCTAACCATCTCCTAAATCAAAGAATTCGACATTTATAAAAATATACACAAAAGTAGCTAACCTCACCAAACCTAACCCAACCTAACCTTACTATCACCGAAAACAAAGAATTCGAGATTGTTAATTATTCACTTAATGTGCTAACCGCACCAAACCTAACCCAACCTAACCTAACCATCACCGAAATCAAAGAATTCAACATTGCAAAAATATACAAAAAACTCGCTCATCTCACCAAACCTAATCCAACCTAACCTAACCATCTCCGAAATCAAAGAATTCGACATTGAAAAATATACACAAAAGGTGCTAACCTCACCAAACCTAACCCAACCTAACCTAACTATCACCGAAATCAACGAATTCGACATTGCAAAAATATACAAAGAACTCGATACCCTCACTTTACCTAACCCAACCTACCCTTACCATCACCGAAATCAAAGAATTCGAGATTGTAAGATATTCACAAATAATGCTTACCGGACAAAAACCTAACATAACCTAACCTAACTATCACCGAAATCAAAGAATTCGACATTGCAAAAATATACAAAAAACTCGCTTACCTCACCAAACCTAACCCAACCTAACCTAACCATCTCCGAAATCAAAGAATTCGACATTGCAAAAATATACAAAGAACTCGATACCCTCACTAAACCTAACCAGACTTTACCTAACCATCACAGAAATCAAAGAACCTCATTTAACCTAACCCAACCTAACCTAACCATCTCCGAAATCAAAGAATTCGACATTGCAAAAATTTACAAAAATCCGCTTACCTCACTAAACCTAACCCAATCTAACCTAACCATCTCCGAAATCAAAGAATTCGACATTGCAAAAATTTACAAAAAATCCGCTTACCTCAATAAACCTAACCCAACCTAACCTAACCATCACCGAAATCAAAGAATTCGACATTGAAAAATATACACAAAAGGTGCTTACCTCCCCAAACCTAACCCAACCTAACCTAACCATCTCCGAAATCAAAGAATTCGACATTGCAAAAATTTACAAAAAATCCGCTTACCTCACTAAACCTAACCCATCCTAACCTAACCATTTCCGAAATCAAAGAATTCGACATTGCAAAAATTTACAAAAAATCCGTTTATCTCACTAAACCTAACCCAACCTAACCTAACCATCACCGAAATCAAAGAATTCGAGATTGTAATTTATTCACAAATCTTGCTTACCGCACCGAACCTAACCCAACCTAACCAAACCATCACCGAAATCAAAGAATTCGACATTGCAAAAATATACACAAAAGGTGCTTACCTCACCAAACCTAACCCAACCTAACCTAACTATCACCGAAATCAAAGAATTCGACATTGCAAAAATATACAAAGAACTCGATACCCTCACTTAACCTAACCCAACCTACCCTTACCATCACCGAAATCAAAGAATTCGAGATTGTAAGATATTCACAAATCATGCTTACCGGACAAAAACCTAACATAACCTAACCTAACTATCACCGAAATCAAAGAATTCGACATTGCAAAAATATACAAAAAACTCGCTTACCTCACCAAACCTAACCCAACCTAACCTAACCATCTCCGAAATCAAAGAATTCGACATTGCAAAAATTTACAAAAAATCCGCTTACCTCACTAAACCTAACCCATCCTAACCTAACCATTTCCGAAATCAAAGAATTCGACATTGCAAAAATTTACAAAAAATCCGTTTACCTCACCAAACCTAACCCAACCTAACCTAACCATCTCCGAAATCAAAGAATTCGACATTGCAAAAATATACAAAGAACTCGATACCCTCACTAAACCTAACCAGACTTTACCTAACCATCACAGAAATCAAAGAACCTCATTTAACCTAACCCAACCTAACCTAACCATCTCCGAAATCAAAGAATTCGACATTGCAAAAATTTACAAAAATCCGCTTACCTCACTAAACCTAACCCAACCTAACCTAACCATCTCCGAAATCAAAGAATTCGACATTGCAAAAATTTACAAAAAATCCGCTTACCTTACTAAACCTAACCCAACCTAACCTAACCATCACCGAAATCAAAGATTTCGAGATTGTAAGTTATTCACAAATCATGCTTACCTCACCAAACCTAACCCAAGCTAACCTAACCATCTCCTAAATCAAAGAATTCGACATTTATAAAAATATACACAAAAGTAGCTAACCTCACCAAACCTAACCCAACCTAACCTTACTATCACCGAAAACAAAGAATTCGAGATTGTTAATTATTCACTTAATGTGCTAACCGCACCAAACCTAACCCAACCTAACCTAACCATCACCGAAATCAAAGAATTCAACATTGCAAAAATATACAAAAAACTCGCTCATCTCACCAAACCTAATCCAACCTAACCTAACCATCTCCGAAATCAAAGAATTCGACATTGAAAAATATACACAAAAGGTGCTAACCTCACCAAACCTAACCCAACCTAACCTAACTATCACCGAAATCAAAGAATTCGACATTGCAAAAATATACAAAGAACTCGATACCCTCACTTAACCTAACCCAACCTAACCTTACCATCACCGAAATCAAAGAATTCGAGATTGTAATTTATTCACAAATCTTGCTTACCGCACCGAACCTAACCCAACCTAACCAAACCTTCACCGAAATCAAAGAATTCGACATTGCAAAAATATACACAAAAGGTGCTTACCTCACCAAACCTAACCCAATCTAACCTACCTATCACCGAAATCAAAGAATTCGACATTGCAAAAATTTACAAAGAACTCGATACCCTTACTAAACCTAACCCAACCTAACCTAACCATCACCGAAATCAAAGATTTCGAGATTGTAAGTTATTTACAAATCATGCTTACCGGACCAAACCTAATCCAACCTAACCTAACTATCACCGAAATCAAAGAATTCGGCATTGCAAAAATATACAATAAACTCGCTTACCTCAATTAACCTTAGCCAACCTAACCTAACCATCTCCGAAATCAAAGAATTTGACATTGCAAAAATTTACAAAAAATCCGCTTACCTCAATAAACCTAACCCAACCTAACCTAACCATCACCGAAATCAAAGAATTCGACATTGAAAAATATACACAAAAGGTGCTAACCTCCCCAAACCTAACCCAACCTAACCTAACCATCTCCGAAATCAAAGAATTCGACATTGCAAAAATTTACAAAAAATCCGCTTACCTCACTAAACCTAACCCATCCTAACCTAACCATTTCCGAAATCAAAGATTTCGAGATTGTAAGTTATTTACAAATCATGCTTACCGGACCAAACCTAATCCAACCTAACCTAACTATCACCGAAATCAAAGAATTCGACATTGCAAAAATATACAATAAACTCGCTTACCTCAATTAACCTTAGCCAACCTAACCTAACCATCTCCGAAATCAAAGAATTTGACATTGCAAAAATTTACAAAAAATCCGCTTACCTCCCTAAGCCTAACCCATCCTAACCTAACCATTTCCGAAATCAAAGAATTCGACATTGCAAAAATTTACAAAAAATCCGTTTATCTCACTAAACCTAACCCAACCTAACCTAACCATCACCGAAATCAAAGATTTCGAGATTGTAAGTTATTCACAAATCATGCTTACCGGACAAAAACCTCACCCAACCTAACCTAACCATCTCCGAAATCAAAGAATTCGACATTGCAAAAATTTACAAAAAATCCGCTTACCTCACTAAACCTAACCCATCCTAACCTAACCATTTCCGAAATCAAAGAATTCGACATTGCAAAAATTTACAAAAAATCCGTTTACCTCACCAAACCTAACCCAACCTAACCTAACCATCTCCGAAATCAAAGAATTCGACATTGCAAAAATATACAAAGAACTCGATACCCTCACTAAACCTAACCAGACTTTACCTAACCATCACAGAAATCAAAGAACCTCATTTAACCTAACCCAACCTAACCTAACCATCTCCGAAATCAAAGAATTCGACATTGCAAAAATTTACAAAAATCCGCTTACCTCACTAAACCTAACCCAACCTAACCTAACCATCTCCGAAATCAAAGAATTCGACATTGCAAAAATTTACAAAAAATCCGCTTACCTTACTAAACCTAACCCAACCTAACCTAACCATCACCGAAATCAAAGATTTCGAGATTGTAAGTTATTCACAAATCATGCTTACCTCACCAAACCTAACCCAAGCTAACCTAACCATCTCCTAAATCAAAGAATTCGACATTTATAAAAATATACACAAAAGTAGCTAACCTCACCAAACCTAACCCAACCTAACCTTACTATCACCGAAAACAAAGAATTCGAGATTGTTAATTATTCACTTAATGTGCTAACCGCACCAAACCTAACCCAACCTAACCTAACCATCACCGAAATCAAAGAATTCAACATTGCAAAAATATACAAAAAACTCGCTCATCTCACCAAACCTAATCCAACCTAACCTAACCATCTCCGAAATCAAAGAATTCGACATTGAAAAATATACACAAAAGGTGCTAACCTCACCAAACCTAACCCAACCTAACCTAACTATCACCGAAATCAAAGAATTCGACATTGCAAAAATATACAAAGAACTCGATACCCTCACTTAACCTAACCCAACCTAACCTTACCATCACCGAAATCAAAGAATTCGAGATTGTAATTTATTCACAAATCTTGCTTACCGCACCGAACCTAACCCAACCTAACCAAACCTTCACCGAAATCAAAGAATTCGACATTGCAAAAATATACACAAAAGGTGCTTACCTCACCAAACCTAACCCAATCTAACCTACCTATCACCGAAATCAAAGAATTCGACATTGCAAAAATTTACAAAGAACTCGATACCCTTACTAAACCTAACCCAACCTAACCTAACCATCACCGAAATCAAAGATTTCGAGATTGTAAGTTATTTACAAATCATGCTTACCGGACCAAACCTAATCCAACCTAACCTAACTATCACCGAAATCAAAGAATTCGGCATTGCAAAAATATACAATAAACTCGCTTACCTCAATTAACCTTAGCCAACCTAACCTAACCATCTCCGAAATCAAAGAATTTGACATTGCAAAAATTTACAAAAAATCCGCTTACCTCAATAAACCTAACCCAACCTAACCTAACCATCACCGAAATCAAAGAATTCGACATTGAAAAATATACACAAAAGGTGCTAACCTCCCCAAACCTAACCCAACCTAACCTAACCATCTCCGAAATCAAAGAATTCGACATTGCAAAAATTTACAAAAAATCCGCTTACCTCACTAAACCTAACCCATCCTAACCTAACCATTTCCGAAATCAAAGATTTCGAGATTGTAAGTTATTTACAAATCATGCTTACCGGACCAAACCTAATCCAACCTAACCTAACTATCACCGAAATCAAAGAATTCGACATTGCAAAAATATACAATAAACTCGCTTACCTCAATTAACCTTAGCCAACCTAACCTAACCATCTCCGAAATCAAAGAATTTGACATTGCAAAAATTTACAAAAAATCCGCTTACCTCCCTAAGCCTAACCCATCCTAACCTAACCATTTCCGAAATCAAAGAATTCGACATTGCAAAAATTTACAAAAAATCCGTTTATCTCACTAAACCTAACCCAACCTAACCTAACCATCACCGAAATCAAAGATTTCGAGATTGTAAGTTATTCACAAATCATGCTTACCGGACAAAAACCTCACCCAACCTAACCTAACTATCACCGAAATCAAAGAATTCGACATTGCAAAAATATACAAAAAACTCGCTTACCTCACCAAACCTAACCCATCCTAACCTTACTATCACCGAAAACAAAGAATTCGAGATTGTAAATTATTCACTAAATGTGCTAACCGCACCAAACCTTACCCAACCTAACCTAACCATCACGGAAATCAAAGACCTCGACATTGCAAAAATATACAAAAAACTCGCTCATCTCACCAAACCTTATCTAACCTAACCTAACCAACTCCGAGATCAAAGAATTCGACATTGAAAAATATACAAAGAACTCGATACCCTCACTAAACCTACCCCATCCTAACCTAACCATCACCGAAATCAAAGAATTCGAGATTGTAAGTTATTCACAAATCGTGCTAACCGCACCAAAGTATTAATTCTCGGTAGTTTCAATGACCTACACAACTTAGTTATAAAACATTATTTTCGCAAAACCTTGTACTTTACAACAAAAAAAGGTAGTCAAATGCTTTGTGCAAAAATGCATGGGAATTTCCGGAATATAATTGATTTTTCTTCGAAGGAATTGGATGTCCTTTAAATCTTGAGGCCTATTTTTTTGTTATGGTTTTAATTTAGGTTGCCAATTTCTTTGGCAACCATTTCAAAAATTAAATCAGATAAATCGACAAACTTTGATAGAAAACGATCAAATTGGAGTCAAATATACATATTCATTCGAGTATGTCTATCTAAGCTATGGACAGCAACACCGGACAAGGAATTTAACCCACGACCCTTTAGCTGATACCATCAAACGTTAACCAGAGAGAGCTACATATACTATTGCTGGTTAATATAGCGACAAAAAGTACCAACCAGAAAAAGTATTTCCCTACATATTATTATGTTTGACTTTCTTTTTGAAACGAATTGTATTTATTGATTAAATAATAGCGTTGTTATAAAAGAGATGAAACCTCCAAAAATATCTACATAATCGAAGTCATCTAAGAGGTTATACTCTCAGACTCAAAAAATACAAAATAATAAGGGAACCCTTATTTTCAAATATAGTAGTCAAAATTTGGAATAGTCTACTTCTTGTAATTTTCTTGTTTATTATATTTTCCTCTATTTTGAGTTGTTTATATATTCTTTTCGGTTTTTTTCGTTTTTAATTTTTTAATGAAGTATCTTATTTAATGTTTGTATTTCGGTACTACTCTATGTATTAACACACTCTTCGGGTTCATCGGCTTTGCCACCTTTCCAAAGTGTTCTTTAATAAATTACGGAATAAAATATATGCGTGTTAATCGAAGTAAATACAATATTATTCAAAAAATATAAGTACACTTGTAATTTTCGACTTGCAAACAAGAAGTGAGCTTGCGCCGTTTTTTTCGAAATTTAACACAAAAGACGTCGCGTCATCGCGGAAAACTTTCGATATCGGAGAGATATCTATATATTTTTTTGAGTCGAACATCGGCGACGTAGGTCCAAGAATTTATTAGTTCAATTTGTTTTAGTCAGGGCCGGACCCGGAACGACGAAAAACTTTTTGAAAAGTGCGACTCGGTCGCTTTTTTTTTTCAATTCGCGTGCGCGTTATTTGACAAACGAGCTGCCGAAAAGGACGAATCTCGGATAAAAAATGTCGTCGTGTTTGCGGATGACATGAACCCATGACAAATCGGAGCCCATCCTTGAACGCCGGATATCGCAATCGGAATGAGACGACGACTACGCCGGAAAAGAATGATGCATTTTCACGGTTTTCCCGAGCGCGCGCGCTCAAACACTCTCGCCGGGAAAACGTTCAATATTCATAACGTGCATGCTCGAGTCACAGATTACGTACAGATAAACCGAAAATCCATTTATAAATATACACACAACATAAACACTTCATTTCTGAACAAGATTTATGATTTAATATTCAGTTTTAAATTTATCAGTTAAATATTTAGTTTAATCAGAGAAACTTCAAAATCGTAAAACTGTACAAACTTATTAGATTAGTTTCGAACTCTGAAATATAAAGCGATGTATTCCGATTTGGAAAAGGGAACCAGTCCCACAGTGGCATTCAATTTTTTATAAGCGAATTTGTCACAGATGGAAAAACGAACGAGACCTGAGGCGTGATCTTTTCCCATATTTTGACACCATCAAATATACAAGACCCGGAGTCATAAAAGTGTGTCGACCTATCCCGTGACAGTTTTCAGCCCTCTTGACAGTGGTTCTATGCTAATTTAATTTACGATCGAACGAAACATTTTCCCGATTGTTGGCGTCGTTGTTTCGTATTTGAGATGTGAATTTTCCGACGTTATAAAATTACGAAAGCGAATAGTATGTACATACATATGTACATGCATATGCATGACTTTAATTAAAAAATACTCGCGATGTTTGATCGAACCGACGCAACAATGAAACCCCTTTCATTTATGGCATTCCAAATCGCAAACACTATTGTTGATAAAATAGGCCGGGCACATAAATAAATCAACGGTCGAATAAATAAAATTTTCCTCGTTGGCACATTGTTCCTGGTTGTATTGTCCGACGTAGTATATTATTGTGTGGGTATAATATACCCCAATTACGTACAAAATGCATCGATCGATCATTTCGGAACACAAAAAGAGCTACATAGTTATACTGTGCTATTATGTACATATGAATGCTCAACGAGATATGAAATTTTACTATTATTGAAAAGAACATTAATTTGTGCAATTTTCAATATTCGATATTTTAAATGAAGCAAGTTTTAACGCGAAGATAGTAAGTATGCTCTCGCAAACGAGAAATTTGAAAACTGCCATCACTCGTGATTTTCAGCTTAATCTGGTTTCAGGATTCACCACCCCGTCAAACTTCGGTGAACCTTCTTATATCACCCTCCCTCTACCCATCCCGCACAAACGAACAAAGTTCAAATTAATTTCAATAAATGTTCCATGAGAATATCAAATCATAACTTATTTTCTAAAAAAAAAAAGAAGAATGGTTTACTTCAATTAGCCTTAATAACACGTAACCGTTGCAATATCTGATGATGTGATTTTAAAATATATTGCATTAAATACGTTCGCTTAATGTGTATGTCATATCATGATGATACGACACACAAAGTTAAGAAAGAAATATCTCTCGGGCTACGTATCAATACTGAAATGGAAAAAGTTAAACTGAAAGGCTATTATATCCCGGTCTTATTTCGGATAACAATGTCTTTTGTTTTGTTCCCGACGTAATAAAGTTAAGAGAAATAAACTGGCATGTGCCGTTGACAGGTTCGACGTGTTGCAAACGGGGGGATAACGATCTACAGACGCAATCAGGTAAAGAGATTTCGAAAAATTTTCCCCTTTACGTGATATATATGTATGTATTATAGTATATTAAGAGACATACATATATATATGTATATATATATATATATATATATATATATATATATATATATATATATATATATATATATATATATATATATATATATATATATATATATATTATATATATATATATATATATATATATATATATATATATATATATATATCCCTATTGTTGGCTGACGATCACAAATTATTCAAATTTATTGATTCTCTTTGTGATTCGTTTGATCCCCAATTTGATTTGGAAGGTATTTTCAATCGTTCAGCTGTTAACGTGTTTCTGTTAAACATTGAGAAGTGCTGCTTTCTAAGACCAGATCGCAAAACCAACTTAAAAACTCTTACCATTTAAATGAAATAAGCTAAATTCGGCATGAGTTTCAGTAATTTGACATTGATGATATTTGCTCAAGAACTAAAAAAAATTTTGGGTTTCATACTGCGACCAAGTAAGCCTTTCCAGAGTGCAATATGTAGAACTCCGTATCCTACAAACATACATATATGTACATATATGATTCGCTAGAACGAAGTATTCTCAAATGTTATAGAACCCTAGGGATAGGGTCCATTGCTTGAGAATTGAGAGAATACTGAGGAGGTTTCTTAGACATACGTACCTAGTATATGATAGTTGACGTTCGCAATCTTTGGCTCTATCCTAGTGCTTACCTGCCGGAATCACTAGGTCATAATTCCCTCGAGTCATGGCATGAATTATATATTTGGGGAAACATTTCTATAAATTACTGGTTGGTTTGGTGAGCAATACTCAAATTCTCGCAGAATTGAGCTTCAATGTTCCCAGCCAACTCAGGTACAATGGATAGCGCTCTTCTTTCTTCTTTCTTCTCTTCTCCTGGGGCACGTATCAATTTAATAGTTTTGTCACCTATTGCAAGGGCATCGAGCTCCTCAACTAGATTTCTGTTAACTTGGATTTGTTCAATCTAAAGTATGCTTAGCTATTGTGACGCCCTGGAGCATATTTATAATTTATTTATTTAAAGTTTGGACCGTTGTAGCATTACAGGAATTCCTAATGCGCCACAATGGTCAAAAATATAACAGAAAAGACAAGAAACAAAATAATAAATTAGACATAACAAAAACAAAACATATATATACACAAACAACTAAAAATAATAATTATAATTATTATATATCGTTTATCGTCTTGAATTCATTCTATGTTTACAAGGTTTTTGTATTTCGTAATATTCTTTCTCGATTATGATTTTCAAGTTATGAATTCCATAAGTCCTCACCAGATAGAGTTTCAAAATTTGTCATCCGGACTGACCAAAACCAATCACGACAAGCAAATAATACACCACCACCACGTCGATCTACTCTATCGCGACGATGCAGCCTCCAGGAAGAATCAAAAAGTTCAGCATCAAAAAATGATGAAGTCAACCATGTTTCCGTTAGTGCTACCATATCATCACAAATATGTAGTAGAAACGGCTGAATTAAACGCAGCCAGCTTTGTCCTGAGACCTCGTGCATTTTGGTAATAAATTACCAATTTTCGGTCTCCCAGTATAATATAACTATGGCTTAATTGTAGTAAACGAATAAATAAATATAATTGATATCCATCACTCACGTCGAACAAATCAATTAATTAAAAATAATAGAGACAAAATTACGAACACGAAATCAACTCGCACATTAAAAGTTGTATGATACACATACATATACAACGGTACATTACGTGCAATATTCAAAATATGAGCGTTCATATTTTTCATTTAATTTTTTAAAGATTTTCTATGTACTAATCCATCTCTCTATTGACTAATACTACCCCTTACATAATAAAATACACTCCCCTTGTAGTACTGGGGGAACTTTTGTAGCACTTAAGAGGGGACGGCTGCTGTTATGAACAGTTTCGATAACAGTTGGTGCATAATTAATTATTTTTTTGTATTTTATTCTGATTAATAAGACCGCCTCGCATTTTTGCAGTATTTCTTATGACTTATATATATACATGCATTTATATACGTATTTCTAGTATCTTATTACGTCGTATAACGCATGTTAATAAATAATAGTATTAAAAGCTTAACGAGAAGATAGGGTGGGGCTTTTCGTCGCCTGAGTTGGTGCGATATATCGAAACATATTCCCGAACTAAGCGTGATGGAATCAGAAAATAGAGGCAGGCGAAGCTTTCAACCCTTTTCCATCCCCCGTATGCTTTCTTCCCCTACACGTGGAAGCGTATTTGAACCAGGTGCCGGAAGGAAAGTGCCACATATTCGTATATTCCTGTTGCAGCGGCGAACTATTTCCTGTCTTCTTATTGAATCCGGCGATGAAAGTTGAAAATAGATTTTGTACTGTTTTTGCAAAATTTTATATTTAAAACTTTAAAACGATTGTGCAAAGCATTGGAATAATAGAGAACGACACGGGTCGGCGTTAATGAACTGGATTATAATTAAGTCGTAACGTGTTGAGCGTGCATTACGGACTCGTTAGATATTATCAGGCTGTAACGTAATGAAAATGACATTTACAGTGAACATAAAATTTATGACATAATTTTGTAGCCGCTATTTTTCATATTAAATCAATGAATAATGTATAAGATACAGTGAACATTTAAGCCACAGCGTAGTAGACTGGTAGAGCTATTGCATACGAGTAGATAGGTCGTGGGTTCAAGTCCCGGGAAAATACTGCTGGCGTGTTCTTGTGGTTATTAAAGAAAACACAAGTCGACCGACTCCTGTTTGAATTTTCCGATTTTTCTAGCTAAATTATTGTGACCGATCCAATAAATCGATATCGTCCTCCGCAGTTTCTCACAAATTCGAATTAAAATTAGCATTTCAAATTTTTCGAATCTTATAATTGATACCTACAAAACGTATTTCTCGCAAATTTGCTGTCACATTTTTTTAATTGTCCATAGATGCGTCTATATGCATTCTATATATTTTTATGTTTGAATAATTGTACACCGAAATTAGTCTAACCATTGTATTCCTGTATTAGTATATATAGTAATTAAATAAATAAATTTTATTCATTCATATTTTTATTATAACAACGTTGTAATGTAGTTTCCATAAGATTTCCCTTTTAAATACTTGGTGTTTAGACATCTCAAAGGCTTTAGCAGCTCAAAAGTTTTGACAGCCAAAACTTTCATGCGACACCTAGTGAGTCAATTTGAAGATAGCTTTTGACTGTTAACAAATAACCAAAAATCAATGATTCATATATGAACCAACTAGTATGTTCATGAACGAGCTGGAGCGAACGCTTAGACTGTACCTTACTTATCCATCATATTATGAACGAAATTTATTGCATTATTGAAAACGTATCTATGTAATTTTCACTGAACTCGTCGAAGAAATGCAAAACCATTTTGAGCCTATTTTCGAGTGAAACCCAAAATTTATAGACTTAAAGAGGAAACGGGTTGTCCTTTAGACCCCAATATGGGAAAGTATTAAACGTCATTTAGCGTAGAGTCCGACGTTAAGCATACAGTTTATGACGTTCGTTAATTCGGATTCCTTTAATTGAAGCTTAGCCATGCTATACATAGATTCATTCAAATTATTTTAAATGTAGTATATAATATACATACAAATGTATAAATAGATCAATATCTGTTAAGGCTATGAGAAAAATATTCATTTTATGAAACTTATAAGATAAGTCTTAATTAGTCAAAAGTTAAGTAAAGAACACAACAATATATCAAATTTGATGTACCATAAAACGAATATATGTAAATACAACTAATAATACTGATACATATCAATCAAAGTTTGTAAAATATTCCATGTACATACATATATGTAGATAAATTAATTAAAATATATCAAATCTGCTATATCAAGTTCGTCTTCAAAAGTTCGATCCTTATTTTAATATGTCGTATAACATATGTGCATACATTATTTGACGTCTTGAAATTTAATATATAATATAAATTTACACATTAAGACATATTAATCATAAAACATAAACCGACACACATATTTATACATATGTACGTATATACGATGTGAGACATCGGCTGTCCTTTACCTGATCCTCCTTTCTTGTCAAATGTATAAATTGATTAGTGAGTATCCATTCTGGTCCTGATCGTTCAATAAAACACAACGCAGCCGATAAAGTCGTCCCCGCCTTCATCCTAGCCAAATAACGATCTATAAACGCTCTTTGTGCGCGAAAACGTTCCGGAAAAACCGATAACACTTTTCCGAAGGGGGTCAAAGTAGGGGTAGATTTAAAAACGTTACGTATCTATAAACGAGCTACCTCGCTGTTGTTTTTTTCGAGAACGGAAAAGTCCCTACAAAATTTGATCACACTTCCGTATATACATTTCTACGAAGAAAATACATTGAAAACAAATGAGTATTTTTAATACAACGTTTGAATAAAAATTGCTTGGCCGTTGACAAATAAAACTGCCTACATATGAATCAAATAATTAAATTATATATGTATGTTTTCTGCTTTCAGAATTAGTACATTTCACAGCACTACATACATACATAAAGCGACCATAATTAAATTCATTTGAAAAACATACATACTTGACATAATGGCGCATCCAATTGAAAGATCTTGAACATTCTTCAAAGATTGTGGCCTTTAACTAAAAGAGAATGCATCATAAATATAGAAATCAAATCATTTTAACATTTTTTGATTATGTTAACATTGGTTAAAATAAATTTTACCATCTGATGTGAAAACGTTGCATCACTTGTTGAACGTGTGCTCGTCATGGCTACGCCGCAAACTAGTGACCAGTGTTGCCACATGGAAAAAACAATTAAACAACGTAAATTGACATAAAGGTTTTATTATTATATTAACTATAAGTATATATGTATATACCTGTAATATTATTAAATGTCAACAACATTATTTTTTCAGAAAATAGTGTACACATATGTACATACTTATATAAAGTGATAAGTTGTATGATCATCCGTTATATGATACTGTTGCGTATGGGTGAGTTCAGGATCCTAATGAAAGGCCAAAGTCACATCACATAATTTATTCAACGATTCAAGAAGTCCATACGGATTTACCGCTCACTCTAGAATAATCTGATCTACCGTGTATACCTTCGTATAAAGGACAAGTTGCACAGCGCAGCTTCCCCGATCCATTAATGTATATATTGTCTACCCTGGTGAGTCTATAGTTTACGTACGTACTCGTCCAGGTCTGTGAGAACTCCAGCGTATCATTGTTGCTCACCACAGCTTCCCCGATCCGTTTATGTATCTATTGTCAATGCACAGTTTTAAGTGAGTCCCACAATCACTTTCTCCCACGCCTTCGGGTTCTGAGAATTATAGCGGTCACTTATGAGTACTGTTAGGCCAATTCTGGGGTCTCCATTGTTAGCCCCCGAATGCACTTAGACAGCGGATACTCTCTCTCTCGTGTTCCCACGTTACAATATGTAGTTTGTAGTTATATTTAAATGTGTTGATTTTATATAATATTAATTTCATTTTTGTATTTGATTTTGTGGGGGATAGTCTGGATAAAATAAGTGCTAGAATGGTTCCCGAGATAATGCAAAACGGTAAAAAGAAGACCACGGGAAAGATGGGTGAACTTAATTAGGAAGATGTATGGGGTGAGATGGATGAGAGTTCTGCAAAACATACACGAGTTGAAGCGTGTTGGAGAGACCTTTATCCAGCATTGGGTGGTGAATGATTGTACTGGATGATGGTGATGAGTCATATGAAAATATTGTGATTTATATAAAATATATCCTTATATACATAGCTTCCCACATACCATATGTATTTCATAATAATTTTTAATACGAGCTACATATATATGAATGTGTTTCTGAATAATATTTTTGAAAAAACATACGTATATATTATATCAATCAATATTTTATACAAATTTTTATGAATAAAAATTTTCAATTGTTTTTTCGATTTTTCTTTCTTTTATTTTTCTGCTGAAAAAAAATTTATTTAAAAAAACAACAGTTAGTTTCTAACAGACATCGGTAACAATTGGTATTAACGACATTGAATTGTATTCGCAAGCTGTGTTTCAACCAAAATCTACGTACACTAGATAAGGATTTATTGCAGAAATGAAAATACCAGAGGTACTGTTGTTTTACATAGGTTCATTTATTTCACAATCCCATCGTATCAGCATTGAAACTATTTACATATTATGGCCATTTACGAAACTTCGTACATTTTTTGCGTAGGTTTGAATATTAGGAGCCTGGCCAACTAAATATATTGTTAGCATCAGTTTTTGCTTTAATGAATCATATAATATAAAAGTGCTCATATCGATTTTAAAAGGGATATACAATTACATACTAAACGACTAGACTTAATTCTACGTTAAAACACCGGTATCTATTGACATATCAAATACTACAGTTGTAGTATTTAATAATTAGTATTATTGAATGTGATGTATGACTGGAATTTTGCTCCACTCTCTTCCATTTGGGCCTCGCAGGGATGTTTTGTATTTGCGGCTGGTTCTTATACATGCATATGAATATTGGTACTGGCTATAGATGCAAAGCATTCCCTACTTTGTATTTTATTATTTGATATTAATATATTTTCTTTATCTGCTATTATTATAATGCAGATAAAGTAAATATATGATTATGTATAAATTTATTTTTTGTATGTGTATTATGTATTATATATTAGGTATACTAGTGTTGTAACCGATGACATATCATCTCATGGATGTTAGCATATTATGTTATTAAATAAAAAAAATGTGTCGGTCCTGTGTTCGATCTACACATTAATTAATTAATTAATTAATTAAATAAATTTTCAATACATTGCTTTAAATTTTCAGAAATTTAGCGCCGTCTATTTTCCTACCTGGCGGAAACATTCGTATTGAACATTATAAATATAAGTTTTGTTGGCAGTAGTTTAGTTGTGACGTACATATTCATGTTGAATTGAAACGACTATTGTAGTACGGTGAGCGTTATCGCAGACAGACAGAATAGCGATATTATATATATATATATATATATATATATATATATATATATATATATATATATATATATATATATATATATATATATATATATATATATATATATATATATATATATATATATATATGATTTTTTTAGTTTTCTCATATCTCTGTATTTTTTGGACCATTGCGGCGCATTAAGTACTCCTGTAATGCCACAATGGTCCAAACTTAAGCTTAAATAAATAAATACCTGGAAGGCCTAGCAGGCAAACATTAGAATAATCTGAGCCAGCAGCATAGCCCGGTCGTTAAGCTTCTGCTTAGCGTCAAGAAGGTGCCGGGTTCAATCCCTGAATGGAAATGAATTTTTCAGAGTATGCTGTTGGTCAGACCTGGATTTGTGACTCCAGGTTAATCGTTTCCTATCAGAGTTTGCCAATTTTCTCTGATTTCATTGTTGAAACGGTTTCCGGAAAAAAAAT
Source organism: Arctopsyche grandis (assembly GCF_051622035.1). Taxonomy (NCBI): domain Eukaryota; kingdom Metazoa; phylum Arthropoda; class Insecta; order Trichoptera; family Hydropsychidae; genus Arctopsyche; species Arctopsyche grandis. The sequence continues at coordinate 15,663,832 of NC_135361.1, read as the reverse complement.
TGGCTAAAAATCCTTCCTACCTACTATGTCACCACTATTTGAAGTTTGATTGATGTACAATACAAATTTTGTACAATTCATAGATGTCTCGTTAATTTGCGAGTTTTTCAGTGTCTCGCGATTCAACTACTTAATAGTAATAAAAATGCTGCATTTGTATTTGTATTTGTAATTGGCCAGGAAGGCGCATTGGGATTTACCTGTAAGGCCTTCCTGGTATATATGTAAATAAATAAATAAATAAATTAGTACTCCAAAAGAACATTAAAAGTAAACATTAGTACTCCAAAGATATTCAAAAATTAACATTTTCAAAATCGCAATCGTAGTCAGATTATAGGAAAATTCAGAGTAAGAGTCGTATTTTTTCCAACGAATCCACGGCTCTGGTATTACAAATAGTATTACTTTTTAATATAATACACGTCGTAAAAAGCAACGTTTTTCGAGAATGTCGCTTGCGGTTGCCGAGTAAAAAAAATAAATAAAACGGTCGATTTTAATCGAGAGATTGTAGGTAAAATGTAGTACGGTCGTCGCTCAAACTGATACGTGGGATCGTCTCGCGCTCAAAACAATGTAACTTTGACAGTTTGACGGGGGAGTGCGGGGGGGTGTGACGAGGGTATTACCGCGAGCCCCGGATGATACCGGCGCTACGCCCTCTGGCCCCCTGGGAGGCTCCGCCACCCTGGGCCCCCTCGCCGGCCCTCTACACACACGCAAACCGTCAATGCTGAAATGCCAATCTGCGCCAAATTGCCAAAGTTGTGCGCGACACCGGACCGTCTCTGCTCTTGCCGTGAAATCGGTATTTAGATACGATTTTCGTTCTACAATGACGCACATTGTAATCACGTGTTATAAGACACGTTACTTAGTATGTATGCCAGAGTTGCTTTATATAGATCGCTCACTATTTCGTGGAAAGCTTGGATTTTTCCACGCATTGATATTCGTGTTGGTATTTTTCAAGTATTCAAATGTATTTTATTTTATTTTTTTTATTTTATTAATTGAAAAATCAACAGACAGGATGTACATAGATATGTTTAAAAAAAAAATAGTAAATAAATTATAAATGTAACATCCGAGTCCAATAATAGATTTTTACAAAAATGAAAAAGATAAATATAAGGAAAACAAATTAAAAAGTAAAGAATAAAGGCATGAAAAAATATGTAGAACATTGCATAATTAAACTATAGTATTAAAATATTTGGAAACGGTTATAAAATAGAATAGAAGAAGAAATTGAAATTTACAAATATAAAACAAATGAAAAAGGTAAATACAAAATAAACAAATGAAAAGGAAAAAAATGAAAGCTATAATATGATTAAATAGCACATTACACAACTAAACTAAAGTACAAAAATATTGGAAAAATAGAATATCGATTAGAAGTACATATATGTACATATGTACATAGGTATAATGGAGAATGACTCATTTCATTTGTGTATGTGAATATTTCATGTGAAAATATATTTTCACGAATGTCGAATGTCGAAACATCGAAAAAGCAAATATCGGAAAGCAAAGATCGAAAATCGAAAGAGATCAAAAGAGGACTGGACAGCAGCGCCTAGTCCATACAAACGTACTATACTTCTCCCTTCCTCAATTATGGCACTAGAGAATTTTTTTTTAATATGCTATGGATATCCACCATTGGGGTGCATCTATCGTTTTATTTTTTTGATTAATTATTTTTTATAGGAGCTAGAAGCCGCCTATGATCTATAAAATGGCCTCTTTTTTCACCCAAGAAACGAGTCCAGCGTGCTTATTTAACGGTCGGTTTAAAAAAAAAAATACGCCAATAGATACACAGAAAGTATCTTTCTCATACCGATGATGAAATTTTTTTAAAAATTGGTCCAGTTTTGGAGAAGAAAATAGGAGAATACGAAACCTCGATTTTGTCAATTTAAAATAAATTTTATCTGGTCGAAGTGCAACTGTCGTATTCTCTCAATATATATATTGATATATATTGTCGCATTCACTCAATATATAGATACACTCAATATATATGTATATCGAAGAAAGGAACGGTAACAAAATTAAGGTTTCAGGTGTACAGCCCTCGTAAGTTGAAAGATCAAAAAGAATGTATGCATGGTAAACGGTACTATGTTTATATAATATATATCATTGGCATGCGGTGAAATTATCTCTCTTTTTGTCGTACAGCCTTGCTTAATGTGCGCGGGCAGGATACAAGAGGAAAAGCTTGTTCCTCTGGTATCCTGCTCATACAAATTAAGTGAGGCGGTACGACGGGGAGAGAGAGAGTTTTACCGCACGCCACTGATATATAGTATATACTACCCGCTTTTCATATTTTTATTTTATTTTATTTTATTTTAAAAAATCAATACCACAGAGACTTGACAGGTTGCCCCAAAGCGTCAATGTGATTTTAATACAAATAATAAAAATCATAAAAATTACAAAAAAAACATCATAAAAAAAATAATAAAAATCATAAATAAAAAAAAACATAAGAAAATAATAAAAATCATAAATAAAAAAAAACATCATAAAAAAATAATAAAAATCAAGTAAAAAATATTTTCACAAAATAAAAACAAAGAAATAAGATTGTAAAATTTATATCGTGCTATTTAGGATGTGTTCCACCAACTCAACATAACTGGCATCGAATAGGTCCAAGTAATGTGCCAGTAAGTTAAGGAGTCGAACAGCTCTCGAGAGGGGGGAGTTCATGAGCACGTTTGATTTAGCCCTAATTGGTAAAAATATATCATGTTTTCTTAAAACTCTACGATTTTCCGGGGCCCAGAATTTTAGTTTCTCCAGGATAGTGGGATTGTGAATCTCTCCTCTAAGTAATTTTACGAAATGTTTCCCAAGAAATAAATCTCTTCTCTTTGCCAGGGAGTTGAAACCCAAAGATCCCAAGACAAAGGCACTAGGGAACAGATATGGATAAAATCCAAATGTCTTCAGATATAAAAATCTAAGGAATTTCCTTTGGACTCGTTCCAACATTAGAGAGTAACGAAGTTGATAGGGAGACCATATAATGGAGCCAAACCATGTATTCATGGTAAACGAACATTTTCGATTTTTCGACCTTTCGATGCGGTGACGGTCATCGAGTGAAAATGTATCAAATAATGAATTACAACTTAAATGAATAGGGCCAACCCTTGCTTAACCTAACCTATCATAACCCTTAAATAATACCAACCATAACAATCTAATCTTAAATGAATAAAACCAATCCTGAAAATGTAACTGGTTTATGATTTCACTGAATTCCTGTAATGCTACAATGGTCCAAGCTTTAAATAAATAAATATAAATTTCTACAAGCTTTAGTATTGAAGAAAAAAATTTATCCGTTACAGTCCAAGTGATCACTCCGGTTCATTCATGAACATACTAGTTTGTTCATACATGAATTATTGGTTTAAGCTTAAGTGCTAACAGTCAAAAGCTATCTTCAAACACACTCACCAAGTGACGCATGAAAGTTTTAGCTGTCAAAACTTTTGTGCCGTCAAAAACAATTGAGATGTCAAAGCACCCAGTATTTTAAAGGGAAATCTTATGAAAACTTAATTACAAAGTTGCTATAATTCCCGTTTTCGCTAATATTAAAAATATTGCAACGCAAAGTACGCATATATTCATAGAATATGGAACAAACGATTGAGAATACTTAAACTTATGCCTAAAGAAACAAACTATGTATGTAGTTTTTTTTTCAATTTGTTACACTATAACTGGCCAAATTGGTCCGTGTATGAACAAACTAGTATTTTCGTGAACGAACGAAATGTCGTGCGCGGACTTTTGCCGAAGGATACGTGGCCGACGGACTTTTAACCGAACGGACATAAAGGCGATGGACGTTTGGCTAAACGGACGTGTATCGGACGATGTTTCGAAATTATTCAAAACTCACCAAAAACTAATGTATTATTCAAAAATTACCTCGATGTATCATTCAAATATGATATTTTTGATAAATAAATTTATCAAAAATATATATTTGGCCAAATGTACCTTATATCCATTCGGCCAACTTCACCTGAAACATATCCATTCATTTTGCGTAGTTTTACAGTAAAAAAGCATACGAAAAATCACGTTTTCACTTATAGAAACACATCGATAAACGGGAATGGGAACGGGAATTGCATGCGCATTGCAACGCATTCCGGGTTCAGCTAGTAGATGATAAAAACTACAAAAATGATTATTTGCAGCTTTATCCCTGGCCACCGTTATATCTACATATATCAACATGTCTACATAAATGTAGTTGTTAAATGTATATAATAATATTGTTAATAATGTAAGGAAGTATGAAAATTGGCTTTGAGTTTATGTATTTTACTGAGCACGTAAAATAAATATTTTTGATGAAAAATCACAATGAGTATAGAAATTATTTTAGTGAAATTCCTAGAAGGTTAGACTGTATATTTTTCAAATTGTTTACATTATACATAATACCTTTACTTTGTCAGTATATTTTGTATGCTTTTTTACGGGTAAATGCTAAAGCATGCTTGTTGTTATTACATAATGCTATGTAAAATATGTTGCTCTTATCAACATTTATCTACAGTACAGTGGTCGGCAATCGATGTACATACATATGACCCACGTAATAATGCGTTAATTTTCATTATTTCATATATTATATTTTAACAGTACAGAGCTCAGTTTCGTAAAAATTTCTTTTGATTTTGCACGCCAAGCAAGTTTTTTTTCATTACAGAATTTATTTTATTTTCAATTTAATATAAAATTATTTTTTAATTGTCTACCCTTAATCTAATGAATATTCATTTGAGAAATTATTAAATTGTATTATGTATTGCGTAAAAACATACATATATACATTGCATATATGTGTGTATGTACGAGCCAGACGTTTACGGTTTGTTACTCCACAAGAATATTACGCTTATCAAATCACAGCTTAGAACTTAGTTGTGTTCAGTCGAATACCAGCGTTTCTACTACGGCTGAAAATCCGTCTTTTAACTTTTTTCTTAAAATACAATTTTTTGCAGATTGATGTAGCGAATTGTGACTTTTAATTTGACGCCAATTTCGAATACGCACTCGCAACATTTTTAGCTTGTTAAAAAGTGATAAATCAAACGCTCAAAACGAGAAAGTAGGAGAACGACGATGGGTAGGTAAGGGGGAGGGAGGGGTGGTAGGAGAGGGGCTCAAAGGGGAGAGAACTGTACGTTTCTTTCGCACGGTCTAAAGTTGAAAATTGTAAAATTAATAATTTGAAAGTTGCCAAGTGTAAAATGCGAAGCTGGAGAAGTAGCATTGGAAGGCCGGCGTGCCGTGCTCGGGATTAACGAGTTGTTTGACGAAGCCGAGGAGCCCGGAATTATGGTGCTGGTAATGGTTGCACCGCCAAACTTCAACAATTCACCCCCAAGTAGATTGCCTCAAGGCACCCGTCATCGCCAAACACCCGGATAGGGACCCGGAGAGAGGGAAAACCCGAAAAACCCAGACCTCATTTCACCCCCTATATAATATTCAGGAGGAACGTTGCAGCGCGCGTTGTCATTCAACCCACCGGAAAATTAATATATAAGATATACATACATGTATATGTACGTGCATGCATTTTATAAACATATTTATATAATATCTATGCATGCTGAGAATCGCTCTAAAATTCGTGCCATCATCACCTTACAAAGTTATTTCGTCCGCGCTTCTAAACCTCGAGTAACCAAAGGGTGCACTTTTTTTCGCTACGAATCGGGCAAATTAAATCGGGAAAATATCTGTGTGGATTTTTTATACATATATGTATGATGTTAATGCAGTGGTGTCACCTTAACGGTTTCCATGGATTTTCGGAAACCCGTTGCCAAAAATCAAAAGTTTCTGGAAACCCGTGGCTAGAAATCTAAAAATTCATATAATTTTTGTCAAAAATTATACAAATCTTGAAATTTTTTTTCGACGGTTACGGCTTCGACAAGTTCGCAGTCGATTACATAGCAGATAAAGAGAAATTACAATCCTTTTCTATACTTCACTTCGCTAACGATTTTGTATTTTTTCCTATAAACTTCCGATCATTTTGAAACTGCCATTTTGTGCGCTTTGGTCAACGATGGAAATTTGAATCGTTTCTGATAGTTCATTGGTGAAAAATAATCGTAATAGACACGCTTAAAAATGCTACAATTTTGACCATCTTGACGTCTAATGGTAAGTTGCCGTATTTATCTTCCTTTCTGCCACCCTATCGTTTTGTCAAAATTTAATTGTTTAATCGCCTATAACTTTATCGTTTTCACACTATATTTTATATAATTTGCATTATAGGCTCTCTTTATCTCTCATTTATGTATATTCTTACTTCACTCATAGGTTATTAGAAATATAGATATATACAGAAATATAAATATAATATACCTATATATGTATTATATATGCATATATAAATTGAAAAAAAAATTGGAATCCTGTTGTTCCAAAATTGGGGTGACACCACTATGTGAATGTGTTTCATTGAATGAACTAATTTCATAAATTTTAATGTTATCATTGTTATCTAGTATTATGTAATTGTTTTTAATAATATTCGTATTTGTTTAATAATTCTTCATTTTAGCACTTCTTCGTTCCATCTTACGTACATTATTCTAGTTACGTGACCCATCTATTGCCATTTCAATCTCTTCACTCTTCCAAATGTAACCACTACTCTTGTCATACTTTTCACTCTTGTATTCCGTTTCTTATCCAACCTCGTTATGCCAAACAAACAGCGTTCCATACTTATTAGAAATTTTGGACTTTGTGTAATATTTACGCGTTCAATGTCCAAGTTTCCCATCCATAAATCATACTGGCAATACATATTGATCATAGATCTTTTTCTTCGAGTAAAGTAGCATTTTTGATTTAAAAAGAGCAATCATTCGCCCAAATGTACTCCATACTAATTTCAAACGTATTTTTATCTCTTCTTTTATACTTTTGGACATGTCTGTTATTTGCTCTAAATACAAATAATTACTGACTACTTTCACTGTTTTATCATCAAATGAAATAGTATCAGGCTCTTAGTCATCTTGTATAAATTTATTCCTTTTAGGTTGAGATATAATTTTTAAAATTTTGCTACTTTTTGATATTTGACGTATTCAACGAAGCTTGTATGTACTTGTATTAAAAAAATGTTTATAAAAATGGGTCTTTCGGATAATTACAATGCATACATATGTATATACACAGGATAACTCTATAAATGCATAAATTTTAGGTCCGTATTGTATGTACATATGTATGTATGTATATATATACAAAACGCCTCTAAGAATTCGACGTTAAGAGTTTTCAAAAAGAGCTTACCTGAAAATTTTTCAGTTACGTTGCAACAACTTGACCTAAAAATGCGTCGCTCAGTTTTCCTCAAAACGGTGTGCTTTTAACATTTTACTCGATTTGAAATGCTCGTGCTTATTCTTTCCTTCGAATGTATCCAACTATGAACGTGTATGTATATGTATACATATATGTAGTGCGCAACGAAATGAAAGGAGGTGCGAATGGCTTTGAGTCGAAAAGTTTAACTACTTTTTCTCTTTTTTTTAGTTTTGTTTTGAGCGAAGTTTCATTCCGAGCCCACGTAGTAGCACTTCAGTCGCGATCATGAGCTTCAATTAGTTTGGGACGAACGACGAGTGAAACGAGTACACTCGAGTAAAATTCAAAATTTAATTCAATCGTCCTTTTCGACGAGGGCCACTCGTTATAGTTAGTATACCCAGTAAACACACAAATTTGACGCGATAGAATTCACTCGGATGCGAAAAACGTTTTTCATTTTTTTTACTATGTGAAAATATGTATGCGATGGATGTATGTGTATGTAGGTATATATGTTTGCGTGTATCTACCTTCCTAAACGAGGTTGAAATTCGTTTCGGTGGCAATAAAATAGGCAATCGTTAGCAATATTTTCAGGATTAGGACTCGATCGTAAATCACGCGGATTATTTCTGCATCTATATGCTGATCTAAACTGAATCACCATATATAATATACCCCAGAATCGTGGATTTGGGTCGTTTTCAAAAAATTTATCGTGGATTATATGGTATTCATATAAACGTGGTGAAGCGTGCATATTTAAATTTTGTTGTTATGTAATGGTGCATTTGCAAAAACAAAAATACCTATATTATGTTGCTATAGTCACATTGATAAATCGAATATTTGGTCATTTTTTTATATTATACCTATAATAGGCATAAAATTATTGGAATATAATAAATAAATTATTTGCGACTTTAAATGAATTTATATGATCCAATTTTAGAATGGGGAAAAGTTTACATATCACGTTGCTTACAGTGAATTTATTTAAGATGAATGTGCTTGTTTACATGTAATTGAGGTTGAAATTGCACGCCGTGGAACGTTCTCTGTATGTAGATTTATGGTTTGACTGAAATTGCATATGTACTACATTATCTTAATGCACACGTTATTAAACATGCACTTCTGAAACATTTCCTTAAACAGAAACACGAGACTCACTTGTATACACTATACTCACATAAATATAATTAGGGAAGCAAATATTAATATGTGTATTACTGATTTTATAGTAAACACATTATTCATAAAAACTGTCCATGTGGTTGCGGAGTCGGAGTCAGTGTCTTTGAGCCGTGGCCTTTTGACCAATGTGGTCAAATGACCTTTTGACCAAAGTGGGAGTCGTCAAAAATCGAATGGCTCCCTTTTCAGTTTCACATTTGTATGTCAATGTGTGAATACTAGAATTCAATGGTATGTATATAAGGCTAATGCTTGTTACAAGATTGATTCATCAATACTTAATGTATGCTGATCTTAGACGCAGTGTTTATATTTTTGTCTTGTACTCATGTTTATGTCGACTTGAGGAAAGGACCGATATTCGGAAAATCCGTCACGCCAAATGTGTATAGGTACAATTCAACCATTTCGTGTATGTTATTATCATCATCATCATCATAAAATGGCTTCAACCATTTCCAAAACCCATGTACAATCTAAGTTAGAGCATACATAGTTTGGTGGTTCTATGTTAATTAAATACTAAATTTTATATCATAACATCATTATTTTCAGCTATACCGTCCACTGGTGGATACAAAAGGCCTTTCCAACACCCCTCCACCCTTCTGCTATGAGCAACTCTCATCTACATATCTCACTCCACACATTTTTTTAATTGCAACTGCCATTCTCCCATGTGATCTTCCTTCTACCATTTTAAAATATCTCTGATACCATTCCAGCATTTTTTCCAGCCATTGCCATTACAGTCTCTTCATTATATCAACTACCTCATCCACGTATTACGTTTCCTATATTTTTTCGTCATGCATATAGCATTCTATACTTCTTTGAAGGCATTGGTCTTTCAATGCTCAAGTTTTGCATCCAGACGTCATCATTGCCAACACATTGATCGAAGATCTTTTTCTTCCGGCAAGTGGAATTTCCCATCCGAGTTTCACACATCTCTTTATTTCCCCTTCTTTGCTACCGGATATGTCAATGATTTTGACTAGATACATACATGCACATACATTGTATACGTAAAAGAAAATTATTTATACTCTTTTATCTAAGGTAATGCTATCAGGAATGCAATACCGACGAGTACTCAGCGTCTATAGAAAATGAGAACCTGTAGTAATGGTTGTTCGACTACTAATTTTATGCCATTTAAGAAAACATGGTAAACAATTTTCTCGAATCAGAACTTCGAATACCAGGAATCAACAGGGAAAATAAATGGTTACAGCAAGACGGAGTGGGGTGGTTACTGCCTTAATAGCTAGAGATTTACTGAAGCAGTTCGAGCGTTGTTCCCTAATCGACTAATTTCACGTTTTGGTGATGTCCACATTGGAAGAACCGAAAACCGCAAAATCAAATCGAACAAATCAACGAAGAAACACTGGGAAAATTGGAGGCAAATTAGCAAAAATGTATGCTCGTGAAAACGGTCATTGTTTAATTGATATAATGATTCGCACATAAAAATTTCCAAACGACATTAATTTTACCCTTATAATGTCAATGCATAATGTATGCACAGAATATTGACGGAGTACTGTTTTATTTATAACCATCTGTTCTCCATGAACCACTCTTTTAATTGTTTTTACTTGGAAACGATCATTTTCAAATCGGAGTCGGAATTATAGTATTTTAAAGTTTTGCTTTATAGAGCTCTTTCTTTGATCATTTCCCCCTAGTCGATCAATTAATACACACTTCTCCCCACAAATTGTTTCTCTTTTAATGTTGGTGCAAATTGTCGAACAAGGCGTTAGTATTGAATATAAAGTTCACGCATAAAAATACATCGTTGAAGCCCGCAAAATCCACCAGGAAATATCGTATAAAATTGAGTTGTTCACTCTCCTCGTCCATTTCGCCGCCGTGGTAAGCAGTTTTATTCGCAGTACTTAAAAGGCACCGACCGCCTCTCGCAAAAGGGAATCGCTCGAAATTGTTTTCATACTTTTGGCGGGGGGGGGGGGGGGGGGATAGGGAAGGGGCTATCCGCCTTCGATGAATTATGGGTAGGTGTAGCCGGGCGCTTTTGTACCCCATTTGTTGCGAATCCTGCGGTCCCGACCCGGACCCTCTGCCCCATGTATGATAGTATGTATCGTACATCTGTACACATTTGTATTATATCTGCACATCGCCTGGGGCGTATCCGCCGGGAAAGCGTCCGGGTAATTAGCGTTTCGAAGGGGCGTAAGAGTCGGATAATTAACCTTTATTGGCTGGATATCCTACTTCCTGCACGAAAACCGACGAAACGTTTACCCGTCCCCGTTTCCCACCTCTCGCCGATGTGCACATATGTGTGCATAGGTGTGCTTTGATTTCGACCGCGAAATTGCTTGCGAATTTCGACGAAAGTGTGAGCAATTTAAAATTTTCTGTCTGCGTGTGTGCGTGTGGGGGGAGGGAGGGGGGGAATTCATGGTCGGGATGTTGGCGTGGACCTTCGGTAAATAAGGATTAATGGGTTGCACATGCGTGTAACGGAATTCGTCTTGTATGTATTCACATAATGAACAGGACGTGTGCTGACTTGCTATTAAACAATCCGATGGATACGGTAATGGAATTAGTGAGATTTATATATCGCACACACACACATATATATATATATATATATATATATATATATATATATATATATATATATATATATATATATATATATATATATATATATATATATATATATATATATATATATATATATATATAATATAATATAATATAATATAATATATATATATATATATATATATATATATATATATATATATATATATATATATATATATATATATATATATATATATATATATATATATATATATATATATATATATATATATATATATATATATATATATATATATATATATATATATATTGTTACGTACGCCGTGGATTGAGCGAATTGTACTTAGACCAACGGATATCTGTTATCGGTTAACTAAATGCATGCACTTACTTCCAAAGATTATATCTGGACTCTAAGTGCATTTAGGCTAAACAATGACCGTTATTAGTTATTTCTCAGAATCGTTACGGGAAGACCCAATGTTTTGGAAATACATATCCGAATACGTGACTAGACAACAGGTAAACAGATTAGGCGTCCTGAGAGATCTACCCTTTATAAGGCGGTACGTAGGCGATATAATTCATTCTGGACGGAGCAGTGACAGTGTGTGTAACTCCTTAATCATCAATAAATGCTGTGAAACGACTGTTGGCCTTTTACTTGGATCCTCCACCCACCCATACGCAACAATATATATATATATATTTATTTATTTTTTATTTAATAGTTTTGGACCATTGTGGCATTACAGGAAGAACCTAATGCGCCACAATGGCCTACATTTGAAAAAGATATAAAAACAAGTAAACTGTAAATAAAGGAAAAAATCAAAAGCAGAAAGCATGGTAAAATAAAATAATAAAAAAAAAGTAACAAAAGGAAAATAAAACATCATTCAGAGAGAAAAAAAATAACAAAAGTGTAAAAATTAAAAATAAAATCCATAAATCCCATTCTTTGTTTACACTTAACAAAATTAAAATAGTATATAAAAATGTACAAAGGAGAAAGAAAAAGTAAAATAAAATAAAACAAAATATGAATAAAAAATAAAATCACAGCGAGGCCCAAATGGAAGAGAGTAGATTAAGATTCCACTCATTCATCACATTCAAATTAAGAAAGTAATGATGAGCGCAGGTTACCAGATAAATATGTTAAGATAATTTCCGATAATCTACGCTCCCTAAGGTGGAAAATATCACATTCAGGGACAGCAGCAACGATTTCATTGAGAAGTCGAATAGCTCTTGGAATAGGAGCCATTCGAAAAAGAACTGTGCGAGCAGCCGGTACAACCATCAAATGATGATGTCTACCACGCACATAATTATTAGGGACATAAAGTCCCAACTGTTCCAGCAACAACGGGCATGACGTATTACCACGCAATAGCTGGAGAACGAAACGAATTAACGAGAAGTTTCTCCGAAGTTCAAGGGAATTATACCCAAGCATGCCCAAAAGGAAAGGAGTAGGATAGAGATATGGGTAGTACCCATACTCTTTCTTATAAAGAAAACGAAGAAATGCTTTTTGCACTACATATTTATATATTAAGTATATTTATATATAAGAGCTAATTGAGGCAAATAATTGAGTATTCCAGGAGATAGATGACCACTGAAAGTTTGATGTATGGGCTAGTGGTTCGTTCGGGATGCAATTCCCTACGCCTGGCTCGCGTTACCCGGTTAGCGTCATTGTTTCGCTTAACGTTCCCGCTCAACGTCATTATGCTCGCATGACATACGGTCGAATGCGCTATACTTCAACCCCAGATTTTGCACTACAAAGCCATTATGCAAAGTTTGCAACAGATTCGGAAACGTGCTGCCGTATCCTTCACGCCACACGGATTTCATTGTCGATAGGTATTATACAAAACTGTTTCACCAAAATCAGATGACTGAATCTTTTATTACATTTATCACTTAAACAAATTCCATGATCTTATTAGAGAACTTCACATATATGCACATACATATATGTATATACATATATAGGCATAAACAACAAACACACAGAGTTTTGCGAATGTATAAAAAATCTACCTCACTGTGCTTAAAAAAATCCGTTAGCTACTGTACTGGACACCAAGCGTCCAGTTAAATTGTATGTTAGTTAAATAATGCAGAATCTACAAGGTTAATTATTGTGATTATCTATACAAATTGATTTACAGTAACAAACGTCGAATAGTATAAAATAAGTGCAAAAAATTAAAAAAGGCTGAAGCAGAGCCATCATTCCAAAGTGGATATCATTCTTGCCTGACTGTTGAGCGCGGCGCATACTGAATCCCCCCCCCCCTCCCTCAGCTCTCTCTTTCGCATCTGCGAGGCACGTGTCCAAAGGGCTTCCTACCGAAAATAATTATTTCTGTTGATGTTGATTAGTGTTTTTATTTTGTAATGTCATAATTCGAGCCATTGAGGTTTTGATGATGAATAAATAAAATATGAAGACTTTGCGTACAGTATATTTGAAGAAATAAAATAAAATGTAAGTCCTAGTCTCTCGTTATCCATCGCAGTGTGGCAAGTTTTAAGGAAATATCGAAGGCTTTCACCGCGTTTCTTCCTATTCTTACGTGATACTTTACCACCGTATTCACAAGGAGATGACAATGATAGAAACCACTTGAGAAATTAGTCTTATATTTGCATGAACGTGCACATTTGCTAACCCCCTAAACCCCCCTACCCTGTGGTAATACCATATCAGAAGTCATCAATGTCATTGATGCATCCAGCGTGTGTTATATTTATGTGAAGTACACACAATAAACCCGTAGTGTATAAGGAACAATATAAAGTGACGTATGCAAGTATTCAAACTGCTTTATAGACTTGATTTGTTTTACGATTGCATTTTGTTCATTGAACAAATCAAAATCTACATTTGTGGTGTATACTCACTGTGTATTTGGAAGCTTTTATTCAGATGATCAGCGCAATTTTTGAACAAAAAACCGCAATTTTGGCGTAAATCGAGTCTAAGCATGCAAACGGGCAGACAGATGAGTGGACTCAGGTACGCGATGAAGACAATAGGAGCTTTTTCGTCGGGGATAAAAAGCTCGCGATAAAGCTTAATTTGCAATCTTCGCAGCCACGATCGCGTGCTTCCTGATCACACGCCGTATCAGGTTAATTCTCGTATAATAATATCGTTAAGCTTCATCCTTAAAGGGTGTATTATACAATTTAAATGAATTATTTTCCATACATTTGCATCGCTAACGAAGTTTTCACGTAGGAAACACAGTTTTCGTCGACGCTTTTTGCGATAGAATTTCAACGACGCTAAATTTCCCAAAAGACGCCGCTTTTTTTTTCCTCGCTCGCATCAAAAAATGAACGTAAAAAAAAAACGAATAAAATCTAGATACTTCTTGCATACGTGCACGTACAACTAAATGTGTCGTATTATATTATATGTATGCGATTATTTTGGTGTGGGGATTTTTAGATGTTTTCTTGTGTGTATGCGTGTTTCTCACCTGATATAAACAGGCGTCTCGACGGTAAAACGACTCTAAATGAAAAAAATACCCCTCTTACCCCTAAAGTGAGCCTTAGATTTGAGTCTCGTCCCAGAGTCTTTGTGTGTATATCCTTCTAGCCGAGCAGGCTCTTCCAGTCGTATTGTGAATTTAAATTGAATGAAATAGCTGGGGTGCATACTGATGCGACGCAGTTTATGATACACGTTCACGGTATTTAAATCTTATGAATCTTAATTTGCATGTTATTTAGTCTCGGCTTGCTTTGATCTCGGCCTGGCATCGGGTACTTAAGATCCCGAAGGAGGAGAGATGGCGAGAGAGAGGGAGAGATGTGCTTTGGATAATTTGTTTAGTTTTCTGCGAACGCGTGCAAAGTGGAAGTTTTTGCGATGTTGCGTTTTATTGTGACACGGTTAGAGAGTTACTGCGTTAATTTTGCACCCCTTTCGCAAACAAAGCCTTTGTTTGGCACTGGTATGAATTGCTTATCATAAAAATGTTTGTAATGTATGCCTGTACGTACTACATACAATCATAGTCGTGTAATGAAATTGCGGTTTTGTACTAAGTGACTTATCCCATCAAACAAATTAGTACATATGTACATAGATATGCCGTTTGAATGTTGGAAAATATCAATAAACATGTCTTGAATATTAGTAGATGATATAATTTTGATTGCAAACATGCATGTAGATTGTTTATCTTCCATGTCGTAGGAAAAAATGTATGTACGTACCCTTTTCAAAAATTAATGAAACATTTCCTGCAATAAAGTAGATTCTATCTTTACTCTGTTACTTGTTTGGTCGTAAAATGTTAATTAATTCGGTATAAATTAATTTAAATGAATTCAAAGTTATAACTTATTAGTTTATAGTTTTTGGATGAATGTACACGTTCATGCCGAAATATTTTTAAGTAATTATTATATCAATAAGTTTTAGTTTGTATAGGTATATATTATAACCATTCTTACTCCTTGGAAAAAATTCAAATTGGGTTTTTAAAATACATTACACATAAATTTTTAAAAACTCTCTTATCATTGAACTATGACTATCTTTAATTTATTTAAAAATGAACTTCATGATGATCGTCAATAATTTGATTTTTTTCTACAAAAGTGTCAATTATCTTGTTGATTGTCGTTCTATATTTGAATCTGTGTTCCAATTGAATGTTCCTCTTCGCTTTATTCGATCGCTGTTGTTTGTAAATGCTAGTTCTTATCGTAGTTATTACGTCCATTCTCCCATTCCAAGATTGATAAGTCTAACAGTGAATATGATGATTTGATTGATTTTTTTGGAATAAATTTTTACTTAGACTCCGAATCGAATTACATTTTAATTCTTTAAATTATTTAATTTTTATATATGTATGTATTTACATATACATATGTGTGCGTGTCTGAACCAAAATATCTTCGATCTATGTGTTTTGCCAGTGATGACGTATGGATGTAAAATTTGGGGATGCGGTGCATTTGCTCTAAAATCGCCAGACAAATTGAACGACAGATTAACGGACGGCTGCTTTAAATGCAATTATCGTCTTCTCGAATGATAGATTGCACATCAGATGACGGGTAACCTTTCGATGTGCACAGATGCAATTATTAAAATGGTAATTATTAAAATTGTGTTGGATCTTTCAGGCGAGTTTAATAAGGCAAGATTCGATAAGTTGCGAATCTTGCCTTATTAAACTCGCCAGAAAGATCCAACTCAATTTTAATAATTACCATTTTAATAATTGAATCTGTGCACATCGAAAGGTTACTCGTCATCTGATGTGCAATGTATCATTCGAGAAAACAAGAATTACGTGTAAAGCTGTCGTTCTGTTAATCTGGCGATTTTAGAGCGGATGCACCAAACCCGAAATTTGGACATTGAACGCCAAGATTTCAAAGTCAAACACAAAGACAAAGTCAAATGCACCCAAATAAGTATTGAACGTTGTATGCTTGGTACAACGTGGAAAGACAGGAAGTGGAATACGTGGGTGAGATGTATGACAAGGGTAGTGAATATAGTGGATAGAGTGAAGAGATTGAAATGCCAATGTAATAATATAAAAGATGATAGATGCAAATTTTGGGTATAAAGTATTTTTTTTTATATTGTACAGCTCAGTAAAACCAGTTTAATGATAATTTTTTTGTCATTTGTACCGCTTTTACTGCAACCCCCTCTTCAAAACATAATATATTACGTTACCGAGAAGCGTCTATTTTTTAAATTTAATATATAATTTATCAGCATCATACGTCATTAAAGCCATCCATATATCATCTCTCGAATCTCCGAACCACCGAGAAAGTGGCAAAGACCCTCCCCAATACCACCACTTATACATTCGCATATATACGAAATGTACGGAACTTTTTACATGTAAAAAATATGATAATCCCGAAATGCATAATGGATTAATGTACCGCGTCAAAGGCGCGCGCCGTGTTCTCTCTCTCTCTCTCGTGCTCTACGTATCTCTCCGAAATCGTTCAAATAAAACGCGATTGTATTTGCATACATTGCAAGGAAAAAAATGATGTTGGAATTTTTACACGATGTACATATATTATAAATATCGAATCTATGGTGCATTTAAAATTATTTAAAATGTTTCGCAGAATTTGTGGCGAAATTGTTTATAGGTTGAGCGTGTTAACTCGTCGCTAATTTGTATGGGCGATGCACGCCAGCGATGGTGCATAGAGGTGGCCAGGGGTTGCCCTTTGCGGGTCGCGGTCGTGATTTACGGCGCATTCGGCCCCAGCCAGGGATGCTCAACGTTGCGAAATGCGATCTGCAAGCCCGGGGATAATGAGCTTGCTGAAATCCTCGACTGCGTTCATCTTTAGCTCTGCGGAAAATTATACTTTTAGCAGGCCTTTTCGAGACAATTTTCTTTAAACGGCGATCGAAAATTGTCCGAATTTACTTCAATTGTGCGTCAAGTGGAAAAAAATGATTATCTGAATTTTAAATGTTCGTATATATGTATGTATGTATGTAAAACTATAAATTTTCCACTTGAAAATATTTATTTTTCCTGTACGTATAAATTATTATTTTTACTATTTCTATGTAATAGTAATAATATTAACTATTTTGTAATATAGCAAAAATTAAGTATTTTAGAGATAATTCAAATACTACTGAAACTTAGTATATATCGGTTACTTAAATATTTACCATTATGATGTGAATTTTTGTCAAATTTTTAGGCTGACCGGAAGTGATATCTCCCTTTATGGGTCTCCTCCTCTTTGGATCCAAAATGGATTTCAAAATGGACAAAATGAATCTCCTAAATGGATTGCGAAAATTTTACTTTATCTAAAACATATGTATGTGTATGTACATATGTATGTAGTAATAAGTAGTCACCGGAGTCTGAGGGGGCCGTGTATTGTTCAAAGGTTGTAAATGCATTGTTAAAGGTTTGCCGAACAAAGGATAGCACTGTGACTATCCTACCTCTAGTAATAAGATATGAAGTTTTGTGACCATGCGAAAATTCGAACTCGATATTTCGACTGATTCTAACTCAGGATCGATCACTGATTACATTTTCATGGTTTAGAAAAAATATATATGTGTGTATGTTAGTATGTGTGTATGTGTATTTCGGAGATTTTTTAATTCTATCAAACTGATACTTAGTATCAGTTACCGAAATGCTAAGCCAGCAGTATAGCTCAATGGTTGCGTTTATGTTCAGCGATTAGAGATTATTGGGTTCGATCCCTGACTAATCTTTAATATACTGCTAGTTAGACTTGGATGTTTGTAAGTACAAGTCGATCGTTTCTTACCAGAGTTTGCCAATTTTATCTGATCATTGTTGAAACGGTTCCTTGAAAATTGGCAAAAAAATCATCCTACCTGCTGTCACAAATCTTTTGTATTAATGTATATAGAATTTGTAAAAATGTATGTACAAGTCCAAAAATCCATAGATGTCTCAATGGCTTAATTAATTCATTGTTAATTTCGTGTTCTTCAGCTTCTCAAAATACAGTGATTTGTGTAATAAAATACTGTATTATTTGTAATTAATTATCCAGGAAGGCGCATTGGGGTCTTCCTCTCAAGCCGTTTACCATACTTATATAAATTAAATCTCAAATACCTTCAATGGTTCTTCTGAGCTATACTCATTCTGTATTCATGTAGTTCCAAATATATGTATGTACATATATCTTATTTGGTCCATTCATCTCATTTTCAACTTCTTGAACTCTCTTGGGTACCATTCAACCCCTTTTCGTCCCTTCTTCTAATGAGATGACCTGGTGATTGCCAATTCTACCTCTTCACTTACTTCACCGCTTTATTCTTGTCATATCTCTCTCACATGTGTTTAGTTTCATGTCTTCTTGTTATACCGAATATTGTACAGCGTTTCATAAATTTCACAAAGTGTACTGTAAAAACACGTGTCATAAATTGAAATAAAATATATATATTTCAAATTATTCTTATAAAATAAAATATATTTCAATTAATTTGTGTTTTAAGAGTAAAAAAGTTGTTATTGCATCAATACTGCTACATTCATTCATTTCAAAATAAATAAACTTATCAATTTAATTGAAAGTGGAAAAACTCGTCTATTTACTCTGCAATTTTTTTTAATTAATATTTCTTCATTCAATCGTTTAATTAGTAAAGTTATACATTTTTTAAATTTAGTTATACAGTTAGACTTTACGAAAGTATGGCAACATTTTTTGAAGGATGTAATTATGATATTGGAAAAGAGAAACAATTCAAATAGAAAAGTGATTTTGTTCCACCTGTATATTGTATTTATGTACATATGTACATATGTATATAATTTCGGTTAGATTAAAATCTAAAAACGTACTCGATTGACTTTTATTCCTATTGAACTCGATCTCAAAAAAAATATGTCCATAATCGGTTCGGACGATTTGAGGTCGTGTAACTCTGTTTTCAATGACGACGAATAAACATTCGCGTGTCCGAGGGGTGCTCCATGTTCACCCCATCCCTTCGTTAGAGTAAAATATTAAAATTTCGTCGAAAAGCGGGAAAGAAATGTTCCATAAACCGCATCGGCGACCGGAATAGGCGCAGATGTTGACAATTACGCCGACATCTGTGATGACTATATTACGCCCGATACAATGCGCGATATACAACGGGGTGGCCAGGAAGGTATGTACATGGGTACATAGGGTGTCCCGAAAGCTCGAAATTGCAATTACTGACGAAATTATGGCGCACCCTCCGAATCGAGGCACCATTATCGACGTTATGTCTTTTTTTTGTGTCCCTTAACTGTCGATTTGCGCGCGATTTCCATAGAAAATTTCTATGTAATTTATCGAATTTTAACATAATTTCTAGATTTAATTTTGAATGTGTTATATGGTGTTTTTATTTTATTTTATTTTGTAGGAGGCATTATTGGTGGAATATTGTGACAATCTGGCGACGGTGACTGGGGGGAAGTTTTTCAGTGTATTGGTGTATGAAAAAGGTTGGTGAATTACTTTTTAATTGATTTAATATCGGTTAGTCTATATGGTTTGATCGAAATCTCAGATCGTGGTGTGATGCGACAGGTGTGTTTCTGTAGTTTTGGGGTGAAATAAAATTTTAATTATATTTCCTAGAAGGAAAAACATCACCCCTCCATAATGTGTTGAAAATCGGTTTGTTCCCTTTTGTGGTGGTAGTAATCGATTTAAATATCAACAAAACATATAATGATTTGTATACATAATGGTTATATGAATCATATTTGTTTCGCTAATATTTAATTTTACCAGTTTTTATTTACATATATACTCGTATGTACATACACGTATATACAGTGTGCTATGAAGCTAAGTGCCAAATCTTAAAAGGTTGAGAGCTCATATAATTTAAAACATTTTGATCCAGACATACCTCAGTACAAAGTCTTATGGTTTTTATTTCATTTAATTTTTAAAATTTTTAGTTAAAACACCAAAATCTCACAGTTATTTTTTTCACATTGATACAAGAATTATACTTGAATTTTTTCGTGAAGAACACGCATGTTTAAGTGGTCGAAAAAAATAGTGGAAGAAAAATCGAACAAGAGTAAACTGCCACTTTCGGTTGAGGGATGCTTACCAAATTAAACTTCTAGATATGAAATTTCAGTTCAATTAACCAAAAGGTTTCTGAGAAAAACATAAAAAACCTCGATTATCTAGAGTAAAAGTACTACTTCCGGTTCAGACAAAAATATAAAAAATATATAAAAGTATAGAAGTTATAATTTCTATTACAATTAAAAAAATTTCAGTCTGATTCAATTAGCGGTTTGGGAGATAATTGAATTCAAAAATTTAAAAAGATGACACCTATACATAAGTGGAGGTACCATTTCCGTTCAACTTAAAAATGTGAAAAAAATTTACGTCGTATCGATAAGGATGAATCGTTTTTATCTACATTCTGATACATTTTCTCTTTGATAAATATATTTTATATGGATTTCTACCTCTTCCAACGTTTGTTTCCGAGTAAAATTTACTCATTACCATCGAAATTTATTTCCGGCGGTAAAAATACACCTTACTTTAGCGCGACGATAGTTAACAAATTAATCCCACGACAGATCGCAGCACAGCCGAGCGCTCAATTTACTAGAGAGTGTACATCGTCGAAATAGCTTTGTCTTTCACGGTAATAATTCGCATGCGCAATAATAAATGGGCGCGTAATTTTCGCAAGTGAGCGTTTCATTGAATGCGGTGCTCGCTAGTACGGCACATCATAAATAGTTTGCAGTGATAAATTAACAGGTCGCCGTAATACCATAAGGTCCGTATTAGCCTAATTTTAGAGCTGCCGCGTTTTACCCCGGTTTGGCCCAGAATCTCGAGATGAGGTATGCGAGCTCATCTAGGAATGTGTTCGCCATCACAGTATAGGAATGGCGGAGGTGGGTGGTGGGGGGAGGGTGTGAGGTTGTGAGGAACAAACCGTCATGATTTGGAATCCCTTAGCCCTGGGGGTAATTATTCAAATCGGTGGTGCCGTTTTGTAACGACAAGCGTTCAAAGCCGACGGCGAATAACCGTTTTGTCCTACAATGAGTGCGCGAAATTAACAACAGCCACTCCATGAATCACCGCGTTAGTTTGGCTTGTTAGTTTACAGATGTATGTACATATGTACACGGAGATAGTCCTACCCCTTTACCCCGCTTTGCTAACCGATTGTCGACTGATTGAAATTGGGATGTACATATGTGGCTTTTTCGCTGGTTTTTATGTGGTGGTTGTTTTTTTTATTAAAGCGTAGCTCATTGTTTAAACCATTGTTAAACAAATAAGTGGTTTTCCGAAATCGGAGACATATATGTACGTATATTCGATTTTCTCAATAGTCACCAGTATATTTGGCAAGATCTGGATGATTTTAGCAATTGCTGGTTTTGCTTAGTAACTGTTGAGACGGTTCCATGTAAAATTGGCACCACCGAAATCGTAATCCGTTCTCCCTTTCATTTTTTCCGCTCCAAAAGGCAATGCGAGACCACTTGAGATAAAAGTCTTTCCAAAGAAGACTTCACTACATGGAAAATGACACAAATTTTTGGCACGTTCGCTTCGTTCGAAATCGAGTAGGCATGAGAATAAACATTGAGTGTGAATGTGTAAATAATTTTTGGCACATATCATTTTTGCAATTTTAAATGCTGATTACTTCTGCTGCCAACTGTTTATTGCTATGTGGCTCGATTAGAAAATGTCTGGAAGTTTTTTTTTTAGTATAATATATATTTAAAAAAAAAAGGTTTTTATTGAAAATATTGCTGGTTGGGATCGTTTCGGAGATGTTAAATTCACCTTATATATGTATTAGCTAAGCCCTACCCACTTACACATAAAATGGAAATATTAATTTTAAATGTAACTTTATATATTTTAGTAATTTAAAAACTGAGGTAGCTTTTAGTCCTAATATTTAAAAAGTGATATAATTACACGACTCAGCGAGATAAATAAAGGAATGGAATTTTTTTATTGTGTCTCTTACTTCGTTGTGATTTTTTTTAGCATTCTCATAAATGTACATAACATAAGAAAATTATGAAACAATACATATTTAGAGCAAGAAAAGGAACAAAAAAAAAGGATCAATATGGGGGGAATATTGTTAAAAGAAGAGCAAGATCTATGTACATACATTGTATATAAAAAAGAATTACAGAAATATTTGGTGGAACAGGGATTAATGCGAAATAATAGAGAATTACGGAGGGATCTGATTGGATATATGGAATAGGATTTTACTTTATAAACAAGGACTATCAATTATATAATATGATTGAAAAGCTTAAACAAAAAACATAAATCCAAAATTTTCCTCATAGATCATTATAAATAAATCTGGAATTGCATTAGGGATAGAATTTTTTTTATGCGTTCTGAATTATTAACACATACTTAATAGAAACGATTTCAAACAGTACTGGAAAATATGAATGAATGGTATTTGAATATTTGTATAAATACGAATGGTATTTGCATACATCTATACTCTATTCATATGTATGTATAGTGCAATTCTCATGTTCAATTTTCATGTTTTCAATTAAAAATAGAGCTGAGAGGCCATCTCAAACATTTTTCACTTTAAATTAATTAACAATTGTAATAAAATTCCTCGGAATACGAGAGGACGAACGCTAAAGTATGCCGACTGTCGAAAATCGTATCGGCGATTAGCGCAACTGTATACGCACGCACTTTCACCAAGAGCGCCCATCCCGTCAAAAGGCTAATAATCTCCTCTTTTTGAAGTTGGTCCTCTCGTATCCTACGTGCAGCTCAAAAGCTGAAAATTAAATCTGCGTAATCGCGTTAATTAACAGATTCTACCCGAGCGGGCGGACGCTGTTTACCCTTTGAGGAATTTAGACGTTAGGCTCGCGGGCTCTCGCGCGCGCGCGCACATTTATCACGATTAAATAATTGCCGTTAAAACGGAATAAAACGCGAAACTCGCAAATTGGACGGTAAATAGTTTTGAGCGGTCGTTTGTCGACAGAATTTCCCTATTCTGTCTGTGTTTCTATTTATATGCTATATATTTTATCGTCGGCGAACTCGTGACAATATCTACGAACCACCGCATTGTATCGTATCGATCTAGTGATGGGGTAATGGAAGTTTCGTACTCGCGAATAAATAGTATTTTCACGTACCCGACGGTTAATAAAAGGGGTGTGCTTTCGATATTATTATTTCTACGTAGTGTGAACGCTATCTGGGTATTTTATTTTGAAAGTTTTGATTTTAATTGACCGAAGTGCAAACGTGAATTGATATTTAGTACACATCTTTTTTATTTTACATTATTATCTGTATATGAATAAGTTTAAATGATATTATATGGAATTTATGAGGTATGATTACACTGTTCAACACGAGATATGACTTTTCTTATAGATCTATGCCCATTTAACACGATCTGGTAATAAAAAATTTTGATTGGCTCAAGATTCGGAGATACATATGTGTTTTTTAAATCGCGCGATTTTTCTATATCTTGGTGTTGTTCGGTCGATGTCTCAAAATCTGTCAATTTTCTGTTCAAAATAAATATTGGAATCTATAGTCTGATATTTTATCTGTCATTGTACTTTTCAACTTTCAAATCTCTCTTAGTAGTCGTCCAGTTCAAATCAAAAGTCAAAATTACGTATTTTCACTTGGAATTTTTTCCCACTGTTAAAACTATTCGATATTGAGTTTTTTCTATTAAAACATGTTTATTGAGATAGTGTTCTGGTCACACTATTTATTGTTTTCGTTTAAAATGGTTAGTTGGAAGTGTGCTGAATTTTAAATCGGTAAAATTTTATTTGTATTTACCCGAATCTGAATTGAATTAATGGGGATAATATATTAAATTATCTTTATATGAGAATTAAATAAAATTCCACTTAGAAAAATCATATTTCGACTATTCTTGTCCCAAGTGAATCCCAAGTGAAAATACGTACTTTTGACAAAAGTCAGAAGATTTGAACTGGACGACTACTTAGAGAGATTTAAAAGCTGAAAATTACAATGACAGATAAAATATGAGACTATAGATTCCAATATTTACATATTTTGACCAGAAAATTGACAGATTTTGAGACATCGACCGAACAACACCAAGATATAGAAAAATCGCGCGATTTAAAAAACACATATACAAACATATGTATCTCCGAATCTTGAGCCAATTAACATTTTTTATTACCAGATTCGTGTTAAATGGGCATAGATCTATAAGAAAAGTCTTATTTCGTCGCTGAACCAAAAAAAGTCGTCATTTGTCGAACAGTGTTATTAGGATTTAGCATGTACATACATTATGGAAAGGTTTTATATACAATTCTACTTCTTTCTCCTTTGCTCAATGCTGAGCGTCGTGGTCATTTCCATTATTTGGAATCCAGTGAATAATCCTCCTTCACTCCTCTCGGTCCAGTGGTTAGTTGAAAGCGATGTTTAATTATAATAATAACTTTTAATTCCAGACGATAGGGAGAATAGTGCAATCCTTTTCGTCCATATAAATAATATAAATTAATGATAAAATATAATATATAGTAAATATAATATAATGATAAAATAATAATCATCTTCATCTACAGTCGCTTTCGCTGCTGTATGAATGCCTCTCCAACAAGCTCATCTATCTCACCCCACAAATTTTCCTAATTTCATCTACCCATCTTCCCTGCAGTCTTCCTTTTACCCTTAGGCATTCTCACGGGTACCATTCTAGTACTTCTTTTGTCCACCTTTCGTCCATTCTTCTAGCCATGTAGTCCGACCACAGTTATAGTGTTATTCTATATCTATGGGCCCGACTATTGCCATTTCAACCTCTTCACTTTATCCACTATATCCACTAATGTTGTCATACTTCTCACCCACGTATACCGTGGGTGAGAATTCTTTATCCGTATCTTTCCTCGTTATGCCAAGCATACAGCGTTCCATACTACGTTTAATGCATAATATATGTACATATAATAATAATATTAAATAATCAATAGTAAAAATAATTAATTGATCAATTGAATGTCATTTTGTGGCTGTCGGTGAAGTGAATCCGATCCATCCACCGAGCACCATTTCATGAGGCAGCAAAAAAATAATTTGACGATACAAATACATGACAACGTAGGGAGGCCGCTTTTAACCTCAGAATTACCTCAAAATGAGGCACGTACCCTTTAACATACAAACATATGTGATACGCTGCAACCCCTTGATAGCTCTATTATAGGGTAGGGACGATCCCGTCAGTTATTTAATTTGGTCCAACCATCTTATGGTCCCTCTAATGTTCCGGTGACTACCAGCTTCTCTAGACTCTCCACATTCTTCCTGGCAATATGGCCAAAATAGGAAAAAATAATTACTCTACATGTTTTTGATAGGATGGAGATGTTCGTACGTCCATGGAAAGTATCTCATTTCGAAGTATTCTAACATCTCCGTTTTTCTCTTTTTAAGCGTCCATGTCTTGACTCCATACAATGCAATGGGAATCACCAGATGTTGCATTAGACGGATTTTCATTTTTGGCATTCATCATAGAACGGTTTTTCCATATTGCCATTTTCACTATTTCTATTCTTCTGCGGATTTCTGATTGGCAACCTTCTACTCTTGAAATCAAGGTACCTATGTATGTACATAGGTAAATAAAATCGTTAACTTCCTCATTAAATTTCTTTAATTATTTTTTACTTTTAATCCATCGTTTTCTACTCATTTTATGGAAGTCAAGAGGAATTTTTCGTAAAAATAAAAGATAAAAATAAAGACCCTGCGTATTTTAATTTCAAGTATTTTGTATAAAACAAGGGCTGGTATTCAAACCTTTCAATCGCAATGTGTACTTTCTGTTGCATTCAACTTTCACAACATTTCATAGGATGAAATTATATTTGTCGTATCCTTTTGACCATAAATTTATATCAACTTTCCCTCTTGCTTTTACAAATTCTGTTCTTTTGAAATCACATTTCACGCACCTCTTTTATTTCTATTTGAATTTTTTTCTTCATCCATAGAAATTTCGACGTTAAAACATGACATTTAAAAATAGATGTGAAACTCTTCAAAAGCACCGTTTCTTTATTCTTAACTTCCACTTAAATTTAATTGAGCAAACAAAATAATTATAATATTGTAAGTGTGTACATAAACATATATGTATGTATCTGAATATTAGATTTACAAATTTGACATAAAACGTCGATTTGATTATTCGTCGTTATTGCTCATGAATTTTCATCGAATACGGTTAAATCGAATCGCAAAATACCCAACGATTTATCACTGCGATGTTGTAATAACAATCCGACGCAAATTGCAACGAATAACATATTTAATTCGTATATTCCGTGTGCGGTTTTAAATTTTTGGGTTGTATTTTTCGACAGTGAAAATAAAATGAAAAAGAAAAAAATGAAATGGAAAACCGTGACGAATGTGTGCGTCGTATTTGTCCGTGAAAATGACAACATGTAACTGAACCACCCGCCGAGTAACTTATTTCTGGTGGGTAAACTTTACGTACGAATGGGAAAAAAGCTGCAGGGTTTCCCGATGAGGACGATTCCACAATACAGCGACACTCAATCTTTTTTTCAGATCGTGACCGAGTTGCTTTTGATCCTCACGTGCCTTCGTCGAGTTATTTGGATCTATAAGAATAAATAACATTGATTCAGTTTTTAAATTTGGAATTATAGAAATCGAAGCATCTGTTCATTATTATTAAAATTATTTTTATAATTAAAATTCGCACTACTGATAAGTAGTAAGGACGTCGCACATACATATATGTATGTATGTAGATACATATGCATGTATGTAAGTACTCGTGTATATGTCCATACATAATTATATCAGATTTTATTAATACTTTTTTTCCAATCTAATTTTCCGGCGTTACTCGGGCCAGTAAAAGCTTCGAACAAAGTAAAAATGGAACTTCAAATTTCAGAATTTTATTAAACTAGATTACCACAAGTTAATATACTACGTTTTGATAATTTAAAAACTGTAGATAACTGTTGCATTGTGGCACAAACAATAAAACATAAATTAATTTCTATATTTATATATTGTATATGTAGATATATAAATACTAATAAAATTAAGCAAATCTCAACATAATATGAACTAAAAAAGTTAAAAGACTGCCTACGCCATTCGGTGAGATAACCATCTAAAAAATTTAAATGTAATTAAAGATTTTATATCAATTAGACGAAAAAAAATGTATAAATAAACCCTATTAAAGAAATAATTAGTCATATTTAACTCGGCCTGTTGACTTTTATATTCTTTAATCTTTTAGTCTTTTAGTCATTTAGTCAATCTTTTTTTAAGTCAGTATTGTAATATACATATATTTAATATATTTAAGTATCTTTAAATCAATATATGTATTGGAAATAAAGATAAACCAAGGAAGTTTTATATATTCAAAATAATGATGGGGACATGGAAAAATTACGTTATTTTATAAAAAGACCACTTCCACCATGAAAATAGCCGTTCGGAGTGTGACGCGCTTTGTATGGGAGTTTTAGACAAGACGGTGACTTTGAGTTTTCGTTAATCAGGCAAAATTACAATTGAGAATTCACTGGTTTTTTTTTAAGTAGTATTAAATTTGCACTTAACAATTAAAATTAACTTAACAACATCTTGCTAGACTTCAAAACTTAATCTTCTGAATGATTTGTCGAACAATCGACCGAGAAAAATTTCAAGGCCTCTGTTTTCCTCTGTTATTTGTTTCTGTGCGATCCGCACTGATATGTCCTGAAGGAACATATCAGTACATATTTTTTTATACTGTACATAGTATTTTTTTATACTGTACTGTATAATATACAGTATTTTTTTATACTGTACACAGTACATATTTTATAATACAGAAGGAACATATTTTTTTTGTGTAAATATGTGCTATTTTAACAAAAACAATAGTTCAGAATGATGTTAGATAGACATCAATCAGAATATATTATACTTTGTGAAAATTTCATATCGAAGTTGTAAAATCAAAAAATGTTTTGTTTTTGACGAAACTCCTTTACATAACGATTTACTAGTACCGCAAAGAGAACATAATTGAGATGGCGCGGCGAGTCCGTGCAAGCGAACGACACGACGGACCATACCATAACAATCTACTACCATTATTTCTGGTAGGACCGGTTCCGGTTTCCAAAATTCGCTAATCCGAGTGAACAATATAAATATGGAAAACGATTTGAATTTATTGTAATTGAATTGGTGATATTTTTAAATTTTAGGTAAAATATTTTAAGGAACTAACTAGTTAGTCTCTCTAGTCCAATCTTAGCAGACTAACTAGTCTCTCTATTCCAATCGCGGTATGCCACTGGTTTTTATGTATTTTATTCAATACTAGCTGAACCCGGCAAGCGTTGCAATGCCGCAATAACGCATGCAGTTCCCGTTCCCGTTTGTCGGAAAAACGCAGGTCGCGACGTGAAAACATTTGAAATTATAGCGTTGCAATGACACTCATTCCCGTTTTTCCCGTTTCCGTTCCCGTTTTTTTTTTCACAGTAATCTTCCCGGACATGCATACAACAAATCCTGAAAGTTCCATCGTAATCGGTTCAGTGGCTTATGAGCCTATTCGAGACACACAGTCAGACAGACATTCATTTATGTACGTATATAGATTTTGTATCTATATTTGTTTTAAAATGTGAATTAAAAATGGCACTTATTAAAGTAAAACTTCTTGAGTGAATTGCTTTGATGTGATTGGTAAGTACCAAACTAAAGTTTTATTTACATCTCCCTTTTATCCCGCTTTCTCCCACTTACTCCTCCCCCTTTCTATTGCAACACTGAACAGCATGAAATTAGAGTGCAGAAATCGTGATTTATATTTGATGTATATTTTTTGTTAGTAAAATTGAGATTTATTTAGTACGATACTATAAAGTAAATTAACCATACCATCAAAAGTAAATTAACGCAATCCAAAACGTCCCGTCCGCTCAGGTTTAGTGCCACTGCACCACAAAGATACCTGCTGTTTTTCGCATTTATGACACTGCACAAGCATCCCGCATGTGCAATAGATTGTTTTTTTCCCACTTAACAAAATAAACGTCCGTCGCTCGACAGCATCGCAGTACACAAATGCGTTTTTGAAATAATACTCGTCGGGTGGTGGCACAATGGCCCGACAACAATTGCGGGAGCGGTTGTCGAAGGGTGGGCCGCGACACCCCCCACTGCACTCGGCCACATAAGCAACATATTTCAAACGGTAATATCATTTATATTACAATGGTGCTGGCTTCACAACAAAATAAATCATGTGTGCCCGGTCGCTCCAATAAGTCCCGATGGCGCGTTGCGGTGTCAACGGGATCACCGATCACTTCAATACATTACTATCATATTTCCAGATATTGCATGTGGAGGGTGAGATGGTGAGAATGAGCTGTTCTTCTCTATATATATTATATATGAACATACGTGGTATTTGGGGACGTTTATACTGGCCACTATCGGGGTCGTTACGATTTACTTCATGCTAATATTATAATATAGGTATACATACATACATATATTATATGACGATTTGGATTGTTCGAACTAAAAGGTCGTATGTTGGCTAACCGCGTGCTATATACAATAGACAAAATGTACGTACAATTGGAATGGTAACGATGTTTGCATAGGTTTTGTGTAATCGTGCTAAATAATAAATAATTGTCTACTATATATGTATGTACGTATACGGGAATGCGTAAAATCACATTTCGTAATCGTCATCATTACACTCGAATTGTGTAATCGTTTATTATAATGGTCGCTGGAGTTTGTTTTATGATACAATTTCAATTTTGTTTAAAACATCGTAGATATGTACATACATACGTGTGTGATTTATTGAAGTTATTTATTTCGGCTTCTGTTCCGCTCATTGTATGGAAATTATAATTCCATATTATGTTTTTAAATTACACTCGTATATGCCTTTGTCGTTCGCGGTTTGAAATAATGCATTTGTCTTAGGGTTTAATTTATTTGCATACTTGGTATGAAGTGTAGCTTAAAATAAGCCATGTGATTTAAAAGTATAATTTAAAACACGAACTTATTCACGTTATTTTCTGAAAACTTTATTTTTCCATTGTCTTATTTAATAAAAAAAAAAATACGGCAGGTACTGACAGTGTGGTAAAAAGCGTCTTACTGGAAGTTATTCTCGCTAGAAATCTATATGCGTTGCATTGTATTTAAAAATTAATAAGATAAAAAATTAAATAAATTTAAGGATTAATTTAAAATACATAAAAGTATATGTATACATATATAAAATTATTTAAAAATTAAAAAATATATTTTTCCCATGATGCCATTAAGGGTTGCCCCTGATTGACACGTTTGGTATTAAACTTGTACATATATAAATTTATAGAATGTAAATTTGAAATCATATTCAAAAAGTGGTGAAAAATAGTAAGTAGAATGGTTTTGCCAATTTGATGAGAAACCATTTCAACAATGAAATCAGATAAATTGGCAAACTTTGATAGGAGTCGATCGACTTGGATCACAAATAATCAAGTCTGACTAACATTACTGCAGAAATACTCGGAACTAAATTCTTTTAAAGCGATGTCAACTCAGGGCTCAAATTCTGCAGTCTCTCGGTGGTTAGCATTGAAGCAACCACTGAGCTTTATGTGGTTTCAATTATTTTTTTCATATTGTATGCAACATTAGTTATAATTATATTTCATGACATGTTGTAGCGAGGCGCGATGTATGAATATGTATTATAATAATTAGATATAGAGTAATGTACAGACGTATATTTATACAATTCGGAATTGAATTTCAACGTATTTCATTGAGTAGTTTCAATAAAGCTGACTGGGGTACGTTTTTCGAATGGAAAAAATGACTTTTCTCTTTGAGTTAGCTATACTAAAAGATAAAAGGACACTGATAAATCCTAGAAAAATACTTGAATAGAAAGAAGACGGTCAATTGGTGAAACTTCGTGAAGATAAATAGAAATTGTATTACAAAGGCGTTGCAATATTTTTGCACATACATATGTACTTAATGTAGGTTGCATTAGAAGGGTTCAGATCTCGGTCAAATATTACATAAACATACCTATGTATGTACATATATATGAAAAAGGAAAAGAGGCATAATTTATAATAAAAAAAACAGCTCTCATGGGAAACAGAAATGTAGGCTATAAAGTAGAAACCATTTCATTCACCAATGAATAATAGTAACTAATATATATATATATATATATATATATGTAAAAGTACGAACTCATAATATATAAATATATAACGAATATATAAATATATAAATATATAAATATATATATATATATATATATATATATATATATATATATATATATATATATATATATATATATATATATATATATATATATATATATATATATATATATATATATATATATATATATATA
Organism: Arctopsyche grandis; assembly: GCF_051622035.1. Taxonomy (NCBI): domain Eukaryota; kingdom Metazoa; phylum Arthropoda; class Insecta; order Trichoptera; family Hydropsychidae; genus Arctopsyche; species Arctopsyche grandis. The sequence goes on along the minus strand of NC_135361.1, from coordinate 15,631,545 downwards.
TATATATATATATATATTATATATATATATATATTATCTACATGCTGTTTAATCCACATTCTCAAAAGGTTCAATGTTTATAAATAAACTTATTCGAGACATCGACGCGCGTATATTCTCACCGTAATATTTTACAGCGCATGTATAGGTACATATACATATATGTACATAACGAGCGTATAAACTTCAGCATCGAATTTAAACAAAGCCTTCGCCTATCTACTGAGAAGCTTAAAGCGGGACTCAATAATCAATCATAAATGATTTATCACACTATCGAGCTTCAACAACAAGCCATCTTTTTATCGCATCTCGGCGTACAGAGGCGGTAACACGAGGGTTCGAACGCTCGCATCATTGTCACAGGGCGTTAGTTACCCCCACGGTTATAATAAGGGATTCTGCGATCAATGTAATTGATGGCTCGATTGTGAGTATGTGTGTTCTCTCGTCGAAAAGGTTCGATCAATCGTTGTCGTGTGACGTGTCGATGCATTTCGTACGGGGACGCATTATTGAATGCAACACAATATCGTGCGTCTCCTCCCCTCTAATGCACTATTGTGTCGGTGAGTGCATTAAGGTCGCTTTCGGTCGACAAACTCTAATGGCGAATGATGAAATTTTAAACAGTTTTCAATTTTCGATGGTCGTATGTTTGATGGTAAATATTCGATTACGTTCATTGAGTGGTTGTGTGTTATCTACAGCGTATGGTATCACGGATGTATATATTTCAGCGTAGATTTCAGTGTGTAAGGAATGTAATAAGGAAATGAGATTGTAAGGAATACAAATAAAGTGGGTCGAACGAAGCCGATCGGTTGGTTTCAGTATACATAATATACCTAATACATAGCATTGACTTAATCTGTCATTTTCATGTTCATTCTAGTGGCGTGCCGTCATTGGACTAAAGGGCTATAGGCTAGTTCCCTAAAACTTATTACCTTAAACTAAAAAAATATCAACAATTCAATTACATTAAATTCAAATCGTTGTCCATATTGATATTTTTCACTTGGATTAACGAAGTTCAGAAACCGGATTTGACCCTACCTGAGGTAGTGGTAGTGATTGTTATGGTATGGTCCACCGCGTCGTTCGCTTGCACGGCTTCAACGTCTCAATTCCGTTCCCTTCGCAGTACTTGCGAATATATAGGCGTTCCGTCAAAGATAAAACATTTTTTGATTTCCCCGTCTTTTTTAAGCATTTATAGAATTTTCAATCAGAATATTCTGATTTGTGTCTATCTAACATCATTCTGAACTATTGTCGTTATAATTATACATATTTTATACATAACTTTTTGAGCACTAATTGTATGACAAGGGACTTGGCTCACGTATCGATTCCCTCAGAACAAATCAGTGCGGAGCGCGTGGAAACAAATAACGAATGCTGGATTCTCGATCGATAGTTCAACTATTCATTCAGAAGATTAAGTTTTGAAGACAAACAAGATTTTGTTTAGAAATAAATGCAAAATTATACTCATCACTTCAAGACAAATTGTTATAAAACAATTATTTTTGTATATTTTTTATCCATAACTACATAGTCCCATGTTTTAAAAGTCTCAGCACGCCACGCCACTGGTTCATTCCGTTACTAAAACGTCTTATGTACTTGCAGATATATCCACCTTTAATATTTAATCTTTTAATGTTAATGATGTTTTTCAAAAACATTGTAAATGTAATCTAAAATTTGTTTTTGTATCAAAAGGCTTGTGGGTATATGTGTGTAAGTACAGAATATTTATTAAATTTAATATGATCTATATGAAGAGTATCGTTTATTTTTTTGCTAACTTTAATTTCAAAAGCACTTTGTAGTGGCAATATTTGAAAATATTATATTGTATTTAGGGTAGGGTTTTATCAAGTCATGCATGAAAAATTTCGATAGAAATTCCATTATGTGCTTCATTTATAATGCATGTTACTAAAAAAATAATTCAAGCAACGTGCATTTTGATGTTTTATATGTTGAGCTTCATTATGAGTTTATTTTATAAGTATTATATTTATCTATGTGTACACAAATAAGTGGAAGATGAAAGGAGGACACAATAAGTGCTAGAATGGTACCCGAGAGAATAAAAAAGGGTGAAAGGATGGCAGCAAGGAAGATGGGTAGGTGAAATTGAAAAAAATGTATGTGAGATCGATGAGAATTGCGCAAAACAGAGACGAATTGAAGTGTGTTTGAGAGGCCTTAATCCAACAGTGGATGGTGAATGGCTGTAAATGATATCTATGTATATGTGTTACTATATAATTATATTTATTTGAGATTCTTTTTTTTTATATATGCGAATCTCTCTTATATGTCTACTGCATTAAAAGCACTTTAGTAAATTTTAATACTCGCACATGTATTTTTTCAAATAAGTAAGTAGACTAGCTTTCATTCAGTAAAAAGCAATTTCATAGTTTCTTAATGAATAATTAATGTTTGAATTTTTTATATGTAATTTTTATGGGACTGATGAAAACTGTGCGATACTTAAATATTATATTATATCTATATATACGAAATGTAATTAATTTTAAATTTGCATAATGGTTTTTGCGAGTGGCTTTGGGAGATTATTAAAGAAGTCTTAATTACCGAGGTGAAATAAATACTTACGATGCGCAATGGAGATCTGAACGCAGCAGCAGTCACAATACGATAGTAAAAATGAATACAATTGGTTCATATAATATAATTCTCAACCGGAGTAAGATAATAAATTCAAAGAAACGATCTCGCAATACTCGTTTTTGCACAATGAAAATTGTAAAGCTCTTTTCTTTCAGAGACGGTCGTAATCGGCTTGAAATAATTAAAATGCTCTCTCAGTGCGGTTAAGCATAATGCACGAACGAAGATTTATGGCGACTACGGGGAAATCAAGATTGTAACAGACGTCAAGGTACTGATGGCATTTTAAGAATTTTTTGGATACAATTCAATTTAATAACAAAATCAACAAAATTGTCACTACAAACTATCTCCGGAGAAATTTCGTTCTGTCGGATAAAGTTTTCTCAAACACGTGTCCACTACTTTAAGTGTTGGGAAAGTCGATTGTTCATTCCCTAGAGCCAAAGTAAAGGACTTTCTTTGTCTAGTGATCGTTCTTACTGCTAGAACACTACTGTATATTTTATCATAGTGGATTAAATGTTATTTGATCACGATATCTCCGTATACTTTTCAAACTAGATATATCTCTCAATTCAAACATTAGTTTAAGCTAAAAAAGAACGGAAAAAAATAAATTCCGTTTCTTTAAATGCGAAATTTTATTTTAAACTTAACGTCCACCCCCTCCCGGTAGTTAAACAGTGAATCGGTGCTGAGCAAAGAGTCTTGGAGCACAAAGGCTTGGGACACTGAAATTTTTATCTGTTAATATACATATATATGTATGTATGTATGTACCTGTGGATACATCTGCTGATTCCATACAAAACTTGAGAGCTGCTCGAATTCTATTATTACTGGCCGCCAGTACCCATAATTGCAGTATTGCACCGGCTACCGCTGTGCAATTTTTTCTTTTTCATTTTATTGCCAGTATAAATCACAGAAATAACAATCGCAGAAATTGCAATGAACGTGTGTTTTACAAATCGTGACCCAGATCGTCGCGACGAGCTTACTATCGAGTTAATTTAATAATATTGAATTCGTGTCGTATAAATTTTTCGTACGTTTATTTTTACACCTGGAACTAAAGGTTTGCTTGCGTATGCGTGTTATATACTGTTTGACCAGGTCCATGGGGCTATAACATTCGAACACCATGTGTCATTTTATTATCTACCGGAAGTGCCGTATATCAAACTTTATGAACGATCCTCGTGTGCGATTTTACTCGGGTAGTCTGTAACGCGCATAAGACGCGAGCTGCTATGGAAGATACGCAATTTTCGGCACAAACACGCCGAATATTGAAAAATGATCTAGATAAGCTGTTTTCTATTTATGCAAATCGCCGGGCCAGTGTGAAAGCTCAACGAAAGTTTTAGGTCATCGATCGAATCAGCTTACGGTGGAGAGCTCGTAAGCTCGAAACTTAACGGAAGACGACGGTTTCTTTTTACGTTCGCCAGCTTTCTCAACAAGAAACTGCTACTTTGTTAAAGAGTGTTTAATCTTTGTGTGTTGAGTTGATTGAAAAAATAATTGAAACTTTTCTTTTTTGTTGCAGATGTGGGGTCGAGTCGGAGCGATCCATCCGGTCGGACATTTAATTGACAGGTACTCGTCAGACGAACTTTATCCTTAGAGCGACCAATTGTGGACGCTTCATAATTTTAGTTGTTAATTTTCAAAGGTTGATTAATACGTCACTTAAATTCTAACTACAAAATTTGCACGGTCGGCTAGATATCAACTCGCAAACTTCACACAAACGAATGTACATATGTACATGCATACCTAGTTTGTGTTAGGAATTCACTAGGTTTATATTGCCAGACTGTTCAAGCATTTGATTGGGATAGATCAATAAGCTTTGAAACTTAAACGCTGAATGAAATTTCGTCAATTTCTATAATAAAATCGTATTAGTTTCACGCTCAATTTACATTCGATTGTTCGCGTGTACGCTTTCAGCGAATGAAATTAAAACACCGATGACGTTCAATCCTTCCCATTCCTCTATTTCACTCGCCTCCACTCCATATGCGACATTAGTTTTTTTGTTACGGTTTTTATGGCCGAAGATTAATGAATTCAGTGGCAGTGCAGCCGGCTAACTAAAGCCTCGTAAATAACCGTAGTAATGGCACGCTGTAAAGTAGGCCATTGTTGATGGGAAAAAAGCCTCCGTTCGTCGCACGCGCGTAGTGGCCACTCAAGTTTTTCCGAGGAAAAACCGCAAATCATGGCGGATTAACGTTTCCGGTATATTGAGAATGGGCGAGAGAAAGAGGGAAGAAAAGAGTGAGTTGCGTGGAGTTTCCGTAGCTTTCTCGCAGATGGAAATGTCTCGGAAGATTTCCATCCCACGCTCTCTGGTGGGAATTAAATAGCTGACTTTTCATTTTGTGATTTCGTGTGAATTGTGTATTTGTAACAATGACGATGGCCATCGAGAGTGTCTAATTGGCGCAATAGTCCAGTTGGAGTTTGCCTCAATTACGTTCAATCATGTTTGAAATTAATCAATTCGGAATTGGAGCTAACTTAGTATTGCATCAATGATAGATTAATCAGTCTCGTGTGAGAATGTCAATGGCATAATTCTATTCAAATTGAGTTTCGGTAAATCGATTGTCCAGAAAATTTGTACAGGATGAAATAATATTTTGGTATTTTTAGGAAATTCTTCAAACAATTTTTAATAGATTTTGTATTGTTTGAATTGTCTCATTTTTAGTTTAATTATATATTTATTATACATATACAAACCTTTTAGCTTCAGCGATTTATCTCATGATTCATACAAATATTATTTATTATGTACATACATATGTATGTAGGTATGTGAAATGGTGTATTTTCAAATATTATTAAAAAAATTATATAAATATGCATATGTATGTATGTATCTATATATGAATACCTACATAATATGCAAACTATTCATTTATTTATTATAATTTAAAAATATATTGATCACAGTGTTAATATACCCGCACTTGTTTTCCATAAATTTTAAACCAGACCAATAGATTTTTTAAAACACGCATTTATGAGATAAAGCATTTCTGTGAATTAGCACTAGGGTTTCTGATTTAAATTTCTGAGATATGTACAGGACGGAGTGTGGAGTCGTTCCCGGAATTCCCGGGATCCCGGGACATATGATGTAATTTATTTTTTCTTTTTAAATAATTTCTCATAAATACATATGTATAAAATATATTTATTTAATAACAGTAAACAATATATCAGTTAACTGGAAAAAATATAATAATAAAAATACAGTTATTTGAAATATATTCTTAAGAATATTAAAATATTTAAATGATATACAAAGGCCTATTTCTAGATTTGGCACAAATTACTCTTTCAGTTTCCGGCCAAGGTTGATTTTTTGGTTTTTAAACATTTTTTTAAAGTTGTGTTTTGTGTCTCGTCAGAATGTACCTATACATACAATGTACATTTATATTCATTTCTTTTTTAATGTTTATTTTTATTTACGTTATTTTGTAGTTTTGCCATTGATTACTCCTTATTAAATTCTTCATCCATCGTCAAACGCACAATTGTCTCATTTTCTTCGTAGGATATACATACATATATACATTCACCTTTATTAAACCATTTAAAAACCGTTTCAATTCAAATATTTTTCCTGGGATTCGAGATGAGAATTCCCGGGAAACAGGACAGCAAAAATTCCGCCAGTTCCCGGGAATTTCTGTGCTGGGTTTACTCGAATGACCCTACTCAGCACAATGCTTTTTATACAAATTTTATAACATACTCTTCTATATTTATATAATAATTATTAATTTTAATAATTTTCATATATGTACATATGTATATAAACTATAAACTATAAACAATTATTTTACTCTTATATGTATGTATATGTTATCACCTTCCAAGGGTGGTTTTTTTTTTTTAAAAGTTCATTAGGACGATGTCGGTTAAATCTATATCCCAATAAATATTTATTTATTTTTATTTCATTATTTGATTTAGTTCGAACACAACTTTATCTGAATTAAATGGAACTCATTTTATATTGAATATTTATACTATAAATTTTTCAACTATCACTTTAGTATATTCGAAGAGAACTTTTAGCTTGATCGTGAGATTTGAACTTGAAACAACGAACTTGGAGAAGCGCGTAGTAGTTAAATGACTAATTGTTTATTTATGAGCTTTCGTTCTTACTGACTGGTATTGACTGAATTGATCGACTGGCTTACATATATAGTCGATTTGATAATGTAAATGTTTGACTTATCGTAAATGTTTATTATATACACGTACGTGGATCCAAACATTGAAAACTAAGAAGTAATAATAATTTCAGATAAAACATATACATATTGCACAAAAATATAAAAATTAGTTTGTATGCAGATAATTAACCATAATCATTGTATACATACATAGATACATATAAATAGTGTGTTGCTTGTTTATAAATACCTGACGCATTTGACCCTATGGCATATTTTGAATCCACACGCAACGATAACAATACAAGCGACTCGGGTGCGTTTCGAGCTTCGATATTTATGATAATTAAACAATTTGCTTACGGGGCGAGAGTACGTGTCGATTCGAACTGGCATACGTTGGATTGCTATCACATGATTTGCATTTGTATCAGCCAACCTCTTCGGCGTGTGTACGTTCGTATGGGGTGAGAGTCATTGTGTTCGCTGGGGTTTTGATATCTGCGACTCGGCAATAGGTATCGAACCTGCCTAGCAGTTAAGATAAGCAAGCGGGCCCGGTGCACAATAAGGTTTTGAACCCGAGGAAACCGCACGACGAATGTTTTAATATCATTTTCGCGAGAGGAGAGAGGGATAGGTAGTGAGATAAGGGCGCAGTGGGGGCGGCTTTGTGAGAAGCCTTTTATTGTTCACAGTTAAGATTGTATCGGAGCAGTTAACCGGCCGTTTAATCGGCAAACGATCTTGTCTGCCGGTTTATACACTTTCATAATTTCAACCGCGGCTCGTTTACAAATTTGCATTGTCTCGTCGGTCTGGCCACTATCTTTCATATTTTTATTACTTAGGATATTTTTTTTATAATTGTGTACTTCAAGCATTCTAGATTGAACAATACTTGTATGAATGTATCTTTCACCAATCTTACTATTATATTCTTATTTTTCGTTTGCTTAATACTGAGCTTCATGATCATTTTTATCATCAGGGATCCGGTGGACTATCTGCCTCCACTCCTCCTAGTCCTGTGCTAAGTTAAAAGCAGCGATTAGGGACGCTTTAATTATATCTGACCAGCTTATGGGAGACCGTTCTCTCGCTCGCCTTCCATCTACATATGTAGTGTTCTGGTGACAACAAAATTCTCAAGACTCTCCACATTATTTCTGGTAATACGGACAAATAGGAAAGATCTTTTTTATACGTGCTGTGGAGAGTCTCTCTGAGACTTTCAGCTCTTTGAGACATGTTTGTGCGTTTTGAAGTCCATGGAATGCGTCTCCAGCATTATATTTCTAATTTAATGTCTCTTTCTCTCTATTTTAGCGTCCATGTCTCAACTACATTAAATTCCATGGGATTCGCCAGAGATCTTGTGTATATACTCTTATAATATGAAGGAAAAACAAGAATTCTGTGGAAGATATATGTATTTGAATTTAATAAAATCTGAATAGATACATACATATGTACATATATAAATTAAGCAAAAATTTTGGAATATAAATAAGGGTCAATGTTTATTTTGATGTTTGGCAAGTTTTATAAGAATTTAAAAGCATTTTGTGTGTGAAACGAATTGCTTCCTTGAAAAGTTTAATTTTAGAAAAATCGTTTGATCTCAATATGAGACAAATACAAATTGATAGATTGAAAGTTGAAAATTGTTTTATTTTTTTTAAGACGCAGTTGAATGTTATATTTATTTCTATTGATATTAGTTCTTAGAAATCGCTATAAATCAGAGATTATTCATTGTATATCAATGATAACACTGTTCGACAAATGACGACTTTTTTTGGTTCACAAACAATATATGACTTTTATTATAGATCTATAGCCCAGTTAATACGAATCTAGTAATAAAAATAGTTGATTGGCTCGAGATTCGGAGATATGTGTTTTTTAAATCGCGCGATTTTTCTATACCTTGGTGTTGTTCGGTCGATGTCTCGAAATTTGTCAATTTTCTGTTCAAAATGAATTCAAATGAATATGAATTCTATAGTCGGGTATTTTATCTTTCATTTTTAGTACTTTTCAGGTTTCAAATATCTCTAAGTAGTCGTCCAGTTCAAATCAAAAGTTATAAGTACGTATTTTCACTTTGGATTTTTTCCCACTGTTAATACTATTTTATATTGAGTATTTTCTATTGAAACATGTTTATTGAGATAGTGTTCTGGCCGAACTAATTTTTATTTTCGTTTAAAAGGGTTAATTGGAAGTGTGCTAAATTTTAAATCGGTAAAATTCGAGCTAAAAACTCGTACTAGTATTCACTCGTATTTACACGAATCTGAATTGAATTAATAGGGATAATATATTAAATTGTCTTAATATGAGAAATAAATAAAATTCCACTTAGAAAAATTATATTTCGACTATTCTTGTGGATTAATAACCTATTTTTTTTAATAGGTCTGGTCTATTTCTAGTAGTTTTTAGTTTGTAATAGATATATTTTTCCCAGGGCCCAGTATTCCTCTCGGTGACACTGTTTGTATGTATATAAATACAAACATACATACATACATAAGTATAGTTTCACTTTATTTATTCCATATTTTTCGTTTCGAAGCAGATGACATTCGGTGAAGGGGCTAACATCCCTTTGGGTGTATGTGTATTTAAAAATGTATGTATCGTTTTGCCAAACGACAGTTTCGCGTATAAAAAGCAATAAGACAAGTATTCGTCTCTCCCCTAGCCAAAGGAGGGTGCAAAGCTGTCCGATCCTCACTGTAAGAACTGTTGAATATTAAATATTTTATCAAATGCGCAGTTTTCCTTTCCAATGCAATGAATTATTTGCAGGAAAAGCTGAAAAAGACTACTCCGTCACTCTTAATGCAAGTTGATGTTTAATAAATGCATTCAGGTGCATTTGCATCTCTTCTTTTCTTTTCAATGTACGTAGAAAATAATGCTTTTTGATCGCATCACAATATAAAACTAAAAGTTTATATTTGTATGTATGTGCATATATTTATGTATACAGAAGTTAATATTATACATAAAATAATATTTTTCACCATTGAATATATTTTACAAAACGTACTTATCAATTTTTATTTTTTATTTAATCAGACTTATTCCGTTCCATTTGATGAATTTTTCTAAATAATTATTTTTTATTCTGATTAAAAAAAATATTTTCTTATTATTTTTATATTTGAGTCTTTTTATGCGTTTGATTTCGGAGAAATCATATTTGAAGAGCAATTTGGAAAACATTATAAATTATATAAGTACTTTTTATGGAATAAAAAAATATACGAGCACGCAATTTATGAACATTCAATAATAGGCTTTGAAACACTTGGAATGGAATATAATTTCGTTACGTATCTTATATTATAATATTTAAATTTTCCAGGAAGCATCAAAATACATTGCATACAATACATAACATACATACAAAATCATTGAAAAATTGATACACATTGAAATGAAATGCGATAATTTTTTGTATGCATTAAATTCCGTGGGATACGCCATGCTCATGGTGGGTAATGAACCGGAGAGGGCGAGACTTTTAAAGTTTGACCCCTAGGCCATATTTTTTTCATATTTAGCGGTTGCTGTCTGCTGTCGGTCGTTTTGCAGAGGGGTTGTCTCGCATCGGAAAAATAGGGGAGGACTCTTCGGCATACATATATTATTTAAGGACTTTAATGCTCTTTGGCTGGCCTTTCGCACATGTGCTCGCACACAGACCCAACGAGAAATACGACAATCTTAGTCCTCGACATTGCTGACGATTGTGTTTTTTTTCTGGCACCACAAGAAAAAACTGCTGATGTATGTAAAAATACTATATCGTATAATTATTTACTCATCCCAATCGTTTATGCCATTTGCAAAGTTAGGTAGATTGCGAGAATATCTTAGCACGCCTGTTGCTATACACATATGTACGTACCAACATTCTTTTTAATGGTTTTATTGTTCATAAATTATGTTCACATTACATCTTAGATTTATTCTAATAGCTATTAATCTAGGGAATCATTATGTATTTTACACACTATTTTTCTTATCGGTTTTATCTTATTTAAAAATGATTGTATACAGTACAACAGGAAAACAAGTACCTAAAAACACGTATTACATAAGATCATCTTTTTATTTTAGGGAATTTTATCTGCAATCAATTAATAATGAGCGTGGACGTCTAGAGGGGTTACCGGGATCAATGTGTGTCTGTAAAAGTGTAAAATTTTTACACTTTTACAGACACACATTGTGGTACACGGCACGTGTTTTGTTAGATAATTTTGTACGTGCAAGAAAATGCTGCTAGACCAAATCTGTACCATTGCGTTTTTTCAAAAACCTCACCCTCTGGAGTGTTTTCGGTGATATTTTATTCCTATATTGAAGTTGGTTTGTCTGTGGTCTGTAAAAGTGATTCCCAGATTTAAATAAATGTATGAGAAATTTTTCGAAATAATTAGATCGTATGAATTAACGACAACATACAGATACGGTCATCACAGCTGAAAACTATGATCTCGTCCCATGGTGCACTTTTCAGTGTTTTATTATCATTAGCTTTTTTGTCGTACAATAAAATTATTACATGTGCAATTTTGGACCGGAAAAATCAGTCAGTCAATAAAAAAATGATATTACGATTGTAATTTGTTATAATAAAAGCTTCTTTCGTTAGATGATAAATTACTACGACACGACAGATAAAATTGCTAGTGGAAACTTGTCTGCAGACATATTTCTACATCGATGTCCATCTTTAATAAAAAGGTTGCGATTCAACCCTGTAATTGACTTTCATGCTATTTTTATTCAAATTTGATGTCAAAATGTATGTATGTATTATACACAATTCTAAGAAAAGTTTCTTTAGCTACCTTTACGTATAATTTTCGGATGCGTTGCGCTTTAATCTCTACAAGTCGGCTTCAAAGCCAGTCATTGAGGCCATCTGGTAACTAATTTAGGGCTATTAAACTGAGATCCACAGCCCGAGGGCGGATCCGTCCTTTCTCGAAGTACACAAATTCATGTTTTATATTCGGAGCATAAGTATGAACAAGGAAAAGCTCGCCGCTTTTCACGGTAAAAATGAAACTCGCAACACCCGACCTAATAGCACAGAGACTACTATAATATATAGTGAATCTATTCGATACTTAACATCGTAATAATTGATAGTGAATAAATAGGTTTTGATGCCATCGTTAAAATATATGAAAGTGTTCATTAAATTTCGCTTCGTTGTATTATTTTACAGACTATGAGCGAGCAGTTAATACCGGGCTTACCTTTACGTTTGCATAATAAGAAAAAAAATCGTTATTGTTACGGTGCATTGTGGCTAGTACGTACGTAAGAGTGCTGTTGAAAAAAGATACCTCTGAAAAAAAGTGACGTAGACTTAATTTGCATCGCGTATTCTCTTTCGCGAACGTTTAGTTCTTATATACATATATATAACATTACACGCTTTCAGCTGAAAGTCCGTTAGAAATTTTCACCGGAAAACGCTTTGTTTTTTCGGTGTCTGAAAAAGAATCAAACCTAGCCTAGTGTGAAAATTGATGCTCGCGTATGGGAAATTTATATGCAACGTTAATAGTTAAAAAATAGACGTCTGATTTGGGTATTTAAAATCAAGACCATGGAATTTCACGTTCGGTGATTTTTAAATACTTAAAAATATATTAAACTAGATATGCTTAGTATAGCATGAAAAGCTCTCCAATCATTTTTCCGTAGTATCGCAATAAGTTTGTGTTTAAAGGGAGAATTCAAAGGCTTCGCTGCTGGTCCCTGGAAAGCTCTTTGGAAGCTCTGCATCAATATTTCATTATAAAGTAAGCTCGCTCCGTACTGGCATAACAATAGAAAATAATGAGGCATTACGTAACTTATAGTGTAATTAATACCGCAATTTAAAGCCTGAATACGTTAAAAAAACAATTACAACTTCACCATAGTACCGGCAATAGCTTATTTTTATTTATTTGAAAATTTACAAACAGCCCCGTGGCGTTTTTAAAGTAGGTACGTTAAGTACAAATTATTAATTATTTTAAGACGCAAAATAATGTTGTCAAAATTTATAAAACAATGTTACGTAATCGGTGAACTTTGCACGTCTCAATTTTTTTTTAAGGAATTAATAAATTAGTATTTTGCATGACGGCCATTAATATGCTAATTTTATAACATTATACTACACTTTAATTGAACGATATTACATATTTTGTTGTATTAACATCATATTTATGTAATTTTTTACCCTTATTTAAAGGGTGTTTCCGCAGGTTTTTCGCTCATTTATTATTCGCAATCGACTCGACTCAAGTCTTTTTTTGTTTATTTTGTCACTATTTTAATAAACAAAAAAATTAACTATTAATATTTTATGCAGAATAAAATAAGGTGTTTCAAATTATATAAATATCCAAATATATTTTTAGATCTAAGCATACAATATATTTTCATTTTTTTCTGTGTAAATAATCTTCTTGTTTAATTTATTTAACTCAACAATTCAAACTATTATATTTTCAACCACTCTCTCATTAAAATTCCAATTATACATATTCGTTTAAAACAGGGCTGCGGAGCCGGTTCATTATTTACCGATTCTGACTCCAATTTGAACGATTCTTGTAAGATAGACTTTACTTGTCAACTTATAAAATTATTGGCAATGAAAATAGCCATTTTCGAAGTATAAAGAATTTAAGAAATTAATAAAATCATTAAAAATAGAAGCAATGTAACCCAATTTATTGATTTTATTTATAACATAATTTAAATTCATGATTTTTATAATAAACCTTAAATTTTTAATTATTAGTGGATTATTTCAATAAAATTGGAGATTCTAATTGACACATATTGTAATACCATTAATTAAAGAAAATAATAAAAAGGAGTCGGAATCGGCTCATTTTTCACGACTTCGACTCCGCTTGAAATGGTCCGACTGAACGACTCCGACTCCGATTCACAGCCCTAGTTTAAAGGCAAAGTTTGCAGCAATCAATTATTCAAACTTAAAATCTGTACGAAATACTTGTAGGTATAAATTTATTTCAAGATTAATCTGATAAAATAAATATAGTATATGTATGTATAAACGCATATATGGCGATCCTACATACAATGTATGTATGTATACATATTGTTATTTACTTTCATATAAAACTGAATGCTTTTTTTATAATAATGCTGAAAAATTACACTCACCAAATGTGAATCGATTTTAGTTACAATACTAATATCGATATATTCTCCAGTTAAACATTCTTAATAGATTTGGCGACGTTTCGAAGGAAGTCCTGTAAATCGACGTTCACATCCCGGTCCTTAAAATACAATGTAATGTGTGTTCGGCAAGTTTTTCGTTATTTGGTATGATGACATTATAATGGAAGGCCGTGATGGATTGGCCATCGGGAGTCATAAATCACAATGGAGTGGTCGAAAATTCGGCCGCGGGCCCGGCAAATCGGGAAGAGGAGCGATTTGTAATTTGACACGTGGATAAGTCGGAGCCTGGGGGGGAGGAGGGCCTCTATGAGATCCCTTTGTAACCGGGTTGGACCTCCAAAATCCAAAACCCGATCGCCACGAAAACTTGCTCGCAAACAATGAGAAATTCGTACGTTACACAAAAACGGCATTTGAATTGATAAATCGCTCGTAATGTGAAACCGAACACACACTGTCGAATTGGGTCAACCGACACGTCTGCCATTGTGCTTCTTCGATGTAATATATCTTGTGTTTTTCATAAACTATTAACATTCCGTTCGCGTTTGAGTAATTTTGATAAAGATAAGTGGGTGTACAAACAACGCGGGAGTGCGAATAAAAATTGGTGACTTTTCACCCAGTCGATGCATTTGATAATAGCCCACGACACGAAAGCCGACGTTTAAAATAAAATGAAAATAAAAGTGAGAAAAATTTAGCTTTACTCTAACGCTTGAACGTGACGAGATTTGACATCGCGTGCGAAATAACGCTGTGAGCTTTCAATTGCTGAAAGGGAAACATCCATCACCACTCGCAAAAATCACTTTTCCTTATTATGTTTTTTTCTCTTTCATTTGTATCAATCGATTCTCGCTCTGTTTTTCTATTTATAAACTTTAAGTACACAACTTTGTCGTTGGAATTTGTATGAGAACGAAAATCGCATTTGATTTCATACAGTAACATTTACAAAGTTGCAATTTCATGAATTGATGGCTAAATTTTAAATCGAATAATTGATTTTTTTTAATGAATTCCTATATTTATGTAGTATTTATTTATATAAATTTAATTTTAAATCTGAAAAATGAAAAGTTTTTTTTAGAAAATATACGATTTTGATTGAATTATTAATAACCTTAATTGAAATATAATATTGGGCAATCTGTAATAATGATAACATGAGCACAAATGGGTACGTCATTTATCATCCGTCATTAGATTTATTGCATTGATCGGTCTGATTTCATGAGCAAGCCTACAAAACACAATACATACTACGAATTACAATTTTATATTTTGAAAATAATTTTGATTTCACTTTTTAGTCGATTAAAAAAGTTCTAAAAAATATAAAGTTCAGGGAAAACTTTTTGGAAAAATGATTTTTTTCAATACATGGTTGTTTTGAATCATTTTTTTTGCAATAAAATAACTCAATTATAAGTTCATATATTGTCATAGTTCGTAGGAAGTGGTTAGTTCGAAGCGCAAGAATTACATAGTTCTAGAATTATTGAAAATTAAATTCGTGTCTAATTTGAATAATATTGAGATTAAATTTGAGAAATATTAAAATCTGATCAAACTAACATTTATTTTAATTGATTTATGATTGCTAACTATTTCACGTATTTTGTATTTATTTAAAAATAGGCCTGTAAAAAATAGCACTACATCATACTTAACATAACATCGATACCAAAATAGTTTCTAAAAATAAACCTAACAATAAAATAAAATAAAAACAAAGAAGAAAAGTGGGAGAGATGGGATATTAAGAATAAATAATAGAAATTAAAAAAAAAAAAAATAGTGAAGAAAAGAGCAAGATACAGGAATAGTTAATGGAATAGGCGTTAATGTGAAATAATGAATAATTACGGAGGGATCTGATTGTTGGAAATTGGAATAGAATCTTGCGTCATAAATATGCACTGTCAACTATATTATTCAAAAGCTTAAATAAAAAACGTAAGTCATAAAAATTCCAGATTTTTTCACAAAACGATAATTGTGAAAAAATCTGGAATTCCAGTTGGAATGCAATTTTTATTAAAGCGTTCCAAGTTTTTAATTTAATTTATTTTATTTTAGTTTATTTTATTAGGAAAATCTACAGTTTTTTTATATAAAAAAATTACAAAATTGTTAACAAAAAATAATTATTTAAAAAAAAAACCTTTATAAATTTTTCATATATATTATATATGTACATATATGTATATGTATGTAGGTGAAAGAAAAAGAAAATTTTAAACATTAAGAAATAAAAAATAAAAATAACAATAAAGTAAGATATGTAATTACAAAAAGCAAAAAAATAAAAATTACAATATAATAAAAGTAATAAAAATGTAATAAAGATAATAAAAAAATAAATAATAAAAAATAAAATAATAAAAACAATACTATAATACAAAATTAGAAATTAAAAATAGAATCGCAATTATCAATTTACCATAATGATAAGCATTAAAAAAACAAATGCGAAACAATTATTCTATCTTGGTTCGAATTAATATTAAATTGGTCAAATACACATTGTAGAAACTGATTTCATGTCATGAGTCGCTTATGTTTATTAAACATATAAAATACTTCAAATGTTCTAAAGTTATTAAGTTTATAAAAAATACTGAGGGTGGATGACTTTTCAAACTTTGCACCATGGACCACACCGTTGATGATACGCCATTGTATACATACATATATGTAATTGTATCGAAATTGTTACTACAGCGGAAAATAATAGTGTGACCCGAAGTTCATTATCGTTTCACGGGATTCATCCGGCTCCGTTCGTAAGGACGATAACGTCCAACGAGGTCTATCGCCACTTCCGTTTAAGGTGACCTCATGCCAAATGGTTTCGGGATAGTAGGCGAAAAAGGGGGTGGTGAATGTGAGTGAGAAGAGAATGGAAGGGGTACAATAATGCGGCATGTGACGGTCACGTGTGGAATGTGTCGGCCCGCGCCAGGTAATTGACGGTTAATTCCGCGTTAGGGTGACACCACGCTCGGATGTTGCGGAATTTCCACATACAGTGGCCCGCATCACACGAAAAGTTGGAATAATTTCGAGTTAATTACTCGACCTCACTGCTTCCGACTCCTCCGCTCGATGTTTTTGAGTGACGCGAAGGAATTTCGTTAGCCGCTCTCTCATACATGTATGTAATACTATACCATAAAAAATAATGCAAATCTGCTTTGCACGTATGATGGAAAATTTGAGTGATTTCCATGTTCTAAGAAAAACATCTTACAATTTTTTTTCCATTTAATTAAAAAATAATAGTATAATCGAGTATTTTATTTTAATTTTGATTTCGATTTTTAAATGCTTTTTATTATTACTAAATTACGTTCACAGCATATATCTATTTTAATAGCTACTGATCTACTGATATTTTTTTATTTTACAATTTTAATTTAATTTTGTTAGTAGGTAATCATAGTATTGTATTATTCTAATGTTAATGTACAGCATAATAGGAAAAAGAGCTCAAAAACCTAATTAAAATTCTTATAAATGCTCATAATACTTGTAATACATAATATTAATTAAAGGTTTTAATTTAAGATTGGCACTGAGCAACAAAATAATTACCGAATCGGAAACTTACCAATCTTTAGTTTGATCCATATAATTCGAATATGACAATATTTTTTGTTGGCTTGTTCTCGCTTAAGAAATATGAGCGCTTAAAAACATGTGCAATTATTACAAACCTCATTTACGTTTTTGCATACTTTTGACTTTTGCAGGCTTTATTTCAAAATCTAGTATTGCTGCGCTAAAAGTGAGTATTGGAATCAGTATTCAAGTCTTTTTCCAATTGATCGTGATTTTTTATTGCTTTAAAATAGGTATAATTAATTATATAACGAATTTTAAAAGTCAAACTGAAATATTGATTAATATTTAATAGTCGAACTACACATACATACATACATACATATGTACATACGTACTACTGAAAAATTTAGATTTTACAATAAAAACATATTTTCATTTATACTAGGGAATGGTAGTTCATTTGTCGCATCATTTTCTGAACCGTTTAATGACCAGAAATTTAGTTTGATTTCGTCAGTAAATAGAAGATCATTATGCTACATACTATATCGCTCACTGACAGCTGGTATATTATCGCTCACTGACTGCTCGACTGCTTTACTATTCTGTGTATATCTGTATATCTGTGTGTCAAAACCTGTTTAAAATAATAAGCGGTTTAATGACATTGTATCTATACACATAGTATGTTAACTTTTATCACAAAAAAATCGTATAAATTAATTACCATATGTTTAAAAAAACAGGTCATTTAATCATCATCATCATCATCATCATCATCATCTAGAGCCACTCACCGTCTACTGTTAGATGAAGGGCTCTCCAATACGCTCCCATTCGTCTCTGTTTTGTGCAAATCTCATCCATCTCACCCCACACGTTTTCCTTATTTCGTCTAACCATCTTTTCTGCGGTCTTAATTTTACCCTTTTGCATTCTCTTGGGTACCATACTAACATTACTTTGGTCCACCATACGTCCATTCTTCTAGCCACGTGGCCCGCCCATTACCATTTCAATCTCTTTACTCTATCCACTATATTTGAAATACTGACCATATTTGTAAAAAAAAAAATGTAAATTTATTAGAGAAACTGACCATTCACATATAAATAACTGAGCTTTTAATTTATTTCCTTTTTTAGTATAATTATTTATTTTATTTAAATCATCTTACAAAAAATATAGATTTTCGATGAATATAAAAAGATGCACCAACTATCACGATACTATTTTATTTAACGATGATCTCGTACGTGGCTTAAACGTTCAGATAATTAAATCTATTTGTTGGATAAAAATATACGTATATGTATGTACGTGGTTTGGTTTTCAGATTTTTTGAAATATGAGTATACTTATTAAGTATTTGGACTTTTTTATTGAAATAACTTCACATGTCGGATTAATGCGGACAATTTTCTTTATCATATTGCACATACTTTCAATATGTGTAGGCGTTCTGTGCTGGACCTATTTATTTTTTTTTATTTTGATAAATGGCTCGGAAATAATATTTTCACACATCAATCAATATTGTGACAAAGACAAGTCAAACGACCGATTGAATAAACATCATCTCTCCGCCCACATTTCTATCGTACGGTAAATAAAGTTGGACGCGATGGACCGTTGACCCATTTTTCCCGACTGGAGAGCGCGAGCCTTACTCGATTTCCTGCTAGCATATTTCCCGGCATTCGAATAAATCATTTTTCGACATAAGATTATTTTCCCCACATCGATTACACAGAAACGACTTTCGTACGCCGTGAATCTTTCACCGGTAGCGTCCGCCACGAGTGGTACGCGTTATTCCGGAATTTTTCCGGGCTATATTATTTTTTTTCCGATTTGTATATATTTTTTCGCGTATATGAAAACCGAAAGGAAGCAAATCCACGCCTTGTAATTTTTAAGATGGCTTATATTGGCTGGGGCGCTAACCAATTACACGGTCGTGTGACTCCAACGAAAGAGCACAGATAATGAAATGCCAACATAGGCTGACGTCAAAGGACGTCACTAACATTATACGAGAGAGAGCTTACGGATGGGGGAATTCTCCAGGATACTTTTTCTGGAGCTAGCACAGGTTAAGCAGCTTTTTATACGGCGCAATAGCCTGAGGGATGAGCTTATCTCAAAGGTGACATATTAAAAAGTTACAATAGTGTTAATAATACTGCGACGTGCGCCTCCGAGAGTAATGTGGGAAAAATTATAAAACTTTTCGAGGTATTCGCTCTATGTCTAAATTGACGAATTACAATATATATTGTGGTTATTTTTATATCGGCTGTATACGAGCGGTATGAGAGAAGAAAATAAATAAATATTTGGGCTGTTTCGAGGGAATCGATAGATGGCGATACGAATCGGCGCAACGGTGAAAACCTCAATAGGAATAAAAGCCTGTTTCGTAAAAGCGTGAGCTTATTTCGTTTCTGTGATGTTTTGACGGATAAAGGAATATTTTTTTTCCGTTAACCCAATAGATGGTATTTTTTTTGGCAATTTGAAGTTTTTTTTTAATTTGATTTTAAAAATTTCCATTTGAATAAATTATTACAAATAAAATCGAAGCAGTATTTCACTGTAACTATTAAATATTTTTTCTATCATAGAACTATCGAATTATTTATATATGAATTAATAATTTAAATGTGAATCGAAAATATTGACTTTTTATAATACATGCATACATTTTACTTCTCAAAATTTCACGTATTTGAAATATGCGCTCATTTCAATGAAATGGGAAAACGAAGTATTGTATAATTGAAATGTTATGTATGTAGTATCGACTAAAGTAAAATCTTTATCAAAATTTTAACTACAAAAATATAGCTTTCTATTGTCATTCCTTTCGTATTTAAAACCAGAAATAAAGGCCACCGTTTTTGACTCTTTATTAACAATAACATTGTATTATAACTAACCCACTTTAAAAATCATCTTTTCATGCTAATTAGGTATTTTTATTTTTTTTGTTATATACAAATTAATAAAAAAAACTGATCCCGAAGTAAATTCAATCACTATATGTATCTTGACATATAAATTTCTACGCATTGGAGTCTCCGATTCTTGCGGAAATTAAAATACCAGAATTGATATTATATAAATCTTAAATAAAAATACTATAAAAGAATAAAAAATATTAACGGTTTTTCCATTATCTCCACATTTGCCAGTACATTCTTCACAAGAAATATATTTAAACTGTCCTTAGTTACGTTTTTATACATAGTCTGACTTTAAATTACCAAGTCAAATATTGAAAAAGCATTATTCTTGTTTTTTTGACAAATTTAGATGTATTATTAATATACAATAGATAATCTTGGACACATGTATTGCAATTTAAAACGCGAATTTTAGTCGTGTCGAGACTACCGCTTGTAGACGTTGACGTCTAGAATAGACGAATAGACGTTGCTCTAATTCAAAATGTTTTCATGTTTGTTTAAATCATGGTAAAGTAGCAAATACGGAAATGTTTTATCTTTTTGAATTTGCACGTACAATTTTGTTATTTTTACTGAAAGTGAAATCATTATTATTCTTCATCGCATAAATTGTATTAAAGCGCCGGCGGAGATGCAAATTTCTTCCAGTGCCGTCCGAGCGCACATTAAATGCATTTTTTAATGATTAAGGTTGTAAAGGGGTGCAAGGTATTAGTGGGAGGGGATAGGAAGCTATTAAGCTGAAAGTTTCTTGAGCGCTTTTCAAACTTGTCGGAAGTGTTTTTATGCGCCGATGCAGACACGAGCGGGCGAAAACTTGATTGTTTTAAAAACAATTACCGAGTTCAACTTGGAAATAAAACTTCACAATTCTAAACCGGGGTAGGAGAGATATCTCGGGCCGAGCTTTTTTCGCGAAAGCTCGTCGGAAACTCTCCTCCCCCTGCCCTTGGTCTCTGTGTCGACGAACGCGGTATAAATCTCGTCGTAACGGTCATTATTCACCGCGAAACGGAAACTCGGATTTCCATTGTGCCGAAACTAATTCTCTTGTTTATGCCTTAAGTGAGATTACGCAATGAGACCGAATCGAATTCGGTTCCGATGTCCCGTTTGCGAAATCCTCTTTTAATTAATTTCACAAGATCGCCGAGCTCTCTCTCGCGCTGCCTTCTTAGAACCCATTCAGTGAACTGTTTCTTACTAGCAAAGCAAAGAAAAACTTTGTACGTCTGTATAATAATTTATATGTTAGAAAATTGTTCCAGATTTTATCTCCATACGAAATATCATAAACGAAGCTCTAATTTAGTGCTGAAATTCACTTTCGTACGATGAGGAGTGTTATATTAGTATTATTTTACTAGGTTTGTTTCCACCATTTTTCACAATTTTCACTAAGAATATGTGTGTTCATCAACAAGTTATATTTTCATAAATAAATATATGTACATATATAGAAATAAAAAGAATAATAATTTCTCTATATAAGGGTGGTTTTTTTGTAGTGAAAATACATTCTAAACTCATACCATTACGGCGAAAACTCAATTAGATAAAATTAAACTAAACAAATCTTGCTTGAATTAATCTACGACTTATTTTGACTGACTTGACCTATCCCAAGAGAAATGTACATATTCCGTTAGGTTTTATAGATTAACGATACTCTTTATGGACTAAAATTTAGTATGTAATCGCCAATAAGTTTTTTACGTTTTATAAATGCTTATAAATCTCTTTATACTCATGTAATAAAAGATTATATGTATGTACATATATTGAATACAGTGCATTTTCTGCTGTTCAATTTTGAAATGTTAAAGGCGAGTTTTTTTAGACTAAAACATGGCTTATAATAAAACTATTTACTCATATTGAAGTACAAAGCTAATATTATTTACGATCTTTTTAATTTCTATATGTCGTTTAATTAAATTTTTAATAAGTATCTCGCTTCATTAATAATACCTTTTTATATTCCCGAAAAGGATTTTTATAATTTTTTTAAACGATGTTTTTTTCCATTAATAATATCAATAAAAGTAGTTTCGTCATTTATCCCTATCAAGTATGTATTAAATTTTTTTTTCGATATTTAATGGTTTTAAATATTAATAATTTATTCTGTTGTCATAAAGAACAGAAGAATTATTAAATCACATTAATTACATCATCCACATCTTTAATATAATATACAAAGTATGATTTAAATGATAATCATTCTTTATATAATATATTAAAGATTTGGATGATATAATTAATGTGATTTTATATGAAATACGTGTATATGTATGTATATGAAATAGATATTAGTAAGGCAAAGTTTTGTTAGAATCGATCATCTGTAAATAAAGTTTGCCTTCACTACAATGTTTGGCTTTGGCTAAATTTCCCTTATTATATTCCGCAACAAAAACTTTCCCCGAGTATGTTTTACGCATAAAATTTTAATTATGGACGACTTCGCAATGGTTGCGCCGCAGGTATCAGGACTTTTTCCTCAATTTCAACAAAGGTCAGGACGACAAACAAGCTTAAACGAGACAGTTCACAACTCGTGTGTAAAGACGAGCCGAGTAAGGCTTTGTTTGGGGTCGTTTTGCGTGTGATTAATGAGGCCCGTTTCGTCACACGCCGAACAGGGGAGGTTTGAATACCCAAATTGGACGCGAGCGCGACACACTATTTTCACGAGCTTTTCCACCGTTCTCCGGGGAGGCTTTCCCGCCGCAAAACTGAGCCGGAGCGTCAGTCACCCTGTATAAACATTTTTAAATTGTTAAACAGCCGTGGCCCCACCGGGGGGGTTGACAAACGTAAGGCAAACAACAGACCGTCGTGTGTCGACTTTGCGCAAACACGACGCAAGAAAAGTTAACTGTGTGTTTCTTACGAATGCTATCTACCGACAACAATTCCGCTTCAGGATGGTTTATCCACTACAGTTCATATAAACTATGCTGATCGTAGGCTGTAGGCGCGTACCATACTATGAAATATTTTTTTATTATATTTCTATTGTACACACATATATGTGGAACAATACATATGTACGTTTTATTTTAATTGTAAATTTTAAATAGGTTTTTGAGCTCTTTTTCCTATTATGCTATACATTAACATTATAATAATATAATACTATAATATGATTATTAACAAAATTAAGTTAAAATTGTAAAATAGCAAATGATCAGTAGATCAGTAGCTATTAAAATAGATATAAGATGTATTGTGAACATAATTTAGTAATAATAAAAAGCATTTAAAAATCAAAATATGTACGTTTCTACCCTTTTCTAATGTGAACAATTCGTATCTACTTCGCATTGTGTTGCTCTCTGTTGTTCCAAACTAGATTTTCCTTGTCGTAGGGTAAGAACTCGCTCGAGTAGATGTGTATTCGTTTGTGTAGCTGTTGGTGAATAATTTACTATGAACTGCGTATTTACGTATAATGAAATAATGTTAAACTGTATATTGATAAAATTTGGCAACTGAAAATATATTTAAATTTTTCATTTTCGTTATGAAACAATGGGAAAATCTAAAATTTTTGTCGTGGAGTATTTTTTTGCACAATCAAATTAATTTTCAATATTTTCAATCTTCTATTATACGTATATGTTATAGTGAAACTGTAATTGTCAGTGAATTAAAATTTCACTGGTGAGAATATAATTTTACTTAATCAAGCTGTGAGTACGGATATATCAATAGAATTACAAATTCGCTGCTCAATGTCAGTGATTTTGTAATTCCTATTACAGTGCACGAATTCAAATTACAACGTATTACCAACCCTAACAACCTAATCTTAAATAAATAAAACCAACCTAACATTACATATCCTAACCTTAAATAAATAAAACCAACTTTAACTTAACCTAACCTATCCCAACCTTAAATAAATAAAACCAACCCTAACTTAACCTAACCTAACCTAACCTTAAATAAATAAGTGTTGGCTGCTAAAATATGATGATGTATTTGCTTTCGAATCCAGTCCCACATATTTACATGGCATCAATAAAAGCCAAATCGAAACCGATAGCGGACCATAATGAGAATGAGCGTGAATGGAAAAGGTGTGTGAGCACGAGTTCGGCATCGGAGTGGGGATGGAGAGGAGCGGGGTAGTAATGTGGGGTGGCGCGATTGGTATCGGCGAAGCACTATCATCCAACTGTCAAAAATTATAATTTCACTTATAGGGGCCAGTAAAAATGTAACTGTTTATGATTTCACTGAAAGGTCAGTGAAATTATAATTTCTCTGTGAC
The DNA here is from genome assembly GCF_051622035.1 of Arctopsyche grandis. Classification (NCBI taxonomy): domain Eukaryota; kingdom Metazoa; phylum Arthropoda; class Insecta; order Trichoptera; family Hydropsychidae; genus Arctopsyche; species Arctopsyche grandis. The sequence continues at coordinate 15,606,595 of NC_135361.1, read as the reverse complement.
ATATAATATAAACAAATAAATGTTTGTCTGTCGGTCCGTTATAAACCACCGAATCGGGTGGTTTCACAAAACAACAAAATTTTCTGGAAAACTTCCATTATTATAGGCCTCTTATATACTTCACTTAGCTCTTTCATCTGATAGCATTTTGGGCTCGATATCCTACATTCTTCCGATCGTTTTGAAACTTTGCCGTTTTGCGCGGTTTGGACAAAAATATATATTAAAATCAAATTCACCTGCACGATGATGAAAAATAATCATAATAGACAAGTTTAAAAAATGCTACAATTTTGAAAATCTTGACGTCTAATGAATGGTAAGTTGCCGTATTTATCTGCCTGTCTGCCGCCCCCTCGCTTTGTCAGATTTTAATTATTTTAACGCCTATAACTTATCTTTTTCACACTATATCTTGTAAAAATTGCATTATAGGCTCTCATTATCTCTCATATATATTTTTATTTAACTTATAGGTTATATAATGAATGATAAAGTGTTTATATTTTAATTGTGATATACATTTATACATATGTACGTACATGTTAAGGCCGAATTTAAAACGCGTATCTGACAGTTGGACAATTTTATCACACTAGATTTTTATATAATTATACACATACTTGCGCGCCCCAAGCCTTTCAGTAATATATTGAATTACATTAGTTTGTGATCATAATTTTGATTGAAATCCTAATCATTGAAATCTTTTTGATTGAAATCCTAATCATGAAATCCCACACATTTTATATATTTAAAGTTTATATTGTCTTCATTTTATATACACCAAACAATTTTTAAAAAACTTTTTTTTGTGGTATGTATGTACATAAATATAAAATCACAGGCAAGAAGATGTAACTTATGTATAATACATATTTATGCAAAGATAATATTTTCAGTATGTATGTATATCTGCGTATATTTTGTTAAATATGTATTTATAATATTTTTTATAACGTTACAACATAATAAACAAATAAAATGTTTCGGGAGAGAGGATCATGTTTATCGAGCTCGTGGCATTTGCTCAGGCTTAATTCGGCCTAAAACCTTAGAAAAATATTTTTGAATAACATTTGACTTAGTCTTGGGGGAAGCTTAGGGCTAAGATTAAGCCACAACCGTGTCGCTCGGATTTGAGTATACTATTTTTGGCAAATTCTTTTTTTTATCTTCTCGGTCTTGTTTTCTTGTTGTTTGGCTCGCGGATGAGATTCGTAAGAGGTTTTGTTGTCGGCTTCGCTGTCGTTGCGCTTTATTTGTTTTTAAATTTGAAAATGGGTCAGCCGGTGGGGTGTTTATTGCCCCCCTGGTGTTCTTGAAATAAAACAGAATCACTTCCACCTAGTGGCGCAAACAAAGATACGAATTCTCGCGGGGTAAACTTCTTCGTCGAGCCGAGAGTTCAAACAATGGGATCCACCGCTAAAGTTTGAATAAAGATGCCATTGTGTTGAAACAATAAACAGACAGACAGATGGACGTATCGGGACCCCATCCTCATCACCTTCATTCCTTCTCCTTCTATTGTAATGGATGTTGTGAGCAATGGAAACGGACAATATTTGCCGTAGAGGAAGCTTTCAATCTTTAATCGATCGGCTGTACCGCTTTTCGTCTATAAACTATGACGTTTTTAATTTCATTATCGTCTTTTCAAAGAACATATACAAACATGTAAGAAGCTTAAAGTACATCTGTTCTAATGTTCAGGCTGTGCTTATGCAAATTTAATCAGGCTATGCTTATGTATATATATACATACATACATTGAAGTTGTTTCCATAACATTTTCTCACATGTACAGTTTAAAAAATTAACTTAATATTTCTTATTTCATCGCTAGGTAACAATAGTTATGAGATCTCTGTTAAAATGACTAGATATTTGCACTAGCGAAGTATTTGCCAATTAGTACTAGGACACGAACGTTTGTTCCGTTTAATTTTATATTAAACAGAACGAAAATTGTATCTTCGATGTGAAAATTTCACTTTGCGGTGTCGTTTTGAGAACAGAATTTTGATTCAATTAGCCGGATGGTTACTATAAACATCTCGAGTTGAGTGACAAACATTTTCGAGTGATGGCACCTTTTACCATTTTCCTTTAGGGCTGTTTACGTAGGACGTTTTTATCAATTTCTTTTTCTTTCCTTGTGTGCTTTCGTAGAAAAGGCTTACCTTCTTAGAATTTCGTATATGTGATTCGGAGATTGATCAAAAAGTTTTCAGGTTTCGTTTATATATGTGTATAAACATATGTATGTATGTTTATGTAAATGGTATATTTTTTTCAAAACAGAATAAATCAGAATATTCTTTGTACCACGTTGCTAGTACTTAAATCTGTATGTTCCTTTGATTTCTCAAATATAAATTCATGGTCTTTGTTATTGTGTAAAAATAATCATATTTATATACAATGTGTAATAATTTCGTTACGTTATAGAATAGATATAGTGAGACCGACTGTATGTCTCCGTAATCCAGACGAGTTTAAGCACTCTATAAGATTACAGAGGAAAAAGAAAAGGTTTACTGGTGTTGCTTCTGCCTTGTCATTAACCAATTGGAGCTTGGAAATCCCCAGCGTGGTGGTAACGATGTGGTTACCAGTTAATTAAACGGTTCCGTTCACTTCGTATGGCCGGTGGTACAAGAATCATTAAAAATTTATTTTCAATGTGAATAGTGTAAGATAATGTTGCACTTATATATTTTTATTTTTTAAAAATTAAATACAATCTGTTTACTATTATTGGGGTCACATATTTGGAAAACAATTCTTTTGTTGTAAGAATTGTCTAGGAATGTGTGTTCGGGGGAGGGGAATATAATACGTTGTCACCTTTTATATAGACCGAAAGATACCCAACATCGACCGTGACGTTACCTAATAATGGAAAATACGGGTAAACCTTTGCGTGTTCTCGCCGCGAAAAAAAGAACCGAGAAGGTCTAGAAAAAATAGGAAAAATGAGATTTTCCCGGGGAGGGACAACTCTGAGAGGCAGGCATCAACCACTTAGCCGAATGCTGTGTATGTGTATGTGTGGGTGTATGAATGTTGTTGCTGTTTTTTTTTTTCTCTCCTTTCATTCTCGTATACTTTTGGACACATTACTGTCCTTTTGGTGGGCCGTATATACGGTACACGCAGGTGATACCGTTTTACGTGACAGCGACAAGAGGACCCTCTGGGGGAAGGGACCCGCGGATGACACTCATTTGTCACGGTTAACTGTTCGCTCTTTCTTGCCGTACTCGTTACGACAGGTGTAATCAAGTTAAAATGATGCGGCAATGCCGTCAGTGTAATTTTTAAATAGGTCGGAAAATGTCCCCGTACGTTGTAGTTGGACGCATTATCCTCTCAGTGTGTGATGTGGTAGGATGCTTTGTCGTTTTATCCTTCGCATTTGAGTGAATTAGTTCTAGACCAGGGGTCCTTAAACAACGGCCTATGCGATAGAAATTGCTACAAAAATCAGGAATGATAAACAAAATTCCAGTAAATTTCTATTGTTTGAAAACAATTTAGAATTTGACTCAGACCGGTCCCCTTAATACCTAAAATATACCTACCTATGTATGTACATATCTCCTTTTTGCAGATAACTTGAAGATTTTTAGAGCGATCGGTTGTCATTCCGACTGTGTGGGATTGCAGGATTACTATCTGAATGGTCTTTAAATAATAATCTACCTTACTAATTCAGCTTGACTAAATGCCATGTTATTTTCTTTTCAAGGTCTCTTTCCCCTATTGAGTTTGCTGATAGCCTTCGGAACTATCAGTTCCGAACTGTTCAGCGAAGTGACTCAACTTTTGATCTTGGTATACTGTTTAGGAGTGACTTAAAATTTTCGACTCATATTTCTGATATGTGCTGTAGGGCTACCAAAATTCTTGGATTTATTTTGCGCAATTCTCACTACTTTCAAGATCCAAGTATAATGGTGTTACTTTATTGCTCGCTTGTCCGGAGCATATTGGAGTTTGGGTCTGTAATTTGGAGTCCCACTGAAATTAAATTCTCTCTCTTGATAGGAAGAGTTCAAAAATATTTATATGAAGAAATATAAATATTACCCCTATTTGTTTCCCACTGCCTTTTTACAAGGTATGCTAGGCTTTGACTCACTATCTTCGAGAAGAATTGTTGCCATTTCCAAATATTTCTTTGGAGTATTAAAGGAAAGAATTGACAACCCTTCAATTTTATTGGAATTAAAATTTTCGGCGCCTGAATGCGGTAGAACTTTGCGTCATAATTTACTTTTCCAACCTATTCCTGCGAAAACGTCTGCTTTCAATAACTCGTTTCTTGTAAAGGCTATTCGGTTCCTTAATGTGATTGATGGGCATTTGGACCTGTTCAATTGTCATGTTGATGAGCTAGTTAGTTTCTTGAGAATCAACACGAGACTATTTAAATGAATGAAGGATTGAAATTTTTATATATATATATATATATATATATATATATATATATATATATATATATATATATATATTTTTTTTTTTTTTAATATATATTTGGAGTCTGAGAGTATGACCCCTCAGATGAGTGATTCTGTTAAATGTTAGGATTAAGAAAGTTTTTAAAATTTTATATAAATTTAAGGACGCCAGAATGATTGCAGAACGGGTGAGTTAATGTGTAAAAGTATCTAAAAATTAAGTTATCACAGGAAGCAAAATAAATTTGGGACAATGTTATGTTAGTATACTGTAATATTATAATATAACATTTTTTTTCTCATACATTTCAGGGTGAAAAAATAATTTTTTAGCCTTAATTATACCGAAATTAATACCATCAAATATTAGCTTAACAATCTTTGGTTAACACTTTACTGTACTTTACGGCCTTTACTTTACTTTACACTGTGCTGGACGAAAAGCGTCGAGTCAAAAATGTGTATTTTTAGATAAAATAATGAAAAATCTGTCATTAGCTATAAAAATCATTTTATCATATATTAAACGTCGAATAATATAAAATAAGGTGGATGTCATTCTCATGATCGTTGAGATCAGCGTACCGAATTTTTTCTTTCTCTCGCATATGTAAGGCTTCCTGCGAAAATAATTATTTCTGTTGATATTGATCATCGTTTTTATTTCATAATGACGTAATTCAAATCACAAAGGTTTTGATAAATAATACATAAAATGTGAAGACTCTGAACTCAGTATATTTAGAGATATAAAATAAAATATAACTTACTATCCATCACAGTTCGGTAAGTGTTAAAGAACATGTACGTCTAATTGTATATTTTTTTGAAACCATGTTAGTAGATGGTTATCTCATGTACAATCATTATTTTTCAAATTCGTACGACGTATTTTGATCGTATTCTCTGTATATATAATATTAGATGTAGAATTGTAATATTACTTGGTGTTTTAATACTCTCATTATCAGTCCACATACTCCTGGTTTCGTTTATTAATAATTTTAAAATCGAATATTAATACAACTGTCTATTTTGAATATACATAAGTATTGCATTAATCATACAGACAAATACACACATTTTAAATTTTACATATTATCGAATATTTTTAAATAGTATGACACAAATATACACAAATATTATTCCATCGTCTATCACCCCACCCTCTCGACAGCCTTAAATTTATATAAATTGTAGAAAAAAGAAACGGATAATTCTGAATATTAAATCAAAGTTTTGCGTTGCTGTCTAACGTCGCGTCAAATTTTTCACTCATTCAAAATTTATAGGACAGTAAATGATTAAGCACCGTTGGAAATTTTTCAAGGTGCTTAATTTATTCCTTTTGAGGCCATCCTTTTGTTCGTCGTGTGTTTATTAATACATTTATTTTACACCGTATAGGTTTTAACAAAAATTTAAAACAAAATAGTCTTACGCGTAGCAAAAATTATAAACTCGGAATAAAAAGTGTAGAGCGTGTTTACGCAGAAAAAATGTATTCGCGAATTATTTTAATAGGGTCGTTTGAAGGAGAAGTATGTCGTTTTAGGACATTTCATTACAGTCGTACCGGTGACGTGCTACACCGTAAATTTTTGAGAGGGAAAAGTTTTAATGTTTCGCTGTAGTTTTCTTAGAAAATATGCGTACTCGTCTTCTGGTATACGTACACAGTTAGGTTTTATATATGTACGCAACGTAAAACGAGACGTTGGAGAGGGGGGGGGGGTTCCCATATTTAAAAGGGTCACCTGCAAAACATTCAAAGTGCCTCGTAATTCTTGTGCGGTTGAGAGACAAAAGGTGAAAATGGTTTTACACCTGTGCGGGAAAATAGTACCCAAATTGAATGAACGACCTGAACGCTTTAGCTGAGCGGATTTTTATTGTCATTTTATTCTCAGCTCTCTAGAGCGCGCGGCACGCGTAATATATGGAGCTTTTTTCACGCATATGACAAAGTAGGCTTCTATTTAACACCGCGGAAATATTTTTTCTCCCAATGCAAATATATCATCCGTAGTGTACGTACATTTTGTAAATATTTCGATTGTCTTATCAACGGTGGATGCTTTCCTTCCGGTGAAATTTGTGGAATTTCTTGCAATGGGTAAACATTGAATAGCTATAAGAAAGTATTCTTATCTCGAGAGGCCGAAATACTCGAAAGTTAGTTGCGCATGGAATAGATTTGGGTCCAGGACTCAGTTTCCACGCCATTTAATCACAAACTGCCAAATGTACCACTTGTACAACTGTTAATGCCTACAACTGACAATGGAAAATCGAACAATCTCGTCTCTCTCAGAGTATTATTATTATTTAAAAGCAGAGTTTTAATCAACTTTTCCATCGTTATGACGACTGTCGATGATTAAATTTCTCACTGCCAGTTCAAATTTGTACGTATATGTATAGTATGTATATCAATTATAACGTCTGGGAGTTTGCTTTTCGCATTATCACAATTCTGTAGTTATTCAATCAAAAACTTTTAAGACGTCCAGACTTATCTGATTTAGAAGCTGACACGAGTTTCTCTCGCACAAGTTTTCGAAAGTACTCACTGGGTTTTTATTTGTTGCTAAACATGTTTTATAAATTGGTGTAGAAGATATTTATGAATTAAAAATTTAATCCTTTTTATGAGATCATAAGCTGCCTTAAGGGTTTTAGCTACTTAATAATATTATAACTTCAGAAGAAAATTTTATTACAAATTTTATACACAATTTTTATTTATATGTATCATCATCGTCACGTTTCAATTTTTATTTTTTAATTTATTTAATTATTTACTACAGTTGAGCCAAGGATATATACATACGTGAAAAAACAGTTAAAAAATGCAAAAATTAAAATGAAATATCAAATTGTACTAAAATATAAACAAAAATAAAGCATGAAAATAATGTAAAGTAAATAACAAAAATAATAGAAAAAAAAAATGTGAGACCACATTTACGATCTCAAACTCTAGCACTAGGGTTCCATACAATAGAAGAAAACTCAAGAATGCTTCGTACTAGCGAATCATGAAGGATACGGAGTACTAATGCACTCTAGAAAGTTTTACTTGCACGCAGTATGAAACCCAACATTTTTGTAGCTCTTGAGAAAATATCATCAATGTCAAATTACTGAAACTCGTACTGCATTCAACCTAATTCCATGTAAATGCTAATAGTTTTTAAAATTTGGTGAAGGTAGAGAGCAGCACTTACCAATGGTTAACGGTAACAAGTTTACGGATGACCAATTTAAAATAGCATCCAAATCAGATTGGAGGTCAACCGAATCACAAGCAGCATCAATAAATCTGAATAATTTGAAATCGTCAGCAAATAATAAGAATACAATATGTAGTAATGTTGAGGCAGATCTTCACTCGATCATTTAAAGTAAAAACTAAAATTCATATTATTGATATAATTTATATTTCTTCAAGTTTTGATTGTTTGATTATTTTGAGCAACCTTCATCAATTATTTTTAGCTCATCGGTCTCTCTCGCTTTCTTCTACATCTATTGTATGTACATCTGTCCATTGGTTAGCTCGATACATGTCAGACCTATTGCTATTTTGATTTCATCACTTGCTCAGTGATTCACGTCACTTTTGTTATGATTATTTGCTTCTTCCAGTCATAAAAATTATAGAAACGATATAAATTATTAATGACTACTTCCATAATGTGATTATATAAATATATTATAACACACATATACAAATGTCAGGCTTATTAATCGATTAATGTGTGCTCGTTTTCATCCAATTTGACACAGGCTTTAAATCCAACAACTAGACAAATTAGCAATGTGCGCTGGAATAACAAACTGGCACACATTTTGCTGTGAAGTTACACATTTGCCATTGCACAATACAAGACGCGACAGCCTCTGTCTAAAATATGATACAACACTATCGAGATCGCTATATACATTTCGAAAATTTAATCAAATTATTGCTGTGTGTATTGTATTAGATCAGGTTATTGTTTATTTGTATTTAGTATATCCACATATGTATAAGAGAGGCTTTGTATAGCATACGTACATATATGAATGTATGTATGTACATACATATGTACATAGAGTGGAATCAAATTAGGACCACGTTCATATTTAAGCAGATTAATTTCAGACGATGGTTGTTCCCGTTTCGCGGATGCTTTCACGCGATTTCGGGTACGCGTACGTGGCCGCCTGACGGAATTGTGTTAACTTTTATAATCCCGCAGGAGCTTTTGTTTTCCGAATGATTAATGGACGAGACCGGAAGCGATGGAGTCGCTATCGGAGCCGCCCTGCCGGATAAGGCTCTTTACTTAATGACAAACACAACTCTGGTCAAACAATACTTTATAATGTCACACTAGACGAGCGCCTGCTTACCCAAGGATGTGACTTTAATAGACCCATGAATTATACGCGGCCGACCGCCACGTAATTTATAAACCGAAATACCGGATCCGGTTTTTTTAAACGACAAAAAAAACCGTAGTCATTTGTCCCCGTAAGTGTTCGCCATAATTTCAGAACGAGAAAATATTTATTATAACAACGGGGATTTTTTATAATCGATAAGGATTGTTGCTTCATTTTTTCATTGTTATATCTGGTGGCACCCAGTCAAGATATTTGTGTATTATATAATATACGGAATGAAAGATGGATCATGCGTTGCAATATAAACGAAAGGATAAAAATTTTGAAAACACAATTTGAAAGTAAAAAATGAGATTAAAAAATAAACTGATCGATCATACATACAAGTCAGCAATCTTGTGATATATACATATATATATATATATATATATATATATATATATATATATATATATATATATATATATATATATATATATATATATATATATATATATATATATATATATATATATATATATATATCTATACATATATATATATATATATATATATATATATATATATATATATATATATATATATATATATATATATATATATATATATATATATATATATATATATATATATATATATATATATATATATATATATATATATATATATATATATATATATATATATATATATATATATATATATATATATATATATATATATGTATGAACATATGTGAATGTAAGGGTTTCAGAAAACTCGACTTTTTAAAACTTATCGATTCCGGGTCCAATATTTTAGAAACCCAACGGGTCCGGGTCAAGTTTGAGTCCAAAATCAAATATATTATAAACATCCGTATTTAAAATGTTTCAAATATTTAAAATTATATAAAGTTATTTTATTTTACTAGTATAATTAAATAACTTGTTTAATATAATAATATTTAAGGAACATCAAGGATTGGGAGATTTATACCCTAATGCCGATCTATGTAAGTTTGATGCAAAAATTTATAGACACCGAGAATGCCTAGAATTCGTGAATGCGTTATTCGTTGAAGGTTTCACTGTACATAGCTCTACGTAGAGCCTCTGAAAATAAATGCTTCGCTTTTTGCTGTTTTTGTTTTTGAAAATCCCTGTTCTAGATTTTCGAAATCATATTCTTCATTTTTTAGAATAAAATTTTCCTCCATTGTAAATACTATTTCATTCTCGTCGATTAATATCAGTTCATGTAAATTGTCCGTGGAATTGACTTCCGAGATCGAATTCTGGAAAAGTCTATTCATTAGCTGTGTAGCTAAAAAAGTCTATTTAATTTTGAAACTTGAAATTTTAGGCATCCGTACCCGGGGGCTTTAAGACGAAAACACACTGAGGGGTACGGTACGTCACGTTCTTGGCTAAAGGATAAATACATGGATAAAATATCTCCAAAAATACTCCAGGGGGTGATTTTTGGGACTTTGTACCTCGTATATGGGCTAGGAGTGCTGCGTTTTTTTCCAGAAACCCTGGTGAGTGTATGTACATATGCTGGTATGTACTAGGGATTCTAGTACCACTCCTACTGAAACTGGCTCTACTGGTTTTTAGTAATTTTTTTTCCTTTAGTACTACCGGTAGTACAAACTAGACTAACCGGTAATAGCGAAATATAATATTTCCAATTTTATATTAGTTGGATTGTTTTGAATTTAAAAGAAAACGGTTAGTTTTAGTATTTATATCAGTTATGATGATTATGATTAAGTTATGATGATAATGGATGATTCAAAAATTGAGTCAACATTTAACACACGTTTTGAAATTTATTACAGATAAAGTATGCCGAGAATATCGCACTTATACCTGAGACTATTTCCAAATACATGTATTGATTTATAACCATGGACATCTTACATATTATATACCTACATATATATCGATGTTTGTAATCGACTGTTAACAATGGGAAGCTTCGACGCCTTCTGATTTTTTCGGAAACCTATTTTTTTCGCTTGACAATTATTTGAATACATTTCAATATACTATTTTTATATGTATACATCCCTCCCACACAATAATTCTTCAAAAGAAGGAGCATACAAAAAAATACGTTTTTTGAAACTTACTGAATAATTCACACGGTGTAAAAGACTCGACACATCATTTCGAAATTAAAAAAAATTTCCAAGTTTCAAAACGATCGGAAGAATGTAGGATATCAAATCCAACTGTTGTCAGTCGAACGAGCGAAGGAAAGCTTAGAAGAGGCTCTTAATAATTTTAAATACATTTAAGTAATTGATCAAAATGATCAACAGACAGATACAAAGTGTATCTTTAGTGCTGCTGGTCAGACAAGGATATTTGTGATAACAGGTCAATCTGATTTTCTGATTTCATTGTTGAAACGGTCCCCGATTAGAATTGGCTGAAAAACCTTCTTACCTACTATGTCACCACTATTTGAGTATGATTAATGTACAATAAAATTTATGTACAATTCATAGATGTCTCGTTAATTTGCGAGTTTTCAATGTCTCGTAATTCAACGACTTGTGTAATAAAAATGCTGCATTATTTGTAATTGGCCAGGAAGGCGCATTGTGGTTTACCTGTAAAGCGTTCTTGGTTTATACATATGTAAAAAATAAATATGAGTATACATTTAATATTCTGCATGTTGAATACTTTGAGCATTGAAATGTGGTTTTGAAATAACCATTCCGTAGATCCTCTCTAAAGCTTGAATGTCGCTGATTGTCACGATCTCGTTCTATTATTCAAATAATAATGTTTGTTTGTTTACTTTGAAAATCTACAGTTTTTAATTTAGAATCACCAAATTCAGTATAATGTGACGAATAACATTTCACGATAGCTTCAATTATGTACAAAATCTTCTGAAATGATTACATTTTCGACTTTCGTATGTACATGTAATTAGCATGCTTCATTATATAATACTAGTTGTTTTACCCGGATTCGCTCAGTATTTGTAATATAAACAGCTTAAACATGGAGAATCTAATAGTAAATATTCATTTGTATTTTATTAAATTTATTTGAATCGAAAAAATAATAACGAATCGCAACCATATTGAATCGTCATAGAAACTTTGATTTATTTTCGATGTTACCAACCAACATTACATACTTATATATATGTACATAGTTACAAAGTGTCTTTCGAAATTATATATTTAATAGAGAGAAGATTAGGTGCATATATATTTATTTTAACCTTTATAATAATATGGGTTGTTTTAATTGGGTGTTCTTTTTTATTTGAAATAAATTGGTAATTAAAAGGTACACGATTCTCTACATACGCTTTTATATACATATGTTTGTATCTGATGCAAGCAAAAAATTGTAATGTAGTCCTTTTTCTGTTTGATTTTTTTCCACGAAATGAAGGGAAAAATAAAAGGAAGAAATAATATTAACTGTTAACTTTGTGGAAAATGTATGCAAATTGTGCGCGATCTAGATTCTTATTTGTTCATATCTCGTCTTTTACAAAAGGATCCTAACAGATCGAAAGACTTCCATTATTCGAGATGAAAACAGATTCGGTCGTTTGAATAATGTAAAGCGGCTTTACAATTTCGTATCTTCTTCGTTCTCGATGGAAACGTGAAAAAAATCTAAAAAAAAAAAAAAATACAAACGCCCGCGCCTTAAAACGATGCGTTGTGGGATTGTATTAAAATTATCTTAATATTCTCAGGCATTGTACTCGGTGGCCATTTCTCTGGAGGCTGTATTCATGGCGGACTTAACGCACTTGCCTTTTCTCTTTTACAGAGCTTTCAAGGGCCTAACTTTGGCCATTAAAGTTATTTACTTATTTAGTCGACCCGGAGACAAAGCTTATTTTTATGACACCGAATAAATACTTCTTTATTGCTAAACAAAGCGAAAGAATTAGCAAACTATGTAATCAGAATAAATTTCCGAAACACCCGAGACCAAGTGAGTCGAGAAATCGGCAGCTATTTTCAATGCTTAAAAGGAATACGAATGGGAATTCAATTAATTCCCGATTATAGGAGTCTGTGCAGTAGTTTTACCATGACTCACCCCTCTCTCAGACTCAGTAGACATTTATGCATTTTAATATAAATTTTACGCACGAATTTTAATTACACTCGGGGGGATGCCAGGGCATTTTAATATGAAATTGCCTCTCGTGAAACTTATGCCACGGATTTGGGTCTCCTAGCTACCCCTCTACCTCTCTTAGCCCCCGTTTGTTTATTGCGGCCATAAAGTTTTTGGGAGCAATACACATTACAGACGACTCAGTGAACAAAGGGCCGGTGTGGTTTTGGTTTTGGAAGATAAATTTCGGTTTTGCTCTCAGTGAAACTCCATGTGCAGAATTGAATCGTGTCCCTTATTGTTTCAGGCAAGTGCGATCGAACGAGCGTTTCCCTTCGAAATCCGCACACGCGTTATTGGCCCACTCAAAGGCACAAAATCAAGGCTCAAAAGGCATGCTAAAAGGTGAGTTTTCATTTATTTTTTACCTCGTCGGACTAGGGTTGCCTTTGCATTTTCCATTTTTCCGGCCTACATAAAATATAATGAAATTTATCCGGACTTCGAATCACGTATGTATGTACAAATATCCGATTTAAATTTGCTCAACGCAAATTTCCCCGAATAAAATACGAATTTGATTTCAATGGAAAATGGGCCGATCAATAGATTTATATTTAATTAATATTGTTCGAAAGATTTTTGGGTTTAATAACGCTCGAAATAAACTCACAATACTAACCGTATAAAATTATCTATGTACATACATACATATACATACAACTGAAATTGAAATATATTGACTGAAGCGATTTTTGATTCATTTTTATTATTTACTGACTCTGAAACAACCATTATTATAATTTAAATATTATATTTTTAATAATTTATGTCTTGAGCAATTTATAGCATTATGAAAGTTTTAACATAACAATTTATTACAAAAATTTTAAGAATTCACTTTAAAGGTACTTTAAAACATACATAAGAATACTTGAATTATGTTGAGTTTGCATAATAAAAAAACTTGTTAAACTTTTAATTTATTCACTTGAAAAGTTTAAAATTGATATTGCTTAGACGTATTTGTTCTGTGGAAACTTTTGAAATTTTATTATAGAAATTAATTTTATATGGAATTACGTTTAAAAATAAATGCTTAAACAATTTACATTTTTTTTATTACAAATAACAGTTTTTTAGGTTGTCTTTTTTTGAAAATTTAACGACTTTACGCGGGCGTTAGAATAATGGACGAAAGGTGGACAAGAGGTTCCAGAATGGTACCCGAGAGAATGCATAAGGGTAAAAAATCGTAAAAAAAAATCGTTACCTAATTGACTTTACTTACAATATTAATAACGTAGATCTTACAGCAAAAAATTGTGCCAGAGACTTAGGTATACTTATAGATTCCAAACTATCATTTAATGAACATATTAATCATATTGTTACTAAATCTTATAAACTATTGGGATTTATTTGCCGAGTTGCGAAGCCCTTTAAGAATCCCCATACTCTGATTCTACTCTATTACAGTTTAGTTCGTAGTAATATGGAGTATGCCTCAATCATATGGTCTCCCTATTACCAAACTCACATTGAGCACTTAGAAACAATCCAGAAGCGTTTTTTGCGCCATTTATCCTATAAGACTGGTCTTAAAAAACTGTTACCATCTTATAATAACAGACTTTCTTTTTTCCATATTGCAAGTTTGTCTCAGCGTAGAAGGGTTTCTGATTTGTTAATTTTATATAAGATTGCTAATGGTATTCTTGACACGTCTGTTTTAAGCGAGATTAATTTTAACGTTAATGCCCGATTCACCAGATGCACAAATCTTTTTTATCCACCTATTTGTCAAAGCAACACCTCTTTCAATAGTGCAATCGTTCGTATATGTCGTATTTACGATAGCTTAGATGATTGTCCTGACCTCTTTAGAGACTCTTTTAGTATTTTTAGGACAAAGGTGAAGAAAATAATATGTGGTTGATTTGTTTCTTCACCCTTATAGTCTTTCTTTTTTACTTTATCTGTATCTTTTTCTTTATCTGTTTCTTTTCTTTTTTCTAAAATTTTGATGTTTTTGTAATTTTACTTTTTTATATCACCATGTGGTGCTCACTGTAAATGGAATATTATATTTTTATTTATGTTTATTATTATTTTTTGTCTCATTATACAACTTTCTTTTTATATTTTATTCTGTATGTGTGCCTATTTAAATAAAATAAAATAAAAATAAAATAAAAGGAAGACCGCAGGATAGATGGGTAAACAAAATTAGGAAAATGTGTGGGGTGAGATGGATGAGAATTGCGTAAAACAGAGACGAGTAGAAGCGTATTGGAGAGGCCTTCATCCAACAGTGGATGGTGAGCGGCCGTAGATGACATATTTATTATTTATACAAGATTATCTCATATCAAACTTAGGTACAAATTTAATTTTACATAATTATACGTATGTATAAGCACCTTTGGGATTCCCATGCAATTGAAATGGGTTTCAGAGAATATGTTACCCAATAACATATCTAACTAAAACTGTAGAGAAACTTCTCTCGACCATTGAAAGGACTCGCACATTGCAAATTGATAGAGGAGAGTTCTAATTCAGTAAATTTACGTTGTCCTTTCACAGCGTTTTCACTTTGAACGAACGCACGCACACTTGTGTAAATTCGCCAGCCGAGAGATCTTTAATTCGGTATAAACCAGTATATATGTATATACATATAACCAGGTTGAACTATTTACGTCTTTGGCGTGTAAATGAGTCGAGTTTTTCCGACCGTTTGCCGAGATGCAAAACACCTAGTTATTGGCGTCGATCCGCCCTGGATGTGTTCTCTCCGGGTGATAAATAAATTCGAAGTCGTTTCGGAGGGGCTGCTTATCCAATACGAGGGTTTTCCAGTTAGTTGTGGGGATGAGGGGCGGGTGGTGGATGCGAGAGCAATGGGGTGTAAAGTTTGAGATACCCGCGCGCCCCGCTAAACGTTATCGACTTGCACACTTGAAGAGAAAACCGAGTTTTCGCGTTTTCCACTACAGATAGCGAGGCTCGACATATTACTGATACCTTCAGGCGAAATCTTATATCGTTGTTTTTATTCGATTTTGTATTTTTTTCTCCTTTGTTATGTGGGTTGCTTGTGTATTTTTTTTTTTGCAATACGTTATAAATTGAATACTAACATATGTATGTAGCAGTATATTATTGAGTGTTTATAGGATTTTACAAATTTTGCAACATTAAAATCATCAAAAATAATATGTATATACATATGTATGTTTGTACGCATGTCTTTATAGTTTGGTTTTATTTACAAATATGATTTAATCGAGTATAATAATAAATACTTGAAAACAAAGATATTTACAAATTCATTCCAAAAACTATCCAGTCTTGGATGCTATGAATTAATATTGCAAATTTGGCGGTTTCAAATTTAAGATGTAGATTTTCCACGGTGGAAAAATAAAATAGCAAACATTTATTTAATAAAGTACATACACACATATATACATATGTTCTAAAGATTGTATGGAAGTCATCGATTTTCAAAATCAAAGTTATTATTAAATTAAAGTTATAGAAGTCTGTTTAATTGTAATCGTTTTCGTATATTAAAACGAAATATTATTTGCAGACATTGCAAAGTTGCACATAATTATATTTTGGGAACATTAATAGTACAAAATTTAAAAATAACTCTTGATTTAAAAAAAATCACTTATAGATTTTAATGATACGTTTTACCGAACTTATTCTTAAATCGATTTCAACTCCGGGTTGTAGCTTTTAAAAGTTATAATTGGTAACTCATTTCCAAAGAAATTTTATTTATGTTTGGAGTATATTGATGAAATCCATCTCCATATTAGTCATTTGAAGACTTTTATGCGATACCTTGTATCATAACGAAATGTACGTACGTACTTCAAGTAATCTTCCAAGTACAGAAACCACTCAATTCAATTGAAACCTAAGAAATGTATATGAAAACTGCAATTTCAACAGACCAGACAGTTCATCGTGGTTTTCAAAGTAAAGTTATGGCCTTTGAAAATATTGACTGGTATAATATTAATCACTTTCCCGTGTGAGTTTTGTTGTTTGCGTCACGTTCGGTGAAAATTCGCCGCGATGTGTTTGCATGCAAGCACGTCCGGTTTTCCGGTCGGAAAATATAAAGACATATCGCGTTTGATATATTGCCAAGTTTTCAATGGAAAATGAAACTGTTTTGAAAGAAGCTGGAGGCCAATAAGACTACGAGAAAATAATAAGGGAACGCAATACACTTAAGCGCACTATCGTCGTCGCATGTGGCTGTAACCCCCTCGCACATACAGCCTGTTTTCTTTTGATACGGACGTTTGTATTGTATTGCTTTTAAGATAAATATAAAATTTCACGAGTAATGTGTTTTTCATCTTGCTCATCTGCGAGATTTTCTGTCATGGAGATAAACACGATGAAAATATATTGCGTTTTCTTCTCCATCTCCCGCTCGTTCTCTCCTTTTGATACACAATGAAACTTATGCGTATATACGCGATCACACACAAGCGCGTGTTCGTAAGCCATTCGTACGGAAAATATTTCATTTTCCCGCGTAGTACTTTCTGAAGTTTGAATTTATAGTTTGTTTCGCGAAGATTCTTTGTAAATGTATTTTCTCTATTTTACCTATATAAAGTTCAATGTGATTTTTTTAAATCTTTTTTATTCAGAAGAATCGTAAGTTGAACATACAATTCTTTCTGAGAAATCTGTTTGTTTTAAAAAATATTAAAATTTTTTTTTACAAAAGCAATTTTCTTTGTACAAAGCTTGTGACATAGTGATTTGCCGCGAGCTGTTGTATGTGAGCAACTTTAATTTCCCCAAAAAAAAAGTTTTATCGGAGTAAAATACATATAATATACCTATACATATAACATATATTTTACGTATTTCAAGGAAACAATCTAGTGATTATAAAAATATTTTAAGTCTTATATAAGTGCGAATTATATATTATATGTGTTTGATATATGTACATATATGTATGAAGTTTGATTTTAATATATGTAATTTAATTACTACACTTGTATTAGAAAATTTACGTGTGTGATATCACGGTTTATCATTTTTAAAAAGTTAAAAAGAATGATAAAGATCCAATCAATACTTCTTTTCTATTTATAAATTTAAGGACACTTGGGGATTCATATAAGATAAAAAATCAAAAAGCTTAAAAGAAATTTAAATAAATTAAAGACAATACAATTATAAACTGAAATAAGAAATAACCCATTTATTTTAAGGAAATTATCAAGTTCATTTTTAAAAGTTTTAAGTTTCTAGAAGTACATATGTTATTCATTTAATCTTCTTCTAATGCCGAATCCGTATTCGGACGTTCGAATTCTTCCCTATCATGGAAATAACTTTTCGAGACCGAGTCCCATCCATGACCTGATGTTCCGGAGCCAAGAGAGCTTCTTTCTCCCAAGCCACCGTTTGCCTTCTGTTTTCCCTCCTATGATTGTTTGTAGAAGGCGATATTTGGGGCCGCGAATAATGTGGCCAAAGTATTCCATCTTACGGCGCTTCACCGTGTCAAGAAGCTCTCTTTTTTTATGAAGAAGCTGGAGGACTGTTTCGTTTCTTACATGCTTCTTCCACGAGATCTTTGGCATCCTCCGGTAACACCACATTTCAAAGGACTCTATCCTGTTCATAGATGCCACTAACAGCGTCCACGCTTCGCATCCGTACAGCAAAACCGACCAAAAATAGGAGTGCAATTTCATAGACAACCTTCGACAACACAAAACATTTTTCATACTGCCGAAGGCATTTCTTGCTATTTCGATCCTTCTTCTTATCTCCATTTCGGAACTGACGTCCGTATTGATCATTGCTCCTAGGTATTTGTATTGTTCGACCTGTTCAATCATTTGTCCGCGCACACTCAGGTTTAATGGATCCGTTTTTTCTTTACACATATGACCATTGATTTTGTCTTGTTGATATTAATAGACAGACCCCATTTTTTACATGAATGATCAATTGCGGTCAATAACGATTGCAGGTCTTCGGCACTCTCAGTCAATATTGCCGTATCATCAGCGAGACGGATATTATTTATAATTTCGCCGCCTATTTTTACTCCTATTCGACTATCGACTGCCTGGTTGGACACCATTTCCGAAAACAGATTGAAGAGCATGGGCGAAAATACACATCCCTGCCGTACCTCTCGACTAATTTCTACTTTTTCAGTTTCCAAGTCTTCAACCTTCACGACAGCAGATTGGTTCCAATATAGGTTCTTCAAAAGGGCGATATCCTTTGCATCTATCCCAGTTTGGTTTAGTGCATGGATTAATTTGTCATGTTCCACTCTATCAAATGCTTTTTCAAAGTCGATGAAACAGACGTATATCCTCTTTTTGAAATCCCTACACTTTTGTAGGAGTACGTTCATGCAGAACAAAGCTTCTCTTTATCCCAATCCTCCTCTGAATCCAAATTGCGAATCGGTTATCATACTTTCGCACTTACGCCTTATTCTCTCTTGGATGATTTTGAGAAGTATTTTAAGGGTGTGGCTCATTAAACTTATCAATCTATGTATAGTCATTGCAGCCGGTTGGCTTATTTTTTTTTGGCAATGGAATAAATGTTGATTGCAACCATTCTTGCGGGATTTTACCAGTTTCATGTATTTGATTGAAAAGTTTCGTCAGTATTCGAATGCCTTCTTCATCCAATAATTTTAATAATTCTACAGGAATAGAATCCTTTCCTGGAGCTTTTTTTTTATTTTTGGCCTTTTTGATTGCATTTTCAACCTCAGATTGTAATATACTCAGACTTGATGTTTGAAATCCTTCCCTTATTTCTGGTTCAGTACGTTGTGTTTGAAAATGTTCTTCTATATATTCCTTCCAAATGTTACATTTTTCAGCCGTATTGCTTGCAAATTTTCCATCTTTGTTTTTCAAATTCATTGATTTGTTGCTGTTTTTATTAATGACACCACTAACACTCTTTATTTTTTTGTGCATGTTGAAATGATCATGAATTTTTTCCATTGTCTCTATTTCATGGCATTTTTCTTCCAAGTCCTTCTCTTTCGCTTCTTTTATCTTTTTGCGAATCAAGCGGTGGATATCTTTATATCGAGCGTTGTCTGTATTTTTAAATGTTCATTTAATAGAATATTCCAAATTTTAACCTAATTGGGATTAATAACAAGTAATAAGTAACCTAACGAAGGATTTTATATTTTGAAGCTTTGGATTTATATCTTTTTGGAGTCAGAGTGGGACCTTTCAGATGAGTTTTATTGTTAAACGTAAGGAGATGATTTGTAATGGTTATTTATAATTTTGTAGATTAATATACTACAATTACATAGATCACCTCTTTTTTCTCGTCTCCAAAGTAGAAAGATACATTCTTTTCAATCTCATGTATATGAAAGTGATCTAAGTTCAGAAGACATTTTTTTAATTCTCTCTTTAACCTTTTCTAAAATTATTTTTAAACTTTTTTATAGAGAGGGTTCTAAATGGAATAAGCAAATTCTAGTTTTTTTCTATTACAGGTTTTATAAATTTTGGCCAAAAGCTTAGTATTGAAACAGTAAAAAACACGTTTAGTAACAAACAGAAAATAATATTTTTTTTATAAAATAATTTATATGAGTTAAACATTTTAAATTGTAAGTGGCAATAACTCCAAAATCTAACTGATTTTTGACTGGAGTAGCGAAATTTGAGTCTAAATTATAATATAAATATTAAATTATTGTATCCTAGATGAAGAATGGTACATTTTTTTAAATTTAATGTTAGTAACCAAGTTTTTCACCGTATCATGATAGAATCGAGGTCGTCTTGCAAAATTTTAGAACCAACATCAGCGATGTTGCATCGAACTTGCAACGATGAACTTGAAGAAGTGCCTAGTAGATTAAAGACTCGTTGTTTTTTTATGAACTTCCGCTCTTACTGACTGGTACTGACTGTTAAGAGCTTACGCTCATACTGACTGATTATTATTATTCAATGCCTCAAGTCGACTGATGGTGCTGCTTATATATATGTATATATAGCCGATTTGATGATGTCAATGTTTGTTTATTACTATGTATCTTTTGTCTAAACATTCTAAATCACATAGCTCGTGGGATACGTACATAAATACTTTGTCAGACTATTCTGCGGCTATTAATTTCCATATTTTACATGTATTGAGAACAAAACATATTAATACGTTATACAATACTTAAAGAGCATGTCAAACTTTTTATAACATAATCGAATATTCTCCTAATATTAATTTGCATTATGGTTTATCGGAATTATTGAAAAGTTCATTTGTATGTATATGTTTTCAATTAAATTAAATTTTTATATTAGAAAGCAATTTTGAAATTAATATGGTGCTTAGCAAACTAAGACTCCAAACGTTTAATATTATTTTACAATTTCATGAAAAAGGTTTTATAAAGTTTTTCTTATTTTGTACTGTATAAACCAGTAAAACACGGTTTGCATATGTATGTATGTACATATTTACATATGTATGTAGATACGATGCATACGTGCCCAGAGAGACTTTACCGAGATGTCTTTGAAGCGTCTTATGAGACTATACCTTTAGTCGACATCATCCTTGTATTAACATTTCTAATGCTGGGATTTAAGGGACCCGATGCGCGGTGAAAACAGATTTTAAGCACAACAGTACTGGATCGTCGTAAGCTTAACATTGTGAATAATGCTAATACTTAGAGGAAACGCTGCGCGATATTATGTTCTTTTGCTTTCAATGTGTATTAATAAGAATGGTCGTTTGCAATTCATCTACGTTTGAAACGTACTAACAGATTTAAATTCGTTTAATTTTACCAAACCTTCACACAACAGCGCAAGCTAAGACCAAACAGGGACGTTGCAACTATTTTAAGTATTGGATATTCGTAGATGTCATAACGTTTTATTAAAAAATAATAATATCAACGTATTGTTATTCACTATTAGACTGAAAGTAATAAGGCTAAAAATATGATTTAGTCGGTTGGGTGGGTTTGTTTTAGCCTGTTTTGGACCCCCTAATTATATGAACCGTTATATTTTAGTAAGATAGAGTATATGTACAGTGCGATTGTGTGGAATCCGCATGAAGCTAATTACTCTCTAATGATTGAGAAAGTGAAAAAAGTATTTCTTCGTTTCCTATATAGGAAAGAGTATAGGTATTATCCATATCTCTACCCTAGTTCTTTCCTTTTGGGCGTACTTGGGTATAATTCCCTTGAACTTGTGGGAAACTTCCCATCAATTAATTTTGCTCTTCAGCTTCTATGTGGTAATACGCCCGTCGTTGCTGAAACAGTTGGGAATTTATATCCCTAATAATTACGTGCATGGTAGACATCATCATTTGATGGTTGCAACTCCTGCTCGCATAGTTCTTTAGTAAATGGTTCATATTCCAAGAGCTGTCCAACTTATCAATGAAATTGTTGCTACTGAGCCTGAATGTGATATTTTTTCACTTAGTGAGCGTATATTATCGGAGATTATTTTAACCTATCAATCTGGTAGCTGGCTCTCATCCTTATTTTCATAATTGAATGTGATGTATGAGTGGAGTTTTGATCTTCCCTCTTAAATTTGTTTTGCATTTGCAGCCGGTTCTCATATATTGGTGCTGGCTATAGGTGCAAGACATTTCCTACTTTGTATTTTATTATTTGATATTTTTACTTTATCTGCCTTTATTATAATGCTTTCGTTTTTATATGTTTATTTATAAATGTATTTTTATTTGTGTACCTACATATGTATATACATATAGTATGTATGTATATACTTTTATTTTTCTCATCTCTCTGTATTTTTTTTTTGAAAATTGTGATGCATTAGGGATTCCTATAATGCCGCAAGGTCCAAACTTAAACTTTAATTAATTAAAATAATAATATAATAAATAGGAGGTTCATAAGTACAGACAATATTCCTAAAGAAGACAGTTACATGAAGCTCTCACCAATTTGTATTACATATGTACTTAATGCCACAATGGTCCAAACTTAAATAAATAAATGTTTGAAAGTGGCGGAAGTTTTCTATTTGACTTAATTCACAAATTTCTGTTTGACTTAATTCACTATTTCTGTTTGATCTAATTCACAAATTCTTATCACTTATTTTAATTCGATCTGTCTAAGATCTCGCAAAAGCAGAATAAACGTATTACAGGCCACCGGTATTTTTTAAATATTTTTAAACGCAAAACATTATATTTACACGAAATTTAGAAAAATGTTTGACTTGTGCAAATATAACAACTCGTATATACATATGTAGAATGTCTTTTAAAATGAATCTTAGTCCGTATTAAGTTAGGTAATGGATTCACAGAAATTAAACTTAATGATTTTGCATTCGTCCCGCTGTCCACAATTTGCCTTGCCTTGGCTTAGATGCACTATCACGAATTTAGCTCCAAATTAATCGGAGTCTTATTAAGCTCGAGTTTCGGTTATAAATACACCATATTATGTGAGTTGTCTCGTCGGCCTTGTGTTCTCTGCACCATCTGGGTGCGCAAATCGCGAAGCACTTCTGTCGTTCAAATGAAACGACAACCGTGCAGATTGTGGGACGGAACCTTAATTGGGACTGGTACTGCCATTGTCGTCGCTACTGTTATTGTTGCTGCTGCTGCTGCTCTACTATAGTATCTACATAGTGCAGTTGGTGTTGCTTGCCTTTCAGCCTTTGGCAATATCCTTTCGTTTATCGGCTCGTATCGTTCCAAATTAACACAATTTATGCGCATTGGAAAATTGCCTATGCCATTCGAGATAACCTTTCTGTAACTCCGACCGGCGAATAATTGTAATTTTATATCGATTAATATCCAAAAAAAGCTTTTCAAATAATTTTAGTAAACATATGTACATGTGTATGATGTACATACAGATGTTTCAACTCGGAAAAACTTCTATAATATTATAATATCTCATAATTTGTTTACGCAATTGTAGATTGAATGTTTATAGTACCAAATTTTGTAATATCTTTGATCCAAAATAGTATTGAATTTTTTAGATATACTATGTATGTCTTAAATTATGTATTATTAAATGTATACATAGATATATGTATGTACATTGTCGATGACTCAAACTATTTAAATACGAAAGTTTCCAGACTCAAGACCAATAATTTTAAATTATTACTATGGAAATTCATGGTTGTGTTTTGACAGCAGCTATTTTATATGAAAAAATTTATAACTTCTGTATATTCATCATAAATACATCGTATTTAAATCTTTTTGAAACTCAATATTCATTATATACATAATTTGTTTCAAATATTGCTAAATAAAATGAATGGAAATATATTCACTGGTAGGAAAAAAAGTACTCTCTGAATTTTTTAATATTTATTTTTTAATTTATATTTTCCCATGGTGCCATCATGGGTAAACCCCTGAGCGACACGACACTATGGCAATTAACTCGTACATATGTAAATAAATTTAAAGATAATAAATTTGAAATCCAAATAGTGAGATTATATTAGGAAGAATCCAATTTGTTGAGGATTTCTAATTTGATGAGGAAACGTTTCAACAATGAAATCAGATAAATTGACAAAATCTGGTAGGAAACGATTGACTTGGAGTCACAAATATCCAAGCTTGACCAACAGTACTACAGAAATGCAAAATATATTTTTTTCAATTGAGGCCAACCTAGGGCTTAAACCGGGGAACTTCTCGGTGGTTAGCATTAACGTAATATTGTAACTGAATGCTATTTAAGGACAACCATATAATCTAATATTTTCGCAACTGATGCAATATGACCACGGTGGCCAAATCGTAACTCGCGATTACTCGAGAGCCAAAAATGGCTCCCTTACAATTTTTGAGAGGTGAAACCATACAAAGTTGGAAATCGGCTGCCCAGATAGTACCAACATCAAATACTATAATTTCCACTTCAGACCTAAGAATCCCATTTATTTAGCTTTCAGGGGAAACACCACAAATATTTAAGTTTGAGATCCTCAAAGTAATTAGTTAACATTATGTATAAAATGTATTATGAGCATTAATAACAATTGTAAATAGGTTTTGAGCTCTTTTTTCTACTATGCTGTACATTAATATTAAAATAATATAATACTATGATTACTACCAAAATATATTACAAAATAAAACAAGATCAGCAGATGAGAAGCTATTAAAATAGATATATGTAAGATGTATTGTCAACATAATTTAGTAATAATAAAAAGAATTTAAAAATCAAAAAAATATGTACATATATACATATGATTGATATACATATATGACGTTGGTTATAAAATATTTTTATAATAATGTTAACGCGGCTGGATCAGGGATGCATTATATAACCGCGCAATTTTGGTCTCGGTTCTTTCGGTTTAATTACTTATTTAATTAAAACCCGTACACGAAGTGTAAGGATTAGTTCTGTTCTCCCACACGGATTAAGAGATTTCCAAATAATGAGATTAAAACGAAGGGCGAGAATTTTGTCCTGGGCTATTTTGAAAAATTATTTTGGGCGACGTTTGCGCTTTCGTGCGCATTCAGAAAATAATGTTACCAATTGGCAAACGTGCCTTTCGAACGAAACGGGGATGGCATCGTTTTCGAAGCGGGCGCATTTCTTATGAAAAATCGTGAGCTTTTCCGTAGCTTTCTAAAGTTCAAAAGTAAATTTTTCCGCACGTTCAAAGAGAGAGAGTTATTTTTCAAAACGCGCCATCGCTGTTTTACGTCGGTTAGGTTTGCGGAATGAAAAGATACATTTTCGTCCTGTTCGAAATTGCCGTTGTCATAGCCATACGTTTCCTTCAACGGTATGCAAATTGAATCAAAGCTAACTCGCTTAAAGTTTGAAGTGTTTCAGGATGGAAAACTATGTCTCAACTCAGACACACGTGTGTACGTGTGTGTGTGTTCACGACTCGAGTAAACAAAGTGAAATAAATTTATCCCCAGCGTTACATTGTTATCTGCACGCATATATTCGCTAGTGTTTGCTAACTTCATTTGTTTGCCTTTTGATTTTCTCGTTAAAGCCGAGTTGCGGTTGAATCAAACATACCGCAATGCGTTCGGTCGACTTCGCAACTTTGAACCTTTATATTATATTATGTAATAATAATTCAAAATAATAAAACTTTGTTTGAAAATTTATTTCGAATTTTTGAATATTGCTTATTTTTTAAATTCATGATTTGATTGAATTATTCATTTCGTGTTTTTGGATTTTTTTGTAATTTTTCAACTCTTATTTTCCAGTTAATGTCTTTCTTGTATTACCACATTATGTAACATAACCTATCTTGCAGTTTTCCCTCATCAATTCAGATAGGAAACCCTATTTTGTATTTCCTCTAGAATCAAAACATTTTGTTTTCTTTCTGATTTTTCAACTAACAAATAAACCTCCATTGTAATATTTTCTCATAAGGATGTGATCCATCTCAACCAATTACGAAGTTTTGTAGATATAAATAAACGGCTACGTTAATCAAGTACCTAAATCAATACTCTCTTTCTATACAATCAACCGTTTTTGAAACTGAAACTGAATTTTAATTTTCAGCTTATCCATAATCAAAATCCAATTATTAAAAAATATTGGAATATGCATAATATACGTATATACTGTTTTCTTCTATTGTATTAATGTTTCACTGTCTTCAAAAGATATTTTTTCCATATGTTCAAAGCCATTGAATAACACTAAAGAAGTCATATTTTTTTCCAAATCCGTCAAGTCACATGAGAAGTCACCTTAAATCGAAATGATAGCTAATCGTGTACATATCGAAATACATTATATAGATATTTATAACAAACCATAAGCATATGACGTATGTTTATAACATTGAAGACATTTGGACTACCGAATTTGCGAGAAAGGGTGGGGGTGCCGATTGTATTGACACCGTTACTGTAATTTAGTTAGATAAATTAGCTGAGATTTGAACTCACGATCTCTCGACTGGTAAACAATTGCTTAACCAGCGAGCATGATTTTTTCAAATATAAGTTAAACAGAAAGACTGTAAAAAGAGTAGCGGTTATTTGAAATCCTTTTTACTCTATCTATGTACGAAGTAACAATAGATGAAGTTTTGTGTTCATGCGAAAATTCCCTACTTCATATTGTAATAAATTGAAAGAATAAATTGATGGAAAAAACCACACTTTTTAAAACATAAATATGTTTTAACCAAACTAATATTACATTTGCGTCGATTCGATACACCTAACACAAATACTTAATCAAACATTATGAATGTTTTCGAACGCATCGATTAAAGTCCAATTCACTCGATTCAAATTACTGTTGACCTCGGTGGATTACAGAACGTTGTGGGCTTGTGTACGATATTCAGTATTTATCGTCGGTTTTCAGATATCCAGGATTTTGGCGTGTGCAACTACCCGTCGATACCACTGAATTACCGGTGCGTTCGCTTAAACCAGAGAGCTTTGCAAACGAGAACGTGCTATTGGCCAATACCAGGAGTTACCGACAGTTGGCACGTTTTCACAGGAAATGCTAATGATGTTCCTGCAGAAAGAGCGATTTGCACCGACAACCAACATCCGTGTGCATCCTCCGACAGCTCTCTGAATATCTTTCCCTTTTCGTCTAGGTGCTATGACCTAACTGAGTTGGCAAACAGTGGCTCGCGAGCCATGGAGAGCGTTTGGAATTCAATTAAGGTGCAGGCGTTGGGAAACACTGATGTTCCGGCACAAGTTTCCCGCTAAAGAGTGAAAAGTTCAATGCCAGGTTGGTCCTGGATGGAGGTGCTTACGTAGCTGATTATTCATTGTGATGGTGAGTTTGCCGACGGCGCGGAAAACTCGGAAAATCCCCTCCGCGAACGTCCGCGTGAAAGCGTTCGCTTTCCCGACCGCTAACGATTCGAAAACTTATACATATTTCACGCCGGTTCGAAATGCGAGGTTATTTTTTGACGTTTGAAATACCCACGTGATGTTTGAAACGCGGAAAAGTTTTTGCAATTTATTGCCGAGACTACACGACTCGCTCGGTCGGTGCTCGTTGAAAAATCACAGGGTTTGAAACCGATATCTGTATTTATTCTGAACGTATTATTTTTCTCGAGCTATAGATATCTACAAAGGTCTATGAAATTTGTTGCCTATATTTATTTAATTTTGCTTTATGTTGAAAATAATTTAAATGAATATTGATGAAAATTATGATAATGGCGAAGGATAAACTTTCGTAGAGTTTTGACTTCAGATAAACAAGATATCATGTCTTTGAGAAATTTGCATCATTATTTTTATTTTGAAAATAGAGTATTATATATTTAAAAAGTATTTTAGCTTTTATGTGCTCACATTTCAGTTTGTATAATATTTCAACTTTCATTTGAAATCTTCTTCAAATGAAATGATAAAAATAATATTAAAAAGTTAAAATAGCCTTTTCTAATATGACATTCTAAATTAACATTATAAATTAACATTATAATTCAGTTGAAGTTACAACAGGCTTGCGATGGTAGCTGCTTTGTTATGATGAACTTTTTATTATATTTTCCATTTAATTTGCTTGATAAGAGATCTTTTGAAGGGTACTTTTCACTTTTTTTCCCTTTATTTTTTAAAAATATAAAAATAAATACCTGCTTTAAGCAGGCAAAATAAAATTAAGGAGAGGACCAATTAATTATTTAAATTTTATAAATAATGTTGCGTAGGGGTGGGTGGAGAATCCAAGTAAAAGGCCAACAGTCGTTTCACAGCATTTATTGATGATAAAGGAGTTACACACACTGTCACTGCTCCGTCCAGAATGAATTATATCGCCTACGTACCGCCTTATAAAGGGTAGATCTCTCAGGACGCCTAATCTGTTTACCTGTTGTATAGTCACGTATTCGGATATGTATTTCCCCGATATTGGGTCTCCCCGTACCGATTCTGAGAAATAACTAATATCGGTCATTGTTTAGCCTAAATGCACTTAGAGTCCAGATATAATCTTTGGAAGTAAGTGCATGCATTTAGTTAATCCGATAACAGATATCCGTTGGTCTAAGTACAATTCGCTCAATCCACGGCGTACGTAACATTGCCTCCCTCTTAGGTCAAATCGTCCCGATTGACCAACAAATCATAACTGATAAATCTACAGTAGTTACATTTATCTCCGATATCAGTCACAGTTACATTTACAATTACAGCCGTTATCTTTGCAGTTACAATGAAAACAATGACATTTAATTTCTACTACCGTTACATTAACGTTACCTTTACAATTTAAATTCTGTAACAGTTAGATTAACGTCATCTTTACAATGGAAACAATTGCATTAAACTTTCGTTACATTTCAATTTACGACACCTTTACAATGTAAACAATTACATTAAACTTTCGTTACCCTTCAATTTACGACACCTTTACAATGGAAACAATTACATTGAACTTTCGTTACATATCAATTTACGTCACCTTTACAATTGAAACAATTACATAAAAAATTTCATTACACTTCACTTTACGTCACCTTTACAATGGAAACAATTGCATTACATTTCTAATCGCCTAAAATTAGTCATCCGATGTTCTACATTTGGAAATCATTATTTGTTAGCTCTTCGGTCCAAAATTTCTCATGTGTTTGGTCCATGTTGCTCGTATCACCAAAGTCCAAATTTGCTATGGCAGCCCCGTATTCCTGTCATGTGGTCCAGCATCCTGCTGCAGACCAACGTTCAACCCAGAACGTGCTCCAAAGCCATGTCCCACAAGAATCGCTCCCATCCTCACAAAAGTGACTTGGTCCATTGCTCTCTCGTGTCACCATCGTCCAAACTTGCTACGGTGGCCCAGTGTTCCTATGTCATGTGGCCCAGCATACTGCTGCAGACCAACGTTCAACCCAGAACGTGCTCCAAAGCCATGTCCCACAAGAATCGCCACCATCCTCACAAAAATGACGGTT
This sequence comes from Arctopsyche grandis, assembly GCF_051622035.1. Classification (NCBI taxonomy): domain Eukaryota; kingdom Metazoa; phylum Arthropoda; class Insecta; order Trichoptera; family Hydropsychidae; genus Arctopsyche; species Arctopsyche grandis. Next base: position 15,576,622 of record NC_135361.1, on the reverse strand, counting down.
GACCCTGGAAAATGTGCACACCTCAGTCTGCCACTCTGCTGGTTGTGTTTCTTTTCCGTTCCATTGACCTTGGTAAATGTGCACCCAACAGTCTGCCACTCTGTTGAATGTGCTTCTTTTCCGTTCCATTGACCCAACTGAAATCCATTTATTTCTGATGTATTTTCCCGTTACATCTGCGAGATGATCTAAACACTGCTGCAACTGTCCATGTATTTTTTTCAGGTACTCGTGTTTCCACTAGTTTCCAACTAGATTTTTTTCGATGTTGACGTATATCAATTGTTCCGCTCTCTCTCGTTGAAGTCGCGATCTGGCGTTTCTTCGGTTTCAAATACCCTCACGTGATTGATCCAAGTCGCTCGTTTCCCCAACGTCCAAATTTGTTGCGGTGGCCCCGTCCTCCTCTCATGTGGCCCAGCATCCTGCTGCAGACCAACGTTCCACCCAGAACGTGCTTCCATTGCCATTCCCTCTAAAGCGGTGCCTCTATCCTCCCAAAAGTGACTTGATTGACTCCACCGACTGACCAACCAACATTTATCCAATCTGATAAATGTGCCTCTCTGCCGTTGCATGGTTCCGATTGAATTCCATTTCAATCCGTTTACTTTCCGACTCTTCCAATTAGACTCGACTAGTTTCCAGTAAGATTTTTTTTTCCAGTTTGTTGACATCTGCCGTCAACAAACAGTTGAAGGGAATAGTGGCTTGTAATCGACATCTCTCAGTTGTAGTCGATCTCCGCTCCTCTTCTGACAACGATGCTTTCCCGTGGATCGTCGTCACCTACAGCCGCTAATTCTTGCTACTTGCGGCGTAAGTAGACTGGCGAACTGCACTCGCCCCGGTCGCCCTTTGGATGACTCTGCAATTGCCGGATGCTGCTCCTCGATGTTGCCCTTGACAGCGCCCCAAGTTGTCCTCTCCCGGCAGCACTTGTACGAAACCTCCCGTTTCGTAACCTCCTTCCGTCATCCCGATGAATTCTCGGCGGCCACCGCCGATAATGTCAAATTTGAGTTGCAGTGATAACTGCAATTGGACAACCGAATATGTGATGACCGATTCTGTGTGTTGCAGTGAAAACTGCATTTTTTTATTTCGTCTCTCCATGGCTCGAACTCTCTCCTACAGCTCCGGAGGATGGCTTCGCTGTAGCTTCTCTTCCTTCGCTGGTGACTTTGTTCCACGGCCCATCTTGGATCCCACTTCTGACGACCAGTGTTGCGTAGGGGTGGGTGGAGAATCTAAGTAAAAGGCCAACAGTCGTTTCACAGCATTTATTGATGATAAAGGAGTTACACACACTGTCACTGCTCCGTCCAGAATGAATTATATCGCCTACGTACCGCCTTATAAAGGGTAGATCTCTCAGGACGCCTAATCTGTTTACCTGTTGTATAGTCACGTATTCGGATATGTATTTCCCCGATATTGGGTCTCCCCGTACCGATTCTGAGAAATAACTAATATCGGTCATTGTTTAGCCTAAATGCACTTAGAGTCCAGATATAATCTTTGGAAGTAAGTGCATGCATTTAGTTAATCCGATAACAGATATCCGTTGGTCTAAGTACAATTCGCTCAATCCACGGCGTACGTAACAATAACAATACAATACATTGAATAGACAAAATTGAATGCAATTTATAAATTTAGGTTTAATGTATGTATTAGGTTTAATGTATGTATGCTCCGAGTGAAAATTCGGTTTCGAACTCTTCGGTATTAAAAATACATTTGTTTTATTAACTGCATAAACCAAAACTTATCGGTTAAAACATATTTGCTATTAAACTAAGACTACGATAAAATTCCTTTATACATTTTCGATCGATTTGCCACCAAGGAAGATGTAATTATTATTTAACAAATGTAATATTTGGGAATTATATTTTTAGTACAAATCAGTAACAGTATTATTCAATTTATATTCAATATAAATTATTTGTTCAAAAGCTGACTGTGTATAACAAAATCTGCAATCGGAACAAAATCGACATAACTTGTTTCGCGTCTTGCAGTTTAGTTACGCGTGCAGACTCAAATTTACCTCACATGTGCGAATCGGATCGAGTCGTATTGGAAGTTTTCAACAAAGAAAAACAAAATTGTCACGTGTGTCGCCTTTGTACTCGACTAACCTAATTTATTTGATATATGTATGTATAGGGCCGCTCGCTTAAGTGTGAAAACTTTTTCTTTTGTTCCAATATTGTCGTCACAGGCACATCGATTCGACGATTCGCAGAAACGGCTCTCTTCCATTATTCGCTAATGGGACATTATAACCATTATCTATGCGATATCAGTTTAAGTGACTCATAATTTATGGATCTATTGGAATAGTGTTAATGTTCCGGGGGAGTTGGGGTGCGTAATCGGTTTACCGACCAAAATTCGCGTGTGTGTGTTCTAATGGGGGAGGGGGTGGCTGACGCGTTCTGCACAATTTAATATCCAATGAATGTTAAAAACCACCCCCATAGCTTTTCGACTCATAATTAATATTCGAATTATACGAAATCGAATTTGTTGGTGTTGAGACGATTCATTATTTGATGATGAATCGGCAAATTCTTCTGAATCTTTTTCTTGGAGCAATTTATTTTTGATCGCTCTATTATTGTTTGAGGAATTTATTTTGAAAATATTATATCATGCTATTTTCTAAATAAGATGAATATTATCGTAGAGATGGATCTACTGAAAATAAAATAAAATAAGAAAATTACGAATTCTTTGAAAAATAGCATAAATATGTTTATTTGATTTTGATTTTTAAATGCTTTTTATTATTACAAAATTATGTTCACAATAATCTTATATCTATTTTAATAGCTACTGATTTACTGATTATTTTCTATTTTACAATTTAATTTAATTTGGTTAGTAATCATAGTATTATATTATTATAATGTTAATGTACAGCATAATATAAAAAAGAGCTCAAAAACTTATTTACAAATCTTACTTAAATATGTTAATTGTGAATCAAAGTCAAAAGAAAAATCACCAAGTCAAATTCGATGGTTTTTTTTTATAAGATTTGTATTTTTTCTGATATACATACTATATACATATATAACATACGTATATAAATTAGTATATTTAAGCACAGCTTATAGTCTATTTTGTAATACCGGTAATACCAGTTTCGGTAATTTCGGTATTGTAATATCTATCCCTATTCACGACTCAAAATGAAGGAGAGTGAAGGGTAGTTAGTAGTTACGATACATATTTTCGATTATTTCATATAATATGTACATACATACATACATAGGTATATTTATTTGTGAAATTGCTGTAATACATTTTTTTTATGTTTATAAAAAATTCCAGTCACCTTTTTTCCTTTATGCCATACAAATTAGTCGATATTATGTTTTCTTCTATATTCAAAACAATTCAACTAACATACAATTAAGGTTATTTTATTTTGGTACTACTGAAGTGTATTTTGTGCTACCGATAACTAAATTAAAAAAAAAAAAAACATTCGAACTGGTATGGAGTCCCTAATCCAAATCAATCAATCCTTACAAAATTTTCCAGGTTTAATTATTTTTTCCTCCCAAATTGACTTACTGTTCTCTCTATTTTCGCAATTTTGCTTTAAAACATGGATATCTGCGACTCTAAAATTTTTGAAATACAATTTGAAGTACTATGATAAAAATAAGTGAGAAAATATATTAAATAATATTTTCAGCACTACATATGTAAATACATACATATATTTACGTGTATGCGTGGGTGACCACCGCAAACGAGTAGCCAATCATAAAAGGAAAGAAGTATTATTTATTTTTCAAATCAAAAGTTGTTAATGTAAATTTTGTTTTTTCTCAATATACATACATACATATGTATGTATGTTGGAGGGTGGAATACATAATTTGATTCCTAAAAAACATCTCATAAAAATATATTCCCAAATTTTGAACGTGAAGACCGAAAGTAGCATAACATTAATATATCGCATATTTTTAGATTCCGGCTAGCGAGAACGCAAACTTTGCATTATCTGAAAAATGTACCGATTCGACTTTCAAAAGAAACTTCTCATGTATAAATTTATATTTGAAAAATACACACGTCAACTAATATCTTTGATTCGTTCCGCTCCATTACGCGTCGCACCTTCGTAAACATTCGTCGAGTGCGAGCTTCAGCTCGCCAGTTGTTTTTCCGCGAAAATCCCCTGCGAATTTCCACACGATTCGATCGTATTCGATATGCTGGCTATGGGACAAAGGGCCGCTTAGCCCATTTATTATTCACCCTGTCGTATCGTCAAATCGTTCGCTGATGGGCCGCCATCGAACGTGTGGCCGAATAATTTAAGCGCAGTCAACACGTTCGCTCCCGGCGGAACGTCTGCGGGACCACTGCCTCTGCGCTAAGGGGTCAAGCCCGTGTCTGTCGACCCTGTTTTAATTTATACTATCGTATTTATAGTGGTTGAAAAATTTATGTCGGTTTATAATTGGGATGGTCTCAAAATAAATTTTCATGGTGGCGTATTTTGTCTCACAATTCACATACATGTGTTTTCTGCCTTCAAAAATGAATATTACTAGCTTTTTATTAGTTTTACCTAGTTAGGTGAAATTCCTAACCGTTAAAAATTTGTGAGCTGTTTAAAATCAAATCAATTCCTCTAATCGTTTAATATATTGTAAATACGGGGGGTTAACTCTCATTTAATCGAACAAATGAAAACAAAACCATTAAAAATACATTGGAATCTGTTAGATCGTAAAAGACGTGTCAGCGAGGCATTGTTTTTTTATACATATTTTGAGAAATAGTTACTTGTGCATTTTCATTTTCAATTTTAAAAAAAATATTTATATATAGACGAAAATATTCGTTTTTAGTTATTAGTTTTGTGATAAAAGTCTAAATATATTTTTTTCTTTCAATTTATATAATAGAATGAGTATGAAAATTTTGTGTAAAAGTTACTTGTGCATTTTCATTTTCAATGTTAAAAAAATATGCATATTTTTTTCCGAAAATTTTATTATTATTTTTTTCAATTTATGTAATATAGAATGAATATGAAAATTTTATAACCATATTTTTAAATTTTATAACCATATAAAAATATACTTCAAATATCATTGCGGTTGAGCACAATATCTGCGACAAAATACAGGCCGTTCATACCATTTCGTGGAAACGGCGAGCTGTCGTCGAAACGGGTGGCAAACAAATGGACTATGACTGTCATTGCTCATCCCACCATTTGTTCATTGTATAATGTTGTTTTATGTTTTTTCCATATTATTTTTGTTAAAATAATATTTTTAAAGAAACTTCTGCCAGCACCGAAATCCCGGTATTCAGACTAGTGTCAGCACCGGGATTCACGGTGCCAGAAAACACCGGGATCCCGGGATTGGAAGCCTTAGTTGCCATATATTAAATTACCAAAAATTTTACCCAATTTCCCAAATACGGAATCTCATCGTTAAAATAGACCACAGCAAAAGTAATAAATGGCTGTTGAATGGAAATTAAAAAAAAAGTATTTTGACATTGTAAACCCATAGTTGGTTCGGGTTGATGAAGGGGCGCGTGAAAGCTCGTCAAGTTGACAAACACAGGAACATGTGGCGTGTTTGACTTGTAGGAAATGCTTTCTGCATATGAATCAGAAATATCCCACCGTATTCCATTGTGTTGTGCTGTGCACTGCATCACTTTTATTCAGAATCACCTTTCAAAACTCGTATATCGAAAATTCCCCGTCGCGACATGAATTCGAGACGAGAGAGCTCTCGCGTCGTTATCCCGTATTAAAATTCTCGTTCTGAAACAATTTCGTTTCGACGGCTGGAATATAAAATGCCGAAACGAGACACAAAAGTGTCAGATCGAAACGCAATGCGTAAAATACCCCGATGCAAAATAAACCCGCGTTATGTTTGCCCTGTTTATTTTGACTGAACGGTAGCGGACACTTGATAAACGACGTAAAGCCAAATGAAACCTTTTTATTGTGAGCCCCAGCCCTTTGCCCCGCCGATTCGAATCGCTGAATTTTTATCTCGAATATATTTCGTTCCTGAGTTTGTTTGTATTCGTACGTATAAAAATTTGCATAATTAAAGAATATATTACATATACTTATAATAAATAAAACCAAACTACATATACATATGTATATAATGTAGCGTTATGCTACTATTACTATTTTTTACATTACGAACTTGTATAATAATAGCTTGTCACTAGTAATATAATTGTTTCATATTTTACAGATATAGAGAGTGAAAATATAATATTGTATTTACTATAATTGAACTTCCATGTAGCCAAAAAGGCTATTAAGTGAACATACATATGAGGCGTTATATTTGAAAGTGGCAAAAGTCCAATTTTCAGTTCCAAATACATTAATTCTGTTTGACTTAATTCACAAATTGTTATCACTTCTTTTAATTCGATGTGTCCAAAATCTCGGAATAGCAGAATAAACGTATTACAGGCCACCGGTATTTTTAATATTGCTTAACATAAAACATTAAATTTAAAATTTTGCGAAATATTTTTCGAAATGAAGAAAAGTGGACTTTTTCCACTTCACTATAACGACTCATGTGTAGATAAGTACTCAATTGATATTGAAGACGGAAATAATTAACAAAATTTAAATATTGATGACAATTGTAGAGAGTTTGCTATATTATTTAGTTTAATATATTATTATCAGGTTTTAAAAAAAGTATGGAACGCGTATGCTTAGCATAACCAGAGATAGAAAACGCAATACGTGGGTGATGAGTATGACAAAGGTGGTAGATATAATGGTGAGACTAAATAGATTTAAATAGCAATGGGCGCTACACATACATATGTAGATAGAAGAACGGACAATAAATGGACGAAAGAAATGTTCGAATGGTACCCGATAGAATGTTAAATGGTACAAGGAAGGTCACAAAGGAAATGGGTGAATAAAATCAGATGTGTGGAATGAGATGGACAAGAGTTGCTGAAACTGAGATGAATGGAAACGTGCTGGAGATGCTTTCATACAGCAGTGGTTGTAAATGTTGATGATGATGATAAAATAAACAATTGTTTTTGTTACTTATTTTCGTTGTGAAACTTTTATCACTTCTTTTCCTAGATTGATCTGCTTCCTACCATATTTTGATTCATATACCTTTCATTACGCTACTATATCCTTAAAAGTGAAAACTATACATACGTGCATACATACTCATCCTGCGATTGGGTCTTAAAGCTTGACCTACGAGTGCAATAGTGATTTTTTTTCGTTTATGTATACATATGTAGCATTGTATTATTATTCTGTTTACTTTTTTTGTATACATATAATATGTAGCATTGTATTATTATTCTGTAAAATTTTCTACTTAATCACTATTAATATTTGCTAGAGTTTATTATGTGTTATACACTAGCTTAATTCACTTTTATCATTTTAAAGTTCGTGGAGCACAAGCAACAGAGGAAAACAACTATTTTCTAGTTAGACTGTTTAGTAGACCAACCATAGAACCAATCTCACCACACAATATACCTATATATACTACATATACATATGTAGATATACAATAATTAAACTTTTTTTTTCTAAATGGTAGATGTATTAATTAAAAGAAATGTTTTTGAGATAAGAAGATGTTCTCTTCGTTAGCAAATATGTACATATTTGCATATGGAGGTATAATTAATCGTTCTAAATTTATTTTTTAATTTTATTACCTCATATATAAATATAATTAGGAAAACAGGCGACTGTCCATTGAGTATTTCATACAAGTATTAATTGATTAATTTTAAGTATTCTTAAAAGCATACATGCAGTCGTTTGTATTAAAAGTCGAAAACATATTCGTTAATGGCTGAAAATATCCCCAACCGAAACCTACCTTACTTATGCAAATTAATTACTCGAAAATATTCGCTTAATCGTCGGCTCCCCTTGGATAATTAAATTTAAATTAATTCCGCGTGCACTCGATTTAAAATTTCAATATTGTGAGGTCTCGATAGGTCGTAAACTCAATACTAATTTTCCCGTGCAAAGGGGTAGTGTAGTGAAATTAGATAGATACCTACAATATGCTCTAAAGTAACTCCTATTCATAAGAAGGACGATAAATCTTGTGTAAGGAACTACAGACCAATAACTATCTTGTCAGCGCCAGCCAAAATGTTTGAGGTAATATTACACAGATACATTTTTAATCACTTTCAAAGTATGCTCATTGATCAGCAGCATGGCTTTCGTCCGGCCAGATCAGCTATTACCAACTTGTTATGTTTCTCTAATGACATAACCAGCACTTTGGATTGTAATAATCAAATGGATGTAATATATACTGATTTTGAGAAGGCGTTTGATAAAGTTGATCATAAAATTTTGGTTAGTAAATTAAGTTTTATTGGATTTACTTATAATCTTGTTGGTCTTTTTATTTCTTATTTACAGGATCGACGTCAATTCGTTAAGTTTGGGAGTTGCTTTTCTTATGAGTATGTTGCCACTTCTGGGATTCCCCAAGGATCAAATCTTGGCCCTTTATTATTCCTAATATTTATCAACGATATTCAATCTTCTATTCACCATTCTAAATTTTTATTATATGCGGATGACTTAAAAATCTATAAGAGAATAATTGATTTACCTGACGCTCTTTATTTGCAAGAGGATTTGAATTCTATTTATGAATGGGCTAATGTTAATAAACTTCCCTTCAATATCCTAAAGTGTCGGGTCATTTCTTACTCTCGTTCTCGTTCTCCTATTAAATATCCGTATAAATTTCATGATTCTCTTCTTCAGAGAGAATTATTTATATCTGATCTGGGAATAGTCTTCGAATATAGTTGGAGTTTCAACATTCACATTGAGAATATCTGTGATAGGGCAACAAAAATCCTTGGATTCGTAATCCGTAATTCGTCTGAACTAGGGCTCACTGCCATTCGTCTCTTATATTGTACATTAGTTCGCAGTGTGCTCGAGTTTGGCTCCATTATATGGTCTCCCTATCAACTTCGTTACTCTCTAATGTTAGAACGAGTCCAAAGGAAATTCCTTAGATTTTTATATCTGAAGACATTTGGATTTTATCCATATCTGTTCCCTAGTGCCTTTGTCTTGGGATCTTTGGGTTTCAACTCCCTGGCAAAGAGAAGAGATTTATTTCTTGGGAAACATTTCGTAAAATTACTTAGAGGAGAGATTCACAATCCCACTATCCTGGAGAAACTAAAATTCTGGGCCCCGGAAAATCGTAGAGTTTTAAGAAAACATGATATATTTTTACCAATTAGGGCTAAATCAAACGTGCTCATGAACTCCCCCCTCTCGAGAGCTGTTCGACTCCTTAACTTACTGGCACAATACTTGGACCTATTCGATGCCAGTTATGTTGAGTTGGTGGAACACATCCTAAATAGCACGATATAAATTTTTCAATCTTATTTCTTTGTTTTTATTTTGTGTACATATTTTTTACTTGATTTTTATTATTTTTTTATGATGTTTTTTTTTTATTTATGATTTTTATTATTTTCTTATGTTTTTTTTTTATTTATGATTTTTATTATTTTTTTTATGATGTTTTTTTTGTAATTTTTATGATTTTTATTATTTGTATTAAAATCACATTGACGCTTTGGGGCAACCTGTCAAGTCTCTGTGGTATTGATTTTTTAAAATAAAATAAAATAAAATAAAATAAAATATAGCCTTCCCCACGAGGAATATTCGCAAAACGAACACGGTCGTACGAAGCTAGAATTTTAGTTGTGTAATTAATTTACTACCGAAGATCATCGCACTCAAGAAGGTAGATAAGATCCTTGAGTATTCGAGTTTTAAGTGATGCTATTATTACTATCAGAATTCTAATTAAATTTGTTCATATTAAGAAAAACATCCGATCGATAAATTTTCCACTAACAAATTCATCAAATGCGTGATTTTCCTACATATAGAAAGGGCAGAACTAGTAACTACATCTTTGTGCGATTCTTTGTGTATATTTTCCTAGGAAAAAGTTAATACGTTAACTTTTAATTACACGTTAGTTAAACTTCATATGCTGAGAAAGTTTGCGTTCAAATTAAATTAAAAATACCTGTGCTCTCATTTTTACTTTATTTTTTATTCATCTGGATAAAACGCATGCTTTTTAAAAGTTTGCAATTTTGCATGTAAGTACATACATATGTGGGTATAATATCAGGGTCTGAACCTATACTTTAGGTTTGTATTGAGGTATGTTCGGTAATTTACCGCAATTCATAGTTTATAATGGTATCGTAGTGCCCTTTGGCCGACGGCTGTACTGAAAAGTTTATGTAGTTTAACACCGTATCAACTTATTTGCATTTATAATATTAATTAAAGTCGACAATTTCGTGGTAGGGTTGCCTTTCATTGTTTAAGAAAGCATGTAAAATATTCAGAGGGAGAGCTTTGAATTCTCAATTATAATATTGTTTACTTTGTATATAATATACGAGCTAAGATCGTAAAATACCGTTAAATTTGGATGTTACAAAAAATAGTCAGATTTAAGCTTAAGTTAGGTCTTTTATAATCCCACACTTATTTAAATGTCTCTATTTATTTAAACATTGATTTAAAATGTATTTTCAAGAAACAGTCTGCATTTTGATTTGGTATTCTGATGTCTGTTTGAAATTGATTTAAATTTTTTAAAGTATATCTCAAATATAATATAATATAAATATAAATATTCATAATAAGAGAATTGAAAATATCACGAGTATTTATTTATTTATTTTATTTTATTCTAAACAGACCATTGTGGCATAACAGGAATTCCTAAAGCGCCACAATGGTCAAAAAATATAACGCAAAAAAACAAAATAACAATTAAACATAAATTAATACATAACGAAAATAATATACTCATCAATTATACATAAAAAAAATACATTTGAACATAAACATAAATACATCCATACATAAACATAAAAAATAGCATTTAATAATAACAGATAAAGTAAAAATATAGCATAAGGAATGCCTTGCACCTACAGCCAGTTTCAATAAATATGTAAGAAACAATTTCAAATACAAAACATCCCTGTAAGGCCCAAATGGAAGAGAGTTAATCAAAATGTCACTCATAAATCACAATCAATCATGAAAACAATGATGAGCGCAAACAACCAGATAAATGGGTTAGAGTAATTTCCGACAATTTACGCTCACTAAGGTGGAAAATATCACATTCAGTCTCGGCAGCAACGATTTCATTAAGAAGTCGAATTGCTCTTGGAATAGGAGCCATTCGAAAAAGGACTGGGCGGGCAGGAGGTACAGCCAACAAATGATGATTTCTACCACGCACATAGTGATTAGGGACATAAAGTCCCAACTGCTCTTACGTGGTAATACGGCATGACGTATTACCACGTAAGAGCAGGAGAACGAAACGAATTAATGAGAAGTTTCTCCGAAGTTCAAGGGAATTATATCCAAGCATGCCCAAAAGGAAAGGAGTGGGGTAGATATATGGGTAATAACCATATTCTTTCCTATATAGGAAACGAAGAAATGCTTTTTGCACTTTCTCAATCATCAGAGAGTAATTTGCTTCATGCGGATTCCACACAATCGCATTATACTCTAGCTTACTTCTCACAAGCGAATTGAAAAGCAAGCGAGAAGACAAAGGATTGGAGAATAATCTTGCATATCTCAAAACAAATGTCGACGAAAGGAAACGTCAGCGACTTTCTTGATATGGTTGTGAAAGGTGAGTTGAGGATCAAAAGTGATACCCAAATCGACCATATATTCCACACGCTTCAACAAGACGGATCTAATGGAATATCCGTGACAATAGAGCGAATGTGCACGTCCATAGCTCATAATTGCACATTTGTTTAAATTAAGTTCAAGGCCTAAACTAGAACTGAACTCCAAGACAGCGTTAATATCAGCTTGAAGGAGAGAGGCCTGCCTCTCATCCTTGACAGCAAAAAATAATTTAACGTCGTCAGCAAACAAGAGACATGATGCATTACATAAAACTCTAGGGAGGTTATTAATAAGAATTGTAAATAGTAATGGGCCTAAAGTGGACCCCTGAGTAACACCAGATCGAGTAAAAAATGAAGGAGATTCATAAAGACCATATCTAACAAATTGCTTCCTATCACTAAGATAAGAAGCAAAGAGTTTAAGAAGACGCGTTGAAAAACCCACTTCAGCTAACCTGATCAAAAGAGCGTCATTATTGACTTGATCAAAGGCTTTACGAAAGTCAAAGTAGGCTACATCAACTTGCTGACCAACGTTAACTTTAGACATGATCAAATGTGTGAAGCAGGCGAGATTAGTGGTAGTGGAACGACATGGTGTAAAACCATGTTGCTCATCACACAATAATCTTTTAAACTGCGTAAGAATCAAACGGTGAAGGATGATGTCAAAAATTTTGGGAAAAATTTGGGAATTTTGGGAAATTTTGAGTATTGAATTTTCCAGTATGTTTTCCAAGGCCTTTTCAATACGATTCCACTCGTCTCAGCTTTGGGTAACTCTCCTCCATGGGAAACAGAAGAAGAAACAGATTAATCTAGGAAAGGAACTGATCAAAGTTTCACAATGAATATAAGTAACAGAAATAGTTGTTTATTTTATCATTATCATCATTATTTACGACCATTCGCCATCCACTGATTAATAAAAGCATCTTCAGCACACTACCATTAGTCTCTATTGTGGTTAACTCTCATCTATCTTAACCCACACAGTTTTCTGATTCAATCCACCCATCTTCCCTGCCGTCTTTATTGCACCCTCTTACATTCTATTGGGTATCATTCGACTACTTCTTTCTTCCATTTAACGCTTTTTTTCGAGATACAGTGCACATTTTAATCTCTTCACTCTCACCATTATATCGACCACCTTTGTCATACTTTTCACCCACGTATTCCGCTTTTATATGTTTTATATAAAATATAAATAATATTCTTGTATACATTTTTTTTATGTGGTAAAAAAAAAAAGTCTGGCTCAACCTCTGGCACAGCAGCACTGGGCCAGGGGTTGAACCCGTGATCACTCGGTTGAAATCATTATTCGCTAACTACTAATCTTTGATGCTGGTGAGTAATACGTACATTGTACATGTTGTCGTTTTCTTACTGCTTAAGGCTATGAGTGATGGTGATAGTAGCCCGATGTTTTTGACAAGTTGTAAGAAGAAAAAGTTTTATTTGTGTTTAAAATTTATTGTATTTCATTTTGAAACTACTTTACGGTAATAAATCTTTTGAAAGAAAAAGAAAATTTGGTACATTAAAATTCAAATTAATAAATACGTTAAGGTTTGTAGGAACATTGAAATTTCGACCGTGATGTCGGTACTTAATTTTAAAATATAAAATTTTAACGAAGGCCTTTTTCGCTGTATTATAAATTCAGTGTATAATAGCTTTAAACTTGATAATCTTATACAACGAGCAACACGTTATTTTACAAGCTCGATGAAGTCTAAAAAAAATACGCACGGTCTGATAGCCATTAAAACTCTTTTAACATCTAAAACATCCGACCTGAACTGCGCTGTATACATTTTTATTATTCATTTGATTCCATCGCGCAACTGTAAAACGCTTTTACGACTTTATTTTGTGAATTTTTTCAACGTCTGAGAGCTTTTTCGCGGTGCCCCGTTGAAAATTTTCCTAAATAAAAAAATATACGCCGTTGGTGACGTTCGGGGGTTGTTTGTCTTTATTGTGCGCTGGTGGTTGTTGGGTCAGGTTCGGTTCGGAAAACAATGCGATTTATGACCGAGACCCACCCCAGACTCCATACCCTCCAACCCCTACACTCCCATCGCAAAACACCATAAATAATATCGAATTTCTCGCCCCATGAACACTTCTTTTTCGCATTTTGCGTCCGCCGAAGGGGTTTTGTTCCCGGAAAATTAGAAATCGTAATATATAATATAATGCCGCCCGTACCACCCTACCCCACCCCATTTTACCTCTTTCGACCCGTTAATTTCAATGAAAACAACACCGACATAAATATGTAACACCTTTATTGTATTATTAATATATGCTCGCCACTATGCTAATTCGTTTTTTCAATACATTCGCACGCTTTCAATGCCGTCGGTAATTAATTTCATTACCATATTTAAATAATCAACGGATACGTTTCGCTATTCATTTAATAAATCTGATATAATGGATTTTATGAACAATAGAATATTGAATATATTTACTTGCGGTAGCTTAATGAAATTAGCAGTTTTATGAATTATCATATTATGTTTGTGTACATTTATATTATCCAATGCTGCACGTTAAGAGGGCTGTACCCCAGCGCCTTGTCCATACAAACGTATTAGAATTCTCCCTTCCTCAATTATGGCATTAGAGAAATTATTTTTTAATATGCTATGGATATCCACCATAGGCATGTTTCAATTTTTTTATTTTTTTGATTAATTTATTTTTTGATTTTTGATTTATTTGATTTTTTGATTAATCAAAAAAATTAAACATGCCTATGGTAGATATAAATATCATGTTAAAAACTATTTCTCTAGTGCCATAATTGGGGAAGGGAGAAGTCTAATACGGTTGTATGGACAAGGCGCTGGGGTCCAGCCCTCTGCACACCACTGCACGGAAAATACTACTTTTATTCATCCTATACAGCACCGACCGTTTACGGCACATTTATACTTTTTACGGCACGTTCTTACGTTTTTACGGCACGTTCATGTTTTGAAGAAGTGCAAGGCAAAATCGCCTTACATTTACGATATGGCTCAACATTGCTTACGTCGAACCATCGAGTCAATATTGTCATGTAAATATTCAGTATGTAAACCTTAGTCAGTACTCACCATTGTGATCTCACGTAATTTATGAAAAAAAAACAGTTGTGCTTGATTTACATATTACTATTGGCCGAATGGGTTCCCGAAAGAATGCACTGAATGGCACTGAATAGTGGTGCAGTTTCAAGAAATCCTAATTTTCAAAGGCGCTCAAGAAGAACTTAAATTCTATTGCGTTAGTTCTTCTTGAGCATCTTTGAAAGTTGATGATGTCTCGAAAGTATGGAGTGCATTTTATTTATTTTATTTTAATTTATTTTTACATACATAGATATATGCCGGGAAAGCTTGACAGGAAGACCCCAATGCGCCTTCCTGGACAATTAATTACAAACAATGCAGCATTTTGTTATTTCATAAATCACTGTATTTCACGAAGCTGAAGAACACGAAATAGCAATTAATTAAAGAATTAATCTATTGAGACATCTGTGGATTTTAGTTTTGTACATATTTTTTTACAAATCGTACATACAATAAATCCAGAAGATTTGTGACAACGGGAAAGGTGATTTTTTTGCCAATTATGAGGAACCGTTTCAACAATGATCAGATAAAATTGACAAACTCTGATAAGAAACGATCGAATACCCCCAAATCTAACCAGCGGTATAGCGGAACGAACCCACTTGGTGCTAAACATACACGCTACCATGGAGCTATACCGCTGGCTAAATTTATCAGATCACCAGCCGATGGACACTTGGCCGACGGACGCTTGGCCGAACAGACACTAGGCCGATGAACATATGGCCGAATAAAATTTTTAATTGTTTAAATTTATCAAAAATGTCACATTTTATGAGGTCGATATGATTTATAAATAAGGTGTCAGCTTTCAGTGAATTTTGAGTAACTTCAAATGTTTGCTTGGCCAAAAGTTCGTCAGTCTAGTGTCCGTTCGGTCAAGCGTCCTTCGGCTTATCGTCCGTCGGCGAAATGTCCATCCGGCCTAAAGTACGTGCACATATACGCCACGTACACATTATGGAACTTATAAATGTGTCAATATAGAATGCACTAAATTATATTTTTCGTTATATATTATTTTCATAACATTTACGTGCAGTTACCGGTTTGTGCTGTGCTAGCATAAATAAAGAAAGTACATATTTCCTTCATTTTAAATTTTACTTAAATTGCTTTCAACGTTTTTATATGTAATTGTTTAAGTTGACACATACTCAACAATGGACTTTTCCAGTGATGGAATTTAATTAGTTTTCGGGGAAACAATTTCCTCTCACGCGGTGCAAACCTAACAACAATGAGTGTTTGAGTGCCATGGAGTTGCATTTAATTAGATTTTTCGGAATACCTTTTCCCGTTTTCTCTATCCACACTAAGGCTTTGAGTGCAGTGTATTTAGATTGCAATACAATGAAAATTCCCCAAGGACCAAATACGTGCAGGCGAACGATCGCGCTTCACTAATTTTGAACGAACTTCCTATAAATCATCATAGCTTTGAAAGCTTTACGCGGATGTGATTTAATGGATTTAGAAGCAACGGTATAAATTGTTTAATTAAAATAAAATTTACATATGTATGTCGAAATGCATTTTAAGTGCGAAAATTTATATTTACCCGGATGATCCGTAGAGTACGCGAAGCTTTGGTGATTTCACCGCTTTTTTAATTAATTCAGCGGGTTGTGTGTTGAAATTTAAATTAAGACAGTGCGGCCGCTGCGCGAGAAATTGTTAACAAAATTGAATATAAACGGGTTCTTTGTAAAGATCAAAGGTTTTTACAGATAAGGGGGCGGGGAAGGAAATGTGAAAATTTCGAAAAGACTTCCTTTTGTATAAACAATGGCCATGTAAAAACAATTGAGATCACGGCAGCGATATTGAGGACACCAGAAAATTTATTACTCTGTGCTCAAAAGCGTTTGGCTTCACAATAAAAAAGATCGTAAAAAAGTAAAAGTGAAACCATCAAAAAAGCTCAAATATTGTTCAAAATAACAAAGCGTAAACGAACAAATCCAACTGACAGATCTTCAACAAATTTATCTCTCTATTTATAACTTAAGCATATGAAATTTCAAATCGACATTTGCATTATTCAAAGGAAGTATTTAATTGCGACAAAAATTAATGATATTTCTTTGCCATTATTACGTTAATACAAAAACGATATTACAATTTTGATATTTCGTTGAATACAAAAAAAAAACTGATATGCTTGAATTTTGATTTACTTATATTAAAATTTAAAGCGTAAAAAAAGAATTTGAAATTCAAAATATTATAAAATCTTATTTAATTTGAACATTCCGAATCGCTACCATTTTTACCGGTAAAATGCTAAGAAGCTTACAAAGAAAGCACAGTGTTCCGATTTAAAAGCTACTCAACATGTATCTACATATAAATATATGTACATACATATATAGCTTATTAAACATAGTGATAAATTCACTTATTTTACTTTTTTGGAAATGTTGTATATTTTTTTATTATTTTTGTAATGATCATATTTTGGAATTGTACACAATTATTTTTTTTAATTACATATTGTAGCGTTGCATAGGGAGACGCCCCGTGGACCGGTGACGTCATGGTGACGCCGACCAATGGTGGAGTCGGGCGTTGTGGCCAATGGCTACACCCGACTCCTTGACCAATGACTGTACTTGTTGACGTGTCATAAACGTGTATGCGCTGAGCGCTCTATGATATAAGAACGGTACGCTCTCGATCGGTGGCATTCGGATCCTGACCTCCACCGGACGAGCAGCAATAAAGAACTGGAACCTGCCTGCGTGTTTTCTTGTACCTCGACCTGACTCCACTTACCTTTGAATACTCTTCACTGGTGTCAGAAGTGGGATCTACATGGTTGAGACAAGGAGCCACAAAGGTGCGGATTCGGGGTCTTCATCGCTGCCGGAAGAAATGGAGCCGAATCGAGAACAAAGCCCTGGGGAGCTGAGCAACGGAGGACGGAGACGGGAGGAGCAGAGGAGCCGGGTGTCGAGGAGCCGGGTGCCAAGGACACCGGAGCCGAGCTACAAGGAGCTAAGCCAGGGAATGGCGAGCTGCCAAGAGCAGGTCCAGTCCCTGCAAAACACCTTCGCCACGTTTTTGCAGTCCTGGGAGAAGTCTGCGACACCAACGCAGCCGAAAGCCGACGTACATCCAGAACCACCGAGGAGATCAGAGGTATGTTACGAGGACAGGCGGACCACACAGCGAGACACGTACGGGGTGCGGCAACATTCCCACCGGTACGACTACACCACGTTCGACGGTACTGAACGGTGGAAGGACTTCCTCAACCACTTCGAGTTTGCTGCACGGCTGAACAAGGAGACGACGAACCTGGAGGACCGACTGTGCTGCCAACTCCGAGGTGCGGCCGCCATTTTCGCCAGTCAGCTGCCATCGACGCTGAGCTACGATGACTTGACGGAAGAGCTGGCCCAACGCTTCAGACGACAGGGCACACCGATTGCATGCCATGCGGCAGCGGAACAGAGAAGATGGAGTGCGGAAGAACCAGCCGCGGACCACATAGACGCGATACGAGCCCTCTGCGAAGACATGCTGGAGGGCGTCCACACGAACGCCGAAGCAGTCGAACGCATGACCGTGTGCATAGCGGCGAACTCCTTCACGTACCCCAGTCTACGGGCCAAACTTGGCGCGCTCCGGATCACCCCGACTACAGCGGACGTGATAACCAGAGCCGACGCAACACGACAAGCCGTCATCTTCGAAGCGAAGGAACAACGGTCGGCACAACCAACGTCGAGAACAGTACGTCCCGACGCGGGAGCGTTCAGACCATCTCGACCGGCCGTGCGACCCCCACGATGGGTGTCATCGGACCAGACAGCGCGACCAGCCACTACCACTCCAACGTGTTGGAACTGCGGACAAACGGGACACATTAGCCGGTTGTGCCGCAAGAAGAGGGTCCGGAAGCTGGAGCCAACGAACGACGAGGATGAAGACGACGAGGAGGAGGCGGCTTCGGGAAACGAGCAGTGATCGGCCTGTTACGGGTCAGACCGATCACCGGTGCACGCAAAACACCCGGAGTGAACAAACTGGACGGCAGCGGCACGGCCGGCTCGTTTGTCGTGAAAGGAGAGATCGGAGGCGTGCCGTGTCGAATGGTGGGGGACACCGGGGCGTGCATCACGGTGATCAACCCGGAACTGTTCGCGAAGATCTCTCCTAAAGATTACACCGTCGTGAAGGGCCATTACAGCAGAGCGCGGCAAGCGGCGGGCCAAACCATCAAGATCCACCGATGGATACGGGTGACCCTTAATCTGCAGGGCGAAAAGTTTCCGTGGAACGTAGCGGTGGCGGATATCCAGGATCCCATATTGTTGGGACTGGACGCACTGAGACATGTCCGAGCTACGTTCGAGTTGGGCGGAGAGGAGAAGTGTATCATCAGGGGCGTGCAACGCGAGAAAGGCAAGAAAAATGCTCCTGCTGTCAAGAGCATCCGCGGGGAAGTACCCCACCCGAAGATCACGGCGTTACTCGAGAGGGCCGATATTATGCCAGAAGAGAAACGGCGCCTCGAGACCATGATTCGGGAAAATCGGAAAGCGTTCGCCCGGGACGAGAAGGACCAAGGAAGGACCACCAAGGCGGTCCACACCATCGACGTGGGAGACGCGAAGCCGATGAAACAGCCGCCGAGAAGGATACCGCTAGCACGGAAAGAGGAAGTACGCGCTATGATCGACGACTTACTGAAGCAGGGCGCGATAGAACCGGGGCACGGGCCGTGGGCGTCACCGGTAGTTCCGGTCGCCAAAAAGGACGGGTCGCTAAGGATGTGCGTGGACTACCGGAAACTGAACACCGTCACCAAAATAGATTCACACCCCATCCCGAGGATCGACGACACTTTCGACCAGTTGAACGGAGCGAGCTATTTCAGCACACTGGATCTGCAGAGCGGATTCTGGCAGGTACCGGTCGCCCCGGAAGACCGCGAGAAGACAGCGTTCGTAACAGAGTTCGGTCTGTTTCAGTTCAAAGTGATGCCATTCGGGTTGTGTAACGCGCCAGCGACGTTCGTACGGTTAATGACAAAAGTGGTCGGTGACATAAGCAATGTCCTCGTGTATCTAGACGACATTATCGTGCACAGCAAAACTTACGACGAACACTTGGTGCATTTAAACAATGTGTTCGAACGGATACAGGCAGCCGGCCTTAAATTGAATGCAGACAAGTGTCGATTGTGCTGCCGCGAGGTCGAATTTCTGGGACACCGAGTGTCAGCCGAAGGAATTTCGACAGATCCGAAGAAAGTCCAAACCGTGCGGGACTGGACGACTCCGAAAACACAAACCCAAATGCGCAGCTTCCTGGGACTGGCCACGTACTACCGAAAATTTGTGCGCAATTTCGCCGAGATCGCGAAACCACTCCATCAGCTAACGGAAAAAGGGCGCGAGTTCAAGTGGACACCGACGTGCGAACAAGCGTTCGAAAAGTTGAAAGAAGCGCTGACTACCACGCCAATTATGTCGTATCCCCAGCCGGGAGAGCGATACGTGTTGGACACCGACGCCAGTCAACATAGCATCGGTGCAGTTTTGTCTCAAGTTCAAGGGGGGGTGGAGAAAGTGATCGGGTATTTCAGCCGGACAATGAACAAACCCGAACAAAACTATTGCGTGACCCGAAAAGAACTATTGGCGGCAATTAAAGCCATTCAACACTTCCACCACTACCTATCGGGCTCGAAGTTCACGTTACGAACCGACCACTCAGCGTTAACGTGGCTGAAGAACTTCAAAAGACCGGAGGGCCAGTTGGCGAGGTGGCTGGAAATTCTGGGCCAGTACAACGTGACCATCATTCATCGACCGGGGATAAAGCACGGGAACGCGGACGCACTATCGCGAAGGCCGTGTACGGAAGAGTGTCCCAAATGCTCACGCGCAGAGACAACCGATCAAGAAAACGACTCGGCCCGAACGGAACCAGTAGAACCCGCAGAACCGGAAGCACGAGTTGCCCTCGTAGGGATCTTGCCCAACGAGATGACAAACTCGACGATCGACAAAATCGTCGAGTGGAAGAACGCCGGAACGAGACCACCGTGGGAAACGGTATCTGCTGAGGAGCAGGAACTTAAAATACTGTGGACCCAATGGGACGCATTGGAGGTGGAAGGCGGTAAGCTGTACCGGAGATGGGAGAACACCGCGGGAACACGTCACACAAAGCAGCTGGTGGTGCCGACTGAGAAGATACCCGAAATCATGTGGGAGATGCACAACGCGCCCACGGGGGGCCACTTCGGTATCAATAAAACGTACCGAAACGTGCGCCAAAAATATTACTGGCCGACGTGTCGAATCGACGTCACCCAGTGGTGCGAACGATGCGCACAGTGCGGGGCCCACAACGGACCACACCGAAGGAATCGCGGGGCACTTCAACCGTACCTTTCGGGGACGCCACTACAACGAATGGCAGTCGACATTCTGGGTCCACTCCCGGCCACCGAACGAGGAAACCGATACATACTGGTGGCCATGGACTACTTCACGAAGTGGCCGGAAGCGATTCCACTACCGAACCAGGAGGCAGAGACCGTAGCAGACGCCCTGGTAGAACAAGTGTTCACGCGGCTAGGCGTCCCGAACGAGCTGCACTCTGACCAGGGACGAAACTTCGAGTCGAAGTTGTTCCGTCAGGCACTGGACCGGCTGGGCGTACACAAAACGAGAACAACACCATACCGACCTCAGTCCGATGGAATGGTCGAGCGACTCAATCGAACCATGCGGGCGCACTTGACGAAGTTCGTCAACGACGAGCAGGACGACTGGGACACGCTGGTTCCGCACTTCCTCATGGCATATAGAGCGGCCCAACACGATGCGACAGGAGCATCACCAGCAGCCATGATGTACGGACGAGAACTGCGCATGCCGGCGGACCTACTATATGGGGGCCCTCCACCAGACAGCGAACCTCAAGATCCACACCGATATACCACGAAGTTGACCGAAGGCATGGCCAAGGTACATCGGTTCGCCAGAGCCCACCTCCGGATGCAGAATAGCCGTATGAAGACGCGATACGACGTCCGCAGAACCGAACCGGCGTACGAAACAGGTGACCGAGTATGGCTGTACAACCCTGCCAAGACTCCAGGGCTTTCACCAAAGCTGCAATCGTTGTGGGAAGGACCGTACACCATAGTGACTAAACTTAGTGACGTAGTATATAGGATACGCAGGGAATTCGACGGCTCAAACCGATTAATGGTGGTGCACCTGGATAGACTCGCAAGGTATAAGGCCGTCGAATATTGACTGTAATTGTATGTAGCTGTTTTGTAATTGTAAATTAATGTGTAAATTAATGTGTAAATTAATGTGTAAATTAAGGTGTAAATTGGTGGGTCGATCGGGACGATCTCTCTTAAGAGGGGGGTTGTGTAGCGTTGCATAGGGAGACGCCCCGTGGACCGGTGACGTCATGGTGACGCCGACCAATGGTGGAGTCGGGCGTTGTGGCCAATGGCTACACCCGACTCCTTGACCAATGACTGTACTTGTTGACGTGTCATAAACGTGTATGCGCTGAGCGCTCTATGATATAAGAACGGTACGCTCTCGATCGGTGGCATTCGGATCCTGACCTCCACCGGACGAGCAGCAATAAAGAACTGGAACCTGCCTGCGTGTTTTCTTGTACCTCGACCTGACTCCACTTACCTTTGAATACTCTTCAATATTAACCATATTTCCGAATTTTAAATCAAATAATTAGAACCGTATTAATTAACTATTTTAACCGTATTAAATAACCGTTTATATTGATATATATGTATATATTGTAATACATATATTGTAAGTATATTAAAAACGTTCTACAGTGAAATATAATACTGTTAGGTTTCGTGATAAAAAATTATATGTAAGCTTTTCGATTATTCTACTTTTCGAGCTCTAAAAAAAATACGATGATTAACATTTGAATTTGAGTAATTCAAATTTGATTAAAGTCTGTGCAATATTTCACGAGCAAACTTACTACTATCCCGATTCGCATAATAATCTCGATCCTCATTTTTCACAACATCGCCGTAATATTTCACGAAATGAATTTTATTTAATATTCGACTTTCACGACGTTCGTCTGCAGCGAAAGGAAAGTTTTTAATAACAAAAGTATTTTTTTCCATTAATAACGTTTAGACGGAAATAAAGAAGAATCACGCTGAAGGTCAAACATATTATGAGAAAGGTTTTCCATTTGTGAACGGTCCTGAATCGGGGGCGCCGAATGAAGAAAAAATAAATTCGAGTGCCTCCGTGTCTCTACGTGAACACAAAAGGAAACCCGAAATTCCATTTGGTTCAAAATGAGTGCTCAAATGAGAGAAAGTAGCCCCGGTACAAAGGAGACCCATAAGTCATATTTGACCCCCCGCAAACATTCCCTTCATTTCGTTTACGAATATGCTTACATACATACATTTACGGAGCAAACATTATCATTACCCCTGTTATATATAATTAAGCCAAAAATGAATGGTGGTGCGTCTTTGATAAACGAAGGTTCCCCGTAGAGAAATTGTGTCTGTTGTTATAGTATAGGTATATGTATAGCTCCGTGTTGTGCCCTGTCAATCTGGTCCTAGGGACACGAGCCTGAGGACTGCCGCATCGAGATACAGTTCGAGATTAATTAAGGTCGTGTTAGCTGCAAGATAAATGCTCCAAGATGTCTTGTAGTTGCAAATCTTGCCAAATTGGAAAGCCCAACTGAATGGGCTTTATCTGCACTATGCGCGGTGCAATCAAAACATTCCGGCACACCACGACATTGAATGCAGCTGAAAGTTCAATAATATACTGCACTGCAATAAACGATTCCCAACAAATCTAATACTATCTTATTAATCCATAATAAATCAATTCAATGAACAGTGTATATTTGTGGTAGTCGTCAATGTATATTGGAAATTAATATCTATATTTAATTAATGTTCGGACCATTGTGGCATTAGAGGAACTACTAATGCGCCGCAATGGTTAAAAAAATATAACGAAGAAAAAATAAAATAACAAAAATAATACATGCAATACATAAAAAAAATAATTGCAGTAAAAGTTCAAACAATAATGGAAGCAGTCAAAAAATATAAATAGTAGCTAACCATAAGGAGAATAATTGTAAATGTTTTGCATCAAAAATCAACACCAAATATGATATGCACATATGTATGTACATATAAGAACCAGCAGTGAATAAAAACCATCCCCACGAGGCCCAAATGTAAGTGAGGATGTCAAAATTTTACTCATACATCACATTCAATTATGAAAATAATAATTAATGAGAAGTTTCTCTGAAGTTCAAGGGAATTATATCCAAGCATGCCCAAAAGAAAAAGACTTTCATATATAGGAAATGAATAAATGCTTTTTGCATTTTCTCAATGGCTAGAGAGTAATTTGATTCAGGTGGATTCCATACTCCATTATACTCCAGCTTGCTTCTCACAAGCGAATTGAAAAGCTAGCGAGAAGACAAAGGATTGGAGAATACATATTATACATTCATACATATATAATATATTATAGTATACGCACATTGAGTCAGCCGTATTCTCCAAAGAAGATCATTTAACCAGACTAGCAATCATAAAATATGTTGACCCACTTCTTAAGACGAGAATATGTAGTAATCATTTGGCCATTGTTTTTCTCATCTACGAGTACTCGGGGAAAAACTGCGCTAAAGTTATTTTATGAGTTATTTTTAATTCTCAAAACGGTGATTTTGAAACAATTTCATTTATGCAAGTGTGTCGGCTACCACGTAAAATCTGGAGAAAAAACTAATTAATCGAGATAATCTTTTGCAATATTACTATAATAATATAACAATATACCAATATTACTGATATGTAAACGTCTTCATCTATCCATGGATTCTAAATATTTCACTATAATATTTTTTATTTATTCAATCAATCATGCACGCTCGTCTTAACAGATTGATCCAAAGTGATGGGTGTAATATACAGATTAAGAATTATTAATTATACATATATACAGATATAACCACGACATATATGGTCAAAAATTGTACAATAGTATTGTATGTAAATATTATTGTACAAGGCAAAAGCAAACATCTATTGACAGTTGCGAGGAATGGATAAAGGTTGCCAATTTGTTGGAACCGTTTCAATGAAATCAGATAAATTGGCAATCACTGATAGGACACGATCGACCTTGGAGTCACATATCCAAGGTTTGGCCAGCAGCACACACCAGGGACCCGTGAACACACAGTTTAAAGCATTAAATACTAACCATTGATCTATGCTGCTAGTTTGATCCATTTGAACCATTCATCTATGTATGTTCAACCAGCAGCGTGGTCTAGTGGTGAGTGTTGTATTCTTTCGTGCAAGATGTCACGGGTTCGATTTCCACTAGAGTCTCGTTGTTGACCAGATCTTGGTTTGTCGAGGTCGATCGTTTCTTATCAGAATTTGCCAATTTTTCTGATTTTCATTGAAAAGGCTCCTGTAAAATTGGCTTTTCCTACCCAATTTTCTATTGCAAACCTTGAGTTATTGTTATATCTCAGGTTTCGCCAGATTTATCTCCAAAGATGTCTCTGTGGATGATTATTGAATGTAAAAATTCGTATTTTTACATGAAAAATGCTATTGCTCGTATTGTTTACGATGTTTGTAATGTCTTACCATAGATGTCAGGTGTTGTTTCGATTTACGTATGTATGTAATATATGTAATATATCATTTCTCGAGTCTTAAACGTTTTAGCACACTCGCCGCTTTGGAGCAATCTGTTAGGCGAGTTTGCATGATTAATTGAAATAAAAAAAGTGTAGGAGAAACTTTAGATGTTACAAATTAACAATGTCATAAAGATACATTCATCACAGAGTAAAGGTGGTCAATTATTTTGAACCGTTTCAATGAAAATCATATAAACTCTGATAGGAAAAGATCTACCTGGAGTCAAACATCCAAGGTGTGGCCAACAGCAACCGGCGAGATTGAACCCGTGACCACTTTGTCCGAAAGCATTATATGCCTGCCACTAGTCTATGCTGCTGAGTATATGTGTATAGGTATGTACATATGTACAAGAACACAGAAAATGAAGAAACGTATTTCAGAAGGAAATTTGAATATTAAAAACAGTACATTATGGTTCGTTTTTCAATTTTAAGTTGCCGCGCGAACGAGGGTAATAAATCAATGCGGTTTTTCTTAGGAGCTAGCTTTCCCCATTTGCGGCTTTTGCGTACGCCGGATCGATCGTTCGGAATTATTCGATTAGCGGCGCAACTGGGCCAACAAGACTCTCAAAGGCTAAAGATTAAGCCTCAGTACACCCACCCCAAAATCCCCCCTCGGGTCGGCAATAAATGCGACTGCCTCGGGCGCGGTTATTCGAAAAATAATTGCGTCGCTTACGCGTATCGTTGTGCGAGGCGCCCCAGTGTTGTTAATGTTCGTTGTCCAAAAACGAACGAAACTAAATTATTCCCGCGGCCTCTTGCCATCGGAGACCTGGTGGCACGGCGTCCCTAACCTCTTGCCGAGGAGCTTTTCCCGGAACCGAGAGCTTAATTTCCCCCGACTTAATTTGCTCGCACATACGACGAGCCCGTATAAGAGCTTTATGTTTATGTTGCGTCGGATTACTGCGACACGTGCGAGAAAACTCTCGATTGCCAACTCGAGTAGACCACACCCGAAATAAAAAAAGCTTCATATATGCCTCCGTGAGGAGCTTTCAGCGACACGCACTTTCTACCCCCTCGCTTTCCCTTATGAGAAGTCAACCGATTTTCCCGAACGGCGAACTCGTGAGATGTGCCGAGTGCACTGTGAGATGTTGATTTTGTTTCATATGTATATTTTTGGTAAATGTGTGTTTTTGGGTTTTTATATGGCTGCATACTTTGAAGAAAACTCGTATATACTTGATTCTATTTCATATCAATAAATGAATTGGAGACTTACCTACTCTTAAATCAATAGATTTAATGATTGGATGTACTTTATATACTGATTGACTGGTTTAAAGTATACCTTATTCAAAACTGTCATCTTTTAGTCGATTTTTTAATCTCGATTTTGTAAATATTGCTATTTTTTTTGAACGCTCATACATATACATATGTATCAAAAACGAGAAAATCATTGTCATATACGAATTTAATAGGTCAAATTAAGTAAAAATTGAATAGTATCCGCTCCGTTCAGTTTTTTGTTGCTTGAAAATATTCATTTAATTCATTCCATATTTTCTAGAATTGATTTTGATTTGATTTTTAAATGCTTTTTATTATTACGAAATTATGTTCACAATACATCTTATATCTATTTTAATAGCTACTGATCTACTGATCATTTTCTATTTTACAATTTTAATTTAATTTGGTTAGTAATCACAGTATTATATTATTCTAATGTTAATCTAAAGCATAATAGGAAAAAGAGCTCAAAAACCTATTTACAATCCTTATAAATGTTCATAATACATCTAATACATAATATTAATTAAAGACTATCTAAAGTCGATGACCTAAAGCAGATTGTGTTTAGGTAATCTGTGTTTATACCTGAAGGGTATAGATATTTTATTGTAATCACCGAGACTCTTCACAAGTGTGTTAGTATGGTTATTAGTGATTCTTTCATAGAATCTACTGGTTAGTTTGTTAGTAATGTCTGTAACAAACGGAATATTATATATAGCATGCAGTTTTTTCAGGTTAGTATATATGGGTGTATTATAAATTATTTTAAGGGATTTATTTTGTATTACTTGGAGCTTGGAAAGGTTAGTATTCGAGGCGTTATTCCATACAGGTGAAGCATAGGTTAATAATGGTAATATGAGCGCGCGATATAGTTTTATTTTATTTAGCGTTGATAAAGAACTATGGCGATTAAATATTGGATATATTGAGGATATACCCCGCATCGCCTTGCATTTCGCTGCCTCAATGTGAGGTGCCCATCTCATTCTTTTATCAAACGTTACTCCTAAATATTTTATTACTGACTGCCATTTCAGACTTTCTCCAGAGGGGATTTTCAGATCTGAACTTGGCTTATGTTTTCTAACACTAAAGAATATGGCGTCTGTTTTGGTTTGATTAATTTGAATTTTCCACTTAGTGAAGTGTTCAGTCATTGTTTTAATTGCACATTCAAGATTTTTAAGAATAGTGTCTGATTTTTTGCTACTTGTGAAGCAAGCTGTATCATCTGCATATAGGGCTATGTGACAGTTTTTTGGAATAGGTATGTCATTTATATATATGGAGAACAAGAGTGGGCCAAGCAAGCTCCCCTGCGGAACGCCAGCTGCGATTATTTTTGGAGACGATAATTCATTATTTACGCTAACCACTAGCTTTCTACGAGTTAAGTACGATTTGATGATGAGAATTAGGTAGTTTGGTATTTTCCAGAATATTTTCCAGAATGAAAAGTATATCATGTATACTTTTCTATATATAATGTACATATATCATGTATACTATACATTAAGTTCTGCAGTCACAACGTTACGACACATTTCAAGCACGCTAAAACCGCTCTAGGCAAGAAATGTTTTCACATTTCAAACCTTGCAGTGGATCCTTAACAATACAAGACAGATACAAATACCCCCGTAAATAAATAGATTGTATGTCATATATTTTTTACTAATGAATACTAGTTGAATGAATATTTTCTTCCGATTCCGTATTTTATTATTGAATATGTTATATTTTTGTTAGGATAATTTAATGTCAGGATAACTATACCAGCTTTTCCCAGCTGCTGGATGTTTGTCCGTTTTAATGAACGCTAATGGTCGTATAGTATTTGTCGGGGAAAATTATTGAGGAAAGTTATGTACATGTTCGTTTATTAATTGCCCCTTTGCGCCACGTATGTACGTACGCGCCACTTGAAATAGTTTCCTACTCGATTACTGTTATTAAATTGAACGTGGCCCTTGGGTAACTCTCGACTACCATATCGTATGTATCATATTATACGGATTCCCTTTCTGAGAAAATTCTCCATGCGTGTGGGTAGGTGTTTGTGTGAAAACTTTTAATTCGGAGTGAGAGTATATCAGGTTCACGCTGAAGCTTCTGCTACCAAATATACATTTGTATGTAAAATAGCGAGAAATAAAAAAAATAAATTGGAATTTCAATTGCATACAAAAAAAAAATACTGAAATAAAATATTTCATGTAAAAATATATTCGTATTAAATCATTATTGTATATGTACACGTGTATATGCACGTGATTATGTATGTTTACTGGTTTACACATGTAATACATACATAAATAGTTCATTTATTCTTAGAATATATTTTATCTTTTGAAAGGGAAAGAAATTCGAATGGATATATGTGTTTTTTTATTATATATTTTATAAATACGTTTGTGTTTCTGCTTTATTTCCTATAGGTTTGTTCATTCATTAAAAATTTACATAAGAATTTTAAGGTAAAAATTTCTCAAGAAAAAAATGTTTAAAATAGAAACTAACAATTTAAAACTAATTGATAATATCCTGTGAAATAAAGTTTTTTTAATGGATAAATTACTTTGAACTTATTTATTTAATAAAATATTATACATGTATTATTTATCTGTGAATAAGCTTATTTTTTGTTTTAATTAACTTTTTGTCGGCTTGAGTTTGCTGAATAATTAATATCGATTGAAAACAGACTTTTGGAAATTCATTAAAATTGGTCATTAAAATGGGAAGCGCGATTAAGTAAGATTCATTTTAAAATGTAAAGGATAAAAAAGTATAATCTAATAGTCTAAATGGGAAAATAAGCCTTTCTTTAATTTTTATTTTTGCGTCTGTGAAAAAGATTAAGAAAAGTTTGCCTCGTTGTAATATTAAAGATTCTCGTCAGGAAATGCAAACGGTGTAATCCTGGAAAACTCTTAAAAATACTTCGTTTTCAGAACGTTTTGTCAAATTAATGAGTCGGACGTGATGAACTTAGATGATGTTTCAGGCCCCAGCTATCAGATACACCTTTTTTCTTTTTTTTTGAACCCCGCATAGTGCTTTTCATTATAAACTTTTTTCCTTACATTTTTTTCAAGAGTAAAGCGTTATTATTGCTACTATGTACATATGTACATACATACATATAAAACAGCTTTTGCATTTGTAGTTATCGTTTATGTCGTATACGCGTGCGTGTGTATGTGTAAATGTAAATGAAAATTGCCTACAGGAAATGCAAACATCATTTTCTTTGCAAACAAGTCAGCCTCATTTTTCCCCCAGTCCGGCGAAGAATAATATTCTACACGTTGCTAGTTCTACGTGGTGATATTCATGTACAATTGCAGAGAATTGAAACTGGCGGCTTAAAATTCATAATAATATGTAAATTTTTTGTAACATTTGACCTCAATCCATAAATATAATGACTATTTTCTGAAAATGCACACATACAAATATATTGAAACGAGTTTAAAACTATTAAATATTCGTTTATACCAGTACATCTCAAGCAGGCAACTGCGTGTAAACTTCAACACGAAAAATATTTAGTACATTCAATGTTCCGTAATGTGTAGGTGACGTATCATTACTACGGCAACTGACACGATCTATTCATATTATACATGTCAACAAGCAGAAGCGGTTTTCTTTGACCATTTTGGAAATATTCACGCATGACGTAACATCAAAGAAAGTGTTGCCAGGTGTGTATAAATATTTTCGGAAATATCATATTGTGACAATATTGACTCGATAACACGACACAAGCAATATTTCACCATATTTTCAAGTATGAACGTACTGAAAGTGGTTAGTGCTGTATAGTATGAATAGAAGTAGTCTTTTCCGTGCAGTCTTGTGCCGAGCTGTTGACGTACACTACTGGGTAATATAAACGGACTTTAAACGGTATAATATATGCATGTGTTTACTATTTTAAGTATGTTCTAGGCTGCCGGGAAAATATCAAAAGTTTAATTAAGAGGCGTTAATAGTTTATGATAACTTTCTTATGGGGTGAGAAATGTCGAGCATGGGGAGGGTTAGGAGGTTACTTCTTCACTCGGTAAATTGCCAAGTGTATGTCACGTCATGTGCTATTGTAGCAGACAAGTTCCAAAGATAAACAGCGGCGGTGAAAGCGCCGCTAAGTAGAAACAGCAACTGTGAAATACTTTAATCTGTACATGCGCTGAAATTACTTAGAAACTGAAAGACGTGTGCGTGCTCTCTCCCGTACTAAAGTAATGCCAAAAAGATATTCCCCTGAAACACAATCCAAATATGCTCATGTATACCTGCAGATTTCAATGAATTTCAATGTATATTTATTTATTATTTATTTTATTACATTTTATACCAGGAAGGCCTTACAGGTAAACCCAAATACGCCTTCCTGGCCAATTACAAACAATGCAGCATTTTTTATTACACAAGTCGATGAATTACGAGACACTGAAAACTCGTGAATGAACGAGATAGATATGAATTTTACATAAATTTTATTGAACATTAATCATACTCAAATAGTGGTGACATAGTAAGTAGGAGGGTTTTTAGCCAATTTAATCGGGAACCGTTTCAACAATGAAATCAGCAAAATTGGCAAACTCTGATAGGAAACGATCGACTTGGAGTCACAAATATCCAGGCCTGACCAGCAGCACTACAGATATACTCAGAAAAATTATTTTCAATCGAGGTCAGCTCATGGCATCGAACCCGGAGCCTCTCGATGTTAGGCAGAAGCGTAACGACCGAGCTATGCTGCTGGCTAATATGAGGAAAGAAATGAAATATTTGATAATAATAATTTATTTTTAATGGCAGCATATTGAATCTACTATATAGAAATAAATATGTATATAAAACACTCAGCATTACTTTGATGTACGAAAGTGCAAAATATTAAGCGTAAGCAAATTCTGTTTTGTGAGTCGTATGTAGCGTTTTCGTTCTGAGAACTGAGAGGTTTTGTGTAATGCTTGAATGATTTTACAAAGATGGAGATAGCGGTTTGAGTTTGCACCTCATATGGATTTTTCTCCAGTCTCTCATCTCGTCTTTGACAAAAAAATTCCGAACACGTAACAATACGTATCAATAAAAGACACCTCTCCGAGATGCAATTCTCTCAAAGGATCGGATATTTGCTTTGAAGACCTTTTGTCCGGCGATAGAAACGAGAAAACATACACACACACGGTACATGGAAGGTGACGTTAGTTGGATATGGATAAGGTGGGTCCTTAATTGGTATCCCGAAAGATTAGACCTAAACCATGGGTAGCTTTGTGTATAGATGCTACTTACGTATCTACTTCAAAATGGAGAGTATATATTATAGATATATATATGTACATACTAGGTACACAATCTGATCGTGATACATTTTACACAATAGCTAGAGCTTTTTCACTATGCGTAAATAGTTCATTGAAAGTCCTTTATTAATTATGTATAAGGGTCTTAACATTCTGGGACCGTCATACCCGAAACTCTTAAGTCTTGGCTTTATGTATTATTTAGCGATAGTATCGTAATATAAGCTTTCGATAACTTATTACCTATATTTAGGTATGTGGTATGTCTCAAATCCACGCTCGAACGTTTTTCCTTATATACATATGTATGTATATATCAACATACATAGTATATAAGCTCGAGTATGTCATTTCCAATTCTCGTATTTGAAACCTGCCGAAAGCACACATACAGACTCTCACAATTTTGCGGAGCTTACAGTGAAGGAAAGCTGATGAAAAACGGGACGCCTACGATCCATTGTGTATTTTTCCTTTTTGTTGTTGGGAACTATACGTATTACTCCTTACTAATGACAGCCTAAAGGGCTTGAACCGAAAAGACACCCCCGGCTGTGGAAAAAGTACCCGACTCGCAAAATATATATAATATCGTTTAAAATGAACCGAATTTGTTTGTTTGTTATTTAACGAAATATATTGCGTATTGATATTTATATGCCTGTTTATTTATTTAAATATAAATATGTGATTTCATACGTTGGGTTTGAATAGTGTTCAATAATTCACGTCATATTTGACGTATTACCAATAATGATAATTTAATATTTCATACTACACATACAGATATACATATATGTAGATAAGCATGCCATTATTGCTATAATATAAAATTATTTCGACTACTAAAAGCTTAAATAATTGATTTTACGACGCTTATACAAATTACATCGATACAATATTCATACATGTGGAGTAATTTCAAACTATCTACCAATACTATAATATAACCGTATTTACATTTCAAAATAGTCATAAGTATTGTTACGTACGCCGTGGATTGAGCGAATTGTACTTAGACCAACGGATATCTGTTATCGGTTAACTAAATGCATGCACTTACTTCCAAAGATTATATCTGGACTCTAAGTGCATTTAGGCTTAACAATGACCGTTATTAGTTATTTCTCAGAATCGCTACGGGAAGACCCAATGTCTTGGAAATACATATCCGAATACGTGACTATACAACAGGTAAACAGATTAGGCGTCCTGAGAGATCTACCCTTTATAAGGCGGTACGTAGGCGATATAATTCATTCTGGACGGAGCAGTGACAGGGTGTGTAACTCCTTAATCATCAATAAATGCTGTGAAACGACTGTTGGCTTTTACTTGGATCCTCCACCCACCCCGACGCAACAGTATAATACCAAATTTTGGGTAAGATTTAATGGTGCATTTTGAAAAAAAGCCTAAAATAAAAATTATTCTAATCATTTTAGCATTAGAACAAACGAAAAATAAAACATTAAATAAATATATATCTGGTAAATAAAATTACTGGTTTGGGAGATATAGTAACCGATACTAAGTTTCAGTTCGATAGGACTAATGCTGTTCAAAAAATCCCCAAAATACACAGACACACATTTTTCTACATCATGAAAACGTGATCAGTAATCGATTCTGAGTTCGAATCAGTCAAAATCTCGAGTTCAGATTTTCGCATTATCACAAAACTTCATCTATGTATTGTTACTAAGTACATAGATAAAGTAAAAATGTTAAATTGAGCAATATTTTATTTGTAGTATGAAAATTGTTTCGATCATTTAACAATTAAAAACATGAAATGATAAATGAAAAATATGGTACTGGTTACTATGGTATTTATAGTGCTCGAGAACGTGACAACGTCGCGAAAATGAATTAGGTACATATGACGGGCTGAAAACCAGACTGGAACAAGTGAAATTTAAAAAAAAAGCTGCTTTAAGTGCTAAAATAATAGCATTTAATATATGTATATGATATTATTATATATTAAACCAGATTTTTTTTTAAATGTCACTTATACCAGCCTGGTTTTCAGCCCATATCGCATATTGCAGATGCGCATATCATCTACAACCATTCACTATCCACTGCTGGATGAAAGCCTCTCCAATACGCTTCCACTCGTCTCCGTTTTGTGCAACTCTCATTCATCTCACCCCACAATTTTTTATAATTTCGTCTACCCATCTTCCCTGCGGTCTTCCTTTTACATTCTCTCGAGTACCATTCTAGCACTTATTTTGTACATGTTTCGTCCCGTCACTCTATCTACACTCTATTTCCATTTCAATCTCGTCACTCTATCAACTATATCTATTACGTTTGTCATACTTCTCACCACGTGTTACGTTTCCTGTCTTTCCTCGTTAATGTGCATTTCATTCGTTTTAGGATGCTTTATATTTTTCTGTCGTGTGATCAAGCCTTTTTTTATTTATTCAAAGGGTTTTTAATTAAATTTCTTATTTTATTTTTTAAACTGTACGAATACTATAATATATTAAAGAAGCGTTAATATTTTATGTGTTCTTTTGTTTTATAATCTGATTATTTTTTAAAGCTGTTTTTTGTTTAATATATTATTTAATATTTATAAATTGTTCATTCATAGATTTTTAAATATATTTTTTTCTTTCACACAAATTTATGAAACGTTCCCTTGCATTTTCCATTCCACGTTCGTTTCAGTTGATGAAAAATGTATTGAAGTATTAAGTTCTTGCAGTGAACTGAAGATTCGTAATACTTTTTTGTTTTCTTTCAACGCTGTTCAGCCATCGACAAGTATTTAATAATATTAAAATTTAATTTAAAACGTAGTGGGTGCCGCACCAGCGTCGTCTTTAATAATGTGATGATAAATTACGGTTTCAAATTAACCAAGAAGATTAATTCGTACTGAAACAAATTTTGGCCTGTCGGTAATTTAAAGTTTTTGCGCCGACATTTTGCGTACGGGCACGGTCGAAGATTTCACCGCGGATGAGCAAAATAAAAACTTTACAACGGACAAAATTAAAAGCCTAATGACTTTTGGGATACACGGAACGAACCCGGCTTTCATTTACTTGATACAACCTTGTAAAATGTAAACCAAAGGTCCATGTTCTAATAGGTGGAAAAAGAGTTTATATATTTTTTTTTTTAAGGAAAAAAAGCAGAAACACATAAAATAATATAACAACATATAAAACATACATACATATTCAATATTATTCACTCCTTTGTGAAGGCAGTTGAACTTTTTTGATATGTGCGTATTAAAATGAAAGTCATAAAAATGTTCCAAGCAAAGTTTTAGTTATACCCTACAACATAATATTTTATACGACGCCATTTTTTTTTTAAATTTACATTAATCTTGGAAGGACCCAATTCATGAAAATTAATTTACCGGGACAAACTTTTATAACCAATTTGTAATAAAATTAGCTGTGCTCAAATTTAAATTGATGCTATATGTCCATTGAAAATGCATGTTTTTTTTACTTTATCTATGTACGTAGTAACAATAGATGAAGTTTTGTGATCATGCGAAAATTTGAACTCGAGATTTTTTTTATTTGCATTATGGGACAAGGATTCAATTGACAATTTCATGCTTTCTTCTTATCACGTGATTAGATCGCAAGCGATCTATAATACATATGTTCATACGTACATACATACATACAAATGTAGTATAAGACAATTTTTAAATTCTTGACAAACCTGTCAAATACATTTTGACATTCTATAAGTATGTATATACATATGTATGTATAATACATTACGTCGTTACAAAAATGTCGCTTAAGCTTACTATATACATACATACATACATACATATAACTGGTAGGTTTATCGATTTTGAAATTTAATCACATTTTTATATTTTCACAAGCTTTTTATTAGCTTCACTCGGTAACTTCAATGAAATTCCTGCCCGTCAGAAACTTGTGATCTGATTTTGAACCTTTTTCCACTCTTCAGATCGCTTTAATATTTAATCGACATACGGTAGGGTTAGCTAAAATTTAAATAAACTAATATCTCCGACATGAAGCTAGAGGAGTTTAATCATTATTTATTTATGTATACAGGTTTTTATTTATACGACAACTATGGTCAAATATTATAAATAAATATTGTAAGTATTATTCAAGGCCAATTATAAACATCGACTAACACTCATAGAGACATATATGGACAATTTTTTGCAGCATTTTGAGATGCTTTAAACTCGAATCAAGTGAGAAATAGACGACGATTGCCAATTTGTTGGAACCGTTTCCAAATAAATCAGATACAATGCCAATCTCTAAAAGGAATCGATCATCCTTGGAGTCACATATCCAAGGTCTGGCCAGCAAAAAAGCCAGGGATAGAACCTGTGACCACACAACTGAAAGCATTACACGCTAACTACTAATATATATTGCTGGTTAATACGAATTAACGAACTCATTAAACTTTTTTCACTCTCATCAGCTTTCATCTAATATAAAATTAATCTTATTATAATTTGATTCATATGAACATACATACATTTGTATATAAAAAAAAATTTGAATCTTTTTATATATGTACATCATATGATAAAATAATAAACAGGAAACTAATTTAACCTTTGATATGTCGTCGTTTGTGTCGGTGTGAAATATTGAAATTGAGGTTTTTATCTCTTTTTTTACAGTTTAATGCTTTTTTGAAAATATATTTTTTGAATATATATGAGTATTTTGACGCAAACTCGAACATTATTATTCCTATCGCACAGAAATTTGATGTTGGTAGTACATTTTATTTTTATATTTAGTCGACTGGAAATGGTACCCTAATATATATCATTTATTTTTTTATATCCTAAGCTACTGAACAAACCGAGTTAAGGGTGCGGGCACACTGAATCGTACGGCACGGCCTGCTTAGGTAGACTCCAGCTGTGATTGGCGTATTCTCATGTCATTGCTAATTCGTGCGATATTGTTATTTCGTACAAATTTTTCATACATTCTTTCAAATATGGAAATAACCTTAATATATGATGACAATACAAGGATAAAATTTCACCGAAAACACGCCTGCATTGCCATAACGTAGATCAGGCATGCTAGCAGTTTGTTTTTTACAAATGCAAAACTATATAAAAATAATAATACTGGCCGCGTATGTTAATCCGCGCCTTAAAATACATAAATATGTAGAAGATATACATATACATACATACATATATAGAAGGTATTTGCCATAAAACAATATTGACTAAACATATTGTTTTTCATTTCAAAGTAGTGCTCTTGAGTTTGGAGTTTTTTTTTATTATTTTTTAATATTTTCATATGCCAAACTGCCTCAATATCTCTCGGAAGTTTCTCTGTATTGAATATACGTGGTGAGATGAATTGGAGTATTGAATGGGTGCATCTGCAAATCATCAGACGTCGATGTTCGGTTTCAATGTGGTAAACAGTGGCCTGCACGACATCCCAAGCTCACTTATTACTTATCGAGTG
The DNA here is from genome assembly GCF_051622035.1 of Arctopsyche grandis. NCBI lineage: Eukaryota > Metazoa > Arthropoda > Insecta > Trichoptera > Hydropsychidae > Arctopsyche > Arctopsyche grandis. The sequence goes on along the minus strand of NC_135361.1, from coordinate 15,538,843 downwards.
GCCTATTATTATTGTAGTCGAGTGGGATTGAAGTAATACTTGGCAGTGGAGCTGAGCAAACACCATCCCGCGCTGATTAATCCACCCCGAGTGTAAGCCCCCGTGTGGCTTGTGCGGTTTCGATCCAACCCCAGCATCCCCTCGGTTTGCTTTGGTTCAATCCGGTTCGGTTCGGCTCGGTCTGGTCGGACCGAATACGAATTGTTATTCAATGATATAATTGTTAGCATTGCGTCCAGTGTGGGCGGACAGGTGTGTGTCAATACGCGTATTTACGTTCATTACTACCAAAGGAAATTTTAACCGAGTGACTTGCACGTGTTTCTAGGACATTTGCTCGGTAGTGTTTGTTATGTGCGCCGATATTTCAATGTCTTGGGTCTAGGAAGGAAGCCACTGCTTTCCTTCTACGGACGTGCTAATTTAAACGCTGTTGTCTCGGCGACAAGTCGCTCCGTTTCTAGTAAACTTTATTCTATTACAAGAATTAATGTCTTCTGGTGTCTATAACGTTCTAGTGAAATATCGTTCTTTCAACTGAATTAAAAATAATACCAGACAAAAATATATCTATGTACATATGTACTTTTTCGATATCTCAATACCTATGACTGTACGGAACTATTTATTTATTTAAAGTTTTGGACCAATGTGGCATTGCAGGAAGAAATTATTGCGCCACAATGATCTACTTAAGAAAACAAGGCAAAATAAAAAATAAAAGTAAAAAATCAAAAGCAAAAAAATATCAAATAAATAGAATATGTACATAGTAGAACATGTTTGGCATCTACAGCCAACACCAATATATAAGAACCAGCCGTAAATACAAAACATCCCCGCAAGGCTCAAATTGGAAGAGAGAAGATAAAAACTCCACTAATAAATCACATACAATTATGAAAATAATCTTGAGCGCAGAATACCAGACAAATAGGTTAATATAATATCTAATAACCTTATATCCTAATATACTAATAACCTATGTAATATCTAATATCTAATAACCTACCTTTCCACCTCACTGAGGTGGAAAATATCACATTCAGGCATGGCAGCAACAATTTATCTTGGAATAGCAGCCACCCAATAAAGTACTGTGCGGGCTGGAGGTATAACCAACAAATAATGATGTCGACCTCGTTCATAATTATTAATTATGTAAAGTCGTAGCAAACATGTAGCTTTATAATATTATACTTTGTCGATAGTTTGGATTGAACGACTACCACATCTTTCTCGTACAATTTTGACTGGTGTCAAAAATAAACGATTTGGTTTTTAGTATATTTTCGTTCATTAGACAAAAATTCAAAATGAAATGTGATTATTTTTAGGAACAAAATCAAAAAGGTTTGTGGCCGCTGAGATGAATCAGATTTTAATGGCATATTATATATTTTTAATAGCACAATTTCAACGATATTTGGTAGATTTCATATTGTCTGAATATAGCTGATACAATGAGAATACATTGTAAAACATAATATGTTTCAATATTACGAGAATTTTAAATCAAATCATGTTTAATTCAAAGAAATTACTTTTTATATAATATAATATCTCTATAATATTCTGTTTCTATTTCATAATAATCTGCATGATTGAAATTATTATGTTTCCTTAAACAATCATAAAAAATTACCATCACTCACGATTAAATCTTATTTATTAGTGTTTCCAATGTTTTTTAAAGTGTAATAAGTACGCTCTAAATTTAGCTCGTATTATAAATAAATTGAATTTGTTTATCTGAATGCTCGTCATATCAAAATATAAAATTGATATTCTACTGATAGTATCATATAAAGTTGTATGAGTATTTTTTCTTTATTTTTTGGGTTAACGTGTAAGCATTTTATAAGGCCTACGGAAAAACTAAATAAGATGAACCCAAACTCAATTGCAAAATAGCAACGTCATCTACATTGCCTTTTATGAAGCGGCCTAGTTTTTGCGTCTACCCTTGTCTTCTTATCCTCGTATTTTTTATTCCAACATCTGCGTTCAATCTTCAATAATAGATTGGCTAATCTATCTTTATATTCGTATGTGTGTGTATAAAAAAAGTACGCGCAACGGCGTAGCACGCGCGACCAGTGATAAATTTGTAAGTAACAAATTAAATTTTCAAGGATTTGAAGGAGTAAAAGTTGTGTTTTTTATTTGGATCGAGAGGTGAAATTTTCGAAACGTTGGGCTAATGTCGGTTTTGTGGAGTTTCACATAGTGCGGAAACTCCTCGGGGGAGGTATCTTTCAATACATCAACGGTACAATGTTGAATTCTCTCCTCTCTCACACTCTCGACATCTCTTTATATAGTACGTCCTTTAGGTCCTACAGGAAGCTTCTCAGTCACAAATTGACGTTCGTTTATTTGTTTCACACGCTCTACTTTGTAAAGAAAACAAAACATTGGACTGCCTTGTTTTATTGGATGCTTTTAATAAACGTCGCCATACGAAGAAACTTCAAGACTTTTGCAATGACCTCACGCACGTTTTGTTTATTTTTATCGTTTCATACAATATATTAAAAATAAACAGTCGAATTTAAGCTTTTTAAAACTTTTTAAAGCTTTTTAGCTTTAAGTCTTAGCCATGTTTAGAATATGAATAGAAGTAGCTAAAATGGACCATAATTGATGAATTAATATATGTATGTATTAGAAAACTTAAGCATAAAGCAAGTCAGACTCCTCTAATTTCAATAGAACTATCATTGGAGCTAACAATATTATTTACAACCATCCCACAAGCAGCAAAAAGTCACGTTTATTACTTACCGGAGTGAAAAACGAATCAATCTTTACTTAGTTTGAATCACTCAATTCGAATATGACAGTGAATTTTGTTGGCTTCTTCTCGTTTACTACATACATATAAACGTTTAAAAAATGAGGAATTTTTACAGATTTTTTGGCTTTTCCAGTCTATAAATCAAAGTCTGGTATTGCTGTACCAAAGTGAGTATTGGAATCAATAGATGTTATTTCTATTGATTTTTCTATCGCTAAAATTAGTACATTCTGAGTACCAGTGGTAAACATTAACGCCAATACCGAAATATATTGCTGTATAAAATGATTAAAAACATGGAAACTAAATAAAGAAAAACCAACAAAAAATTTTATCATATTCGAATTGAGTGGGTCAAATTTAGTGAAGATTGATTTAGTTTCTTCTCAGAAAATTCTTGTTTTTACTCAGTGATCCACGCTGAATGAAGGCAATTCCTATACGCTTCCATTTGTCTCTGTTTTGTGCAACTTTCATTCACCTCACCCTACATATTTTTCTAATTTCATCCCCCCCATCTTCCTTGCGACCTCCTTTCACCCTTTTGAATTCTCTCGGGTACCATTCCAGCACTTCCTTTGTCCACCTTTCGTCCATTCATCTGACCACGTAACCATTGACATTGCACTATATCAAATACCGTCGCCATACCTTTCACTCACGTATTCTGTTTCCTATCTTTATCCCAAAATTTCTGGAAACTAGTAATAGTTATTGGTAAATTAATAATATTTAAATATAAAATATTGTTTTCATTTTATACAATGTGTCAAATTTGTATGAAATGAATTGATAAATAAAGAATTCTTCTGGTCATACTCATAACATCTTGCCATCACGAGCCAAGAATAGCTGACCCGAAAAACCTGCACCTCTTTTTCTCGACGTCTCATTTTCATTCACCCTTAAAGTACAGTGTAAAACTGAGGGTTTACTATTCCATGTTTAGTAGGTACAAAAGTAACGTCTCTTTTGAATGTGTTTCGGCGCTGGGCCTTTATTCGGGGGCATGGCTAAGGTCGATGGTTGGTCGAGAGGTAGGCGTCACGAAAACGATGTCCCGAAGCGGCGATATTTCAGGTTCTTATGTGCCCTTCGAGCACCACCATGGCTCTCCCCATGGACGATGGTGAGGGTGCCTATGCGCGGCGACATTTGCATTCAAATGAACCGACCAAAGTCGGGGAAACTTTCCACGAAAACCGAGGGCGATAAGCCCAACATATGCCTCCTTACGACCACCTACAACCGGCTCCAAATTTAAATTGGCCAAAGCGTAAGCGGACGCCTTTTTACCCCTCTTCACCCATCCCCCGTTCCAAATTCTATCTCCTTTGGTGTCTCAAACTTCCCCTACCCCTTCGAATCACGAAAGCACTTCAGTGGTACGACGAAGACGATGTCTAAGCAAGCTTTGTCTCTTGCCTTTCTTTGTCTCCACACGACACACCCCATTTGAATGAATAGAAAATATTTTCTGTCATTTTTATTTATTTTTTTTAGGTTTCGTCATGTCAAAGCTACGGCCTTCTCATTATTCGCTGTCTAAATTTGGTATGAACCCAATAAATTTCATTTTTTGTCTCCAAACGTACGTAAATATACTGTGTCAGTTTTGCTCGAATTCTAACATATACATATAATAAGAGTCGATGTCTGAAAAAATATCTTTTAAGGATTACTAACGTATATTTTTCATACAACGTTCGACTATTGTGACATACGACTTACGTTATAATTGGCGAAATTTGTATGTCGTTTTTTATGTAATATTTTCACGAAATAATAATGCTTCATATTTACCTAAATATAAAATGAACATGATGTTTTGTCAGAATATACATCACTTTGATATACATACGAGTATACTCCTTTGCGTGTAAAATCTGATGGTATTGTAAGCACATATATACCTATGAAATATTTTATCCGCAATCAAAAATAACGTTTGATAGGAGAAAGCGATGGGCTCCTCATACCAAAACATGCGAAATGTAAGGATATAATTTAAATGGTTTTTGAACTTTCCAATTATTTTTATTTTATTTTATACTGGTATACACCCATTTTTATTAACACGACATCTATTGTCAATATTGTACATAACTATCATTAAAATCGATTACGAACATCGATCATCAAACATTACAATCATCATCGAGAAACATCTATGGATATTTCTTTGCGGCATTTATAAATATCAACAAATTATGAGATGCTACTCCAAATATACAAGAAATAAGACAGGATTGCCGATTTTTTGGAACTGAATGAAATTTGTTTCCAATGAAAGCAGATAAATTGCCAAACTCTAAAAGTAAACGATCAACCTTGGAGTGACATATCATCACAACAAAGCCAGGAATAGAAACCGTGACCATACTAGCTAACCAGTGATCAATGTTGCTCGCTATGCCTTAAATTCTAAAATTAAAATATCATGATGTTATAAATACTAACGAGAAAAATAATATGTAATACTGATAACTGGATTAAAATTAAAATAGACTTAATATGTAGATTTAATGTACATGATTTATGAACAGTAAAATGGTTTGAAACTAAAAATCAAACCCAAAAAATTAAACCCAAAACAAAAAATTAGAATATTTCTAAGAAATACTAGAGAATATCTCTTTTGCTCACTCTGCAAACTTTTGAGCATCTTAGAACTCTTTTTCAGTTCATCTTCATCAGTTGATGTTCACATCAAGTAAAGTTTGGCATTATATTATATTAAAGATATTTCATACTGATCTGCAATAATACCTTTGCAAGCTTATTTTTTGTAAAATAGTCACCTGAAGGTTAAAATATGAATTAATAAAAAATACAGAAAGAATTTGGCTATTTTTCAAAAACTCACTTGGTCATTTAAAATAAAATTTTATTGACTAATTTTCTCTACGCATAAGAATACCTACGTTTCAGCTATACAAATCGAGTGAGAGCATTTGTTAATTCTACTCTAGAGTTCCTAGTATACATTAATACCTATATTGTATAATATTTACAGTATAGATACTAGATTTCGTGAGATTATGTAGCATCACAGAACTTTTCACTTATACGTGTCTACTTCAATGCAGATCGTTTTCAATCCGCGTTCGCGTTCAGAGCGTGTGTTTTGTTTACACTCAACTAAATCCGCGCATTTGCGAAACAAAACAAAACAAAATATACACAAACCCACCACTCCGCTTACCCCTCTCAGATATACCCCTTTCGCACACACTTGTGTGCTCTACACATCTGTATATACATAACTATGTACATATCAGTATATATAAAAGCGTTATATAAATGAAATTTAAAATGTAATGCTTCAACTTTCCCGGGCGAAAGTGAAAGATGTGCAAACGCTCGCACGACGCAAAATCAACAAAAAGCTCTCTATAAAGCACAAACAGCTTCGAGCTTTTTCCAAGCGATTTCCAAACAACGTCGTAATTCGTCAGTGCGTAACATGGTTATTATTAATAACATTAAATTTGGTCGTACTTACATACATACATATACATATATGTATATAACATCGAAACCTGCACTCTTTTAAGGTCTGGGACATTTATTCTTAACTTGATGCACAACAAGGCCCCTTTTTATACAGAATGTGACCTTGTCTAGATTTAAAGGTGATATAAAACATCGATGGTGAAATTTTATATAAATAATATATATTTTTTTAAGTTACATATATATTTCATTAGGGTCTACGTGACCAGACAGAATGTTAAATTACAGAAAACACAAATATCGGAAGACAAAGATCGAAAATCGAAAGATCAAAAAAAAAGGTGCATGGTAAACGGTACATACTCACTTAATTTGCGCGAGCAGGATACAACAGGAACAAGAGGAACATGCTTTTCCTCCCGTTTTCTGCGCGCGCACATTAATACGGGAGGAAAAACCTGTTCCTCTTGTTCCTGTTGTATCTTGCTCGCGCAAATTAAGTGAGTATGTACCGTTTACCATGCACGCTTTTTTTTATCTTTCGACTTAAGATCTTTCGATTTTCGATCTTTGCCTTCCGATATTTGCGTTTTCTGTAATTTAACATTCTGTCTCGTCACGGAGACCGATTTCAATTATGTCATTTTGGGTTGCCCCTAAGCGATATCTACGTATGATATAAAACTCGTACTCATATATTAATTCATGAAATCATATTAAAGTGGTGGTGACATAATGGGTAAGATGGTTTTTGCCAATTTGATGAGGAACCGTTTCAACAATGAAATTAGATAAATTGGCAAATTCTGAGAAATACTCGGAATAAACTCCTTTTTATTGAGTGCAACCCAGAGAATGAACATGGAAACCTTTTGGTCACGACCAAGAAAAAAACATCTGACTTTTGATTCCAATTTTGAGTTCAAGACTGCAAAAGTCAAAACTTGCGCATTTTTTTAACGCCCATATCTCAAAAGCGAGATAAAAATAACAAAAATCATTATCATATTCGAATTCAATGGAATAAACTTAATAAAAGTTGATTAGTCTCCACACCGGTTAATAAAAAAGGTGATTTTTTGTAGCTCAGTGTAATCATTTTTTTTTATTTTCATCCACTCATCTTCCTCGCGGCCTACCTTTCACTCTTTATACTATCTCGGGTACCATTTTAACACTTATTTCATAAATTTTTCTAGCTATGTGAATCGCCCATTGCCATTTCAATTTCTGCACTCCCTATACTATAAAAACTACCATTGTCATACTTCTCACCCACATATTCCGTTTCCTATCTCTCCTCGTAATGCTGAAAATACAGCGTTCCATACTTCCTTAAATGCATTGGATTTTGTGTTCAATGTCAAAGTTTCACATCCATACGTCATAGCTGCCATAACACATTGATTTAAGATCATTTTTTATATATTATATGTACACGTATTGTAAAAACTAAGCGGCCAACATCGTTTTTAGATTGAAAATAAGCCTTTTTTAAAAAAATAGATATGTATACTTATAAGGTGTTGCGTCCGTTTTATATCCTTGTGGTTTTTACAATATTTTTTTACGAGAAAATTAGATTTTATAAAAGTTTCTAAGTAAAAAAGTAAAAAGTTTCTTTGAGAATATTGTCACTTTCATATATCTGCTTACTTTATATCCACAAACATTTTTGACGTGAATTTATTTCAAATTTAGTCATTGATTGGTATAAAAACTTAACTTATTCGCTTATTAAAAAACCAATAATATACCAACATAATTAATGAATCAAAAACGAAATTAAAATCTAATCAGATAAAGATTGCTAAACACTGTGTAGTATTTCTCATAGTAATATTATAATTTTCATATTTAAAATACATATATTTATTAACTCTATCTTCAAACCGTCCTAAATTAGACAGTAAAAAATGTATGTGTAAACAATAATGTATTCAAAAAATATATTCTGCAGCACTTGACCTTTGGGCAGTTACATATATGTACATACATACATATAATATTAACCCGTCTGGCCATCAAATTAGTCAGAAAAGTTTGGCAGTCACTGGCCTGGCCAAGCTGTCCGAACATCGTAACAGAACTTAAGGGTAGTTCCATCAATTGAATTTGTAATATTTACAGCGTCGTTATTTCGCAACATTTGCGCTCGCAATATCTTATAATTTCAATAATACGTAAGATATTGCCATTATTATATCTTAAGTAGCAAACTGCCTATCCTCAAATATAGCGGTAAAGGTTAATGGCTAAACTGACAACGTAAATGGCCCATAAATAATGTTGTATAGATACATCGCTTGAACACTTTTGCGAAAATCCAAAATTCACCACACCCCACCCCAGCAATCACTCTCTCTTCACACACACCGCATCTTCACAACAACAACAACCCACTTTTGTTATTATTGTCGTAAATAATTCAAGCAGAGTTACATATCTATGATATTTAATTCATTTAATACATATCTATGATTGCTTCAATAACCTATCTCAAAGCTATCTCGTCTAACGTATTGTCCATACATTGTTCTTTTTTTTGCAATTGGTTAGTGATCCGTGGTATATCGAAATCGAACGATGCATTTGTGGTGTTATGTACATACGTGTGGGGTGCATTATGCATTTCAGTACGAGTCACGGAGCAGTTGTGTCTGAGTAATGACGTCATTACAATGCAACAAGCCCCAGGCGCGGCAATGCATCCCCAACGGTCTATCCTAATCCATTTTCACAGTGTTATCTTTATGTGCCACACTTTCATTAAAAATAATTATCTGAATATTGTGGTTAGAATTAGTTTTTTATGCGGCTTTTCTAATTTTAAAGTTCCGGTCGATTGTGATGGGAAATTTTCAATTATATTTAGTAGTAGCAATTCGGAGTATTATCTTAATTTCAGTTTCAATTTTTTTCATATCAATTCATTGAAAAATGTTTGAGAATCGTTGAATTGAACAATCGATTTTAGGGCAAATGCGTTTGACTCCCATTGCATTAACGTTTTGGATTAAAGTTTACAAATTGCACTTAATTAATAATGCAAGCTTAACCACAAGTATAATACATACATTTTGCTGCATTTCAAATTGTTTATTCAGTTTTTCATTATTAAAAATGTATTTTTTCACTCTAAAAATCAGTCTTAATAGGTATGTATATGTATATTTAAAATTAATTTAATGTTTATTTACCATTGAGTAATTTTTTCTTAATAAAATTGAATGTAACATTATTTTTCGAATAACTACTATACAAACCGACTATCCTGTATTGTTTTTTTTATTTTATTTATGGAAAGCAATTTGGCATTTATTTTTTTCCCAATTCTTCTCCGCGCGGAGATTAGACAACATTATGGCTATTTATCATTTGGAAATAGCGGCTATAAACAATGATAACTGAATCACTTTCGAAGATTTATTAACCAAAAACTCGTCCTATAAAGGCATTTCATTTTATGTCGATTCTTCTTTGAATGATTACTTGACGACTTGTAATATATTATCATTATTTTAAATGTATCGTTATAATACTAGATCGTCTTAGAAAGACACTTGCTTAAAGATCGAAATTCAGAACTACGATGATTTTTTGTAATGTACCAAAATTGTCGGTTAATTACTTTTTCAACGCTCGTTAAGCATTTCAACTATTAGAATATTACTCGTAAATTTTCCTATTATTTTTTGTTGTTTTTTTGGTGAGCTTAATTTTACAACACTTGGAAATATGAGGTATTTTTTTCAGTATTTTTTAACGTCTACTCGTAGCGGCTTTTGAAGCCAGTGTATTTCCTGGAACGCACAAATACGAACAATACAAACAGACAAAACAAAGAGTAGCAACCTACTAGGCGGAAGTTCACTTCGCCTCCAGGAAAAACTCCCTTGGAAAAGAGCTTTACGCTAATAAGAAACAAATGAAACGACATCAAGCCATTACTCGGTTAAAGCTCACCGCAACTGAAAAAGTGTCGAGTTCGAGGAAAACTAAAGTGATCGAAAAAGTTTACATCAAAAATAAAAGTTTTCATTTCATCCTGCTTTGTTATTAGAAACCGAATTGAATAATCTTTATCGAAAAAATTTCTTTTTAAATTAAGTTTTCATTTATGATGCTTGTGGGAAACAATTTGTTTCAAGGGGACTCTTTTAACGTTTTAATAGAATTCTAGGAAAATTGGTTTCGTAGAAAACTCGTGTAAATTGAAAACGTTGAAAATAAGGAGGATTGCAAAATAATACGCAAATTGAGTGATTCAGAAATTTCCACTCGGACAGTTAAAAAATTGTATACAAAAGCAATTTTTTTTATATTATACTTATATAAAATCAAAATACTCAACATATACAAAAAGCACAAATTTCAGCCCATTTGTTCGTTAAGCAGGGGATTTATCATTTCCAGTTAACAAAAATTGATGAAGGAATAAATTTTATTTACCAATATTAAGTTTATCTTATATGTATGTCTACATACATACATACGTATAAAAGAAACGCGAGGTCAAATTCAATTTAATTAGTTTCTTTAAGTTTATTTTATAAGAAAAATACTTACATAACATATACCAATATTTCACCAACTTTCAGCACCTGCAAAACAACATCCGAGTTGCTACAGGCTTTACGAGATACATACATACATATATGTATGTACCTATGTATATGTAAGTGTATTAATCAAGGTTGTTAAGCTAACTTTGACTCTACTCCAACATTTTCCCACAATCCGACTTTGACTCCATCTCCAATACTACATAATATAAGATGCCGCATATATAGTAAGTTAGGTTAACCATAAACTTTTAATTGAGATTTTTCTTTCAATATTTATTTTTTATTTATTAATACATATAAATACACGAATCTAATAAAATGTAAGGATTTGTCGAAATTCAAGCCTCTCTTCAATTTGATTTTAGCTGTATTTCAGTATTGAGAAAGACTGTATTTCAGTATTGAGTATTGAAACACTTTTAATTTGTAATTCAAAATTAATTAAACTAAGAAAACGCGGAAATATTTGGAGACGCTTGAATTTTTAACGACTCTAACTCCAGCCAAAAAAGTCATGACTACGAGTCCTACCTTCGAATGATTGCAGTTATATGAGCCGTTATATTTGAAAGTGGTCTTAGTCTAATTTGAAAGAAAATGAGTTAATGTTAGAATTAGGCAAACATAGTTGTTTTTATTTGTGAATTTACATAATATCTATATATAAAATATCCCTATGATATGAACAAAGAAAAAATCACTGTAAAATATTACTTAAAAATTGTTATTATTGAAAGTGACGTGAGCCCACTCACTTTTTATATGTATTTAAATTCTTATTTATTTATTAATCAGTTAGTAAGAAAAATCTATTATTTGTAAAGGTATATGTAGAACAATGCGGGGCAAAATAAATCATTTGATAGTTGCGTAAGTCAATTTTCAGTTCCAAAATCACTATTTCAATTAGACTTAATTCACAAATTGTTATCACGGCTTTTAATTTGATATGTCCAGTATCTCGGAAAAGCAAAATAAAATTATTACAGGCTACCAGTATTTTTAAATACTGGTAGCCTGTATTTAAAAGTACTGGCTATTACTTTCAAATATAATGGCTCATATAATCATCAGACTTTCAGATTAAATAAAGACATCATACAATGTGTGCTTTATTTAAGAAAGTTTCTAACTTGCAACGTTGGATCACTCTTTACTCTCATAGACACTGAAAAATCAACCACCCACCATTAGGTTCACCTCACCCACCAATTTCCGCAGAAAAGCATGCAGAAGACGGGGGATGAGTGACACCTCAATCGGGGTGCATAAAATATGGAAGAGTGCAAAAACTGTGGCCGTTGTCCTCCCCCAGGAGTTCACAGGAGCCCACACCTGTGGCGCCATTACCGGAAGTGGAGGCTCCTAGTCGTATCAAAACGCGTCACACCTGCACCCGAGTGGAAAAACTTTAATGAGTTCATTCAAACTATAACGGCCGGTGGAAATGGAAAATTTCGCGACACTTACGGTTGCACCGTAACGACCGGCGAGCTTTTAATATGCGCGCGCTTTTGTTTACGATACGACCGGTTTACGTGGAACGACACACTGCGAATTCGAAAGCGAGCCGATCGTAAAGCTACCTGAATGAGCGTTCCATTATTGTCGTAATTTGCCGTCACGAAAATTTAGCATGCTTGTCATTTGAATTCCGCGCTGTATAAAGGTACACTTGTGTGCAGGGGTGCCCTGGAGCCGGCTCGGTTGGTTCGCACAAACCGGTTGTTAAGATTTCTGCAAATCGTCGAGCCATTTGTGGACTTCCTCTAGCACTCAGAGGAAGTTTTTATTATGATTGTATTTATTTCTTACACAATAATAACAATAGCAATTAATAAACTGACAGGTAACAACACAAATGCGTCAAATATCATTCAAATAAACTCGTGCTGAATCCCATGAGGCTGACCAATTCACCAAACCAGAAGTAAATATTGATGGTTGCTTTAATTATTATTTTATTTTATTTTATTTTTACATAAATATATAGCAAGAAGGCTTGACAGGAAGATCCCTAAGGAAGATTAATTACAAACAATGCAGCATTTTGTTATTACATAAATCACTGTATTTCCAGAAGTTGAAGAACACGAAATAGCAATTAGTCAATTACAGAATTAATCCATTGAGACATCTATATGGATTTAGATTTTGTACATAATTTCCATAAATTATACACACAATAATGGCAGACGATACATTAACGTGTATTGATGACCAAAATGAGCAATATGGCAAAGTATGAAACCGATTGGATAAGAGATAAAAATGACCACTAACACGAAAGCCATGTGAAACGTAAAGAAGGTATGTAATAAATACAGAAGATTTGCCAATTTTGCCAATTTTGAGGAACCGTTTCAATAATGATCAGATACAATTGGCAAACTCTGATAAGAAACGATCGATTTGGAGTCACAAATACCCCCAAATCTAACCAGCAGTATGGCGGATCGAACCCACTGATCATACACGCTACCATTAAGCCATACTGCTGGCTATTAATTTTAACCATTGAGAGCTTTAAGCTCTGGGTCGATTGAAGTCGATCGTTTTCCAATTTATCTGATTTCATTGTTGAAACGGTTCCTTCATCAAATTGGAAAAAACCATCATACCCATTATGTCACCACTATTTGAATATGATTTCAAATTTATGTATGTATATATTAACAAGTTTATTGCCATAGGTATCACTCGGGGAAACCCGTAATGTCATCATAGGATAATATAAATAAAATACACAGTCAATCAGGACCAAATGCTTTCCTATCACCTTGAAAAACCGGACAGCTTCTATAAGATATGAGTTGTCAAAAGCAGACGTTCTCGCGACGATATGTTTAGACAAATTGACGGTGATACCACATTCAAGAGCTCTAAAATTGAAGCTCCAACGAGATCGAAGAGTTATCCGTCATAAATATTACAATGAAGTATTTAGAAATTGCAACAACCCTTCTCGAATATAGTGATTCAAAGGCTAAGGTACCTTGAAGAAATCTATGGAAAATAAATAAGGGTAATACCCATACTTTCTCATGTACACATATGTATGTAGGTATTGAAGAAACTTATTTTGTACTGTTTCAATCACGCAAAAGGATATGGCTTCACTGATACTTCGTTGATGCTAGCATACGATCAACCGAAACAATTTTAAAACTAAATTTAAAACTTTAAGACAATTTGAAAACTTTAAACAACATGCGCAATTAAACTAAACAAAATTAAAATTTTAAAACTTTAATACGATTTCAAAGAAAAAACATCCACAATTGTAATTACTGGAGTGGAGACTATTCAATCTTCACTGAATTTAACCCACTGATAAAATATGACAATGATTTTTGTTGGCTTGCTCTCGTTCAAGATATATTGAGCGATTAAAAAAATAGGCAATTTTACAGACTTTTGGCTTCTGCAGTCTTTAATTTGAAATCTAGTATTGCTATACAAAGAGTGAATATTGGAATTATAAGTCACATGCTTTTTTTATATTGACTGTGATTTTTTATTGCTTTGAAATACTAATTAATTATCTAGCAAATTTTAAAAGTCAAAAATATTACTTTTCTTTACACATTTTTTCCATATTGTGAGCTGATTTCACTAACTTTCATTTAACCACGTTTTTAAGGATTGGTTTTTTTTTATGTTTTTTCGAAAAAAAAAACATTTCAAATGTAGGCACATATATATGTAAATGCATTCAAACAGTAATAATAAATTTGTAATAGCTTTGATTCATTTGTTTATTTTTATTCAATTTCAGTTGACGTTAAGCGGACGAGCCTCATACTAGACAAATATTGTACGCGAATATTTAACGTTTCTATTCAATATAAAAAATGTCAGTTGATACAATTATATCGCTCGCGATCGAAACTAAAGATCAATCGCAATTTAAGTGAAAATATAGTTTTGTTAAATATCATCGTCTTCGAATCTGTGCTTCGTTCGTAGAACCCGCGTATTTTATTCAGATAAATCATTATCGGCACCGGTTTTTAATGACTATTTTAAGCTATATACATACGTTTTGTGATAGAAAGTGATTTCTGTGCGTGTTTCTCAATATGATATTAGTTCTATTGAAATTTTCCTTCGCGTGTGAAAAATCGTTTCATTTGTTTTCGTATATAGTGAATTTAAATTTAAAAAATAGTTAATATAGCGTCAAAAATAATTAATATATATTGAATAAGATGATTGGCAAGACGCTTTAACTATTACTTTGGGGACTACACACAGCTGGTAAATTTTCACATTGTTTTATATTGCTATGCAACTTTGTTACAACATAATACCTGTATATTAATTTCAAATATTATATTTAACTTTTTAGATTACAGTGAAGGTAAAAAGATTCAGCATAACTCGCAGAAACATAAATAACATGTAAGAATATTTTATATTTGAATCGTTTTTAAATTTCGCCGAAGCTTTACCGCTTACATTTTATTTTAATATAGGTATGTATTTTTCTACAGTTTTATTTATTTTGGGAATCTTTTATTCATTTGATTGCTCTCATTTATGTATATAACAAACTTCTTATTAGTTTCAATCGGTTGGTTAAGTAAAATTTCTAACGGTCCGAAACTTGTGAGCTGATTTTGAACCACTTAAACTCTTCCGATCGTTTTAATATTTTACCGATATACGGAGATTGGCTCTCATTAAAGTAAGCATTGTCTGTTATATAAATCTAGAGAAATTTAATCATTAACTCAATCGTTAAAAATTACATCGGAATCATCTGACAGATCAACGTAATGACAGCTAGCTATCAAAGTGCACCTTCTTACTGCAATCACAGATTTAATAGTTAAACAATTATAAAATTTCAATAAACTCATATAAACTTAATATTAAAAGTTTTTACATAACATGTTTAATTCGCTAATAGATAATATAAAAAAATATTATTTTGATTTTTAAATGCTTTTATTTTTAATAAATTATGTTCACAATACATCTAATATCTATTTTAGATGTATACTGATCTACTGATAATATTCTGTTTTACAATTTAATTTGTTTACAATTTAATTCATTTGCGTCAGCGGATTTAATTTTGTGAATTCAATATACGAAGCATAAAAAGATACATATTATATATTTTGTTTTTAAATGCTTTTTATTATTACGAAATTATGTTCACAATACATCTTATATATATATATATTTTTTAATAGCTACTGATCTACTGATCATTTTCTATTTTACAATTTTTATTTAATTTTTTTAGTAATCATAGTATTATTTTACTATAATGTTAATGTACAGCATAATTGGAAAAAATTTCAAAAACCTATTTACTATTCTTAATTATTAATATTATAAATTCTTAGTCATATTTTTATTTATCTCACATTCTTTCGTGTATTTTTCACGTGTCTATCTCATCCATATTAGATGTATACATGTATATGTATATATATCTATTAATCAAGTTAAGAATACTTTTGCAAACTCAGTCGGTGAAAGCACATCTTACAAATCAGGACATTTAAAACATGCTATGAACTCGGATGCTAGATCATAACAGCCCACATTCAAAGAAATAATTGAGGGTTGTCCAAATCAAATGGTCCCCATATGAAGTTGTATTTGGTCAAACTCAAAAAGTTGATCTGACATCATCAAATTTGCCTTCTGGTGTAATTAAAGAATTTAGAAACCGAAGAAGATATCGAAAATCTTTCGTTGGAGGTAGTAGAAGGCACAACATTGATAGAAGTATCAAAAGTAAATGAACAGTATTCAGAATATGAATTTCCTAAAACGCCACTGAAAGTACACTTTCACTCTACTATGAAATCACTGTAACATATACACATGTATGTATATATTTCTTATCATTTTTTCGTAGAAACTTGGCTCTAGAATGATGTGTGATAATTCCTACATATATATGTATGTATATGTATAAACGTTTTTGTATCTTGTGCTACTTTGTGGAACTAAGTTTTCAAGATTTGTACAGATTAGTCAGAAAAAATGGCGTATGTCCACTAATTCGTGCGACACCTTTGGTATAGGAGTATAGTCGAATGTTTGTACACACACGTGTGCTAATGTTTCTGGATAGTATGTAGTTGCCAAAATGATCATTCTTTATATACCTACGTCGAATCGTAAATCATTCCGTACCGTACATATACGTGGCATTGTACGTAACATAAATAAAGTGTTGTTATTACGTACCTACAAAACGTATTACCGCAGTCAAGGACAAAAGGAGCGCACAATACGATTTATCAAACCTCGAAATAGTGTTTTGTAAATGTTTCCACGTGCCGTTAAGGTTGTTAAAATACATATTTTATTCCATTCGCGAGATGTATGTACCTTCGCTAGTTTGCACTGTAGTTTCTCAAAGCTCGCATACCACCTTTAAAGGGGGAAGCTCTCATGTAAAATATTTTACTAGTGGTTGATTTAAAATGTTACCCGCGTTGTTTTTTCGGTGTCACTCCTCTTTGTCCCCGCGGATTGCTTTCAGGGTAGGAGAATTGCGGAAAACTACCAAACAAAACATTATTTATCATCTTCATCTGCGTGAAAGTGGAAGTTTTTTTTTTTTGTTCTTCCTCCACCTAACTTGGACACATGAGCAAAATAAATGATGGGTGGATTACGTAAAACATTCTTACTTAAGTTACCGGAAAAAATGCGTAGAAGACGCATACAGCGTGGTATGAAAACGGCTATCTATTTGAATTATACTAAGATTTATATTCCATTGCACACGGTTCGGTTCGGTTCGGTACGATAAACCCACACACGCATTACTTGCGGTCGTTGAACAAACTTTTAATTTGAATTTAGCCGGTGATTTAATGCGGTCGTTTTTTAACGAATCGTTGCATTTCGGAGGAATGGATTGTTACGTGTACATACATACATACATACATGTGTACATACGTGTAAATAGTTGCACGTACGTTGAAAATTGCATGCACTACTTCGCACTAACCTGATTCTCTGTTTAAAATGAAAAGCGAACTATGTGTGTATAAACCGATGTTGACTCGGTGCTTTGAGTCGTGATGGAGTTTAGAAGCGTTGCATGCTAGAAATAGTATGCATTATTATGAATACTGTACCGTAGGCAAAGAGGAGCCTCCGTTTTAATTGGATTAGGGGATTATCTCCCGCCTTACAGTGCAGTCAGGGGCTAACAATAGAGACCCCGAATTGACTCAGTGGTTGGTAAGTGGTCGGTAACGGCACGCGGTCACTTCCCGCTAGTTTCTCAGAACTGAGAGTGGCATATCCGCCAGTTCGCAGAATCCGGATGAGCGTGAGGTGGTGCGTGCCTGAAGATCGTGAGACCATGCGTGACTTAACAATCGACAAACAAACGTATCGAGGAAGATGCAGTGAGCAACCTGCCCTTTATAAGCAGGTACTTAGGCCATGTCAGATTCATTCTGGAAGAAGCACTGGTGGTGTGTAAATCTCCTTAATCACCCAATAAATGCTGTGAAACGACTTTGGCTTTTTATTTGAATCCTCCACCCATGCCTACGCAATACTGGTGTCAGAAATGGGATCCAAGATGAGCAAAGGAACAAAGTCACCAGCAAAGGAAAAGACGCTACAGCGAAGCCATCCTCGGGAGCTGTCGTAGAGATTTCGAGCTATGGAGACACGAAACAAAAAAATGCAAGTTTATAGAGTCAGCATTATGGCTTGGTGGTTGCGTTGTCCAGCCACTCGAAATACAGCGATGAATATAATAAAAAATGCTCCAATGTTTGTAATTATTTGTCTAGGAAGGCGCTTTGGGGTACATCTGTTAGGCGTTCCTTTTATATATGAATGTAAAAATAAATAAAAATAAATAATGGCATGGGATAGTGATCGAAAGCGATGATTCCCATATTTGAAGAAATATACGAGAAACTTTTCGAAACATTAAGATCGTACGAATTAACATTGATGGAAGCCAAGAGAACGTGCATGGTGTACGATTCAGTGCGTTTTCGTTCATGGAATGCGCAGCATCACCTCATTTCAAAGGCAACTAATATATCCCTTTCTCTATTTTTTAACGTCCATGTCCAAACATAATATTATGTACAATGCAAAAGGGATTTTATTTTTCCTCATCATATGTAGAACGGTTTTTCCATATCTATATCAGACTAATCATCGCCGTTTTTGCCGTTTCTATTCTTTTGGGGTTTTCTGATTGGCATCCTCCTTCTTTTGAGATCAAGGCACCTACGTATGTAAATATAATCGTTGACTTCCTCGTAGTCTTTTGATGCATTGAATTCCAAAATATTGTCGTCTGTAACCAGTAGTAAAATAAAAATAGGGTATAGAAGGAATCTTAATAAGGATTTAAGTGTAATTTCTTACCGAAGCTTCTTCGTTCTAAAATTAGAATCTAAATCACTCATGTATACAGTTTTATAATGTTTTTAGTGAAATATGAATAAATCAAATTGTTGACTTAATTGTGGGGAGCTTTCCTTGAGTCTCGGCCGCGATACCAACCCAAAGCAGCTTTTGTTTCCAATTATTCGAGATACCACAATCGAAGCTGACTACCAAGCCGCGTCCCGATTTGTCCTTGTCCTTGTTCTCCTTTGTTCCGTTCATTCTCTTTTTGCTTCGTTGTTAAGAATTAACTTTGTGAACGCAATCAAGCAGTAAAATCCACAATATTGTGTTTGAATTGTAAACATAAGCTATCGTTCGATGAACGAACGAGAGCGTCGTCCCGTCTGAACGAGACAAACGGCGATGACGATCTGTATATGTATGTATGTGTGTAAACAGAATTTAATTTTCTGCACGTATGGATGTTTTGTATAAAACCGAGGGCGTTCGTTAAAATTTTCCAATGCAAAATAATATCATCCTCGCTTCTGTTATCGCAATCAATGAAGTACATAAGTAACATACGTATTCGAGGAGGATCGCTTTCCGAGATTCGTGCAAACATAATAAAGAACGTTTACAATCGCTCATATCGAAACGATGAAATGAATTCGTTTCAACGGTGGAAATTTGAATTTGGAAGTATTTATTTTTCTACCTCGAAATACATGGCTTCTTATTAATTTTGGTGCATAAATTCAATCTCTATTCAAATATTGAAGAAATATATCTGAAAACTCGTTGACTGCTCTTAATCCAAAAGTACACAGTATTTTATATTACATACATGCCTAATACTAGCAGTGGTGGCTGGTGAAAATTTTCAGAGGGAGTTCACTAGTTTCAAAAATTAAGAATATCAACAAAAAATTGAAATTTGAATTTTTAATCGTAGCTGAAGTGCCGCTCCATACTACCCTTTTTGTATGAAAACATATATGTTTTACATGTCAAGAATAATGGAGTATTCTTTTTCACACTCGTTGGTTTTTGTATGGAGAATATTTCAATAGGAGTGCTTAGAAAATGCAAATGAAAAATGAAAAAGAAAATGCACCATCTTACGAATGTACCCACCAACGCGAACATTTGTACAGAATACTCACAACCTCCACAGCTTCTTGAAAAATACCCACTCATTTTTTGTGATTTTCCTTTATTTTACTGCTAGTATACTGATATCAATTTATTAATTTTGAGTGGGGGTTTCATTGGACGAGTCGCCCCTGAATAAAAGTTTAAAGCGGAAACAATCGACAATATGCCGTAACATTTATTTTTTAAATATTCAAACAAGTACAATGTTTATGTGTAAATTGTATAGAAATTTGAATAAAAAATAAACGCAGGCAGTCTGCTCGGAAAAAAATAAAAGCTTAATAACTGACACCAACATTGTTGATGGTAAATCTTTTTAATGTTTTTTTGTTTACTGTAAAACTATTTTTTTTAAACTTACTTGCTCTTTACCTTGTGTTAACATTTATGCTACCTCGTGATAAATAGTAATAAAAAATTAAACAACGGAAACTGATCAATCTTTACTAAGTTTGACCCACTAAATTCGAATATAACAATGTATTTTTGTTGACTCACTCACATTTAAGAAATTTGAGCGTTTAAATGACCGAACCTTATAAAAAACCTTTTGCAAGCTTAGATTCAAAATCAAGTATTAGTACGTGGTTAAAGTAAATAATTAGTGAAATTAGCTCTTGATATTGCGAAAAAAATGTGTAAAAAAAGTTTTTGACTTCTAAAAATCACTATAGAATTATAAGTATTTTGAATCAATAAATCACAATCAATAGAAAAAAAATTAACTATGGATTCCAATATTCACTCTCGGCATAGCAATACTAGATTTTCAATTAATGACTGCAAAAGCCAAAAACATCTAAAAATTGCACATTTTTTGAACACTCTTACATCTTAAATGACAGTAAGCCAACAAAAATTATTGTGATATTTAAATTTAGTGGGTCATATTTAGTAAATATTGATGTCTCCACCTCGGTAAGTAAATAACGTGATTTTTTTGTTGTTCAGTGTAATCGTACATCACTCTTTTTTCAATGAACTTGACATCCAAAGATGGTTTTGACATTCACGTGACAATGGATATCATTTCATATCGCATATAATGAAATGAACATATTATGTATTTTAGATTCTAATCCAATTTATTGTGCTGTAAGTTTATTTGATTTTAGTAAATTCATTTAGCATATTTATTATATAATAAAACAAATGCTGTAGATATTTGTATGTATGCAAATATGATACAAAACATTAAATTAATACGAAGCACTTAAGAAATTAAATGAACTCAGATTTATTTAATTTCCATTTTCCATTCTATTTTTCATTATCGATTTATGTTTTTTTTTTATTTTTTATATAAATAAAGTTTTAAGCTTTCGCTCGAATTTTTTTGTTTGAACTAATATAACGGCAACGTAATAAATATAATTTTCATTCAAATTCAAAGTGGTCCGGCTCCGGCGGATAGAATAACTTTATCCTTTATGTTGGTCTTTGTTGCGAACTAGCCTTACTATATTTGAATCGTATCATATTATACTCAGAAATTTACGTTGAGCCACTCCGCTTTTAAAAGGTTCCCTGATATACACATATATTCAAATACACTAGAAATTCGTATTTCAGGAAATGGGTTCCTTTCAGAACGAGAATTTTAATAAAAATGGACACTCCGGCTTTGCCCGTGTACGAAATGTACATATGTATAACATTACATATTCTATTAAGGTGTAACCGAGTATGTAGTGTACCTACACAATGTTTTATAATACATAGATGCACAATAGACGTATTTTCAGAACAGTTCGAATGCACCAAAGCGCATTCTGAAAAACGAAAGAGAACAGCCTGAAAACTAAACGCTTTCGAACGTATTTTCCAGTAGAAAATAACCTGCAACAGCCTCGAATAAATATGTATTTTCCACTTAGGTAGTCCTGTAAACTCTCTTGCCTCGGAGCACGTAAAATTTAACAGCGGGCATTTTTCAAAGTAAGTAGCATTACAGTGTTGCCTCCAATTTATCGGTAGCAGCAAACTGGGATTTGTACACACACTCATATATGTATATGTACTTATACAAAATCCCATCCTGCCGTTCGGAATTGGTATTAATCAATAGATGCCAACGAACAAGTCGTGTGCTGTGTAAAATTAAATTCAATTGAATATCAGAACGATGGATGCTCATGTGGATAGTCGTAGTACATAGGACATAGCAGCCATCAATATTCATCACGATTTAAGGCACGATTTAAACGTAATCGGATTTCGGACGATTCACATTCGAACCAAGCTTTATCCCCTTGCCCTTAGATGGGATTACCAGATATTGAATCAAAGAAATGTCGTCAACGATGCGATGAAAAGCCACCCCCCCTACCTCTCACTCCTCCCCAGCTTCATACGCTTTTCGGTTGTCCCTATATGTACAACATGTGAGGCTTGTTGATTCATGAAACTTCCTACATTTTATCAAAATAGAATTCAACGTATGTACATAAAATATGTTTCGTAGTATTTAGGATTTGTATGTATATATGTATGAATAATCGTTGAGATTTTAGCTGATCTCTTGTCGAAACGGTCTTTCCGTAAATATTATACGATATGTATGTTTGCCTACGTAACTTCTTGCAATCGAAAATATATGTATCCATGTACATACGTATATTTTATTTAAAATTATTTTTGTTATTTATTTATAATATTTTGTATGTAGTTTTCAGGTAGTATTTCAACTATATGTGAACGTTTCAATTTGTATCCCATGCACAATTCTTAGAATATATTATAGATGTATTTATACACGATTCTTAGATATATGTATATTCGTTTTTAATGTAAGAATTGCTGTTTTCACATTAAACTTTTTCCTATTTCGTAAAGATATAACTTGCAATTTAAAATAAAAACGAATACTTTATAAAAGTTTTGTCATAGTAATAACATTTGCAAATGGTTGCACAGTGTGGCCTTTTGCAATCTGCCTAGACACGCGCTCTCTTTATTTAAAAACGCTATATCTCCGAAATTGTAACACGATATATTCTGATAATTCGCTTTCGGGCATTAATATAAAGGTTCAGATATTGTGAGATTTTTAATACAAAGCCAATAACCCAGAAGTGGTAGTTTACTTCCGCACAGAATTAAGTTTTTGCATTTTGCATTGCAAAATTATACAATCGATATGTGTCTATTTAATAATCATATTCGTATTTAGTGGGAAAAAAAATATCAGAAATGTAGCGTTACAATGATGATACAAAAAAGGTTTAGTCAAAAGGCCAAAATTGGTGTATCGGTATAGCAATTTACAATACAAATATACAGTTTAATGTAATACATGAAGATTTTTTGGCACTTTTTGCAGTTTCTTATGGTTAAATAGTTTAACTTTAATATTTGATTAAAATCTTGGTGAAATCCAGTGGAAGTCTACTTTGAAAACTTTATTGATTTTTTTTAAATTTTTACAAAAAATATTGAACTCGAGGCTGAATATTCAAAACAAAATTTCTACAAAAATAATTATATTTTTGAAAATATTTTAATGAAATATATTAAAACATAGTTCTTTGGAAAATATTTGATTAAAGTTTTATGGAAAATGCATTAATTTATACCACAATTGACCTCCAATCTGGAAGTCGCAAATGCACCCAGTACAAATATATTTCGTTGCATATCAATAGTCTCAAGTTTGGTTAAGTGTGACGGATTTTTGACACAACTAAATAAAATTTTACTAACAACACAAAAAAGTATAGATATTGGACAAAATAAAACGATGTAATTTTGATAGTTTTTCGGAAAATATTAAAATCGTCAATGTCTAGGCAGATCTGCAAACGATCACATCGTGCGTTGGTTTCTTACTCGGGAACTCATATATTATATAGCTATGCTTTTCTTTACTTCTTATATTATCTAAGTTAAAAAATAGTTATGGAACTATAATTTCAGCGATGAAATTCAAATAAAAGTGGTTAGCATAAAAAACATTTAAAAATCAAAATATATAATATGTTTGTATGCTTCATATATTGAATTCTCAAAATTTAATCCGCTGACGCAAATGAAAATTGTTTAGCCGTATTTAATCCACTCATCGCATATTGGAGAGTTTCAACTGCAAAACTAGGGGGATAATGTGCGGCTTTCGGAAACTTTCGAAAGTTTGAAACTTGAGCGCATTTTATGCAACGGCGAATGCGAATTTTAAATTTTAATAATATAACGTGTGCAGTATCGAGATGACGTATGTTGTAAACTTTCGGCCGAAACGGGAGCCAAAACTCGCTACTGTATAGTACGCGGAGTAGAAAGTTATACGAGAGCCGGGATTACGGGATGTTCTTGGGATTCAGGTGAATTTTACGCTGGCATAAAAAGTTTCCGGCTTTGTGTTGCTACCGGTTTTTTTTTTGTTCCTCTCTTCCCACCTCGATTATTTATCGCGATGTATTTTTATGAACTTTGCGAATAAACTTAAAAAGGAAAACTTGGCATTGATTAAGCGACCGTAGATAAATTTCATTTTTTTTATTTTGAAAGAAAACTAAGGGGGTTAATCTTTGTGCGCGCATCAATTTTTCAGTTTTGTATAATGAATGATGATTTGAATACCTTTTTGTGTGCCGTTACGCGCTAAATTCGATCGAGTGTTGTACATTTCGCGTTACTGCTCGTTCGTCTGGTTTGCGTTTGTCATTAATCAACTCGGAAACAATGATGAAACTGCTATCATTAGTATGAATGTAGATTTGATTGATGTTGCTCCAATTCAAGACATTAACGGGTCTTACTCGGAGCAATTCGTCTTTGCGAGGAACTAGCTCACGTGATACAAAGATACGTTGACAGATAAGCTATCGCTTACACATCAAATAACTCCGTAGGTACATACATACATACATGTTACCCTCCCGAATAATTTCAGGTTGTATAATGCGTATTAAATTTATATATCCAAATACCTTCCCAGTGATGCATTTGGAACTGTGGATTATGGTGTGTCGTTAAATCGTTGTTAACGCTCAAGTTACGTTCGAATTCGAAATGTATGGATACGAATGTATTCGTTTGTTCCAGAATGTACAAATATGAAATACGAATGAGAAAGATTCCATTAAAAATTCTGTGAAATATACATATGTACATATATACGGATTTTGTACATTTTTATTGACAGGCAAATGTACGAAATATTGAATTTCATACATTGTATGTGAAATTAATATAATTTAATATCAAATTTACTGCTCACAAGCTATCAAGATCATTTTCATTGATACCATTGTATCGATAAACAAAACTCACAATGCTTTAATTATGTATTGAATAGTTTTACATTAGGATATCAGATTATTCCTAAAATGTTGTATTATATTTTAAGCTAGGGTGCGGGGTCGATTCAAAATTTACTGACTCCGACTTCGATTCTTACTTGAACGATCTTAGTAAGATTGAATTTGCAAACGTGTGAAATTGTTAGTAATTAAAATAGTAGGAATTTTCAAAATATTGGAACGCGGAAAAATGAGAGGTTAATTATCAACTGAATGGAGTAGTGGGTGAAGAATAGAGACCTCGGATTAAGCTATCGGAACTCAGTAAGTGCCCGAACAGAGGATACGCTGGAGTTCTCACAGACCTGGGCTAGCTTGTGCGTAAACAAAATATTTGCCAGGTTAGACCTTAAAGTGTTTAGACAATAGACACAGTAACGGATCGGGGAAGCTGTGCTGTGCAACTTGTCCTTCGAAGTGAGCGTTGGTTCCGTGTCAACCTCCCAAATCGTTGAATAAATGCTGTGAAGAGACTTTGGCCTTTCATTTTGATCCTGAACCCGGTCTACCCAATAATATAAAAAATTGAGTAATTAAAAAACCACTAAAAATTTAAATGTAACCCAATTTATTGAATTATTTGAAATGAAATGGGTATAAATAAAAAGTAAGTACATTCATTGTATATGTTTAAGAAAAATAGTATAAAATGGAGGCATCAATCGGTATGCAATTCATCAAAATCCCCACAAATCGACGATTTAATTTAAAATATAATTCATTTCATTTATGATTTTTATAAAGAAATTATTTAATTTCAATTTATTGGTAGAATTACTTCAATGAAATTGGACACTCTAGTTGACACATACCGTAAAATTATTAATTAAAGAAAATAATAATAAACAGGAGACGGAGTCGGTTGATTTTTTACGACTCTAACTCCGACTTGAAAAGAAAACAATTTTTCTCAAAACTTTGTTTGAACTTGACCCCGGGCTTAGTATTTTCCTAAAACCGTCTACAGTTAAATTTAGAGTGTCATGAAATATTGCATCAAATTTGATCGCTTTTAATTAAACGCTGCAGATTTATGTGAAAGGCAAACATTACTAAGCAAATTGCCCGACGTTGCTGAAGTAAAAACAAAAGTGAAAAGTTTTTTTTTTCAAAAACATACATATGTTCTTGACCCTGAGTTCTGATTTTCTTAACTGATTCTGGTTTGTCCTAATCTGTGCAATTATTGGTAGTTCTTAATTTAAAATTGTAGATTTACAATACAAAATTCATCTGTATATATGAACATAGCATAAATATAATACATAATACATAATATTATGTGTATTAAACATAATATTAACGTGCGAATTTTACCGAGGCATTCCACCCAATAATCCCTAAAGACAAAGATGTCTCTCGAGGAATCCACGGGGTTGCAAAGGCGCCGCAACGCATTTCGGTCGTCTATCTATCTACCAGGGGTTTTCCGGCATAATCACGCAGTCATATTTCCGCATTTCGCAATAAAACTCTTATTCGGCAATATAGTTTATCCTCGGGCCACGTTACGCCCTATCTTTCCACCCCCCTCATTTCGCACGTAATAAAATCTTTCGGGGTCGCCGGCACGAATAAACATCAAATTATTTCAGAAGTATATATGTACGTATGTTTATATGCATATGTACATACAGTTCGTGTTAATATACATACATACATATAACGGTGCTCATTTGGCTTCGGGAATATTGCTTTCCGTCCGCGGGTTGAATAACGGCTGGAAAATGGACCGGAAGTGTCCCAGCGACCCGCCTCTTTTACAAATGCCTAATTGGGGCATTTTTGAAAAATGGTCCGTCGATGTAATAATGATGTCCATGGCACCCGGTCGATTGTTATTTTCGTTGAACAATTTTCATTTCGTATATGAGTAGTGGAATATCATATGTCCCTGTGTACATACACATTGCGGTGGATAATGAGATAGGTCAGTTGGAAATTTTGTGTGAACAAAGGTCCGGAAGCTGATCGTTATCAAATAATACATATTCGAAATGTCTGAGACTATTTGCTTTGTTGTGTTATATTGTTCAATATGTAACGTGGAGCCGATGTTTATATTATAGCTAACAATTTTCTCTAGGTAGTTGGAATTGCATATTTGATTTGGTGGTAGCTATAAATAATTTAAATTAAGCGTATAAACGGTAAATTTAAATTATTTTATATATTGTCATTATTTTTATATACTTAAATATTTAAATAATATTTAATATTTAAATATTTAAACTGTTTTTATAAGGTCTGCTATCTGTTATACGAATAATTCGAAATATTCGATAAGGTCTGCTGTTTGTTATTATATGTACATATATGAAAATTCGAACTCGAGATTTTGACTGATTCGAACTCAGAATCGATCATTGATCACGTTTTCATGATCTAGAAAAAATGTGTGTGTCAGTGTATTTAGGGGATTCTTTGAACACCGTTCGTCCTATCCAACTGAAACTTAGTGTTGGTTACTGAAATTCTTATCGATACGATGTAAATTTTTTTCAAATTTATAAGTCGACCGAAATGGTACCTCCCCTTATAGGGGAGCTAGTTAAATATAAATATTAAATTAAATATATTTAAAAGGTATTTGAAAAAGATATATCGTGCGGATCGAACACAGCACCGACACATTTATTTTAATATTCTTTTTATTTAATAACTTAATATGCCATAACCCATGCGATGATATTCCATCAGACATGATACAAGTAATGCTATATGGCTGGACAACCGTCTCGCTTTCCGACCAAAGGTCTCTCAAACTTTATTCGTTGGGGGGGGGAGAGATCTCGTAGAGGTCTTTATTGGTTAACTTCAAGTGGGCTTATATATGTATGTATATATAAATTTGAACATATGTACATATGTATATGTCGCCTTATCCTGGGGAAAATCGTAATGGCACAATGGTAAATATAAAAAAACCCAGCCGGAATCGAAAATTTTATTCTATTTTCTCAATTATTAGTGAGTAAGTGTGTGTATAATTCTGTTGGCAAAACTTGGATGGCTATGAAATTTTTGTTTTTTATAAAATTTCCTCTCTCCTTCCTCCTGGTTCGTTGTTGATATGTTGATCGTTGCAGGCGTACATATGCTTGCGGTTTGGAATTAATACCAGTATACCGACATTGTATAATGTGATTAGATATATACACACATGCATATGTACACAGTTAGCCACTGTGTCGATTTATGTAGGGTGACCTTTATTTACAAAATCGCATACATATGAACATACGTATGTATGTATGTATGTATATAAAAAATAAATAAATATATTTTTGTTAATTTTATTTGGTAAACGGTTTAATTTTGTTAAAAGTTGATACTTTTAGTACAATTTCATCGAAAAATGCTTGATTTTTCAACTAAAGTGTCATCCTTTAAAATATTCTTACAGTTTTTAAAATATTATGTAGATCTCAGTTGATATAGTGGAGAGAGTGAAGAGATTGGCGAAATACGTAGTTACAAGAATGGATGAAAGTTGGACAAAGGAAGTGCTAGAATGGCATCCGAGAGAATGTAAAATGGTGAAAGGAAGGCCGTAACATCGATTCTCTAGAGTAAAAGTACTACTTTCGGTTCAGATAAGAATATTCAAAAAATATAAAGTTATAAAGACTATTATTTCTATTACATGTAAAAAAATTCAGTCCGATTCAGTTAGCGGTTTGGGAGATAATTGAATTCAAAAACTATAAAAAAAATAGGACATCTGTAAGGGGAGGTAGCATTTCCTGTCAACCTAAAAATTTGAAAAAAAAATTACGTCGTATCGATACTAAGTTTCAGTTCGATAGGACTAACACTGTTCCAAAAATCCCCAAACACACAGACACATACATAGATACACAACCACACATACTCACATTATTTTTAGATCATGAAAACGTGATCAGTGATCGATTCTGAGTTGGAATCAGTCAAAAACTCGAGTTCCAATTTTCGCATGATCACAAAACTTCATATATTGTTACTACGTACACATATAAACAAAAAATGAAGGGTTAGGTGGACAAATGGAAGCTTGTTGGAGAGGCCTTCATCCAGCAGTACATGGTGAATGGTTGCAAATGATTATGTTGTAAATGTATGTCTCACATTATTATTGTCAATTTATATTAATTCGAACGTATTATGAGTGAAATTGATATTTGGATCGTGGGCGCGTTAAGAGATTTGTCAAATATAATATAAACATAATATTTTACTACGATGGCGAAAAATGAGGGGAGGCAGTACGCAGGGCTGCGACGCGACGTAGGCAATTTCCATTTTGGGTGAAATAAATCAAATCGAAAATATTTCGGAAAATATTAGACAATTTCGAATTTGTGTTATATTGATTGCTACAATTTGCGGTGGTAATACCGCCCGGCCCGCCCATGATTTATAAGGGCCATTAGGGGGTGTTTAAGAACGTTTTCCGGTCGTCGTGTTCCTGCGATCGCACTTGTAAACAGGGCCCCACTAGCGGGAATCAAAGCCTCGACCAGTAATCACTTTATTGCCCATTCGAGAGGCAAGGGACGTACGAGAAGTCTATACTCTATACGGCTTTGTCGAGATTTCCAATTAACGAACTAATCGGTGTTTCTTTGTGTCGAAAGCTCTCGCATCCGGAACCGGCAACAAATTAATAATCCACTTATATGCACGTTCGAATTTGGCTGTCAATCCGACCTGTCGGGATTTTGCGTTCGTGAGCATTGCTGGTAGTAAATTAATAATCCAATTTTTCAAATTATGATAATGGGATAATGGGATGTTTTGTTTCACATTTTTTTAAATGGATTGTTTTAAATCAATAATTAAAATAATCGATCAATAATTTTAGCGTCAGTAATTGGATGGTAAGTTATACATATACATACATACGTATCGGTTTGTCAGTAATTCAATTTAATCATCGTTTAATGGTAAAAACACGGCATCAAAAATGCGGCACAGCGCGCCTATGTAGAATCCAATTGCGATGAGTGTGTCTTTATGTCATTGTTAATTCGTAACATCTTTAGGTTTTCCTACATTTCTTCAAATATAGATTAGCGGTTCAAATAGCATTAAATGAATAGCATTTAATGCTTTCAATTGTGTGGTCACGGGTTCTATTCCTGGTGTGTACTGCTGGCTAGACCTTGGATATTTATTTATTTTTTTACATATATACCAGGAAGACCTTACAGGTAAACCCCAATGCGCCTTCCTGGCCAATTACAATTACAATGCAGCATTTTTATTACAAGTCGTTGAATTACGAGACGCTGAAAAACTCACATATTTAACGAGACATCTATGAATTGTACATAAATTTTATTGTACATTAATCATACTCAAATAGTGATGACATAGTAGGTAGGAAGGATTTTTAGCCAATTTTTAAACGGGAACCGTTTCAACAATGAAATCAGAGAAAATTGGCAGACTCTGATATGAAACGATCGACCTGGAGTAACAAATATCTAAGTCTGACTAGCAGCACTACATATGTACACAGAAAAAATATTTTCAAACGAGTTCAGCTCATGGGATCGAACCCGGCGCCACTCTATGCTAAGCAAAACCTTAACGACCGAGCTTTGTTGCTGATTATGTGACTCCATGGTCAATTGTTTCCTATCTGAGTTTGCCAATTTATCAGATATCATTGAAACGGTTCGCTGATTTGTATAAATGCTGCAAATTTGTCTATAGATGTTTCTGTGGATGTTAATCGGCGTTTTTTTGTCATTTATTATATAATACTTATAATTCTTATGCACAATGTGTAAGCTAGTGGTTTTACCTGGCTTCGCTCGGTATTTGTAATATAAATCGCTTAAACATGGCTAATCTAATGGTAAACATTAATTTGTTTCTTTGTTAAATTTATTTGAATCGAAAAAAAAAATACGACAGCTAATCAGAAACGAGTGGGTTTTTTTATATATAGGGGAATCCGAACTGAAATTGCAACCGGGGATTGGAACTAAAAAAGGAATCCGGATCCGGAACTGAAAATATCGATATCGTCGTCATAAAAATTTTTTTTTTCGATAACGTCACAGTTTCTACGAACCAAAATTTACATACATACATACATACAAAGTATGTGTAAATAAATGGTTGTATACATGTATATATAATCATAATATATGGTTGTATACGTGTATATAACTGAACAAGCACACTCGTCACGTTGAAGCAATCTGTTAGACGAGTATGCATGATTGATTGAATAAAGAAAATGAAAGTAAAATTAAATAAATTAAATATAGGAATCACTGTTATCGAAGTAAATATCATCAAAAACACTCCAAGGGGTGAGTTTTCAATAGGATCGCGACAGTATAGACTAGGCATGCCAGCGTTTTTTTTATTACATATGCAAAACTATCTTAAAATAAAAACATGTGCCGCATACCACTCCATATTTTTGCACCTTAAATTAGCGTTTCTCAACCTTTTGTGGCTAAATACTTTTCTATGAATTTCTCCCTTCCCACAATAGTTGTTTGACAGAAAAATAAGACTAGGGCACAGTACTACGGAAACAAATAAATAAATTTAGTGTTTGTAATGGGCCCAGGTATTCATGTGGTTTTAGACAATATTTAGAAGACTGAGGATCGATATAAAATACCTTGAGAATGACCAAATACAAGATCAAAAGCATGCTGATTTGCTTTTTTGATAGCAAGGGGATCTCCTATAAGTAAACCAGAATTTCATTCATTCGTGTGTATTGCATTATGACAGTTCATATTTTAACGTATATCGTACTTTAAAGATGTAAATACATGAAATATTTATGAAGATATTATACATATATAGTATCTATGTACAAACATATAAATTTTAAATTTTATAGTCAGTAATTTTCTATTCGGAATGTTCATTTCATTTTAATGATATTCGGATATTCAGTTTCATTCGATATTCAAGCTCTTTTCGTTGGAAATCAAACTGAATTATGCATTCACTAAAAAACCACTTGAATTTGTTTTAGTGCCGCATTCTATTCACATTGTGCTAATTGCATTTTTCAACCCAAATAAATAAATAAATATATTATTTTGAGTACTGCATTGTTGAGAGATTTATAAGAGCTTTTGCAGCTGTTATTAAAAAGCACTTCCGTTTCGTTCGTATTTATTTTAGAGCCACAATTTTTCTGTTAAAGCGTTCAACAAATCAGTATTTAAATGAAAAATGCATACTCGCTCGTATTGTTTGAATTTACTCAGATGAAAATCGGCAGAGGCGCTTGTAAAGTTGAAATTGAAAACTAATGCGTTCGTTTCGTGTATCTTATTGACGTAATCCGATAACCAGTTCGATATTATTAAAGCCGTGTCTAGTTTATTGCTAATTTGGAATTCGTGTTGTGTTAAAGGGGGAAATAATGAAATTTTGATTAACCCGACCCACCCATGCGATCCAAATCTAAAGATTTCCTCTCGAAAACCCAATTCGGCGGGGGGTTTGTTTCACAATTATTGTTGTTTGCGTTCGAATTTAATTAAAATGTACACATACGTAAGGCTCTTTTTAAAATACACGCATTCTACACACTCACACTCGCGAAATTCGCGCTTAATTCATACTGTGAGACCATTGTTTTTTTAATAAATAAAAAATAATATTATTATTTCATTTTTACGTGAAGTTTGCACGATACCGCAATTATTATTCAACAGATACCCTACCGTGAATGGTTTTTTCAATATTCATTAAATTTTTATTTGCATTTTTTTTTTTATAAATCCACATGTATGTATGTACATATGTATGAACGTGTGAGCTTATTAAACCTTCTATGATTTTATTTATACTCGTATATACTAGCTTTATCACCCGGCTTCCCTCGGTATTAGTAATATAAACCGCTTAAACATGACTAATCTAATAATAAACATTTTATTAAATTTATTTGAATAGTTTTATTTTATATAAATTTATTTGAATACTCTTTTGTTTTTTTTTATTAAATAGTAAATGTAAATATTAAATGATTCAAATTCTAAATTCCATTTTAATATTGTTCGTACAGATATACATTTATATAATACTAGGGATTCCAATACCAGTACAACCAAAACCGGTTCTATCGATTTTTTGTCAAAATTTGACCTTTGGTACTACCAGTAGTCCCGAAATTTTATTGTATTTTCATTGAATGGTTTTGAATTGAGACATAACGTTGAATCGGCTAGTTTGTATAGATAAGTCGAAGAGTGAGTCAAAACTCAACATTTTGACCTGCTGTTCAAAGGAGTCGACAGGGAATTAAAGATAAAGTATACCGAAAAAATATATTGAATAATACCTGAGAATATTTCCGAATACATATGTATATTGATTTATAGCTGACTGTTAACAATGATAAGCCTCGTAGCCTTCTGATTTTTTCGGAAACCTATTTTTTCCCTTGATAATTATTATATTATGAGTTAAAATCTAAAATCATTCCTTCCACACGAAAATTTGTTAAAAAAAACTAGGAGCATGTAAAATGTAATTAACTTTTTTTTAGCACTCACTGTTCGGTCATTTTCGTGTTACAGAAAGACTAGAAAGACAAGTAAAAAATAAAGTAATTAATTAAAAAGTAAATTAATCAAATAAATGATTATTCCAGAGTTAATCTACACTTAACGAATATTTTATTAATAATTAATTCAATTTTATTGCACTAATTACTTGAATAAATCAATAATGGTAGATAGTGGTACTACCAGTGCTGGGAATTTCGTTGACGGAACAGTAGTGATAAATTATTGTTGGTATTTTTGGGTATCTCTAATGTAAACCTACATATGTACATATTTGTGTATAAATATATGTATATAAATAAATATGTATTATGTACATATGTACATATGTAACAATTTATTTTCCTCTAGACTGAATTAGGCCTTCTCTGCTGATAACGTTAACCGTTTAAGTATTTTTTTACAGCTACATATACCCACAACTGAGTATATTAGTATGAGTGTGGCAGTTCAACATCTCGGTTAATTCGATCGGACGTTTGCGTTTACTTTCTCCTAATTTATTGCGACATTTTCCCTCACGCCGTTTATTCGCGCGCTTGACTCGCGGTCTTCCTCTCCCGCGGAAAAACTTTCACCCACACCGGAAAACTTTTTTTTCCCTCTCGACATCTCTAGCACAGAGCCGCCCCCACTCTCCCGTGGCAGCCGATATCTCCTCTAACGAATGCGAAAATAATAAATAGCCTCACTTATGGTCGAGCCGAAATTGCTAGTGGCTGGCGGCGACCCGCACCCGCGCGAAACACTTCCCGAAGTGGCTTTACTTCATAAAATATGACAATTGTGTTTACTTTCTTCGAGTTTTGAAGGAGCCAATTTGTTCAGGGGCCTCGTCGTAGTACTTCGCAGCCTCCTAGGCCTCTAGAATTATAATTTCACGCGCGCCGTGCCATCTGTTTTGAAATACGTTTTAACTTTACATATTACCCCGGTACGAGGTGCCGGGAATCTCAATTACATTTTTATGACGGGGCATCTTTAGGCATATTTATATCTTTTCCTCCGACCGAAGTGGGGGGGGGGGGCAGAAGTCCGCATTTTTCAAAGAGGCCGGATTAGGCATAAGAAAATTCGCAGGGGGTGGCTGGGTGGGGTTTTCGGGGGAGTCTGGAGGTCGTCGACGGAGTGGAGAGTTTTGCCGAAGACGAAATTCCGCGAACTTACTTGTACGCTTTCACTTAATCTTGCCGTCTTTTCAACTTGTTATATCTCTGTATGATAAATGGACGCAATTTTTGTTTGTCCTTATCTTTTTTTTCTTCGTATTAATGAATTAAGCCGTTGTTTATTTACCGTATTCATTTTTATCGTCGACGGGTGCTACGCTTTTTTAAACGACATAATTTTTGTATACATTTTCAACGCATATTTTCTTACAACACGTGTGTCTGCTGTAATCCTACAGAATTATACTTTTGTTGCAAAGCCGAATTAAATTGAAATTAATTCTTAACCGACTAACAAACACGTTCAAGTCACATATTTATAATTTCAAGCTCGTTCAACTATTTAGAATTTCACGTTTAAGTATGAACTGCAAGCCCCTCACAATTTTCATCCAAAAATAATCCATTCTTTATGTATTATACATAAATATATACGTACATATGTATATTTATTTATTAAAAAACAGAAACATTCAGTATTACTGTAATTTTACAAAAAAAAAATGACGGCAAAAAAGTATATACATATTAGTTTATTTATCCATTTTATACTAACCCCGACCATAGGTGCCACTACAGGTTGCCCAAGACGAGACCTATGATTAAATACCAACTTTACTCATGATGATTATACACAAAATATGAGTTGAAAACAAAGTACAACAACGCCTGCCACATATCATCCAATTGTCAAAAATTATAATTTATTTGGTTTTACTTATTATTTATATTGTTTATCTGATCACTTATTTAATTAATTGCTGATCGAAAAATGAATATTTACTGATCATTTATATTATTTAACTAATCACTTATATTATATAACTGATCACTTATTTAATAAATTAGTGATCATTAATCTTAATTTTTAACTGATCTTTTTAGTTATCTTTAACCCACAAAATAATTAGTTCCCCTTCATTAATAGACAATATAATGAATGATAAAAAATATATATATGTATAAAATGAAATGGCCAATTCCAACGTGTCCGCCACCCACGGCGCCAATTTTTTTACGTCTCTCATTTTGATCTCATCTATTTGTTTACAACTCTCTGATTTCGACTTTCTGGCTTGATTTTGGACTGAGAGCATCTAATCCGAACTGAGATAACTTTATATTACTGTAACGTAGAGATTAGGTGAGTGGCGCTCGTAGACCGATGGTTTACTAGCGCTGATCACCTGATCTCTCATTTGCGCCAAAATGGCCTCGACGTATAGAGAAGCCGTATGTTACGGCCAATAAGATTGGGCGACTCATCGACCAATAGGTTCTCGTTTATGTCTGTACATGTGTTACGCCCGATGAGTATGAATATTGGGCGCTCTCGAACTAGAAAGCATTCCGAGCTGAAGAGCCGACGGGTGCGGACCAATAAACCATTTCTACAATACTACTGCGTCTCTTTCTCCGATCCTGGAAACCCCTCTTCACGTCCACGCTACATTATACTAGTTTTTAAGTGCTTTTATTTTAAAAGAGCTGCTAAATGTAAGCGATACACCGAGATGCGGCAAGTCCCATAAATCCAACATACAAATTATATTTTAATAAATTTCCGTAAAGTGAAGATCATAGGTTGTTTATATAGATGTACAAAGTCTGAAATGGCAGTCAGTAATAAAATATTTAGGAATTACGTTCGATAAAAGAATGAGATGGGCACCTCACATTGTGGGAGCGAAATGCAAGGCGATGCGGGGTATATCCTCAATATACCCAATATTTAATCGCCACAGTTCTTTATCAACTAAAAAAAAAAAAATTATATCGCGCGCTCATATTGCCATTATTAACCTATGCTTCACCTGTATGGAATAACGCCTCGAATACTAACCTTTCCAAGCTCCAAATAATACAAAATAAATCCCTAAAAATAATTTATTATGCATCCATATATACTAACTTGAAAAAACTGCATGCCATAATTAATATTCCGTTTGTTACAGACATTACTAACAAACTAACCAGTAGATTCTATGACAGAATCACTAATAACCATACTAACACACTTGTGAAGAGTCTCGGTGATTACAACAAAATGTCTATACCCTTCAGGTATAAACACAGATTACCTTAACACAATCTGCTTTAGGTCATCGACTTTAGAGTCTTTAATTAATATTATGTATTAAATGTGTTGTGAGCATTTATAAGAATTGTAAATAGGTTTTTGAGCTATTTTTCCTATTATGCTACATATACATTAACATTAGAATAATATAATACTATGATTACTAACAAAATTAAATTAAAATTGTAAAATAGAAAGTGATCAGTAGATCAGTAGCTATTAAAATAGATATACAAATAAGTAAGATGTGTTGTTAACATAATTTCGTAATAATAAAAAGCATTTAAAAATCAAAAAATAATATTGATGTACATACATTGTACCATATGTACATACATTTAGTGGATTCAGGTCAATATTCACTTACGAAGCATCGTGTATATTACGTCAACTCAATCGAGGTAGTGTCGAGGGTGGTTCTTGGGCTTCTTGTAATTGCAGCTAGGGCGTGTCCTCGAACAGGACGAATTTCGACATGGACGAGCCGAAGTGCTAATATTTCGGGCAGTGTCTGTTACTGTCGCCGACAAGACCTACTCAAGTAGACATACGTACGCCGACAATGAATCCCTATTTGTCAGCAATACGGAGAGGGGGGAGGGATATCCTGGCCGTTGACGTCGAGTGTCAACACATCAATCAGCACGAGCACAATACATTCGGGGCATTGAAGTATTCGGCGAATCTCTGAGAAACAATCGGAAGCGCATTCCCGCTATACACTCGAGTATGACGCGTCGCCATTAATCACGTCAAACGCCGGATTCCGACGACAATATCGACTGACGGCGAAAAAAATGTGCGTGCTAACATATTTATTATATTTACATATTGGAAAAATTGTTTATCGACTTCAAAGCAGATAGCGCGAAGATTCCGCTAAGGAAAAATGACGCGCGGTGCTGGCGAAAGCTCCGGATAAAAGCTCTACGTCGCGCTGTCGACAACCTAAGATTTAATCCACTTTTGTATACGTACATACATACATATGTATAGTGCTAAATGTGCGAGTGTGTAAAGTATAAGGCGTTTTGCCAGCTTTTTAGATTAAGTCGTGTTCTATTGTTACATTAACGGGCGAGAAATATACGCGCCTCTAGAGAAAAGTTGACAATTTCATTTTTTTTCTATACATTAAATAATTCCATGTTATCGTCGAGAAGCTTTTCCTGGAGAAAAATACGCTTTTTTTAAATAATATTTTCAAAGGAAATTTTTGCAAAGATTATTCATCCAAAATATAAAATACGGTTAAACAATGACGGATTTTTTTTAGAAAATACCTTCATATTTCTTATACATAAATTTATTGTCAAATTTCTAATATGAACGTTCAAACGAAGAGCTTCCGGAACCGTACAAACGAATTATTATAAGATGTGCTCAAAATGATTAATATGTACATACATATAACAGAAAGTAAACAGAATTTACTGTTATGATTAAATAGCACTCCACTAGCACACATGAATGCGTATCAAATATCAATATTTCTAAGTGAATTCATATTCGAAAAGTGGAGGTACTCAACCCGATCATCTTGTAGTCCGTTTCTCCGATATAAGTGTGTAAACTTAAATGATTCATAAATAAATTACATTTTTTTCTAGGATTATATAATATAATTATAGGTACATTTATTGCAAACATTTAATAGGAGAATATGAAAAGTTACTGCCATAAAATTTTAATTTAAAAATTAAATTGGAAAATATACTACCTATAATTATTTTTTAATGGAATCTTAACTATAGTATTAAATATATCATCATATACAGTCATTCACCATCCACTGCTGGATAATAGCTTCTCCATCACGCTTCCACTCTTCTTTTGCCCTGGGAAATTCTAATCCACCTCATCCTACACATTTTGTGCAGCCTTCCTTTCACCCTTTTACATTCTCTCGCGTTGCCAGCATCTATTATGTCAATCTTTCCTCAATTATTCTAGCCACGTGACCTTCCCATTGCCATTTTAATCTCTTTACTATATAGAAACTACCTTTGTCATTCACATCTATGTTCCGTTTTCTATCTCACCTCGTGATTCCGAGTATACAGCGTTCCATACTTCTTTCAGTGCATTGGACTTTTGTGTAGAATTTTCATATTCAATGTTCAAGTGTCCATATACATACATATCATCACCGGAACAACACATTAATCGATCTTTTTTTTTTGGGCAAAGATA
Source organism: Arctopsyche grandis (assembly GCF_051622035.1). Classification (NCBI taxonomy): domain Eukaryota; kingdom Metazoa; phylum Arthropoda; class Insecta; order Trichoptera; family Hydropsychidae; genus Arctopsyche; species Arctopsyche grandis. Next base: position 15,499,230 of record NC_135361.1, on the reverse strand, counting down.
GTATTATATAACGAAATGAATTCATATTTGAATCTATGTATATGAATTCGATACATACTTAGATTAAGATCTCGCAAGAGTAGATCGTGTTTACACACGGTTAGATAAAGCCAAGAATAGATCGATGCGCAAACTAATATGCTAATTTACACAAACAACACGCAAACTTCCAACCAGACCGGCGACTAAATCATCAGGCATTAGAGACTACCCCTAGAACTTGTTGAACAACAAACTCCTATACGTTCCGATGCAAAAGCTATAAATTTAATCCGTACCAGGTGTCTCGAAACGAGTGAAATACGCGCCCGTGCAAAGAGTATATTTGGCAGGATAAAAAAAAGCAAAAGAAGTAACTCAATTATTCGCAGTAAATAAATGAGTGACTTTTTCTCGCGTTGCCTCAGAGTGAATTTTCCGCTTAACGCTGAGGGAAAAGCGCTCGTCATCACTTTGTGAGAGACGAGCGTATGCGTCAACACGACGACGACGGGAGGCTGAATAAGAGAAAGACTGAAACATGTTGTCAAAGGCGCTTTAGTGAGGAATTACTCGAGCTTAGTGTCGTATACCGCGTATATCTTATGGAAATTACGTGCTTACGTCGCGTCGTTCGGATCGTGAAGGGCGCGAGCCTCTCACTTCGACGCTTAGACAATTCAAAAATTAAGCTTAAATACGGTGTTTGGATAACGACATAATACATATGAAAACTCTTTTCAATTATATTCATAGAAGCCCTTATTACGTGATGGGTTGGGTGACTTGCAAATGCGTTGACCCCACAGTCACTGTTGCATCAGATATACATATGTATGTACATGTGTACAATTAATTCAATGCAACAATGTTTCAAAGAAGATTCCATACTTTGCCGTTTTATTAATATGTTTCTAAATCTTCTTTAAACCTTTGGGTTAAATGGTGGTACAGATTATGGTAATAACATCGATTATAAGACGTATGACTTTTACGAATGTGGTGCGTCTTATAACTGAACCATTTGAAGATTATTTAAGGAAGGACATATGTATGTCCGTTCGGGTTGTGGATCAATTGACACCTTCTGGTAAGCTTAAAAATAGCGCTAGTATTAAAACTTGCAGAATGTGTATCTGCTGCTTGGAAGAAAATCAGCAGTGAAGTATTATATGCTTGTCATCAATAACCAACGCCCTTGGTCGTACATAAGGTGACATTCAGTGGGGAATTGCAAATATCAATGATTCAGAAAAATTTGAAACTTATTCTGATGTTTTTAAAACTGATGATGATACATACGAATGTGTTGTAAATAAGCAATAACATAACTTATCGGAGATTATTTTTACCTATTAATTAATTTAAATAAATTATCGGTAATCTATGTATTGAAATTCTCCCTTCTGGTTCTTATTGGTGCTGGCTAGAAATGCAAGACATTCCATACTATGTATTCTGTTTATTTTATATTTTAATGTTATCTACTATTATTAATATATTTCTCTCTGTATATGTTTATCTGTTGAATTGTAGACTATTGTGGCACATTAGGGATTCCTGTAATGCCAATGGTCCAATCTTATGTATACATATGTATAGTAAATTTCTTCCATGTCCATAATAAAGTTCCTACGTGGCTTTTTACTATTTTAATTTCTGGTATTTAAAAAACATGGGTGCGTCTTTAATCGAAATGTGAAATGGTTATTATGTTTAAATACCTATGTACATATGTATGTACTGTATGTGCATATGTAAGTATCATACGTTTGCAAATATTCTATAATACATAAATATAGGACATTCTCCAGCTGCCAGGATAGATCAAACTGAGTATATATATTTTTATATTCAATATATTTTATATTCAATGTGAGAGTAAAGGAAAACATGCTTTGAATCTTAAAATTTTCCTGGATTGAAAGCAGAAAACAGTTCTCTCTTTTGACAATTTCGTTGTCTATTGTAGAGTTTAACAATTTTTACTTTGTAAAAATATTTTATTTTAATATGAAATATTTAATCCGGAATTAAGATAATCTTAATTATCAATTCAATTCATTGATAGGTTATATTTTAATCTTCGTTAGCGTCTCAATTTTTAAAATTAAATTAATTATTTTTTTATTTATTTTTTTGATTTTTAAATGCTTTTTTTATTATTACGAAATTATGTTCACAATACATCTTATATCTATTTTAATAGCTACTGATCTACTGATCAATTTATATTCTTCAATTTTAATTTAATTTTGTTAGTTATCATAGTATCATCTTATTCTAATATTAATGTAAAGCATAATAAGAAAAAGAGCTCAAAAACCTATTTACAATTCTTATTCTTTCTTATGAGAATTATCTTCGACATAGTTACAAAACGAGGATGTCGCGTGGGCATAGGCAAGTAAGGTGGCATATTTTGAGGGGCGACAAACCATTGAAGGGAAAAATTATTTCAATTCTGAATTGAAATTATTATATTCCATTTATATTTTGTTTTCAATAGTTTGTCATTTAAAAATGGATCGTGAATCTTAATTGCTTTTACTAACACATATGGCATGAAAATTTAAATACAATTAAGAACTTTCTTTTTCGTTTGTAGAATATTTTTGGAAGGGAATATTCATAATAAATATAGTACTTTAAATGTGTTATTTTTATATAAATTTCTATTGAAAAATGTTTAGTTAGATTCAAATTTTTTTTTATAGTTGAATTCTTATAGTTTTGAACTTAATAGTATGAAAGTTTAAATTAGCAAACAATGTGTGCATCTGAACTTTTGTTCTTTATTGTGTATTGTTCTCTTTTGTGTAGAACGCTGCAAAACTTTACTACAGGTTGGATAAAATCAGCAAATACTGATTGGAAATTAGATCAAGCTCAAAATCTCAAAAATAAAGTCATTGCATTTATAAGTATATATTTTAGTATGCATGTAACAAAATTGAATTATTTATATTCCATCGGTTCGTGCTGAATAAAGCCATCCAGAGCGCATCCATAACGCACACGCACCCGAATATCGAGCGTCTACATAATTTCCCTTATCGAGTCACTTCATCTGTTTTTCCTTTTCTTTTTCTTTCTCGTGCCTTCTTTTTCGATCGGCAAAATCGCTTTATCGCGCGCGCATGTATACAAGTATTTTTTTTTTTCATTTCTCTGTCGCTAAAACATAAACACAAATCGAATAAGGCACTCACATACACTTGCACGTTGAGACTCATACACGCGTTGGTTTTTCCGTTTTTCCGTGGTATTTTCATACGCACTAAATATTTGCGAGCGGGCTCGTGGTGGTGGCTCACGAAAGTGCGGTATCGCCGCTCGTAATCTAATTGTTTTTGTATCGCCATTGTTGTGAAACAAAGGAGGGACCCTTGGCTTTGCGGGCTTCCCTTTTATCTGTGAAAATGTAAAATATGTGCGGCGGGTCAGACCCGAGCCCTGGCCAAATAAAATGATATAAAAAGCAGGATGTCGGCACCTTTTCCCTAAGGAATGTTTTTGATTTTTTTCCTCGTCGATACGTCGAATTTTGCCCGCCAATCGTTCCAATATTACCCATCGAACCTTCCACATTAGGGACCTCCAAACAATGTGTGCTTTTATAACTTAAGTGTACTTACCGAATATCGGAAGAATATCATTTTATATGCGTTTTTATACTGCGCATTTAATTTTGAGCCATTTTTTAAAATTTGTATGATCATATAACAAGAAATAGTTTCGTATATCGCTGTGCATATTGCCTACTCTACGTTCTTCTATGGAAACAAACCATGACTAAAACTAAGATCGTCTATTCAATCCATAGTTTATCCCTTCTGATACCTGTATCCTTCGCCTATACAAGCTTAGTATGCACGTTCACCACTTGATTTTAATGTTTTTTATTATTCGCTAGCTGAACCCGGCATTCGTTGCAATGCCACAATAACGCATGCAATTGCCGTTCCCGTTTCTCGATGTGTTTCGGTAAGTGAATGTTTCAGTTTCAAATTAATACTTAATAATCAAATTAAATTTCAGTCATGATAATTTTTCGGAAAGACGCAGGCAGCGAAAACATTTAAAATTATTCAATTGTTTGTTTATTTTACAACTCAGGTGGCGACACGTACACATTTTAAATTATTGCGTTGCAATGCCACTCATTCCTATTTTCCCGTTCCCGTTCCCGTTTTGGGGCGATTTTTTTTACAGAAACCATCGCGGACATGCACACAATAACTCGTGTTAGTTTCATCGCAATCGGTTGAATGGTACAGGAACGCATACGTGACAGACAAACATATAGACAGACAAACATTGATTTTTACATACCTCCTTTACGTTCCACATGGCTTTCGTGTCAGTGGTCATTTTTATCTCTTATCCGATCGTTTTCATACTTTGCCATATTGTTATATATGTATGTATATACATAGATACATACTTAAACTACATATGTACGTTCACAATAGATCTTACGTATATTCTAATAGCTACTGATCCAGTGATCATTATCTAGTTTACACATTATTTTTCTTGTTAGTATTTATAGCTTCATCTAATTATATTGTTAGAATATACGTATGTACAGCATAATTAAGTTAAGTTAAGATCCAGTCATGTTTCAAAATTATTTTTCAGTTTTCAATGTAAAATTGTCGTTTTACTTGTATTTTTTACTAAAGCCCTAATTAAACTTTTAACTGCTACAATGTATGTATAATAAATCTAATAATAATTCGATTATAGATATATAAACCTGTAAAAATAAATGTTGTAGCTTTATATTTATCGTAGACCAAGCAATAAAAATATTACTTATATTATTACTAATATAACTTAGATAAGTTTTTTTAATTACACTGAGAAACAAAAATAGTTACCAGAGCGGAGTTTAATCAATTTTTACTAAATTTGACACATTGAATTCGAAAATGATAATGATATTTGTTGATTCGCTTTAGTTCACGAGATATGAGCGTTTAAAAAACTGTACATTTTTTACAGTTTTTTTTGGCTTTTGCGGTCTTTAACTCAAAATCTAGTAATTTTGTGTTCAAAATGACTATTGCAATCAACAGTTAAATGTTTTTCCTATTGATTATGATATTTCATTGCTTTAAAATACTTATAATTAATTATCTAGCGAATTTTAAAAGTCAAAAATATATTTTTTTACACATATTTTTTCATGCTATTTTGCGTTTATTTGGGCAGTTTTTTATTTCACCACGTTTATAAGGATTGGTTTTCTATGTCAATATTTTGTTCTAACTCGAGCGGTAATTGCGTTAGAACGGCAAGTAGTCCACCTCACAGAGACAGCGGTCGGAATACTTGCCATCTCGCTTGCACCAACGCTTTCTGCGTCACAAACACGGACCACAAGCCTTTTTAACTCAATTACCGAGAGTATTGATACCAATACTCATTTTGAACACAGCAATACTAGATGTTGAGTTAAAGACCGCAAAATCCAAAAAACTGTAAAAATTTTGCCTTTTTTAAACGCTCATATCTCGTAAATGAGAGCGAACCAACAAAAATCATTATCATATTTGAATTTAGTGGGTCAAAATTAGTAAAGATTGATTAGTCTCCGCTCTGCTTACTCAAAAACGTGATTTTTTGTTTCTCAGTGATATTAAAGCTCTCTCTCTCTTGAAACTTAACTGGAACTATGTATAATCAATCTATGTATTTATATACTAATAATTAAATCTAATATATATGGCTGTAGTTATTTTATAATTATCGCAACCCAAGCATCTAAATATTACAAATACCATATATTACACATATTAAGATTGTTCAGTAGGATAACAGCAATACGACTATTTCTCTTGCTAACACGAAAAAATAAAATAAAACCGTATGATTATTGCTACAAACGTGTTTCTTTCAAAGCCACCTTATCATTCGTTTGAGGCCGGATAGCATATCTGCATAGTATTTGTATTAAAATCGCAATGAATTGTACGACTCTATTTATCGCAACTGTGCAGCGACTGTATGTGTTTACCAAGTTGAAAATTAAAATATTACAAGCAATTTATACAAGGAATGTAAGTGAACACTTTGTATGTAAAGCAATGTAAATAAATCAGGAGTCAGACTAAATGAGGTTACCTCCACTTGCAACTTGCAAGCTTCTTGCAACCCACAACACCATTGACCCAAAGCGAATTTCATTTATTATTCAAATTAAGTCACAACTGCGGAAAAATAGCACTACCCAGAAACTTGTGATTACTAGAATTATTGTCTATTACAATCACAATGACCATAATAAATGAAATTCGGCGGAATAATTCATCAAAGCAAAAAAAATATCAGATTGATCGATTCGATTCCCCGAATAATGAAACGGTAATGAACCCGATTCGCCCTTATTTTTCGAATATTTTTGATAATCTTGGCACCGGAGCTGTCCGTCAACGCTCACTATATGTGTTAGGGGATGAGGGTTGCCGCACAATACAAATCATCAGTGAAATTGAATTATTCACCCCTCACCTACTTAAATGAATGCCTGGATTTTCAGCCGTCGTGACCCCCATCGCGAAAGCTTTATTTGAAAAGCGTAAGCTCACTCCACGCATAACTTTACCGTGCCGGTGGGTCGTAATGTTTATTCATATAAAACTCATATAAAATCTCATTTTAAAAATGTAAACTATTCATAAAGGTCTAAATTTTAATATTGCGTTAAAAATTTGATTTATATTTATGTAGTTATGTACATATGTATGTACATATGTACATTAGGCTGGAGCGAAAAACGCGAATTTTAGATATTCAACAATGAACATAGTGGAAAACTTTTGTCATATTGAGAGGACGTTAAATAATAATAAAATAATTAATTTCAAACAATGTTTTAGTCCTTCAACTAATCGATTTATCTCAACAAAATTTCGAAAAATATTGTATTTTCATTTATTTCTGTTCTGAATAGTTTTCACTTTTTTTCATTATTTTAAAATAAAAACACTAAATACTCACTTATTTAAGTTTACTTTTGGTCGATCATGATAAATCTCGACTAATTAACTAGAGTTCAAAGTCACCGTTTTGCTCGAAAGTCCCCATTTTGCGTTTGGAATGGGTGTTTGTAGGAATGGCTATCTTCAGAAATTCGTCATTCCTTTCATATTACCGCGATTATTATGAAAATTTATCTCGTTGAGGGATTACTTGAGTGTACATTTATTTGAAACTATTCTTGAAAAAAATATATATGAAGAAAACCCACTTTTTTGACATTTTTGTCGATTGGTTAGGGCACTGGACATTGTTTTAAATCGATTATTTTTTATTTAATGTAATAAGATGAAAGTTTTTCCCTAGGTCCATCGACGAAAATGTGAAATTCACGTTTTTCATTCCGGCCTAATGTATGTACATATATACAATGTACATACGTACATGTATACATATGTATGTGTGTTTTATATTTTCATTGCAATTATGTTAGTTTGTAAGCGTGTAAAATATGCATGGCTATTTCGTACGAAGTTTTAATTATATATGTTTGTATTATTTTCATATCGTTAAAAAATCTAAACAAACATTTTTAGCCTTTTATGTGATTCTACACGTGTTTTTTGGTACTTAAATGCATTGCAACATGTTTATTTAAGTCATTAACATGCGATTTTTTTTACTTTAATAAATCAAGTCGTTATTGAGTTTAAATATTGACTTATTAAATGTAAACTTATTCCAGACGATATCCAAGAATTGTACAAATTTTATTTTTAATTTCTTTGTGAATAGAAATCATATAAATTATGTAATCGAAAGATATCTTTTTGCTTTTTATATTCATAAATTTCTTTCATTTATATGTGATATTCTTCAAATATTTTATTTAGCCCATATTTTTTAGGTGTCTTAGCGTATTACTAAAAGTCGTTTATTTTTAAAAAAATTCCACGTATATGTTTAAAAAATATAAATATAAATAAATATATTATACAATTTCGTTTGACGTTTCATAGAAATGTCTGGGGCATGTTATATTTTTTTATTTCGTTAAATATACGAAAAAAGACTGAGTAACTTTTGTTGATATTATATAATCTATTTAAAAAAAATACGACATATTTACCAGACATATTATTACACCCACGCTTTTTCAGTTAATGATTTTTAGAGCACCGTTCAATGGTTAACATACCTTTCGTTATGTGTGCAAAAACTTTCGTTTAATTGATCCACTTTTCGAAAGTCAAACTTTATGCTAATATTTGGTGTGAGGCGAAGAGCGAAAGAGGTTTTTTTTTTAATTTTCACCCTCATCAGTGAGAGTTTTGCAAACTTGTTTGCTCTACTATAGAATCGGGTTAACCTCACTCTAATTTATTTTGAAGCTCTCGCCAAACACTTGATAATCGCACGAACGGCCCTCCACTGACATAGAAATCTAATCCATGACCAATATAACGAAAAGTTAATTACGGTCACACTTTGTTTGTATAAGGATCAAAATTTCCATAAAATTTTATATTATTTTCAGACATTATTCATCGCAACGTAACTAACAGAACTTTCAGATAGTTTATTAGTACCAAACATACACATGTTTAATAATAAAATAAAAATGTTTAAATATAACCATACAGTTTGACTGCTACTTCGTTGAATATACACATATATTAAATAATACACATACATACATACATATATTAAATCGAGTAAAATCTGTAAGTTCACATGTTAAATGAACGAGTGACGTATCATTAGAGTCGAAACCGCATAAGCCGGCGAGCTTTTTGTAGCATTTTCAGTTAGTTCACGGGATGGTATAGGGTTTGTTGGACTGGTCTTATCGTAAGCCCCTTCCGCGAGCTTTAAGCTTGCACTACCAATGTAAATATTTCATGAAGGCTGGTCGTCCATTTTTCGGAGACACCGAGCAAAATTGAAAAAACGTGAAATCGAAAAACCCGACCGACCGACGTATGAATATTTAGTGATCCTCTCTGCATCTAAATCATACAAATACTCGAATCCTTCAATATATGTACCTAAAAATATGCATGTATGTACACTCGTATGTATATGCAGTAGGTAAGTTATGCTTTGAAACGATTTAATTACATCGTATTCATAGCGGTACTATTTAATGATACGTATTTTGTAAACGCGAAAGCGTCTTGCCGCAAACATCCTGCACTAATATTACAACATCGTTTCTGCATTCATTATACAAAGGCATTCAAATTATTCAAATTTGAATACATACATATATTGTTTTGTCTTATTTAGAATTACATAGGGAAGTGTCTAGTATGCAATGAATAAAGTACGTTACTTTTAAAGTAGAGCTTACATAGAAAGTATGTTTAAAGATAGGATAAATCTTAGATTATTATAACTTATGCATATCAATCATACTAAAAAGTATGAAAAACAATGCTTTATGAAACTTATGATTTGTAGACTTTTTGTGACTCAAAATCAATCCACAGTATTGCACCAAAGCTTCGAAAAAAATATAAGAAATGTTTTATGAAGTTATATCATCATTATCATCATCTACAGCCACTCACATTCCACTGCTGGAATAACAATCTTCCATTCATCTCTGTTTGGCGCAACTCCTTTCTATCTCACCCTACACATTTTCCTAATATCATCTACACATTTTCCTTGCAGCCTTCCTTTGAAATTTTTACATTCTCTCTGGTACTATTCTAGCACTTATTATACTCAAATTTGGTCCATTTTTTAGCTACGTGCGATTTCCATTACAATCTATTCACTCTCTCTACTACATCACTACCCTTGTCATACTTTTCACCCAAGTATTCCAAGTTTCTATGAAGCGAAAATATTGTTAATATGATTAGTATTCTCAAATAAAATGTACATATATATAAAAGGTGACGAGCAGTGCCGTAGCGAGGCTATGGTAAATGGGCGAGTGTCAAGGGCGCTCGGTGTGAGAGGCGCCGAAGGCGCCCCTCGCCTACTATTTTAATAAAACATAAAATTTGGGATTAATTCGATGTGTTTTTGACATATCCATTTGTATAAACATATGGTATTTTTAACTGGTGAGGGCTTATCGACTTTATTGAACAAAATTTAGAAAACCAAGAGATAACACATTCTCAAAAATAGTTGGAAATAGACTGTGATCGATATCTAAAATTAAATGTTTAAAACATAAATTACAAACTTTTTACTAGGGTAAAGACCCCAAAAGAATGTATCGCATTGATATTTTAAATATACTATGTATAATAGATAGATCGGAGTTACAAGAATCATATCTCAATATCGAATTAGCGATACGTATATTTATCACTGTAATGTAATGCCTGCAATAGTGGCTTCGGCCGAAAGTAGCTTTAATAAACGTCGATTAAAGGCTTTAGTCAAGGGCGATTATCAATTCCAAGTATATTATCAATACAAAGTGAATTAGCAAGTAATATAAATTTTGATAATATAATAACAAACTTTGCTAACGCCAAATTCACGCAAAATTCATCTTCAGTTTTTTCTATCTGTAATAAGTAAAAGTTATTAACAATGTAATAGGTTACCGTTCTAGACAAATTTAGATAATGAAAAATTTATTTGAAACGAACATTTATAAAAATTAAAATAAATGATAAATAAACGACAAAAAAATAAAAACCACGAAATTTGAATTGCGTTCAAAGTGCACTGATTCCTTTTATATAATTTGATATTTATTGCGAAATTGTCAATGTGGGATATTTATTATATAAAAAATAATCTTGTTTTTTTTTTGTAAATTTATTTTAGAATGTTTAATATATTTTAAAAAAATAGGTATTATTTTAAATGAAAGAAATTCTTTTAATCTAATATAAATAAATAATAAAGGGGCGACAAATTTGATATTTGCCAAGGGCGCCACGAACATCGCTACGGCTCTGGTGACAAGCAATATAAAACTTTGTTAAACAGTGTCTTTAGTAGTTTCATTACCAAGCGTATTCAGGTCTACGTTAAATGATCCACTTCGGTGGTGTTAATTTCTTAGCTTTATGTAATTTTTAATTAATCAACTTAATATTGCAAAGTGATCCAATATTCTCCACTCCAAAAATCATGTTGATCTTAGAGGATGATGGATAAGTGGTACGACTCCTCTACTAGTGACATTATGTTAAAGATGTGCTTTTGTTTGACTTGTTGTCGTCGCATCTGTCGTCTCCGGGAAAGTTTTGAACGTTCGCCGACCGTTCCCCAATTGCCGTTCCCGTTCCAGTCACCGTTCCCGTTTTCGGGGAGATGTCTACAAAAGCACACAATTCACTTGCCGGCTATTTAAAAGTCTTTTTTTAAAAAACATTGAGGAAAACTGCACCACGAAGATAAATGTTAAGGTAGCACAACCATATACTACATACATGCATACATATGTAAGTGCGTATATGTCGTTTGTGTGGGTTTGCCTTTATCGGTTTTTATAATATTTTTTATACTAATATTAAACTAGGGTTATGCCTCGTCTACTACGCAGGGTATCTCGCCACAAGATGAATATTAAATATCAAATTTAGGGGAGGAAAACCCAAGTCACCTCAATTTAACGATTCTACCTGAGTACACAGTAACGTGCCTTTGCTTTGCTTATATCTTTATAATCATAATATATGTTTAAAAAGGAATTTTTATACTCCAATCAGGGTTTCAAAGGGCAACTTTACAATTTTCACATTTCATATATGCTATGTGCATACATTTGGTACATTCACAATTCATATACATACGCTACCATTAAGCCAGCAGTTTGGCTTAATGGTAGCGTATGTATTTAGCACCACTGAGGTCGAAGTCCTCGTCAAACTGCTGGTTAGGTTTGGGGGTTTTGTGACTCCAAATCGATCGTTTCTCTATCAGAGTTTGCCAATTTTATCTGATCATTGTTGAAACGGTTCCTGAAAATTGGTATTAGTTCATTTCCTGTTGTCACAAAATCTGTGTGTATAATTTGTAAAAGTTATGCACAGTAATCTGAAATCTATAGACATCTCTATAATTTCGTGTTTATTACATGTATAAAAATTGTAATAATAATTGTAGACAAAAATCTAAAAATAAATAATCCATAGATGTATCTATGATTATTATTTCTGTACTGATTAATTTTTATATGCTATGTATTCTGATTGTATATGTATTATTGTATTTCTGACCGTTATCGTACACTCGTCCCATTGGAGCGACCTGTAATGACGAGTGTATATTGATTGTAACAATAAAATAAAATATACATGCATACACTGTGTATGTATAATACATATGTACATTAGGCCGGAAAGAAAACTGTTAATTTGAACTTTAATTGATAGATCTAGTGAAAAACATTTACCGTATCAAGGGAACGTTAAGTAAATAAATAAATTGACTATAAACAATGTCTTATGTATCCAACCAAATCGATTTGTCTCAACGAATATATCGAATATGTGGGTTTTTTTCATATGTCTCTCTTTTTTTAAGAATAGCTTCGATTTTTAAAGTATTATTTAAGAAAAATAGAAAGTTAAAAGTTATCTATTTCAGTTTAAATGAGTCATTTATGATTTGTTTTGGCTGATTTATCAGTCAGAATTCATCATTCCGCCCGAAAGTCTCCATACAATGTGCACCGCGCTCGCATTGCAGAAGCTTTATTTTTAGAAAATCGTTACTATTTTCAATGTTCTCGTAATTTTTGAAAAAAAATTTGTCGAGAGCTTCCTTGGTTGCGTTAAATCTGAATACAAAATATTCTGAAAAAAAATTCGAATTTTATGAAATGCAAGGAGGTCAAAATGACCTGTTTTGACGTAAAACAAGACATTTTGCGTCAAAATTTGTATATTTTAAAGTTTTGAATGTATTTTATAAGAAATTCATAAATTTTTAGTTAGTATTAAAGACAAGTAAATTATATTGCTTTCATAATGAATTTTTCCAAGAATTACAATGTTTGATTTTAGAGAAAATATAATACAAAACCAAGAGTATCATTCAAAATATTGTTTCAATTTTAATGACAATCTACTTATGGTGTTATATGCAGTTTTAAAATATTGTATTTTTTCTTATATGTATATTGAACATTTAAATTTAATAAACATAAGGATATTTTTTGTGATGACCAATGCTGAATTAGATTTTTATATATTTTTTCCAGTGTTAAGGCGAAGCTTAGCAAATGGAAAACGGTACATCTTTTTTCTGCGTCTCGTATTTCAGAGAGTTCAACTGGAAATCCCCTGAGAGGTAAAGTACCATATCTACATATGTATATGTATGTATATTATAATACTACATTTACGTGTAATCTATATGTACATATTTGTATATTATAAAAAATAATTAACATTTATATGTTACAAATTGTGTTATTGCGTTAAATTTAAATCGATTTAAATTGTAGTAAGAAGTTTTGCACAATTCCGAAGCTAAAACGACGAATATTTGATGTAATAGGAAACGAAGTACATACATATGTGCGTTGTCGAACTTCAAACGTGGATAAATTGTGGAAATTCTACCATACACGTTCTGAATAAATGTAACACGGAATGAAAATATACTAAAATTTATATACACACATATATATAAAAGGAGGAACGCGTGTCGCGATAGATTGATAGAATTCGCGGAAGCGTGCCACAGAAGGCGAAAGTACAAAGCCGGGTCGGAAAAGCGCGAGGAAAATTGCGGAACGGTTTTCCCACAGCGACGCATGATTGAGGCGCACGATGACGCTAATACAAATATTCGCGTAAACAACGTGTTTCAATATGCGATAAATTTTCGCGCGTTAAAGCGTATTCTCACGAGCGAAATGCTAAATATTCCACCGTCGTAATATCTTGCGAGACAATTTTCCGGCTAAGAGATGCGTGTTTGAGCCGCCAAAGTTTAATTAGCGAAATTTTATTACTTCTACACACTTTTGATATTCGCAGCGCGCGCGTGCGGCACTCAAACGGTTAACACTCGGACGGGTGGTAATGGAAGATCCTCACACGTACTCGACTCTTGTATGTGTTTTGTATTACAAAAAACATTTAGTAAAATAACAAAGCAATTTAATTTGAAATCGATCCCGTGTAGATTTATATCTTTTCAATTTCGTTAAAATAGCAACGCGCCAGTTCAAAATTGATTCTTTTTCGTGAATTCCGTAGAATAACAATAAAAAAGTTCAAATAAAGTGGTCTTCGATATATATTTTTTTTGCTACAAAACCTGTTCAAATGTTGAAATATATAAATATATTTCAATGGAAAAAATAATTGTATTCGAATATGATAAGTTTTTTATAAAATTAAATTGGTCAGGAAATTTAGCAATTGGCGAACCACTCATACACTTTAAGGTCCGTTTATATTATACACCACTACAAGTCAACAACTAGGCACAGCACGGAATGAAAAAACAGTTTTCTATTCATAATGTTGTGTAGGGGTGGGTTCATGATCCAAATTAAAGGCCAAAGTGTGAACGCTGTGAGGCGTCACAGCATTTATTAAATGATTCAAGACATCCATACGAATCCACCGCCCACTACGGAATAAACTGATATATCGTGTGTACCGCCTTATAAAAGACAAGTTGCACACCACAGCTTCCCCGAACCATTAATGCGTCTATTGCTTAGGCATGTAAAAGTCTACCCTGGCGAATCTATTGTTTACGCATGCACTCGCCTTAGTCTGTCAGAACTCCAGCGTATCCTTTATTCGGGCACTTACTGAGTACCGCTAGCCTGATCCGGGGTCTCTATTGTACACGGACGAATCCACTTAGATAGTGGATACTCTCTCTAATGTTCTCACGTTACATTGCTATACAGAACCGCCTGTTTTCAGCACGTTCATACATGTTTTAGATTGCAAGGCAAAATCGGCTTATGCATATATACATATATTACAGAACGCGAAGATACGATGCATACGATATTGCCTGCGATGTTACGTCGAATCAACACTGTCACAATATGACGTTTCTGAAAGTTTTCATATGCACATGACAGCTATTTTTTTACTTCATGTGTAAATATTTCCACTATTCCAAAAAAAAACTGATTCTGCCCTATACGTTTTAGTGACATGTACTGCTGTATAATATAAATAGATCGAGTCCGTTACTGCTATTTCGGATACGTCACATACACATTACAAAACATATGAAAGTTTTCATATAAAATGTACTGTTTACGTGAAGTTGTCGACTTGAGCTGTACCTACTTGTATAAAAAAGTCCTTAGGCTTCAATAAATCATTTAATTATGCATAGCAGCACAATGAATATTCATCTGAAAAATAAATAAGACATAAATTGCTAAACATAAAATACTAATACTACATATTTAAATATAAAATACTAAATATTTGTATTTATTATTTATGTTGGCTGTCCCGACTGTTATTTGACTTACTAATATTTTTCATAATTACTAACTTAGAGCATTTAAAGGTAATGACCGATTTATTATATACCATTATACTTTATCTGTATTAATACATAAATTTTCATTTTAAATGTGTTTGGTTTTGGTACGCACAAAATTATTCTTAAAAAATATCCTTTAGCTAGCGGTATTATATAATACATATGTAAATATGATTGCTACACAATTAAACTACATAGTATGTACATATGTAGGTCAAATTTAAAATATGTATAATTCCAGCTAACGCTCGATATCTCATTTTTTCTGAATTTTTTCCTCTAAAGGTCATCCTTGCAAAAATATTCGTCCCCTATAATTAATCACCTACGTACAAAAGCAACGTAAATTTTTGCTTGAAACAATGGCGACACGGACATTACATATATCTAATTATTACAATGTTACGATGACTGTGCGATTCGAGTGCTGAATTTTTTCCCCGGTGCGATATTTTTGTGAATTGGATAGATTATCAAATGGTTTGCAGCGAACGGTTCTGGAAAGATGTACGTGATCGTTTTATTGCCGCCCCTTAATCTCAATATATGCCTTATAGTAAGAAATGGGAAAGTTTGTGCTACAAACAACACTACTAAGGACACAAAAGGCTTTCGCCTGACATACTTTCAAAAGACAAATAATACTTTTATGGCCCTCTAGTCCGTACTGTTAAGCAATCCTTCTAGTCTGCCCGTCTACTAGACTTTTCTGCTCGCATTTGTATACCTTTTTAAAGTTGAATACGTAATTGGTATATCGTCTTACTGAAAAACCACTTTGTCATATATCTTCGTGTGGTTGGTAACGAGGAAACAGAATCTATTTCCTATTTTCACTACATTTTCATCAATTCAAGCTGGACATTCAAATACATAATTTATATTCTTAAAAGCAATTCAATTAATGTTCATAGACGTAATTTGTATATATTTACATTTACTATTTGTTTGAAAATTTGGATTTATTCTATGTCCATATTTTTAAATAAAATCGACCTATATACGATGTCGAAACCTGTTAAAGCAAATTTTATCTGCAGTAATTGTTTCAAATTGCAAAATTGAAGTAGTTTCTCGTGTTGTTTTAAAAATAGTTTGAAAAAATTTGCTCAATGTGTCTATTATATATTTAAGCAAATATCTCGTCGATACTTTTGGGTTAAAATGTTCACATTGAATGTGTATTACATTGAATGTTATAATATCAATTAATTATAATTAGTCAACAAAATTTTAATATTTAAATTTATAATTGAGAGCAACTTCTGAATATTTGGATATAAAAATAGGCTCAATAATTTTGTTATGCGATCAAACTACCCATTTTTTAATCAATTCTTATGAAAATAAATTTTTTGACTTAAAAACTTTGACTTGGGAAAACCATTAAAGGAAATAAAGAAAAAAATGATTCCTATGAACTAATAAATATAATAATTTTTTAATTAAATATTCAGAGAGCCATTGCCGATACACTGATTGTGTAATTGCTTTTAATTTTGGTACATAAATATATAATACCTCAGAACAAGCAAAAATCAGAAATGCTCGATAGTCCATATAAATTGATAAAAACATCCAGTAATATAACTCGGTAGTTGCGCTTATTTCAAGCACCGAAAGGTTCCGGGGTCAAGCCCTGGGTTGACCTCGATTGAAGACAATTTATTAAGAGTATTTTTGTGGTGCTGCTGGTTAGACTTGGATATTTGTGCTCCAAATCGATCGTTTTCTATCAAAAATTGCCAATATATCTGATTTCTTTATTGAAACGTTTCCTCGTCAAATTAGCAAACCGCACTACCTACTATTCTTCACCACTATTTGAATATGATTTCAAATTTATATATGTATGTATAAGTTTAATGCCAAATATGTCGCTCAAGGGAAAACCTTAATGACATCATGGTAAAATATATATTTTTATCTTCTATCTATATATAAAAATGAATGTCTATTTGTCTGATTGTCTGTCTGTCTCGTATAGGCTCCTAAACCACCCAACCTATTACAATGGAACTGTCAAAATTTGTTGTATGCATGTCCATAAAGCTTAATGTGAAAAAAAATCGCCCAAAAACGGGAACGGAGAAGGGAAAAATGGGAATGAGTGGCATTGCAACGTAATAATTTCAAATGTTTTTGCATCGCGACCTGCGATGTTAGGGTAAAATAAACAAACAATTGAATAATTTCAAATGTGTTCGCTGCCCGCATTTTTCCGCTGTTAAACGCTGGATAAGTCAGATTACCAGGACTTTAACTCGGGAACGGGAATTTCATGCGTTATTGTGGCATTGCAACGCATGCCGGGTTCAGCTAGTATAAATATAAAATGATATTATAAATACAATTTTTGCTATAAAACGAACGTATAAATTTGAATTTTGCTCATAATATTACTACTAAAAATTTGTAAACACACGGTTGTGAAAATGTTAAGCACTCAACATGCATAGTGTCGAACGTCGGGTAAACGCGTAAAGCATGCAGTATTTTACATTGTATAGTCGAAAATATTTAAACGAGGCAACTTCCTGACATTTCCAAATCAGAATCGTACATTTGATTGATTAGTTCTTTTCGTTTGACATTTACCGGAAAGGGGAAGGCGGGAAAATGGGGGTAGAGCCGTCGTTCGTTTTCCCTTTGTATTCGTATCAAATGTCAGACCATTCGATCGGAGGTCATCGGAAGCGACTTAGAAGCTACTATATTGGGCGTCTCGCCAGTCGATAACATTATCGATATAATTTGATAGGCGCCTCGATAACGAGAGAGCGTGGGATGGTTCTGGCGCCTTTTGTTCGAGGCGCCCCGTGATAAATGAAGCGCCACTTGAGAGGCCCCCGTCCAGGACTAATGGGCGAGGCAATCCTCGACCAAAACAATACTTACACCGCACCGGTGGACAATTTGCCAACCTCTTTCGGACACGCGACGAGCCTAAAACGCGTCTCATTAATCAAAACTGCCGGATAGAGCGTGGCAACGCCTGGTATCTTGTCGGATTGATACAAACGTTGACGCCGTTTTGAAATTTGGGTTGACGGTTTTGTCGTTGCTGGTAATCTCGACTAGTTTTGAAATTTCACGATGAAAGCGAATGCTTTCTCTAAAGAGACGTAAACCCAAACTCGGACAACGACAAACGGACAAACTGTCCAGTATGAAGGGAACTACGAAAATAAAAGATTTCAATTTTTATGTTCTGTTTACTTATCCCCAAAGATGAGTAGAACGAACCGCCGAGAGTCGAGACCCGAAGAGTTCCTGGATCGACGCCATTTTCCCCACTTTATCCCACAAAATTTTATAAAATATAGAGTGAAAAAAGAAAAAGTTATAGGTGTTTAAACAATTAAAATCTGACATAGCGAGAGGGTGGCAAAAAGGGATAAAACGATCGTAATAGTGTGGATAAATCCGGCAATGTGGACAATAGACGTCACCGAGAAAGATAATGGAGTATTTTCAAACGTGTCTATTACGATTATTTTTCAACATCGTAATGGCGGACGTGATTTCCACATGACCAAACCGAGCAAAATGGTACAGTTTGAAAACGATCGGATAAGAACCCAAATTTTATCAGACGAAAAAATCGAAAGCGAAGTAAGAAGAGTCTAGTAAAAAGCCTCGTAGCTGATCTCTAAGAAGAGATCACGTCAAAAAAAAGTGCACCTCGTGATCTAGTAATAAGAACCCAAATTTTATCAGACTCTACCACCTCTCCGGAACTCCTTAATCCTACGAAATTCCTTAATCCTCTGAGTGCTGACGTCCTTTCTGTTGAAAGCCCACCACGCGAAAATTTCACCAACATTTCCAACTAGAATTATTTAGAAATCCAATAGAAAGCAGCTATAAAAATTGTAGCTAATCCAAACAAACCCCAAACCCTAGATAACTACTGCCGTTTCTGGGAGCTTCTACCACCATATAACCAGCAGCATGGCTCGGTGGTTGCGCCTATGCTAAGCACCAAGAGGTCACCAGGCTCGATCCCACGCTAATCCTGAATGCTGCTGGTCAGACTTTGATATCTGTGACCCCAAATCGATCGTTTCCTATCAACATTTTCCAATTGATCTGATTTCATTGTAGAAACGGTTCCTCCATCAAATGGGCAGAAACAATCCTACCCACTATGTCACCACCCGGTCTCCGTGACGAGACAGAATAATGTAAAATGACAGAAAATGCAAATATCGGAAGGCAAAGATCGAAAATCAAAAGATCTTAAGTCGAAAGATTAAAATAAAATGGTGCATGGTAAACGGTACATACTCACTTAATTTGCATTTTTTTTGATCTTTCGACTTAAGATCTTTCGATTTTCGATCTTTGCCTTCCGATATTTGCGATTTCTGTCATTAAACATTCTGTCCCGTCACGCAGATCCGTCACCACCATCTGAATTTGATTTATGTACAAGTATAAATCCACAGATTTCTCTATGGATTAATTTATTAATTAATTAATAGCTAATCTTGAGACTATCAGCATCTCGAAATTCAGCGATTTGTGTATTAAAAAATGCTGCAATGTTTTTAATTGGACAAAAAGGCGCATTGAGGTTTATCTATCAGAAATAAAATAAAAAAAATATCGTAACCCAAAAGTTTTATTGGCGTCGTTATTTTGGTGCCCAGCATGAGGCTTCTACCGATCGTTGAAAGGCATTTTTATCCAAAACGGCTCAAAGTATATAATCCTACGATAACTCGTCTCCTTCACCTACATTTCATGATTAATTTCAGCTACCAAGTTAGCAATCGACCGTTTGCAAATTTTCAACGTATTGAAATTAATTAGGCGCACGTCATTAAGTCTCAATCGAAGCTGTCACGGTTATCGTCGAGCTACAGGACGAGTCACTCATCGCTATAGAGACGTTTGTTTTAATTTTATTCGAGTAGGTAAGGATGGGACCGAGATAATTCTCTCTGAAGAGAAACCTTCGTCTCAACATCAATCCTTATACCAAGGGTCCAATGGCCAATGAGCGAAATGTGGTCGAGGATTGACGACGTCGTAAAACGACGCCATCAAACGACGAGACGCCTCTGCCATACGCCCGCAAATTCATTTTTGAGCGTAATATTTATTCGACGAATTCCGTATCGAATATTTTACTATGTATCGTAAATTCAAACGGTCGAGCATGTACTTTTGAAGCGTGTTATAAATTGACTTTAATATATTATATATTTATTTGCACTTAAATCTGACAATTTTAAATGGAAATTCAACAAGCTTATCACTACATACGGAAACATTCGAATGATGTAAGTTTATATTGGATGTAAAACGAAAGACTTTAGTTGGTTTGAAAAGATTGGCAATATCTGCGTGGCCTCTGACGATTCGATGTGCATTCAGAATTTGTATGTCGAAAAGGAAATGGTGGAATTAGTTGGACAAATGTCAAATCTCTTTATTATAATCGTGAAATATTGAAAAAATTCAAGCGAGCAGTTTTATACCATTCTAAAGACATATTGTGATCATTTCTACATTGAAGTCTGTCTATATTCATAAAACACATTATTTATATTTCTCTTTTGAAACAATTTTTTAAAAACAAGTTCTATTCATAAATTCGCGGTTCAAAAATGAAAAACTTTAGTGAATAGTGAATACTCACTCAGCGTTGGCAAATGAAGCCTATTGAAAGACAGAATGTATTTAAATATATGTTTATGTACATACATATACATAATGCTGAAAATCGTCATGGAAAATCATGTTCACTCATCTATATACACATTTATTTATTTGAAGTACATTTATTTATTTGAAGATCATCTTATAAGATCGTTATATTATATAATATTACTAATTGGTATTACATCAAATTGGTTTTATTCTTCAGAAACATTATGTATACTCGAAAGGATTATACAAATTTCTTAGTACTACCGTTTACTTCCAATTTCAGGAATTTGCTTTCATATTGTATACGTGATATATTTCATGTAAATTTTCTAAGAATATATTTTTACCGTGCCGTCATTTATGTCGAAATATCTGATACCGGTACATTTCCAAATTTTTATCTATCGATTTCTGAAGCATACCAATTAATATCTACTGTCTCGATACTGCGACGTATTACTTCAATTCACAGCTATATTTAAACGCATGTTTTATAGCATTAAAATGTTGTATAATTCCTTTTATTTACTTTTTATTCATTCAATCGACCTTTATGTGAATATATCCTGTGTATGATGTATGATATTTAAACAAGCGTTAAAACATCACATGCGACTGCAGTTGTTAGAAAGAAATTGCGATTATTAAAAATGACACTAAAAGTTATTCTGAACTTTCTTATCACACAGTGTGCAAACGTGGAAATAAAACAACGACTACGACAAAACTTACCATTGCCAGTTTCAAGTCGTTGGTAACAATTGCATGGTGTTTCTCGATTAGCGATAACGTCACATACCGTTTTACTGGCGACTGATTTCACTAGACGACACACTTGCATAAATGCAATCGTTTCAAAATCACTGTTTTGAGAATTAAAAATCACTCCGTGGTGCTTCCTTTACCAAAGAGTACTCTTAGATGAGAAAAACAATGAGCAAATGATTATCTTGCACTATTATTGCATATTCTCGTCTTGGGATGTGGGTCAATATATTTAATGATTGTTAGACTGGCTACATGATCTTCTTTGGAGAGTATGTAATACGTGTTTGGTTTGATTTAATCTGTGTAGGTACATTGTACATTATAATATATGTACATACATATGTACATGTAATATACATATATTCTCCGACTTCTCGCTTGCTTTTCAACTCGCTTGTGAGGAGAAAGCTACATGTTGCTGTTGTGTTGAATCAGCTTGAAGCAAATTACTATTTAGTGATTGAGATTGAGAAATGCATGTCTTAATTTCCTATATATGAAAGAGTATGGGTATTACCTGTATCTTCACCTTACTCCCTTCGTTTAGGCATGCTTGGGTATATTTTCCTTGAACTTATCAATTTGTTTTGTTCTCCAGATTCTACGTGATAATACGTCATGCCCGTCATTTCTGGAAGAGTTGGGATTTTATGTTCCTAATCCAGCGTGGTAGGCATCATCATTTGATGGTTGTACCTCCTGCCCGCACTGTACTTTATCGGATGGTTTTTATACCAAGAAATATCTGACTTACTAATGAAATCGTTGCTATCGTGCCTGAATGCGATCTTTACCGCCGCATTGAGTGTAGGTTATCAGAGATTCTTTTAACCTATATCGCTGGTAGCCTGTGCTCATTATTATTTTCATAATTGGTAAAGTGATGTATGAATTTTGATTTTTTATCTTCCATTGAGGCCCCACGGGGATGTTTTGAATTCACAGCTGGTTCTTATATGTATATTGAACTGCACTACATTCCTTACATAGGAATTCCTGTAATGCCACAATGATCAAAACTTTAAATAATTCTCCTGAATGATTCAACCCACTCTGATATTTAAAGCAGATAACCTTATTGTAGTATATTGTAAGGTGATGTACCATTCTCCGTCTGGGTTCGAATCTTTGACAATTTTTACTTCTTATATATCTTTGTTAAACTGAAATAGGTGACTATAGATTGTTTAAAAATAGTAAAAAATCTAAATTATTCTAAAAGTATTGACGAAAGCCCATTTTACAATTTTTTTGTGGAAATAAATCGATTGGTTGAAAGCATTATTTAAAATCGATAAAACTTTTTATTTAACGTTTCCTTGATTCCACGCAAGTTTTCCAATAAGTCCACTGTGGAAAATCCATTATTCCCATTTTTCGCTCCGGACTTAAATATGTACATGTATGTATATATACGAAAATAAATTTTAATAAACCTTCATGGTTTGTTCTTAATGTGTATTAAAAATGATTTCAAAGCTATAACTACCGGGTTTCAATTCTAAATTAGCTAGTGGGAAATAACTTCACGTTCAATATTCTTTAAAATATTATAATAAATGTATCCGACTCGTTATTTTTCAATTATTATCATTGTGTTTTTAGATTTTAAAGTATTCTAATTAATTTTTTTATTATATTTCTTATCAAAATGTCGCCTGTATATTATTATCTTAATGTTTTTTTAACGGAAACCCAACTACAGTATTTACATGAGACGACAAATTGGGGTCGTCATTTTTTATATTCAAAAAAATGGTGTGGGCGGCACTCGGTACAGTTTGGAAAACGCTGTTTTTGCAAAAAAATCACATTTTGAATAATTTCCATCCGTAAATGTCAGATTTGTATGTACGCGGAAGACAGACGAGCCGAATCGTTCAGGCTCGACGGCACTTGTCTAGCATTGAACATCCCCACTGCCATAAACGAACATCACTTTTATGACAAATCGAACCACCATCGAATTCCAACAAAGTGCCTTGCCCTGACATGGGAGGGGTTAATGAGTTTCGTCTCCATTCCAAGCCCACCCTAGAGTGGAAGGTGTGGGGTTGGAATACAATTTTTTCCCTTTTTTTTCTTCCCTTGGGGCGCATGGGAGAGGGGAGGCATATACTTCATCGGACGTCATAAAACTACACAGATCGTAAAAAATGGCTTGGCCGTTTTACGATCGGCCACCCCGAAGGCTGCATGGCCAGCCAGCCAGCCACCCATTAATAATTCAAATTTAGTGGCGCGAGCGCAAATGGCCACTGGACCCATCCTCCAAATAGCCTCGCGCATAATCCTGTTTAGCAAGGAATGGTAAAGATCAGCCGCAAACCAGGACGCTTTCGTATGGCGCCAATTCGAACGGAAAATTCTGGCATGGAGAGAAGAAAATACCTATGTATATGGTGGACATATTTAATAACCGCCTCACTCTTTCTATCCGTGTGGCTTTTCCAGATATGCTTTATGCTTTAAGAGACTACTTTTATACGTTGATTGGTTTTTTCGACTCAACGCAGTTTCCATTGCAAAAGTAATGGAATTCCGTGGTTGTTAAAATAACATTTAACAATCGGAATAAATAAAAAGTAATTAGTAACAAATCAAGCCAATTTTCAAAGGCTTGAATTTAATTGGTTAATATTTACAAACTTTTTATTATTGTCGGAATATATAAATGAAAGCTCAGTATTTATATTAAATGGCGAATATTTATATTAAACGGTTAGTGTAAAAGTGGTCAGCAATAATAAAAGGATAGTATTTATATTAAATAGTTAGTATTTAAACATTTAAGTAGTTAGTATTTAAAGTTTTATTTTGACCAGTATTAATTTCGGTTAGTTTTATACTGTTCATTTGTTATTAATACTGACGTTTAATAACAATACTGCTCATTTTTTAAATAAAACAATGGCCGAAAACTGATTTATATGCTTAATGAAATTGATTTAAAAACTGGCCATTTAATTTATTGTAAATTTCAAACACTGATGAAATTCTTCAATATCGAAAAAAATTCCTAAAAGTATTTTTACTAACCTCTTATTATGAATATTTATGAGTAGTTAATTTGAATGTTAATTGTCAATTAATTACTCATATCTGATCATTTAGTTCAATATATAAATGAAGCAAAATAATTGTAACAAATTAATAACCAAGTAATTGAAAAGCCATTTCAATATGCACTCATAACTTGTTTTCATTTTAAATTGAAAAATGTATAACGCTTTGAACTTGAAAGTTTAACTTAGCATCTCGTTCAACAATGAATATAATTTTTCATTCTTCAAAAACATTAAATTGTATGAAAGTTGCAGAGTTAATAAAATAATATAGAAACGGGCAAACAATCTTTTCATGTTGAGCTTCAAATAATGTAATTTTGCTCCGAAAGCAAACACACCTTATTTGATTTTTATTTTTAATTGCTTTTTATTATCAATAAATAATGTTCACAATACATGTTATATCTATTTTAAAGCTACTAATCTACTGTTCATTTTCTATTTTAATTTAGTAATCATAGTATTATATTATTCTAATGTTAATGTACAGCATAATAGGAAAAAGAGCTCAAAAACCTATTTACAATCATTATAAATGCCCATAATACATCTAATACGTAATATTAATTAAAGACTCTAAAGTCGGCGATCTAGACCAGATTATTTTTAGGTAATCTGTGTTTATACCTGAAGGGTATAGACATTTTGTTGTAATCTCCGAAACTCTTCACTAGTGTGTTAGTATGGTTATTAGTGATTCTATAATAGAATCTACTGGTTAGTTTGTTAGTAATGGCTGTAACTGACGGAATATTATTTATGGTATGCAATTTTTTCAAGTTAGTATATGTATGTATATGGGTGTGTTAAACACCCTATTAGCTTTACTTTGCAACTTGCGTAATATCAAATACGTAGCTTATATTTTACACATATTGAAAATTTTATCAAATACTGTATTTTCAGAAAGGTATCTATGAAAAGAATGATATCACTACGTGTTATATATATACATATAAATATTACGGCTCGATAACCATCATACGACGCCATTCGCAATAGGTAAATGTTTCCAGTTTTGTATTTAAATAGAAAACTGTGCTTTATAAAACGAACTTGTACCACATTCAGACCGAATCCCATTGAACCGAGTCCTATAACAATTTGTTCTAAATACCCGTACGAGAGCACACTTTTAGTTTGACCCGTCCGCACATATTCGTACCTATATTGCCCACAAACACTATGAACACTTCGAGTCGCGGTCGAAATGATACTCAACGGTGCCAGAGCACATTTGACCCGTATACATTGGAAATAATGGATAAATTCGCAAACGATTCGCTTTTGCCGGAAATTGCAAATAGTTTATCCGTTCGTCCATTTTCAAACTTCACACTTCACACGTCGTTACCCATTACAACGCTCGCCCTGGCGAAACTAACGCTCCTGTATGCTGAAATTTTTCCACATACATAATAACCGTAATATAGGAAAATATTTATATAGATGTATGTATGAATATGAGGCCGTTTAGCGCCGTCATAAATAAAATTACTATTGCTCCCGTGTGATTGCAATAGTTCGAGTGTGACTTTTATATATTTGGAAAATATCGCTTTCGCGCACATCGTTGAGAGTTGATAGATGGCCATGTTTTTTTTGGATGAGTATAAGTTCCAATAAATATCTTGTACATAATTCCATGAAATAACGTCAGTATAATGTTAAATATGCATCAATTATCTAATATATGTATGTAGGTACATATCTTTTCTGGATTGATTATTATTTTTTGATTAAGTTTTCAGCTAATCTGAGAGTGCGTAATTTGTCATGTGAACTATTGTGCTATTGAAAAAATTGCTTGAAACCGAAAACATGTGAGCGATTTTAGAATTTTACAGAACAGTCATTTTGATGAATTCAATCAAAGCATTGAAGTAAAGTATTTTGTATTTTATTTGTTTATTTATATAGATATTTACTTAACTGATGAACTTAAGCGGTTTTTTAATTTTATATTACAAAAATACAAAAAAAAAACAAATAAGATGAAAGAAAAAATCAGAAAATAGGGGAAAATAATGAATGAGAATTTATAATACTAAAACAGAAAAACTACAAAAGCTCACTAATTTTAAGTACATTTTAACGACGTTTAGATAATTAGTAATTCATTTGGTAGACGATTCCAAATTTTAGCCACTCTGTTTGAAAAGAAGAATTCTCTGATTTTTTCGTAATACATATCTTTTCGGAGTCTGTAAGTTTGCCTCTAAGACGAGTGTTTTTTTAAACCTAAGGAGGTTTATCATTGGACAATATTGTAATGGCAGTTATCTGTACAAAATTAAACATCATTCTATTTTCTACACTTACATAAAAACATAATAGGTGAACCTACATTCCTTTTCCCAAAAGTTTTTCAATATTATTATGATGCGAACCTTATTGGGCGATTAATTTCGTATGCGTGATTAATTTGGTCTTTATTAAAATTTTTTTGATATTCACATATTATCATTACAGCCCTGGAAGATTTTTTGTTCAATTCTTACGTTTTCTTAGTACTAACATAAATCTAGACTGCATTATAAACTACTTTAATGCTTTACGGCACATGTCTCCATTTGAAGTATAATGAAATTCTATGTACTAACTTTTCGTTATTAAATTTAGCGCGAGCTTTCATTGTTTTATTTCGTTATGAAAATAGTCTAACAGTAGGTGTAGGCTTTACTCTGTATTAGGCATTCAGTTCACATACAAAGGGTTGATAAGTATACATAGATTTCTACGCTGATAAAATCAGGCCACTCGCCAATTATTGTATCGCTTCTAATTAGCAGTTTTGCATGAAAATGAACGGAAACATAATTTAATCCTGAAAATAATCATAACGGTCGCGTTCCGCGGTGCATTTTAATGCGTTTTATCAGAGCAGCGTATTCCGGTAATGAAAACCCTCTGTTTCGCCAGGCACGGCCACCAATATCAGGCCAAATCCCACAACTTTCAGTTTGCTGAAAGAAACTTTTATTGCCAGTTTGAACTAACGAACTCTTGCGGAATCGTACAACATCCCGCCTGTGGGTTTATCTTTTGTATCGAAGACAAAACGGCGGATTTTGCATTGTACAAACCGACTAAACTTACACTGCGAGTACCTTGAAACTTTATTTATTGTCGGGTAGATTCTACAGAACGATTCGACATGTTTTTATATATGTATGTACATATATATATAAAAAAATTGATTACTCATTTTTTTAATAACGAAAAATTTAGCCGGTATTAAAATTATTCCAATCAAAAAGCTTACATTTTATATAACAAATTTATTTTTGACGATAAAAATCAAACGATTAACGTTATTACAAAATTTAAAAAAAATAATTAAATAACCATAGAATATCTTTATAAAAATAATTATTTAATAATTACACAACTGATTAAAAGCCGTACCGCAACGAAGGCAAAAAAAACGTTGGGTTTTTAATCGAACCGACTCAAAACATTTATTATTATTATTTGTAATATTAAAATTTTTTAATTAATTATTTTTAATTAATTTTTCACGATATATATGCCGTCATTTTTGTTTTTGAAAAAAAAAACATTATTAATGTGTTTGAAAAGATAATAAATCATACACTATGCGTATTTGCGCGGTACAAACAAAGACTTGCCATCAAATTTGAAACAAGCAATATAAAAATACGTTACCGTTGCGGAAAATTGTGCGCAGGGAAAACGCAAAAAGAAATTTCGACCTTCAACAAATGCGAAAAAAAGGGGATGAAAGAACTTTTTTACGAACTTCCTCATTTCGTGGTAGATTATCAAGGAACACGCGAAATCACCTTCGATGTGACTTAGCCCCAAACAAATATATTTTGTTACTCTGTGCTCGATAAGTCGTAACGTGAGACATAAAACCGTGATGGCATATGATCAGGCGAAGGATGAAAAAAAAGGAAACATTATATCGTATGAAAAAAACACCCGAATGATTTATATGTACGTATTTACTACTCAAACATACACCACATACATTTTTTTGTATAAAAAAAATTTACACAATGCTAAATTGAATTTTTCCATATATAAATATAGTATTATATAATATTAAACTATGGATATATGTTTTGTATGTTATATAAAACAAAAAAATAAATAGCATTCGTATATATACATATATCACAATTAAATTCAATCATTTAGTATTTATAGTAGATACATATGTATATGTAAGTCCGTATATACATATTATCCACAGCAAAACACGTCAACAGCTCGGCACAACACTACACGGAAAAGACTAGTTCTATTCACAACGTATAGCGCCGTGCGTTTCCGGCACGTTTATATTTGTTCTGGGTTAGTGCAAGGTAAAATCGACTTACATATACATTACAGGACGCGACGATACCGCGCAATATTGCTTGTGTCGAATCGTCGAGTCGACGTTGTACCAATATGATGTTTCTGGAAATATTCATATGCACATAGCAGCACTTTTGATAGTACGAGTGCACTCGCCACCATGACGTAACGTCATGTGTGAATATTCCAAAAAAACTTATTCTGACATTATTTATGAACACCGTGAAAGTGTTCATATAAAATGTGCTGCTTACGTGCAGTTGTTGGCTTGGGTTGTACCTACTGGTATAAACGAGTATTTAGGTTTCAATAAATCATTTAATTATGCATAGTAGCACAATAAATATTCATCTGTAAAATAAAGAATAAATAAATTGTTAAACATAAAATACTAATATTGGTTAAATATAAAATACTGAATCGTATTTATTCAATACTGGTTTTATGCCCGTTGAACATTCAACGGGTGGTTTCGGAAAGAAATTGATATGATTTAAAATAAGTTTACAATACGAATAGGAATAATTAATCGGAATCGGAACTGAAACAGAAATCAGGTATCGGGAATCAAAACTGATACAGGGATCAGAAAAAGGAACTAAAACAGGAATCGGGATTCAGAACTGAAACAGGAATTGAGAATCAGAACTGAAAAAAGAATTGAGAATCGGAAATGAAATAGAATTCCGGATCCGGAGCTGAAAAAGTAATCCGGACCCGATACAAAAGTTTAGCTGTTATGCTTAGTTAACAAAATTTAATACTTTCCGATTATAAACAAACGGTCATTGACCTCGTTACGTTGAATATTATTATTACACATAAAAAATTACATACATATATGATGTGCATTTAGCACACGTATTCTAGGGAAGACGTGGTGTTGTAAAATTCTCGGAAATAATCTTTTGGAGAATATTCTCGGGAATATTCTCCAAACCGAGAATTTTCGAGAATATTCTGTTTTACAACATCTGGAAGGCTTTTATACTATTCCGTTGCAATTTCAAAAAATGGATAAATTCATGTGAACGGTAAGATGAGGGAAGACACGAATAAAATTAATTACCTAATGCAAAAACCTAATTAATAATTTTTAACATTTTACATTTCATATGTACAGAGGGAGGGTAAGAAAATGTGACTTTTGAGCAGTTGGCGAAACACAACAGAAATGTTGCGCCTATTATGTAGTTCATGTTAAAAGATTTAAGGATTTCGTAGAAAAACCCAAAGCAACTTATTTATAGATTTGGAAGCAAAAAAAATTTTAGTGTTTTATAATAATTAAAGCATTTTAGTGTTTTTATCGTTTCTAAACTTACTTAATTTACGATTTCATATTATGTATGTAATGTGTTTGAAAAGTACGCACTGATGTGAAATAACAATTAAAATACCCAAACTCATACAAAATCTGTGTTTAAAAATTTCGGCGAAAACTTTGAAAGTAAACTGATAAATTCGTGTGAACGTTAAAGATGAGGGAGGAAATGAATAAAATATTTTTTTACGATTTTATGTGTTGAGTTTAAAAGAATGATTAAATCAGTAAGTTGGAACAATTTCATTGTATTATTTATTGTTCTATGTATTATTACTATCTATTTTCTATATTATTATTGTTCAATGGTCCTTGAGGCCGTATATAATATAAAAATAAAATAAAAAATTGGAATATATTCACCAAAGCAAAAAAAATATGTTTAATTTATTTCTTTCAATTTATTGTTTTATAACCAAGAAAAAAGAAAATTCTCGGTGAATAACGAAAATATTCTCGGAATATTCTCGACTTACAACACTATGAAGATGATAGCCGAGTTGGTAGCGCGTTCGCGCCGAGAATTATGGGTGCTAGGTTCGATACCTCGTTCGTGCGAAAAATAAAATTAATTTTATTTTTCTAACATCGTTAAAATATAATTAATTTGAATTAAAAAATATATATTTAATTTTTTAATATGAAAACAAAAAAAAATGGTTCAAAACCTCGATAAATAAAATTATTATAATTACGTAATATATTTTCACTTGAAATATCCTTTCACTGTAACATAGCCAGCAGCGTGGCTCGGTCGTTAAGCTTCTGCTTAACACTGAGAGGCGCCGAGTTCTATCCCTTGAGCTGACCTCGATTGAAAAGAATTTTTCTGAGTATATCTGTAATGCTGCTGGTCAGACCAGGATTTGTGACTCCTGGTTGATCGTTTCCTATCAGAGTTTGCCAATTTTCTCTGATTTCATTGTTGAAACGATTCCCGATTAAAAATTGGCTAAAAATCCTTCCTACCCACTATGTCACCACTATTTGAGTATGTTTAATGTAAATATTACAATAAAAATGTATGTACAATTCATAGATGTCTCGTTAATTGTCGAGTTTAAGTCAGTGTTTCGTAATTTAGCGACTTATGTATATAATAAAAAAAAAAAAAAATGCTGTATTGTTTGTAATTTGGCCAGGAAGGCGCATTGGGGTTTACCTGTAATGCCTTCCTGGTATGAAATAAAAAAATAAAAAAAAAAAAAAAAAAAAGAATGTACTCAAGAATATTTTTCGTACTTACTGCTGTGTATAGGTACATTCAGCTCCCAGCTTGAGCTGTCTGTGTATAAAAGATACATTTGTACATAACAATTTGAATTAAATTATAATATAGCATAGATCGATCGACCGAAAGGACAAAAGGATAATCCTTTTGCGTACATAATAATAACACTTTTAACACTTAGCGTACCGAGAGCCGATTAACGAATTTGGACCCGCCGTTAAGCCAACGGTCGCCGCTCAATATGTTAAGCCTGTGTAACGGCAGGCACGTTGCATTTTGACGATAAGTGAGATACATCCGATTATAGGGTTGTTTGTCTGCAAGCTAAGGCCTTCATCCGTTCGCAAACTTTATGCAGATTGAATCAGAGTTAACTTGTTTAAGCTTGAAGGTGTCCCGAGATGGCAAACTTTGGTTAGAAGTCACAAATGTGAGTCCGCGCGAAGGACCCACAACCCTCACACTCTTTCCCCAGTGTCTCTCCCACACTCTACTATGTGTGTGTTTGCTACAAAGGGAAATGTATTCACAAGCCTGCCGGAGAAACTTTGTTCACAATATACCTTGTTACTTATTTTCAATGTGCCAAAGTTGCCCAATGAATAACCCGCGAGCAACTAACAAAGAGTGTCTTGGCTAAGTGTGCCACATTTCCTAACGAATCGCCAAAGTTCACATATTATACAATTTTTCACAGCTTCTCTAAATGCGAAATGTTCACGCATTCTTTTGTATGTGTATTTTTGACTTTCACATTTACAGACAATGCATACTTCTTATACAAAATAAGGGCCAACTTTTTGTGTTACTGTATTACGATGACAATTCTTTACATTCTATCAAAATCAAATGTTTCTATAAAGGCTAATTTTGTTTGTAGTTTTAGATGAAAAATAAGAAAAATGACGCTGCATTATTTGGTAAAAATCATATCCATCATTCTAAACTCTCACATTGCTTCTTAAATTTGGGTCATCGTATTTTTTTCAGCCTAAAAACTTTCTCGTGACTCCTCTATTTTACTTTCATAACCTTCATAAAGTACTTTTCGATACTTTTTTTTTCGAAAGAAAGGCAAGGAGTTTGGAATGTCATAAATTAAAATAAAAAAGGTGTTATAAATTTCAAAGAAAATTTCTCAAATACTTAAATAATAAAATTTAAGCAGAACCAATGTAACAAAATCAAAATATTACTATCACATAAAGATGCATCAATATATTATTGACTTAAAAGGAGATTATAAATTTAGGTCCCAAAAGATTGCATAGTACTTAAAATGAACTGAATAAATTAATTCACCAGCAACATAAATCGGTGGCTAGCGTGTAATGCTTTCGATTGTGTGGTCATGGATTCTATCCCTGGCTTTTTGTCTGGCCAGGCTTTGAATATGTCGATCGTTTCCTTTCAGAGTTTTCCAATTTATCTGATTTCAATGGAAACGGTTTCAAAAAATCGGCAATCCCGACCCATTTCTAGCAAAATCTGAGTTGGCCGTATCTCACAATTCGTTGATATTTAAAATGCTGAAAAATAAAAAATGATTATTGTAAAGTTTGATGATCGATTTTTGTGATTAGCCTTGAATAACACTTGTACAACGTTGACAATAGATGTCGTGTTAACAAAAAATGGTTGTATACCTGTAAAAAAATCAAATAAATTTTACATTGAATCTTCAATTGAGTCAAAATATTGTTTGCTGCTACAGTTTCAGGTGTATTGTTAATGGAATTGATACAAATTTTATTGAATTACATGGGTTTTTAATCATATGTATGTTTCAGCTTAATATAATATATGTATCTTTATACAAAAATGCAAAGTATGGAACGCTGTATGCTCGGCATAATGAGGAAAGACAGGACGAATACGTAGTTAGTAGACATAGTAAAATATAATTAAATGGAAATGGGCGAGTCACGTGGCTAGAAGAATAGATGAAAGGTGAACAAAATAAGTGTTAGAATGGTACCGAAGAGAATGTAAAAGCGTAAAAGGAAGATAAGATGGATGATAGTCGCGCAAAACAGAGATAAGTGGAAGCGTGTTGGAGAAGCCTTCATCCAGTAATGATGGTGAGCGGCTGTAGACGATGATGTACAATACAAAATGCATCGTTTTTTTTTTTCGTTTGAACATCTGCCAAATTTTCAAACAATGAATCAAATAAATATACCTTATATTATTAGATTCACATATTGTTTTAATGAAAGAATCTCGGAGCGCTGTTTACGAGACCTCAAAATAAAATATCCAGTTTCGGGTGGGTTCGTTGGGACCGTTTCTCTCGACTTGAATTTCAGGGAAAATACTTAACCCCACTCGGAAAATAAATTGGAATTTCGACCTCCGCGAAAAGAAAAACCTTTGAGGTTTTTCCGCCGTATATAGATCGGCGGGCGCCTATTGAAAAAAACATGTACAATGTTCGCGTTTTACCAAAAACGCAATTTATTTCACAGTAATTTGTATTTCTCTATTTCTTGTATCATCACGTCATAATGATATATATTTTTATCGGACAAAAGAAATTTATTTTACCGCATATCATTGTTGAATCGATATTTGTCTACAATGTGATACATATGTACGTATGTAGTAAATACACGTTGCGAGTAAACAGATATTTTCTTAGGGAAGGTTATAGGATTTCGGTGTGGGATTAAAGTTTTAAAATGGTCCCTTGTCGTTTTTGCACGCAAACAGAATACGGATGGGAAATTTCGCTACCTACCTGAAAGTTATTCAGTACAAGAAAGTTTCGCCCCCAACAAAAAGCTCGACCCAGTAATAAGGTGTATCCTCGGTTTTTATCTTGAGCCGCTTTTTACCCAAAGGTCCTGTAGACCTGAGCAATCAATTATGAATCAATGATTTTTCTTGGAGATACGTATTCTCGATAGGGAAATAGGAAAAAATCTAATGATGCGAAAAATCAAGTATAATAATATATAACTTGAACCCGATTACCGATTCAAGAAACGGTATAGAAACAGTAGAAATACTATTACTAATTTAGACCCATTGATAATAAATATATCATATGTATTTATATATAGGGGGTTCCAAAAAACGGCTCGAAAGAAAAGGCCAGTTTTCGGTTTTTGTACAAATAAAAATCCAGTTGGCCGGCTTTCACCGGTTTCAGAAAATTAATGGTTTGCAAGATATTTCTCGAAATGATGAAAAGTGAACTTATGCCCCTTTCAAATATTAACGCGTCATATATTTGATATAAAAATATGATATTTTCATACCAGGTCCTTAAAGCGCAAAAAGTGATAACTCCACAACTCGCCTAAATCGATTTACTAATTCAATTTATTCCTGTTTTCATATTCTATCAGAGTACGTTGGTAACTTTCAAATAAAGTCATAACTTTAATTCCACATCACGTATCCTTTCAAAAACCACTCAAATTTGCAAAACACTAAATAGCAGAAAATATAATACAATTAATAGACAGTTAACTGGAGTGAATTATGATCATCATTTTGTTGATCATGTTGAGACCCCCTGATTTATTGCAAATATTTAAGGCAAAGACAAATAGAATTGTATACATATATAGTCAATATAGTCGTTATAACCATGTTTAAAAAATCGAAAATTCTCGTGCCGATGACAGCTCTCGACTACGTTCGAACGATTGCCCATGAATGTTTGACTTCCCCCCCCCCCCACTCGTTTTATCAGATTACAATGTTTTAAACGCCTATAACTTTAGCTTTTTAACACTATATTATCTCATATATATTTTTACTTCACAAATATATTATATAATGAACTAGCTGAACCCGGCATGCGTTGCAATTCTCGTTCCCATTCCACAGACATTCAATTCACTCAACCTTTATATCATGACATACGTACATATATCATCACATGCGGCCCAAACCTCTTAGTAATATATTTAATTACATTAGTTTAAGCCGGGATCATAATTTTGATTGAAACCCCAATCATACTATTATAATACTATCATTGAAAACTCTTTGATTGAAATATTAATCATGAAATCCCACATATTTGTACATTTGTTGTTGAAATATTGTTTAAATTTCCTTTTTATTTTATTTATATTTTAGTACATTATTTTATTACTACAGTTTTATTAAATACATTTATTTTTTTACTACAGTTTTTTTTTATAGATATGTAGATAGTTTTGCACAACTTATCCACGCCATCGCAATCCTTGGCAAAATTCAACTCCTGGATATGTTTTCGTAGATATTTTATCCTTGTATTGACATCGGTTTGATAGTGATCGATAACGGCGTTTCCCATATTTGAATAAATGTTGAAGAAACTTGTCGAAATAATAAGAACGTACGAATTAGCAATGACATGATAAGTATACCTTTTTAAAATATTCTATCATCTATAAGTAACCGACAGATTGAATTTATTATATTTATTCTCAGCATACTCAAACACAAATTTGCAAATCTATGCTACATTTCGTATCTGTTGTACGCATTAACTGTCGTAAAGGGAATATACATACATAGGGGGTGAGCTTTCAACAATCAATACAATTCTAACCCAATAGAAGTCAATAGGTATCGGCAGATATACCCATACATATGTGTGTCAGTCGAACGAACACACGTTTGTACACGAATGCACATCACATATTACATCACAAATCATCATAATGGCAAACATTCGCTATAAAAACATATCAGCCAAGTATGTAGCAACTCGACGCGAACAAACGAGTATATAGAGACGGCGACGGGGAACGTTTTCACCATTTTAGGCGCGTGACTGAAGCCGACGCGACGTTGACAAATCTATTAAATATTTCGACGTGATTGATTCGCGTCGATGCGAAATGCAAACTGGTGCCAAAACCCCGTTGCATGATATTGTCTCGCATCAAACAAATTGAAAATGTCAAAATGTGTTTTATCGCCGTCGTCCTTCGAACAAAGCTGGAAGCTGCGACGAGCGCAGCTTTTCAGACGGGCCGTTTCAGGTGTCGCCAACCGTCACCCACCTTGTATCGTCAAATTTCAATAAACGACTCACCTCTCTCGTTGATTTTCCGTTCAAATTTAACATTGAGAAACGTTGAGACGCGTCAACAACAGAAAGTATTGATTTTAAACGTGTTTGCTATCCCTAAATTAAACAGAATACTTTTACTATAACGGAATGCAATGGCCATAATTTTTCAATGATTTTTGATTAAATGCATATAACACTGTTCGACAAATGACGACTTTTTTTTTGGTTCAGAGACGAGATATAACTTTTCTTATATGTAGATCTATGCCCAGTGAACACGAATCTCATCTGTGCTCTACTAATACGAATTTTTTGCTCGTAAATTTACAGATTTAAAATTCAGCACACATCCAATTAACCCTTTTAAACGAAAACAAAAAATAGTGTGGCCAGAACACTATCCTAATAAACATGTGTCAATAGAAAATACTATATAATATAATATAGTATTAACAGTGGGAAAAAATCCCAAGTGAAAATACGTAATTTTGACTTTTAATTTGAACTGGATGACTACTTAGAGATATTTGAAAGCTGAAAAGTACTACAAATGAAAGATAAAATACCCGACTATAGATTCCAATATTTATTTTGAACAGGACATTAACAGATTTTGAGAAATCGACCAAACAACACCAAGATATATATATATATATATATATATATATATATATATATATATATATATATATATATATATACATATATATATATATATATATATATATATATATATATATATATATATATATATATATATATATATATATATATATATATATATATATATATATATATATATATATATATATATATATATATATATATATATATATATATATATCATCATCATCATCATTTACAGCCATTCGCCATCCACTGCTGGATGAAGGCCTCTCCAACACGCTTCCACTCGTCTCTGTTTTGCGCAACACTCATCCATCTCATTCCGCACATTTTCCTAATTTCGTTCACCCATCTTCCTTGCGGTCTTCCTTTTACTCTTTTGCCTTCTCTCGGGTACCATTCAAGCACTTCTTTTGTCCACCTTTCGTCCATCCTCCTAGCTACGTGACCCGCCCATTGCCATTTCAATCTCTTCACTCTATCCACTATG
The DNA here is from genome assembly GCF_051622035.1 of Arctopsyche grandis. Classification (NCBI taxonomy): domain Eukaryota; kingdom Metazoa; phylum Arthropoda; class Insecta; order Trichoptera; family Hydropsychidae; genus Arctopsyche; species Arctopsyche grandis. The sequence goes on along the minus strand of NC_135361.1, from coordinate 15,461,283 downwards.
TCCACTACCCTTGTCATATTTCTCACCCACGTGTTCCGCTTCCTGTCTTTCCTCGTTATGCCAAGCATACAGCGTTCCATACTTCTTTGAGTGCATTGGATTTTATTTTGCATCTTGGCGTTCAGTGTCCAAGTTTCACATCCATACGTCATCACTGGCAAAACGCATTGATCAAAGATCCTTTTCTTCAGGCAGAGTGGCATTTTTGATTTAAAAACAGCATTCATCCGTCCAAATGCACTCCACCCCAATTTCATACGTCTCTTTATCTCTTCATTTTTACTACCAGACATGTCAATTATTTGACCTAAATATAAATAATTATTTACTACTTCTACTGGTTTATCATCTAAGGGGATGCTATCAGGCATGCAATAACTATTGAACATTAGTTTAGTCTTATCTACGTTAATTTTTAATCCTACTTTTCTACTTTCCCTGTCCAGCTGTGTTAGTCTGATAAGTAGGTCAGCTGAATCACGAGCTACTAAAACTATATCGTCTGCGAACCGAAGGTGGCTCAAAAAGCGACCATTGATGCTTACTCCGGCTGTATCCCAATCCAATTTCCTGAAAACTCCCTCAAGCACCGCATTGAATAACTTGGGCGAGATTGTATCTCCTTGTCTTACTCCTTTTCCTATGCTAAATCTATCTGTACCTGAAAAAATTTTAACTGAAGCTGTGGCATTCTTAAATATTGTAGCTAACAGTCCCACATAGGGTTCCGGCACTCCCTGTGTTTTTAGAGCGTTAAGTACTGCATTATGACTAACTGTATCGAAGGCTTTCTCATAATCGACGAAACCTAGGCACAGTGGCCGTTGATATTCGTTGGCGCGCTCGATTAGTTCGCCAACTACTTGGAGGTGGTCCATTGTGCTGAAATTTGCCCTAAACCCTGCCTGCTCTATAGGTTGGTTCTCGTCGAGGATATTCTTCAGCCTTTCTGTAATAACCTTCGTGAAGAGCTTGTAGACCGCTGAAAGTAGACTAATGGGTCGGTAGTTCTTGATATCGCTTTTGTCGCCTTTTTTGTGTATTAAAATGATAGTTGCGTTATTCCATCCTTCTGGTATAGCTTGGTTCTGGATGCATTTGCTGAAAAGCCTAGCTAAGATATTAATTAGGGGGGGGCCGCCACATTTTAGTAAGTCGATGGGAATATTATCTTCCCCTGGGGTTTTACCATTCTTTGCAGTTTTTAGCGCGGCCTCTACTTCGCTAGGCAATACTGCAGGAACCCTTTGGCCGTGTGTCGATTCCAGAGTGGGGAATTGGCCGTTGTCGTTCTCGTATAGTTTTGCATAGAACGTGTAAACTCTGTCTATGATTTCTTCTCTATTCCTAATTATTACTCCGCTCTCTGATCTGATTGCGATCATTTGGTTTTTGCCTAAGAAAAGATCCTGTTTGCACTTTTTCAGGCTACGGTTATTCTTAATGGTATTTTCTATTAGCTTGCTGTTAAAATCCCTGACATCCCTGACTATTCTCTTCTTAATTTCCTTATTTACTAGATTGTATTCTTGCTTATTATTATCCCTATCTAAATTCCTTTTATGCTTAATTAGGTTTTTTGTTTCCGCTGAAATTTTGCTTAATTTAATCTGTTTCCTAAAACCACCTAATTTCTTACCTGTTGAGGTTAGAACCGAACTAATTACAGTGTTCAATTCCTCGATGTCTGCTTCTGGGTTTAATTTCCCGTATCGATTTCCAAGTTCGAGTTCGAATTCCTTTTTCCTAGACCTTAGTTGAGCGAAATCTGGAGAGTTACTGCATCCTTTTATTAATTTCCTACGTTCGCAATTTATATTAATGGCCATCTTGGCACGGACTAATCTGTGATCGCTGCCTATATCTACTTTACTTAAAACACTAACGTCTTTAACGGAGTGCAGGGCATTTGTTAGGATGAAATCGATCTCGTTTCTGTCTCCTTTAGGACTCTCCCAAGTCCACTTATTGTTGGTGTTTTTCCTGAAAAATGAATTAGTGATGAAGAGCCTGTTGTGTTCTGCGAATTCTATGAGGCGATCACCTCTGTCGTTTCTTTGGCCGGTACCAAAATTGCCTACTGCTCTTTCTGTGTTTGCCTTTTGTCCTATTTTTGCGTTAAAGTCGCCCATGATTATTTAAAAGTGGTGGCGGCTATTATCGTATGCGCCCTGTAGTTTTTCGTAGAAGTCTTCTATTTCCTCGTCTGGGTGGCTAGATGTGGGGGCGTACACTTGGAAGATTTGACAAGTGTACCTGCTCGAGATTCTTAATACTACATAGCATATACGTTCCGATATGTCGTTTATTTCTATAATATTTCTTTCTATTCTCTTATTGATAAGAAACCCTACTCCTCCTATTCTACCATTTGGTAGCCCTCTCCAGTAGAGACAGTTACCACTTTTTAGGATTATTTGGTTTTCCTGTTTTCGTCTTACTTCGCTAAGTCCTACTAAATCCCATTTGATGCTTTCTAGTTCATTCTCTAATGCAAGCACACTTCCTTCACTCGATAACGTTCTTACATTGTACGTGGCTAAATACAGGTTTCTGTTAGCTAAGCTATCATCCATCGTCACTCTTACCTTGTTGGAGGTTTGGATATTATTTTTCTCGCATTTATCCAAGATGTGTTGAGAAAAAGGCGGTACTTGAGAGAGATTTCCATTCAAGGAGTGAGTTCTTACCGCCATAAACTCTTCTCTGTGGTCAGCTTTGACATATAGTCATCCTAGGTATCACTTGGATCACTTATGAGTTATTACATGCCATTTAACAGGGTTACTTTGTAAGTGAAAGTAGTTAGTTATGATAATAATAGATTAGCAATTGTTATACTACTTTTTTACAGATCTTTATCGTGAGACGCCTCTTTGGAGACAACGGATTTATATATGTGAGTGCGGTTTGCAATTTAATATTTTAATAATAACTTTAGTAAAGTATATAAAATTACACGAATTACTTTAATATAATTTAAATATGAAAAAGAACTGATAGACAGTTGGGAAACACCGTTTCTGTTTGCTATTATTCTATTAAGTAAAGTTCGTTAAAGATTTTTGGCTGGAAGCAATTATGTGGAAGATTTATTGCTTCTGTGGGACCGACTTGGCTGGCCAAGGACCCTTTTTTTGTATTCAGGTAGGGAGATGTATCTCGTTTGACACCGATTTGACACAAAAATTAGCACAAAATTTTTCGAAATAACTGATATAAAACCGCTTTTTACGACCGATTTGCTGTTTATTTTTACACTTAAATTATACTAGGATGCAATTAGTAAAATAAGTGATTAGATGGTTAAGTTAAATTTCGTGCAATAGCCGGGTTTAAGCGAGTAATAGCGGGAGGAACGCAGAAGCACGTCCTCCTCACATGACACGAAAGACCGAACTCATATATATATATATATATATATATATATATATATATATATATATATATATATATATATATATATATATATATATATATATATATATATATATATATAGATATATTTGTTGACGTGGGCCATCCGCTGTGTGTTTGTGGTACAGCCCTGAATGGTCAGTACATTCGAGTGCGAGGTAGACGTGGCGCGATTACTATCACACTCGCGGCGTGATGCGTTGAAGGCGGGATTTCTTTACTTATACTTTCTCGATACTTTCTCGTCAGTAAAATCATAATATTATTATTTAGAAGTTTTTTCCCGTTTTTGTTCACAGTAATCTTCCCGGACATGCATACAACAAATCCTGAACGTTCCATCGTAATCGGATCAGTGACTTAGGAGTCTATTCGAGACACACAAGCAGACATTCATTTTTATACATATATGTATATAGATTGGTCATTTAAGTAGCATATTATTCAATTGACAGTTTTTAAAAGTGTCATGGCAATCGCCCGCATTCTATTTAAAATTTTGGGGGTGGCACCAGAGAAATGTAAAAATTATTTTTAAATAAATGTAAAAACATTTCTCTTTGTGGCGCCGAATGCTCAATTATAATAATAACCAATTATTTAAGTTTAATTATTATAAACATTTTATATTATACATATTTTTGTTGAAACTATATATTACACGTTAATTTAAGAGTTCCCAAGAACAGACAAATACAAAAAAGTGTATAAAAATAATCCGCCAACTGAAAAATAAAACGGATTGGCCATATACTCAAATTTTAAATAAGTCTTATTATTATGTGAGAGCACTTTTATGATCAATAAAAATATTTGTCAAGACAACACAATTCGGATATTTGATCGTATTTATATTAAAACGAAAATGCGTACATGTGTATAATAAATATTTGGAATATATATTATACATGTACGTATTTATAATATAGAAGTATGTGACGTATTTATAATAAAGAAGTATGTGACATATTTTACAATGTACGTAATGTGATCGGTACACTATTAGTACGATAGCACTTTACAAAAATTAGGACTGCAAACTATTATATTCATCCCAACTATCCCATCACTCTCCCCTTCCTTTGTTGCGGTATTATCTCCTCTTCTATTTTGCAAGATAACCACTTATGAAGTAGTTAACCCTTCCCAAGAGATTTCAAGTTTCTCACAATGAAGCAGTAGTTCTCAAAATCGTGAATGCATTATTATAAAATCGATCGATTTCGTTATCGATACCTTTTTTTTAATTCAACTTATATAATTTATTTATTTATTTTTTAATTTATACCTGGAAGGTCTAACAGGAGACCCCAATACACCTTCCTAGCCAGAAACACTATACATTTGGTAAAAGTATTACTAGTACTATACAAAGTAAATACATATCAATTGGCATCCACAGAGACATCTTTGCTAAAATTTGTAAATTTGCAGCATTTTATATAATTCACCGAACTTCGAGATTGCTGAAAACTTGAAATTTGCGATAAAATGGGTAAGGTTGCCAATTTGTTAGAACTATTTCAATGAAAATTTAATGTTATTAAACGATCGACCTGGAGTCACAAATTCAAGGTTTGGCCAGCAGAAACCTGAGGGATTTGAACCCGTGACCACTTTGTTCAAAGCATTGTATGTATACTAACCACTAATCTATTCAGCTAGTGGATAATATATAATAATTAATAATATATGAGTACATATACATATTATATGTACTTACGTATGATGGTATCACTTATGTAATATAATGGTATTATATTTAAGCACAATTTAAATTCGTGTCAACTTGTTTATTTATATCGAAACGCGATATTTCAATTTAATTTCAATTTCCGTGTACAATTCCCGCACAGACAAAACACTCTCCGAGAAATTTTCTTTCAATTTTCATCTCACATGAAAATTCAATTTCGCAATTGTCTCTCCCCTTTCTCCTTATTGTTTTCCAATACCATATCAAGTATTACCGTCGTCATCCTGCCAGTTTTGTATATCGGCAAACGGGAATTTTTCAAATACACCACTCCTCGTTTCAGGTTTTCATATCAAAGAAATGAGTTTCACCAATACTCTTGAACGATATTCTCAATATATGTTTATATAACACTTGCAGTATAGATTCTCGGAATGGGGGGGTGGGGGGTGAAAAAAAAGTTTTTCACGCAAGAGAACTCGACGAAAATAAATATGGCCGACGTCAAGATCGTTCGTTACTCGTGCGGTGTGAAATGAGACTTTCACACTTTTTATTTACATTCGGATTACAGTGGGATTCTTTCGAAATATTAAAGCTCCGAGTATGGCTCCGGATTTACTTTATTACTTTTTTTTTATAAAATTGCAGAGGGGAAACGCCAGAAGTCGAGCACACTCGACGCGAAAAATTTTAAACGCTTATTTACAAAAGGGGACGAATGCGCTAACTTGCGAATGGCGGAATGATTTCGCTTATTAAAATTTATTTGCCAAAAGATCATACGCAATCCCAATATCGAGTTTCGGCTTTGTTCTCGTATCAACAATCGGACGCATACAAATGATGCCGATACAATAAAGCGATTAGCATCAGTTCAAGAGCCGTTCCGAGGGTAATCAATATGCACTGTGGTTATTAATCGTGCGCATATAATTTATTGCAAATAACTTGCAGGCATTCGTGATGATAATTCTAGTGCATATATGCTTATTTCACAGGGTATTGGCTAATATGAATAATATCTGCACATGTCTTTCTCACAACCAAGCCTGTACCTTCTAAATCAGAATTCCAACCCTCTGATTAATTCAGGCGAAATCTCAATAAACGAGACGTGAAATTGCTTTACACTTAAATCAAAATTCAATGCATTCGTAATTGGAACAGATTAAGGTTTTAAATTTAACTTAGGATCATTAAAATATATAAAATGACAATTTTTATATGTTTATTTGTATAAAGGTATACATTTTCTCATAAACTAAGTATAACCAAGAGTCATAACTTATGACTCGTAAGATCTGAAGATTTTTCTCCAATTTTCTCTCTTTTTTAAAACACCACCAAAGCAAAAGTTTTAACTATGATAAACACTAGGCCGGAGCAAAAAACGCTAACTTTGGATTTACATCAATGGACCTATTTGTAAACTTTTTTTGTATCAAGGGAACGTCAAATAAAAAAATCATTGATTTTAAACAATGTTCTGTGCCACCCACCAATCGATTTATCTTGACAAGAATTTCGAAAAAGAAAGTTTATTTTATTTTTGTCTTTTTCGAGAATAGTTTTGACTTTTTCACTATTAAAAAAAAAACACTCAATACACACTTTTCGAAGTTTCTTTGGGTTGAATATGATAAGTTAGAAAGTCCCCATACAAAGCGCAATGGATGTTTTCTTGTATGGACGAAGCTCTATTTTAAGAAAATCGTAATTTTTTCATGTTTCCGTGATTATTTTGAATATAAAAGTTATTGAAAGCTTTCTTAAGTATATACCTTTTATTTCAATACAAAAAACTCCAAAAAAATAAGAATTTCATTAAATATAAGGCGGCCAAAATGACCTGTTTTGACGAAAAACAGGTCATTTTGCGTAAAATAAGTCTATTTAGCCTCCTTATATATTGTAGCATATGCTAAAATAAGCCGCCGTTATAATTGGTTTTCGAGCATTATCTCTAGGCTTTAGTGCTGTCAGCTAGCAATGGAGACCCCCGAATAGAATTAGTGGTCGGTAACGGCACCCAGCCACTTCCCGCTAGATGCCTGCATATCTGATACGTGACTATAACAATAGGTAAACAAACGTGTCGAGGAAGAGCGACCTGCCCTTTATAAGCAGGTACTTAGGCCATACCAAGGCATTCTGGACGGAACACTGGCAGTACGTGGATCTCCTTAATCAACCAATAAATGCTATGAAGCGACTTTGGCCTTTTATTTGGATCCTCCATCCACCCCTACGCAACAATGTCATAAAAAAATTTAATTTTCGTACCAACAGGTACCAACGTAAGGAAGCTCTCAGCGACTTTTACTTTTAAAATAATCACAGGGACCTGAAAAAAATGACGATTATGTGAAAATAATTCTTCCACTTCCACTAAAAAACCTACTTTTTCCAATTTTTTGTCGGGATAAATCGATTTTTTGGTAGCTCAGGACACTTAAATCAATTATTATGTTTAATCATGTACGAAATTAATTATTTTTTTATTTAACGTTCCTTTGATATACGGAATGCTAAAATATGTAGATATTATTATAAGTAAATTTCAGAATCCACTTGAAGTACTGTCAACGATTATTGCCTCACAAATCACAACCGAAACTAACCCATGTATAGTGCTTTTATCTCACGATTCGATTTAAAAACAAGGGCATATTTTCTCCCCTCGAAATACTACACTACTTCTTGATTGTATCTTAAAAAGATATATAATGTATGTACATATACTTCAAAAGGATCAGTTTTCATTGTCTCATTAGTGATACGACCTTATTTTAATGAACGTACATATGTATATACATTCATATGTATATGCGAAAGAAAAGTATGACATACATACATATATAACCAGCAGCGTGGTCTAGTGGTGAATGTTGAATTATCTCATACTTGATGTTACGGGTTAGATTCCCACTAAGTCTCGTTGTTGGCCAGACCTTGGTTTGTCGAGGTCGATCGTTTCTTATCAGAATTTACCAATTTTTCTGATTTTCATTGAAACGGTTCCTGTAAAAATTGGCGTTTCCTTTCTTTCATTCCCAATTTTCTGTTGCAAACCTTTAGTTATTGTTATATGTATCTTAGGTTTCGTATTGCTCACCATAGATGTCTCTGTGGTTATTTATCGAATATAAAAATTCGTATTGTTACATGAAAGTTATTCATCGTTATTTATCGTATTCATACGATATTTGTAATAACTGACCAAATATGTCAGATATTGTTTAGATTTACATGTATCTATGTAATAATTATGTGGACCAGGAAGGCGCATTTGGGGTTTACCTGTTAAGCCTTCCTGGTATATTTGTATATATGTATGTATGCATATGTATATGTACATATTATAACCACTTAACTTAAGATGCATATATTAAATATGCATACACGAATTTAAAGATTTTCAAACGTGTACGTTATACCAGTATGAAACTTGGCAAAATGTATTACTCACCTTTGACATCACCTTGGCCGTCGATCCCATGAGGTATTTAATTTTTATCTAATGTGGCTCTCATATTGCAGGTCACGACCGAACATTGGCGTTATATTATGCAGATTGAACGACCGTTTGAGATCCCACATCTTGAGCTGGCCATGTTCGAGCGTTAATAGGATAAACTGGAACCGGACGCAGCGGCACAGAATGCCCAATGGACGGTAATTAAGTGTACCTAGGACAATCGTCAAAGGCAAATCAGGGCCGTCCGAGACCATGTGACAAAGTGATTCATGTACGGATCGCTTATGGACACTGGTGCTTAGCTCGGTCGTGCCAACATTTGCACTGGCGCCAAATGCTCCCATCATAGTCGTCCAATGGATGACGAACAAATGGACCCTGATTGTAGAGCACGAATCATTAAAAATAACTATACTTAGGTATTTCTAATTCAGTGGTTGGGAAGCCAAATACGGCACAATATTGCTTGCGTCCTATATTGAAGCCAATATTGTTACAATATGACGTTACCGACAATATTCATACGGCACATGGCAATACTTTTGTTAGTACGGGTATATGTACATATATCATGCGTGAATATTTCCAGTGGTCAAAGAAAACCAATTCTGTTTGATACTGGGATACTGGTAGAGGTGGGTTCATGATCCGAACAAAACGCCAAAATCGCTTCACAGCATTTATTCAATGATTCGAGAAGTCCACACGGATCCATCGCTCACTTCAGAAAAAATAAAGAACAAGTTGCACAGCATAGCTCTCCCGATCCATTAATGTGTCTATTTCTAAGCACTTAAAGGTCTACCCCAGCGAGTCTATTGTTTACGCCCAGATCGGTGAGAGCTCCAGCGTATCCTTTGTTCGGGCACTTACTGAGTCCCGTTAGCCTAATCCAGGGTCTCTATTGTTCACCCACAAATGCAATTAAGACGTGGATACTCTCTCTCTCTCAATTCCTAACGAATGTACGCCTTTATAGGTTCATGCGTTGTTGTTTATTTTGTACTTGGTTAAGTTAATTGTGTTTTTACTTTATCTATGTACGTAGTAACAATAGATGAAGTTTTGTGATCATGCGAAAATTCGAACTCGAGATTCTGACTGATTCAAACTCAGAATCGATTACTGATCACGTTTTCATGATCTAGAAAAATGTGTGTGTGTGTCTGTGTGTTTTGGGGATTTTTTAACAACACCGTTAACACCGTTAGTTACCACCGGAACACCGTTAGTCCTATCGAACCAAAACTTGGTATCGGGTACTAAAATTCTTATAGACATGACTAAATTTTTTTTCAAATTTTTTAGTTGACCGGAAATGGTACCTCCCCTTATACATAGGTGTCCTCTTTTTTTTAAGTTTTTGAATTCAATTATCTCCCAAACCGCTGACTGAATCGGATTAATTTTTTTATATAAAGCAGTGATGTGCCGCTATTTTTTTGCAATATTGCTGGACAATCGTCTTGTTCTCCGACAAAAGGGTATCATGTTGAGGGCTTTAAGGGTCAAATTATTTGACCTTTAAAGCGGGCTTTACCTTTCTCTCATGTTCCCACGTTACAATACGTGTCGGTGACATGTACTGCTATACATACAATATGAATAGATCGTGTCGGTTGTTGCTGTTTCAATACGTCGCATACACATTACGGAACGTATGAATATATCCATATAGAATGTACTTAAGAATATTTTTCGTACTGCTGTTTATGTACAGTTTTTGGGTTGAACTGTACTGATATAAACGAAGTCCACAAAAATGAAACGTACGCACATGTACATACAATAACACTTGCAAATATTTGACTAAAATAAAATTCGTTTGAGGTTTGTTTTATATTTTCACTGTCATCGTAAAGAGTAGGCAATGCTAAGAGATGCACTACATATACATACATACATACATAGGTACATATATTATATACGTAAATTATACATTGAATTAGACTATTGCTCCTATTCAATTTTGATTTGTATTAAATTTTATTAGTTATCATTTTATGTCAAATACGTATTTATTTATTTGCTTTTGGTATGGGTAGGCAATTAGCTTTAGAAGTGTATACAAACTTGAAAATATTTAAAGACCAGTCGTGTTGATTTTGCACGTGGTAACGATATTTTTAATTTACATTCATACATCATAAATCAACATGTTCTATTTAAATGTATGTTTACCCACAAAAAATAGTAAAAAGAAAAATAAAATTAGTAAACATTTTTTAACCGCGAATCAAATTTACATATCCAAAATTTTTCTTTCAAAATTATCTTAAATTATTACGGTACGCATTACCATTATTCGCAATTCCTACCAGCATATATTTAACGCATCGATGAATTCTAAAACACTCGTAGAAACATCAGAGCTGTCAAAACTCACTGTTATATTACAACTGGTTCACATTTTTAAAAATGTATTTGCCCTTATAGAGGTATTATTTACTAGTTGAATTGTATTCGAATATGAATGACCTAAAATGCCAGTTGGGATATATTGCAACTGAAAATACACTTCGACTGTAACATATATACATAATTACATATATGAATTACTATCTTCTGTGCCGTGCTGTAATAAGTTGTCGATATCTAGAGCGTGCTACATACATATCAGTTTGGTTCACGTCACAATAATAGGTTGTAACGATCTTCTTAGCGGTACAGAACAATTAAAATTACATGGTGTATTTTCCGAGACGTGAATAAATCACCCGGTACTATCATTTAGTCAAGAGAGCATTTTGTAATGTTATTAAGACCTGCTTTTGTCGAAAATGTTCAGTTTAAGGGTTAGTATATGTAGCATCCCTGGCACGCAACGTCGTGTTATCACGCGACATCGATTCTTCGGATCATAATTCATGTTCTGATCCCGAGTCCCGCGGGTCTAGACCCTCTCGACGTTCACCAACAGGGGGTAATAGTATAAAATGCTGATGGCGAGATGAGATGGACCATCAAGGGACTAGCCGAGTCGATGGGGGAAGAAACTGATGGACTTAACATCCTTGTTGTGAGTGACACATCCCCCCATATCATCCCCCGCTCTTATGAAATATTTACTGGTCGTTTGCAAATATCATTTATTGACAATATGCCTTACAGATTATAGAGTTTATATTTCAAATTAACACAGCGACGTACCGTACCGACTGTAATAATATAATATAATATATTTTACGCATGGAAAACTTAGAGCAATTATATCAATAATTCAAGTCGGTCGATTGTAACGAGAGTCAAAAGCTTCAGAGACAAAGGCTCTCTAGATATTAAGGCCTTCTCGGATGTAAGAGAGAGGCTACGAATTAATCGCAAAATTAATGCTATACTATACCCCTTTATATAATATAATACAATTCCACTTTACATTGCGACCTTCAACTCTCTCCTTTGGATGTTTAATGAATTAATACAATTATCTCAGATGAACGCAATTTATTTACAATATGAAGACATTTCATTAGATATTCGTATTATTAAAAACGCCTCTATTTATGAATAAATTAAGATATGTATGTATGTATATACTTACATTTTATTAAACTTTTGGTTTTTTTAATATACAGAATACTCCAGAATACGGACGCTTTTCGCTTAAAAATAATTTATTTCGCTGTTTATATTCACGTACGATCATTCTTATTATATTTAATATGAAAATTTGGTGACTTTTTCCATGCGTGTAGTTGACATGAAAATTAAATAGGATAGACGTACAAAACAAACTTTGTCCTAACTGTAAAATAAAAAGGACGATTCACGTGAATAATATATATTAAAACAACATGTTATGATTGAATAAAAAAAGCCTGTATGAGTCAAACTATAATACAAAGATTTAAGTGCACCTACTTATACATACATGCATTGTACATATATACATACATAGGTATATAAAATACAATCGAATGTAAAAGAATTGCTTTGGGGAGCATCGTCGCAGCGAGCAAATACCGAATTTCGCAAATTGTATTAAACATTTAAAGGGAGGGAAACGTTCAGAGGGAAATCGTCCTTACCCCATTTTAGATTCAAAGTCGCATACTTTCATTTTATAGTCGATGGGAGCATTAAAAAGTAATCCTTTTTGCCGTCTGATACACGATGTATGGCGTGTGTTATTGATTAAATTTAAATTTTAAATTTAATGTTACGCATCGCAATTGAAACTATCTCTAATGCCTATATTGAAAGTGATTGATACTCCAATCGTGTATAATATGATTTTTTTATATTTTATTGCAGCACATGTCTGGTGCTTTTATCGCGTTTCAAACAAAACAACTTCAGCAGTTTTCTATCGATAAAATTAATAATCTTGTACACAAAGCGAAATGTTAACAGAACCTACTTCAAACTCGCGCTGACGTCAGCCAGTTGTCAGTTGCGAAAATCAACTTGGTAGAAACAAAAGTCACTTTCATCAACTTTTCTTTTCGACGTAAATAAAATTGTATTCGTTTTCAAAGCAGCCTTGAATTTGACCTATATAAATATTGTTTTGTTTTTCTTTTTTTTGTATGTGTGCTTGAAATTGACTTTATTGTATTAGGAGTTAAACGACAAGTTCAACTCGGTTGAGTTTCTCGTTCGTGTGCTGTTTTGAATGGCTTTGCCCCCTTTTATGTGTATCTCGTTACATCGAACGTTTGCCGCTTAATGGCGCATTTACACTGGTGAACGTTCATTCTAATAATAGGAAACTGTTTAAGTATATTTAAGTATTATAAACCTTTTCTATTCCCGAATCGAAAATGCATACATTCATTTTCATCGGAATTTATTCGAATTACATATTTATTCGATTAATTAAAAAAAAAATACAGAATATTCATAAAAGTGGCCTGTAAAACACAATAAACAGTCAGTAAAAAACAATTATATATTTTATATTTTAACTTTAAAATTTAACTTTATTTTAACTTTAACTTTATTTTAATTTTATATATACAATTATATATTTTAACTCGTGAGACACCACATATACTGAACCATCTGATTCTGATATCTCGGCATTTACTTGACCAAGACTAATTTTGGTATTTCCGTTGACGTTTTTTTAACACTGTTCAAAAATTAGATATTTGTATCGTATTTTTTTATCTGGAAGCCCTTTTCTAACCACATTTCATGTATTTTTTGACAGGAATGTTCAAATCTGAGATTTCTGTTTGCAAGTTTTACAATTTTCTTAAAAAAACATCATCGAACTTTTCTTGTGAGTATCCTTCTTTTTAATTGCTGACTATTTCATATAAATACTAACCGTTTTATAGAAGCCACTGATTGTTTAAATTAATTATTGACCATTTAATTTAATTTCTGACCAATAGATACCTATTTATTTGATAACTTATTTAATTTACTGACCGAAAGAGGAATTAGCAACTGACCATTTTAATACATAAATAATGCACCAATATTATACAATTCTATGTCAAATTTTCACAAAGATTACCTAAACACAATCTGCTTTAGATCATCGATTTTAGAGAGTCTTTAATTAATATTATGTATTAGATGTATTATGAGCATTTATAAGAATTGTAAATAGGTTTTTGAGCTCTTTTTCCTATTATGCTGTACATTAACATTAGAATAATATAATACTATGATTACTAACAAAATTAAATTAAAATTATAAAATAGAAAATGATCAGTAGATCAGTAGCTATTAAAATAGATATAAGTTGTATTGTGAACATAATCTAGTAATAATAAAAAGCATTTAAAAATCAAAAATGTAAAATTGTCATTAATTTTGTGATATCTCAAGATTTACGTAACTGCATACTGAAACCTTTTAATAAATTACAAAATTGTGATAATGCATATGTAAATATACTACTTTTGATATTGTAGAGGGATATGAATTTGAATTTATATTTACTTTCATATTTACATTCGTACACTTATTCTTAGTAAACTAGTTTCATACGAAATAACACATAATAAGGATAATCTAATTTCAATACAATTAAATACGTATACGTATGAAATCTAATATATTGTATGTCCACATAATAGGAAGATTTTTATTTGATTATTATTTGCTATAGAGCTTGATAATAATGTGAGATCATACATCCGATTTATGACAATGGATCAATTTTGAATAGACAAGTCAAATGTATTTAAATTAAAAACATCATCTATAGATACTATTATTTGAATAATTAAATTAAACTATCACACAAATTATGTAAGTCATATCATTATCTGTCTTCCTATTTAGTCGAACGATTTCACTTGACAATGAACGGTTCAAACGAGAGCTATTATGATTTAAATCGCAGCACAATTTTCAACCCCTTCGCACGCTGAAATTGTATGCATAACGGACAATAGATTGATATATTACGTTTTTTGCTTGTTAAATTTAAAAATTATACGTCCGACCGAACACAGTACCGTTAGTTTAACCTGTAGAGCGTGAGCCGTCAAAATAGGTATAGTTCGCGAGGGTCACTCGAGCGCGGCTAAATATGAAATATTTCGTCAATTACTTCCGCGGAATTGGCCGCGCGCATTTTTTACCAGCCACCCCCCATCTTCTCATCCCCACGGTCCTCACAATAAAATGGGGAGGAAAGAGAGGGAGAGAGAGAGAGAAAGATCCACCTCAAAGGACCGAAGGGTAGGGGCTAAAAAAAAGCGTCCGACTGCATTGTGAAGCTCCGGCGTGGAGAGGTAACCTTTTCGGTTCAAGCAAGCGAACAAATTGAAACGTACTTTGGTTTATCCCCGGCGTCGTCATGCGTGGAAATGATATTATCACGCTACGACGAATGCAACTGCACCGAGTGCACACAAATATGACCCCAGGCGAGCTCGGTCGCATCGGGGAGATCCCCCCAACGATGACATGTCTGAAAACACAGACACAGACATAATTAACGATAGCGATTCTCATTAAAAATAGCCCCTAGTACCGGCGATTGAAATTTCTAAACTGTTTATATTATTATTTGTATCTATACGTACATATTGAACCAGTAGCGTGGTCTAGTGGTGAATGTTGAATTCTCCACTAGACGTTATTGAAGTCTCGTTATTGGCCAGACCTTGATTTGTCAAGGTCGATCGTTTCTTATCAGAATTTGCCAATTTTTCTGATTTTCATTGAAACGATTCCTGTAAAATTGGCGTTTCCTTCCCAATTTTCTGTTGCGAACCTTTAGTTATTGTTATATCTTAGGTTTCGCCATATTGCTCACCATAGATGTCTCTGTGGTTGTTTATCGAATATAAAAATTCCTATTGTTACATGACAGTTATTCATCGTTATTTATTGTATTAATACGATATTTGTAATATCTGACGATAGATGTCAGATATTATTTAGATTTACATGTATCTATGTAATAATTATGTGGACCAGGAAGGCGCATTTGGGGTTTACCTGTTAAGCCTTCCTATTATATTTTTATATGGTCAACATTACTTAACAACATCTAATATATAATTTCGAAAGATACTTCGTATGTAAGTATGTTTATTAATATGTTTATAAGTATTTTTGGTTGGGAACTTCGTAAACAAAACAAAGTTTCTATGATGACGATTCGATATTTACTTTATCTACATATGTATGTGCGTAGTAACAATAGATGAAGTTTTGTTTGTTTTTCGATTCAAATAAATTTAATAATAAAAAGAAATTAATATTTACTATTAGATTCACCATGTTTAAGCTGTCTATATTACAAATACTGAGCGAAGCCGGTTAATACAACTAGTACTAAATAAATACATATATTCTCATTAGATGATAAAATAGTAGAAGTAATAAATAATTATTTATATTTAAGTCAAATAATATACATGTCCGGTAGTAAAGAAAAAGAAATAAAGAGATGTATGAAATTAGGATAGAGTGCATTTCAACAAATGAATGTTTTTAAATAAAAAAAATGCCACTCTGCCTGAAGATAAAGATCTTCGACAAATACGTTTTGGCAGTGATGACGTATGGATGTGAAACTTGAACACTGAACGCCAAGATGCGCAATGCACTCAAAGAAGTATGGAACGTTGTATGCTCTGCATAACGAGAAAAGCCAGGAAGCGGAACACGTGGGTGAGAAGTGTGACAAGGGTAGTAGACATAGTGGATAGAGTAAAGAGATCGAAATGATAATGGGCGGGCCATTTGGCTAGAAGAATGGACGAAAGGTGGACAAAAGAGGTGCTAGAATGGTACCCGAGAGAATGCAAAAGGGTAAAAGGAAGATCGCAGGGAAGATGCGTAGACGAAATTAGAAAATGTGTGGGGTGAGATGGATGAAAGTTGCACAAAACATAAATGAGTGGAAGCGAGTTGGAGAGGCCTTCATCCGGCAGTGGATGGTGAGCGGCTGTAGATGATGATGATGATAGTAAATCAGAATTAGATCCCCGATTTTAGAGTCTTTAGTTAATATTATGTATTTATAAGAATTGTAAATAGGTTTTTGAGATTTTTTCCTATCATGCTTTAATATTATTCTGTACATTAACATTAAAATAACATAATACTATAATTACCAAACAAAAAATGCAATGTAAAATAAAAAATTATCAGTAGGTCAGTAGCTATGAGATTGATATAAGATGTATTGTGAACAAAATTTAGTATTAATAAAAAATATTTAAAAATTTAAATACTAAAAACATACTCAGTACTCAATTTTTAATTGATCAACAATACTTATACAATCATATCATCAACCAAGATAAATCACCAATTTTCACCTGATACGTATATAAGTATATACATACATACATATGTATGTATGTATGTATTATTTAAAAGTATGTATGTGCAGAGGAACTTGCCTTAGCTCACATAATCATCCAAATTGTATATAGTAGGTATTATTTTAATCAAAGTAATTAAAATTTCAGCTTCATAAAAGTGAGAATTCAATATTATAGTCTCGTAATAACTTTTATCTGTTTCGATCTATACGTATGTACCTTTGAAATTTTCGCTCAAATTCGGAAATGAAATGACTTTTTCAATTTTATATACTTTTAACGTTCATTTTGAAAGCAAGGAAGATTTTATTTGTTTGTAAGAAGATTTTATTTGTTCTGTTAGATGATTTTTTATTGCATGTTTATATAAATTTATATTTATAAAAAAATATTTTTTTACCATTACGGGTTGTCCCAAAGCTACACATATGGTATTAAATTGGTGGACATAAAAAACTATTAATCATAACTCTGAAATTTTATTCAAATAGTGGTGACAAATAGTAGGTTTTGCCAAAATCGAAAAGATTTTTGCCAAAATCGAAGTCTGAAATACACAAAGTAAACTTTTTTCAATTGAGGTCAACCCATAGCTCGAACTCGGGAACCCCTCACTGGTTAGCATTAATGCAACCAACAAGCTATACTACTGGTTAGAAACACATATGTGTTTCAGAAATTTCTGGAGAAATTATTAAAAATCAAATATATATGTTGAAGATATGTAAATTAAATTTAACAATGAAACGGAATCAAGTCAAGTAGTCTGGTCTTGCTTCGATGTTAAGTGATTAATCTTAAAACACGTCAACTTATATATATAATTTATGTAGTTTTATTGTAAGACGACGACTCGTGTTTAGTGAAATACTTAAGACATTTTTAATTACTTTCATAGCACTTGCTATGGAAGTAATTAAAGCTCTCTTTCTATCCAAATAAAATAGATTATAAGTATCGTGTTATAATAAAGTATAGATTATAAGTGAGTGCCCTACATACATACATAAATAATACATACATATATACATATATGTATGTATATATGTACATGCATACGGAATATATTATTATTTCAATGTACATTTAAAATTTCATAGGATCCTTTGAACTTGTCTCTGTGAGAGCTTCCTATTTGCGAACCACTGATTTAGAAGATATGTTAGGCAAATGCGTGAGACGATTGCACTCAGGTGGGTATAAAAATATGCGAAATCTCATTTGCAAATGTGCGTGAGAGTACCTCTACCCCCGTTGGGTATGCGAGCACTTTTCTGCTAAATTAAGTCAAATGTGAAGCAAACTTAAATGACGCACAAAGAATGTAGACTTAAAATAAAACGATTTTAATTAAATTTAGATATATTATACAAGCATGTGTGTGTTTATTATAATTTTTAAAATTTATAATGTGCGAAACTTTAATTTGGTAGAGATAAACTTCATTATTAAATTAACAAGTGAAATTTTGTATTTACAATTTCGTACATACTTCATAATTAACTAACGATTATTTACCTCTCGCTCTCGTTCATTTTATTTAAACTGGTCTTAATAGATTTATAAAAAAAATTAAAATATTTCAAATACAAATATCATTTATTTAATTTATGTGTGTTTTATATGAGGCGAGTAGATATAATTCAATTGTGAGATTTCATAACGAATAGCTAATTTTCAGTATAAAATGATTTATTCAGTCAGTATACAACTTAAATGCCATTATTTATACCAACCCAAGCTCTGTATATTTTTGTATGTAAGTGTGTAAATATATAATTTACTATCATATGCATGTATGTATGTATGTATGTACTAATATTTTAATTTTTATATTTCGAATCATAATAATAATTTAACTTTAAAATTAATTGCTATAATTCAGACGTCATTTAATCGAATTTCAAACTTAATTTTCGTAAAATGCGTCTATTGTTATTAAAGAAAATGAATTTAAATTTGGAAGAATTTTCCGTTGGACGTGCGAATTTTTTTTTTATTATTTTCGGTATTGAAAAACTTTCGTCGGATAATGAAAGGGCGAAGATGGAAAAACTGAATCAAATAAATCTGCGTATGCATAAATTGGCTATTTCCAAACGAAATCGAATTCCCGCTGGAAAATTTTGCGCTATGCGGAAAAATCAAATGTTATATTCAGTGATTTTTAGATTTATTCAATTTGCAAGTAATTTAGAAGCCGTCTACTTCTCCCCCTGCTACTCATTTAATATATTTACCCCCGGGAACAGCGGTGGCAAACTCATTGTCTGCGAGCCGTATTATAATCATTCGGATTATTTTTTTTTTCATCTCAATTTGATATTATTTTTCTTGTAAATTTTAATGAAACGGGACCCAAATCAAGAATTCATTGGAAGAAAATTTTAATTTTTCACCACGTGAAAATTTTCGCTGTCACAATTAGACGAAATTTAATTAGGGAAATCGTTCCACGGTCGTATACAAAAGTATTATACATTAAAATTAATTTCGAGAGCAATCCGGAGCTCGCAAGACAAGCGAAAACACTCGAGTAAAATTCAACGACGTTTTCACAAAAGCGAATTCATATTATTTTATTATGAATCGTTCAATTTCTTCTTTTGTACGCTAATTCCAATTGAGAAGCATTGTACAATTTAGAATCCGCACAAAAATAATAATACGCACCAAGGGGGGAGAGGGGTATGGCCTTAACTGATGTCAAAAAGAAATGGAATACGCGCAAGTCTAAAAAGGTAGATTAAATCCCTCTCTATTCAATTCACCCATCCCTAGGGGGATGAGTGTATGTATCTCAATAGAATGACGAATGAAAGTGAAATTCAGGTTGACTGATTTCACATAGTGAAGCGTGTTCATTTTAAATCGACATTTATTTATAAATAGTAAACACCCGAACTTATTCATCGGACAAAAGAGACATTCTTTAAATGTACAATAGGACGAAATATCGGCTCGAGAATATAATCCATCCGATTCGTCCGACACAAGTTGCCCTTCAATCAATCCTTATATTTCATGCAGCGGGCCCTGGCATATTTAGACGTGTACTAAATCGGAATAAGCCTATACCGTCTTATAGAGGGGCTGGTGATATATTTTGCGTGAATTTCATTAGTAAGAGAAAATTGCCGAGCCTACCCATGGGCTATATGGCGGAGACCGGGGTGGCTGGCTACCAAAACCGAAATTGCAAACTCCGAATTACATTCTTGGTACTTGGTGAGTGGGTTATTTATCTAAAGTTGCTTAAAACTCTCGCTGCTTCGGTGCGAAATGTTCGTTTTTTAAATGGAAAAGCGTCGAATCCTTTTATTTTATCGACGGAAACGTGCTTCAAACCATATAACAATTCTCTTCATGATTCAAACACGAGTAAGAAATAGTCAAATAGTTCAATTCACTTTTAATAAAAAACATTAACTCGATATCCCATCAAAAATGTTTTTTAGATTGTTACAATATGTATTTATTAAATAGTCCGGCTCCAAAAAGATGAGTCTGAGATTTAAATCATAATAGGAATTGAAATATTTATATGTATGTATCATGTTTTTGTTTGATTTTAAATAATTTATAAACATTATCTTAGTGATTGTTTCTGAATTATCAGATTGATTTACATATATGCTTCTATTTCCAGAATTTCCATGGTTAGAAACAAAAGGTTCTTCCGGGCTACTATAATTCAGAATACAAAACCATCACTTTATAATGTCATCATAACCATCACATTATCCTTATATTTTATTTTTAAATGCGCTCCACTCCAGTAACTTCTTGAGAATTACCTTTTACAATCTAAAATGATGTTAGAAACAAAATACTTACCGCTGTAAAGTTTAACATAAAATTCAAGATTCAAATACAAATATTCATTAAATATAACATATTGAAAGCAAATAGCATTAAAATTTTCTTGGTATTTTCTAAGCAAAAGTTCTGTCATTAGTCAAAATGTTTGAATAGTAGAATTGGCATATGTACCTATATATTCGTTATACCGAATTTGTTGAAATGAAGTCATTTTATTGAAAAGTATATTGAAAAGGCTATAGAAGAAAGCAACGCAATCCTTTTCCAACAACGTGACCTTTCTCGATTGATTAAAAAGTATGGTAAACAGTTGGCGGTTAAATAGAAAAGAAAATACAAAAGAAATATTTGTAAAAGCAGCGTTTTCGTCAGATTATTTTTTTTCATAGACTTTTTTTTTAATTCGAAATTCCACATTTTTGCATTTGATGTTTATATAAAATGCGTCGCTTTTAAAAAAGAAGACATTTTGTAAGTAGACTTTTTACGTGAAAATGAACGTCTATTGCTTAATTTCTTTTTAAGAACATTCGAGGGAGGCAGGTATTTTATGTATATTTCTTCTTCATTTTTCTGGCGAAAGCGCGAGATAATCAGAGGGATATTTAAAAGCTATAAATCACCCCGCATCGTTATTAAAAATGTGTTCGAATTCCGCAAATATTTAGAAAACTTCGTGGAAGAAAATTTTGCTAGCAAATCAATTCCTCCTTTGATCATAAATTATTTATGCTTACCTTGAAAATATTGCAATTTAAAAACAAAATGTATACAAAAGTTGACTTTTGAAGTGAATTTTGAAGTTGAAAGTGAATTTCTCTTGAAAGACTTACTCAATGAAAAAATAACTTTTAAGCCCTTCGAAAAATTAATTAATAATGGATTCATTGCTGAATTTTGTTTTATCATATTTATACTTGGATTTTATGTACATTCATATGAACGTAGGTATATAAAATCCACTAATTCAATTTTGTAGCTTTAAATTTGGTATACTATATCGTAGTAACATAATAGAGATCGTAGATGGGATTTAAAAATAATTGTTGTCCTTTTAATATTTTTTTTTCAAACTACATCCGGTATGCGTGGAAATATAAAATATATTTGTTATATACTGCCAATATATCATATATCACTCCATCCCGTCAAAGACGTTTTCCAAAAAATCACTTTTATTATTTTTCAAAATAAAAATAAGAAATTAAATCATATATTTTTTAAAAACAGAAACATGCATCGTATATTTTTTCATTATATTAACACCAAAAAAGTTTCTACATATTTATTTATCCATTATATGTATGTACCTATATATAAACCACGACGATCGGTGCCACTATAGATTGCCGAAAGCAATAACTATGGTCAAACTTTTATACATAAGTGCCAAATATTATCATTACACATATTGATTATACACAAAACAAGAGTTGTAAACATTGTGCAACAACCCCTACCACTCAACTCTTCCACTAACAAATCCGCTATAGCATATATAGATGTTCCTCTTCCCAATTAATCGAGCAAAACTAAAGAGTTGATTGCAATGCGCCTCAACATTGCTGATTTTCACTCAATTCAACCAGGAAGGTCGACTGTCCTGTTCTACTGACTGTATTACATCTTTAATGTTACTATGGCGAAATTGAAAAGATAATATATATATATATATATATATATATATATATATATATATATATATATATATATATATATATATATATATATATATATATATATATATATATATATATATATATATATAAATAAGATTAATAACATTTTCCATGTAACAACACGATTTTTTACATTCGATAAACAACCACAGAGACATCTATGGTGAGAAATCTGGAGAAACCTGAGATACATATAACAATAACTCAAGGTTTGCAAAAGAAAATTGGGAAGGAAAAGCCAATTTTACAGGAACCGTTTCAATTAAAATCAGAAAAATTGGCAAATTCTGATAATAAGCGGTCGACCTCGATAAACCAAGGTCTGGCCAACAACGAAACTCTTAGTGGGAGTCGAACCCGTGATATCAAGCTCGAAAGAATTCAATACTCACCACCAGACCACGCTGCTAGTTAATATATGATGATAAGATAATTAGCAGTATAAAATTCAAATGGATTGTTTATTTATTTTTAGGTATATCACATACAAAAGCTACACAACCTTAATTGTACATTGGGCGAGTAGGTACGGCAGCGATTTCACAGAAATTTATGCTCTGGCATGTTTCGTATTTAATTAAGTTAAACTTTTTATCGCTGGGGAGTCGAGCATGGTGAAAGCAAACGCGCCTTTTTCTGTAGCCATTCGTTATTTCGAGTGCATGCAGTGCAACACCGCACTGACGTTCTGGATAGAGCAACTAACTACCTGGAACAGGGCGTACTATTATGTACAGGAACTGCCAGAAAAAAAGCCTAAAAAAATCATAGAGAATATACACAAGCAGCGCACACTTTTTACGTAGATATAAAAACGTGCAATAGTAGCGGACTATTCATATATCATGGCCAACGAGCGTTTAAAAACCAACAGCGAAATGAGTCTACGCCGTAACGGCGATATAAAAGAGTTATGGCGTAACGACTGTTGCCAACGGGGCATTGTCGCCCTGTGAAAATCGTATTTATAATCGTTATGGCCCGAGAGAAATGGCGAAACGTTACACAATATGGCGAGATGCATCAAACTATTACATACATCAAGTGATGTAAAATATACTGCCGTTGCACGCACATTGCGCACACTGAACGTAAAGAACAACGTTTGAATTAATAATGGAAAATATGTCTCGACAATGTATTGGATATCTACAAACATAAATATTGTTACGTACGCCGCGGATTAAGCGAATAGAATCCCAGAGACTATGTGACCGTTCAAGGGTTATCTGTTATCGGATTAACTATGTAAGTGCTTGCACTTACTTCCAGGATTATATCTGGACTCTAAGTGCATTTAGGCTAAACAATGACCGTTATTAGTTATTTCTCAGAATCAGTACGGGAAGACCCAATGTCGTGGAAATACATATCCGAATACGTGACTATACAACAGGTAAACAGATTAGGCGCCCTGAGAGATCTACCCCTTATAAGGCGGTACGTAGGCGATATTATGTCATTCTGGACTGAACACTGGCAATACGTGTATCTCCTTAATCATCAATAAATGCTGTGAGACGACTGTTGGCCTTTTACTTGGATCCTCCACCCACCCGTACGCAACAATATATTTACACAGAGATTTTCATTTTTCAAATGTATGTAGGTAGAAAACATATTAGAGTAAAAATATGACATTTTATTTTTATTTTTTTACATTTATATGTATAAAGCCAGCAGCATAGCTCGGTCATTTTGCTTCCGCCTAACACCGAGACGCGCCGGGTTCGATCTCATGAGCTGACCTCGATTGAAAAGAAATTTTCTGAGTATATCTGAAGTGCTGCTGGTCATACCTGGATATTTGTGACTTCAGGTCGATCGGTCCCTATCAGAGTTTGCCAATTTTCTCTGATTTCATTGTTGAAACGGTATCCCGATCGAACGGGATCGAACTCGGTAACCTCTCCGTACTAAACATAAACGCAACAACCGAGCTATACTGCTAGCTATCTACACACATGGGTTTGGTGCAAACGATCGAAAAGCGCCTGACAGATTGAACCACAGATTAATTGGATGGCTGCTTTAAACACAATTCTCGACTTCACGAATGAAAAATTGCACATCAGATGACGAGTAACCTTTCGATGTGCACAGGTGCAATTATTAAAATGGTAATTATTAAAATTGAGTTGGATCTTTCTGGCGAGTTTTTAATAATTTAAAAAGGAAAAATTTGAAACTAAAGTATCGGACAGAACGTATACAGGGTAGGTATGTCGGGACTTTGGGTAGATTTCGCTTAGTGTAAGTGCGAGCAGTGCGCACGCATAAGGTACACGTGTCGTTAATCTGTGGTTCAGTCTGTCTGGCGCTTTTCGACACACATACATATGTATATAATATATAAAAGAGCGGTGAATTTTAATACTAAATACATAGATCAACTGAGAATGTATTGCGAGGATTTCTGCATATATAGGTATATCTATATATGCATATATGTAGTTCTCATATTAACCAATTCTCATTTAAATTTATTCTTCATTAAAAATTAAATAATAATAAAAATATAATTTATTAAAAAGAACACAATAATAAAACAATGTTGTGGGCTCAGTAGTTCAATTAAGACTCTGCGATGGGACTGATTAATCTCTTTTGGCTCGCTTATTAGTTTAAATATATTTGGAAAACCATCGCTAAATCGAATTTGGCTAAAAAAAACAAATTAAAAAAAATTAACTTAGCCGAAACTATTCAATCATTACAAAAATTGACCCATTGCGTTCCAATATGACAATGATTGTTATTGCTTTCTTCTTTTTTTATGATATATGAGCGTTTAAAAATGCGAAACATTGACAAACAGAATTCGAATTTGACATTTTTTTCGTGGTTTTTCGTTTATGAGAACGCGCAATTTTTACGGATTTTGGGCTTTTGCGATATTTAACTCAAAATCTAGCATTGCTGTACTTTGGTACAGCAAAGTATTGGAATCAATAGTCGAATATTTTTTTTCTATTTATTGTGATGTTTTATTGCTTTGAATACTTAAAAATCATTTATCGCTTGAATTGGTACGTTCAGATAATATTTAAATACAGAACTATAGAAACTCATTAATATAGAACTATAAAATATACTCGTGAATATAGAAGTCGTTAAATATAGAACTGGTCCCACAAATGGATGATAGCTCAAGAAAAAAATCACAATCAATAGAAACAGCACCTGACTATTGATTCCAATACTCACTTTTGGCAAAGGAATACTAAATTCTAAGTAAAATACTGCAAAAACTAAAAAAAAAACTGTAAAAGTAAGTCAAGCAGTTAGTATTCGGTAGCATATTATAATTTACTGATCAAAGCACAAAAATTTACTGACCAAATACCTATAAATATGTACAGTAGTTTTAAAATGTTCATCCAATGTCCAAATATGTTGCTTTTTCTATTTCCTCAAAAGTATCGTTTGTATTTTAGCACGACTACATATATACATATACATATGAATATTTTCTGAAACACATATTAAAATGAAAATTAAATTTCAAACTAATAATTTTAGTTGAAGTATTTTATATAAAATATGATATAGAAAGGGTAGTTTTATGTATTATATTTACTGTAAAATATGTATTTAGCTCTCATTGTGTATTATATTTTATGTACCTATATTTCCAGGACACAACATCGAGACGATTTTACATGAAAATTCCTATATGTATGTAAATCTAGTGTTTAAACTTTCCTTGCATTTATGTATGTTTGTGCGATATTACTGAACAATAAAATTAAATAATTATTTCGCATTCAAACATTTAAATTTTTTTTATTTTCAAGCGCTTTTCATTTGTCTGAAACGTTCGTTTTTTATTCAACATGGACTCCAACACAACACGGTTCGTATTAAATGTACAATCATTTATTAATATTCCTGCAATGCCACAATGGTCCAATGGCTTTAAATAAATAAATATCGACCCTCGTCCATCGGATCTAAACGCTTTTCGCACCATCCGTACTACACATTAAATGGACCATTCAAAACATCCAACGAAGTGAGAGTAATCGTTACCAATATCACACATCCTACAACTAGATCATTTCTCTCACCTTATTTCCTTCCCATAAGGGGTGTAACTTGCACATGCATCATTCCACGACCATCTGCAAGTGTCGTTCTCGCTTTCGGTCATCACGTATCACACCCATACATCATCCATGTCAAAATGCATCGTTTTCGTACACTGCATTTTATACATGGTGTTGTACGGAAAACAAATCACATTTGTTCGTATGTACTTATCCGACGTGCGACTCCACTCGACTGGACCACTTAACCCTTTCGGCTCGGACGACCGTTGTTACTTTGTAGCTTTACGGCGGCCATTGCGAATTCATGAGCGAAACAGTTAACAATCCACTACGGCCGCCGTTATAATGCTCCGCGGACATTATCATTAAATCCGCATAAAAGACTTGAGCGTTTAACGGCCACGCCGGTTTATATTATTTCCACCTTTGGGCATATCGAAGTGCGATAACGAGCCCCCAACCCCCTCTCGCGCAATTTTTACGATCATCTTTAAGAAATTCGTTATTCGATTTTTTACGAGCCCTCACACCCGTCTTAAAAATGAAGATATAGCACAGCGGTCGCGAACCTGACACTCTAATTATGGCTTTGATGATATAATACAATAAATTTTCATTCTTTTTATTTTTGCAATTTTACAGATTAACAATTCAACGTTTCTCATGATGGCTATTGTGGGAAAAACTGAAGATACAAATAAGGACTCGGTTACCTATCCTTAAAAGTGGCCTTAAAAGAAGAAGGAACATCAGCTAAAAAAGCGGTAAGCAAGCATTCACTATGTAAATTAGTAAATATGAAAATCTTTCATAACTATCATCCACTGTTGTATTTTTATACCTTTTATTTTGTTATTCCAATCACAAACATTTCCAATCTTCTCACGTGAGTGAGAAATGTGTGTATTATTTATTTATTTTAAAATACTCGGGAGAGGTGGCACAGCCGATTACGTGGATCCAAATATGTGTCAATTATAATAACAAAAAAATAAAATAAAACAAAGTAAGTCGAAAGCAAGAATCGAAATGAAATAAAAACAGAAACTAAAAGTAGAGAAAATATAATTAAAATAGTATACTAGTGTTTTTTACCCGGCTTTGCTCGGTATTTGTAATGTAAACCGCTTAAACATGGCCAATCTAATAGTAAACATTTTATTACATTTATTTGAACAGTTTTATTTTATTTAAATTTATTTGAATATTCACTTGTTCGATGTCGTCACGGATTTACGAACCAACATTACATATTTTCTTACATACTTGCAAAGTCTCTTTCGAAATTATATATTAGACTAGTTGTTTTACCCGGCTTCGCTCAGTATTTGTAATATAAACAGCGTAAACATGGCGAATCTAATAGTAAATATTCATTTGTTTTTTTTATGAAAATTCCAAACAATACTTTTAGTAAATTTTATCCAAACTCTTAGCATTCGGACAGTTAGAAACCTAATATCCTACTTTTTTATCAAAGTTTTTCATTATTTGTCTTTCAATCTACAATTCAATATATATTTGAATACATATATAATAATTATATCTAATAGAACTATTTATTATCGCCTGAAAATTTCATCCATTAATCGCGGAATTTCGTTTGTGAACAGGCGATAGTTTTTAATTTAGCTCTGCCACTTTCACTTCTTATTTTCTTCCTTCGATACAATTCTCCATTAGCGTACTTCATTTAAGATATTTACAATTATCGGTCTCTTATACAAATCCAATGTACACGTATTTGTTTCCTATGCCTTTAAAACCCTGTACATAAAATTTTAATATCGTGTTCGTAAACAATTGTCCATAAAATGTGAATACATTTTGTTTTCCTCCACGTTCGTTGTACGCAAAATACAGCCCGATACTGAATACATAAATTTTATTTAAATTACTGCGCTTTGTTTGATTCGAGAGCATTTTAGTATTATAAACGAGAAATGTTTTCAACTGCTGTCTTAAGCGCTCGCTCGCATCTTTCTCTCAATAAAAGTGCTCTTCTTAACAATTTTACATGTTTTATATATTTTTTTCCATTTTGTTTACGTTTCTTCGCTTCAGAAGTGCTTTCGGCGACTCTAGTTTTTATGTTCGAGTGTCACTATAATTTGGTAATAAAACAGTTTTACTTTTAATAAACGCTGAGGTACGCAAGCCTGAAAAGGCGTCTATAAAGCTCGTCCGTTTACGGCCGGATGTCCATCGGAACAATTCCGGTTTTGTTCCGTCGAATGGCACATTTTCGCCATTGTGAACTATAATTTACGATCGCACTAAAAATCCGCTAAAAACCATACGGTCGCCGATGAAAAGTTTTCGAAACTAGTCTCCGTGCATTTGATTCATCACGTTCGAATTCCATAAGAGAGCCGCGTCGAATGTATCCGAATATTCCACGACCGGGTTCTATCTAGCGCACATTGGTACATATAATGTACAAAATAATATAATATACACTCGTAAGTCGTAACTATCCTTATCCGTTGGTAGTTTTCGTTAATGGCTGTATTGCGAAATCTCCTGTCCACCTCGGCGTTTTCATTGTTTCATTGATGTATATAACGACCCATTTACATCGACAAACACGGGCGTAAACGCTATCCTTAATATTAATTACTAATTGGCGCTATTGTATCGCCGCAAATATCAAATGTATTCTAATGCCACTGTCTGCGTCTATTGTGATGTGATATTATTTATTTTACGAGCTCATCATTGCAGTCTGGTGCTACTGAATCCAGTTCAGGCATCCGTAAATTGTGTAAGATATCGGTGAGTAATATATTGATTACTTAAAAATGTCGCTATTTTTTTTTAAAGAACGATATATCTAGGTTCCAGCTCTTAGTAATATATTATTAAGTGGTTCTGTAAGAAAATTATGTTCACAAACACATGACCAAAGCTTGTAGTATATCCCCTTATACATAGGTATCTTTTTTATGTTTTTAGATTTAATTATCTCCTTAGCCACTCAAAGGATCACACGGAAACTTTTTCCTATAATAGAAATGATAATTTTCATATGAAGATATTTTTTTAATATTTTTACCTCAGCCGGAAAGAGTACTTTTACTATATACATATATTCAAGGTTTTTAAATTTTAACCAAACCAATTTTTTAATTTATTCCGATAGTATTATACATATAGATAATGTTGAAGAAACCGCGTTGAAATATGACACTCCAATTTTAAACTTTCTAATTTATATACGCTTTTTACTTTATCTATGTACGTAGTAACAATAGGTGAAATATTACACAGAAGATCATGCGAAAATTTGAATTCCGAATCGGTCACTGATCACGTTTTCATGATCCACAAAAAATATGTGTGTGTCTGTGTGTCGGTGGATTTTTGGAATACCGTTCATCCTACTGAACTGGAACTTAGTATTGGTTACTAAAATTCTAATAACGATACGATCTAATTTTTTTTTAAATTTTAAGTTGACCGGAAATGGACCGAAAATTTTGACAATGTAGTTACTGTAAACAAGGGCGAAATTTTTATCGTGCGTTTTATTGAGGCTATTTATCGTATGCGGTAAAAGTAATATTTATTTTGTTTATTCTCCGTCGTGAACATTGTCGATAAAACCACACAACAGAATATGTCTCATTTTATTGGAAAATCTTTAACATATAAACTAAATTGTGCGCCCGAATGCGTCTCTGGTTGCTATAAGTGGTCGTATCGTCCCGTTTATCACATGGTCATTACTTACGACCCCACCTGTACTGTATATCATGTATATATATATATTTTTGCTCAAAAGGCAAATAATTTATACGTTGTGATCGGCGAGTGTGCCCTGGACAGAGGTGAGAGTACGCTTTTCACTCGGAAAAATATAAATATGTGTGTGTGTGTGTGTTCAGGTATATGAAAACTGATTTTATTTATAGCTTCGTTTATAAACATCGATTTTTTGTGTTTTGGTATTTCAATCGATATGTCTGTGTGCGTATGTACATACATATGTGTATGTACCCAATTTGATGTGTTCAAATGCACGCTTTGAAATTCTCTTTGAGCGTTCATAAAGTTAATTGACTGAGTAAACTTTCGCGTTGTAAAAAAAATTGCAATAGTAAAACGAAGTTAGCCGGCGGATGTATTCAACATCAAAAATAAAATCAATTGGATAGACAGATAGATATGTAGATAGATAAGTTTCGACGAACGACAGAAGCCCCAACATATCTCTGGTGAAGTTCTTTAAGCGAGTAGGTATCGGGTTTCGAATTTCAAATCCTTTTAAATCAATTTAATTCAACTTTTAGCGCAGCCGAAGTTTCCGAGCAATGGTGCATTGTTCAATTCCCCGTATTGTTTTCAATTCGATGCAATTTCCGTTTATTGTAAGGCCAACTCCGGCATCGGTTGCCTATTGTATTAACTTATAGCCCAACTTTATAATGAGATACCGTATTAACGTCTTTTAGGGCGAAATACAACCCGACCGAAAGCTTTTCAATGAGCAATTCGATCGTGGAAATTTCCTCCGCACACCCCCTTTGGTCAATAATTATTGGCTCGTGCCGTGTCGTATCAATTCCATTAACTGCCCGGTCGTCGCAATTATTTTACAATCTAATTAAATTTGTATACATAGTCGGGGCCCATTAACGATAGTGCCGGTCGAAAATTAGGGTCGTATTATGTGTGTGTATTATTAATACAGTCGGTCGTTTTATTGTTTACGTTTTATGTTTTTGAGAGACGAAATTAAGTCATAAATAATGTTAGTGAAATTCACGAGCTTTCCTTGTCACTATGAATAAAACATGAAAGCGAAAAGAGGAAGTTGGACGAGCTTCTCAACTCCATACACGCAGTATAAATCTTTATTAATTATTATTATATATACTTTCGCCTAACACTTTGTATCACTGTTAAAGAATTAAATTTTCTTAAACATTATTACAACATAATATATTCTCAAACTGAGTTGAAACATTTTGCGCCCCGTTAAAACTTTCGTTAACTTTCGCTACTGCATATTATAGGTATACATATGTATGTACACACATAGTTGGTAATAATTTCATTGTGTAACTTTGTCTTTGCTTTTAATTATTTTCAATTATGTCTATGATTACTTTGTGTTTTTATTCATGGAACAAAATATCAATTAGATAATTATTTTGGCATTAATATGTAATATATTGTACATACATATATGTATGCATATACAATTTTGGATTTTCATGGACCTAGTGAATAGCTTTCGTCGTATCAAGGGAAAGTTAAATAATTAAAAAATCATTGATTTTAAGCAATGTCCTGTGCCACCAACCAATTGATTTATCACGACGAAAATTTCGAAAAAGTAGGTTTTATTTCATATTTCGAGAATAGTTTTGATTTTTTCACTATTTTAAAAAAAATAATCACTCAACACTCACTTATTGAAATTTATTTGGGTAGATTGTGATCATTTTTAACTGATAAACGAGAATTTAAAGTCACCGTTTCGCTATAAAGTCCCCATACAAAATACGTCATGCTGGCAATGGTTGTTTGTATGGACGGTTGAGCGTTATTTTCAGAAAGTTATAATTTGAATCGGGTTCCCGTGATTATTTTGAAAACAAAGTCGTTGAGAACGTTTTAAATACAAAAAACTGAAGTATTTCATGAAATCTAAGGAGGCAAAAATGATCTGTTTTGACGTACAAGCTGACATTTTCCAACAAAATAGGTCATTTTGTATACACATTTTTTCAAATTAAAGGTATAAAGGTATTTTTTGTGTTCAAATTAAGGTATACCCAAAAGAGCTTTCAACAACTAAGATGATTTATTTTATTTATTTGACGTTCCCTAGATACGACGAAAGTTTTCTACTAGGTCCATCGATGAATTTCGCGTTTTTTGTTCCGACTTAATAAACATACATATACATACATATGAGGGTCGAAATAAAAGAAATACTGTACAAATAATGAAAACTTTTATTCAGAATTAATTACTAACACATTTCATCTCGAAAACAGCAATAATAATATATATATACAAATATAATTATATAAATAAGCACAAAAAATCATATTTCTTCTTGTTTATTTGGAAAAATTGAAGCGCTTTGCACATGTGATATACATACATAATATGATAATATATAATAATACAATAAATCGAATTATGCTCATGTTTTTTATATTGACATATTTTGAAGTTTATTTGTTTGAAGTACACACATATACATATATTGTTAAATAATTCTGTAGACGTACGCAATTTTCTTAAATGCAACACAACACAATTTTAGATACCTCATTTTTTTTTTAATTTACGATAATTTGAAATAAAGTTCATAAAAAAGTAAGTTTATTTAAATATTAAATAAACATTATATTTCAATTTATATTTTAGTTACATACACTTACGAAAATAAAATAAACTAAGAATATAAATTTAAATAACCTTCCATAACTTCAAAAATATATATGTATATATATTCATATCTATCTAAAACTTATATATTCCCATGATCACATATGTATTTATTAAATTCTATGTATTTAAAACTACAAAATAAAAACATAAAATAGAAACTATTCGTAATATTCGTGGATATATTATATTTTGAAAATGTGCAACGTAATGCATGCGGGGAAAAAATGGAGATGGTACAATTTTATGTATACAACTTGTTCCGAGTACTTACTAATACGTGTATTAAATAATATAAATAAAGTAAATTTTGAATCAATTCTATTTTATGTAAGTAATATATATATGTAATTGCATCCATTCAAATACGTTCTTATAATTATGTATAATTTATGAAACTATGGTAATGGGGGAAAAAATGATCACTAATATCTAATGACAGTGTACATTTTTTTTCAGAGATCATAAGTACATAAGAAGCAATTTTGTGAAGAATTTATAAATTGAAATACACCAATAATTTAATTTGATAAATTACATTAATTTTACGCTTTTACAACGAAAATATATGTATGTGTATTGTTAATTTCTAGATTACTTTATCGATTACTGATTATCGTTAATAAATACAACACTTAAAGGAATAAATACCACATTGTGCAATAAAAAATACGTGGAGTAAATTCATACATGTATTCGATCATATATTTACATTTATACAATAGTGTTTTGCCATCAATGGAAATAATCTAAGGGAATAAGTAATAAATCATTTTCAAAACATAAACAAATTACGAATTACATTTTCAATGAAATCACTATCAGTCATCGTTTAATAGATTTTAGTTGAAAATAATTTATTTTATAAATGCGTATCTTCTTCATAAGGGACTCACTTTCATATACATACAAACATAGTTAGGTATAGTTTTCGGTTTTGTTTTGTTTTTTTTTTTGCTACTTAAAATGGAGTCTGAGTGTTACCCAAAAGTGAAATACATCATTTTCATGATCAACACTTAAATTCTCCGACTAGGTTAAGGGTGAAAATTCACTTGTCTTTTTTTTTACAAATAATCTATAGACATTCTTATGTATTTTTACCATTCACCATAATAAATCACGTATATGTATTATATGTATATATATATTTTTTTTTTCACTTTCATATCAAGTACGACAATCGTGCGGTTGTATGATTTTCTTTTAGATTATATTTTGCCAAAGTTGGAGATTTACATATTTATAAAAACTTTCATTACAATGAAGGATACTGTCGAGCCGCAGAGCATTGAATTGAAATTGACTTTGTAAGTGCCAGAATTGATTCCTCTGAAGTCCTTGACTTCTCCTCGACTCGGCCTGAGTAATGGCGCGTCAGTCGAGTCCTTCAGCTCTTCGGGACAAGGCAACTGTTCGATGGGAATTTGGAACAGTAGTTTTTGATTTTCCTTTTTGGTTTTATTGTGCTGCGCCGGATTGCCGTCTTTCTGCGCCTCGTCGTATATTTCTTCGTCTGCGTTTCCTTTGTATGGACTCTCGACCGTGTCGACGTAATCCAAAGTCGATTTCTGATTGTAAACTTTGTGACTTGCCTTCTTATCGTGGATCTGGTTGTCCAAGTTGTGATCCAGAGGTACTCCGCCCATCATCTTCTGTTTGGTGAGTGCGTGGTCGACGTGAAGCTGCGATGGGTCCAAGGAGCACGTGATCTGTTCCAGGGACAATTGGGTCTGGTCGTTTTTGGTGTCGTTGCGAAGTGCATGCATCCATGTCAAACGGCAATCGCAGGAAAACTCGTTATCTGCCAATCAAAAAAAAAATGTAAAAAATTAATCAAATATAAAGGTTTAACAGCCTCCATTCTATTTATCGCACTGTCTATATATAAATGCAAATAGCGTGTAAATAAAGAAATTCCATCTCGAAAGAATTGCTTAGATGGTGCTCGAAAGATGCACCATTTTGAGTTCTTCAAGTGTGTAGCATTTTACGGTTGTACATTTTTATTGTTGGGTGTACAACGCTATATAGACAAAGTGATCTTCTTTTAGTTTGTATTTCAGAGCGAAGCTCTGGCATGTTTTCATTTGTATGCAAGCATTTATTCAATGTTGATAAAATTAAACTTACATACATTTTAATAATTCACTAGCAACTTTATAATTCATACCGAACACTGAAGAAAGCAGAAATTTATTTAAGGTACCCAAATTCAAAAGGTGGCAAAAAGTATTTGTCTATTTTGTATGTGTTTCTGAAATATTTTCCGAAAAATATATTCATATTTGTTTCCAAAATTATAAAGATCTGTAAAAGGGGAACTGTTATACTTTTTAATTTTCTTCATTATTGTCCCTTACATATTCATATTTACAAATGTTAATAGATACTTAACAAATTTATATAAAATGGAATATAATTTCCTTCGGCAGCATGAAAAATGTTTTATGTTGTCGAAGGTTGTCTATGAAATTGCGTTTAAGAGTCCTGCACTCCTATGTTTGGTCGGTGTTGCTGTACGGATGCGAAACGTGGACACTGTTAGTAGCATCCATGAACAGGATAGAGTCCTTTGAAATGTGGTGTTACTGGAGGATGCTAAAGATCTCTTGGAAGGAGCATGTAAGAAACGAAACAGTCCTCCAGCTT
Source organism: Arctopsyche grandis (assembly GCF_051622035.1). Lineage (NCBI taxonomy): Eukaryota > Metazoa > Arthropoda > Insecta > Trichoptera > Hydropsychidae > Arctopsyche > Arctopsyche grandis. The sequence continues at coordinate 15,425,328 of NC_135361.1, read as the reverse complement.
CTTCATAAAAAGAGAGAGCATCTTGACACGGTGAAGCGCCGTAAGATGGAATACTTTGGCCACATTATTCGCGGCCCCAAATATTGCCTTCTACAAACAATCATAGAAGGGAAAATAGAAGGCAAACGGTGGCTTGGGAGAAAGAAGCTCTCTTGGCTCCGGAACATCAGGTCATGGATGGGACTCGGTCTCGAAAAGCTATTTCGGCTTGCCCATGATAGGGAAGAATTCGCACGGTCCATAAACGATGTCTGCCCATGGTAGTCGCCTACGTCTGAATACGGATTCGGCATTAGAAGAAGAAGAATAATTTCCTATTTTCTTTGATCTAAATATTGAGATCTACCACGCGTAAAAAAATATTATTATTTCCTTCATTTTATCGTATTGAGAAATTTAGAAGAACCCGTTTTAAAAGTCTGACAATATATGTAGTTTAAATTCAAAGGACATATGTATATGTTTTTAGAACATTTTTGTGTGTGTGTGTATGTATGTATGTACATATGTATATGTAAAAGGAAGGCCTAATAGTTAAACCCCAATGATCCTTTCTGGCCAATTAAAAACAACGATAAACAATTTATGGAGAAATTTTACGAGCATCTATGGAAAAATTTGCATTTTTGTAGCATTTTTTTTATAAATCGCTGAATTTCGAGATATTGAAAAAGTTAAAATTTGCAAGAAATAGAACAGGGTTGCCAAATTTTCTGGAGTCGTTTCAATTAAATGAGATAAATTTGGAAAAGCTCTGATAGGAAACGATCGACCTTGTAGTCACATATTCAAGGTCTAGCCAGCAGCACAGCCAGAGATTGAACCCATGACCACACAATTGAAAGCATTGCACGCTAATCATTGATCTTTGCTAAATGGTGAGGTATATACATATGTATGTACATAATTAGACCGATGGCAAAAAACCAATTTAAATTTTATATATTTATGTACATATGTACATCCAATTAAGCTTTTCGATAGGATTTTATGAATAATCTACAGCTGTTTATCGCATACAAAAACTTAATTTTTCTACTTTATTTATTTAATGCTGTTCCTTTGTAGATATATTGTATACATTATGAGCCGTTATATTCGAAAGTAACCGAACGAACTGTAATGACAATCTGACAATTTAATGATTCTGACTTACATATATAAAACACATTAATCAATTGAGCTCCAATTTTCAGTTCCAAAAAGACTTTTTCTGTGGGACTTAATATTTCACAAATTTTTATCACTTTTTTTACGTCCATTCAATATATCCAGAATCTCGGAAAAGCAGAATAATACAGGCCACCAGTATTTTCAAATGTTGTTAAACACAAAACATTTTATTTAATAATTTGCAAGATATTTCTCGAAATGAAGAAAAGTGGACTCATGCAACTTTCAATTATAACGGCTCATTTGTTTATTTGTCTATTCAGAGAACGATATACATATGTATATATGTAAAGGTAGACGTTAAATAAGAAATTGAAAATATTGAAATATCTTCATGGAAAATGCATTAATTCTAGTAATATTATTTTTAATAGTATCTTATCATTTTAATTTTATACTGTTTTAACATGAATTAATGCGGTTATTTTTGCTGAATTTTATGTAAATAAAAAAAAAGTTCCCTAGGTGTTTGTAATTCTATCCCATCGGGGAGCTATCATTTTTCCGCAGACACCGTAATGCATTGCGCTTCTCCGATCAGGGGCGCACTTAATGCCAATATTTCGAAAGATAATACCGGTACACCTGGGTCATAAATAGTGTCCTGGCATCGTCGTTGGCTAGGTAAAGCTAATGGCGGTGCAAATGGTCCACTAATAATGGTGTTTAGATACATCGCACAGCGTCGCTCGCCCGGCGAAACGTGCCTGTTTACCCCGAACTTATCGTATAAAAGTGCTTCATAACGGGCAACATCATACTTAGGTGCCCTATCCCCCTATCCCCTCCCATCTTCCCTTAGGTGACAGTTAGAAACTGAAGGGGGAGGGGGATCGAAGGAGATGGTTTCTTATCCGATGCTCAAACGCGCGCACACGAGGGCTTTAAAGTTCGATCGGGATTTAAAAGTAAAAGCGCAACGTATACTCTACATACATTTTGTATACAATGTGTTGGGTACTGAACAAAGTATTTTCATGAACTTTTGTACTGTAGTTTTAAGCTGATGTATAATTTACACAGTGTGCTGCTGATTTTTATCGGTACTGTCTTACTTTTATGCAGTTTTAGCTTATAATAGAAGATAATAAGTCTGAGAACACGTGTTCATTGATACGAGCCAGCAGTATGGGTCGGTTTATGTTTATTGGGTTTGATTCCGTGCTAATCTTTAATACTGCTAGTAAGACTTGGATATGTGTGACTCGATCGTTTCTTATCAGAGTTTGTTAATGTATCTGTTTTCAATTGGCAAAAATCATCATGCCCTCTACATATGTTACAAATATCTCAATTTGATTTATATACAAGATGTAAAAATTTATGTACAAGTCTAAATCCAAACATGTCTCTATGGATTAATTTATGAATTAATTAACTGTTAATTTCGTCTTCTTCACCTCTCGAAATACAGTAATTTATGTAATAAAAATGCTGCAATGTTTGTAATTAATTGTCTAGGAAGGCGTATTGCGGTCTACCTGTCAGGCCTTCCTGGTATTTACATATATATATATATATATATATATATATATATATATATATTATTTAAAGGTGGACTTGATTTAATTGAATTTAAATTATAGATGTATGTAATTTACCGATGTCTAATTTTATATTTAATTTATTTCGCAGAGTTAGAGTGGAAGATGTGGAGATGCGCATAAATGGGTAATTATACTTCTATCTTGTTCAAATTAGACTTTGTGAACTTGGCCTCGTTTGAAAGTTAGAAACTATGGTGTAGTAAGCGAAGTCTCATGGCGCGTATCGCGTATCGCTTTGCGATTGTAATACCAACTAATGTTATACATTTATGCAACGATATTTGTATCTATATATACATATGTATGCACATGTTTAATGTGCCTCGTCATAAAAATCTATCACTCAAAATATTTTCTCCGGATCGTAAAAAAGGCTTTTGTAATAAATTCCGAGCGTAAACGTCGGCCGTAAATCAAATATCAGTGGTTATTTTTCACGGTGTGGCTTTTCGCGAAATTGTGAAAATTACTCATGAATACATTTCGCAGACGAAAGTTAACTTATTCCCGACGAAAGACGCTGTAAGCGAGTGAAATAAAGTTTTGTGTTTATTTCATTTGCATGTATACACATACATATACACATACGTATGTACATATGTACGTACGTACGTACATACATATACGAAAGGGTACCCAAAGGCAACTGGATTTTACATTTAAAAATTGTGTGTTTAATTAAATGCTTTAATATATTAATCATCTTCAAAATACTCCCCTTTAGATATACATAATCGTTATACTAATGTTTGTTACAGTTCTGGAAAACGTCCTTTCGTGCTTACTGTTTGAAATTTTCCGAATTTTTATTTCAGTTATCTTTTCATTCAAGGAAATAAAAAAGTCGCATGATTTCAGACCCCAATAAAAAAATACAAACAAACGGTCATATTATTTTGCATATATGTACATATGTATGTTACAGTCGAAGTGTATTTTCAGTTGTAATGTATTTCAACTTGCGTTCATTCATATTCGAATATAATTCAACTAGTACATAAATTACATCTCGACAAGCGCAAATATATGTACATTCAATAATGTGCTACAGTTTTAATATAATAGTTGAATTTTGACAGCTCTGATATTTTTTCGAATGCTTTAGAATTCAATAATGCCTTAATATTTTCTAGGTATTACGAATAAAGGTAATGAGTATCGTATTACGATAGCTCTAAGAATGTGTTAAAAACAAAAATGTGACTTCTTCTCAATTCGAGTCGAGTCGAGTGAAATTTTCACGAAAATTTAACCTCTTCATTTAACTAGGTACCAACTTATAGTTGAACTGTATTTTCAGTTACCAGTCGGAATGTAATTCGCCATATGAATCAAATTACGTGGATTAGATGGAATATATTCCAACTAGTCAAAATATATATGTAATACCTATATTACAACTGAAAATACTCTTCAACTATAAAAGTAGTTGGAATCTACCATTGACCAACTAGTCAAAATATGTATGTATATTCTAACTGGAAGATACTCTTCAATTGTGACATATATATAAATTTTGTCACGATGCATGAATCAATCAGTTGTTTTTCCTAAAACAAAGTTTTGCAAACGTTCTACAAAACTTTAAGATAAAATTTCAGGATAAATTTTTGCCCAAAATGAACAAATTGCAACTCTTTTAACATTCTTAGCATGGTCACAGTGTGATCTTTGGATTAAATTTCACTTGTGATGTTTTTTGAATCATGGGTTTTTCTAGGTCTTAATTTCAATTAAAAAATATATATATTTTTCCATGATGCCATTGCGGGTTGCTCGTGAGCCATACTCACGGTATTAAACTTGTACGTATAATTTAAATTTGAAATCATATTCAAATAGTGGTGATAAATAGTAGGTAGAATGGTATTTGGAATTTTTTTATGAGGAACCGTTTCAACAATGAAATTAGATAAATTGGCAAACTTTGATAGGAAACTGAAATATGACTTGAAGTTGCAAATATCCAAGCCTGACCAGCAGTACTACAGAATTACTCGGTATAAATTATTTTCAATCGAGGTCAGTCCAGGGCTTGATCTCAGGAGCCTCACGATGGTTAGCATTTACGCAACCACCCAACTACATATAGTGCTGGTTAAAGCAATTCAATATTTTTTCCTACAGAAAACAAAATTACTTGTCGACCGCACTCAAAATAGCCAGCAGCATGGCTCGATGGTTGGGCTTTTTCCTAGCGCCGAAAGGCTGCCGGGTTCGATCCCGTGAGTTGACCTCGATTGAAAACCTTTTATTCTGAGTTATCTGTATTGCTGCCAGTCAGACTTGGATATTTGTGACTTCAAGTCGATCGTTTCCTATCAGAGTTTGCCAATTTTTCTGATTTCATTGTTGAAACGGTTCCTCCATTAAATTGACTAAAATTTATGTACAAGTTTAAAATTCATAATTCAGCGACTTATGTAATAAAACTGTTTGTAATTGGCATGGTTTGTAATTGGCCAGGAAGGCGCATTAGGGTTTATCCGTTAGGCCTTCGTAAATGTATGTAAAATTAGATTAGGAAAGCGTTTTCTTAACTAATTTGTAAAATACAATCAGCATTCCGGTTACGTTTAGTACAACATACATATGTAGTATGTACATATGTACATATGAAAGAGTATGCTTAGTCACATAGGAATCTATTGAAATGTACAAATGCGAATGTAGTAAATGAGATAGGACGAAAGTTGTACGGAGCCGTTTGTATGGAGAATTTTTGTTTGTTGTAAAGTTTCCGTAATAAAATACACTCGCATGCTCGCCTTACAAAAGGAATTAGCCCGCGTTCTTCAGCGACGGCACTTTCCGCTAGAGCTAATTCACATTTTCGACTTAAGGCCCCAAAGTCTCCAGGAACTTTATAAACAGAAAAAAGCACTTTAAAGTACGCAAACTCGCATTGAAAAGTTTGCCGACTTCCGGCATGCTTGAATTAGTAAAGGAACAGTAAACAGCGTGTGTCGCCGCTCGGTCACCTTTTCGAGTGGTGAAAAATTCACAAAGTGTGCGAATGTACGTACGAGCGCGCTTTTCCCATTTTTTTCCTCCTCTCCTTCGCCGTATCCTTCCAGGTTCAAAGGAGAGGAAACTGTAATGTCTTTGAACCGACCCGTGGAATTTCTTTCTTTTTTTTTACAGTATATACATACATATTATTCCTGGCGAAAGATTGCAAAATATGGGGTTTCATACGGGAAGGGATTAATGTGCGCTCGCATGACGCAAACAGTCGACCGGCTACAAAGCTTTATTGATTTATTATTTTTCGCGCGTCCAATATTTTCTCAATGGTGTCATGTGGGACGGTGCTTCTCAACCTTTCTCCTGTTTGTGGTACACTTGTGGGTCAAGTTTAAGTTGATACTTGTGTGGCCCTTCGCTCTTATTGGTAAATACAGTCAAGCGTACATGTTTTATTATACCTACGCACATTTATAAAACGCATAGTCGTTCTTTCTCCTATTATACCTATGTATATATATACATACATATTTACACAGGCATTTGTGTGATGTTATTAAAATAATAAATTATATTATAGAACGGAATGTTGGACCAAAACTACACCCATATCATATTTCATTAGTTTTTTTTTAATTTTACTTACAAGTAACTTGTCGAGATAAACATATTTACATATTAATTGCACGTTTTTGAAGCACACACTTATTTAGTGCAAATATATGAGCCGTTATATTTAAAAGTGGCATAAGTCCACTCTCCTCATTTCGAGAAATAATTGCATTTTACAATATTTAAAAATACTGGCGGCCTGTAGTACGTTTACTCTACTTTTCCAAGATTCTGGACATATCGAATTTAAAGAAGTGAAAACAATTTGTGAATTAAGTCAAATAGAAATAGTATTTTTGGAATTGAAAATTGGACTTCCGTCACCTTCAATTATAACGGCTCATATATGTATTTTTCCGTAGAATTGAGCTAAGAAAAGTCATAAATTATACAAATTAAAATCGGTAAGGTATCAATTTTATGTAAATAAAAAAAATCAACAACTATGAAACACCGGAAATCGGATTTTTTCTATCTTTTCCACACTACGGAACGTAGTGTGGAAAAGATCGAAAAATCGATTTGAACGATTTGACTAAATCGATTTGACAATTAATAAATCGATTTGACAATTAATAAATCGATTTGAATAAATCGATTTGACAATTTATATTTCGATTTTTCATGTACTAACTTACATTGTTGATAAGGTTTTGATTAAAATTCGTAAACTAAGAGTAGTAAATTTTTAAGAAAAATAATATTTCATTATTTTATTTTGATCGTATAAATTATTCTTTTTGATATTTATAGTATTATTAAGTAATAAAAAATAACTTCAACGAAATAAAAATAGCCGGAAGTTGTTTTGTGTGAGTTTTCCTATTTTAGCCAGTAAGTGTGAACACTAAGTACGTATGTGTGCGTCATTATCAAATTCTGTTTTCTATACTTCTTATATTCATCTAATACATAGATAGTCATGGGTTGGTCATATCCGAGCTTTTTAATAACCTGTTTTAGCCTTGAAATAGTCAAAAGGTGTCAAGCTACGATGCAATTATGTATATAATATGTATATCATTACCCAAACTTTTAAGCGTCGTAAATCATTCAAAATATTCCAACACCATAATTTTAAAAATAATGCCAAAATCTCGTGATACAATATATGTTAATTACGAGTTGATGCAATGATATGAATGAATTATCAATGTACATATATTTGTACGATTCTCACCGTCTAATAACAGCAGACTGGATGCATTTTTCAAGTTGTCTAAGATGGGTCGAATGTCATCTATGGTTAGCGTGTGTAGGCGATTTAGTCTCATGTCTAAGTACGACAGCCCTCTCACCCCCTCGAACAGCCCTCCTGTGAGGGTTGCCAGTCGATTTTTGCTCAGAGACAACTTCTTCAGTTGTGACAGGCCGTCGAACGCGCGCTCCGATATGAACTTGAGCTCGTTATTGTCGAGGAGCAACTCTTGAAGGTTCCATAATTCGGCGAACGTGAAATCGCCGAGCATCTTCATTCTGTTCTCCTGCAGATCGAGCCTTTTCAAGTTGGCCAACCCGTCGAACGTGTCCCTGTTGAGGGTCGTAATCGAGTTTATGTCCAGGTCCAATTCGAGCAGTTGCACTAATTGCTTGAACGCCCCGTCTTGTATGACGGTGATGTTGTTCTGAGACAGGGTGAGTTTCACCAGCACGGGCATGTCCACGAAGCAGTTCTTTCCTATTTCGACTATTTTGTTGTCCTTCAGCTTCAGCGTGGTCAGATTCGACATGTGTGCGAAGGCGTTCTGCTCCAGCGTCACTATTTGATTTTTAGTCAGCAAGATCTCGTTGAGCGAGGACAGGTTGGCAAAGGCGAACGGGTACACGTCGTTTATTTCGGCGTACATGATCTCGAATTTCCGCAATCTGCGCAGATACCTCAAAGCTCTCGTCGGTACAAAGGTGAAGGCTCCGTCGGCCCTCACGTTGAACATCAGATCGACTAGTCGATTCTGTGTCTGGAAAGCGTCCCACACCGGGTCGTCTATGGACAGTCCTTTCTTCAAGATCCAGCATTGCGCTTTGCTTACATTTTTAATGGCCATAGTGCCTTCGCAGTAACAGTGCACTGGAGATTCCCTGTCTGAGTCGCATATGTTGGTCGCTTGGGGCCTCTCCGGAGGGCTGCTGGTTTTGTCTTTGCGTCTCCTCTCCGCCTGCTTTGCGTCAGATCTTTGTGTTTGAAATATGAAGAGGACGCACACTGACAACAATATTATTTTCGCTATCCTCATTTTTGCTTTTCCGTATTCGTAGGCCATTTTTGAGTCGCCAAGCTTTCGAGTGGAGTGCTGCTATCTGAAACGAGCAAAATGAGAACAATTAGTATTACATATTTGTGTGCGTACGTATAGCGACTTTGTGTTTCATCGCGAGAAATATGTTAAGTACATATGTATTTATTTATTTTATATATAAAAACGGACGGGATATATGTATGTATGTATATCGAGTGCATCGACAAGTATGGAGATAGCGTCGAGGAGATGCGGGGAAGCGGGGTAGCGGGGAAGTAGGGAGGTGTGGAGCGTCTGACATGTGCTCCTGATATTGAGTATCAATTAATTCGTGTATCAATTCCTTTCCGAAGCCACCCGTTGAAATCAACAGGCACAACACTAGTTTATTATATTGATATCGATAGACTAAAAGAAAACGAAAATGTAGAAAGAAATTAAGATATAGGAAAATAAGAATTATAAAAACCTTTTAAGTTTAAAAAAGACATCAGAAGTTTTCAGAAATTACTAAATTGTTTCGAAGACTATTCAAAACTTTAAACCGCTTTGTTTGTAAAAAAGGAATCTCTAATCAATTTGTTCGATTTTTCTTTTAGGAGTCTGAGAGACTGACCTTTAAGATGAGTGTTGTCATTAAACATAAAGAGGTTGGACATAGGACAATTGTAATATATATTTATATATATTTAAAGAATTCGATTAAGTCACCTCTTATTATTTTCGTATTCGGTGTGGTAAGATTCATTCTTTTCAACATTATTAGAACGTGCTTTAAGTTTGGAGGGTATTTTATTAACTCTCCTTTGAACCCTTTCAGCACATATGACATATTTTTTTAAATGTGCAAAATATATCTGTTACGTTCGTACCAAGGTTTGAACTTTGAGTGCTTTGACGAAAAGCTCTAGCTACGGATGAAGTAAAAAAACGATTGATCTCCCATTTCAAATTAAAAGATTAAACTGATGTATTTATTAAGATCCGAAATTTATATTCAAGTCGATAAACTGTCAGGTAAATTGCGCGAGCGCCGTCAGTATAATTTGGATGGCAAAATAATGAAATTCCTTCGGCGCGGGAAGGAAGCTTTTCTGAAAGGACGTCTGCAGAGAAAGCTTTAGTGGAGAGGAGAAGACGAAAGCCCTCCCCCTCCCCCACGTTTAGCGTCTTCGCCGAATTTTAATTTAATATCCAACGATTATAACGTTCATTAACCAAAACGATCAACAAGAAATATGACCGGTATTAAAGGTTAAAGTAAAATGGTCATATTTTGACGACTGCATTATTATTAAAATATTGCTTTAAATCGGTCTAAAAAAAAAAAAAATATATATATATATATATATATATATATATATATATATATATATATATATATATATATATATATATATATATATATATATATATATATATATATATTTATTTATTTAGGTTTTTTTTTCAATAATAATCATTTAAATTTAAAAATATTTGGATCCTGTGCCTTCGATTTCAATGCAAAAACAGGCTTTTTATATTTAACGGAAAATATAAGACGAGTTCCTTTTAAACAAATTTGATTGATTACGAGCCAGTCTTAAAATATCATTTCATTTTCCAGAAGTACATATTTGAAGTATATTTTCTTCAACGTTTTCCACTTTCTGCAAAGAGATAGAATTTTGCCCAATTATTTCTCAAACATTTTTTTCACAAGATGAAAAAGATGCTCAAAGAATAAATAGTCTTTTCGTGATGACTTCCGCTTTTCGACTGCTAATATTGATTTGATTCGCATTCATGAGATACGTTCAAATTATCCGGTCCGTATGAATATTCAAATGACAATGAATTGAAAAAATAATTCATTATGTGAATGAAATAAAAAAAAATTTCATTTAGATCTCGAAAACCATGGACTTTTGCAGAAATCAACACAAATTATTTGATACAGAGGGTAGTCGGCGACGCAGATTTTTGAAATCCTCCTCAAGAATAATATCGCAACGAGAATTGATGCAAATTTATGCAAAACAATTCATTTGAGATTCCGTTATATTTAATTTCCAACTTGATGTTGTTTTTCTTTTTTTTATCATTCTTTTTGATTTAATCAAATTTATTAGGGCGATAGAGAAGTTTTCTCGTTACTTCGCACGGTAAAAAAATCTTTGTGTCGATGTCCTTTTAAAATTGTGTTCGTTTTATTGTTTTGTAACTTAGTGCGGAAAATTACCTCCGGTTTTTTTTTGTCTCAAAAACTCTCGTTTTCACAATCATTTGTTTCGCTGTTCGCGTTGGCTTTCTTTCAAGGCGAAACAAATTCAATTAACAAATTTCCGTGAAAGACTTAATTTTCCTTTATTATTTCAACAAAAACAATAATTATAGATATCATAGATTTGTATTTATAGTATATATGTTAATTAATATTATAATTTTTTGTAATATTTATATACTATGTACATATGTATATTCAATAGTATTTTAATTGTTTGTGCAAATGTATTTTTTTTAAATATTTCGTAAATCTTTCTATATTTTATAACATAAATAATAAAGATACATATTTACATATGTATATATTTAGATAGAACCATTCTCTTCTACGATTGGTGTATTTTTATAAGAACCCTTTTCTTTGGAGGTTTATATTGCAAACAAAAACCCAATATTCGCAGTATCCCCAATATAAATAGCAGTTTTATTTCAGTAATAAATATCACAAGATGATAAACCTAAGATATATTGCGATTAAAAATATATTATTACAAACGTAGTATACGTATACAATATAAATCTTCATGACAGGAATACGTAACATTTCCTTTGAGGCACATTTTTTCATTGAAAAATTAATATTACTTAGTTTAATTTGGTGATGTGTAAGGAAAATGTATCTTCATTCCTCATTTTTCAGTTTAACTACGCTATCAATTCACCTCGGCGAGTTTTTTCCACGAACATCCCTTTCAATCGGCTCTTTTCCTCTATTTTTTTTATTTTTCGTTCCAGTTTTCCAACTACGTAGACGGCCTCCGTTTGACGACAGAAAAGATTCAGATATATAATTTGAAATCTTATTGTTTTTACCGGGTGTCTCCAGTATATTCAATTTGCCGTTATCGTCACCTTCATAGAATTTACGATTGCCTCCGTTTCTCCTCTAAAAGGTTTACTAAAGATCCGTCGCTTCTTTTGTACAACATCGAATCCTTTTTGTATCGTTTTCCGATATCTGTATCAATCAAATTCTTTGATTCTCCTCCGAATAGTCGGCACCTTTGTCGCGTGTAAATGAATTGCCTTATTTCTGACATTCAAGTCCACCCTTTTCCAATTATTTTAAATACTCAATTTGGCGGAGCACGAAGAATCCCTCTCATTTAAACCGGAAAAGTCTGCTCGAATGACATTCCTTTCGACGCCTTTATATCTCGAATACGATTTATAAATCCATCATAAATCCGCGGTAATAAAATCGAGGGGCGTTTGAATTGTTTATATCTCGCGTTATAATACAATATTGTTGGATTCGGTCTGAAATTTATACGCGGGCATTCATCGGGGATTTCAATCATACTCGAAAATGTTATCCGCAAGGAATTATTATTAAGGTTCGATCGCTCAGGCAGTAGATGGAAATAGGCTCGGTGAGATTCACATCTTCCAATATCCTTTATAAAATATCAACATAGCCGGGGGTACGTACGGAACCTGAGGCTCGCTTAATTCAAGCCTGTCAATAAATTTTGAATATCAATAGGGCTACGAGCCAAACCTTTGAACCGTGCTCTACATGTAAATATATATTTTTTAAATATGAAATATACATACATTATATACTAAACTGTGTTCTTATTTTTAGATTTTCCCCGTCGCCGAAACTCGTCACTCGGAGTCTCAGATGCAAAGTGTAAGATAATTTCATTAATATCGTATTAAGGTAATATTATTGTACGATGGACGGAATCCGTCTCGGAGAGTGTGGAAGACTCATAATTCATCTGATAAAACACTCCGCCCTAATTGATTTATAATCGACATAGTGATTTAATCAATTACGAGTTCACCGTTTGAAATTTCGTCGATCGATTGCCTCTTTCCGGTCGAGTGTCCATTTAAAAATCTTCTCGTTAATTTCCATTGACTCAATTATGACACATCGCCGCTTAAGAGGGCGTCAATTAGCATGTACATACGTTATCAATCTTTCAATTGGATTACCCAAGTGTATTAGCCGTTACAATATTTAATGTATATACATATGTGTCTGTGTGTGTTTACATCAAACATTTCACGATCAAATTTATTTACATTTAACTTCTAATTCCTCTGACAACGCATGTCATAAAATAAATGACGTAATGATAAGTAATATTTGCGTATTCATCTTTTACCATTGAAATTTAAAAAAATGTTGATTAGATTTATTTAAATAGTACTTGCTCCTCTACTATACGCATTTTTTGATGAGTTACAAGATAAATTATAAAAAATATTTAATTGTAGAAAACGAAATTGAAATATTTTTTTCATTAATTGTAATTTTGAAAAAGTGTCAAGCTTATTATTTTCATTAAAAATGTGATTATGCATTGTTATTTTTGTGTTTATACTACACTGACAGTATTTGATATTTTAATTATATTTATATGGACATACATATGTATGTATGTACCAACATACATATATAAACAACGTGAATTTCACTAACCATCTTACCTACAATCTGGTATAAATATTTTTAATTATATTTATTGGGCGTCTACTTCAATTAAGAAATGATAACTTTTAATTGAATAAAATTCAAAAATTCTAAGAAAGTATAAGTACAATACAAATTAATCTAATTGTGAACTGAATAACTGTAAAACTTTCTTTCTTCTGCATCGATTTTTCAAAAATTTAATCACTGTTTAGGTCAAACTTTTAATGCAGAAAAGCCAAATAAATAAGAGAAGCGCAACGATTTATTTTTATTTTTTAAAAACAGAAACAAACAGCATTAACACATATGTACATGAAATACAAAAAAAAACAAACAAAAAAAGCATTGAATAGTGGTAGATATAGAATATACGTATGTACATGTGATACTACGAATAATGAACAAATAAAATAAAATTAAGCACGAAAAAGAACAACAAAATGGATCGATATGAGGAGGGATATTAAGAAAATAGAAAGATCTACACATATGTATGTATGTAAATATAAAAAAATACAGGAATAGAACAGGGATTAATGTGAAGTAATGAAGGATCTTGCTTAATAAATAATAAAATATCGTTTTTGAAAGACAGAAATATACATGCACGGTTGGTTTATTGATAATTCGTCATTGAATAAATTACTATACAACGCAGTTTAACGGCCCCTGGTCAAAATCAAGCTGAATGGCTGTTTTTGTCAATTGTATTATATCAGTACATGAATGTTTCTGAGCGTTGTAATAAAATTTCAATCGTTTTTTCAACGCACTCGCAGGCAGCCGGCGAAAAATTTAAATATTAATATGAAGAACCATAAATTTTCCAACCGCCTAAAAAACGAGCGCGTTTGTATTTCACAAGAAGCGTTTCATTGGAAAACTTTTATCATTCCCCGTCGGGGGAGAGTCGCGATTCGCTTAATCGGGGGAAATCGCAAGATAAAGTTATCGGCGACCGCACCGCGGTTGCCCGGTGCTAATGTAATAATTTATGAATTTTCAACGCCTATATATTTATTTGCGAAACCGCCATCCCGCCAGTCTCTGCTCGACCCCTTTTCAGTTGAATAAAATCCTTTATTTCTCCTGGCGGGAGATTTAACTTTGATAAATTTAGCCCCATTCGGAAAATTCGCCCCGCGATCCGCGAGTGTTATAAATATACACGCTGCTGGGCGGACTCCCTCTCTCTCCCTCGCGCATCCCCAAATTACATCTCCACCGATTCCAAAAATGCTTTATATCATCAAGTTCCTCGCGCAGATTTACATTGCTGTTTTTGACTGGGCTATAATTGAGCTCGAGACCCGCCTAAACGCTTAACAGCCCCTGAAAAAGCCTCCGGTCCTCTCGCACATAGTAAATGACTATTAGCCGAAGAAATATTATAACGTATAATTTTGCACGAATTGAGCGAATACGATTAATATATGGTTTTTTCAAATTGACGTAATGTAACGCTCGTTAATGTCACCCATTATCTTGACTTTTGTTGAGAACTATAATGTAAATTTTAGTTTCAGTTAAGACTAATTTAAACTTTGCATTATAAGGCAACTTATTGATACCTAAAAATATATGGGACGCTATATTCGAAAGCGGCGAAAGTAAAATTTGCAGTTCAAAAACACTATTTCTGTTTGACTTCATTCATAAATTGCTATCACTTATTTTAATTTGATATGTCCAGAATCTTGAAAAAGCCGATTAAACGTATTACAGGTCACCATTATTTTAAATATTGTTAAACATCAAACACTATACTTAATGTTTTGCGAGATATGTCTCGAAATGAATTAAATTGGACTTATGCCACTTTCAACTATAACGGCTCATACTATTATATGACCTCTTGTTGGAAAGGTCATATTTTCAGACTTCAAAAAAATAAATCTAACAAGAAAATTAGAAATTCTTATTTTTCAAATATGTAAAGTAGTAAAAGTTTGGAATACTTAACCTAATCAATTAGTAACTTCTACGTGATTTTATTTCATGATTAAAAAAATAAACTTGATGGATTCTTAAATAGTTTCGTGGTACTTTTTTTCGTTTTGAATTGTAATTATAATTGGTATATTTGGAAAAAGGTTATATAATAGAATAGGAGAAGAAATGAATCAATCGGTCAAGATTCTCTTGATGTTAGACCTGAATTGATGTAGGGAAATACCAAATAGATCAACCTCATTCAGCTCTCCGTTAAACATACGATAAACGCGCTGCAGATAAGAATATTTTTGGGAATTAGTATTGAAAGGATCAAGTGAAAAGAGTGTAACGTGTCTAGAGTACCGAACTGGGATTCTGAAATTAACCTTATTCAGTAAATCAGAACAATCAAGGAAACCATTTATGAGCTTAAAGAAGAATATAACATCAGTATGTAACACAAAACACATTTACTCCGGTGTTTCCCAACGTGGGGCAATTTCAATGTTTTGGAGCAATCGGCAAATCAACAATATTTCTTTTATATTTTTTGTTAAGGATTCCATTTGCCGAAATTAATATTTCATAGTGCAATTGAGAAATTTGAAAAAAATAGCTAAGTTTGAAAACGATCGAAAGAGAACCCAAATTTCGTCAGACGAAAAAATCGAAAGTGATATAATAAATAATCATAAAATAAAATATATAAATATACTTGAGAACTACAGTATTGTATCACAAGTTCATATAAGTGTGTGTTTGTAGATTAATTTATTGTTATTTAGAGTTAATTAATATTTTTTTTATATATTATACATCAGATCACGTTACGTAGATACATATGTACATACATATGTAACACGACCCACTCAGATTTGTATTTAATTGTGAATCCGCACTCTCTACTCGTTTTGGCAATGCAACTTAAATATTTATCGCCGACATTTAACTGGAAGCGGCGACCCATTATAGCCGTTAATTCATTAGTCAAATAGGCCGTTACATTATAAACGTATACACTTACAATATAATGTGCGTACGTTGTAGGCGTAAGCTGTTAACTAGTTCATTTACATTTCGCACGTACAATATTGCGCCGTTACAGTGATGGTATAATAATATTGCTGCGAAATAAAGAGGACATTCTTCCTACCAATTAGTACGCGCCGCCCTTTGAATTATCGCCGACCCTATTCGAACTATGTGTGTGTGAAGGTATGTATGTGTTTGAAATTTACGTCGCTATTGTTGTTTGGTTGAATGTTAAATTGTTCGGCGAAATCTCGACCGAAATGTAATGGGTACATACCTAAGGAGCGGGGGAGTCACCTATTTGCAAACAAGACAATAATTTGAACCAAAGCCAGGGGCCGTTTTAATGAAACGCTTGTTCGAACCAAAGGTCCGGCCCTAATGACTTTGACCAGGGCTCGGCTAGGGGCCCTGACCGCACCTCTCGCCCACCCATTTCGGGTTTTCCTTCAAAGCCCGCCGTCCGCTTTCCACGGTTCAAATAATTTTCCTCGAAAACTCGCCCGTTCACCTCATACGTTGCCGTTTCGCACCGCGTCGATACGCCAAACGATGACTTTTCCGGTATAAACAGCATCCGATTACAGGCGTTTTTCCTCCCCCACCCATCCATCCGTACGCAAACACGGAAAAGCGTTTATATGCCCTTTCCGGCAAACACGGCCGAGTGCGAAATTTATTTCCATAACTCTTCAGATTTGTTTTTATTTTTGCTTGTATTAATTTCGCACGGGCGAAATATCAATTTTGTGAAACTCGACGGACCGGAATTGAATTTCGTCGCCTGCCTTCAACCAAACTACATACATATGTGTGTATGTAGGTATGCTTGATGGGAAATGGAGAAAAAAAAACAGCATACACTCTGACGTTGAACGTAGTGCACGTTAAGGCTGAAATTTATGTCTTGCTTTTAGCTTAGTTTTGTTGTGCTAAAATACTTTCGTAAACTCCCTACTTGTAGTATCTGTTTATTACGCTAAGTCTAAACTCTGGATACGTGAACTAGACATTAATTATTTGAATGTTGAATTTAAGATACATATATGTACGTGCATACATACACTTAAGCACCATTCTAACTAAGGTTCTCAATCGAATATTGAAATATTCGAATATTCGCCCGATTTTCGTCTATACGAATATTGGAATAATCTATCAAAAATTCGTAAAATATTCATTTATACTATTTCAAGAGAAATTTGAAAAATATATATGTAACTTGAGATATGTTACTTTGAAAAATATGTTAATAAAAATTGTATACTTGAGCAATATACATGGGTAAGACAAATTTTTTTTCAATATACAATAGCGATCGTGCCGATAATTCCGTTCCAACAATCAATGGTCGTTTTCTAGTTCCCGGAAAGATGCACTAAATTGCACTGAACAGTGGCGCAGTTTCTAGAAGTCAAAATTTTCAAAGGTGCTTAAAAGGTGCTTGAATTCTAAAATTCCCACACCCTCGGATAACATACCCCAAATATCCCTCGATGCTTTTTTGTGGAATTCTATTGCGTTAGTTATCCTTGAGCATCTTTGAAAGTTTGGATGTCTCGAGAGTGCGACTATCTCGAGTGCATTTTTACGATCACACCTTTTCTATGCGCCGTTATTTTGTTTCGAAAATTTTGTGTTATCTACATATGTACAATAGTCGACAAACAGTAGTATACCTAGAAAGTATTGCAAGCGGCATGCTTTATATTTGCCAAAAGTCACTCGTACATATACCCACCATAAACTTACTTTTGATGTTCTCAGAAATACGGCAAAAAACGCTCAACGATTTTTAATACTTTATAAAATTCAAAAATTAAAGGATTATAAAAGTGATTAATGATTAATTAAATAATATTTTACTACCAACTTGTTGATATGTTGCACTAATTATTTAAATAAATCAATCCTGGTAAAAGTAAAAAAAATACGGATATTATTCGACATTCGAATATTCGAAAACTACGAATAATTGAGAAACATAAATTTTAACTTCCCGTGCGAGCATACATATGTATGCCAGGTTTTTAAGGAAGATTATTAACTTCTGTTGGAGTTTTGAGGTGAATAATTGAATTCAACGTTTAATTTGTTGGAATTCTTGGAAGTAAATTTGAGTTTGTTATTCAATTGTAAATTCGTTTTAATAATAATAATAGTACCATAAGTAACGTAAGCAAGCAGCGCGTTTAATCTACGTATTGACTCAAAACATTTCGGTGCGTTTGAACAATACCAAATTTAATCAAGCCTATGAATAATAAACATTTGTCAAATATCACATTGAATATTATTTCATTTAGGATTAGCATACATAAATCACACGGCCAAAAACATAAAGCAATCCACAATGATTAATAGTTTCTCGAACTAAACGTCATCCGTATGAATCAAACTCTTTTTAATTAATAAATGTTACCATAAAAAAATGAGCACTAGCGTCTAGTCTAGACCGAACCTGGGGTATGTTTGTCATCGATTGTTACAAAAACTTAAGTTAACGATGAAAGTGTTACGAATTCAAATTTGTCATATTTTGACGGTGTATAATAAATTACACCACAAATCATATTATTAATTTTGTAGAAAGATTACGTATACGATCAGAAATTAATCACCAGTACATTTCTAAAAAACTATTACAAATGTTTTACAAATACAAATTATTAAATTGATCTATTTGATTAGTTTAAAATTCAACACAATCGTTGAATAATATTCAATTAAATTATTGGATTCCGACCTTGAAATTGGTAATCACTATAACAGTGATTATCTCACTAGATAATCACTGAACAGATTCAACTAAATATACACTGAACACCGACTAGATTCTCGAACTAGAATCACCCACCGTAAGAACATACATAATTTCATTTGGAAATACATATTTGCACAATTTTTTACAATTATGAAAGACATATGTATGTACGTTTGCCCAATAATTAGTATTTGTTATCATCTATAATCCACCTCGACTCCTCCCGGTCCTGTGCCAAATTGAAATTAGCGTTTAGGGACGATCCCGTCAGTTCTTTAATTTGGTCTGACCATCTTATGGTTTCTCTGAACTCTCTTCATTCTTCTTGGCAATATGGCCAAAGTAGGACAGAATCTTTTTATACATGTAATGGAGAGTCTCTCTGAAATTGCCAGGTCTTTGGGGATGGAGATATTCGTGCGACTTGCAGTCCATGGAATTTGCAGCATCAGCCTCCAGTACCACATTTCAAAGGCATCTAATGTGTCCTTTTCTCTCTTTTTGAGCCTCCATGTCTCGTTTCTTAAAATGAAATGGGGATGATCAGTGATCGCACCAGACAGATTTTGGTTCTTCTGATTATAGAACGAACAGCATTTCCATATCTTTGTCAGACTTATCATCGCCCTTTTCCCTAGTCTTCTGCGGATTTTTGATTGACGTCCTCCTTTTGAAATTAAAGCACTTGGGTAAATAAAATCGTTGACTTCCTCATTGCCTTTTAAAGCATTTAAAAATCTGTCAACAACGATATTTTGTTTGTTTTTGTTTTTGTCTAGACCCAGGTGTTAACTCTTTATTTCTATTCTATCAAGTAATTCAACCATTTATCCTTATTTCCTGGCTGGCTATTAGCGACGATTTCTTATACAAGAAATCTTTCTGTCACATATAATTATGCCACCTTTCCATCCGTTGAGTACTCTTCTCATTATGCATTCCCCATATATGTATAAACATATATTATGTACAAGTTGCTAAGTTATGTACCTAGAAACTAACGAAAATTGGGGTGGCAGGAATTGTCGCACAGTGATTTCAACTCATGCTTTGTGTATAATCATTATGTTTAATAATGGTATTTGGTACTTATGTACAAAAGTTTGATCATAGGTGTCACCTTGGGCGATCTTTAATGGCAACTATAGTCGGGGTTAATATATAATAAATAAATAAATAAAGAATAAATATATTAAATAATAAATAAATATATTAAAATATCATGAGAGGGTATGCATTCCTGTCGGACGCCTTTTTGCACTTGAAATTTTTCCGAATGAAATTCATCTACTCCTACTGTTTATTATGTACCTATATATAAATCATAAGTGAGTTTTATTTGTTGCTTTGGGACATCCATATTTTGTAACACCTTCCATAGGCAGTTCTAATTGATACAATCAAAAGCTTTTGAAAAAAAAAACAAAACGAATTCAAATAGGGCACTTACGTCGATCGGTGACAGGTTTATCCAACTATCTAAGTTCTGAAATGTACTTAGATCTTAACGATGAGAATCAATCCCAATAAATGTACATATGTATGTATGTGTGTATAGATACATATATATACATAGGTGAGCTCCGGCGAACTCGGAGATATTGTAACGCGTGGAGTGGTAGGTAACATTCAAAGTTGTTCGAGCGTGGAGTATCAAAATAATTTCGCCGCTATCTCGCTACGTTGTAGTCGCGTGTACGTTTAATCGTCGCCTGTTCTAGTTAACTGAATAAGCGCTTCCTTTTAAAGTTAACATTTCAAGTTGCTCAAAAGGATAAGGCCATTTAGCAATTACGGGCCGTTGCTGAGAGAGAGTCGCGACAATGCGAAAAGTTGCAGCCGTTTCGTTTCGTTTCGTTTCGACCGAACGGCTCGACTCGAGAGCATCCACAGCTCCGGCGAAAAGCTCTTAATTATCTCGAGGATGTTCTCGGGGGCGTTGAATATTCAACGTTCGGTATTGATTCAATTAAATGTATCGATTTGTATGAGTGTGTGTGTGTGTGTGTGTTGATACGTGGTGGATACGCTCCGGAGAATCTTACTGATTCAATTTAATCTAATACTATTAATATTTTCTGAATAATATGTGGTTTGGTTTAGTACACAATTATGTGTTTTTTTTTTACTCCTGAGATTTGACAGATTTTGTTAAATTGTAATAGCTTTCTATGTATGTATGTACATATGTATGTCCTACAACAGGATGGACCTACATATTTATTTACTACTATTTTTCCATAGTGACATTACAGAGTAGTTCCAACAGAGAAATGTTATATTAATAGAAGTGTCTTTAGGCGTCATATTGTTGTCAAGCGACGATTGTCCACAGACAATCCTAAATAATTTTAGCATCAGTCGTATTTGATGCTTGGTGCTTGCTCGACGTATATCCGATAAAAGCTTCTCTGTTATTTTATATTACTCGCAAGATGGGCAAGCATCGGTAAAAATTGCACCATGCATTCAAAAACACACAATAAACAACATGGGATACATTTTTATAAGTAAATTGATCCGATTGTATTCCGTACGTTGTGGCGTATTTATAGAGACGTACTGCGTAATATTGACAACAGTTATTTATTCGTAAGGGCCCTTCTATTACTATTACATTTCTCTGAGTTCCAAGTCATAACTATGGCTTAGCACAAAAATAAATATAAAACAAATACAGTAGTGAAACGCGTTACGATCTCAAATTAAACACTCCCTTACGCAGATCAGCGTATTTTAGATTAAACAAATCCAAGCTATTTAAAATCTAGTTGAGAAGCTTGATGCTGCTGGCAACAGGCGACAAAACTATCGAATTATTACGTGCCCCAGATGAGGAGAATAAATGGCAGTAGCTAATGTACATATGAATATGAGTTGGCTGGGAACACTGAAGATCAATTCGGCAAGAATTTGAGGATTGATCACCAAACCAACCAGTTATTCATAGATATTTGCTCAAATATACTCTACGTCTATATATGTTATACAGTCTTGTACATTTCGTTCGTTCATCAAATTGACAAACCAACTAGTTCATGCACAAACTATTAGTCATAAGTTTAAGTATTCTCAATCTCAATTTTTAGGTATGTATGCTTTCCCTGGGTTGCAATATTTTAAAAAATAGCGGAAAAGGGAATTAAAGAAACGTCATAATGTGGTTTCTATAGGATTTCCCTTTTAAATACTTTTTTTTAGAAAGTTTTAGTTTTTTTTTAGCTAAAAGTTTTATGTGACACCTGATGAGTCTATTTATTGAAGGTAGCTTTTGACTGTTAGGACTTAACTAAAATCAACAGTTTGTTTATGAACGAACTATATGTTCATGAATGAACCGGAGTGAATACTTGAACTATTACATATACATATATATAATACGTAGCCTCATCGCCCGTTGTAAAGTGTGCTAATTTCGCTCAATCAAGATTGAGATGCGTATAATTAATTGGTTTTATTTATTAATTTTCTATCAATTTATGATTATTTTTAAAACAATATATAATGTATGTGTGTAATATTTATTTATTTTTCTTTGAACTTGAATTAAAAATTCTTTTATTTTTATTTTAAGACGTTACGCTTTTTATACTTTTAATAGTGGGCATTATTTAGCTAGAAAACTGTGAATCTTAGCTCATATTTCTTGTTCTAAACGAAAAATAAAGTACAAAATGTTTTAAAAAAATTATTCTAAAGTATGTGGTCATAAAATAAAAGACCGTCCTTAATAATATGCTGCGTATGGTCACATATTATTCCATATAACTTGATAATGGTAATTTTTCAAACCTTTATACGTAGTTGATATATGTACATATGTAAGTATATTTTTTTATACAAAAATTTTCTCAATATACACATACATACATATGTATGTATGATACGAAAACTTAATTCTGTTTTTACGAGGCTTTTTTTCGCACACTATTTTGATAATAATACGAACCAAATTTGCAATTTTTTTATCACCTGTTGTGTTATCGTAACAATTGTATGACTCGTATAGAAAAATATCAAAATAAAATGATGTTATAATTTTCACATAAGACATAGAACCAATCCACAATTTTCCCATATAAATGTGTGCATTTATACTTTTTATACGCGAAATTCTCTACAGCATAAAAATAGAATGTGTTTAATCGTCATTAAAAATTTCCGTTTTATTAAATTGTGTTTTATTTATCCAATATTTTAGTTGTTTGAAATATGAACCCTCAAGCTTTAAATCGACGTCTATAAGCATACAACATTCTTAAGAGATACATTAGCAGAAAATTAGATTTCAGCCTGGTCGGTTTTCAAAGAATATCGACATAACGCCGACTCGTTGATCAAACGCGCTGCTTTCCGTAACGTAGAAATAAATTGTCGAATTAAAATATCCTAGTAGGAGAATTGACAAATGAAGTGTACGGAAGAGAGACAGAATGAGAAACTTGGTCTTGGGTACACGAGAGAGAGTGCCGCCACTCTTGAAATTACGGGGGCGGCAGAGCAAAAAGCGATTTGGGATTTGCGGCGACCCCGGGTGTGCACCACACCATCCCCAACCCCCTGGGCCACACACCCCATCCCCCATCCGGGAAAACTCCTTCGCATTAATAATAGTGAAACGACGAACGAATGGCAGAACGACGCGTTTTGCCGCACTCGGAACGAAAAAAATTGGAAATCGCGATAGTTGTGTGCGCGCCGCGGAAAATCCGCCGGAAAATGCGGTCATAAGTAATTACCGCACAATGATGTTTTTTCGGGTTGGGCCTGATGAACTCTTGCGGTTGGAACCATAAAAGTTCGATGTATGTGTGTGTATGTGTGTGAGGGATTTTTAATAATAAAAAAACATGAATGTGTCCCGTGGGATTGTGTTATATTTATGCGATGTTTTTTATTAAATAGTCAAATTACGCGAGTGTGTGGATTCGCGTGATTTTCATGCGTGTAATATATTTATATTTCGGTAGATGTTTGATATAATTTTAGATGAAACTGCATTTAAATTGGACATAATTTTTATTGAACATGTTAGAAAAATACCATCCCCTTTTATATATGTATGTATGTACTCTTATACTGGAAAAGTATGTAGGTTATTATATATATTCTTGTTTGAACGCCACGGTTCTATCTAACGATAACGAACCACTTTCCAGAAATCACAAAGAATTCTATTCTATTGTTACTGTTTCCTTGAATCGTCAGTGGTAGATACACAGTACGGGATTTTATATTTGACGTTTCTTATTTTGTTCCAAAAGAATTTTAATTTTCTTCGCTTACTACGCTACACCAACTATGATTTTATATTTTGATTCATTTTTGACTCTATCCGTACTATTTCAAAACATTCAAAAATATAAAACAAAACCAATTTACTATTTTTTACAACGCATTGGCGGTATAATATATTTGTTGATAAATATTTCTTGAATATTTGTATAATATTTTTGCTTAACTTTTATTCATTATTTTATGGTGTTATAATTATTACAATAGTAATCCGAATTTGAATTATTTATCAGTTTCATAATGATGAATTGGGGTTGCCTATAATGTTTATATTTCTTAATTTGAAAAATAAACAAATAAATACAATTTTACTAGCTAACTTTCAATAGTAAGTAGCTTTAGATTAGACAATACTTTTTACCTCATGATATCATTACGGGTTGCCGCTGAGCGAAATATGTGCTATTTAACTTGTACATATGTTTATAAATTTATCGATTATAAATTTTGCATATTAAAATAGTGGTGATATAGTGAGTAGAATAGAATAGTGGTGACATAGTGGCTTTGGCCAATTTGATGAGGAACTGTTTGAACAGTGAAATCAGATAAATTGACGAACTCTAGTAGGAAACTATCAACTTGAAGTCACAAATATCCAATTCTGACTAGCAGCACTACAGACTATACTCCAAATAAATTATTTTCAATCAAGGTCAACTCTAGAGATCGAACTCGACAACCTCTCTATACTGCCGGCTATGGTGTTGCTTTATGTTTTTATAACAATTTTTTTTTTTAATATGTAATATTATTACTATTAAATGTATTGATTTACTACGACATTCTTGTTTTAGAAAATATTTCATAATCAATAAATAACTAAAACTTGAAGTCACAAATCTCCAATTTTGACTAGCAGCACTAAAGATTATACTCCAAATAAATTATTTTCAATCAAGGTCGACTCTCGAGATCGAACCCGACAACCTCTATATGATTCTGGCTATGCTGGTTGCTCTATGTTTTTATAAATAAAATTTTTGTAATGTATATTATTATTACTATTAAAATTATCTATTACGACATTCTTGTTTTAGAAAATATTTCATCATCTATAAATAACTTAAACGATGATAGGTACATACATTGATAATGGGCCTCTTTTGGCCCAATAAATCCAAGGTATTAATTTGTATTGTATGTAGAATTTATGAAGATTATTTTTGTCAAATGCGGAATAAGGAATTTAGATCCCGGTTTGTTGTTAAAAAAATTCCTTTAACGTAAAAAGTAATTGTGTATGCGTAGACATTCAAAATAGGATGTGGTCGAAAGTTATGCAGGGAGGGGTGGGGGCACACAACGGCCATAATTGTAAAACGTGCGCTTATTGCGTACAATTATGGCGGATAATGCGAATGTTTATCTGTGTGCAAAAACCCTTAAATGATCCGAATAACGTCACACCTACGAATTTTTACCCGGCTCGAAATAGGCTCGGACGGTCGAAAGTTCGTTGCTATCGTCAAAGTTTACGCGCTACGCGTAATGGCAAAACACACCGGGCATGTGTGTTCCGTTCGGCTCTGCGGACTTTCCCAAGTTTTATATGATTTTTGGTTCGAGAGCCCCATGTGGTGCTAAAACCGCTAAACAAATTCCCTTTTTTGTATTTTCAAAGGTAAAATTATTTTTTTGTCCTGGTAATGCGAGTATACGAGATCGAGCATACGCATACATATGTACATATGCACATATGTATAATTGTTATTGGTTAGATTTGGTTTGGTACCATTTTCATATCGGTTAAGTAGAACGTATAAAATATAGGTACTTTAAGTATATAAGCAGTATGGCTCGGTGGGTACGTTTGTGTTTAGCACCGAGAGGTTACCGGGATCGATGCCGTGCTTATGTTTAATACTGCTAGTCATATTTGGGTATTTGTAACTCCAAGTCGATTATTTCCTATCAGAGCTTGCCAATTCATCTGATTTCATTGTTGAAAGGGGTTCCTCTATCAAATTGGCAAAAACCATCCTATTTGATTTATGTACAATATGAAAAAAAAATTGTGTGCAAGTCTAAATCCATAGATGTCTGTATGGATTAATTCATTAATAAATTGATTGTTCATTTCGTGTTCTTCGGCATCTCGAAATTCTGCAATATTTTAATTGGCTAGAAAAGCGCATTGGAATTAATCTGTTAGGCCTTCCTGTTATATATCTATATCCATGTAAAAATAATCGTAAAGTTTAATGTTAGGTAATTCAATAATGAAATCGTCGTGAAATGTGTAGGTTTTACAGTTCAAGTGTGTATATGTCGTTCGTTCATGAAAATGCTGTTTTTTTTTTCATACACGAACCAATCTGGCCAGTTATAGTGTACTCAAAAGAATAAATTGACAAACGAACTAGTCACGCAAAAACTATTTGATATAAGTTTAAGTATTTCCAATCGTTTGTCTTATCCTCTATGTACATACATACATACATATGTATGTATGTATGTACGCTTACCCTGAGTTGAAATGTTTTAAAAATTAGCGGAAACGGAAATTATGGATACTTTGTAATGTGGATTTACCTTTTGAATACTTTTTGACACCTCAAATGTTTTGACAGCTCAAAAGATTAGACAGCTCAAAAGTTTTGACAGGTAAAAGTTTCGTGCGACACCTGGTGAGTTGAAGATAGCTTTTGATTGTTAGCACTAAAACTAAAACCAATAGGTCGTGTATGAATAAAGTAGTATTTCCATGAATAAATTTGAGTTAACACTTGGATTGTAATAAAGGTACGTATGTTTTTCTGAATGATGGATTGAAATTCAGTAATTGCTCTACGTAATTACTTTTTTTTTTTGCCAAAATTGTTTGTATGGCTTGTAAATTACATTGCTGTTATATAAATATGTCTTGCGAGGCATTTATATGGCTTATCTTACTCCTTGAGAATTATGTATTATTGTTATTATACGGAATTTAATCCGTCACAATTTTGATTAAAATGCGGTTAGCCTCTTATTTTCAAAGTAATTCCCTTCTTGAATGGGAAATCTAATTTTAGCCCCAAAAATTAATTGCGGTCATCGATCACTCATTTATTAACAGAGCTGTCATTTCGATTTATGATTAAAAATAATAATAAATTAAAGCACCTCTCTTGTCGTATTTTTTTTTTTGGCAGACACCTCTAGCTGTTTATATTTGGATGCAGTTTGTATGAAGTAAAAGTCGATTATCGTTAAATGAATATAAAAATGTTTTTGCATTGTATTTTTATTGATATTTGCTACAATAATTTTAAGAAAATCAACGAAATTATATTACGCTTATATTTTTAAATATTTTTTGTAATAATATAGCGCCACTTGCACTGATTAAATTTAACCAGCAGCATAGCTCGGACGTTAAGCTTCTGCTTACCGTCAAGAAGGTGCCGGGTTCTATCCCTGAATGAAAATGAATTTTTCAGAGTATGCTGTTGGTCAGACCTGGATTTGTGACTCCAGGTTGATCGTTTCCTATCAGAGTTTGCCAATTTTCTCTGATTTCATTGTTGAAACGGTTCCAGGAAAAAAAATTGGCTAAAAATCCTTCCTACCTACTATGTCACCACTATTTGAAATTTGATTGACGTACAATTCATTAGATGTCTCGTTAATTTGCGAGTTTTTTCAGTGTCTCGCAATTCAACGACTTATAATAAAAATGCTGCATTTGTATTTGTAATTGGCCAGGAAGGCGCATTGGGATTTACCTGTAAGGCCTTCCTGGTATATATGTAAAAAAAAAAAAAAACTGATGATTTTCCGTATACAGTGGCGAATATTTATTCTCAATTAAACCATCGTGACACAATGCAGATATTTGTACAATAGGATTTTACTGTTTTTTAACCTTTATTAAAAAAAAGGAAACTCTCTCCCAAAAATAAATTGGAATGAAAATAAATTCAAAGGGGGATCCCACCGCAATATGGTTTCAATTTATTGTTTTATCTTACAATTAAAAGTAAAAAATAGTTATTTTTGCAGTTGCGCACGGGATTATTGCTGTCGCTATTAACGATTTTATAGCCAAACACAATTACCTCCATGGAAAACAAAATATGGTGATCGGCTTAAAGCTTAAAATGCTTTTCAACGTTGCATTTTTTCATTCGCCATTGTTTTACAATTTTTTTTATTTTTTATTTTTATAGTCACACTGATTTGCATACAGTTAAATCGTAGTTTTGATGTCGAACGAACCCAACATTAATCTATTGTTAAATTCTTCAACTTGTAAAATTCAATGGAGATTGCTCAATTGTTTCCCCCATTTACCCGGATTATTGAAAATTTTAATTTCATTCTAAGATGGAGTCGTAATTTTCTCACACAAATTGATTGTTTCGAAATGTTGGGGAGCGATCTAAATGGAAATGATTTATACTTGCCCATTTTGAAAAGGTTTTCTGTGGTAATTTGTCGCCTTCTGTAATAATCGCATAAAATAATAATAAAGTTGTCGTATCACGAAAACTCTCATTAAACACTCGTAATGTACTGCATATCGGATCATAAGTTTTTTTTTACGCAATATAAACTTCGAATGGATGCCTTTGTACGGGTATAATTTAAAACTTTTACATAGTATTGCTAAAACACGCGTATAACTTTTTTGTTATCGTCGAAAATATACACATAAATTACTTCAATCCGAGCCTATACATTATCAAAAGCGCTTAATTTGCATATAAATTAGATCAATATTATTTTAAGTAAGAAATATATTCGCCACTAGATAAACACGTGAAATATAACTTCACCATTTTGCACTTTCGCAATGTTAAACGACCCATTTACACGCATTAGCACTCCATTTTAACCGTGCGAATATACGCACTATAATATATTCAATATACAAATGTTGTATTTAACTTTAAGTTTCGTAACGAAGGATACATATTACCAATTAAATCATCATCACTTGAAGTCGATTTATTTAATATTCTATCATTTAGACTTTATTCGGTATCATAGAATCTTTGTTTATTATGTTCTTTTAACCATTTCGATAACCACTTGGACTTGGACATGGTTCCTGTCCACTCTTAAAATCATTGTTTCAAATGATTTGTATATAAAATTAAATTATAATAAAAATTTTAAATTCCATTCACAGTATTTGCAGCTTGCAATCTTAATTGCATAGAATTATACTCATAATCTAGTCTATTTAGATAATAATCGGATATATATTCATATGCTTTGAATATGTGTATGTATGTATTTACGAATGTACATACATATATTCTGAATGTATGTATTATTGTATTTTTAATATTGTTTCAGTACTATTTTTTTTTTTTTTGCATTTTATAGTATTATTTTTATAATTTTTTTATTTAATGGAACTTGTTTACATATTTCCAGCCATAGTGGCGCTTTAGAGCGACCTGTAAAGTTATTGTGGTCTAAATCTTTAGCTTCATGTCGGAAACATTGGCTTACTTAAATGTTAGCTAACATTCTTATGCCGGTAAAATATCAAAGCAATCTAAATAGTGGAGATAATCAGATCACAAATTTTTGACCGCCAGGAATTTGCTCTAATTATATAAAAAAGAGCATTTAAGAAATTACGATACAATCGACTACATAGATTATATTTAACGAGTGTTTTTACCCGGCTTCGCTCGGTATTTGTAATATAAACCGCTTAAACACGGCCAATCTAATAGTAAACATTTTATTAAATTTATTTGAATAGTTTTATTTTGTTTAAATTTATTTGAATAATCATTTGTTTTTTTTATTAAATTGAACGGCTTTGCGAACCAAACAAATAAACAAACAGAAAACGCAAATATCGGAAGGCAAAGATCTTAAGTCGAAAGATAAAAAAAAAACGGTGCATGGTAAACGGTACATACTCACTTAATTTGCGCGAGCAGGATACAACCGGAACAAGAGGAACATGCTTTTCCTCCCGTATTCTGCGCGCGCACATTAATAATTAATAATTAATCTTTCGATTTTCGATCTTTGCCTTCCGATATTTGCGTTTTCTGTAATTTAAGATTCTGTCTCGTCACGGAGACCGATATTAGATGTACGAACGTATTATGTATGGTATACATATGTAGAGAGTGGGAAGCAACTGAATGTGGATTTGCAATTTGATTTTTATAATAGTATACATATATAGAAAGATTTTTAATAATGAAGATGAATACTTATTTGGTATTTGTTTTAAAATTCCTTTTGATACTGGAAATTGTACCTAGAATAGAATGCGGAACGATTCATTGAAATGTTATAGTACATACTGTCTGGTTATCTTCGCATTATAGTGGATTTGTGTCATCGTTGTCAACCCCTCCCCCCTCCCCTCCCCCCCCTTAGCGATAAAAACTGTGAAAGCTTGATGAATGTTGGCAATATATAATCAAATTATCTACAAATACGATTCTCCCATCGTGGCTTTTATCGCTAAATGGTGCCATCCAGCTCGTCGACGGACGATTGGCACCATTAACAATCGAATAGTTGTAACTCACTCGACCGTGGCGAACGGGAAACCATCGAGGGTTCACATTGTCTATATACGTATGTACGTACGTAATTTTTTTTTATACGTGTATGTATTTAGTAGATATGTATGTATATATAAAAATAGAGTGAGGTGTTTGTTGCGTGCCTGCGAAACAATTACGTCTAATCTATTCTGTGCCAAAGAATTTACGGAGATTTTATCGTGCAGAAACTATCGGGTCATTAATTTTGGCCGGTGGGCGGGTGGGTGGGTGGGTGGGTGGGTGAGTGGGTGGGCAGGTCACCCCACCTTTCAAATGGGAAACGGCAATAAAGAGACGTCCCGCGCGTGATTCATGCCCGCTTCTTAATCCGGCCGTGGCCCGCCTCTGATATATGCCCGTCGTGCACCCGCTCCGTGTTTTTTGGGCCACCCTGTATGAGGTCCCGCACTCCACAAATGTATGTGTGTGTTCACATTTAAATTAATGTCCTACGCTCCGCTTTTCGCAGGACCGACGCGTATTATTTAGTCCTGCTAATTGCGTCGTTTCTTTTGATATATGAAAAGTTGGCCGGTTTTCGGGGGACTTCCACTCAATTCATATCCTTGTTTTAATATATTTTTCATTTTGTGTTTGAATTTATGCGTAAATGCTATATAAGATTATATATTTTTGACCATTGTGGCGCATTAGGGATGCGCCACAATGGTTCAAACTTTAAACAAATAAATGTATGTATGTATATATTCGAGTTTTTACTGAATCTGTGTATGCAGTAACGATAGATGAAGTTTTGCAATTGTGAGGAATTTTGGCCTTGAGATTTTGACTGGAACTCGGGATCGATCACTGATCACATGATTCTTGAATTATGTGTGTGTGTGTCAGTGTATTTTGGTGAATATCCGTCAGACGGAAATGACAGTTTACCCATTAAATATATGGGCTCTTCATGAGGAAATGACAATATGGGTTTTTCACTCCAAATTGACCCTTTTTCATTTCAAATTCAATGTCAATGTTAATTTGAAATGAAAAAGGGTCAATTTGAAATGAAATGGGTTTAATTTGAAATGAAAAAGGGTCAATTTGAAATGAAAAATGGTCAGTCTGGAATTAAAAACCTATATAATCCTAGTAATAATATAATGTAAATAAATAAAAAACACAATTTAATTTTTGCTTCCACACTACTGAATGCATGAAGCTATTGAAAATTTAATATGAAAATTTATATTTATACTAGCCGAACCCGTATTTATACTAGCCGAATTTATATTTATACTAGGGTTTGAATTTGTACACCAAAAATAGTAATTTTCATTTTAACAATATTCCATTTTTTTTTTTTTTTGACCTTTTAAATTTTTTGTATCTTGATATTTTTTGCTTATAATCTTTATAAAAATTATGTAATAAAAAATTTTGATTAAAATCCGACGAACGGAAGTAGAACTTTTGTCTTACTGAAAATCTAACATGTTTTTTTCCCTATGTTAGCTCTCAAATGTGTATCGAAAATACTCTCATATCAAGTATGTTTGTATGGGCAATATTATCGAATTTATTACTTTATTACTTTATTGTTTTTTTATTTGGACTTTTTCCAATAAATTGTAATGGATGAATATTTTCCCGCGAGGCATTTTTGCTCGTAAGCGTCAATTTTCGCTTTACTAAGTAGCCAAGACGTAAGGCTAATTCAAACTTTTATGATTTGGAAAAAAAATCTCTTTTACTAACAAATTATAAGTGATTATCGAACATTTTTTTAGATAAACAGCAAAATTCCTTTTTATATTCATTGCACCAAACAGTTTGGAAACAGATTCAGTAAAAAGTATCGTTATTATTCAACTGTAAAGTTTTCGTAATATTCCACTTGTCAGAAGTATATAACTCTTCATTTTCCGAACACAAATTGAAATATGTACGTGTGTACAGATTAAGGGTAAATCTATTCGATTTTGTAATCAGATAGACGGGGAAAACCTGATGGAAGTACTTCAAGCAAACAATGTCAAGCCCTCCAATCAACCGTGTAACGAAATAATCCAATTAAATTCATTTATTACACTAACTGAATTTCAAATTGAAACCTTCAGTTGTGAATCGAGAGAACGATTCGTCAGTGTTTCCATGAAAATTAAATAATATATGTAAATTCAAATTTTTGAACAAAAAAAAATATTTTATTTGGTTAAAAACGATACTCGTAAAACTATGTATGTATGTATATTATTAAACGAAATTCAATACATTTAAATTTAATTCAATTACAACTCATCGAATAATTGTTTTGAAAAAATGTGATTTATTGAATGCGAAAGATACATATTACAATGCTTCAATGTTTGTTAAAAATTACAATGTCTATTTTTTTTTTTATTCGATCATTCTGTTAATTTGAATCAAAAGACTCATTCAGACCATTTATTTAATAATTTATTCTACTCGTAGCTTGTGTTATGCATGTTTAGATCAAAATTATAAATCTTGTTGAGTTCAGACGAAAACTTTTTCTGACAAGTTTACACGCGAACGAATAATATTTGAAAAATAGTCCAAAATGAATTTCGCAAAAATTGAAAAAGTGAAAATCTTATAATTATACTGGTAAATGATAATCTTATTCTTCTGTTTGAAAAGTCGGATATAAAAGCACCCGTGGCGTTTTGAAATTGAAAAGTGCGAAAGTTTCACGCATTTCGACTAATTTCCTCTTGAACTTTTTTCATAATTTTCGATATTGCTTTTTCGGTTCGAATTTCATGCGACGACATAAAAGCATTTCTATTGAATTTTACGGCTATTTGCTACTTAAGTCTCCACTTTCTCGACGGCCACAAACAAACACCTTTTTCAAAGACCCTTTCGGGACCGCAGACCACAGTTTCAAATTGTTCCCCGTCGACCGAACCCAGCCTATGTACTTGTACACACACATACACCCACACATCCGCAGTCTAATACCCCAAATGAAAACTTTTTAAATGTGAAAAGTGAGCCTGAAATTAAATAAAAAATATTATAATAAGGTACTGAGCCAGAATCACCTGGAGGGGAAAAGTTTTATCAGTATTAAAAAAATTGTACTAAAAGTTTAATTTAATTTCAGGTGCTAAAATTATATACGATATGCGTCAAATTTATTTTTATATATGTGCATATATGTATATTTTTTAATTCTGTTTGAATTATTCTGTTTTAGTTCAAATATGTATATTCATATACCTAATAAGTGCATTTAGGCGAATGAACGCTGTTTTTACAAGGCTATTCTTATTGGTTTCACTTCGCCAATTGGTCTGACAAACTTCCTACACTCTCCGTATCGCTTTGAAACTGAGACTGCCATTTTACGAGGTTTGGCCGCCGATAGAGATTTCAATTGGGTCCGCTAAGTTCATAGATGGTGAAATATTATCGTAATAAACACGTTTAAGAATCCAAAAACTTTGGAGAAGGTGACAGCTCACCCACTGCCAATAACGTCTCTTCTGAAGTACGATATTTTACGAACGTTTTATCATACTAGATTTTATAAGCCATTTTAAGGTCGTCCCACTTCGTTTTTGTCATCCCACATACCGAAGATAAGAACTGTCAAAACGTCGTTATTAAAATAGTGAAATAGAAAATATAACATGTATCCACACATTTTGTAATAAAACTTGCGAGGTGTACACATATCCAAAAAATGTTACGTAGAATGCCATGAGATAGTAAATTTTTATTTTTAGAAAGACCAAATATGGCAGTCTTCATTTGAAAATGTTAGATTTTAATACAGGATATACAAACAAATAAACATTTATCTTTACATATATATATGTATATCTATAAGATGGTGTACATTTATAATTAAGATTTATAATTTATTCCATTGTTTAAAATTTATTAGTACAAATTTAATAATTCGAAAACTCATTAGCCAACTTCAGTTAAAAATTTAATTACCACCATCCCATCCTCTCGGTTCCTTTCGTAAAATTACATCGACGAGTTTATTACGAAGGCGAATATTGCGGATCGAAGCCTCAACTACAACTTTTGTTATTAATTATGAAGTGCAACCGAGGTTCGGTTTTAATTAGACATGGTCAGGCGTCGGCACAGCCAGCTAGTGGTGCTAAACTCTCAGCCTTCGATCCAGTTCGTATCTGTCGTGGAAACTCGGCGGCTCCGATGAGCGTGTTCCTAATACAGTTTTTGGAGCCTGGCTGGGGAATAAGATGAATTCTCGAGCACGTTTTGCTGGGTCAGGAGGAGGCCTGGGGCCCTCGGTCCCCTGAGCGCTCTTTGCCCGTTTAACACATTAGGTCCTTTTCACGATTGAC
This sequence comes from Arctopsyche grandis, assembly GCF_051622035.1. Lineage (NCBI taxonomy): Eukaryota > Metazoa > Arthropoda > Insecta > Trichoptera > Hydropsychidae > Arctopsyche > Arctopsyche grandis. The sequence continues at coordinate 15,390,251 of NC_135361.1, read as the reverse complement.
GGGACCTCGGCTACAACGCACGCACATTAAGTCCTGTGACCGTGCCGAATTCGACAAATTAAATATAAGATCCCGAGGAAAACTTAATTGCAAATATTTATATATACATAGGTACTATATGTATGTAGCATGTAATAATCTACATATATAAAGTAGTACAAGGGATACCTAATATGTATGTCTGTGAAGCGATGTTTAAATTCAGATACATTTATATTGTGTGAGAAATAATTAGCTTAATTTGCGAATAATTATATAATTTAGAAATTTATTGGCATATAAGCCCACTTTATAGGTCAATGAAGTCAACCAATAAAGCCCTCTACATGAGGTCACCATCATCCCAACGAATACAGCCTGAGAGGCCCTTTCGTGAGAAAACGAGACGGTTATCCAGCAATATAGCACTATAACAACCGCACATCACTGTTAAATTTATTGGCAGACAAGTTTCACGTAGGTACATATGTACATATGGACTTTCGATACGATATTTGTCGTAGGAAGAGATGCTACTACAGACTGCTAAGACGTACTGAGACGATTCTCTTGGCCTCGTTTCTTTCTAATAATCTTATATTGAATAAAAAATATATTTTTAAGACGTTCACAACAACTTTGGTAATCAATATAATTCAAGGATCATGAAAAAAATTACATTTTTATCTACATATATAATAGAACCGCTTCCGCTATACAAATAGCCATTTCTTTGTACGTATATAGACTTTATTCAAAACAATAACTTTGAATTCACTTTAATCAGTCAAAACTAATCAAAATCGACACATTTTACACTACGATAGTGAAAATATTCTCAAAAAAAGATAAAAAAAAAATGGGAAAAAATTCACTTTTTAAAGACAAATTGCTTGGTTGAGGCACGGGACATCGTCTAAAATCAATGAAATTTTTAATTAATGAGACGCAAGTTTTATACAAAGTCTATCTTGGGAAATTCGAAATTTATATTTTTCGCTCCAGTCTGATGTATACATATATATATACATATGTAAATATATCGCTTGCATTAATCTTTTAATTCCTTTATAATGAAATTCTAGTTAGTAGTGTGGGGGTTTGTAAATTCTTATCGATATACTTTATGTGTTTGTGTAAAATATTTTAGATGTCCAACGCTTTTTTTAATGAAAATGGTCGTTGGTTTTTTTTTAGAGTGGTGTATTTTAACATGACAGGCTTTCGAGGTTTTTCCCGACCGGATACCTTATTTTAGACGACTCTTCCCGGCCACATTCTGATAATTAAGGTCGGTTTGGTAAGGAAACAATGACTATCATGTTACGGTTTTTGCACAACACAAAGACCTTTTTAATACGCTTTCACAAAAAAATAGGATGTTTGTATTTTCCATATAATATGCAAACGTATAATAAATTGTTCGTTTTCTACGGTTGTAAGATTTGCGTAAATTTTTATAACAAAAATTAGTAATCCGTTATATTATATAGTAAGATAATTCATTGAACTGCTGAAATTGAGATTTTGTATATTATGTATGTATATGTTCACCTTAATATGTATGTATGTATGTAGTATTATCTGTGAGTATATTTCACATATGTATATTATATTTAACAAGTTTTCCTTTTCCTGAGTAGAGTAAGCTCTAATGACAAAGTTAATAACTCTCATCAAAGGTTAAAGTTTGTCATTAATATGTGTAGTAAGTATATTAAATTTAATATGAAATTTTACGTTTGGTATTACAAATTTACTTTAATGTTGTTGACTCCAATGCATTATTTTCACTCTCTTTATTTTCGATCATAAACACATTTTAAAATTCTACACGTCCGCATACATTATTGTAAAAAATATACGAATAAATCGAAAATGGCACAATACGACGAGAATATATAGGGCGCGCGCACGGCCAAGAAAAGCATTCGTGTTATTTTTTCTCCAGTTTTTCCACAATATTACTCTTCATTAACGGACAGCGAGTTGCGTATTTTTCGTTTTCCATTCATAAATATGTGATTCGTAAACGAAAAACTCACGATAGAAAGCAGATTTTTCCGGCGCGAAACGTGCGCGAGTGTAAATCATGCGCGAGCGTAAGCAGCATATTACTTATGCCTCCACACCTTATCATCAGAAAAAAATGAGGAAAAAATGTGATTTAGGATCGTGTGACGTTCCCGCGACGTCCCGGCGGTAATCCGGGAATATTTTAAGACGTGAAAATCGGCTGATATCTGATATATTTCCCCCGGGAGCCGGTAATGAACAAAACGTGCCTAGAATTCCGACCGCGGCTCGCACAGGTCATGGTTGGAAAATGTGCTTTAGATCAATACGATCGTTATATAAATCCCGATAACATGTTTCGCAAATATCTTGAGAGACCTCAAAGTACTTTAGGGACCCTCGAATCCTTTGTCGGCCTCCCTCTGCCACACAAAAGGGACGAAGCACCTAGCAGCGTGTGTGGAAACAAACAATACTAGGGCACATCATCGCACACGCTAAGTACCGATTGAGATGGGTTCGTGACTATTAGGTGATGGCATATCGCTTTACCCGAAATCATGCACACATTTCATTCATAATATTATATATACGTATACATATGTGAGTGTGTCGAAATCCATTGGGATTCTGTGTATAGCTTTCGGAACGGTCTGAATTTATATAAAATTCCTACATAGCCATACAAATAGTGCCCCATATTTCATCATTTGTAAATAAGTACATAGGTACGAAACCATATGAAAAACTATAAAAAAATATATAATAAATTTAAAATAATTAAAAATTATTACAGTTATGCGTGAGATAATCTTTGAAAGGTGACATATTGTCATATCACGGTTACATACTCGCAAATAAACGTTAGAATCAATCTAAAACTGCAAAAACGTAATGAATTTTAATTTCAAGTCAGTGACACACAATAATTCATCCTAAAATTGGCATTCTATTCATCTTGTGATAGAGCTGTCACACTTAACGTTTACTTTATTGATTGATCGTACGTAGATCATGTCAATCATACAAATTAATTGGTTGATTACAATGATCAATAAATGACAATTTTTCAATTTCGATTGAATATATCGATGGCTTGGTGCACAGATATTTATGTTTGTAGACGCTGGAATAATTCAGATTTTCCTTTCAAGGAAATATTTATAAATAATTTATGTGGTATACATAAATTATAAAGGAAAAACCTGAATTATTCCCGCATCTACAAGCTTAAAATTCGATGTAAATTCAAAAATGGACATACAATATACATACATATATGCACCAAACCATTGATATATGAATATGATATCAATTTGTCAATAAAAATGCCCTTAATAGTTATGATTTTTTTTTTGATCGGTAGAAATATGAACGTTCGCTCATTTTTAATATTATAAAATAATATAATCGCATTTAACAGAAATGGTACCTTCAGGGACGTAAGGAATTATAATTCGAGCGATGTCAAAACGGAAAAGGACCCAAAATTGGCTTCATAATACATTATTCTCCGAAACGACCGGTCTCCAGAGATGAGCAATAAATATATCGAAAAAAACTCGCGTCTGAAACTCGTATAATACGTATTCTATAAAGCCAAATAATAGTAACATACATAGAAGATGACAAGCTTTCAATTTTCGTTGTCAATAATACTTGATATGAGTCTGAAATACTATATGTACAAACATACATATATTAAATTTCATAAATTAAATTAAATTCTGATACGCAGAAAAACACCTTATATATTTTGTGTCATATTTATGGTCGTACATTTAATCAGTAATTAAAGCGACTTCATACTCATTCCATATTGATTAAGTACCTACTTTATTCTAAACATATGATTTGTTGTGGCCTGTGTGTAGTTGGTAAGTAACTCTAAATAATTTTGCTCAATTGTAATAATAAATGGTTAGCTAGACATTAATTGATCAGTGTGTTTTATATATATACATATGTAAATATGTAAGTCAGAATCTGAAAATTGTCAGATTATCTTTTCAGTTGGTTTATATTGTAGGGTCAAAAGTAACATTTTTAATTTGGGACTACTACATTTACAATACAAAAAAATGATCTCAGTGTAAACCATACATTCAGGAACATATATGTTTATTTATTTATTCCGTATGGTTCATAAAAAAATAAATAATGGAGTTTAAATTAAGATCCCTTACTCGGAGATGATTGTATCAGAGGCATGGGACAATTGTAACAAACTGTTACAATTGTTTATACACATATTTGGGAGCCTAGTTTGGTAATGGCATAAAAAATGACATGAAAGCAACAATGAAATCCCAATTTACTACAATTTGATGAGTTTTTTATTAATTTGTTCCTGTTATTTGTTTTGTTTTTTCAAGTTTCTTTGTCTTGGAGTTAATTTTCTATTATTATTTTTTTCATTTTGCTTTTTTCCCTGTCATAAAATTCAGTATGTATACCATCCTTCTCTGGTGTGTCTGTATGTATATATTACATTTTTTTTCTCCGATTTTTACGATTCGATCTAGGCGGTACTATCGAAAATGGTCTGTTAATTACCGGTAAAAATGTGTAACTGGATATGCTAGGCTGTGGTATCATATTATATAATATCTTCTTCAGTAATTTCATGACGTGGAGATTTTTCGGCTTCTAAAGCTTCTGTTGCACCATAGTAACAGTCTGTTACAATTGTCCCCCTCCCTCAATGCACATTTAAATTCTAAAGTAGACGTCACACGTAAATCTTTAGTTTAGGCGTCTAAAAAGTGATAAACTAGCGTAGGCACAAAAATGTTCCAGCGATGCCGCCAAGTGACTGATTGACAGGTAGAAACTTATTTAGCGGTTCATTCTCACCTCCGTAGGTATGTATGTATATCAGGAACCGCAATATCACTATTTTACTATTGTGCCCTGTTACATTTGTCCCCGATCTACCCTACATATGTAGGGTAGATCTGAGATATGTGATTTGTATATATACATCGACAGCTTAATTCAAAAGATACTGATTGACTGTACATAATATCTTAGTTGCAATTTGTCATCGTCAATATGACCTTTATCAAATGTAATTTCTCGGTTCTTTTTTATTGTCAACATTCAATATAGAATTCCTATCTCATAAACTAATAAAAACGTTACTCAAGGGCTACGACAACGTTAATAGCTTACACGAAATACTTTCACGTATTTAGAACACGTACATATGTACGTATACGGGCCGATCACGTAGACGAGACACACTCACCCCATCTCAGCATCTCACGCCATACTATAATATGCCGGTGCCATCATGGAAACTTCCACGAAAATCTTACGCATCGAACTTAATTTTCTACGGACCACTAATTAGGTATAAATAAACCTAAGTTCTATAGTGCCTAATGGTAAATAGTCGTATTTGCTAAGTTGCTGCCGGAAATATGTATGTTCATATGTATAATATATATGTATACTAATTCGAGTTCTGGTTTGCAAGTGAACAATTAGGGCCCGCATCAAAAACAAACACAACGATATTGTATTACGTATTGATAAATAAAATTGTGTCTGATTGTTCTTGGTATAATACGTGTGTATTACGGAAGTGCTTAATTAATTAGTGCGGCACGTTGATAATTCAAATGGATGTGGCGGTTTGTGGACGGAGGAGGATTTAATTGAATTATATTTATACATATATGTATATGTATATATATTTATTTTCAGCATTTATATTGTCTCCATTTGATTAAACTGTTCTTTACCCCGACGCTGTGGTAAATACCATTCCACTTGGGAACATGACGAGATCCCTGAGTAATCCTTAGTCTCAATAGATGTCTTCATCTATCTTGCGTACATCACTAAAACCACAACCCACAACATCCCCCGAAGAATGCTTTCGCATCTGGCGGAAAATAAATATTAATTTTTTAAATTTGATCATACGAGCGTTTTTCGCTATTAACTCGTCTGGATGCGATATATTTTGTTATTTTTTTTCATTTGTTTACAAATTTACGTAATAGATCAGATTTATAAAAACAATTATACTGTTAGGAATTTTGTGGCTTTTGCGTTACCATCCTTGCAAACAACAAGAATACTTCTCTTTCCAGGAATTAAATTTTCAAGGAAATTTACATAATATTTTCATATTAAAGGTACTTGCCTAATCTCTTGAAGAAAAACAATAATATTTTTAGGGCTTTCGTGGCGTTTGCCTTACCATGCAAACAAACAACAAGAATACGTATTTTTTCAAAAATTTAATTATCAAGAAAATTTACGAAATATTTTCATATTAAAGGTACTTGCCTAATCTCTCGAAGAAAAACAATAATATTTTTAGGACTTTCGTGGCGTTTGCTAAACCATGCAAACAAACAATAAGAATACGTCTTTTTTCAAGAATTGAATTATCAAGAAAATTTACATAATATTTTCATATTAAAGGTACTTTACCTCATATCTCAAAGAAAAACAAACCTTCTCGTTTCCTGGACTACATCTTTTAATAATATCTAAAGTACGTATTTTCACTTGGGATTTCTTCCCACTGTTAATACTATTTTATATTGAGTTTTTTCTATTGAAACATGTTTATTGGGATAGTGTTCTGGCCTCACTATTTTTTGTTTTCGTTTAAAAGGGTTAATTGGAAGTGTGCTGAATTTTAAATCTTCGAGCTAAAAGCTCATACTAGTATTTACTCGTATTTATACAAATCTGAATTGAATTGATAGGGATAATATATTAAATTGTCTTTATACGAAAATCAAATAAAATTCCACTTAGAAAAATCATATTTCGACTATTCTTGTGGATTAATAACAAAAATTCTATTGATAACTGGCTTACCTCGATAAAATAAACGAATTAGCCTTATTTTTCGAAATAGTAAAACATTGAAACTATTATCAAAAATAAAAAAGATGCATATAAAAAAACCTACTTTTTCAAAAAAAAATTTCGAGATAAATTAATTGGTTGGAGGCATTGTTTAAAATGGATAAAAAAAAATATTTTACGTTTCCTTGGTAAAATGAAAGCTTTCTACTAGTCCATCGATGAAAATTAAAAAAATCGCATTTTTCGCCTCGGCCTAATATACTCGGTCTAATATACGGCCTAATATATGTACATACATATGTATGTTACATATGTACATACTACAAGATTTTAATTTCAAAACTCGGAATCCAACTAAAGCTGATCGAATTATTGGTATGCAAAATTTATTATATTAGATGTCTTCGTGTTACAATGCTACATATAAAATATACAACCAATTTAATTAATTACAGGGAAAAGTATGAGAGCTCACCACTAGACAGTTCAGGGTTATACAGCCGGTCGGCTAACGTTTACAATCCAAAGGATAATTTATGATACCCAGTATCGAAACGAACGTCGAATCATGTATTTATAAGTTTATCAAACATCCTCCTCTAGAATAAGCAACAAAAGATATAATTATAATAAATCAAAAGCTGTTCGGGTGCACAAAGTGGGGCACATCACCCGTTGTCATGTCTCCGCCGAGAGATTCGGATGAGAGACTCGCACACTGACGGATTCAAAATTAAATGACAAAGTCAGTGTCATCGTGAGCTATCATTTATCATCCTTAGGCTCATTTGAATGTTAACAGAATTCGCATTAAAACCACACAAGCGTGCACTCGCTAAGTGATATAAAAAATGACGATATTCCGCGCGAAGAAGTGCCAAAGCTTATACATTTGACACGTGTCTCTCTTTCTCCCGGGAAGTACACAATTTCAACGTCGCATTAATGCGAGCCTCGTTAAAAATATAAAATAAATAAATAAGAAAGTAAAAAGAGAGAAAGACGGTAGAAAAGTCTGACGTGAAATTTTCTTTTCAACGTAATGACAAATATTTATATAACCGTTGTTTTGTGAGTATTCGCAGAGTATTTGGATTTTTTTAGCAAAATTCGTTTATAATATATTTCTATTAATGTGAATTTATTATTGTTTGTACATATATGTATATATATATATATATATATATATATATATATATATATATATATATATATATATATATATATATATATATATATATATATATATGTATATATATATATATATATATATATATATATATATATATATATATATATATATACGACGTAAATATGTATATGTTTACGTCGGATGTATATTGGATAAATTGGGCTCACAAATCAATTATCAAAGGAGTTCTCTCTCTCTTCCTCGTTCTGTATCTGCCGATATTAAAACTTTTAGCAAATTGGTTCTTATCACCTATATCACGAATCGTATAAAGACTTTTCCCCGGCTGAGCGAACATTTATTTCATTAGAGCGAATAGTTTCCGCGAAAGATCCGAAACAAACTTTTACCGAAGAAAACAGAAAGAAATTCGTCCATTTTCCGGGAAAATTTGATACAATCGAGGCGCAGCGCACGTACGCGGTTATTCTTTTTAAATCGAATCAGAATATTTATATCAATATTTTGCGGTTTAATATATAAAGCCAAACTTTTAAACGTGTATTTAATATCTGTCAATTTAATTTGGAAGCTTTTTATTAGTTTCATTTCCACTCTACCGATCGCTTTGTTATTTTACCAACATATGGGGATTCGCTATCATTTAAGTAAACAAATACATATTTGCAACATAATTCTAAAAGAATTAAATCATCAGAATGGTCTGTCAGATCGACTTGATGACATCTTACTATTCAATGTGACATTTACAATTATATCAGTTACATTTTTCTCATATAAACTTTGTTTTAAGACTTGCATATATGTACATGTGTGTGTCATATGAGTTCGTTGTCGTACGTGTGATATATTATTTGACCGTTTTGCAAAATTGGAAAATTGTGTTGTTTTGCACTTAAATTTAATTTGAATATATTCACATACGTCAATTGTACGCATTGGCAATCAGGTGCGAATACATGCAACAATGGCGTGGTTTCATAGGTGCAGAATAATTACTGCGTTCACCCACAACTTCCGGTTGAATACCTCGCACATGCAACACACTTTTACACTCCATAAATACAATGTGGCATATTTTCTGTTACTAATGTTGTCAGTTTTTGCAAAATTACTAACGTATATATTTATGTGTATTGAAGAATTTAATTATTTAACTATTAAATGGATAGTTCAGGTTCTCCAATACAAATATGTACATACACATACATATATAGCGAAAAGTGGATTTGTTACATTATACCTTACAGATATTTTGAAAGTTTTAACACAAATTTTCAATTTTATCCGATTTACATATAATATTATCTCTCACTTTCAACTCTCGCAAATTTAGCTAGGCCGAATTTGTTGATTATTGCATGCAGGGTTGTGATTACATACATACATTTACATATATATTTATTTATTTATTTATTTATATATATTTTAGCTATCAAGCTAATTTAAAAAAAAAATACATCTTAATTATTATACTTAACTCTAAAATTTATAATTAACTTATATGTACTGTCCCTCACAGAGGTGTCTCTTCGCACCTCGCAGGAATGCATCCATGTTTTTAGCAGACCTGACGCACTCAGGGAGGGCATTATACATGAGCACACCCCTGTGAAAAACACCCCCAGCCGTCTTATTCTTTCTTACTCTACTTACAACTAGTTTGTCCTTATTTCTAGTATAAAAACTATGTTTATCTCTATTCCTTATTATATAATCATCAAAATACTTAGGTAATAACTTATGATCTAACTTATAAACAAAAGACAATGTACTAATATTTAGACTAATTCTAATACTCATCCATCCTAATTCATCTAACATACTTCCAATACTCTTAAATCTACTCACATTCAAAATAGCTCTCATAGCTTTATTCTGTATTTTTTGCATTTTTTCTAAATCTTGGCCACTAAACAAATTAAGCACAGTGGCACAATAAACCACATGTGGCAAGACAATTGAATTATATATATATATGCTATAAGACAATATATGCTATAGTCTATGAGTACATTGTGTTCGTTCATGAACATAGTTTGTTAATGCACAAACTATAATGTTACAACACATTGCATAAATGCGGCAGCGTTCTCGGTTCTCGAAAGTCTCACTCTATGTATATTTACATCGGATCGAATATAAAAGATACACTTCAACTGTAACTGTAACTGTTCCTTAGTTAGCCGTAATTTCAATTTAAGGTGACATGTCATGGCACTGTGGCAAAATTAGAAAAAAATCTATATATTCATTCCACCATTAAATTATTGCCTCTTGCTTTTTTTTCAATCTTTTTCAATAGGCAGCAAAAATATATGTTATCTCAACATATTTTTCAGCGCGAAAATATCAAAATTTGAGGTAAAGGAATTTCGAGCAGCCATTATTATAATTATATAAAAATTGCTTTAATTAATTCGAGTATTTCTGTATTAAAGACACGCTTTTAACGATATTATTTCTCAGGGTTGAAATTTTTTAGTAAAGCTCCTCATTTCTACAATAAAAATATTTTATAGTAATAAATATAATGCTGAATTATTATTTTATGGTTTTATATAATATTTTGTAAAATTTCAGCATGCACGCGTGTGCTTGTATTTTGCGAATCCATTAAATCCTAGGCTAGAATTGCGGCCGGAGGGGTCAGCGGCGATAACGCCCCGAAATAATTCGGCGCGTTGCTGAGGGCTCATTGTGTGTACAAAGCATCCATTATAACATCCTAGTTTTACAGCTACTTAGACACGAATAAAACATGATAAATTGCGCTGTGGGCCTTCGGAGATTAAACCGGCGGCCCCAGGGCGCTCGAATACATCCTTCGGCCGCGTGTTTACATCTGAGGCCGGCCCACATGATGAACGCCCGAGACTAATTGAACAAATAAAGAGTTTGTGTTCTACAACACTAACAACTTTCAGGATCCGTCATCCTCACCTCACGTCCTGTTGAATGGTGTTTCTCAACCTTTTTCGCCTCTGGCCCACTTCTAAGTTTCATTTACTTCCGTGTCCCTTCTACCGGAATGTACTTTTGTTCAGTTCGGCGATAGGTAGCAGTCGCTTTTCCCTAGATTAAATTATAATTAACGTGATTGATGAAATTTCTTGTATTTTATCACTATCTTTGAAGTCTCAATTATAGTAATCTCCGAATTCTTATCAATGCCTACATGAGTGTAAATAAATTCAATTGAAAAATGAGAACCCACACATCTTGACAAAGCTTAAAGGCGTTGAATTTAAGCGATCCTTGATATTACTACGTAATATAATAACTACCGAGCACTTTGTCGTCTTCATAAAAAGCCGTAAGAAGTCAATGCCTACAGAAAGTATGAATTTTAGGTAATACATTTGTATCTATTCAACACGTAAGAAATGTTTAAAATTCCATTGCGCTATCCAATTGGTGGTTTCTGATTGGATGGAGACGATGGATGAATCTAGCATGGTTCTTGGAGCAGTTTTTCTAGATTTTAAGCGAGCGTTCGAGACAGTAGATAGGAATATTTTATTACAAAAATTATATAAGTTAGGAATAAATGGTATAGTATTAAAGTGGCTTCAATCATACTTAAATAATAGAAGGCAAAGAGTAAAAATTGATAAGGTGTTATCCTCTGAATTTGTAACACCTCATGGAGTGCCGCAAGGGTCCAAATTGGGACCCTTATTATTTATATTATATATAAACGATGTTGTTAAGGTAATTAAGATGTGTGAAATACATTTGTTTGCAGATGATACATTGATATATATAATTGGAAAGAATGTTGATGTAATGTCTGAGATTTTAAATATAGAATTAAATTATGTGAATGACTGGTTGTGTGAAAATAAATTAAAGTTGAATGTGAATAAAACAAAAATGATGTGGTTGAATGGTAAAAATAAAAATATATTGAATTAAATTAGAATTGATGATAAGTTAATTGAAAAAGTTGAAAATATAAAATACTTAGGTGTATACATAGATTCAGGACTAAATTTTAAAATGCACGCTGACTATATAATAAAAAAAATGGCTAGAAAAGTTGGTGTATTATGTAGATTAAGAAATATTTTAAGTAAAAAAAGTAAAATTTTAGTGTTTAATTCAATTGTCTTGCCACATGTGGTTTATTGTGCCACTGTGCTTAATTTGTTTAGTGGCCAAGATTTAGAAAAAATGCAAAAAATACAGAATAAAGCTATGAGAGCTATTTTGAATGTGAGTAGATTTAATAGTATTGGAAGTATGTTAGATGAATTAGGATGGATGAGTATTAGAATTAGTCTAAATATTAGTACATTGTCTTTTGTTTATAAGTTAGATCATAAGTTATTACCTAAGTATTTTGATGATTATAAAATAAGGAATAGAGATAAACATAGTTTTTATACTAGAAATAAGGACAAACTAGTTGTAAGTAGAGTAAGAAAGAATAAGACGGCTGGGGGTGTTTTTCACAGGGGTGTGCTCATGTATAATGCCCTCCCTGAGTGCGTCAGGTCTGCTAAAAACATGGATGCATTCCTGCGAGGTGCGAAGAGACACCTCTGTGAGGGACAGTACATATAAGTTAATTATAAATTTTAGAGTTAAGTATAATAATTAAGATGTATTTTTAAATTAGCTTGATAGCTAAAATATATATAAATAAATAAATAAATATATTTAGGTAGTAAAATATAATACCAAGAAAAAATATATAATATAATACGTAGGATTATAAATGCCCAAATAAAAAGTCATATTATAAAGAGCATATAAAGCTAAGATATTGGAAGTATGTTGAATGAATTATATAAAATTTCAAGAAATAGTTAAGAATATATGTATGTAATCTCAAAAAGTATAATTTAGTAACTAGTTAACGAAGAGACTGAATCTGTATTTAAATAATACAAAAAATTTTGAAGCACAGATGAATACTTTTAACATAAAATCAGAAAATCCTCGCCAAAGAAATATCAAGTTCTATAGAATCCACATAGCCACAATTTGAAAGTCGTTGCTTTAGTGTTTCTACTTACAGATGCTTTTAGAAATGTGTGTGAGACGATTTCTAAATAAGACTTCGTTAAAATTGTCAGAACTCGTTTGACTAATTGTAAACGCAACGTGATACGAATTTACAATGATTAAAAGCTTCACGAATTCGTATTGAATGCATTTAATATTGAAGACATTTGGTAGTTTAAGAACACTCAAGATTATACATACATATATTATATGTATGTACATATGTAAGTACAATATGCCTGTGCTGAAGTCGCTTTCTCAGAAATTTGTCATCTCGAACTATTCAAGTGATTGTATTATATACCACAATTGCTACACGTGTCTTGAATATATTTATGTATAGCGACAAAATGTGTGCGTATTAATACCGTATTTATAATAATAAAGTGTTATACAACATAAAAATATAAAGCATATGTACATATATCTAATACCGACAGTCTATATCAGTAGGTATATTAATAAAATATCCCATATTAATTTCACGATATTCACAATATGATTTTCAATGAAATGTCTGTTACCTTATAACATCTTGACATCTGATACATGCTATACATACATATAATACACATATATATTTTTTTTAGAATTGAATCAAAAGATTTCAAATTACAAAGAATGCTATTTTAGGAACATAAAGGTGCTACCAAAAATAACTTTTCTATAAAGTATGAATAGAAAATAAATAAAGTAATGATCGAAAACAAAATAGCACTTTATTCTTATACTTACCTTTAATTAGATTAAATGAGCACAATTAAATGAGTGCTTATATGCAGGACTTTTTTTTTTTAAAAGGTGCCGGGACGCAATCTTCATTTTCTTGCAGTTTCGAATCCATCCATATTTCATCTTCTTTATAAGGATGCCATATTTTATCATTTTGGTCAATTATATAAATTAGAATTGTGATTATCTATGCACGAACATTGTATCGTCTAATTGCTTTTGACACATTAAAAATACCGTGAAAAAAGGTGCTGGAACGGTGTTCCACCGCATTCCTACGGAAAAAAAACGCTGTGTGTAATGTATACATACTTAAAATCGAATGAATAAAAGACGAAACATTATTTGTAAATATTTAATACATACATATGTATGTATGTATGTTCGTAGATGGTTGGGGATATAAATACATTTTGCCCTTGCTGGATTTCGATTCGGCAGCTTTTGTTTGCAATTAAATATTATCAGTTTTGACAATCTAGGGACTCATCCCCCGGGCAAGCCATCGAAAATTAAACTCAGACGTCGAACTTTTGAAATTACACGCAAAAGTTCAATTTTTAAGCTCGTCCTGGGACCGTTTCGGCCTTCCTCTCTCCCGACCCCATAACCGATATCGAAACGGCGAAAAAGACGAGGCAAAACTGTGTAAAATAACATTCGATCGTTCGCCGAATCAAATGCGAATTCGAGGCACAGCTAAATCTGGTACGTAACCGTTTACTTTATTCGATATCGAGCGACGAGATAACGATAAAAATCGTTTTTAAACGAGTGGCTACGCGAGAAGTATATCGGAGCAGATTCCGTTGTTCAATGGCTGACTAAAATCCACTGCTTTCATGTATACATACATATGTACATACATACTGACATATGTATGTACTACGAAGAGACTGTGGTGAATTGAAATTTAGAAAATGATTGCTATAAGATTAGCCATTTTCCAAACCATTGTTAAAATCAATTAGATTTTTTTTTGTTATGAGTCTGTACAGATACCTATTAAATAAACTTTTGAAATAATACTTGAATAGCGGAAATAAAAAAGATCTAAGTGCCATTTTTAAAATTTTGAGGTACATCGGTATTTGTCAATGCATTGTACAACAATTTTAAGCAATACAAACTTGCTTGTGACATACACTATTAAAAGGATTTTGGGACCATATTTAAAATATATTTAACCAGCAGTGTGGGTTAATGGTAGCGTGTATGTTCAGCACCAAGTAATCAGTGGGTTCGATCCGCTAAACTGCTGGTTAGATTTGGGGGTATTTGTGACTCCAAATCGATCGTTTCTTATCAGAGTTTGCCAATTTTATCTGATCATTGTTGAAATGGTTCCTCAAATTGGCAAAAAATCATCTTTCCTGTTGTCACAAATTTTCTGTATTTATTGTGTGTATAATTTGTGAAAATTATGTACAAAATCTAAATCCATAGATGTCTCATTGGATTAATTATTTAATTAATTAATCAATTAATTGTTATTTCGTGTTATTCGGCTTCTGGAAATACAATGATTTATGTAATAATAAAATGCTGCATTGATTGTAATTAATTGTCCAGGAAGGCGCATTGGGGTCTTCCTGTCAAGCCTTCCTGGTATATATCTATGTAAAAATAAAATAAAATAAAATATAAAACATTTTCGCTGTCACATATGTATGTAGAAATTTATTTCTGGCATAAAACGGGTTTTGGATTTTTTGACACTTATTAGGCTATTTTTTTTATTTCCGGTATTCACTTATCAATGTTATATCTACATACATATGTATATGCTTCTTCCACCTATTTGTGCCAGTTGATTTCATATGAAAATGAAAATACAATATCAAATGAAAAATCTAAATATCACATTCTTTAGAATAACATCATACATCGTCTTACATTTGATATCGTCAATGAAAAAATGTGTATTTTTTCATTGACGGGCCGATAAATGATACTCTAAAAAAATACTACTTCCGGTTTTGTAGTTCCAACCAAAACCTTATCCTCTAAGTTAGCACATAAAAAATACAAATATAATTTTTCAGCTTGATTCGGTTAATTTTTTCGGAAAAAAAAAATTTTTTGACTTTTCTCAGAAGAAAAAATCACACTTCCGGTTTATTTACATTTAATGGTTTTTTTTTATTTTCATTACATTGATACAAGAATTATACTTGAATTTTTTCGTAAAGAGATTATTCATCATAGATGGAAATTAAGTTATTATGGCGGGTATCATAGTTATTTATTTTATATTTTAATACTGTTTTGATTAAATTAGATTTTGTACTATTACCTTATTTATTATTTTATATTTTTGTAGTATTATCTTATTATTGTTAGTATTATTATTATTATTATTACTATTATCTTATTATTATTATGGACCATTGTGGCGCATTAGGAATTCCGGTAATGCTACAATGGTCTAAAATTTAAATAAATAAATAAATTGATCATTAAATTATCGGTAAATGTTGTGAACTACTCCAATAACGACCTAATCTATTACCACATGTATGTATGTATGTATGTACATATGTACATATATAATATCAAAGTAAGGAATTTCAAAAAAGTTAACAACCGCTTTTAAAACATATATACATATGTATGTATGTATATGTACATTTGTAGAAATCTAAAGGCCACAACCATCGCCATACGAGACACATTCACATGTGAATATCTGTCAATGGAAAAAAATCGAGGTGAGCCCGCACTAACGATAGGCAAACAAGGTGAAAAAAAGAGCTACCGCATATTTCGAATTCAATTTTACGATCACGACGCTCGCTCGTCACGGTTCATCAGATAGGTCTGAAAAATTCGGATTCTGATCCATTGTCATAGTTCAATCCGGCAAAAAAGTCAGTCGGCGTGTCGATCCGTCAAACGATCATTTGTGACGCGCCCTAAAAGCTTGTCACGAACTTACTTGGCCAAACATTTTTTTTCAAGCACGTGGACTAAAAGCTCCCGCATCGGCCGGTCGAAAGCTCACACATCCACTCGAATTCATATACGTACATATGTGTGTGTGTATTGATCGGAAGCTGGACCGCATACCAAACATCAGGGGTCGCCAATTCGGGGCCAAACTACCCGAAAAATGGCGTGTTAAATTGTATTCGCATCAATCAATCGGTTCGGCGGGGCGGACAATAGCCGGCGTAAACGATGTTTCGATTTTTTTTAAAACCCCCCATGAAACAGTGTGCAGTTATTTTATTTATTTTCAACCCTTCGTTTTTATGCTTTCAAAAATCCACCCCATTATATCCTGTATGGGGATTTCTCCCTTGCGGGTGTATCAGTCTAATAGGTCTTTCGTGTTAATTGTGGTACGACACGCTTTATTAACGATTGCCCTTTTTATTGATCCATAGGAGGATGGATGCTGTGCTATTGAGATACTTGCGAGCGACATCGAAATGTAAGTAATTTTACATTTCATCATTGATTTTGAATATATGAGTGAATTTATATATGTATATTTGACGGGTTGAAAAACGAGTCGCAAATTATATAATACGATTTGACATGGGGAATATCATACAGTATACTATTGATTTTACCAGATATTTCTACCATATAAACAAATATTAATCATATATCATCATCATCATCATCATTTACAGCCATTCGCCATCCACTGCTGGATGAAGGCCTCTCCAACACGCTTCCACTCGTCTCTGTTTTGCGCAACACTCATCCATCTCATTCCGCACATTTTCCTAATTTCGTTCACCCATCTTCCTTGCGGTCTTCCTTTTACTCTTTTGCCTTCTCTCGGGTACCATTCAAGCACTTTTTTTGTCCACCTTTCGTCCATCCTCCTAGCTACGTGACCCGCCCATTGCCATTTCAATCTCTTCACTCTATCCACTATGTCCACTACCCTTGTCATATTTCTCACCCACGTGTTCCGCTTCCTGTCTTTCCTCGTTATGCCAAGCATACAGCGTTCCATACTTCTTTGAGTGCATTGGATTTTATTTTGCATCTTGGCGTTCAGTGTCCAAGTTTCACATCCATACGTCATCACTGGCAAAACGCATTGATCAAAGATCCTTTTCTTCAGGCAGAGTGGCATTTTTGATTTAAAAACAGCATTCATCCGTCCAAATGCACTCCACCCTAATTTCATACGTCTCTTTATCTCTTCATTTTTACTACCAGACATGTCAATTATTTGACCTAAATATAAATAATTATTTACTACTTCTACTGGTTTATCATCTAAGGGGATGCTATCAGGCATGCAATAGCTATTGAACATTAGTTTAGTCTTATCTACGTTAATTTTTAATCCTACTTTTCTACTTTCCCTGTCCAGCTGTGTTAGTCTGATAAGTAGGTCAGCTGAATCACGAGCTACTAAAACTATATCGTCTGCGAACCGAAGGTGACTCAAAAAGCGACCATTGATGCTTACTCCGGCTGTATCCCAATCCAATTTCCTGAAAACTCCCTCAAGCACCGCATTGAATAACTTGGGCGAGATTGTATCTCCTTGTCTTACTCCTTTTCCTATGCTAAATCTATCTGTACCTGAAAAAATTTTAACCGAAGCTGTGGCATTCTTATATATTGCAGCTAACAGTCCCACATAGGGTTCCGGCACTCCCTGTGTTTTTAGAGCGTTAAGTACTGCATTATGACTAACTGTATCGAAGGCTTTCTCATAATCGACGAAACCTAGGCACAATGGCCGTTGATATTCGTTGGCGCGCTCGATTAGTTCGCCAACTACTTGGAGGTGGTCCATTGTGCTGAAATTTGCCCTAAACCCTGCCTGCTCTATAGGTTGGTTCTCGTCGAGGATATTCTTCAGCCTTTCTGTAATAACCTTCGTGAAGAGCTTGTAGACCGCTGAAAGTAGACTAATGGGTCGGTAGTTCTTGATATCGCTTTTGTCGCCTTTTTTGTGTATTAAAATGATAGTTGCGTTATTCCATCCTTCTGGTATAGCTTGGTTCTGGATGCATTTGCTGAAAAGCCTAGCTAAGATATTAATTAGGGGGGGGCCGCCACATTTTAGTAAGTCAATGGGAATATTATCTTCCCCTGGGGTTTTACCGTTCTTTGCAGTTTTTAGCGCGGCCTCTACTTCGCTAGGCAATACTGCAGGAACCCTTTGGCCGTGTGTCGATTCCAGAGCGGGGAATTGGCCGTTGTCGTTCTCGTATAGTTTTGCATAGAACGTGTAAACTCTGTCTATGATTTCTTCTCTATTCCTAATTATTACTCCGCTCTCTGATCTGATTGCGATCATTTGGTTTTTGCCTAAGAAAAGATCCTGTTTGCACTTTTTCAGGCTACGGTTATTCTTAATGGTATTTTCTATTAGCTTGCTGTTAAAATCCCTGACATCCCTGACTATTCTCTTTTTAATTTCCTTATTTACTAGATTGTATTCTTGCTTATTATTATCCCTATCTAAATTCATTTTATGCTTAATTAGGTTTTTTGTTTCCGCTGAAATTTTGCTTAATTTAATCTGTTTCCTGAATCCACCTAATTTCTTACCTGTTGAGGTTAGAACCGAACTAATTACAGTGTTCAATTCCTCTATGTCTGCTTCTGGGTTTAATTTCCCGTATCGATTTCCAAGTTCGAGTTCGAATTCCTTTTTCCTAGACCTTAGTTGAGCGAAATCTGGAGAGTTACTGCATCCTTTTATTAATTTCCTACGTTCGCAATTTATATTAATGGCCATCTTGGCACGGACTAATCTGTGATCGCTACCTATATCTACTTTACTTAAAACACTAACGTCTTTAACGGAGTGCAGGGCATTTGTTAGGATGAAATCGATCTCGTTTCTGTCTCCTTTAGGACTCTCCCAAGTCCACTTATTGTTGGTGTTTTTCCTGAAAAATGAATTAGTGATAAAGAGCCTGTTGTGTTCTGCGAATTCTATGAGGCGATCGCCTCTGTCGTTTCTTTGGCCGGTACCAAAATTGCCTACTGCTCTTTCAGTATTTGCCTTTTGTCCTATTTTTGCGTTAAAGTCGCCCATGATTATTTTAAAGTGGTGACGGCTATTATCGTATGCGTCCTGTATTTTTTCGTAGAAGTCTTCTATTTCCTCGTCTGGGTGGCTAGATGTGGGGGCGTACACTTGGAAGATTTGACAAGTGTACCTGCTCGAGATTCTTAATACTATATAGCATATACGTTCCGATATGTCGCTTATTTCTATAATATTTCTTTCTATTCTCTTATTGATAAGAAACCCTACTCCTCCTATTCTACCATTTGGTAGCCCTCTCCTATATAGACCGAGTTAAAGTTGTAATGTTAAATCCTTGTATAAAATAAATACATACATACCTACATACTTATGCACAAATGTACGTATGTATGTACAAATTCTCAAATCATATCTTCAACATACATGTGATTTTACGATATTAATCATGGAATGTATAAGATAAATCTGATAGTACATATATATATGTAGATGATTTTGATTATACTTAGTAGACATTAAGCATCACAGCATTATCAATATTCTAAAATTTAATATATGAATTTCAATATTCATTACTTGAATGTGCTGTCAAAGCAAATCGTCTATATATTTAAATCCGATTACTATTTCGATATGAATGAAATTGGATGTATTATAATGTAATTACATCCAATATCATTCACGTATTATGTATGTACATATGTATGTATGTATGTATGCATATCAAAAAAATAAAATTTACATAATATAATTTTATAGCTACTGATATGTCTACATATATACATATAAGCGGTTATATTTGAAAGTGGCAGAATTCCAATTTTCAGTTCCAAAAACACTATTTCTGTTTGATTTAATTCACAAATTGTTATCAAATTTTTTAAATTCCATATTTCTAGAGTCTCGCAAGAGCAGAATAAACGTATTACAGGCCACCAGTATTTTTAAATAGTTTTTAAGAAACGTGGACTTATACCTCTATCAAATATAATGACTCATATTATGTATGTATTTACAGATCAACGTTTTCAAATTTCTTTGTCCACTTTAACAACCTTTTAAATTTAGAACAATCAAATTTAAGAAACTATTTGAACGTAGACGGTATTTGTAAGAGGTCAGGGGTCGGAATCAAAAGGCCCCTATAAAAAATTTCCCCTATGATAAAGTTCCATTTTATAAATTTGTTCCAACTTTCATGATGAATTTGTGTATGCAATTCGAATAAAGGACGATAGATTGACGAAAAGTGCTCAAATGGTTCCAAAGATAATTAGATGAAATCAGAATAATGTGTGGGATGATATGGGATGAGATTTGCCCAAAACAGAAACGTTGGAGAGGTCTTCATCCAGCAGTAGGCGGAAAATGGTTGTGAATGATGGTGATGATAAGGAAATGAGATAATATATATTTATATTAGTTTTTTTTTTTTTTGAAATGCAATGTTTCAAGGATATTTTTTTTTCTATATTATATTATACGTTTTTAAATTGCGTACTTTGAAAATTACTGTAATTTTTATATTCAAGAATTTTCCATCAACAATAAATTGAGTCAGAATCTCAATATACGTTGATTGTATAATAGAAGCGCCGATATTTTTTCACCGTCTCAAACACACCAAAGGTTATCAATAACCCACCGCAGGAGGAAATCCCACGAAACGTCAAGTTTGACAAAAATCGTCACGTATTTTCTTTAAATCAACATGATTTGCGTGTGCGTCGAGAGCACGCATTGATATTCCTCTCGACGATCCGCGGGTTGAAAAGCCCTGCAATGCAAGATTTATCGATATCATTCGGATACTGTCGCCGCAGAGCGCGTAATCAGTTGTCAATGTAGAGAGGGCGCCTAGCTCTCTGGATGGGGTTGAATTCGCGCTAACCCCGTTTTTTTTCATCACGTATTTTATGTATGTATTATATATGTACATAAACCCAACACTCGGCTCGCATTTACGTTATCCGAATTTATGGCCGCCGCACGTAAATAAATTCTTAATAAATATCACCGCAGCACCAGCAGCAGCCAATTTGGTGATTCGAAAGATTAACGAAACGCCATCGAAATCCCGCGCATATTGTAATCATAGTTGCGCTTGTCAAATTACGGTGCGCGTATGGCAGGGAGTGTGTTGTATTTTGATGAAAGTAACTAATTAATTAATTAATTAGCCAGCAGCATAATTCGGTGGTTGTGTTAATGCTAACCACCGGAAGGTTGCTGGGTTCGACCTCGTGGGATAACCTCGATTGAAAAGCATTTATTCCCAGTATAATCCATGTTGCTGCTGGTCAAACTTGGATATTTGTAAGTGGATCGTTTCCTATCAGAGTTTGCCGATTTATCTGATTTCATTGTTGAAACCGTTCCTCCATCAAATTGCAAGTACCATTCTACCCATTGTGTCACCAATAGTTGAATATGATTTCAAAATTTATAATATATAAATATGTATATATGTACAAGTTTAATACCATAGATGACGTTCAGGGGGCAAACTCGTAATGACATTGTGGGGAAATGTAAAAAAAGGTTTTGACGTAGAACTGTGTCTAATTGTAAAGGCGCATGTTTATGATAGTGTCGTCTTTCAAACCACTCTGAATCCAAGCTTATCAATACATATACATATATTATAGAATAGAATAAGGATTACGCTTTGTAGAAATAATGATTAGTTGACTTGGTGACTTACAGGCAGTCCGCAGTATTATGCCAAAGAAAGAAATCTAAATGTAAATATATATTAATAAAACGTTTCTGTCAAAAATTAAATTAATACATTTTTGTAAAGCAGCATTTTTTCCGCAAAAAAAATAAATTTTTAAACACGGCAAGCGACCAACTTCAGCCCTGGTTTTTTTACAAGGCTTTTTTTTTAATCATTGAATATAATGCTTCTGGAAAAATGTACTTGTTTTTTAAGTATTTCCAATATGTTTGAAAAACAAAGCTTTTGATCAAATTCAAATATAAATAAATTGAATTTATATCCTTTTGTTTCATATAATATTTTTATTCAAATATTAAATCGGATGGATATTGCTGTTTATTGATATTTTCATGGAAGTTCAATATATGTATTTCATCACAGATATACTAAAATAATTTGTATTTATCGGAATGATTTACTTTTCAAAACAAAATCTATTTTCATTGTATTGTCTAATATATAATTTCCACAGAGACTATGTAAGGTGTGTTGGAAACATCGAAAACAAATCAAAGTTTCTATGACAACGATATCGATATCGAATATCGAATATTATTTTTTGTCGATTCAAATAAATTTAATAAACAAGACAAATTAATGTTCGCTTTTACAATGTTTTGCCATGTTTATGCTGTTTATATTACAAATACCGAGCGAAGCGGGTAAAACCACTAGTTTACTATATATTTATATATACAAATACGTGTATTTGCCTGAAGAAAAAGATCTTCGATCAATGTTGTTTTGCCAATGATGACATACGGATGCGAAACTCGGGCATTGAACACCAGAATGCTCCATAAATTCCAATTCATTCCAAGAAATGTGGACCGCTGTATGCTCAGCATAACGACAAGAGATTGAAAACGAAATTCCTGATTGTGAAGTATGAAAAAAAGATATGAAGTTGATTTAATGAAGAGAATAGAGAGATTGACATGACAATGAGGGGGTTACGTAGCTAAAATATTGGACGATAGATGGACGAAATAAGAGTTCTAGGGTGCAAGGAAAGCCACGGGGGAGATGGGTGGATGAAATTAGAAAAATGTCGGGGATGAGGTAAGTGAGATTTTTCCAAAACATAGATGAATGCAAGCGTGTTGGAGAGGCCTTCGTTCAACAGTGGTTGGTGAATGGCTTTAAATGTACATATATTTAGTTGTGAGTATGAGTGCTCTCATAGTAATAAAAAAGCAATATTTTCACAAGCTGAAAAATTACACCCCTCATAAAAAAGGGTAGTTTATCAAGAGAAAATGTTGATAAACGGTGGCCATATATATAATGTGGGTTCTGGTGAATTTTGGCGGTTTTGCGCAATATTTCGCCGCAACAATGCATGGCATCGGTGTTGTATTGCGACATGTGTGCGGATGCGTTTTACGTGAATTGAGTGCCATCACAGTCGTAAATAATCGTCGTCAATTATTTTCTCGTTTAGTAATCCAATATAAGGGCTCTGGGCGCATTATCGAAAGCGACACTGTTTCAATTGGAGTTGTTTAGGAGTGTCATAAAGTCCCAGCAATGAATGATCCCAGCTCCGGGATAAGGCGAGAATTGTTCCAGTTAAAATATCTTCCGCAATCATTTCAAATGACACGCATCACCGCCTGACTCAAGCTTATAAATAACCAGTCTTATGTATGTGTATATGTATCTATGTATATATGTATGTATGTACGGAGTGCTGCGACTGTGTTAAAACGAGAAAATTATTCGCTTTTCCTTTCCAAGAGAAATTTTGCGAGATATGTACGTTGAATTAAAAATGAGAATTAAAATTCTTCGAGGCCCGACTTGAAAAGAATTTTCTCGGAGCGAGTAAACAACGACAGACTTGACGTACGGATTTGATATTATTTTATTAACTGATAAATGTCAAGTCGGCTATTTTGAATGAGTGTAAGACGACAAAATTTCAAGAGAAGCTTGTTTATTTTCTTTTTCAAACATCTAAATGAATTGTCTTCATTATTATTAACCAGCAACGTGGAGTAGTGGTTAGTATATATGTTTTCGAACATAAAAGTCATGGGTTCATCTGTCCCGAGTAGTCCAACTGGTTGCTGCTGGCCAGACCTTGGTTATGTGACTCCAGGTCGATCAAAGTTAGCCAATTTATCTGATTTTCATTGAAACGATTCCAACAAATTGGCAACCTATACCTATTTCTCACCATTTTTGTTTAATATTAGTATTAAAATTCAAAAATTAGTATAAAAATTCTGTAAATATGTAAAAAATTATGTAAATCCATAAATGTCTGGAAATTTGATTATTTATATATAAAAAATGCTTCAAAAATGTATCCATAGATGTATACATATATGATGCTTTGTTAAAATTATTCTAAATATTGTATATCGATGTTTGTAATTGGCCAGGAAGGCGCATTGGTGTTTACCTGTTAGGCCTTCCTGGTATATGTGTATGTAAAAATACGTATTTATATTCTAGGCAAATATCCGCGTAGTTTTGTATTCGTGTTTATTGTTATGATTTATTTATCATTTATAATAATCACCCCTTGCATTGCTTCAGTATTAAAATGTGTGAATCGTTCAAGAAAATAAATGTACCAACTTCATTCTTTTCTTATCTTTGCGAAAACAAATTCGCTCTTGTGGCCATTTATTGCCCCGATAATAATCTTTGCACACGAACTGTAAAAAAACTACTCGTATGTGTATAAATTCTCAATAAAATTTCCATAATTTATTCGATTTGAATCCCTTCTATGCGAAAAGGCAGTGGTCTTCCAAATTGAATCTTCGTACACAGAAGGCTTTTGTAAATGTCAATAAATTTTTTCCATCGTACGATTTTCTCCAATTCGAAACGGCTTTATTTAAAAACAAATCTCTTATTTTCTTACACACCATGCTGTAGTCGTCTTATCCTAAAAAACTCACAGAATAGGGTCTATCATTGGTAGTAGTAGTAGTAGTAGTAACAGTAGCCGACGAACTTCTGGAAATCTTATTAACTTTATTGATACCGTTCGACGAAGCGTTATGGAGGCGAATTACAGTTATAACTTTCTTAGTGAAAAATTGATTGAACGAAAGTTATAGGTACTAAATCGGAAGCTTTAAATCTTTAGTATAAATTCACTAGACGCAGTCTGCTTTGTGCGCTTTCAGGTTATTCCCTAATAAAAGCTTTCCAAGACGAAATGACTCGAAAATATTTGCACGATAGTTTTGCCATATCGAATAAACCCTGGCCTAACCCGAAAGCTTCAATCATCGTTTTTCTCATATTGCCGTCGACGAAGTGCTCGATAAAATAGTTACTTTTTACTTTATCTACGACGACCCCCTATTTCACGAAATCACACACTATTAACTACGCATATATTATAATATAACCCATTCAAGAAAAAAAACCGACTTCAATACAATTTTTAATAGTATATGGTTATCTGTCTCATCTCATTTTTAATATTATACATATATCAACTCTTTTTGATATTTAATATTAAAAAAAATCAATATTGAATATTGTAAAATATAACATATTCATTCTCTATACGTAATTATTTTACTGAATGTTGATCAATTGATATAGTAACCAAGAAAACATGGTAGATATACCATTTATTCAATATGGCTTCTATCAATTAACTAAGTTTAACTAACTAACTTTAACTTTTAACTTTAACTAACCTAACCTAACCTAACCTAACCTAACCTAACCTAACCTAACCTAACCTAGTTTTATTTCAAGGAAAGTCAACTTAAATTTTGATAGAATTAATGTTATAAGAAATATGTATATTTGAAAAATTTCCAGAAAATTAGCTTGTAGTAAATAAGTGGGTCAAAAGAATCCAGAATAATCCTACTCCACTGACTGAATAGTTCACAATTAAACAAAAAAAACTATCTAATATTATATTTTCTCACAAAATTGAATTGAAATTATTGTTGTTAGCAATAATCATTTATCGAATTCGATATTCAATACGAATAAATTATTCCGTGGATTGTTTTATGGATGGTGGAAAAACACTCGTTGCTTTTCGCTCAGATGTGCGATTCAATTTTCTTTTGGGGATTTTCAACTGCACGCGATCTTGTAAATATACCCCTCTCGCCACAAATCCTTTAAAGTTATATTTTGTCGAAGTTTACGGGGACAAAGGGTGTGGTGGGTCTGTCCGTGAAATATATATATCGGTGTCGCAAAGTACGCGCGGATAGACAAAGAAAGGGACGCTGGCTGTGCGACCTCCTGTAAATTTGTACGTGATGTGATTCGAAAAGTGCAGATTTGAAAAGTAGTTTATCCTAAAATAGACAACGTAGCCTGCCCTACATACACGTATATATATATATATATATATATATATATATATATATATATATATATATATATATATATATATATCTTCTTTATATGTGTTCTGAAATAAGCAACGAGATTGCGAGGATTTACCTCTCCACCGGATTTATGTCCAGACTCGCACTCTCATCAAACGTCCCGCCTTTCCGGAGACGAGCACCTTGATCGAGCTGGTGATTCCACTCCGTAGGGCAGCTTGCTTATCCTCAAACATGAATTTTAGATTCCCGTGTTTACCGAGATTCCCTATTCGGTATATATATACACACAAGTATAAATATACGTATATCCCAGGTCTCCTAGGTGCTGTTAGGCCCCTCAGACCGAATGCGACGCTCTCTTTTATTTCAACTCCTATACAAACACACATATCCCCAACCCAGGGGTTGGGTGTGTAAAGTTTTCGCATTTAGATTTACATCTTTTAGTTTACGGTGCAACTTTTCGCCGAATGCAATTATTGTGTGAAAACTTTTATGAAGCCATGTGTAAAATAGTAAAATCTTTTCTGGTCGTTTTCGTTCGAACTATATCTGTATAAGTTTCGAAATTGGAATGAAACTTCTTTCTCAAAGTAAATTTAACTTTTCGTTTTTTAATTAGAAGTGTGTTTTCCGTCGATTCGAAGTCTATTAAAACAACACAGCATATATGTATGTACATATTATACTATGTACATACATATAAATATGTATGTATGTATATTGACGTGGGTAGTGGAGAAAGGCGTTCCCGTTTGTCTTTGGCAATACCTTGTTATCCTTCTTTAAAGTATGTATTACAAGGTAACGTTATTTGTCCAGTACATGAGCTGTCTATATTTCTCAATGTTGAAAATAGATAGGTACCTGAAGTTTGCTATATTTTTAAAGATATTCAAGTATGTACATTTCTAACTCAATTAAATTATATTTTACTTTCATGTTTACTTTTACTTTGATCCACGATTCCAATAGTATTTTTTTTTTACAAATCTGTAATTGTTAAATAGATAGTATGAATATCTCATATTGGTCACCCAAATATGGATAAGTCAAATTTAATGAAAATATTTAGAAATGTTAATTTCGATCTGCAATATTTGAGTTGTTAATCGATATATCATAATAATATTATCTGATTAAAATCTGCTCTCTAAAGACTTGATATTTTGTTAAAATTTTATAATCAAATGGGTAAAATTTTTATTTAATTTTTACATATTATATTAAAATACAAGGTTTGAATTTAAATTATAATATTTACAAATCTTGCTAGTATCTTTAAAGCTTTGTTTGAAACAGTCGAACCGTAGACGTTAATAGCATTGAGCAACAAAAAATCATGTTTTTAGTTTATAGAGCGAAACTAATCAATATTAACTAAATTTAACCCACTGAATTCGAATACGACAATGATTTTTATTGGTTTGCTTTCGTTTATGAGAGGTTTTTTTACAGTTTTTTGACTTTTGCGGTCATTAACTCAAAATTCAGTAGTTTTGTGCTCAAAGTGAGTATTGGCATCGATAATCAGAGGATTCTATGGATTTTGATTGAAAATCATTAACCACTAGAATTAATATTTTTAGATATTAATATTAATAATTTATTAGTATATTGAGATGGTAAAACTAATCTTTACCAACGTGGTGAAATGAAATTACTAGCCAAATAAATACATATAAGCACGGGAAAAAAATATATTTTACTATAAAAAAATCGCTAAACACTATTTATATGTGTTTTACAGCAATATAAAAAAAATACCCGACTATTGTTTCCAATACTTATTTTGAATACAGTAAAAGCAAAAACAGAAAAAAAAACTTTAAAAATTGCGTAGTAAACAAAATCGAACTAATAAAAGTTTATATCATGTTCGAATTCAGTGGGTCAAACTTAGTACAGATTATTTAACGAAATTTGTTTAGTTGTTCAGTTAATACTTGACAATATTAAGTTGTTTCTACAAAATTAAATTTTACCATATTTTTTTGTTAAAAATCATTAGTTTGGTGTGATTGATAACAATATGCATTATACACAATAAAATGTACGTAAATGTAATATAATGTATTCCATTATTTAGTATTCATTTGCGCTTCACAATAACAATTGTGATTTAATCAAAACTGATATTGCGTTTTATCTATGGCATTTTTGCCCAACTTCGTTATATCGTAAATGTCCTATTCATACACTGGGAACATTTATTTAATCCCCTCCGGTATATGCGCGTACGAATATTCTCCCATTCGGGAGCACAACAAGAAATAATAGCCCTGGATTATCATGTGACAGCATATATATTGGTATATTTATTATAACGATCGAACATGAAATTTCACTCTTTCCTATTATCCACAAATTAATCCGTGGTAGAAGAAATATGAAGAATATCTGAAGAGGCGAGGGCTGGAAAAAAACACAACATTTTTTGTATCGACTGTCGATTCGTACACACGCGAACAACGTATTGAATAATAAAAACGAACTTTTTTTTTTTTTTTCGTTTTTTCGCTTGTGCTGCGGTTGATAAATAAAATACAGACACAAAGAGGAAAACCGGGGAACGGTTTCGTTATTTTCGTTTGATTTTTCACTATAATTTATACGGGAAGCTGTTTTCGTCGAGACGATACGAAAATTTAGAATGCGGCGGACTTCTCTCTATGTATAATAAAAATAAACCGATCTTCTCCGACAAAAGCGATCGTCCACACCGTCGATCCGGATTCTGGCACACATCCGCAATAAGATCTTTCGCGTATTTGTAAACATGAATTTGACATTATGAAGACATGCCAGAGTGCGATCATGGCGGTGCTAATGCGGTGTAGTAACCGAACCCCGAATTAATAATTGACGTTTCACGAGCCACACGAGCCCGGCGACAAATGATGAATAGTTGAGGATGTACGTACGTATCCTTCAGGTAATTTGTGCAAATGAGAAACCGAGAACCGACCCACCCAACCCTCCCACCGGCTTCAGCGTGAGGAATTTGTTGTGTACCTAAAATTTAATATCGGCGCGTCAGCCTAATGCGGAATTCGTGAACTATGCCGAATTCTAGCACGTTCACAATTATAAAGTATCCCTTGGTAAATGTCAATCAAATCGGGGTTGACGGGTACCGGTGTGGGGCATCAACGACACTTTAGACGTCGCTGCTAATTAAGGAAATTTTTCAGGCAGACAGACGTGTTGCCATTTTGAAGCCATTTTAATGTACTATGAAATCAATAGGTTGAATTCCAGAATACCTACATTTCTATTCTATAGATAAGTACAAACATATGTACATACGTAGATATGAGCCCTCATGGCATTAGTCTACTTTTCTTAATTTCGATAAATACTTGGCAAAGCATTAAATATAATGTTTTGCGTTTAGCAATATTTAAAAATACTGGTGGCTTGTAATACGTATATACTACTTTACCGAGATCATATTAAATAAGTGATAACAATTAAATATAATTAAAATAAGTGATAACAATTCGTGAATTAAGTCAAACAGAAATGTTTTTACAACTCAAAATTGGAGTTTCGCCACTTTCAAATATTACAGCCCATATGGTCTTCTATTAATTAAAAGGTTAACAGTTTCTTTGGGAAGTTTTTAAGTGAATACATTTCAAAGTAAATTGAAAGCTTCAATTTGTGTCGACGTTGTATTTTTATACACAATAATATAACAGCAATATCTTATTCTGGAACGCATCAAATTCTATATTTTATATTAGGATGCCGAGTACGTTATTTATGAAATATTACTCGAAGTACATTATAGTATGGTAAACGAATTGCATTTTTATCTGAAATAGGCAAAATATGTTTAATTCGTGAAAAGTGTGACGCCGTTGCTTGAAGATTCATGAATTAGGCAAACTATCTGCCAAATGTGTGAATTCGGCAGTTTTTCTTAGAATTTTAAGCCGTCAATGTGACATTTATTTATGTAATTATATTTAGGAAAGGCTAGAAGACTGGACGAAAAGTGGATAAAAGAAATGCTAGAATGGGACCCGAGAGAATGAAAAAGAGTAGAAGGAAGGTCACGGGGAAGATGGGTTAAATTAGGAAAAAGTGTGCTGTGAGATGGATGAGAGTTGCGCAAAACAGAGATGAGTAGAAGCGTATCGGAGAGGCCTTCATCCAGCAGTGAATGGTGAATGACTGAAGATGATGATGATGATGACTTGGGAAAGGTGGCATGGCCCCCAATTATATTTTCTTATTATGCCCCTGAGTGACACCGATGGTATTAAACTTGTACACATACGTATAAATTTATATATTATAAATTTTGAAATCATATTGAAATTGTGGTGACATATTGGATAGAATAGTTTTGCCAATTCGATAAATTGGCACACTCTGATAGGAAACGATTGGCTTGATGTCACCATTATCCAAGTGTGACCAGCGGCACTACAGATAATACTCGGAATAAATTATTTTCAATCAAGGCCAACCCGCAGAATCCCACGGGAACCCGACAATCTCTCAGTTATTAGCATTAACGTAACCAACAGGCTATGCTGCTATGTAAATATATGCAAGCTGAATTAGTGAAATTGCCTATTACGTGAAATAGGAAAAAAATACTCTTTACCTATAGTATAATGGTGTACATAGTATCGGGAAGACTCAATAAAGAGTTAAGATGATTTGTTTGTATCATACATATATACTGATGGGGCTCTTGTGTTAGAGTGAGCGTGGTTTAATCGTGCATCCTAATCGCACACACACAACCAAACTACTCCACTAATTGCGCACGTGACGGCAAAATGTAGTGCTCATGATACAGAAATGTCAAAATAATTCAAAATAAAGTTTTTGAGTTTTTCCCATTTTATTGTGATTTTTTGGTCAAAGCTGTGGGATTTGAATAGATTCAGCAAAATCCTAATTTTCGATAAAAAAAACTGACATACTATGTATATTACCAGCAGCATGAACTAGTGGTTAGCATGTCTTGCTATGGTCAGTGTGGTTATCAGTTCGAGTCGCACTGGTTGCTGCTGGCCAAACCTTGGTTTTTTAATCAGGTCGGTCGTTTCTTATCAGAGTTTGCCGATTTTTCTAAAAATTGGCTTTCTCTCCCCAAAATCTCTCGCGAAATATTGAATTATTCTGTTATATCTCAGGATTCGCCGGGTTTCTCGTCATGTATGATTTCGAATTTAGTAATAATTATGTATTAAATAATATATATATATATATATATATATATATATATATATATATATATATATATATATATATATATATATATATATATATATATATATATATATTTATATATATTTATATATATATATATATATATATATATATATATATATATATATATATATATATATATATATATATATATATATATATGTATATATATATATATATATATATATATATATATATGTATATATATATACATGTATTTTTTCTTGATTTGTATAGTACACTCGTCGCATTGGAGCGATCTGCAATGAAGAGTGTACATTGATTGATTAAAAAATAAAAATAAAAATGAAATAAAATTAAATATATGTAGTTATTATATATTATATATCATATAAATAAATTACATTATAGAAGATTAGCACAATTAATGCGATATATGTCCATACATACATGCATATACTAAACATTGTTATATAAACCTTTTTATATACATACATATGAATGTACATATATAAGAGATGTCATATTTTTAAAGAATATTCTATTTCGAAAAAATTTAACAGGGCCGACGTGGATTCCACTCTATTTCAATGTCCATAGAATTGTGCTTATGTTTGTATGTATCATAAAACCTGCCTCAGGATTCCGTGCGGAAATGAAACACCAAAAAAATTCTGTTTTACAAAAACTAAATAATTTCACCTTTGTTACCATTGCCTTGTGCATTTCCTTTGTGACCATCATTGGAATTAATAAATTTTTCTTTTATAACAGGAATTTATCAAAAATTTCATAATTTTGACACATTGTTTCGAACTGTCTTTATATCACCAGATCATTGAATGGAAGCATTTTGGAGTGCACACTACATATGTAGATTAATTCGGTCTCAATTACGTATGTACATACATATGTATGTATGTACATACATCAAATAGAATTGTCTGATCTCCCTGGTATCGAGAATCGAAGCCTGAATGTGCACTTGAGAATGTTAATATCTATTATATCTGTAAATTCACATACATTCATGCATGTGTATATCGGGAATGTTCCCCAGATTGATTCGATTTCAACATTTTGAAGTGATATTGGATGAATACATGTGTTAGTGGCGGTGAGCAAGTGTAGTGTAAAACGGTAATATAGTATAAAATATACTATAATATAATCCTACCGTTATTACCAGGCACTTTAACTTGAATGTATGTATGTATTTATTGAATTTTGATCGGTTTATATAACATTTGAATCGTTTAGAAAATTTATAATAATATTACTATACAACCAAATTTCATTTTGAATGCTTATTGTTTGGTATTTGATCGCTCAACTGTTTTACAGCGTAATTTTATTATGCAGTATAAATTTTATTATAAGCTAATAGTTTTACTGCATATTTAATAACTGCTAGATGTTTTTGCCAAATATGTATGAATATATACTATACTAAATTCAGAATTTCTTCGATATTCCGTACGTATGTACATACATATTTACATTATAATCGTATATATTTTTTCAGTACAAGACATTCTTTCAGGATTTATGCGAAACTATTATACATATGTATGTATGTAAATACATACATATATACAAAAATAAGCTCATCGATTTTATCGTGAATATTGACGAGGTTTCGAATGCGCTAGGTAAACTATACACGGCATTGTACGTATAATGGATAAATAGAAGCTGCGGGTTTCGGTTGCCTGTATCCTCAGTTATCCCCCATTGTTTGGATTTCCATGTTATGTCATAACATGGTGGTGTCACATACACGCCCCAAGGGAATCACAAACTAAAACACAATACTAATAGGATAAAAGTGGATCACAAAGTGAAGCTAATGAAATATAATAAGTCTTTGATGTTTATCATTTGATATAAATAAGATATTGTATGTATTTGCTCGGGTTATTTATAAAATATATGTATATAAATACTTTTCTATTAAATAGCAATATTATACATTTGACTAATAAATAGAAAGCTTATTTTTTAGTTTAAATAATGTAATTGTAAAATTTTCGCAATTGCTTTGAGCGTACATAAAATAAGCTTGCCCGTCGGCAAGGGTAGATTTTTAGCCTAATTTTGTCTTTAGTTATGAGATAAGGGTTGGTCGTCCTATGTTACTGGCAGAGTTTTGAGCTTAAGCTTACTTCTGTTATATATTTGGCAATGTGCCCCAGAAAACTTTACCATCCCTTGAAACGTACGTATGTTTATTTCCAGAGTTCTAAATAACACGTGAAACGTTTCGACACGTACGTATTGTATTATAATTATAAAATAATAATGAGGGATTTACTAAGCACAGTCCCTTACATAAGAGAGATATTTTTATTGGCATTCGTTCGTAGTACGTCGACCTCACAATCTCGATTGATTGAACGATGCGTTCATTTTAAATTATGACCAAGGAATAAAGTATTTTGAAGGTTTAAATTCGATTCGAAGAAAAATCTCCCTCCCTGTAGAGCGTCGGCTAAAATTTTCCAATGGAAGTTTTATAAAATTTTGTACCCGAGAGAAATTGGATTATTTCTTTGATTAAATAACTTCGTCGCTTGATTGATGACAAAAATTTAAGTCTAACGATCTGAGATGATTTCTCGAAATCGTCCTTTTTCCGCTATTCTTTTCTTTTTTCGGCCATTTTCTTTTCATCCTTTTATACTGATCTATTGGATACGCCATCTAGCAGAATTAAAATCGTAATAATAACAGTCATAATCTGATTTTTCGAAAGGAAAAAAAATGGCGTAAATTTTGTTACAAGTGCGTATAAAATTTACGCTAGCAATTTTTCTTGGAATTTTTATTTTTTATCGTCTTGTCGCCTTGTAACCGTGCAGAATTTCAATGTATTGCGCTATTTTTTCAAGCAAATTTTCCCATTTATGGCGAAAAGCACTATAACGAAAAAATAAGACGGGCTTTACGGGTTAGCTCCCGAATCGCAGGGCTCGGATTACAGAAGCCCTACGCTCACAAATTTCATCATATCACATTTTCTGCGGACGGTTAGGGATTATCATGGTGAAAATAAGCACCCCGAAATCTTATTATCGGATCGTAATAACCAGATTTCATCGTTACGTTGACGTTTCAATTTTATAAAGTTTGAAACAAACGACCGTTATAAATTCCAAACTTATTGACATTCGGTTTCGTTGTGAATTCAACGCGCTTTTTACCCGTTACGCCCCGAGTTATTCTTTAAGTTTTTAATTAACAATATAAATGTGAGTAAGTTTGCGAAATTAACATCGTTTAAGATTGAGGATATGTGTGCGCTGTGAATGAATAACGTATTCCCGACGCGCACATGAAAGGAAAGCTTTTAAGAGGCTTTCGTCGAATATCTAGCACTTTTTTTCTGCAGATCGATAGGGATTGTCGTGAATTATTTAGTGAACATGCGATTAACGGACATGCCTAGTTTTCCCTTATCGGGAGGTTTTCTCGTTCCGGTTTATTTTTGTAAAAATCCCCACTGTCAACGCGATTACGTTATCGTGCACGTTTGTGTTAATATTGAGAGAAACGCAACACAAACATTTAAAGCTTAAACCTATACAATTGGGTACGATACGATACTTAACAATTGAACCAAATTACCTTTGTGCACTTATGAAGGCGTGAACATATTAAAATTTCAATCTGCGTGTCAAAACGATTATTTTATTTTTACGCCTCTTCAGTAATGAGCACACATTTAAAAGCCATCATGATTATCTATTTTTCATCAGTTATGACTCATTTATATAAGCGACACGCGACATTTTCATCATAGTGAATAATTGTTATGAAGAATAATGCTATACGGCCTTTGTGTGTAATGTATTTTTAATACCAATCAATCGATAAGCCCGTACCTCAATTCCAATTTTTGATCAACGAAAAAGCACGTAAAATATAAAAATAACATCACAGAATTCATCAAAAAAATGTGTTACACATAATAAAAACAACATCTTCATATTTTAGCGAATGAATCATATAGCAGTCAAATTGTAGCATAAAGCAGTTACATAATAGTCATATAACAATTAAAACGTGACTAATGTTGGCAACTATATTGTATTTTTAATTTTTCTAGACTAGAGAAGAATTTTAACTCAAAATATGCAATTGATTTCAAAATCTATCAATTTTTTTAGACTAATACATATAATCATTCGTTGTATATACATGTATATATGTATGTTGTATATAGTATGTATGTATGTATGTGGCTTTGTATTATATAATACAAATATTTAAATGTACCTAATTTGTTATAAATTATAGTATTTAAATATTGAATAATATTATATCGTCGGTATACTGGCAGAAAGCTTTAAGTCAAAAATACTTCTTTTGAAAAAATCAATTTCAAGTTTGAAGCTCTCTATTTTGTGACCTAAGCCATTATAATGTACAATTTTTGACTTAACAAATTTAATCAAAAATTCAAAAAATATGCAAATTCTTAACAAATTCAAAACACCCAATTTACCTTAACATTATTTGCCAGTATACCGAAGATATAAGAGTCATCATATTTATAAAATAAAATAGGCACCTATGTATTATTATACATAAAACCTTTAAAATTGCACCCAATTATAATCTTGCATGATTACATTTACAATACTAAATACTTACCATATCTTTGCACTATCAATATTAAATTTATTTATTTTGTAATAATACAAATTGATAGTATCTCTCTGCGACGAAATAGAGTAATGCCCAAAATTAAAATTCATTACAATGTCAGTGTAAGATCTATGTACATATGTACATATATATGTATTTATGTACATTAAACAATTGAAAATGAATATAATAGAACACACATTCGTGAAATCAGGATTGAATCCGACCTAATTTTCCATCGCGATACCCCAATTAGCTCCCATAATGAGTACGTTTTATATCATATTCGTTGATGAAGGTTCGCCGAAAACGTGTGGCGAGAACTGATATGAAATGTCAGCGTCTTCCTAATTACCGGAACCACCAATTAGTCGGAAATTATCCGGTCGTATCTGACCCCCCGCAGTCAGTACCCTTTTTATATAATATATATTACAGACCCCCGGAACCATTGTTAAATCATTATTACACATTCGTCAAGATCAACGTCGAATTACACACTGCGTATCTCATATATAAGTATGTGTAAAATGTGTATACTTACGTAAATATCAGGTGGTGATCACTAGCAACAACTTCCTGGTGCGTTCATCTTCACTGGATCGGATTTTGAAAGTTTTTCCACCGGTTTATAGTTCATAAGTGGATTCGTTCATCTTGAACAATATTATTCTATGTGTGTGTGTGTGTGTGGCGCATTTTCAGTTCTGGTTTGTCGTGTATGAATTTTTCACATGTTTATTGGTAGCGTTCACTATTTAAGCACAATAGTGTCTTTACGTTTACGTTTCGTTACTTAGTTTACGTTCCGGATACTTTTCTTCGGTTTTGAAGTTTACGCGCCAAATTTTTTTACGTTCGGTTTTATGCGATTTTCTCGGTGATATTGCGCGCGATTTTTTGTGTTTCTTCGTTCGGCGGTTTCTTGAACTTTTGTTGGTGGGTCCTGTTTCTTTTTTCGCTACCGGGAACAGTCTGGAGCGAGGGGAACGACGTGCGTCCGTGCGGCACGAAAGTCCCGAATCAACTGGCTGGCCGCCCGGGAACCGACACTAGCGCCACCTAGCTGCGTGTTATAAAAGCATTAGTTCTCCGGGAACGGCGCTGGGGAATATCGTAATTAAGTTTTAGAATTTCGGCTGAAAAATGTCGCCAAAAACATCGGATATCT
Source organism: Arctopsyche grandis (assembly GCF_051622035.1). NCBI lineage: Eukaryota > Metazoa > Arthropoda > Insecta > Trichoptera > Hydropsychidae > Arctopsyche > Arctopsyche grandis. Next base: position 15,352,469 of record NC_135361.1, on the reverse strand, counting down.
GACGATGACTGAAAAAATATCATAATGATATAATGGAAGCGATGTCTTCGCCCGGTGGCTATAATTTAAATTGAATTTTTTTATATATTTACTTGTATTGATAAAGTAAAAAAAAAAATAATTAAATTTCATTAAGTTTAAAGCTAATTTTTAGAAACATTTTCATGCAAGATTTCGGCAGTGATGGATCAACTTTCTTATACTTTTTATCAGGGCTGTGGAGTTGGAGTCGGAGTGGTGGAGTCGGAGCATTTCAAGCGGAGTTGGAGTCGGAATCAGAGTTGCAAAAATCAACCGACTCCAACTCTCTTTTTATTATAACTTTCTTTATTTAACAGTATTGCGGTATGTGTCAACTAGAGTTTCCAATTTTATTGAAGTTTATCCAGTAATAAATTAAAATTTAATAATTTCTATATACAAACTTTTAATTTAAATAATAATAATAATCGTATATATATGTACGTATGTACATATAATATCGCTATTCTGTGTCTGTGTGTATGAGTGTCTGTGTAAAATAACGCTCGCCGTACTATAATAGTCGTTTCGATTTGACATACATATGTACGTCACAGCTCTTATTTTATTTACAACAATTTTATACGTTGGCAATAAAAGTCGATCTTACGAAAATCGTTCAAGTTGGAGTTGGAGTTTGAAGTTAGAGTCGGATTCGGAGTCGGATTCAGAGTCGGAATCAGCTAATAAAATAAATTCGAAGTTGGTAAATTTTGAACCGACTCCACAGCCCTGCTTTATATTACATATATATAAAAAGGACATCAACTTTTTTTGTAATTTATTTAATACCTTTAAAAGTAGCTTCAGATATTTTTGTACAAAATACATACTTACATACATATGTATATGTACATATATAATACTACGGAAATAATTATGTACTTTTTGTTGTGAAGTCGCCGTTCAAATTATAAACTTAAATGGAAAGAGTCATTTCGTATTGATTTATGGTAGTTCCAAAACCAATAAAATAAAATACCTCATTCAATATCAGCCCAAATGTAAGTAGTTCACTAATTACTTAAATCATCTGCATCATTTTTTTTTTTAATTTATTAAAATGCTACTACGATACACACATTTCTCTAAATATTGGTTAGCCAGTTCCCAAGAAGAAAAATTACCTTAAGCCGGTTACAGCTATTTCCTGTTATTCGGAACCCCTAATAGTAATTATTATTAATATACACTATTTATGTATGTATATGTATGTAAATAAGTATTATAAGATTATTTTATGTTCATACAGCATTCAAATTAAAAATAATTTTTCTTATTTAAAATAGCCTACTCACTACATAGTAAATAGTCAAATGTTTTGAAATTATTAGTACATAATAGAATTTTATCAAAATATGTTTCATTGAATGAGCTTTTGATCAATAATAATAGAATCGTACGATTTATTTCAATACATGACTTCCGCTTTCATTGCTTATTAAGTATGTACATACATATGTATGCTTATGTAAAGTGAATTATGAAGCTTTCTTATTTGACTAATGCTTTCATAAATAAAGAAAAAAACCATGGATAATTTTGTATGAGAGACGAAATAATCTTAGATTTTTTTTTTAGCAAATCTGCCCTGAATTGAAATAATCCACATTTTCTCTGTTTATTTTTTTGCGATAAAGCGTAACTCAGCGTAGAGAAAGAAATTTACATTATATGATGCAAGAGTGCCATTTTGATTTTTTCTTACAATATCAGCTTAAATTTTTGTTGTGTTACTCAATGGTAATCCACTCTAAAGCTTTCATGTTGACAGCCAAATTTATCTATTGTAAATGAGAAAACACTAATATAGATAAATTATAACGATCGTAAACGTTTAAAATGCCAACAACACATAAACATTCGACTAATGTTTTGTTATAACGCAAATGTATATATATATATATTTTTATTACATTAAAATCAATATATAAATATACACTGAATTATAAATGACAGTATAAGTTTTTTTTATATTCAAAATGGTCGATGTTTTTTGAAAAGGTAATCAATGATTCATAAATATGTATACCCTTTTTAATGCTTTTCGTATTTTAAGTATACAAGTTTACCTAGCATGAATAAGTTGGTCCATTATTTTCGTTAAGCGGAAAAAATGCGTAATCCCTTTTGAAGTCGACCAATAAAATCGAGAAGGGTCCAAAGAGGATTTATTACAATATAATTCCGAAATGAATGTAGCTCTTAGCGGAGAGTTTGAAAACAATGCTTACATTTAAAATGACGAGCCTCCGTGGCCGTTCTGCCAAATGGGGGTTGAGGGGTTGGGGGGTCGAAATTAAGCGCTCGTTTTTCTTTTTCTGACCGGCTGAGTACATTTTCGTGTACCGTACAGGGTTAAAGTACACATGGACCGCGAAGCAGAGACAATGTCTCAAGTTAACTGCATCCTGCCATCTTCTCTGCCGACGTTATTGCACTTTGAATATATTGCTTAGCCTTAGGAAGCCTATTTTCATGAACCGTTTACTGATTTAATAATGTTTTCTCTGTAAAATACACTGCTAATATATACAAACGACTTCTAGCCTTTTTAAAGGGATTATTTAATGTGACGGAATATTTTAAGTGGTTAGTTCGTCATACGACATTTATTCGATTATCCTGAAGATTTTCCAACCGAATTTAAAGTTAAATTTTATATAAATTTTCATATCGTTCAGCAGTCGTTTATCTAATGGATCAACATGGAAAATATAACGTACCTAAGTGGATTATGTTGGGGAAATTTTGTTGAGATTTCCATTTTTGATACGAAATCCTTTCCATGAACTTTAATTTCTTTAGCATTAAAAATTTCCCCATTCAAAAAACTAACAAAAGTCGGTTAAACCAATTGAACTTTTATCCTGGAATAAATACTCTCAAGGCATGATTTTTATTTTTTGAATAAAATTTTCTCTTCCTTCCGAGTATTATATCGACGATATACTTGTTTTTATTCGTATTCATGCGCTTTTTTATAAAGCTTTATTGATTTTCTCAACTCATTTAATATTTTCCAATACTGCCATCCCTACAATAAAATATAAACGAGAGAGAGAGTATTTTTTCATCATGGCTCAAGGTAAAGAAAAATCTTTTTATTTTATTTTAATACATACATACATACATGTATATATGTATGTATATGTATACCAAATTTTCTGATTAATATTACTAATGTATCGTAGATGTGAAGGTCCGTTTATATAATCCAGTGCTACACGTCAACATATCGGTACCAGCACGGAAAAGACTAATTCATTTCATATTATACAGCACCGCCTTTTTTTAGAGAAGTGTGAGGCGAAATTGGCTTACATATTCGTCAATATTGCTTTTCGTCGTGGCAATATTGTCACGATATGACGTTTCTAAAAATATGCATACGTACATAGCAGCACTTTCGTTAATGCGAGTGCACTTGCCATTATAACGTCACTCCATTCGTGAATATTTCCAGAGCCGGTTTTGCTTGACACGTTTTGGTGACGTGTACTGATGTATAATATGAATAGATCGTGTTGGCTATTGCTGTTTTGATACGTCACATACACATTATGCAACGTATGAATGTGCCCATATAGAATGTACTTAAGAATATTATTCGTACTGCTGTTTATGTGAAGTTGCCGGCTCGAGCTGTACTGCAATAATCGAACCTTTATAAGTGTTAACTAATTTAGTAATTTTTTCCAATTAATTAATCACACATTACTTTGCATTTCCTACGTATTTTTATCAATTTAAAAATATAATCCTATGTAAAATATAACAGATACTTTTTCCTCTCGTCGCCGAGGTAATGTTCTTTGATACTAACTAATTAAATATCCGCTGCTCGTAAATTTAACAGAACCTAAAGCGTTCATCAAAAATGTATCTGCGCACATCAAAACTAATTTTCTTCCCGTATTTCTGCTAGATTCGACTCGAAATTGCGTAATTTTCCGAAATTCGCATGCCAGACGGGAGAGGGAGGTAAGGATGGCGTTCATTTAAATGCCTACAATGTTCTAGCGAATTTAAGACTACACGCTGCTGCCACTTTATCTCATAATCTTTTAACCCATCGGCAACGTATTTGATGAAATATTCACGTGGCTCGTATGTGATGTTTCAGACATTTTCTTCTCCGTCTAAATTTTAGATCAACTTGCGCACCAGCACCGAATGCTGAATTCAATTTATCTGAAATTTCTTAATCTCCTCCCCAATACGACACATTTAAGCTCCCATAAAGAGGATTAAATATTTTCTCCATACACATTAAATATTTACATCGTGCCGCTTCACTTTCATATTTATTTCCGATCCTACCCGCTCATATGTACATATGTATGTACATACATACGATTCACAAAATATTTACCCCTACAACTGTCACGGACATCTAACGAAGGTGACGCTCAATAAAGAAAAACAAATTTTTTACATTTCCTTAGTATGTAAAATATTAATTTTAAACTTAATTTTTTCTTCATATGGTATTGTATTCTGGAATAATATACGTTTATTTCGAATATAGGTATATACGAAAGCTCGTATACTTTGCGTAATAACAACGAAGCTTGAATCTATGTGTGTTTCAGATTTTCGCGATGCGTTTGTTTTGCGCGATATACTGTATTATATTGAACATAATATTTTACGTACAATATAGATACGTACATAGAGGATTATTCTTTCGCTGAAAACGATTTCACGTGTATTGTACCGCCTGAACTTATACGTTCAATATGAGCTTCAAATATGTATAAATTTTAATAAAAACTCGCGTACGAAAAAAATTGAGAAGCCTAAACATAGACGTGATTGATAGATTGATTTCATATACTCACGCCCTATACCCGAACCTTACAGCCTTGAGACTTGAATTCCGTGGATAATTTTTCAACACGGGACATGAATGGTTTGAAATGCAATATAATAACTTTTTAAATTTCAAATTTCTCAAATTATTAAAAACACTTTCTATTACAATTTCCCCATCGTACCGTAATACATTTTCTCCATTGCGTCACTGATTCTAATTCTGTATACACAAATTAAATTATTTGTATATGTTACAGTCCTATATACATTTCGCTCGTTCATGAACATACTAGTTTGTTCATACATGAACAAATGTGCCCAGTTATTGTGTACACAAAATAACAAATTGACAAAGTAGTTTGTTCATGCACAAGCTATTTAAGTCATTCGTTTAAGTATTCTGAATATTTTTTCTCATCCTCTATGTACCTATGTATGTATGTATTACCCTGAGGTTATAACAATGTTGTAATTTGATTTCCATTGGATTTCCTTAAACTTGACGTTTTGACATCTCAAACGTTTTGACGGTTTCATGCGACATCTGGTGAACTTATTGAGGATAGGTTTTGACTTTTAGCACTTAAATTATAGCGTAAATTTCGTGTGTGAAGAAACTAGTATGTTCATGAAAAAACCGGAGTAAATGCTTGGCTTGGAAAATCAATTTTATGGTGAATTAAAAAAAAATGTTACAATAATTGGCAAACTCTGGTAGGAAACGATCGATTTAAATTTTATAACCATCCAAATCTCACCAAGAGTTAAAGAAATAGTTGAAATAAATAATTGACGATATTATTATCCTTTGATTTATTTAAATTGCGGCCAGTTCCAAAAACTATCCACTAAGCTACGTTTATTCAAATATTATATAAATACTTTTATATGTAGTGTAAGTTTTACAATCTACAAATGTAAACGGTTACATAAAGAGAAAATATTTCAATAAACTTATTATGATTAGACATATGGCTGTATACATTTTTCCCCAATGTTGCCATTGCGGGTTGCCCCTGAGCGACACCTGTACATATTTTATTTTATTATATTTTACATAGATACATATCAGGAAGGCCTAGCAGGTAAACCCCAATGCGTCTTCCTAAACAAGTAATTACAACCATTGCAGCATTTTTATTACATAAATCGCTGTATTTCGTGAGAAAATAATTAATTAATTAATCCATAGATACATCTATGGATTTTGACTTTTACATAAATGTTTACATATTGTACCTAAATCAAATTCAGATATGTATTTGTGACAGCGGATAGGATGATTTTTGATCAATTTTCTGGAGGAATATATAATATATAAATTTATAAACTATTTTTTTTAAATCATATAGTGGTGACAGAATAGGTAGCATAGTTTTGGCAATTTGATTAGGAACCGTTTCAATAATGAAATCAGAAAAATTGGCAAATTTTGATAAGAAACGATCGACTTGGAGTCACAAATATCCAGCAATAACACAGAAATACTACCGAATAACTCATTTTCAATCGAGTTTAACCCTGGGTTTGGACGCGGGAATCTCTCAGTGGTTAGCATTAACGGGTTTGGTGCAAACGATCAAAAAGCGCCAGACATATTGAACCACAGATTAACTGGATGGCTGCTTTAAACGCAATTCTCGACATCACGAATGAAAAATTGCACATCAGATGACGAGTAACCTTTTAATGTGCACAGATGCAATTATTAAAATGGTAATTATTAAAATTGAGTTGGATCTTTCTGGCGGTTTAATAAGGCAAAATTCGGAACTAAAGTATCAGAAGCACAGAACGTATACAGGGTAGGTATGTCGGGACTTCGGGTAGATTTCGCTTAGTGTAAGTGCGAGCAGTGCGCACGCATAAGGTACACGTGTCGTTAATCTGTAGTTCAGTCTGTCTGGCGCTTTTCGATCGTTTGCACCGCATCGAGCATTAACACATCCTCCAATCTATACTGCTATATATGTATATGTATACAGCAGTATATGTATGTAGTGCATATACGTATGTATGTACATATATAGTATATATACTTAAATTGACATTGGTTTGTCGACAAAGAAAGTACCACTCTAATGTACACAAGACGATGTAGCATTGGTTCTCTTATCTTTTACATGTTTTACAATATTATTTGATATATTTTATGGAAAAGAACTTTCAATCGGATTTCATGGAAACCTGTGAATATTTAAGTAGCGCGGCTAGTAGGCACACACGAGCGCATGGCCCTTTTACCGGGCGTATTAGAAACGTGGCTTTGATTTAATATGATCAAAGGCTTCGGGGGTCGGGGCCGAAAGTGAGGGAAAACGCACATTTTCCGGCGGGTTATTTTCGCAATATGGCCATTAGGAGTGACAGGGACTGCTTAAATTTGAAACGCACATGCATCGACGCGGAGGGGAACGCGCACCCCCGGTGCCGAACCGCCGACTGGATTAAACGCGATTAGTTCAATTCATCAAAGTCATGTTTGAACGTCAATTAGGGTTGGGCCGAACCTGTGACGTTTGAACGGGAGCATTTTTCAACAGACGGTATATGACTTTTACGTCGGGAACTTTTATATCTCTCCAATATAGACAATGAGTTTCATGAATTGAAATCCTGTGAGATTTAATGAAAGATAATTGTACTTCGTCTGGAATAAAAGCTATTATTATTATTATAGTCTAAAGGACTAGCTGAACCCGGCATGTGTTGCAATGCCACAATAACGTATACAATTTCCGTTCCTGTCCCCTTCCCGTTCCTGTTCCCGTTCCCGTTCCTCGATGTGTTTCGGTAAGTGAATTTTTCAGTCTCAAATTTATACTTAGTAATCAAATTAAATTTTAGTAATGATAATTTGTCGGAAAAACGCAGGCGACGAACACATTTGAAATTATTCAATTGTTTGTTTATTTAACCCTAACAACGCAGGTGGCGACGCGAACACATTTGAAATTATTGCGTTGCAATGCCACTCATTCCTTTTTTCCCGTTCCCGTTCCTATTTTTGGGCTATTTTTATATTACAGAAAGCATTGTGAGCATACACACAATAACTTATGTAAGTTTCATCGCAATCGGTTGAATGGTATAGGAATGCATACATGACAGACAAACATTGATTATTATACATATAGATATTATTGTAATTATAAAACTTAACTTTGTGCTATATGCAGATATATATTCTGTCGGTCTCCGTGACGAGACATAATGTTAAATTACAGAAAACGCAAATATCGGAAGGCAAAGATCGAAAATCGAAAGATCTTAAGTCGAAAGATCAAAAAAAAGGGTGCATGGTAAACGGTACAATTTGCGCGAGCAGGATACAACAGGAACAAGAGGAACAGGCTTTTCCTCCCGTGTTAATGTGCGCGCACAGAATACGGGAGGAAAAGCTTGTTCCTCTTGTTCCTGTTATACCCTGCTCGCGCAAATTAAGTGAGTATGTACCGTTTACCATGCACCCTTTTTTTTATCTTTCGACTTAAGATCTTTCGATTTTCGATCTTTGCCTTCCGATATTTGTGTTTTCTGTAATTTAACATTCTTTAAAATGACGGCGTAATAAGAAATAAAGATACATATTTTAAGAACTAACATTAAATTGTATATTATAATCTAACTTAATAATTTAATTCTTCTTTGTCTCGGGAACTTATACTTACATTTTAAATCAAACTAATAATATATATTTTTGACTTTTCATCTCGACTAAGTATCAAGTTACAACAGTTGAAACGTGCCAAAATTGTAAATATAGCAATTATTTACCTTCAAATAAATAATTACGTAATCTTGCGACATTCTTGTTTGACTTGAACTCTCGAGATTCCGGCTATAGACAATGATGAAATAGTCTATTGTCAATATTCTTTTTGAGAGCCCAAAATCTAATTGAAGCGTTTTTAATCTGTCTATTTGTGTACAATATCAAAGCATGATTAAATATTCATTCAAATTTCAAGGCTACATATTCAATTTGAATTTATCGGATGCGAAACGAATCAAAACATGAGAATCTATTGACAAATCCATGCCTATTGTATAGGTATGTATAGGCAAGTACAGTATTGAATATGTTCGCTTAATTCTGAAAGGACGATCAAAGGTAGTCAAAGATGGTCGCACAAATCGTATTATAAATTTGTAAATCCCATCATACGTCTTCAATCCATATTATACATATGTATTATATGTATCTCGACGATTTCTTTGAATACGAGGAATAAATAAAACGACATTGCCGTCTATTTTCGTACTTCCATCCGCTGGGAAATATATGTAATATCTAGAAGAAGCAAGAACATTAATGAAATAATAATTCAAAAAGAGGCCAAACGATATCATAGAATCGAGAATCTTACCGCTCAAAATTGATCCAATACCCCTTGATGAATTCAACATGCATGCATGTACATATGTACATGTTTGTATGCGCATATGTACGAATGTATCTGAACAGTTTCCTTAAAATACATACACTTTTATACGTCGGTTACAGAATGCAATAAGTTACCCTCGTTCTTGTCATTATCTCCAGTAACGAGCGCCACATATCTTCCCGTTCCGTTCACCCATCCAACTGATGATGAGGGAAACTTTTAAAGCTTTGCCTTCGAGAAAGGAGTGTGTTTGAATCGCACTCTATATATGAATAATTCACCAATGAACTTTCTAATTTGACATCATGTTATATGAGACATTTGATTTATTAAACGGGCGATGAAAATAGATGCAATATTGTATGATGATTAATATTCGGTGCTAATTATGTAAATGAACTTTAATTTTGATCATTTTCACTTTGATAAAAATAATTTACACTCAAACAAATTGTTAAACTTTAATAAAATTTATTCAACATTAAATAAATAATTCCAACATTCAACAAAACAAGAACATGAAAAAAATAATTATTACTGGAATTTAATTATTTCTACAATTTATTTACTAAATCACACGTTATTTTTTTACTGTTTATGTTATACATATCTAATATATATTTTCGAAAGAGACTTTGTATATATGTATGTACAAGTGTGTATGTATTGTTCGTTCGTAACATTTTAAACAGCTAAGCTTCTATGACGATATATTTTATTTTCGATTCAAATAAATTCGCCCCCCGGCCCCAAGGGGCACAGAAGTATCAGGCGCCGGGGGCGCAGGGGGCGCAGACGCCGGATTCTGATATACATATGATTTCGAAAGAGACTTAGTATATACATATGTTTGTTTGTTCGTGAGTTAATTAAATAAAAAAAAAACAAATGAATATTCAAATAAATTTATATAAAATAAAGCTATTCAAATAAATTTAATAAAATGTTTACTCTAATATTAGTCATGTTTAAGCGGTTTATATTACAAATATCAAGCGAAGCCGGGTGAAACCACTAGTTTCCAATAAAGTAGGTTTGTGTCCATATCCTCCTTTTTTCTGTATGTCCAACTGAACATTATTATATTGTTTATTAGTGATCTAGTAAGCGAATTTATAGTACATATATATTTATTCTAGATTAATTGATTTATATATTATATTTAAGATTAATTGATTGATTCATATTGTATCGAAAATGTAAGATAGATCTTCTTGGATCAACCAATAATTATGATTCGGAAAGTAAAAAGGAAACAAGTGAAATATTTCACAACAGACTTGAGGCAAAGATGAAACGACAACCTTTGCCAACTGATTTTTAAACAAAATTATATCATCTTTCTTCAAAAATATCTCAAACACTCAATTGCCAACTGAAAACTATTCAATATATATTAAATTACATTATCAAAATTATCCAAATTTAATTGCGTGATATTTGACGTATCAGTATAGGAAATTAAGTTAAGATATACCAAGTGAAAAGTATTCGAAATCAAGTTAAAATTGTTCGAAATAAAGTTAAAAATGAACCAAGTGAATTGAATCTATTTTATAGTTTGAAATAAAGTTCCGTGTACTTAGTGAATACTATTATAAAAAAATTCAAATATATATTTCCCATTAATATTTCCATGCAAAACATCATTTTTAAGTAGGTAACCAATGAATATTTTATTTCAAATTTAAAGCCCTTCATAACTTAAAAATTTTATTTCTTTTGTATAATATTAATTTGAAAAAGTAAAGCATGTAACGTGTAACGATCGAGCTGAAAATTTCATAGTTATATATAGTTTTTGTTGAAACCTTCTATGATTGATATGGTTTTGGTAAATTTCCGCAAAACGAAAGTAGCAATTTATTTTTATATTGTTAGTTTTCCCGCTATTAAACTATTAATATCACGTTCGTTCTCTGTATTTATGTGTTATATTTTTCAATTTAAAAAAAATTGATCAATTTGAGTGCCAATTTATTACCATGTACATATAATACGTATACCCGCCCGAAATGTATTTATAAAATATTTATTTATTATAATAAGTATATTTTTATAATAAATTCTATTGCAATCCATTAGATAATAAGAATGGTATGTATTATTATCATTGAAATTGTCATAATAACTGACTCGGACACTACATACATACAATATAATGCTCTTTGCTTTGTTAAAGAAGTTTACCTTCAGTATTCCAATTAGTGCAAGTATCGTAAATGCAGTCGCAATTTCTCTAACTTTATCTATGTATACATATACAATATACGAAATAACAATAAATAGTGCTTTGTGAACATCAGATAATTCAACTTCAATATTTTTACTGAAATATATTTATAGTATCGATCCCCTATCATGTATTCGTGGTTTTAAAAAAAAGGTGTGTTAGTTTTTGTGAATGTGTATTTTGGAGATAATTTAAACACCATTAATCCTATCAAAGTGAAACTTGATATCAGTTACTGAAATATTGTAATTTTTTTCAAAAATTTTAGGTTAATCGGATTTTTTATAAATTTTTGGGTTTAATTATATTTTAAACCGCTCAACGGATTTAACTGTAAGTTTAAGGGGGACCACTAGTGTGACCGCGCGAAAAAAAGGTGATTTTCGGGAATTAAAATAAAAAAAACTACTGGATGGAATGTTTTATCGTTTTATGGATATATGTATAGATATATACTAAATACATAATAAAAGTTTTTAGACAAAAAAATTGAAAATTCAGCGAGTTATACGTAATCTCCCAAGGCTCCAAAAAAAAAAGTACCCCCCACTGCTGCAGTGATAGCGACCTTCACAGTGCCTGAAATCAAAAAATTCAAAAAGTTTATTAAACTAGAAGATATTTGCCGTACCATGAACCTCGATCAAAAAAAAAAATTGAAATTTAACAAAATGGCGGAGTTTTAAAAAAAAAAATCAAATTTCGCGCATAAATTTGTTGATTTTTGGCCTGCCAAAATTACATTTTTTATTCAATCGGAAAACTGGAGGTTCATGGCACGCAGAAACATATATAAAAGAAGCTAAAAAAAAATCAAATCGATCGGATGATTCATTCTCGAGTTACAACTGCAGCAAATTTGAAAAATGTAGTTTCGAGAAAAACGCGTTTGAAGTTTAAGTTACTGATTTCGTGGTTATAAATCAAGAAATATCATACCTACTGTTAATCTGCTATTCCAGGCCCATACAGTGCACCTTCCTCTTCTTCGAAAGACAGCTGTTGGGCTGCTAAAGCTTTTCTTCGAGCTAATCGGCCCTCTTTTGAAGCAGCCTGTTAACGATGATCTGCCATTCGAAGCCTCGTATCATCTTTGTCAACGGCATAATCGTTCGCTGCAGGTCCAAATATAATTCCCATTACATTGAACATTTTTAAAATGGATGAATAACCGTCATTAAATATTGATGTAGCAAAATAATTTGATAACTCTATCGTTTTGAGACCACTGTGGAGGTGTTTCGGAGCAAAGTGCCATAGCAAGCCATTATAACTTTCGTTATTGTTCTGAGTATTATTAGTAATAATTTATTACCCAGACATCTTTCGAGTAAATCACGCCGACTCAAGTCTTCAAATATTGGTTTCAGAGCATTTTTTCTTTTCCCATAAAACACAACTCTGACAGTAAGTTGACTTGACACACGAGTCGATGATCTTACTAAACTTTCCAACAAGAGTTACTACGCCAAACCGTGAAGTGTGGCCACGTTTCTTCCACGTGCCATCTCCAGAAACCGTCAAATTTGTCTCGGAGTCTTCTTCTTCCAGTGTCAACTTTTTCTCTTCTTCTACAGCTCTTTGCATACTAAATTTACAAATTGATTCTGCTGATGTCCATAAATTCGCAAAGCATCCACTGAAAGTTTGAGTATGGAATTTACGTATTAGATCCATCAAACCACAAAAAAGATTCACTCCGTTTATTCCGATACCTAAAAGTCGCATCACAGCCACTATGCGTCTATTTATTTCAAATGCATTACCAATCATAGGCCCGGAATTGATGTACGAAACGCCGCATTCACATATTACAGCAATTTTGAATCATAAGCCTCGCGGACTTTATTTTTCACAAGTTTTGCACATCACTAAATTACTTATTGCAGAAAAAACAGAAATAAACTGGAGATTACTATAACCGCGAGTTGGATCAATCACAATTTCTTCGTCCTTATTGTGAAAAGGTTTTTCAGCTGACGTACTGGTATTTGCGGTGGACTGTTCACATGTATGTTGATTCGCCGAAAATTTTCGTTTTTTAGAAGTTGATCTACGCGTAGGATCAACATGGGAACCCTTTTGTTTTGAATATTGAGAACTCATTTTTGCTAAAATTTTGTACGATGTTCTCACTATAACGGTCACAATAACACTGGAAGAGAGTTTAAATGTGCCAAAGTCTAGCATCTCCAAAACAGCCAGGTATACGACCCGTTTTTAATGACTTTTCTGGCTGACAGAACCAGAACAATAACTGCGTTATGAATCATAACGCAGTTATTATGATCCGTACGCTAACGCAACTTTCGAACCGACGTCAGCTGCTCTTCGGATGGCTGTAACTCAAAAACTATTCGAGATATGCACTTGAAAATTTAGTATGTTATTTTTAAAGGTATGGACTATCGAAATGTGCAAAAAAAAAAAACGATTTTTTCAAAATGTCACACTAGTGGTCCCCCTTAATGTGAAAAGGTTAATGTATGTATACTAGCACAACACAGACCGGCAACTGTACATAAACAGCGACAAGTTTTCTTCAGTACATTATATATTGACACATTCATATTTTATATATTTATTAATTTAGGTAAAAACAGTCACATACATTTATTTAATAACACATAAAAATATATGTATGTACTTAATAACTATGAAATAATAACAATATACTCGATAACTATGAAATAATAACAATATACTTAATAACTATGAAATAATACAATATATGTACTTAATAACTATGAAATAATAACAATATTCTTGAAACTATGAAACTAATGCAACAACAAGTCTATACCATAAACTATGAAACTAATGCAACAACAAATCACCTAATCTTTTCCTGAAAACAAATGTATCGGAAAATATATCAAGGTCATTCAAACTTTATTAAAATGTAAACAGGACCGTCTGAAAAAGGTATTTTTCAAGTAGTTCGTATGAAAAGAGGGGAAATAGAATGTATCTTTTGAATGTGAGAAGGAAGACCGAGGAATTTTAAAAAGAATTTTGCCCAAAAGGGGTTGCACGCAAAAAAATTTACGTCTTGCACGCAAAAAAATGCAGTTTATGTCTTGTCGTTCTCTCTTCATATGTTCCGTAACAACAGCAACAGACACGATCTATTCATTATATACAGCAGTGCATATCATCGAAACGTATCTAGCAGAATAGGTTCTCTTTGACCCCTGTGGAAATATTTACGCATGACGTAACGTCATAATGACGAATGCGCCCGTACTAACGAAAATACTGTTGTGACAATCTCGATGATACGACGCAAGCAATATTAACTCGCTCGATAATGTATGTATATGTAAGCTAATTTTGTGATGCACCCGTCCAAAACAATTATGAACGTGCCGAAAATGATGCTGTATAGCAAATAATCGCAACGCGTGTACCGCGGCACACGTAAAAGCGCATAGCACCATATATGTATGTAGAACTAACGCGTGTTGGCGTAAGGCTCTTTTATATAAAGACCAGCAGTATAGCGGTTTCCAATCCGATAATCACTTGGTGCTAAACATATGCGCTACCACTGAGCCATATTGCTGGCTACCACTAGTCTACGCTGCTGGTTACATTTAATATATTAATATTTTTCGTTCAGTGATTCAGAATAAACAAAAATAATTTTAAAATCGTTCCTCAATTATTTTTTTAAATTTAATTTAAATAAAGAGTATTCAGATGGGTATGACATTTACAATACATGAATGTATTTCTTATTTTTACAGATTTGTCTTTCACATTCAACCTGCACTCGACATGAAAAGTAATCGGCGTGGAGATAGAACGTTGCAATGACGATCTACGAACAGATAAGGAGCTTTGATGCATCTGTCAACAAAGAAGGAGCTTTTATCTATGGAGAGGCCCGACGGCAAAGTAGCTTATGCCGAGTTCGCCCTCTCACCCCCCCAGTCTTCCTTCCTTCCTGGATTCAATCAGGATACGGGAAATGGCTGCCTGCTGCGCGAATTACGCCCGGGCTTCCTTCCTGGGAAAAAAAGAAGGGAAAGGTGAGCTGGAAGAAGGTAAGTGCGTCCTCTCCCAGTATTACTTTGTGTGCACTCCTACTTGTGCAGATATGACGAAACGCACTTCCGCAGTGCTACCTACGTATCTCCAATGCAGGGGGAGAAGTAGCGTCCTTAATGGAAATCAAATAACTTTTTCCTTCGTTCCCTTCGATATCAAACGGTTGGTTCGCTGAAAAAATAATCAATATGCAATACGCCTTTAAATGAAACGCCAAATCCCTTTTCATTTTTTCGGAAACATCTCAATTTTTAATGCGTCACTCAAAACCCGGACGAAATTCACTTTGTGTTACGTTCACTCAAATATTATATCATACATGAAATAATAATATATCGCAGCGCGTTCCAAAAATCGTATTCTTTTATATATCGTTCATTTTTTGTCTGTGGTATATTTCGTTTAACGGCAGCTTTCTATTTTCTATGTCACTTTCAAATCGTCAACTTCATCGTAAGAGCATTACACAAAGGTGCAACCCTTAAAATGTAAAAGTTTTTTTTTCCACCCCTGCGTCTCTAATGCGCTTACGTGTCAAATCGAATACATCACGCACGAAATATTCTTATCTCAATATTGTCACATATTGTCGTCTATTTCTATTTTAATACAAAAAAAAATACGATGGTTTTCATAATCAACATTGCACATTAACGCATTGTATTTGACACAAATAAAAACATATATTTTTTTATTTATTTATATATTAAGAACAGAAATATACAGCATTACAATATTTTTTTCAAAACATTAACTCCTATATCAATATATTCTACATATTGATTTTTTAATCCATACGCCCCACTACATACAGGTTGCCCCAGGCAACACCTATGATCGAACTTGTACCAAATAACAGCATTACACATAATTATTATATACAAAAAATGAGTGTGTGACAACCCCTGCAACTCAACTCTTCCACTGTGGAAGCTTTCATAGCAGCTCCGTCACATTTATATGTTTCTCTTCCCAATTCATTCAGCAAAACTTAAGAGTTACTCATTTTAACCAGAAAGGTCGACTGTCCCAACACTATGTACATACATCGTCATCATCATCGCCTAGCCTTGCAAAATCAAGACAGCTAAATATAGGTACAAACCTAAGGTACTGTGTAAAGTAAAATACAAAAATAAGGTACTGTGTACTATGCATTCCAATACCGGTACTACCGAACTGCATTCTATAATAGCCTTCTTACAAAAATATAGAGATTATATGTGTGTAGATGCGAATTAACAATTGTGAAACACTTTAGATTTTATCCAATATTTTGAATAAACCTTTCACTATCACTTTAAATAGATACTATGAAACTAATTAAAAAATGGCAAAGTATGAAAACGATCGGATAAGAGCCAAAATTTTTACTGAATTGTAATCGTTAGGCGAAGTAAGAAGAGGTCTGTAAAAATGAAAATGTTTCAAATTAATTTTTATACGAAAAAACAATGCTTAATCGTTTTCATACGAGTGAATTTTCTTCACAATTTTCGAAGACAAATTTAAACACATCACTTGACTGTGCCCCGTTTTTTTTATATGTATATTAATTTTGCAAAACACTGACACTTTTACGCAACTAGAATATTGTAAATATTAGTACGAATAACGAACGACCAAAACGTCGACTCGTTAGTTAGTAGGTAACCAAGCGACTTGAATTTTAAATTTTAAATTAAAATATGAATTTGAAGGTCTATCCTTGAAAAGACGAGTGGATTGTTTAAACGGTGATGAAGTATTATTTAAAATAATACATTCATTATTTGACAAGTTACATTTAAAATAACTTTTACCCAAATAGTATTAATGAAATTTAGTTTGTCCAATTTATTATATCCAATTTGGAATTCAATATTTTAAAGTTTCATGTTAATTGTATCTGAAATTTCCATTGTGCGGCGTTGTCGGGGCTTTGATTCAATTTTGATTATGTTAATTTGAAACTCGGCTATTTTGACGTAGGTCGAGAACGAAAATTGCTATCGTTAATTTGATCGACGTATCACTTTCGAAGCACAATAGTTATCATGAAAATTCACTCGTTATACTATAAAACGTCCGTTAATTAAATTAAACCGCCGTAAATGTGGCAGAGTCGTAAATCTATAACCGCGCAGTATTTTTATATCGCAATTGAATTTGAATAATCCGATTCCCCTGCACTGCTTCGATGCGAGTATATGTATGTATGTATTCTAAGTGAGATCCCACAATGCACGGTTGTTGTATTTTTATTTGATCCCTTTGTGCTTCATAGATTTGGCGTATAACTGAGTTTATAGATATGGCGTATTGCCACTGAATAAAAAATACGTGAGGAAAATACAGGGATGGGGATGGGAGTACATCTGCCTCTGCACTTTGTATATTTCTTCCACCGCGTGATTCTCCTTCCCCTGTTGAACACATATATATGTACATACATATATACATATTAAAACATATGTATGTATGTATGCGGTATGTAAGCCCTCAGTACCTCATAGGCACAAAGTGTATAGTTTACGGTGAATGTCACCGTTCATTCCCGGATTTATCTCCATGGAGATATATGCCTAAAGGAAATTGCGACGTCAAAGCATTTGAACGTCAAAGGACAGCGGTCCTTAGAATGAGCCAGACGTCCTTAAAAAAGTAATCATCACCCACTTTCATAATAACACTGTGAGGCTATTTAAATGCATTTTCGACAGTGTTTTTCCAGTACGTGTGTATATGTATGTAAGTAGAATTGTCTAGCGTTGCACAGTATCAAAGGCCACTTACCCAAAATAGTACTTATAAATAAACATATATTTATGTATAGTCTCAAAGGCATTTAAAGTGTAATGCAACTGTACGTACTTTCATATTTGCGATTCTAAGCTGGTATTAATAAAATATTATTTTTATGCTTCGCTTCCCTCTTTGCCACATTTTAAGTATACTTATGCACCCCACCCCGATAAGGGAGAAATGCATATCATTATTTTTTTCATTCTTACATTATTTCAAATATTCCTCTGTGGATTTATGGATTTTAGGGCTTTAGGACGACTTACGAAGTTTTTTAATCAAATGTTCATATTAGAAATATTTTTTGTATACTCGGCACAAATATGGAAAATTTAATTCGTAAATGGAAAATTTCAATGGGTTCTTTTGAAAACACATGGAAAAGATTTTCGATTAATATTGAACCTAATTCACTGCCTTCTATATATACATACTATGTACATATGTTTACAAGCACATTATTTAGTGGGCCTTTTAGTATATACGGCTTATTTAAATAAATCAGGAAAATTCATTTATAATATCAAAATAAACTGTTTAGTGAAGATTCAATTCATTTTTTTCTATTGAATAAATGTGTAGATATATATATATATATATTTTTTTTATTTTAAGTATAACAATTGGTGACATGACAGAAATATATATATATATATATATATATATATATATATATATATATATATATATATATATATATATATATATATATGTATATATATATATACATATATATATATATATATATATATATATATATATATATATATATATATATATATATATATATATATATATATATATATATACATATATATATATATATACATATATATATATATATATGGCCAAATTTGTTCATAAGTACCTATTAAACCATTCTAAGCAAATTATATAATGTAGGTACATACATATTATATATAATATTTATCAATTAAGCAAATTCGGATTTCACGACGAATTTGCCAGAAATGGTTGGAAGGGGGAAGATACCGATTACATTAAATCCGTCACAACAATTACGTTGCAAATAAAATACTTGACAAGTTAGATTTTAAATAACATGGAGAATTTATAATAAAACGTTCACAAAACTTCAAATATTGTTAATACGTACATAAACAAACTAAAAAAATAGTCAAGAAAGTATGAGTACTTTGAACATTAAGAAAAATTCTGTCAAAGAATATTAAAGTCATCATATACAATGCAATTGTCCGACCACATTTTATGTATTGACGAATTTGTCAATTAAAGATGAGCGACAAAAATTATAGAATAGAGCCACGAGGAGTATCTTAAATGTAAATATTTATACTTCATAGTATAATATCCATATTAAAGGAATTAAATGGGATAAACGTTAGTGATACTCTGAAAATATGTATGTTGGTTTTTATTTATCAGTTAGTCATAGCAGAAAATTTTACCTGGGTATTGAAATAGATATTTTATTACATAGCTTAATTTACGAAAATATAGCACTAAAGATAGCAATAAATAAACGTACAGAATTTTAAATTAAAAAATATTTAGAAAAAAACATTTTATGTAAGTGTTATTACTTATAATAAGCTGCCAGATGAAATTAGAAATATAAATAATATTGAAGATTTTCTGGTGGCTGTAAAGGAACACATCTGTGTAAATATGTATGTAGTTATTTTCTATTTTCGTTGGGTGTGCGTGTATTTGTATGAATATAGAATTATTTGTATAATTATATATACATATGTGATTAGCTATTTGGATTCATCTTATATTAATAAATAAAATGACAAACTATGACGGGAAACGATCGATCTGGGTGCAATTATCATTTAGACTTTGCCAACAGTACAGCAAAGTCTAAATAAATTATATACCTATACAGGTATATAATTTATTATTTGTTTTCAAGTGTCGACCTATCCAATGGTAAAAAATGACTTAACCAGTACGAGGTGCTTTTTATGTATATATGTATGTATTTATATGTATTTTAATTTTTAATGGAAACGTTTGCAGCTTTAATTTGTTTAAAAAAGTTTAATAATAATTGAGTCAAAAGCCCGATTTTCTGTATAAAATTCAGCTTAATATTATATATTTGTAATCTTACAATTCGTCTACTAATTTGAGGAAATTTCAATGACTCGTCGCACAATTAATCAATTACGAATAATTTGAACCGCTCGTATCTCATTTGAGACGGGCGAGAGTCGCGTTCAATTTTGGAAAGATAACGAATTTCAAAATTATTTTGAAACTTTCCAAACAAATTTTAATTAAGCCGTCGTATTAAATTTTATCTAAGTTGGAAATATTTGCAATAATCTTTTCGGTCGTTGTGCCTACGCTAGATTGGCAATGAATACTGCATGCGCTCGCCGCAATAAAGCCACCGAAACGATTCATTTTCATAAGGGTATCGCGGGGGGAATTTCGCCGGCAGACTCTTGCACCCTTTTGTTGGTTTTTTTTTATTTTATTTAATATTTTACATCCAATATGACGATACCTTGCTATAAAGGGCACGCGTCTGGTGCGGGCGGCTGCACGTCAATCACCCGCGACCGAACATCCCATCGGTGGTTCGCAGTATCCTGGCAACCAGCTCCCCCAGCTTTCGATGCACATATAAGAGGAAGAGGCATTAGACACTAAAAACAAATTAATTATGCAACGGGCTGTAAGGGCCGCTGTCTGCGTGTGTGCAGGGGAAAACGCGAAGATAAATTCCAAATAAAAGGGAAGACAGTCCGCCCTTAAACCGAACTCCCCGAAAACTAAACGCCATGTGTACTTTCGTTAAACTTTTATTTGCTCCAAACGTTTTGTCCGCATATAGATATATACCGGTGTGTATATGTCTAGATGTCTTCGTGTGTACACGCCCGTTTCAGGAAAATTTCTTTAACTTTTACGACGTCGAACAAGAGGGTAAAATGGTAAGGGTAAGTGGGTAAAAAAAAAGAAAAATAAAGGCACCGCCACCACGACGCGCGTTTTTCCATCGACACAGGGTGAGGTGGTTTTATGGATGGGTGATTATGAAACAATGCGTGTGATCCGGTGTGCTTTTCCAAAAGAAAAATAGACGGATACACCGCAGGAAAATTTCCACCGATCTGATTATATGATCAGATTATACTTTATAAATGGAACATGGGTTTTATTTGTCGTGCAGACCAAAAGAAATGTTCGCTTATGGAAAAAATCTATAAAAAAATACGTTTACGTACTAGAATTTGAGCGTTTCTACCCCTAATACAAGCCCAAGTTTTAAAGATAAATATTTCACATACATACATACATATATTATATGAATAATTTTGTGCTAAAGCAGAACTTCTACTTTCTAGTGAGTTTTTATCAAAAAATATTATCTTTTATTAGCATATTTTTGTCACTTTAATTTATGTATATGTAGGTTTCAGATTACGTAACTTGAATAAAAGTTCTGAATTTTACAGCACTGAATTTTTTCAACACAAATCGTTCAAACTGGAATATTATGAAACTTTAAACTGAATTTTGATGATGTATTACTTACATATAATATGTATATTGAACTTTGTTTGAAATAATATATTTTTTATAAAAATGGTCAACTTAAACTTTTTTATACTTTAACTTTTTCTTCTACCCACATACATAATGAAAATCCTTCAATTGAGACTTTTACCTTTGTCAACTTTTACTTAAGCTAGATAAACCAAGTTTGTGGGGTTGGATTTTATACCAAAAC
Organism: Arctopsyche grandis; assembly: GCF_051622035.1. NCBI lineage: Eukaryota > Metazoa > Arthropoda > Insecta > Trichoptera > Hydropsychidae > Arctopsyche > Arctopsyche grandis. Next base: position 15,330,442 of record NC_135361.1, on the reverse strand, counting down.
TACATATGTATATATCTATATATCTGTCTGCTATATATGATAAAAGTCACCATACAATGTCGTTCCTCAAACTGACTTTCACTACTCCATTAACATATTTTATTCGACTATCTTTACCATTTTACATCTTCCTTTAGTGGCAAATCTGGGTCGCTAAATTTGAAATTTTGATTGGAATATAACAATAAATTGATGATTTTATCCCTTTAGTCTATTATATTATATGCACGTGTGTGCGTTTGGCTTATTACTCTACTCCAAAAAGGAGCTTTTCCAAGTAACATGTAGGACATTTTGGCACCACACGCCGCACGGGATCCGCGTTGGCTCTCTTCCCCGTTCAGATTTAAACCTTCCAATAACTTTTCCCGTCGTATAAATGACGACACTTTAAGCGTTTCCTTCCGTATCGAAATGCCATTATTTACGTGAACAAATGCCGCGCGTAGTTTGCGATAATTTTTGTTTGGACGCAGTGCGTCCCCCAGGAGGGAGACAGGAAACTGTAGCTGGCGGGATAAACTATATTACCGATAAATTTATTATTCATCTCGCGTGTCGTTTAAGAATTACATAAATTCTGCGTATGCCTCGAGTGGTATCTTTTCTTCGCAGTTCGGTTTGTGTGCCCAAACACAAACCGTACGAGAGGTTGATGGTAGGCGGGGGGGGGGGCTTATCATTGGGATCCCATCCCGTGGGATAAGTCCTCGGGGACTCGAACATATTTATTTTACCTTATATTCCTCTTTGCCATTGCGTGAGATGTCTTGAACAAACAATACTGTAGATCTCGTAAAATAAACACCAATGCATCAGACGGTCCGATGGGATCGATTTGTGAACTTATTTATACAAATGAAACAAGAATGCCTCTCGTCACGCGATACTTCTTTATTTTACTTTAAATTTATCTCATGTTCACATTGTGTTCGGTTTCTTTATGAATTATAGTAATTTATTATATGTACATATATTTATTTACCATTAATAAAATGGATATATGAGATCTCCTAATATTATACATATGTACATACATACATATACTAGTGAATTTACCCCTCTTAGCTCGGTATTTTTAATATAATATAATAGAAGCCGCTTAAACATTTTATTAAATTTATTTGAATAGTTTTATTTTATTACAAACCTCTTTTATGTTTTTTAAATTTATTTAAATATTTTTTATTAAATTTAACATCACGGATTCTACGAACCAAAACTTACATACATACATACAAACATACATACAAAATCTCTTTCGAAATTGTATATTAGATATACATACATTGTATATGTACATATGTACATACATATAAGCCGTTATATTTGAGAGTGTCGGAAGCCTAATTTTCAGTTCCAAAAACACTATTTCTGTTTGACTTAATTCACAAATTGCTATCACTTATTTGAATTCAATGTGTCCAGAATCTCAGAAGAGCACAATAATCGTATTACAGGCCACCAATATTTTTAAATATTGTAAAACACAAAACATTATATTTAATAGTTTGCGTTATGTTTCTCGAAATGCATAAAAGTCTTAATCCAATTTCAAATATTATGACTCATATGTATGTACCAGTGGCGTGCGGTCCATGGATGCGGTGGATGCGGCGCATCCCCTATAACTTTAAAAAGCCAAGAGTATTTTTAATAAATATTTGAATTTTGCTTCGATGTATTCTTAGTGATGTACGTGATTATGATGTAGTTTATGAGTATATATATATATATATATATATATATATATATATTTCACATATCACGTGTTTTTTGTTACATGATGCATTATATAGGATCTTTTGATAATTTTTATTAAGGATTCGCATAGGCGGGCGGGCGGCCGGCCGGCCACAGGCGAGTGACGCTGGCGAGTAGACGCTGACTGAAGTGCGCCCGCGTCATGGATTCGGAGTCGATACCGATCCCATTTGCGCATGCGCACTATGAGGCTGTCTTATTCGCGCGGACGCGTTGACACTTGTTTAACCTCTACGGTGGATTCGGTTTCTCTGTTTGCTTATCTATTGAGTTTCACTTGGAAGCCGCTGTTGATCGATATTTCCGCACGCTACGCCCCAAGTTATTTATCAAAAAGCTAGCCGATTCATTTCTTTAGACGAAGTTAATCATTTATACTGTAAGTTGGTTATTTTTTACTTTTGAATTAAGTTTTCATTTTAATTAGTTTCGTCTAATTTTATTTTTAGTTTACTGTTCCACTACTTACGAGTTTTCATTATTGCCTTTAATATGGATATCGAAAATAACAATGAGAGTGGACTTGTCGTCGAGATCAATAATAATTGCAATTGTTTAATTGAAAATGTGCTGAAAAGAAGATTTGCTTCTCTCCCATTTAATGAAAAGGAGATTATTGTTAAGAGCCCCAAACCCACACCAATATTAAATATTCAGTCTAAAACAAAAACATTTAAAAGGTATTTTAACACAGAAACATACGAAAAAATTTCATGGATTTGTGGATGTGCTCACTTAACGAAATTATTCTGTTGGCCATGTATTTTATTTTCTCAAGAAGTGAATGTCTGGAGTAAATTTGGATTTTCTGACCTAAACAATTTAAGTAAATCGCGCAAGAGACATGAATGTTCTCAAGCTCACATATGTTCTGCTGCTCAATTTAAAAAATTTGGAAAGGGACCTCGTATAGAAATTTTTTTAAGTGCTCAATTTAAAGCAAATATTGAAATGCACAACAAAGAAGTTACTGCAAATAGATACATTTTGTCGAAATTAATAAGCGCGATCTGTTTTTTAGCAAAACAAGAACAACCTTTACGAGGACATTTTGAACACCAGGAATCGTAAAATAGAGGGAATTATATTGAATTGCTGTATCTGTTGAGTGAATCAGACATAAAATTGAAAACTCATTTAGATAACTCTACGGTGTTTACTGGATTATCGAACCATATACAAAATGACTTGGTATCCGCAATATCAAAAGTCTTGCTAGATGAGATTAAAACTGAAATACGTGCATCAAAATTTGTTTCCATAATTGTGGACGAATCTACAGATATCAGTCGCAAAGCTCAGCTATCTACTATTTTTAGATATGTAGATGAAAACAATGAAATTCAGGAGAGATTAGTTGGATTTGTCGATGTTAGTCCCAATAGAACAGCTAATTCTCTTTTTCAGCACATACGTGAGACCTTGGAAGAATTTGGTTGTTTGGACAAATTAATTGCACAAACGTATGATGGAGCGGCTGTAATGTCCGGGGAGCATAATGGAGTGCAACGAAAAATTCGAGATATTTGTCCTAATTCTTTATTTGTCCATTGTTACGCTCAGAGATTGAATTTAGTTTTGTCGCAATCTGTTAACCATATATCCGGATGCAAACGTTTTTTCAGCCGTATGTTGTCATTTTCAACTTTTTTTTGTAAGTCTTCAAGAAGAATTTCCCTTCTCGATTGTCAAATAAAAAAACGATTTCCCACTGCTGCCCCTACACGATGGAACTACAATAGCAAAATTTTAAATATGGTATTAGAATATCAAACAGAATTAATGGAAATATTTAATCAAATAATTAATGATGAAGACGAATGGGATACTGATGCTGTCATAAATGCTGAAGTCCTTCATCGTTATTTAAAAGAGTTTGAATTCAATTTCAATTTGCATTTATTTTCTGCAATATTTAATTCGGCAGATTTTTTATTTGAAATTTTACAAAAAAAAACCTTTGACATATCGTATTGCGTAAGTGAAATTAAAAAAATTGTAAAATATTTAGATAACAAAAAAGACGATTTTGATTCATTGTGGAACAAAGTAATAACTAAAAATTTTAATAGAAAAAGAAAATATGCTGAATGTGAAGAAGATGTGAAAACAACGTATAAACTTCACTATTCTGAAATTTTAGAAACTCTTTCAGTAAATACAACCAATCGATTTCGAGATATCGAAAATTTAAAATTTCTTTTAATTTTTTTTAACGTCAAAAAATTTAAAGAATATGAAAATAATTTTCCAGATATCCTATTTAAATCACTCCACCTAACTTATGGAAAATAATTTGATTTGATGAAATTAAAAAGCGAATTAATTTACATGTACTCAACGCAAGATTTTCATTTGAAATCTATAAATGACGTAAAGGAATTAATTGTGAAAGATGATCTAATAGAAGTTTTGGAACAAGTATTTAGTTTAATACAATTAATTTGTACGATACCTTCCACGAGCGCATCGGCTGAACGATCATTTTCGACTATGAAAAGAATTAAAACGTTCACCAGAAGTAGTCAAAGTGAAGAAAGACTCTCTGGTCTTACTAAAATTGCAATCGAAAAGAAAATAATGTCAAATTTAAAAAACAATAAAAAATTCTATGATGCGGTTATCGATGAATTTTGTAAAAAGGAACGAAGAATAAAATAAAATTTTAAAAAATAAATTGGTCGGTTTTTTTTTTCAAACAAGAGACAGCAAGGGATGTTTGAAAAGTCACCGCACGCCACTGGTATGTACATATGTATGTATGTGCCTGGATATGTATGGATGTGAAACTTGGACATTCAATGCCAAATTGCTACACAAAGTCCAATGCACTCAAAGAAGTATGGAACGTTATATGATTGGCATAACGAGGAGAGACAGGAAACGGAACATGTGGGTTATAAGTATGACAAGGGTTGTGGATATAGTGGATAGAATGAAGACATTGAAATGGAAATGGGGGGGCACGTGGCAAGAAGAATCGATGAAAAGTGGACAAAATAATTGCTAGAATGGTACCCGGAGAATGCAAAAGGGTAAAAGGAAGACCGTAGGGCAGATGGGTAGACAACATTAAGAAAATGTATGCGGTGGGATGGATGAGTTGCGCAAAACAGAGGCGAGTGGAAGCGTGCTGGATAGGCCTTCATCCAGCAGTGGATGGCGAATTGCTGTGGATGATGATTATGTATGTATGTACATATGTTATTTCAAAACACATTCAATAGCAAAGTTTATTTATCTTTTTTTTCAAATTTGATCTAAGCCAAATAATAACAGGATATGTATATATATGTATATACCTATATTGTATATGCGTAATATACTGATCAAATCCAATTACTATAGATTCAATCAAATTCAAATTTGTCTGGACTGTCAGGATAACACCCAGCGCTTTCAACTATTAAGTATACGTACATACATAGAATACGTACACACAACTTCAAATTCGATTTCAAACTACGTTATTTTATATGTTTAGGTACACACAATACAATACAAAGTTCGAATACTGGCAATTGATCGAATATTATTTTGAAACAAACCATCAAACTACATATATTTGTTGGAGGTTGAGAATTTCACGTTGAGAATTTTAAGTGACGAATCTCGTAGATGGCTAATAAAACATATATGTATGTATATAACTATGTATATACACATTCAATTATTTGTTCGCAAATATCCATCACCGACGTATTCAGAATCATCAAGCAGAGTCGCGTTATATTTTATTAAAATCCGAAATTGCATTTCCGTGTAATCGGTGCACTGCAGCAGCAAAAGCACGAAATATCTCAACCGTATCGACGACGTACATACATAGGCGCGCTCAGCGAAACCGCGTAACTCGAAACTTCAATCTGACGGTACAAAAGCTCTGACGTGCAAATATATATATTTTATATGTACATATACAAATTTCAGTACTGTCTGGGTAATAACGCAACATAAACAGCAGGTAATTCGGTTGATTTGCAGATACAACCTCGCTCGAACTTCCGGTTCCGTCCCAGCCTCCCCCTTTACGCCTCATTCTATTTTCCCGTCGTGTAAATTGAAACACCGTAGAGACTGCTACGCCTCCCAGTTTACTCGCTTGTCTACGTAAATCACCGTCGCTTAACCTCTGCAAATGTTTGTATAGCACTATGTGCAAGGGTTGATCAATAAAATTACATCGCCTTTTTTAAATTAATGATCGTTCAATTAAATCTGACAATTTCGTTTTTTTTATATTAACTCTGGGTTTAAGCAGTTTGTTATTTATGATATAATACTTGTTTTCTCTATTGAGTGACAAACTTTCATGTCAAAAAGTTGCAAATTAAGTTAAGACGTAGTAAATAAAATTATCAAAATTATTCGAAACCGTTCTTTACCATACAATGAAAAAATCATACGAGGAAAATCAATACAATAATCAAACTTCGTCAATCGATACTGCTTTTTATTAAAGTTGTAATTTAATAATTTCATATTTTCTTATTTTGTATCTTACCTACGTAAAATACTGCAATTTATTAATATTGGACTCGTATTTTATAAAACATTTTCTCAAAGTAGTTGGCTTTTAGTGTTGAAAAATTAAATTATTTAATTTCCGCCCAGAATATTGCTTCTGCCGCTCGTCTTACAACACAGTTCTATAACCTAAAATTGTTAAAGAAATGTTTTTAAAGGTTTTATTTTAGACTTAGACTTTTTGCAATACTATTACGGTATAATTTAATAGAACGAAGACGTAATTGCATAAGTTGTATATGTTAAGGTATCACGACAAAACATCTACGGGCAAAATGTTAACGCGACATAATGTCTTCAATGAAAGTGATTACAAGTATTCATTTTGTCGCGTTATAATTTTGTCCGTAGACATAATGTCGCGTTATGATTTTGTTCCGTAGACGTTGTGTCGTTTGACGTTTTGTCCGTAGACGCTTTGTCGTGGAACCATATGTTACAGTCCAATTGGACATCTCTTTCGTTAATGATCATTCTACTAGTTTGTTTAAGTAAATATGATCAAATCTGGCCAGTCATACTGTACACAGTATAATATGATAATGAAAAAATAACAAACGATTCATGCATAAACAATTAGGCATAAGTTTAAGTACTCTCAAACTTTCTCTCCATTTTCCATTATTTATCTTCTATGGACGCATAACCTGGGTTAAAATGTTTTTAAAATCAGTGGAAATGGGAATTATCGCAACGTTGTAATGCGATTTTCACAAGATTTACGACTTAAAATACTTGGTGCTCTGACAGCCCAAAATTTTTGTGGGAATCTATTTGAAGATAGTTTTAGACTTTTAGCACTTAAACTAAAGCCTATAGTTTGTGAATCAACAAACTAGTATGTTCATGAACGAACCGGTGTTAATGTAACTGTAAATGTAACGTATACACAATTACATTTTCTTCATTAATTCTACATATGCTATGATGGATGGCTGAATTTTTTTATTTTATTTGTTGATATAACATAAACATATGTGTATATAACATAAATTCAAAAACTTTTAGATCAGTCCCTACGTGCATATGTTATACAACGAATCGACGTTACCTTAAAAATATTATATAAAACAAACACAATATGTTTTCATGTGGAAAAAACTCCGTTTTATTAAAATATTTTGATACGTTATGTTCTGAATTTTTAATAATATTTTCTAGCGAAAAACTCACTACGCCGTCGGTGAATTTATATTAAAAAAAATCACTATGAGATTCAAAGTGAGCCGAACCACAACGCTATCAGAAACTGCACTACATAGCGGTAGACATACAGCCGTCGCCAAGCCAACCATGTGAAAAATAGTCAATTTTACTTGCATATGATTCAACTTGAATCGTTCAGGCTAGTGAAGCTCGCAACGGTCCAACCGTATCCAAAGTCAAAGGTATAGGGAGAGTTGTGAGTCTAGCGAGAGAGAGAGAGAGAGATTTACCACTGTGTGAAATCACACGGAAAAACAGGACCCCGCCCACAATTTCGGAAATGGAAATTCCGTTTATGATTCCTGTCTGGCGTATCAATCAAAATATGTTCCCAGGCACTCCCTTGCCCTCTCCGATGTCTACCTTGTTAAAATTTCGACGCCTGCGGAAGGGGCGTACGAAAACGTGCAGACGCCCGCCCCTGGACCATATACCATGGTGAGTTTTCCCCCGACTATGTGCATGTGTGTTCAAGTTTAATTACGGCTCGAAGCACCAATATCGCATATAGTAAGAACCAAATTTTTGTTGCATCTAATAAAGTGCATTTAATCAAATTTCGTAAACTTTGTAGCTCACCGATTGTATTGCCATTCAAATTTGCTCAATATCAAATTTTTTTATTATATTTTGTTCCATTCGAATATAACCCTATTGATTTAGTTACAATTCTGAGTTAAAGTCCGTGTTTTTCTGATTTTGATTGAAACGTTTCCTGTAAATTGACATTTCCTTTCCAATCTCTCTTGTAACTCTCAGGTTATTCAGCGTTCGCCAATTTTTATAATAAAAAAAGCTGAAAAACTTTCTCGTGTATCAATGAAATCACTTTGGATGTTGTTTGTATGAATTCGCATTGTATGAAATGCTTGTATTGAATGTAGTATTGTATAGTATATAAATTAGTACACCCGTTGCTTTGGAGCGATCTGTTAAGGCGAGTGTACATATGTACATGTTCGATTTAAATAAAATAAAAATATATTTAAAAAATAAAATATTATCCAGCACTGCATGTCAACAGCTTGGCACAACACAGTACGAAAAATAGTACTTCTGTTCATACTATACAGCACCGTTCGTTTTCGGCACGTTCATGATTGTTTTGGACGGGTGCAAGGCAAAATCGGCTTACCCATGCATTACAGAGCGTGAGCATACGGCGCAATATTGCTTGCGTCGCATCTGCTTGATACGTTTCGGTGACATGTACTGCTGTATAATATTTATTTATTTTAATATACAAGTATACCACATAGTCTTTACAGGTCACCCCAATATGACACTGTGGCCAGACAAATATGAATAGATCGTGTCGGTTGCTGGCGTTTCAAAAACATCATATACACATTACGGAACATAGTAATGCGCTTGTCGTTTAAATCCCTCAATTCCTTCACAGAACTTACATTGTATTCATTTTCTAGCATCGCTGCAATTTGCTTTGAATTATTTTAACATAATTGAAACTGCATTGACAAAAACAACTTTGTACATATGTACATGAATAATGAATAGCATTTTCAAGTTTCTAGTGGGTAACTTTGGAATTACATGCACAAACTCACTCTAATCTAAGTATCAAACAGTGATGTTTTGCAACTTAAGTGCGGTGTAAAAAAGGTCTAATTTTCTCCGACAAACTCTAAGAGAATAGGAGAGCTTTCTCACACATGCCTAAGCTATTTTCTGTTCGGGCTCCAACTTTAACTAAAACCGAGTGACCACTTCCGAAATTCGGCTCGGATCGTCCGTCACATCGACCGAGAGGCAACTTAAACTATGCTGCACTAAAGAAGAGGGTTTGCATCCTGTAAAAGTGATTATCGTCGAACAGAGTGCAACACGATATGCAATCACGTCACTGTGGAAGCTATTGGCCAAGTATGTAGCCCAAGTTAATTCAATTGCACCCGAAACACCGTATGAACTGACCATCCATAAACTAACGCCAATTTTCACGATGTTATTAAATATGATTACATTATAAATTGCGCATGAATAAACTTTGGATCACATACAAGTCACCCTTGAAAGACGTACATACATACATATATATACAGGACTAAAAACGACTACATCATATAGAGTTACATATGTATGTTCATATATAATATATAAGAAAATGCCAAACTTTGGAAATATTTACCTTGGCTAGGCGGGTCACAGGTCGATTTAAATAAATCCGCCTGTAAATAAAATAAATAAATACAAATAAAAAAAATAAAAAATAAAAATATATATATATTAACCTAGTAGACTTAATTTTAACTTAATCTGAACACACATTTTTGAATGGACACTTGGCGTCCAGCACAGGGGCTAGTGGATATTTTGGCGCAGTTAGACTAATTAAATTCTGGAAAGAGATCATCAGCGTTCACAGTTGAAGGGAAGGGGCATTTGGGGCCAAAAAATTATTTTGTGACGGCTATCTTTTTTTTTAATATGCTGTTAAGAGTTGCGAGAGCTAAAAAAGGTTGGAAGCTACCACAATAGATGCAGCTTATTAGGAATTGTTTTATTGTTGGGCAAAATTTTTTTATTTTAGGCTTCTTTAATAAAGATAATAAAAAATCAAGCCCATTTTTTCTTCATATTAAAATGTATTAAAAAGATGGAATTGCAATATGCAAAATGACATTCAAAAAAAAAATCTGCTTACTGCTTCAATATGACACATTTTAAAAGCTTTTCTGCTTCAATATATAATGATTCTGCAAGTGTTTTCGATACATTAACTACGAATCATATGAAAACTTCTAACCGTCCTGAATTTTGTACAACCATATTGAGTTTTCATTGAATTAACTTGAAATAGTCAATTGACATCAAATGCATTCTCTTAAGGGGGTATTCTAGTGTAGAGGCATGAATTGTATGTATTTTTTCAGGTACAATAAAAAAAACCAAAAAATATTTTTAGTAGCCATTATTTTACCAAATATTTATTTATGTTTGAAGAATACATTAAAAAAAATTCAATATTCTTTTTAATGTATTCTTCAAACATTAAAAAGTTACAAGCTGATGAAGTGAGGGCTCTCAAAAAAATAGCGCGCCCTGGTTGTCACGATTGCAACCCTCCTAGTAATCTGATATAAAAAAAAAAAAACAAATTAATTCTTAATTCAAACAAATGCTGCAATAGCTATGGAAAAGTCAAAAAAAAAAAATTTCCTTAATAACGGCTGTAAAAATTGAAATTTTTTTATAGTTTTAGTTAGTGCGATAGAGTAAGAAGGATCACACCAAATTTCAACTAAATTATTTCAGTAGAACTTGAGATATAATGACAACCGTCTTGAAAAAAGTAGTTACGAGAAACACGCGATTAAAGTTTCGGGTAAAGTTACGCGCTGTCTAAGCCATAGAGAAGCCGGTTAGATGCCACGTCACTAAAACAGCAATATCTCCGAAAATAATTTTAATTTTGAAAAATCCTCTTAAGGACATATTTTTAAAGGCTTAAGCTTCAAAAATATGAAAAAAAATCGATTTTTTCAAATTCCTAGACTAGAATACCCCCTTAATCGGAAGTTCGATGATTATTCATACCAATTAATTTACCGGAAACTATAGAATAATAGTTAATAGTTTGAAGTTCATTTTGGATATTAATATTAACTTAAATTTCAAAGTAAATATTTAAATATTAATTCCACCGTATATACAATACATATTTCCATGTTAACTCAACAACCACCTGTAATACTGCATTACTTCATATGCAAAATAGAAAGGCCTTATCCGTATACAGCCGATGCGTTTCACGAACGTTGATATATTATTGATGAAAATGTGCACATTGGGAAATAGAACTTTGCATGTCGGATATTAATCACAAGCGAAACATAACTGACAGGAAGGACCGGATCGTAATGTAGAGGTTGACTCCGACTGGTTCATCTCCAGGGAATTCAACAGGACACTCTCTAAATGGGTCGATGCCATAAGGACGAAATCAACAGCAGTTGGTGAATGGCATACCCAGTGTGAAATACACACATACATACATACATACATACATTTGCATAATTTATTTTGGACTATGTACCTGCTTACGTATACGGAAAATTTCGAAACACGGATATCCATTTAGCCGATAGCGTTTCAACAAGTCATCACTCTCGGTGTAATTTAAATATGCAACGCATACATAAGTGGAACGCGGTCCATTTTCCACGTCATTTTTAATTTCGCCATGATATTCGCACAAATAGCAAGATGGAAGCCATGGCCGAACATGCGACCCATTAATTAAACTATATATGTCAAGTGGCGCCGAAATTCGGCGTCTTATTTATTGTGTTGTCCGGTTATTATAACTGATCATGCTAACGTTGATTTATGATGACGTCTACTTTTGTAAATTTGTTTATATCAATGTGTCATACGTATGCACAACGGATAGTAGACACGCACTACTTTTTGTGTAATTGAATTTATATAATTAGATTAATATGCTTTTGAAATAGCGATATTTAATGAAGGATAATGCGGGCTCAACTCTCTGAAGGGACTCAATAGAGGAGCGGCTCTCTTTTATTAATTTATCAGACTAACAGCGTTCAAAAAGAAAAATACATGAATGATTCGTATTGAAGGAAACAAGAGAAAAGGAAAATTTCCAACTAGATTTGTTTGATCTTAGTGTGCGTAAAACACGATACTCAATTGTGAAAAACTTGAAAATGAATATTAAAATTTCGAAATACAAATAAAATTAGCATTTTACTTTAATTTAATCATTGTTTCTTCATTTGATAGTGATATCGCCTAACTCAAATACAAATTTGTGTGCCAAATTTACTCCGACGTCTACTTAATAAATTGAGAATTATCGTTGCAACTTTCCAACTCCGTTTACCAGGCTTAATTGGACTGTTAGTCATATAATATGTGTCTGGATTTACCGTATGAGTGTTAATTTCAACTATACGTATTATATCATATAATACCTTTTTGTGTGCAGTAACTGAAGAGACTTGAAATTCAGAAACAATAGATGTATAGCGTCTTCGGAAGCCTTCTGAATAATCTATCATTGGATTGCCAATCTGACAGTTGTACGATTAAGCCTGTCGTAACTATGATTGTGATGGCCATGAAATGTCCTCTTATTCAATTACGAAATAATTAAAAAAAAAAAATTACAAGCTAGAATAGGTTTGTTATATTATATATTTCGTAATTAATTAATAATAATAATCGTACATAGTAATAGCTTTTGGATACATCAGAGAATCATGAGTGAAAATTTTACATCATGTTCAGATGAAACGTGTTTCAGTCAAATTAATTCCAAAAAATTATTTTTATTGCTAAATAGCAGGTTTGAATAAACAAATAAATGTATTCCGAAATATTTCAATTTTGCAAATGCAAAATAATATTTATCTCGAGCTTCGTTCAAACGGATTTACATACCTACAGTTAAATTGTTTTTCATAAATATGTGTATATAATGAGAAGCATAGAAAATGTTGATTTATTTTTTACTCAAAATTAACATTGAAAATATTTGTATTTCAATTTTTCGCAACTCGAGCACTTGCTTAAGAGATAGGCACCAGGTGCAAAGCGTTTTCCAATCATTTTCCTTCACGCTCACTTGCGAAAATGTGCGCGCATTTTCCGCGGCGTCGCGACGCCCCTGAAAAAAAGCCAATCAGCGACAGCATCGCCAAGCCGAAAGGAAACTGCAAATTTCGAAAGTCAAATTTGTAGACGACTCTCAAGTCCCGAGTGATTTAATAAAAGGCGTCGAGGGTGTCTCCGCCTCGTCTCCTCCAACCCTTTCCACCCCAGAAAGGGTGGGTGATCTCGTCGATGACTTGCGCGGATTAAACGAGTGACTCGCATACCTGCACGACTATACCACTTTCACACCTCTCATTATACTGGGAAATTCGAGCACGTCCGACAACTAATGCGAATCTTCAGACGCGTTGGGAAATCTCTCGAGAATACACCCACTCGGAAAACTGATTTGAGGCCGACGACGACTATGCTGCCGAGCGAATTAAGGCACAACTGGGACGCATTCCAAATTTAAGCACCCGCGATTAAGTCACATTTTTATTTAACCCCAAACGAATCCAGAATGTTCATTTGCTCATTATGATGTTCGAATTCAGGTATGCTTGGATTTCTCGCAGCTTCTGGGGCGCTATAATCCATACCTATTATTCAACACTCACACTTCTTCACAACACTCATTTTTCTTCTCTTATTACTTTAACAATACAACAAATGTGTAGCTTATTATTGTGGTTTCAAATCCCGACCAAAATCGAAAAAGTCATCCGATTTTCTCATACGTATGTACCTACATATGTATATAACATTTCTGCCCAAGATTAGAATGATTATAAAGTTTTGATCGACCGTATCTTGTAAGAGTTTGCTGGTTTTATTTTCCATTCTTTCCACTCTAAAATGCAAATGAAAAACTTCTAGTATGTAGTAAAGAACCTTTCGTAAAACAACTTCATTACATAGCGAATGTACAATGGAAGTCGAATATGTATTATAAAATAAAACTACACGTACATATATGTAAGTTAACTAAATGAAAACTCAAAATAATTTTGAAATTGACACGATTTTACAAAAGAGTTTATGTTTTGGAAAAACGATGTACCTCAGGGAGGAAACCCTTGTCTAAAAGATTTTCTCAAATTTCAAACAGAATAACAAACAGCATACATATGTATTATATTGTATAAGTAAATATAATATAACATATGTACATAAAATTTCTTTGTTGATGTATTTCACAACATAATCGCACATTATGAAACATTTTTCGCAGTACTCGATTCAATGTGCCATTCATATATTTTTATGAATGCTTGTTTTATTATAAAAACGACAATATAACAACAGGATTTACTACGGGTAATATTAGGTATTTATATATATTATATTTTTGTTTCGGAAAGAAATAAATGGTATAATGCAATAAAAATATATCGACTATAAATATTCATATTCGATCAATCAGTGAAAATGGCACGCTTTGTATTCACAGACTAGGTCGATGACTATTTGACTTTTGACCCCCACTGTATATATGTACATGTGTGAACAAGAGTAGAAAAATTATCGTGTGCTATATATTATATATTTATATATAGAACATAATTAACATGATAATTTCAATTTCAAAGTTACAATGTTTGGAAAGTTTCGATGTAACTGCCGATAGACCAATGACTGTGCGAATATAATGAACGCGAATTTTTACTTAGAAAATAAAAATTGGGTTGCTTTTTGTCAAAAATTTGCATTTTCGTGTCACGTCAAATACTGAGCAAGGTGGCGAGTAGCAAACGTGAAAGTAAAAAAGAAAAGTGTAAAATGGGTAGATTCCGCCTGACGTCGGAGAGAAGCGGCCAACGCTTGAGAGGGGTTTTTGCGAGCTTTATGCCGCAAATCTCCGGCTCAAAGGATTTATATTTTTAATGAGGTTGGCCACAGGAGCATAAGTTATTTAATTTACACTAAAGCAAGTGTGAAAAATTATTTAGCTAGTATAATTTACAGGTACGTGTGTCTCGACTCGATGGCCGCGCATTTGCATGAAAAAGGCCAAGTGCTACAAGCACGTCGGCGCCCGCAAGGAAAATATTTAAATGAACCGGATTTGCTCCTAGGCACCTTACTTTGTACACAGCTTAAGCCTAACGGTTCTAAAACTCTCCTACATCAGCTATGGCCAACCTTTTTGAGCTCGCGTGCCAAAAAATCCAAAATTCAAGACTGAAAAGGTACCCTGCAGTGTGCAAACACTGAACTGTTACATATATATTATATACATATGTATATGTAGTAATATATTATATAATACGTATGTAGATAGCACATGTTTTTTGTATTTATTTTTTTGAAAAATGTCATGTGTCAATAAAATTTCAAATATTTTATTACCACTAAATTACAAAGATGATTAAAAAATCTAAAATCACCAGTGCTGAAGTATGGATGCACAACTTAAGCATTTAAAGTCAGAATTCTGCGTAAAGTCCAATATACTTAAGTATGACAAAGTTAATTGATATACTGGTGAGATTTGATAGATTGAAATGGCACGTAGGTAGAAGAACGAAAGATAGATGAACAAAAGAAGTGCCCGAATGTTAGCCGAGAGAATTTAAAAGAGTGCAAGGAAGGCCACGGGGGCGATGGGTTGATTAAATTAGAAAAATGTGTGGGATGAAATGGATGAGAGTTGCCTATCACAGAGACGAATGAAGCATTCTACTAGCAGTGGATGGCAAATGGCTTTAAATGATGACGATGATATTAAATCGATTTAATATCCAAAATCTAATTTTTTAACGTGCCAAAAATAGCACAATTCCATAAATTTGCCATCGCTGTCCTACAATATATTTATGTGTAATTAAAAATATGATGACTGCACCATCTTTGATGTACGGCAATGGGCAGATATTAACCCTAATATGCTATCACAAATTCAGTTTCAAAAAAGCCAGATTTTTTTCGTGTTTTAATTAAGTTTTTATTTCAAACAAGGTAAAAAAATCTACGTGATGTTTTTATGAGACAAAATATGTACAAACAAGTTAGATGGAGC
Organism: Arctopsyche grandis; assembly: GCF_051622035.1. Classification (NCBI taxonomy): domain Eukaryota; kingdom Metazoa; phylum Arthropoda; class Insecta; order Trichoptera; family Hydropsychidae; genus Arctopsyche; species Arctopsyche grandis. The sequence continues at coordinate 15,314,340 of NC_135361.1, read as the reverse complement.
AATAATATACCTATAGAAGCCTTTTTCTAAATAACATTCAGAATCGGAAAGCGCCACCATTTTGTATGCTTGAATAAAGCGACTACTAGACCGTTAAACGAGACTTGTGCTAAATGAGGCTTTGTATATCGGAATTTGATTCTTCAGATGAAATCCGATAGTGCCGTCTACGTGTAAATCGTTTCTGAAAAAATCGAAAATCTGAATTCGAAGTTCATTCACGTTCAAAATGAGATTTTTTGCTTTGATTTATTTAGTTCGCACTATATGTATGCTAATTTTTATGTGTTTTCAGACAATTTATATGATGTGATTTTCCCTAAAAACTGCTGCTATATTTCTGACAAAAAATAACGAGTAAGCTGGGCGTGGGCAATAAGCACTAAAAAGCAATACCCTTTTAGTATACTTTGAGATTCACTGTAAATTAAATGTTTTTGCATCAAAGCTACTTTCTAATATTGAATATAAAATATTATTTAGGACACGGACAAGGTTGAGTTGAGAAATGTATTAAATTTTTATTTTAAATAAAAATCGCTATGTAAAAATGAATATGTAAAAACATCCTTGTGCAAAAATGAATGATAATAATAAGCGTTTTGTTTACAATATGAAAACAAACTCGCGAAATTTAATAAGAGGAATACATAGAATATTTTTATACATAACATCAATATTTACATTATTTTTGCTGCCACCAATGTATGATACGTATTATAAATAACCGGCAAAATGTTGAATACAAAAGATGCGTGAATTAATTTATTACAATAAAAAATTATATATGAAATAACTTACACATTTAATATGTTGTATTTCATTTTAATTTCAATCAATCATGCACACTCATCTTAACAGATTGCTCCAAAGTGACGAGAAATACAAATTAGAATTATTTATTCTATATAGAATCAAATTAGAATTATTTACACCCATATATTTACATTAAACATGATATCTATGGCCAAACATTGTACAGAAGTATTGTAACTATTATACAAGCAAATACATATGTACATCGATTAAGCATTAAAAATTAATCCACAGAGACATTTATATCAAAATATCGAAACTTCGCGACGCAAACGACGTTTGTTGGAACCGTTTCAATGAAAATAAAATAAATTGACAAACTCGGTTAGGAAACGATCGACATGGATTCACATATCCTACGTCTGACCAGCAGCAACCGGTGGGACTGAATGCATTATCACTTTGTTCGAAAGTATTATATGCCAACCAGTAGACTATGCTGTTGGAATTGATTAATTTAATCAGATAAATATCTTCAAATTGAAATATTTTGAATGATTTATCATGTATTTATAATGTACTAATGTTCAAATTAATACTTAATAATGAAATTAAATTACAGTTCAGTATAGGAACGCATACGTGACAGACAGACAAACATTGATTTTTATATACATATATGTAGGATTGTTATGAATGGTACGTAATGTAAGGTTGATATGAGTGGTACGTAATGTAAGGTTAATATGAGTGGTACGTAATGTAAGAGTTGGCATGCGTGCGCGCAAATTGGTTACCAATGTACACATTTCCTTAACTACAAAACGGCGCTCCATACTTTCGCGTCGATAAAATTGTAATTACGAATATTATTATTATGAAGTTTTTTTGACAGTAATCTTCCCGGACATGCATACAACAAATCCTGAAAGTTCCATCGTAATCGGTTCAGTGGTTTAGGAGCCTATTCGAGACAGACAGAAAAACATCGATTTTTATATATAGTACATATAGATAGATTAAATAATTAATAGGCTCGGTCCCCGAACAAACTTTGCCCTTGATTTATGATCGTTACAACTTGACATCTGTATATGTACCTAATTCTATGTAGTTAGTATATATGTTGAAAAACTCGAAATTTTGGGATTGAATGGCCAAAGTTTGCCAGTTTGTTGGACCGTTTCAATGAAAATCGGATAAACTGGCAAACTCTAATGGAAAACGATCGACCTGGAGCACATAACCAAGGTCTGGCCAGCAGTAGCTGGTGGGGTTGAACCCGTGACCACTTTATTCGAAAGCATTATATGCTAACCAGTAGACTATGCTGCTAGTATTGATTAATCTAATCAGATTAATATATTTTGAATGATAAATAAATGTATCAAATGTTACATAGGCCGAGTCCACGAACAAACTTCGCCCTTGATTTATGATCGTTACAACTTGACATATACCTAGTAACTCTATGTAGTTATGATGACGAATTTTATTTTTTTTTTGTTTTTGTTTCATTTCGAGAGATATAAACTTTCACAAAATATTGTTTTTCTCAGGCGGCGTGTGTATCTGGAACTTTTTATTAAATAAAATGTATAATGCAATTTATACAACGTGGTGCGGTGCGGTGTGTAATGGCGTTCAGACTATGTTCGCGTCGAATAATAATATAGAGACCGGCTTTTGCGAGCAATTCAACGTATGTTTCTAAAAACTTTTTTCGGGCAGACATGCCGTCTGGTAACCACTTGACTTTGAATTAGCGGTTTCTGCGAGAAAACACCAAATTTCGTGAGGGTAAACCGTCAGCGGTGGAAAAGCCGCAACCGGCGCATAAGTATCTAACTAGACTACAACTTTGACCGCCGCTCTCTCTCTCTCTCTCCCTCTCGGCTTTTCACCATTTTCCACGTTCACCAGTCAACCATATTAAGGGTTTTTTTGGCTGAGTCTGTCATAAACCTGAAGTGTTTCTTATGGTCGGTCGACCAAAAAAGAAAAACTTACTCTCTCTCTATAATTCTCGATGAATGAACACACCGACTCGACGCTCGAATTTCGAAAATTTTTCCTTCATGCACGTATAAATATATTTAAATAACAATATAAATATAAAATACGGTAGAATGCGTATGGCACTTTGTTATTTGAAATCGAACGAATTTCAAATGTATCCAATTTAAAACGAAGAAATGAATAACAAATAGAACTTTTCCAATTTCAATTCGGAAAATTTAAGTGCAAAATCGCCAAGACGGATATTACTGTTGATTTAAACTTCATTGAAATTTCGACCATTTAATTGAATACTAACTATTTTAATTTCAATTATAAGTTGTATTATGAATACAATACGTTTTGCCAGAATACCAATATACCTATATGTATGTACATGTGCATAATATGATTCGTGCTTCATAAATTGAAAAAAAATCAGTATTGGAAAAAATTTACACATATATGTAGGTGTCATTTAAGTTTCTTTTCTTCAACATTGAAAGGATAATGAAATGAACAGATCTTACATCTACACTTCTTCTCTTCTGTACAACGTACATGTATGCATGTATGTACATATGTACTATAAGCATATTAAGTCTGTTTTTTCCTTACCTTGAAACATAACACTGACTGAATCGAATGTGATGTAGGTTTTTTAAGCATATTAGAGTTTTATATTTTTCTTTAGAAAAATTATAATTGAATACATATCATTACGATTCAATTTATCAAACACAGACACGTACTTAGTTTGTAAAATATAACAAAAAAAATTATAATGTACATGATATTATAATATAATCACACTGGCGTTTCGGTGAATTCGAAACCGATTATACATTCACTATGTACATATATTTAGATATAATATATGTATGTATGTACGTTCATTACGGAAATTACTATTGACAAATTCAGATTGATGAAATTACAATTTTTGAAAGTTGAATTATAGTGTAATAAATTAAAAATTATTTTTTAGAATGTTACACAATTCATTTATTAATCGATACATCGTTGGCAGATACAACAGGCTTCTGATTATAATAATCCGAATGACGCTTTTACGTTTAAACCAAACTATTTGGACTGTCAAATAATTCGAATTGAATCAAATAAAAATTATCCGAATAATCGTTGTTGTATTATTCAACATCTACGTTACTATTAAAGGAGCCATGCAAAAATGTATTTGAAATATAAAATAACCGAAATTACTTACTGATAACAAAAACAAAATTTGAACAATTTTAAATGATATTTCTGTGAAAGTGTGTCAAAGGATTATGCCATTAAATTGCTTCTAGGAAGCTCCTAGATAGACAGCTCTGAATGACTTATTTTGAACATGAAAAAAATTACGATTATCTATAAATAACGCTTTCAAGCTTATCTATAAATTAGATTATTTATAAATAAGCTATTCAAATTAATATCTATTAATGATTTAATTAAATTATTATTATTCAAACTAAATAAGATTATTTATAAATTAGCCATTCAAGGTATTTTTATGGGGGCTTTCGGGTGAAACGGTGACATTTAACCCTCGTTATTCAGTCAATACTTATCATAATCGACCTAAATAAACTTCAGTAGGTGAATATTGATTTTTTCTAAAAAATAAAAAAAATAGAGTTTTCTCAAAAAACAGATATATAGAAAAAACATTTTTTTCGAAATTTTTGTCGAGATAAATTGATTAGTTGGAGGCTAACGTTCTTTTGATATGAAGGAATTTGTCCACTAGGTCCATCGATGAAAACTCGCATTTATCGCTCCGGCCTATACATATAGGCCACTATAGTTGAAAGTGGCATAAGTCCACTTTTCTTCATTTCAAGAAATATATTGCAAAACGTTAAATATAATGTCTTGCCTTTAACAATATTTAAAAATACTGCTGACATGTAATATGTTTATTCTGATTTTCCGAGATTCGAATAAAAATAAGTGATAACACATCGAATAAAAATAAGTGATAACGATTTGTGAATTAAGTCAAACAGAAATAATGTTTTTGGTACTGAAAATTCTTCCGACACTTTCAAATATAACGGCTCGTAAGTATACTACAGGTACATATGTATGTACGTATGATATAATAAACGCTCCTTACTCATTCATTATCTTTGGCTTCTAAGCTGTCGAAATGTTTTTAGTAAAATTTATTAATTAAATTAAAATTTTGAAACAGTTCGATTGTAAGCGTGAGAAAGCTCGGAGCAACATAAATTATGAAAATATTATACATTAAGCAATCGTGCGCTTTAGCAATATCAGCACAGCTTTGACTAATAGCGCTGTAAAATTATACCGAACCTTATTGATATGTTCAACGGCGATTAATTGTGCACGACACTTTCATGATACCGTGCACTGTTATTAGCTGGGGAAAATAAAAACGTCACGGCAATTCATGCATAATCGGAAAATGGCCGAGGGGAAAACACGCGAGAATTCTACAAGCTTTTCTACAACGACGAACTGAAAAACCGACTTGATTAATATCAATCTGCACACGGCCAGAATTGCATCCGACCCGGGTTTATCGATGAGCATGACGTTTCACCTTTCGCGACAAAAAAACTCACTGAAATTTACAAAACATTTTGCGTAAAGCTCGTTATCCCGTGATAATTTACAGCTTCCAACGTAACCGCTGTTTACACTCTCTGCCTCCGTTCTGCCACAATAGTGGCTCTCTATTTTTTTTATTTTCTGTTGCTGTTGAACCAATCGGTGAACTGGAAAGCGCTATTGCGTGTGTGTGCTCTTTTCATAAATAAAACTATTTATGTTCGGGGTCTGGCGTAGGGACTGTAGGTAAATTGCAGCGAGTGCACTGCTAACTGCACCGCGGCCGGTGCATGTGTTCATACATATTCAGAACAATGCAGTCCGACCATTCAGCACAATTGTTCTGTGCGCTGAATGCGCTCTGAAATCTCCTTTTACTCTCGATATTATTAATATTTCAAATTGCACTGGTTAATTGTGCAAATTCAACAATCGCCGCCATATAAGCATTATGCAGTATGACTACAATTGCATACGCGTGTATAAACGGTAAACGGACTATTCCGCAAGAAGCGATCTCGCGCAAGTCACTAAAATCTCGATCACGAGCGAGATCGCTTTTTGCGGAATAATCACCGAACCGTATAAACAGTGGCTTTTCGAATTATAACATTTAATACTTTGACCAGTTATTCTTTACCGTGTGAATTCACTTTTGCATAATCGGGGTAGTCTTGCACATTTCTGATACATAGAATTAAATAATGCTTTTTTTTTAATAAAATAATAATATTTACCCAAAAATTCGATTCCTTATTTTCGCACTGAAAAAACTGTCCTCGAAATTTCGATTTCAGGATTAACCCAAATTTATTAAATTTGCTCCCAAGAATCATATCATACGGAATACGGACAATGAGAATAATTTCAGCGTAACTTTTTCAATAAAAACAAACCCATATTCAGATTACCCAATTAATATCATAATTATTTCAAAATAAAATACTGAGTGATTGGACAAAGTTTTGCCTAATGGACCCGATCCCGAGTATTTTTTTAGATAAAGGGAAGCCTGTAAAATTTAGCAATATCTATTACAATACAGATGAGTATACTGTTGTTTATGATCATTAAATTTAATAAATATGCTTATAATAATAAATCATATAAACAATTATGAAAAGTTTATTATTTGATAGTTGATGGTGTCCTTGACAGATCTGTTTTGAATGAAATTAATTTTAACGTCAATGCCCGATTCACCCGATGTACAAATCTTTTCTATAAACCAATTTGTCGTAACAATACATTTAATAGAACTATCGCACGGATATGCCGTCTTTACGATGGTATGGATGATTGCCCTGACCTTTTTGCTGACTCTATCAGTACTTTTAAGGCTAAGGTGAAGAAGCAAATCTGTAGTTGATTTACTTCCTCACCTTCATGTCATTCATTTTTTTTATTATTTTTACTATGTTTTTGTTTTCTTGGTGCTCACTATACTTGGAATATATGTAATATTTTCATTTTTATTTAAATCTTTTTTGTCTCACTGTACTATTTTATTTTATTACTAACTTCCTTTACGTTTCACATGGCTTTCGTGTTAGTGGTCATTTTTATCTCTTATCCGATCGTTTTCATACTTTGCCATATTGCTCATTTTGGTCATCAATATACGTAAATGTATCGTCTGCCATTACGTTGGAGATAAAATATCGTATACAATGCGTATTAAATATCCAGAATCTCGGATACGGTGACGTCTATGACGGTACGTAAGGCTACCATAATCTATCTTCAACGTTTTCGCCTTGATATGCCTATTTCAGATTTTAATTGTTTAAACGCCTATAATTCACTCTATATTTTATAAAACTTGCTCTATAGGTTCTCGTTATCTCTAATATTTAAATATTTATACTTTAAACTCTCATATGTACTATATATAAATTTCAAATTTGGCGTCTAGCTTCATGTAATGTAATACACGATATATATTGATTTTTGGCCAAATATGTCATATTTGATTCTGTATCTACGTGTGCCAATTTAAATACATAAATAAATAAATATAATATGTAGGTATGATAAATTTCTTACATTTGTATTTTCCAAAGATTTTTACCTGAAACGAAAGTAGTACTTTCACTCCAGGGTTTCAAATATCTACACATTTTTCGCCGAAACCTTTATTACTATATAAGGTTCAACTTAATATCAAGTATCTAAATTAGCAGAATTTTACAATATTATAATAAATTAATCATTTTGCACATACGATTACACAAAGCCGTACATAGACAATATGACATTATAATGTCTAATAAAATATGTTCGGGATGGAGAGGAGGGGTCGGTATCTGTTGGGGCTAGATAGTTCACATTTACGGTATTTCGTAGGCTTAATCGGTTCAATTCTCGTACCTACAATGTACATATGTATGTATTTTATACCTTTGTGTACGAAACGTCAGTAGTTGGCCGTCGACGCAATGCCGGGCCTCCATTGTGGAGAGTTCACTAAATTACGGTTTCCTTTTGTGACAGAGGTCATCCAATATCCACAAATCAAGATTTCGCCAATACTGAAGGCAATTCCCGTCCCTTCAGACAAACGTCTATTCGTCCCAATACGAGTGGATCCCACGCCTAAAGCAGCCCACTACGACGATAACTCGAAATTCGCATACGTCGCTCGTTACGGCCAGGTATGTAGATATACTCCGATTTATCTATCCAAGAGAGGGACATTCAAAACCAACAACGTATATCGAAATAATGATCGAAAATTTAATGATGTATCCTCCAGCTCTTCCTCGGTACAGTTTTTTCCGTATCGTTGAAATATGATATGTTCGAAATATGGTATTGTAAAAACTTTCTTCTATTTTGATTCATGTTGTCCAACCCTTAAAAATATATGACAGCAAATGACGCTCAAATGTGTTATTATACCTATATATTAATCCGTAAAGCATGTTTATTCTGCAATCTAGTCATTTTATTTTTTCCATATAACCAGCGGCGTGGATTAGTGGTTAGCATATTATGCTTTCGAGCAGAGTAGTCACGGGTCCGAGACCCACTATAGGCTGCTAGTCAAACCTTGGTTTGTGACTCCAAGTCGATCGTTTCTTATCAAATTTTGCCAATTTTTCTGATTTTCATTGAAACGGTTCCTGTAAAATTGACATCTCCTTCCTATCTCTCTTGATGACAACTCAATCAGCAGCGTGAACTAGTGACATAGTAGCATATTATGATTTCGAGCAGAGTAGTCACGGGTTTGAGACCCACTATTGGCTGCTGGTTAGACCTTGGTTTGTGACTCAAGATTTTCCTATCAGAGTTTGGCAATCTTTCTGATTCTCATTGAAACGGTTCCTGTATAATTGGCATCTCCTTACCTATGTATCTCTCTTGCAAACCTCAAGTTATTCAGCGTCTTGAGGTTCGCCAATGTGTTTATAAAATGCTGCTAAAATTTCTCCATAGATGTTTGAATGAATTCGCATTGTATAAAATTCTTATTTTATACAATGCGAATATGTATATTGATTGTATTTTATCTGTATAAGTGCACTCGTCACTTTGTAGCGATCTGTAAAGGCGAGTGTCATGTTCTGTGAAATAAAAATATATAATATTGTGTGAAATAATAAGTTTTTATGAGGAGTATCACAAACAATCGCAACTTCAATATTTTTTGCGCAACATAAAAGCAAACTCATTAATTACCAAATTTTATACGCTTTGTTTTACATTATACAAAAAGGATTTATAAACTTGTAATTGTTTAAATATTTCCCTTGAGGGTTGCTTCCATTAGGCAGAACTATTTAAATAAAAAATATATTAAACATAATGTGAGATACCTACTTGGTATCATATATACATACATATATACTCGTACATACATATGTATGTATATCAAATTTTAGCAATTTGTAACATTTTTGAAACTGAAATTAAGCATCAAGAAATTTAAATCAATATTCACGATCTCTTGTCACGTTTAAAGGTCCGTTGATATTATCCAGCACTGCGCGTCAACAGCTCGGCACAACACTTCTATTCATACTATACAACACTGCTTGTTTTCGGCACGTACATACATACATAGGTATTTGCTTTAGACGAGTGCAAGGTAAAACCAACTTACATATACAGTACAGAGCTGAACAATACGACGCAATATTGCTTGTGTCGTATCATAAAATATTCATATATTGTTAGTACGGGTGCACTCGCCACTATGACATCACATCATGCGTCAAAATGTGGGCCATTGTGGCGCATTAGGTTCTTCCTGTAAAGCCACAATGGTCCAAAACTACTATAAATAAATAATTATAATTATAGATTTCAGTAAATAAGCAAAATTTCCACAGTGGCCAAAGAAAACCGGCTGCGATTAATTTGTTTTAGACATGTACTGCTGTATAATATGAATTGATAGTGTCGGATACTGCTGTTTCGTATACGTCAATAACACATCACGGAACATATTAATTTTATTATTACTAAATTATGTTCACAATACATCTTATATCTATTTTAATAGCTACTGATCTACTAATCATTTTCTATTTTACAATTTTAATTAAATTTTGTTAGTAATCATAGTAATGTACAGCATAATAGGAAAAAGCGCTCAAAAACCTATTCACATATCAATGTGTCTATATACAATGTATGAAGAATATTTTTCGTACTGCTGTTTACTAGATCTGTGAAAAAAATGACTCCGTGACTCCAATGCAGACTTTACAGCGTTTGACTTCAATTTCCAAATTTTTTTTCAATATATTGTTCGTATTAAAATTCAAGTATATAATATGGAAAATTACAACTCGGTGTAATTCATTTTTGGCATGCGAATATAAATGTTTTCGTTTAATTTACAAATTCATTTATCACACGAACGCATGTGTGCGATGAAAGAGCTAATGAAATTTCACTTGTTAAACACATTCAAATACTATTATTCACATTACAAATATGTAACATTCGGATAATAAAAGCACATATTTGACAAGTTTACAATAATTTTATCTCCCCAGATTCAAAAAATCAATTAAATTATGTATGGGTAATTTTCAAATGTTGCCTATATTTTAAAATTGCCCATACTGTGTACATATACATACATATTGTATCTAGATAATTGCCAGTTTTATGTAGCATAGAAGTACGAATAATAATCACGGTGAGTAGAAATTGTGAATTTTCCAATGGGCGCGGTTGCGTTTGAAAGATTCAAAATGCACCCTTTGCCGTTTCCGCTGCACAAAGGTTCCAAAACATGCGATATTTCATGTAATTTTGCGTCATAATAAACGGCGCAAGCATTAAAAATGCACATTTCCAGAGAGTCTGTAATTTTTGTATCGTGCCAGTGGGCAATATTGCGAACGGAACGACCGTTGCCAACTGCACTGCATTCCTCCGATACGTACTTTCCTGAATTGTTCATGACTTTTTGTAATAATTTTGCTGTTTTTTTTTTTTAATTACAGCCCCCCACTAGCATGCTGCAATAATTATTTCTACGGCTACTTTGAACTGGCGTAAAAAAAGGGCGTAATTTATCACGTGGTTTGAACGAATTGCTTTTACGTGCATTGCATCATTACATAATGCACAAGTACATTTGTACATACATACATATATGAAATTGTATGGTCACTTATCAGAATAACTTATATCAAATACTGGGACTCAAATTAACATGAAAGATTGCTCAAAATATTTTATTATTTTCTCCATATCACCAATTACAAATAGTGTCCTCCTATTAGATACATATTAAGGTTACTATATGTTTCACTTATTTATATACCTGCATAAGTATGTACACATATATGTACCTCTCATAAAGTAACTCTCAATGACTTTTATTTTCAAAATAATCACAGGAACATGAATAAAATGAAAAAACGCTTCCTCCATACAAACATTGAGAATAGTTGTGACTTTAAAAAAGTCAAAACCGTTCTCAAAAAAAAGATATAGAAAAAAACGTACTTTTTTGAAATGTTGTCTAAATAGATCGATTGATTGGAGGCACAGGACATTGTTTAAAATCAGTGTTTTTTTTAATTCATCATTCCCATGGTAAGATAAAATTTTTTTTCTGGGTCTATCGATGCAAATTCGAAACTCGCGTTTTTCGCTCTGGCTTAATATTTTTTTATTAAATGTTCATACAAACATATATGTACATATACATAAGTATATGTATACCAGAAAAGCATAACAGGTATACCAGGTATACATACGTATACACATATGTATACCAGGAAAGCTCAATGCACCTTCGTAGCCAATTACAAACATTGATATACAATTTCGGAATATTTTTATTAAAAAAGCATCACAGAGACATCTATGGACAAATTTGAAAAATTAATTTACATTAATAAATTTACAATTTCACATTTTTATATGTATGTAGGTACATACATATGTATATAAATTGTCGAATTTCGATATGCTGAGATACTTGAAATTTGCGGGACATTTATTGACAAATTTGCAGTTTTTATACGATTCAGTGAAATTCGAGATGCTAAAAATCTTTTATTGCGAGAAATGGGTAAAGGTTGCCAATTCATTGGAACCGTTTCAATGACAACCAAATTTGATAGGAAACAATTGAACTGGAGTGACAAACAAAGGTCTGGCCAACAGCAACCAGTGGTACTCGAACCCTTGACCACTATGTTCGAAAACATTATATGCTAACCACTAGTCCATACAGCTGGTTACACACATATATTGTGTTTTTTTAATAATAGAGCAGTGATGTACTGTCGATCTGATACAATTTAGCTGGAAACTTTTTTCCTCTTTCAGACTGTATTCGTTGGGGGTGGGCTCATGTTGACAATTTTAGAGGTTGACTTTATTTACCTTTAAAACGGTTGTAATCATCATTTTCTTTGCCATTATAATCCTCCTTATTTCAATTTCATACCCACTCGTGATGTTTTTCCATTATAAATAAAATTAATTATACGATGAAAAGTTGGAACATTATAATTAGATTTAATATAAAATAGAAAAAATTACTTCTAAAAAAATACAAATTAATCAAATCATTTACAGACACATATGTAAATATAATATTAGATGTTAGCAATAGCTCGTGCTCGTTTACCGTTCAAAAACTATTACCGCCATCTATGGAAATCGAGAATGAAATTCAATTTATACGGTAAATTAATCCACAGAAATATTTAATTCACAATCTTATTGCTATCCGATACTGAAATACAGCCTTTCACTGTCGTATTTTTGATGAAATTAAGAAAAATTATTATTTTTAAACATCATTAATATATAAGTACTATAAAGCAAACTTTTTCAACACAACAGTAGTTCGAAATCAAAAACTGATAGCGAACCAAATTTCACACATGAGATTTGACGTCTGCCCCCATTTCATAGCAATTATTTCGACATGAATACGAACGGGTGAACGGTGACAACTCGTCACCGGAAACAATAATTAATTCAGCAACGATTCATACATAACAAACTAGAATGATCCATCTCTTTTATTTATTTATTAAATTTCGTTTTAAATGTATGACACGGGGATTAAAACCGACCCGTAAACAATAATAACAGCTCTCCACACACACACACATACCTAAAAATAAAAAAGAGAGAAAATCGGAAAACGTAGCGAACGCATAACGACATATTAATATTCGCATCACGTTATTAATGAAATACATCGCATTGATTGATATCCAATCTGCTGGCGTGCCGGATTGTCGACGTGTTCATTTTTCAAAACCGGAAAACCGGATGCTCGCGGCTGACTCGCTTTTCCGGCGATCGCGATTTAATAACGCGAACCTACCCCCCCAGCATCCAAACTCCACGGGGAGGTGGATGGGTTGATCTCAATTATTATCGTGTGTCCGACCGCTGTGAATAAACATGGCCGATCGTCATTGTAGTGGTGATTCGCGAAATTAGCAGGTGATGATGTTTGCATCTGCGGTCGGCGACTGCACTCCGATGCACATCTGCATCGCGGTGACCTTTTGACACTGTCGCGTCATGTGATGTTGTTAGCCGCAAAAGCATGGGTTTGTACCAAAATTTAAGTGCGTGTGTGTGTGTGTGCATTTTGGTAATTGATATTCGGGGTAATTTAATTAATTTTGACCGATTCGCGGTCGCTTCGATATCGCATGTTGAAAACGATACGTTTATTATTAACGTTTCATAATTGAATTCTCTGCGTTTGTTCTCGGCTAATGTGCGTGAATTGTATAAAACGTATTTTATAAATTAGATTGTTGGAGATTTATTGCTTTCTGAATGCATTCTCGTGATAAAAATAAATAAATACGTTCAGAGCGATACGTTCAGAGCAGATACGTTGTTTGGATTTATAAAAGGATGATTATATGATGAAATTTTATTCCAATTACTAAACATCGGTGCAATATATTATGTACATTTTTCATATTTTTTTCTTAAAGTCACAATATTTTATCTACATATTTATACTTATACTAGTGGTTTTAACTGGCTTTGCTCTGTATTTATCATATAAACCGTTTAAACATGGTTATTCTTATAGTAAACATTCTTTTTTTTTTATTGAATTTATTTGAATCGAAAAAAATATATTTAAAATAAATATATATGTACATATATAACATAAGATACATTTAAAAAATATATATAAAAAAATATATATATGGAGTCAGAAAATGACAGTAAATCAGAATTGAATGGTTTTTTATATACATATATATATATATATATATATATATATATATATATATAAGTAAACTGGAACTGAAAAAATAATGCTGATCCGGAACTGAAACAGGAATCCAGATCCGAAACTAAAAAATGATCCGGAAACGGAGCTGAAAAGGGAATGGGGATCAAGAACTGAGAAAGGAATCGGGTTCCGGAATTGAAAAAGGAACCGGAGTCCGGAACTGAAACAGAATTTTTATGTTAAATACTTTTTGAGAAGACCGCGTTCTTGTGTTCACATACATAATGTCCACTTAATTCTGTCGCGCAAGGTATATGTATTATGTACATTTCGTTCGATTGTGAAAATACTACTTTGTTCATACAAAAATTAATCTTCTTAGTAATAGTGTACAGAAAAGAACAAAAAATCCAGCACCATAAATCAATGGTTAGCATGTAATAATTTCAATTGTGTGATAATGTTCAATTGTTCTAGTATATGCTGCTTGGATTGGGCAAACCTTGGATATGTGACTCCAAGGCTGATCGTTTCCTATCAGAGTTTGCCAATTTATCTGATTCCATTGAAACAGTTCCAACAAATTGGTATCCCTATTCTATCCTATCCAATATTTAAACTATTTAGCATCTCGATTTTTGCTGATTTGTACCAGAAAGCTATAAATTTGTCCATAGATTTCTATGTAGTTGCTAATTATTGTTTGTACAATAGATGTTGTATTTAATGTAAAAATGTATACGTAAATAATAATTATGTACATATGTATATGTTACACCGAATCCGTGAAATTGTCTATTACACGAGAATTGCCGAATGCGCGAAAAATGCAAGCACGTTGCCCAGTTGGATTCGGTGTAACATATATACATATGATTAATAATTCTGAATCTCTATAGCATGTTTGTAGCATTCGAGCAATTTATTAAGACAAGTGTGCATGATTGATTGAATAAAAATAAAAATAAATTGACAATCGAAGTAGTATGTTCATGTACAAGCTACTAGTAAGTATTCTCAATCGTTTATCCCATCCTCTATATGTGTATACTTACCCTGGGTTGCAATATTTTAAAATAGCGGAAACTGGGATTATGGCAATGTTGTAATGTGGTTTCCATAGGATTTTCCTTCGGCTTGGCGTTTTGACAGCTAAAATATTTTGAAAGCTCAAAAGTTTTACAGCTAAAAGTTTCATGCGGCACCTGGTGAGTCTATTCAACAAAAGCTTTGGATATTTAGCACCTAAACTAAAACATGGTTCAGTACTTTATTATAACTTCATTTATGTACATACATATATAAATAAATACTCATAGTATCAAAACAGCCAAATATTCATAATATCAAATTTCGACATCAAAATGAGGACCACTCTGCAGAGCGGATATATAATTTATGCATGGCGTGACGTTAATAGTGACGAGTGCACCCGTATTAACGAAAGTACTGTCATGCACATTTAAATACTTTTGGAAAAGTAAAATTTTGACAATATTGAATTGACGTTACTACGCAAGCAATATTGTATCGTATTGTTGCGTCTGCAATGAACATTTAAGCCGATTTCGACTTGCACTCCAAAACATGTATGAAAGTCCCGAAAGCTGGCGGTGATATTATTATGTATGTATACATATGTAGTATGAATAGAAGTAGTATTTTCTGTGCAGCGCTGTGCCGAGCTGTTGAACGAATAATATAAATATACCTTAATTCACAGCTCTGATATTTTATTTTATTGTATTTTTATTTTATTTATTTACATATTAACCACAGTAATATTACAGAATACTAGCATCACTGGGACCAATACATATAAACATATTACAAATACTACATATAAGAAAATTAGCGAGATATCTTTGTTATAGATAATATTTTTATATTAATCATATTCAAATAGAGGTATCATATAGTGGGTAGGATAGTTTTTGCCAATATGGTGGAGGAACCGCTTCAACAATGAAATCAGATAAAATGGCAAACTCTGATAGGAAACGATCGACTTGGAGTCACAAATATCCAAGTCTGACCAGCAGCATTAAAAATTATAATCAGAATAAATTCTTTTCAATCGCGGTCAAGCTCACGGGATCTAACCCGAAGATTTCTCGGTGCGTTAGGAAACCACAGAACCACGCTGCTCGCTAATATAATCTATATGGACACATCCATATGTTCCATAATGTGTATGTATGTGACGTACCGAAACGATCTATTCATACAATACATCAGTACATGTCACCGAAATATATCAAGCAGAACCGGTTTTTTGGGCGTTGTGGAAATATTCATTCATTCACCACTATGACGGACGTCATAATGGTGAGTGCACCCGTACTAACGAAAGTGTTGCATGTGAATATTTTCAGAAACATTATATTGTGATAATATTGACTTGACGATACGACGAAAGCAAGTTTGCAATGTACTGTAATGTAAGCCTATTTTGCATTGCACTCGTCCAAAACAAGAATGAATGTACCTAAACCGAGTGGTGCTGTATAGTATGAACATAACTAGTCTTTTTCGTGTAATGTTGTGCTGTGTTGTGCCGAGCTGTTAATGTGCAGTGCTGGATAATATAAACGGGCCTTATACGTGGAATAAAAAATAACATTTTATTTAATGTTCATACATATATATATATATGTATACACGTATAATATAATTTATTTGAAAATTAAGTTGTCAAACGAATTTAATATGAAAGTTATTTATAAACATTATTCTTTTGAGAAACATAAATTATGTCTTCAAAGTTTAGAGATCGCGGTCAAGCTCAAGGGATCAAACCCGGCGACCTCTCGGTGTTTAGTATCAAAACAACCACCAAGCCATGCTGCTATCTATATGTATATGTACATATTGTCATGTTCCAATGAAAGATTAATACATTTTAGTTTACTCATTCCACCACTGCCACCAAAATTATCATTGCAGCGTTTAAATGAAAGATTTATTTATTTTTTAAAACTACTTGGTTAACTAACCAAGCTTTATTTGTTAATATTAAAATGTTACATTTATCTTATATTATACTCGAAAAACGATAGATTTTGGAACGATGATTATTTAATATGGGATACGTACAACTATTTCATTATAACATTATAATTTTGTTCACTTTGTTCTGCTGCTGTGCTGACCGTCATTTGCGGATGCGTTCTCGGAGTCTTGATGATGACGACTGTCACTCTCAGAGTCGATGATGATAACTAACGACTGTCATCTCTCGGAGTCGGTGGTGATGACTGACTTGAATTCCATCAGCGGTTAGTCAGTAAATTGGGTGTGCCACAAATCAATGGTTCTACTTATTAATTTACGTGTGTCACACATCAATGGGTTACTTGTTAAATTAGGTGTATCACAAATCAAAAAATAATGGTGTGTCTTATTCCTACTGGTTAGTCAACTAAATTGATAAGTGAGGTATGTAACACTAGGTTGAGCAAAGTCCGGCACTTCTGTCATTGATAAGGAAGGTACATAACAATATGTAAAGTCATACACTCGCATGTGTATTTTTCTGATGTAAAACGCGAATAATATAATATGAACTCGAATACTTCCACGTCATCCGTGTATAAGAGTCGGATGCATAACGCAATTTGAATAAAGTGCATGCGAAGCTGGCGAAAAAAATTAATAGCGCAAGAGGAGTGCAAGTACGGGTGTGAATTTCTCATTTCTGAGGCGGTGGCGCATTCCGCTAGTGCGTTTTTCATGCGCTCGTCGTCGGATGCACTTAGGCGAAAATGCACCTCCGTTGCACGGCGCATGTGACGTCTGCGTTGTCTCGAGATGCAACGTCACACTTCCGGCTCCGGGGCTGCAGCTTCCGGTCTCGTGGCCGTAATGGCGTCAAATCGAATTTTAAACGACCATCCCTGACTTCGCACCCAATACAATATTCAACCGATTCTGAAATTCATCGACTCGATATTTCAACTAGAATATAATAGATAGGTTTCCAATAATGTGTACATTTCGGTAGGCGTCAATTTTCTTTATTTTTTTCGTTTTGGCAAGTGTTATTGTGTGTCGGTCTGAAGAAAGTCTAATTTTTCAACGGTGTTATTATTGTTGAATGTGAAAAATGAACGTGATTTACTGATACATGGCCGAATGATCTGACACTTTGACAATGATGGATTAATTTTTGGCAGATAGAATCGAGAGCGTGTGTGCACCACCTATGGGGAAAACAAACGCAGACAAAATGATGACGGATAATGGGGGGACGAGGGGAGGTGACTCGGAAAATATATATATAGAAATCAAAACGATTTGCAATCAATCAATATGTACGACAAATTTGCCACGGATAAAAATTAATTTCGCAACACTTTCTTTTGATTTTCAAACGATGAAAATAACTGTCAAATTCAATGATGGAGCTTTTTAATGACAATATTTTTGCTTTGTTATCCGGATGTGATTAGATTGTGAATCACAATATAAAACTTTGTTTGAGTACTCTCTGTTATTTGATTTACGAATTTTCCAGTCGTTTTTGATAACCGCCAAAGTTTTAAGCTACCATATTAAATGCAAATTATGGATTGAAAAAGTACCTTTTCCTTCAATTTAACTGGTTTTCTTAATATTATGTAGTAACAGATTTTAAATCGTGACGGAGAAAAATTCTATGTAGATCTAGAAAAATATTTTTAAGTAAGTGAAAAATCTGAATATGATAATAAAGAAGAAAGGGGGAAGAATATACTATCAATTGCATTAGTCTTAGTACGACATTGATTATTTATGTGAGTAATTCGAATAAAATTCTTATTCATGTAAAAAAAACTGTTGAAGAAAAGATTCTCAAAAACATACGCATTATTTACGCAATGAACGTGTCAATCTATTTTTTGCACAAGAAATATTTTATTTTTATTTTAAAACGAAATAAAAAGTTTGGACTATTCATCTCTAGCTATCCGTGGCAAGGGTGGTAGTGTAAAATAAGTCTCGCTGGACAGTTTATAACATTGTTTATTAGATGAAAAGCCACAGCAAACTCGTACGTCATTTTATTTTTATTTTATTTTATGTATGCAATCGAACATGTACACTCGTCTTTACAGATCGCTCCAAAGTGACGAGTGTACTATTACAGATTTATAAACACTAAATTTGATACAAATACGTAATTATAATTATATATTTTTACATTGTATACGACATCTATGGTCAAACATTGCAAAGTAGCATTGCAAGCATTTATACAATACGGTCAACGCGAGCATTTATACATTGTGAAATTCATACAAAAATCATCTATGGAGACATTTTTTCAGCGTTTTTATATTATACAAATCGGCGAACCTCAAGACGATGAGTAACTTAAGATTTCCAAGAGAGATAAGTAAGGAGATGCCAATAATACGGGAACTTTTTCAATTAAAATCAGAAAGATTGGCAAACTCTGATAGGAAACTCTCGACCTCGGAGTCACAAACCGAGGTCTGACCAGCAGCCCATAGTGGGATTTGAAAACCACTCTGCTCAATAGCATAATATGCTAATAGTCCACGCTGCTGATTGAGTTGTCATCTTGTCATGTAATAATAATAACTTTTATTCCAGGCGATAAAGAGAATAGTGCAATCCCCAACGCCCATATAAATAATATATAGATAATAACATCATTGAAAAATAATAATAATAAATGATAATAATAATAAATAATAATAATAAGAACAATCAATCAATTTTAAAGTCCATTTAAGGCGGTCGGTGGAGTAGCTCCATCCATCGAACATACATATGGTGAAGAATGCAAATGAGAAGATGCAGCAGCAAGAAGACAATTATAAGATAAAAATATACGAAGACATAGAGAGGCCGTTCTCATCCTGAGAATGGCCTCAAAGTGAGGCACATGCCCTTCCACAAACATTTGCGACGTGCTGCAGCCCCTAGGTAGCCTGAAGAGAGCACGGTAGCAGTTGTTATATTGTACCTTTATCTTCCTCGTCGTCGCCCTCTTGTATCTGGTCCATAATTCTGCAGTATAAAGGCTAGTACAAAAGGACATAAATAATTGTCTCTTAACCTCCACACTGCAGTGGTAAAACCGTCTTGCCAGCATATTAGCCCTTATACAAATATGTAGCTCTTCTTTGTCTTTCGATGTCACGGTCATCAGAGAGATCCTCCGTCAGCAGGTGTCCCAGGGACTTGACTTCCTTAACGGTTTCAAGATTACGTCCATCTGAAATAATGTTGGGGATGAAATGAGGACCTCGACCGTATCGATACCATGGATTTACCCGTATTATACCGCATATTATGTTCAGCAGCATAACGCGAGCAAACTTCCAGGAGGCGATTCAGAGCTGACGGAGAAGGCGCCAAGATTCATACATGCATACTTCTAGGCTATACAACTAAATCCCATATTTTTGGTAAATAAAACGAGATAAGTGATCAGTTATTCAAAATCTCATAATGATGCATCACAAAGCAAACATACATATTTATATTATAGCGGTTGTTCTCCTTAGAAGCCCAACGTGGTGCGTTAATATAGCGCTCGGGTCCACTTTTGCTGCTGATATGATGGTATGTAGGCTATCGGAGATCTGGACGATTTAGTTAAACCAAAGCTCTCAAATAAGATGGAGAGGGACACTATATACATAGGTGGGTATATTTGGGTGGGTTCGTCCCGGTTTGGGAATATCCAGCGGAAGAGTCGAAAGAGTTCCTATCATGAAGTGATTATGGCAAGTTCTCTTCTTCACTGGAGACCATGAATACGAGGCTATTAGTGATCTAGGAAATCTTCGGATTTCACTAGATATCGAAGATTGCTATCAGCGACTTGATGCACTCAACCTAGGACTGCCAAATATGTTATGGACGACATACAGGACGTGTTTTTACCGTATTCATATTTAATACTCCAAAAAATTGTGTACATTGCATTTTTTTCAGGCACAAAATTTGAAGCGATTCTCATACCACTTATCGTATACTTGACAAAATAATACTGCAAAATATACATCTTTCATTTTGCTTGTCCAATTTAACACGTTCGCAACTCGAATCAGTTTCATACATCTCGATAGATGAGTTACTAAGGTCCCCTATATGTACAAGGGGGGCGGGTAAGAAACGTGCCGTCGAGCCACCGGTGCATTCAGATTTATGCGTCGCAGCTAGCACGGGACTGCAGAGGGACATTTAACAGGGTGGGTCGAAGGTGGGTAAGGGTGGTAGCAAGAGGAGGAACAGCGATGCAGCTGGAAGCAGGCCAGCCTAATGTTTATTGCTAGGGACGAACCAGATAAGGCATAGCCATCGGATAATTGGATTGGAGCGCGTATGAAAGACGCCAACTGCCGTTAATATCGCGGACTTTTACTATTTCCGGTGATCGTAAAATTACCTCCTCCTACCCCCACCCTCCACCCCTCACTCCCCATCGTATAATCAGAATTTCTCCATATTAGCTCGGTTGCAAGTTCGAGATTTCGAATCGAGGTCGAGTGCATACCGATGCATTTGGGCTACCTACATATGTATGTAGGTATACATATATGTAAGGGGTGTTTCAACAAAAGGTGTAGGATTTGAATTGCAAAACGTTTCATTCGACAATAGAATTTATCATGGAAGGCTACATAGTAACATCGTTGAAAAACTACATCGAATTTCATCGCGAAAATTTTAAATCAATGACAACCAACTTATTGTGGCCTAGTTTGGAGAATATATTTATAGACAAATCTCCACTTCCAACAAGACGGTGCCAAATTACATACAAGTGGTGAAACAATCTGGTACTTTTTGGTGCTCCAAAATCCCTGGGCGTTTAATTTCAAGAAATGGCGACACTAATTGGCTGTCAAGATCAAATCATTTGACGTTATGTCACATACAAAGTTATTAAACATTATTCGGACAAAGATATGGAATAATTATTCTAAAGCCTATATTTTTTATAGGTTTGTTTTTAAACTAGTTTTTTTTTTAAACACTTTTTTCCAACAACAGCCAATTTCATAGTTGAAAGCTGATTTTTACTCAGTTTAACTTCTCATTTCACCATAAATAGACTTACGACAGATTAACGCTTGCAATTTATTTAAATTTATTTCGCAAATCGTGGTTCAATTCGTTAAACTTACCGTATGCTACATCCATTTTATGGTCGTGAATTGCCCTCCAAGATCATTTAAATTAACACCTTTGGATTATTTTCTGTAGTGATATGTATAGTTAATATTCTCCGCCAATAAACCAGAGACGACAGATGACATTAAAGTCTTCGCCGCGTTATTGACGATATACGGCCTCAGCTTGAAAAAGTGGTCGAAAATTAGACTTTCAGATTGTGCTTTATGTGAACCAGATATAACATTTAAGCACTAATGGCATAACATTATCTTCCAATAAAACCAATGCCATGATATTATCATGTTTTTTATGTTCTATTTAATTTAAAAGTTCTATATCAACATCTTTTATAATGAGAAAAACGAAAATCCGTCTGGTGCGATGTCTATTGATCCCTATTGAATTGTATGAAGTCGAGACATGGATGCTTAAAAATAAAAATAACAACTAAAAACTTTATAATTAATTCAACATCGAAAATGCTTTTGCTGAAAAACAGTCGTATCTTTGCTAATAAGTGATCAAAAACTCTGGGAAAAGTATGAAGGTCTGTAAGAAAAGCCATTTGAATGATGGGCTGTTCTAAACATACGTATTCCTCTGCATAAAAAAGCTTGATTTTTAATTTTATTCGAAAAAAACTCTACACGTCTTATTGAAACACCCCATATACATACATATATTTGTACATATGTACATATATGTATCTCGTTTCCGTTTCCCCGACGAACTTCTTCGTTGTTATTTTAATTGGATAGTCCACTTTCGTGCGCGGTTATATTATGAAAATTGTCGCATAATGCCAGGAAATCATTATTCATTAAGTGATCCAATTTTCGAATCGATAAGCTTTCCTCCTCTGATTCGTTTCATACATAATACATATTATAAATGTACATATGTGAGGTATCAAACCGGTTTCTACGATTATTATATTCCGCAGATTATCTATTGTAGTTTAATTTTGATTTAGTCTACTATCTCTCTGATGGTCGTAACACATTCTATCTTCATGAACTATAAATTTCGCCTGCGGTCTTCTCAAGTTCGACCAGCCATATTATATGAACGTTTATAATGTTGGAAAACTATTTATTGGAAAACTTGCACGTATACGATGACGGGAATGTAGAGACATCTATTGAAAACAATTGCAACTATAATTCAAATATTCAATAAAAATGTCTAAATTTTTGTTTAAAATAATAAATATTTAATAGTTATTACAATGCAAATATCATACATAAAACTCTATATTGACATTTCGTATCATAAGTGTAAAATATTTCAAGCGTCTGAATAAATTCGTGTACATATTTTGTTTTATAACCTGACAGTTTAAATATAATAATTATTAATTATTAATAAATTTCATAATATTTATAAACAATGCGTTGTTTTTTTTTTAAAATGCTTTTTATTATTACGAAATTATGTTCACAATACATCTTATATATGTATATTTTAATAGCTACTGATCATTTTCTATTTTACAATTTTAAATTAATTTTATTAGTAATCATAGTATTTTATTATTCTAATGTTAATGTACAGCATAATACGAAAAAAAGGCTCAAAAACCTATTATACTATGCGTTGTGCGTTATATTATACTCATACATATATCTTATAGCGTAAATCGTCACCTCAAATTATATACATATTATGTAATTATTTTACAAACACACGCATAAAAAAAGAATAAAATGTCGTGGGTTTTAAAAACAGCGATAAACTTCGTAACATTTCGTTACAAAGTTAACATTTCGATTTCCATTTCGTACGTGTTGCCAATGATTAAAATCCGCACACTTTTCCATTAAAACACTCAACCGAACCGCAAATTGATTTCGAGTGTAAAATCTGAATTAATTCCACTCAAAAAAAAAACTGAAGGAAATACAAACCTATACATATATTTCTATGTGAGTTTACTTATATAAAAACACGACATTTCGAATCGTATGTTTCGTTGTGTTTATTCTAGGGTGGATCGTGGCGGTATGTACGAATTGATAAGATAAATCGACCGACTTCAATCCTGCTTGGTTATTCAGCGTGCGATGCAATTGCAATTATTCAACCGTATCTGCTTGTCCCATCTACAACCGCCCCAAGTTTTAAAAAGAATCACCTGTACCGAGCACCCTATGGTTATACATTTTCCATATATACTTTAGGCGATATCACTTGAAAATGACGGAAAAACCTCGCCGGCTGCTGAAAACGGGACGTCCGCTTTCTATCTCACACTACGTGTCATGTATTTATTATTTTTCAAATTTGCCATAGTCAAAAGTGGACCAAGTCTCAATGTAAATTTAAGCTTAGATATACATATTCATAAACAATATATGTATGTCTAATATACCTACATACATACATACTTATTTGTATGAATGAAAAAAATTTCTTTGCACGAAATAGATGGCGACGATCAATCGTCCTTGCCCCTATAGCAATTGCTATAGGGGTTGCAAAAATTCGGACATTTTCTCTACCGGTACTACCGAAAAATAAATATCTACTGGTAGTATCGGAATCTTCCAGTATTTATTTATTTTTTGGACTATTGTGTCATTACAAGAAAAATTTAATTCGCCACACTGGCCTACATAACAAAACAAGAAAAAATAGATAAGGATAAAAAAAAAAAAATTAAATCACACAATAAAAAATAAATATCAAATAAACAGAATACATAGTAAGAATATAATGATGAGCGCAGGCTACCAGGCAAATATATTATGCGAGGCCTAAATGGAAGAGAAACTCAAAATTCAACTCAGCATTACATCAATTATGAAAATAATGATGAGCGCAGGCTACCAGACAAATAGGTTGATTTAGTGAAATAAAATTAGATTTATTACCAATAAAATTAATTAATTAATTATATAATTTGAGGTAAATCATTGATTATTTTAAGGAATTACTCAAAAAAATCCAATTAATTACTAAAATAATAAAAAAATTATTTGTCGAGTCCCTACTCAACCGCGCGAATTGCCCGTCAGCGAATATTTTTGCATAATCTTTGCTTTGAAGAATTTTTGTATTAAAGGGATGATTTTAACTTTTAAATATTTAATATATAATTTCGAAAGAGACTTTGTATGTAAATATGTAAGTATGTATATGTATGTAAGTATCTTTGGTTGGGAACTTCGTAAGCAAAACAAAGTTTCTATGACGAAAATTCAATCTTATATTATATTTTTTCGATTTAAATAAATTTAATAAAAATCTATAAATTTAAAAAATCAGATTGGCCATGTTAAGCTGTTTATATTACAAACACCGAGCGAAGCCGGGTATAACAACTAGTATTATATACATATGTATGTGTTCAAATAATTGTTAAGTGAAAAAGATAGATTTGTCATTATTAACCATGTATTCAAAAATAGTCTCAGATATATTTTTAGCATACTTTATCTTTGATTTATATTTATGATACACTTAGCGCCTTCTTTGATTAGCAAGTCAAAAAAATGTTAAGTGTTGACTCATTATATGATTACAAACCAGCTGAAACAACGTTTTCTTCTAAATGAAAAGCAATTCAATTAACATAAAATCAAAATTAGTATGTTTTGCTACTACCAAAATTCTATTTCGTAATACCGGTAGAACCGGTTTCGATAGTACCATTAATGGAATCCTTAATTGCAACTCATAAAAATTGTATTTTCCATTACCTTTCCGTCGAATGAATATGTGAAATCAGTTGTGAAGTTTTTTGAATTGTGTTAAAAAAACAAAAAATAATACCTGTCCATTATTTACGATAGAAAATCATTCAATTAAAACGTTAAATGAAACGCACTATCGAAATTGCATTCCGATCAAATTAACGCTTCATTCGTCCGAAACGGTTGAAGTTTATTTAATTTCATCTGATTGCTTGTTAGCTTTTATCTGACTAATTACACGAACCATTTAATACTTCGGGTTTACAGTTGTTTTAGGTTTTTGTCGGTATTTTTTTTTTATTGTAGTTTTCACAGTTAACTGGACCATGGCCGTTATCCGGTTAAGTGCACTCGGAAAAACATTTCCATATGAAATGGCCAGTATTAAATTACCGCTGCTTTATTAAACCTAGAATACAAGTTTTGCGTTCGTTCACAATCCCACCGTGTGGATATAATCAAATATTATTTTAATATTCGCCTTGTTTTGGCATGAACGAGTGTTCCGCATTCGCTGATTGCAAAAGCGGTCTACTTTAAACCATGGAAAACTTTTGATCACAATACGGTGTAAAATTATATTGCATGAACACAGCACGCGACTATCGCACTCGGAATCATCAGTCATATTCAAATGTCAGAAGTCGGACCAATCAGACTAAATTTGTCGCATCCTGTCGCACATACGAATGTCATCATGGTACATATTCGCAAATATATATGTACATACATATGTAGATATGCTGTTTAAATTCATTTGAAAGACACTGACGCAAAAACTTACAATACGCTTTGGCATTCAATTGTATAATTCAAGCAATCTGCTATAAATTATACGGTCGTCCCGTTTCAACTTAACTGTATGGGATTATTATATTATATAATTAAATAAATTGAATTTACTCCATACATACAAACATATATTTGAATGTATAGAAAACAAGCAATTGATTAAAAGAAAAAATCCTTTACGATATTCGATGCCAAACGAAACAAATAGACCAGACGTCAGTCCCAGAATAGGATTAACAATACGTATGTATGTATGTATGTACTATGTACCCGTAATTGATTCTAAAACTAATATTAAAATAACAAGAGGCTTTGTACTTATTTATATAATTGAATTTAGAAATATAAGCTACCATATCTAATAGAAAAAGCGAAAGCAAAGATATATAATGCTTGTAAAAATATATTAGGTAGATAAAAGCTCTTTTCCGTTGAGGAATTTCACAAATTTCGTTTGAAGAGATGGTCCAGACAGCATTCAATCTTGTGCTATTCAGACAGGCGCGACAGTCCTTAACCTCAGAAGATAAAAAAGGCATCCAAACACAAATATAATCAAGTTTGATCTAAATTATTTCATTTATAAATTAATAATTATTTAATTATTACATTATGTGGCGAAATTAAAAAAAAACGATATTCTTAATTTACATTACCTACATCTGAACACACTTTTTAGTTTCGTATTTTTGGTTTTATAAATTATCCAATTTTTGTGTTGATTTACAAATTTTTCACACTTGAAGATTTCGGTTCACTTAAAAAATTCTAATTAATAAAAATCATTAAAGCTTATTAATCTAAAATTCTAGTTTTCATACACACATACAATGACGAATTCGGAATTTTTTACAGTAGGGTGATATTTTGAAAAAATAATTAATAAATATAATACAAACTATAACAAATCTCATATTAAATGTAGAGGAGTAAATAGTTATTAATAAAATCATTTAAATGATATTATATATATAAACAATAATTATCGAATGGATGGTTACATACATAAATATATTCGAAACAATGAATGGCTTTTAAACCAATAAATATTGAATTAATTTAACAAGAAATTTGTCGAATTTAATGAGCTTCATAAAATGTACAGTTTCTTACAATATGAACCTTAAAATACGAATTAAAATAATGTTTTAAGTTTAGCAAAACCACCATAGTGATTTTTCCAATGAATGTGAGAAAATTACAATTAGCAGCTGATTAGCAAAAAGACATTACGTTGACAAAATTGAAATTTTCTTATATATAATTATTTATCTATTGAAAACTCAACAGGCCTCAGATGTAAAAATTCATAAAAAAAAAATTATATAACAAAATAACATCTGAGCCCAATTATGGATTTTTACAAAATACATAATATATATAGTACACATAGACAAACAAATGAGAAAGAAAATAATAAAAACTAAAATATGACTAAATAGCATGCATAATTAAACATAAAGTGATATAATATAAACATAACATTATATGTGGAATATACATATTATACATATGTGGAATGCATAGAAAAATACAGATATTAAAAAGACGTTTATGGTATTTTATTTTACTTTTACATAAATACATATATACCAGGAATGCCTAACAGGCAAACCCCAATGCGCCATCCTAGACAATCAATTATAAACATTGCAGCATATTTATTACATAAATCGCTGTATATCGAGAGGCTGAAGAACACGAAATTAACAATTAATTACATAATGAATTAATCCATAGATACATATAT
The DNA here is from genome assembly GCF_051622035.1 of Arctopsyche grandis. Taxonomy (NCBI): domain Eukaryota; kingdom Metazoa; phylum Arthropoda; class Insecta; order Trichoptera; family Hydropsychidae; genus Arctopsyche; species Arctopsyche grandis. The sequence goes on along the minus strand of NC_135361.1, from coordinate 15,285,926 downwards.
GTATTTAGACTTGTACATAAATTTTAATATATTGTACATATGTAATCAAATTCAGATATTTGTGACATAGCGAGTAGATGAACCTTTTCAACAATGAAATCAGATAAATTGGCAAACTCTGATAGGAAGCGATCGACTTGGTGTCACAAATATCTGGACTCCAAGTCGTGGACTTGGAGTCCAGATATTTGGACTCCAGATATTTGGACTCCACAAATATCTGGACTCCAAGACCTTGGAGTCACAAATAAGTCTGACCAGCAGCATTAAAGATTAGCACGGGATCGAAACCGGTAACCTCTCGGTCCTAAACATAAACGCAACCACCGAGCCACACTGCCGGCTATTTAAATATTTTATTTATTAAAAAATACTTTGGAAAGGCTGCAAAGCCGATGGACCCAAGTGTTTTGATAATACACACAGTATTTGAGAAATGCAAATATCAAATAAGATAATGAACAAAAAAAACATTAAAAATAGAACCGAAATCAAAATAAATCAATAAATAAAATGAAAATAGACGAAAATTTAACAAACAAAAGAAAATATAAAAGATAAATTTAACTTAAAAAACTAATAAAAACCGAAACCAAGGTTCAACTTCCGTGACCATACTTATTTATATGTACATGTGTATACATATGGTTTTATAACTAGTTCCAAACATAAGTTGACGATGAAACTTGTCCTTTATCTACATTGATTTTTCCTAAATTTAAAAAATCATTGCTCCAGGTGAGGCTCGAACTCACAACCCCGGCATGGCTCACATGTGCTGACTTATAAGTACCGTGCGCTAACCGATTGCGCCACTGGAGCTATAAGCGTACAACACTGGAGAAACCATACCTAATATAAGTAAATTAGTCCTCTTATATCGTGGATTACATTATTGGCCACCATAAAGTGAAACTAATACAAATTTGAACTGTAAACTGTCTCCATCTATGTGATTGACGTATGCAACCAACACTCAATCGATATTTATTTATTTCTTTATACAGGTTAAAACCCATTTAAGTAAAAACATATCATGAAATCTTAAAATATAAAATTGAAAATAAAAGAAAAAAATTCGGGTGTGACCAACCCATGACTTCATCTATGTATTTAAAGAATATAAGAAAGTCACAAAACAAAATTATATATTGAACCGTACAGACACATTCACACATACCGGCAGCATTATGAAATACTAATAGCTAAGACAGCATTTTCGATACAAATTGAGCGCAAATGTATGGAAACTTGCACAAGACAAAAGTTCTACTTCCGGTTGTCGGTATTTATTATTTTTAATTACTTAAAATCACTATCAGTATTATACACAACAAATATCAAAAAGATTAAAATAATTTATAAGGTCAAAATAAAATAATGAAATATTGTTTAAAAAAAAATACTACTTCCGGTTTACGAATTCTGACCAAAACCCTATCAGCTCTAAGTTAGTACATAAAGAATACAAATATAAATTTTCAGCTTGATACGTTCATGGGTGTGGGCAGAATAGTAGGCACAACATTTTTGACCTTTGTAAGTGGAAAAAATCCCACTTCCGGTTCATTAAATTTAGTGATTTTTTTTTTTTTTTTTTATTAAAATCACTATCTTTATATATCATCAAAACTTCATCTAATGTTACTACGTACATAGATAAAGCAAAAAGAAAATTAGAAAAGATAGTAAAAATTTAGGAAACACATTATTCTGAATGAATCCTATAACCCGACCAAAAGTAACACTAAATATGTCAATGTCCGTCTGATCAGCTAAATGGTTAAAAATCCCTATGGCTGTGCATATACATACATAGGAGTATTTAAAAGAATGTTAGTTTTCGCCATAATTGGCGTAAACAGAAGACGTTTGCGTATTCTAAAATAATTTTCTGGTGCATATAAAGTGAATTCGCTAAGAATTGGTGGATTATAAATATTTCCACGAAGAACAAGGAACATGTGTCGTAATAATAAAATATGACAACGAGATTCAAGACTGACTAAGCCCGTCATTCCAAAAATAAATTTGCTTGGATATAACCAAGGGTAGTATCCATACATTTAATAATAGAGAAACCGATAGAATTTTTTGTGAACTTTTTCTAATATATTAATATACAATATTTTGTTAGGTGACCAAATTATGCAGTTAAACTCCAAAATAGACCTGACAAAACAATTGTAGAGACAAATCATACGATTGGAATTAAACAACAAATAAGATTGTCTGATTACAAATGCTAATGACTGGTTAGACTTATTGACAACATTTAAAATATGGTTTTCAAATGTCAACCTACTGTCAAAAAGTACACCAAGATCATGAACCATATACACTCGATTCATAACAATCTCGTCCATTGAATATTGGAAACTTGAGAAATTTCGCGATCTAGTGAAAGTGGTTGCTTTTTAAATTTGCTTAAGGAAAATGATATGCATGTACATATGTATACCATACAGAACTGGACCCTTTAGAGTTGGCCAAACCCAATTTTTCTGAACGTAACTCACTAATTCACCCCTTACTCTTTCCGATCGAGCCGAGAGATATTGTAATACATTTTCAATAGCGGATTACATTTCATACCGAGTTGGCAATTGTAATAAATACGGCTAGGCTCGCGTCGCACAAACTCCATAAATAATGCGCTCATTGTCTGAAATCAATAGTTTAAGTGACGGGGAGATCGAGAAGGGGGCATCAGATGAAATTCAATGGAATACTTTGCGGCAGTGGTGTAAGGGTGCGGTTAAACCGGCCACCTACATATTCTTCCATATTGACGCAGACAATGCGAAATCTCTCGCAGGAATGCCGTCCATTGTCACGCCGAAAGACGGGGGAGGATTGTACAGGGTGTGGGCCTGGCAGACTTGCACCGTAGATTTGCGGTGTGCTTAATGATGAAGGAAATATTCCAGGATTCGCATCCTTCCTTCCCCTCACTTACCCGGGAGGAATATGAAATTTTATTGCCACGCGCACGTTCTCTCCCCGCTCCGGTAGGTACCCTCTACTAATATCGTTCACTATGCACGATAAATCCGCTCAATGCCGTGTATGAATATCATCCCTGTCTCCTCATCCTCCCCATGTGTGGCGTGGTATGTGTGTGTGTATGTTGTCTTGTTTCAAACCCCCCCTCACGCACCCCAAAGCGGGCTTATCTGTGACAAACGTGACGACATGACGGGAAAACTTCAAACGGGTGGGTGGAGGCGAAAAGTGCAATCCCCGCTTAAAACTTGCATCAAAATGCACTATCTGATCCTTCGTGAGCTCGTTTTTTATCGTATGCCATTGTCAGGCCTTCTCAATACCAATGACAATCATTTAATTGTCTAACCAACAGTGCGTGAACCTTTTGTACGTCCATATATTATTTATTAGATACCTACTCAGTTTATCGCATTAAGTGCTTTGTGAAGTAATTAGCAATTTGTAATCTACATTATCGATGTGTCAACAATTTCTCTATGCATAAATATGATATACAAACATATTTATGTGTAAATATGATATACAAACAATATATATATGTACAAATATATAGATACCTGAATACCGTGGTTCGCATCCTGACTGGTATGCAAGTTCACTTATTGGATGAATCTTCGTATTACACACATACAGATTTCTCAGCATTAAGTCACAAAGAGAAGACAAGACTATAGTATAGCCACAGCGTAGTGCACTGGTAGAGCTATTGCATACCAGTAGAGAGGTTTTAGATCAAGTTCTGACCAAATACGCTGCTGGCGAGATCTTGTAGTTATTAAAAAAACATAGACAGACTTCTAGAATTTCCCAATTTTTTACCTTAATTATTTTGACGGATCCAATAATTCGGTATCCTCTCCCTCAGTTTCTTACAAATTGAAGTTATTAGCATCTCAATTTTGTTAAATCTTATAAATGGTACTTACAATAATTTATGTCTTGTAATTTTGCTGTGTGTATTAAAAAAAATGTTGATTATCCATAGATGTCTCTATTGCATTCTATTTTTAAAGTACTAAAATTTTTAGTACTTACATATACATACATGTTCAAAAAATAATATAACCATATGTATGTGGCGTCTTGGGATAATTCCCGTCATGGCACATATTATGTGTGTATGTTATAAAAATTAATAATGGAAAACAATGTAGATTTTACAAAGCCTCCATGTGATTTTCTGAAAATATTTTAGAAAATTGAAGAGCAATGGACCTATGAACTTTTACACAAAGAAAGTAAATTGCTAAAAATAACTTCAAGTTCAATACCATGAAAATGTGAATTTTGATATAATCAATTACATTAATATTCAATTTTGTTTGTAAGTTTATAATTGTTTGTATCTAGGTCCGCATATCTAGCATATATCAATTGTCAAATATGTATTTTAGAGAGTACTTGTAGAAATGCCATACGCACGTACAACTAGACAGTTATTTTATGTATATATAATATAATATATACGTATTAAAATACATATAATCCCATCGAGATACTAAACATAATAATAGTAGTATTTGATATGGGTAAGATAGTATAATATAATTTTGCTCATCAAATTGCACTTTCAAAACTTTGAAGACGTAATTTATGTTTCTCAAAAGAATAATATTTATAAATAACTTTCCCATTAAATTCGTTTGACAAGTTAATTTTCAAATAAAGTATATTATACGTGTATACATACATATATGTATGAACTTTAAATAAAGTGTTATTTTTTATTCCACTAATAAGGTCCGTTTATATTATCCAGCACTGCACGTCAACAGCTCGACACAACACAGCACAACATTACACGAAAAAGACTAATTATGTTCATACTATACAGCACCGCTCGTTTTAGGCACATTCATACTTGTTTTGGACGAGTGCAATGCAAAATCGCCTTACATTACGGTACAGTTCAAACTTGCTTTCGTTGTATCGTCAAGTCAATATTATCACAATATAACGTTTCTGAAAATATTCACATGCACATGGCAACACTTTCGTTATTACGGGTGCACTCACCACTATAACGTCTGTCATGTATGAATATTTCCACAACGGCCAAAAACCGGTTCTGCTTGATATATTTCGGTGACATGTACTGCTGTATTGTATGAATAGATCGTTTCGGTTGCTGTTATTTCATTACGTCACATACACATTATGGAACATATGAATGTGTCCAAATAGATTATATTAGCCAGCAGCTTGGTCCTGTGGTTTCCTAACGCACCGAGAGATCTCCGGGTTCCATCCCGTGAGCTGACCTCGATTGAAAAGAATTTATTTTGAGTATAGTCTAAATTCTGCTGGACAGACTTGGATATTTGTGACTCCAAGTCGATCGTTTCCTTTATCAGAGTTTTCCAATTTAGCTGATGTCATTGTGGAAGTGGTTCCTTCATCAAATTGACAAAACCCACCCTACCCTCTATGTCACCACTGTTTGAATGATTAAATGATTTATGATCTTTAACATAGATGTCTCGGTAATTCTTATATATAGTATTTGTATTATGCTTATATATCTGTATTCTTATATATAGTATTTGTACTATACTAATATGTCTGTTCGCATTGATGCGTTAGAGTATTCTGTAATTTCACTGTGATACTAAATACTAAACATAATAATAGTAGTATTTGATAATATTTAAAAATAAAAAATGAAAAAATATGTTAAAGACTATTTTTCGTACTGCTGTTAATATGCAGTTGCCAGCTTGAGATGTCCTAGTATGAACGAACCTTTATACCTATACAAAAATGGGAAATTTCATATTATAATAAATAAAACGTGCAGCTTTTTTTTTTAATAAATATATAATATGTCAGTCGTCTAGACTCAAGACAAAGAAAAATTTATTATTCGAATGATTTATCAAAAATTTATTCTACTTTGTATTATGCGTGTAAAATGTAATAATAAAAAAATTGTTCTGACCTGCGAACAGTTTACAACCTTAGTATGCTTAAAAGCTTGATGAGTTTCTTGCAATGTGGAAATGTTCACTTCAATTAAAATTTAATAATGCAAGGCGGTGAAAGTTGTGGGTTAGCGTTATTTCATCGGTGTCACGTGAAATTACCGACCGAAATTTAATATCCACAACTATGAGAACTCAATTTCATTTATATGTAAAGATATTTGTTTCTTGGGGCAGAAAACAAGATGAACTGTGAACCCCTAAGAAGGGATGACAGGATCTTTGACCCATTTCAACCCTTTCGACCTCGAATTACACACGTTTGAATTTTGGACGATGGCCGGCGCCCTGATAAGACACGGACGCCATAGTTTTCCTTCTTCAAAATTCGCACAGTTATACCATCGGCAAAAATACATATGGAATATTAATCTAATAGGTATATATATGTATGTATTGCATTTAAAATATGCTTAAAAACCATTTAGGTTTAATTGGACAAAGCGACAGAATTTCACACTGGTGTATATTTAAATGGTTTGCGGTGTGGAATCTTTCTTCGGTCTGTGTACGAAGGCTACATATCTTTTTGCGGGACAGTCCACGTTGACATTGTATTGTGTAAACAGATATATTGCGCTAAGATAATGTCAAATATGATACAGAACCACGCAACTGCACCCATGTTCACCTGCCGCAAAAATATGAATAAAAAACTTGATTTATGCTATACACCTAGAAAATCCATCCGCCGAAAAAATACACGTGAACTTCCATTTTATTTGAGTCCATATTTTACTTCGAAATTAATGTAATTAACATCTCCGTGCTTGAAATACATTGTGATAAATCCAATTTTAATACCTTTATAAACCCATTAGCATATTATAATATCGCAAATGTCTATGACTATATACATTATATAGCTACATACATTCATATTCTCATTTTTCATATAATTTTCAAATTTAAAGTATTATTATCCTTCATTGTCTTTCACTTCCTTAATTCTGGACTTTTCATATATGTATGTATGGACTAATAAAGGTCGGCTTATATACATAATATTATCTAGCACTATACGTCAACAGCTCGGCACAGTACTGCACGGAAAAAACTACTTCTATTCATACTATACAGCACCGCCCATTTTCAGCTCGCTCATACTTGTTTTGGACAAGTGCAAGGCAAAATCGGCTTACATATACATTACAGAGTGTGACAATATTGTTTGCGTCGTATCGTCGATTCAATAGTATCACAATATGACGTTTTCGAAAGTATTCATATGTGCCTGGCAGCAATTTCGTTAATACGGGTGCACTCATCACTATGACGTCACAACATGTGTAAATATTTACACAGTGGCCAAAGAAAACTAGTTCTGCTTGATTCGTTTTGCTTACATGTATTGCTGTATAATATGAATAGATCACGTTGCTTACTGCTGTTACGATACGCCACGTACATATGACGGAAAATATCAATCTTTCCAACTAGAATTTAGTAAAGAATAGTTTTCGTACTTCTGTAGTCCAAGTTGTCACAATATGACGTTTTAGAAAATATTCAAATTCAAATAACCAGCAACATACATAGATCAGTTAGCATGTAATGTTAATTGTGTGGTAACGGGTTCTATCCCTGACTTTATTGCTGGCCAGACCTTGGATACGTCACTCCAAGCTCGATTGTTTCCTTTCACAGTTTGCCAATTTATCAGATTTCATTGGAAATGGTTCCAAGAAATTGGCAATCCTGTCCTGTTTCTCGCAAAATTTGAGCAAAACTCATAATTTTTTAATATTTAAAAACACTGAAAAAATTTGACCATAGATTTATCTATGATGGTTGTAGTTTTTGATGGTTTATTTTTGTAATTGGTGTTGAATAATACTTATGTTGACAATATATGTTGTGTTAGTAAAAATGGGTGTAGCCTGTATAAATAAATAAATAAGAAATGGCAACACTTTCGTTAGTACCGATGCACTCGCCACTATGACGTCACGTCATGCGTGAATATTTTCACATTGAAAACCGATTCTGCTTGATACGATTCGGTGACATATACTGCTGTATAATATGAATAGATCGTATCGGTTACTACTGTTTCAGAGACGCACGTACACATTACGGAACATATGAATGTATGTATATGATATTTTTGTTTACTTGCAGTTGCCAGCTTAAACTTTACTGGTATAAACGAACCTTAACAGTTGATATTTTCGTAGACACATACCCATCACATATTTGGATACGTTGCAAAATACATATGTACCTACATGTGTATGCTCATATATTCAAAGCAGGGCATTATTGACGATTTTCGACATTTTCGCAATTCTATACAGTGAATTTATGCCTACAATACATACGATGAACATACGACGATTGTCGGTGGGTGAAAGCGATGGCAATATTGCATATCTGAAATGGGGATCAACGTTAAATTGGAGAGATGAAATATGTTTGCGTGGCAACCACCGTACGGAAAACCGACTTCACATTTGCAATGGGTTGCCGGAATAACAATGAAATTAATTTAAATTTAAGTGTGTTTATTATGATGGATCTGTATGCGGAATGCATTGGTTTTCCGCACTGTTTGCAAATACGCTTCGATGATGTGAATTATATGGAATTATTTGCGGTTTGCAAACTAGACGCGGTCGTTCACTGTGTTGCTCTATTGTCAGGTTTTGCTACATATTTGGAATTTCGGATCAAAAACGTGGTGGTTAACTTTTAAATGGTATTAAATGAAAACTGGTGATTCACTATGATATACACAATTGAATTATTATATAATGACTACACTGTTTAAATGTCATAAACAAACCATGAGCCATGGCGTAGCTCTCTGACTAGACCCGTAATAATAGATGCATTTATACATACATATATTATGATATAATATCATATGTGATAGATTCAGAAAGAATACACCATCTCTATCAAGCTATTCAATACGGTATTTGAGGGTGTTTTCGGGCAATTGTAATGGGGTTCAATAAAATTTAGCATCAACCATCATATTATTAATAGTACTATCCAACTGACTTACTTATGTACATACATAACTATGCTGGACAGGAAAAATAGGACCAAAATTAACGTAGATAAGACCAAACTATAATACAATATTTACACAATTACACAAACTATAACACAATTTATTGCATGCCCAAAAGCATTTCATAACATGATAAAACAGTCGAAGTATTCAGTAATTATTGATATTCAGAGCAAATAATAAAAAAAATATTTATTTATTTAAATGCATGAGGAAGGCGACAAAGCCGATATATCCAAGGGGTTTGACATTTACAAATAAAAAATATTATAAAAACAAAAATATTCATAACAATAACAAAGAAAAAAAAATACAAAGCAAAGAAAATACCAAAAAATGAAAATAAAATATCTGGAATGGTAACATAATAACTTGAAAAAAACTGAAATAAAGAAAAGAAGAATTATTGGGAAAAAAAAATTACAAAAATCCGTTAAATTTAAGAAAGACATCTAGTTTGTTTTTAAAAATATTAAGGTTTTCTGAATTGACTACATAGTTGGGAAAACTATTCCAAACTGAAACCACTCTGTTTCAAAAGATGGAATCTCTGATCAATTTATTCAACTTTTTATTTTAGAGTCTGAGAGTGTGACCTCTGAGATGATTGTTTTCATTGAACGTAATAAGTTTTAAAATATGACAATTATTATGATTATTTATTATTTTTAAGACTTAAGACGATTAAGTTGCCTCTTATTCCTCTCGTCTCCAGTCTAGTGAGATTCATTCTTTCCAATCTTTCGTTATAAGAAAGTGATTTAAGTTTAGAAGGTATCTTGATGTCATTATGAAATTAGGATGGAGTGCATTTGAGCGAATGAACACTGTTTTTTTTAAATGAAAAATGCCCCTTTTGAAGAAGAAAACTTCAATCAATATGTTTTGCCAGTTTTTTCAATCAATACGTATGGATGTAAAACTTGGACATTGAACACTAAAATGCAAAACTCAAATTTCAATGCAATCAAAGAAGTGTGGAACGTTATATATATGCTTGGTATATCGAGGAGAGATAGAAAATGGAATACGTGGATGAGAAGTATGACAAGGGTAATGTATATAGTGAAAACGGTGAAGAAATTGGAATGGCAATTGGTGGGTCACTTGGGTAAAGGAATGGATGAAATTTGAACAAAAAAGTGCTGGAATGGTACCCGAAAGAATGTAAAAGGGTAAAAGAAAAGCCGCAATGAAGATGGGTGGGGTGAGATGGATGACAAACTTTTTTCGATGATAAGAGAACTTTTATGTATATGTTACAGTTGACGTGTATTTTCAGTTGTAATATATTCCAACTGCCGTTTTAGGTCATTAATATTCGAATACAGTTCAACTAGTAAACTATACCTTTACAAGTGCAAATGCACTTTCAACAATGTGCGTCAGTTGTAATATAACAGTTGAGATTTGACAGATCTGATGCTATTACGAATGCTTTAGAAATAAATAATGCGTTAATATATGAGTATTATGAATAAAGGTATTGTGTATCGCATTACGATAACTGTAAGAATGTGTTAAAAACAAAAAAATGTGACTTTCCAACTCAATTTACTAATTCTCCATTCAACCTAGTACCAACTTATAATGGAACTGTATTTTCAGTTGTAATATATTTTGATCAATTGGAATGCGATTCGCCATATGAATCAACGTACGTGGGTTAGAATATGTATTTTCCAATTATGTAGTCAAAATATATTACAACTGAAAATACACTTCAAGCATTACGGGAGTTATTACCAGGTTAGATATGAATATATTACAACTGGAAGATACACTTTTACTGTAACAAACATAATCCATATCGACCGCTTCCTGTCAGTTACCGAATTTTACTTCACATCACTACATATACATATATAGTAAATAGTACAAATGTTTAACGTAATGAAATCTACCGTGCAAATATGTAGTTCAAAAATCCCAAAAATAATGACTCCACTTCATATACATATATGCATGTTTATATATTATATAATAGTTTTTAACATTTTTAGTAATGTGAATTGAAAATATGTATGTACATATATATAATACATATAATATGAAAATATGTATATAATATGTATGGATATATAATAATATCGATGGACTAGATATTGGATTCGATATATACGAGAAAGTTTAACCGCAGTGTTTTCGAGCGATTAAATACTGCATTTAAATGTAAAATGTCGTTCCGTTTGAAGCGAAAGGTTTTTAATCGATTTCCCATCCCCCCCGCCTACACAGAAAGAACTTGTATCCTTTGGGGTGCATTTGTGGTCACCCGAGTGTAGACGATAAATTTAAACGGATTTATTTCGTAGATTTCAAAGAAAGTGTTTAATTCAAAAACTGCATACATCAGCACTCCGTTGAGTGTATGTAACTCCATCCAAACAAACACAATATGCCGTTTCAGATTATTTTACAAGTAGATAGGTATTGTATAATATTATGCAAACTCTGAATTTCAGCGCCACGATAATGACATGCCAAATAGAACTGTCAATACGAATGATATTTTAATATATTTAGCCGTGTCCGAAACTTGCTTAAATTGCGTGATCTCCTCATTTATACTCTTTACTTGTTTACAATGAGTCTGTTCGCTTATTGATAAGTGAATATTTCACTCACCATTGCGTTAATGTCACTTAGTGATTTATAAATAAGATGTGAGAATTATATATATACATTTAGTGAACTTGTGATAAATATACATATGTTCATATGTACAACACGTCACGTATGAAAATATGTATAATTTAACAAAATGTATTTACTTTGTATTATATTTTATAGGTGGTACTGTATTTCTAGGTTATCTAGTGAAAGTTTTATGTGTTGTTTTCCAACGTTTCTAAGAATCAATTTTATCGACACGATTCAAACTCGATCTCATTAAAACAGTCAACATGCAACTGATTAAGAATAATACATGCATATTCAAGTTGTCGGTGAATTTTCATATGACTACCAGAGTGGAATGGATTTTAAGTTTTATTCATTCATAGCCATAATGTTCGACTTCTCCAGCATCTGGTGCAACAAACTGCTGCCGGAAAATGCGCCAGGGGATAGGAACGACTTGTGTTTGAACAACTTCTCCGCGTAAAACTTGGGATGATAGCGAGCCATGAGTCAAAGTTTATAATAACTAGCAACTATGCTCATTGCCAGAAGAATATTTGAATAATATGCCACTTTGCTCCTATTTGCATATCGTTCAACGGGACTATATCATTTCTGGAATACTGTGATAGAAAACGAAAAAGAGATGATTAACCTGTGCAATGTCGGCCGCAAAACTTTAAATCGAAATATTGCATATGAAGAGTTTCGGTTATATTTCTTTTCATTTATGCTGATGAGAATCATACATTAGTGAAGTTGCAGTATGCATAATTCATACGAGGCGCGAGAGTGTAGTACGGGGCACAAAGTCCGACACAGTTTCGCTTTATAACATGGACCTACATATCTCTAGGGTATATTTCAATTTCTGAATCACCATAGTTAGAACTCATAATTAAACGCAAATTCAAACCATTAACAAACGAAACATAGCGAAAATTTTCCTCTGTGATCATTCAATACGAAATACGACTCCATTACATAAAAATCTCATAAGGATTCTAATATTAAAAAAAATACAATCTTCAAACTATTTTTCTAAATATATTAAATAAATATCCGAAAGTTGCATAAATAACTATCTACTTAGCAGTGCATAAACTTTCAGTTGAAATTTCATGCAACAACATTAAGTAGCATTAAGTTGCATCACATTAGTGGTGCTTTCGATTATACATATACATATTATAGTTTAGTGTTACTAAAATTTCCTACAGCCTATGTTTTGTATATTATAATACAAAGAGCTTAAGTTGTAATAAAAGATTATACCTATACATACATTTACTGATCTTTTAAATATTCAAAGAATCAAAAGTCTAATTACATGTCATATTAGACCACTTCAACATTATTATACAGATTTTGAATCAAAATGCGTCAGTTATCTAGGCTTGGTTTTTGGAAGCACAATACCAAATTTAACCAAAAATTGTTTTTTCTAATACCGGTATTGGAATCCCTACAAATTACTAAAGACAGATACGGTTCTATGATGAAACCTCACACGAAAAACCGCACATGGAAGAAATCAAACATCCAAACTTATACTTATGTATTATATATTCTCATTACTCTTTAGGTGAATTCGGCATCAGAGCTCCTTGTCCATTGTGTGAGGTAAATTGATTTGTACCACAGGTGTATAGCTAACCTCCCTGTCAACCCATCTCTATTGACTTGTCCCGTTCGTGAGTATTGTCACTAATGACAATCACCTATTGATATGCGGTCTTGTCCCGAACCTGACAAAAACTTACTACCGATCAATACATATGTATTCTCCAATTTCTTTTAGATTGAAAAACTCAAGTGATGCCACTTGTCCACGGGTTCAAACGGTCTTCCTATATATTATGCACCAGAGGAGACCCTCCTTTGATTTTATTTAAACGGATGATTAGGCCCGCGGGCGCCGGATTGTCAAAACAACAGGATGGCATAATTTATTCACGGGACGTTTGACGTGCCGCAAATTGGTCTTTCGACAACGTACACCGTGGCCTCACTCAAACTCACTTTCGGCCAATCTATATTAATGGGCAGGTTCGCAGTTTTTCTCCAACGGATACTTTCCACCTGGGGTTGGAAAGAGGCGGTTGATTTTTGTGTATAAGTGTAAGCGGCCAATCTTAGATAAAGATTGCAATTTTAAACCAAGAAATTTGGAGTTCAATCTGTGATAGAATATCTAATACTCATCTTATCTACATAGTACGTACATACATATGACAAGCCCGTTAACTTAAGAATTGCGGTTAAAAACATTTTAATTCATCTTATCAATCATTTGTGAATCAATTATTTTATCAGTGTACTGTCTCACGAATGTGTTTACTTTCCCATAAAAATTTCTTCGCCTGTTCTTAATATTGATATTCGACCAAGCACTATGAAAATATGAACAAGAACCTCTTATGTATATATATATATATATATGTATACATATGTACATACTCGTACATACATAAGCCGTAATATCCTAAAAGCTTTCAATTTCATTTAAAACCAGGGGCTGTGGAGACGAATTATTTCAAGCGGAGCATTTCAAACTCCTTAATCAAACCTCTCAAGTCGAAGCATTTCAAACTCCTTTTATTTATTCTCTTATAAATGTACTATAAATGTACTTACATTTTATTTATACCTACTTAATTAACAATAATTCAATAATTAGGGTTGAATGTCAATATTTAGTGATTTTTTAAATTCCTTTAATTTTTTATATTTTGAAAATCGTTATTATTTTTATCACTAACAATTTTATACGTTGGCAATAAAATCGTTCAATTTTGAGTCAGGGTGTGGAGTTGAAGTTGGAGTCAAATCATAAAATAAAGTCGGAGTCGGAGTCAGTAAATTTTGAACCGACTCCACAGCCCTGTTTAAAACTACATACTACTGTCCTTTTTTTATTTTTTATTAAATTATATATTATTTTTATGCATAATTGATGAGTATATTATTTTCGTTATGTATTAATTTATGTTTAATTGTTATTTTGTTTTTTTTTTTGTGTTATATTTTTTGACCATTGTGGCGCTTTAGGAATTCCTGTTATGCCACAATGGTCTGTTTAGAATAAAATAAATAAATATTTAATAACTCTTCCATTTATGAAAATCATAGTACTACAGCTCGACAAACAACCTTTGCAATATGTGAAGGTAAATAACAATTTTGTTTACTAGAGACTGGGCTTATACGTTGTTATTTGTCAATTAGCTCGTATTTCAACAGTCCACACGTTAATTTGTATTTAGCATAACTTATATCGACTGTATAATTCATATTTATGTTTACCTTCATATACGAATCCCATACATACTTGGTATATGGACATATGTATTTATACATATAAACAATTTTATATATTTACATATAAACCTTATAAGTTAATACCTGCATTTTACAAAAATATTCAGTAATATATGTATGTAATATGTAATAAATGTACATTTTAATTTCCAACTCATACCTCATTACGCTACATATAATTTTAATTGGTATGCACAAGTGTTTTAAATACTCTTTTGTCGTAAATTTAAATGGAGCACATCGTCAGTCAATTGCAAACAAGGTAATTTAGATTAAAAAAAATAATGGTTGTTCCATAATCTGAAAGATTGTAAAAACATAATATGTTTTCACGTGGTGCTCACATATTATATTTGTATCACAAAATCTTGCTATTGTCTCAAATCATAGTTTAGTGTGACATAAAAGCATCGTTAGAGGTTTAACTACCATAATACAGTTGAAGAGCTCAAATTGATGTAGTTTCAGATCTAAATTATACTCAATTAACTGGACTAATTCCTACAGTGTACCCGTAATGTCCGTAAATCTCGATTATAGAAAATTTACAAGTATGAAAGTGAAACACTGTTTTCTCCAAACGTAATGTGTATGTGTCCAGAGACGGCGCGTGGACTAAACGAATGAGGCACAATCTAAGGGCGGCACATTCTCAAAATCTAAGAAAAACGATAAAAAAATTAACCCCTTATAAAAAATTGCTGGTAGAGAGAGAATCATTATCTCAAACTATGGGAATAAATATGGGAATAAACTGCAAAGATGAAAAAATGGAAAACAAATATAAAATTATAAATTGATTTTTATCAATCAATCTTTAATTAGAAAAGCTATATGTATCATTAACAATATTCATATAACTAAAAATTCGTTGTCAAAATTACCAAAAGTCCACAAATTGTTGCAAAAATCGATTTTGTATAATCTGAAAACGCGTAAGAGACAATCACAAAAAATATGGGCAAAAAGGACACGACGTAAGGGTAGCCAATGTACTTGTTTAGTACATGTTTATACCTCTGTGAGCAGAAAATGAACTATCGCTTTTTTGAAATGAACATATGTACATTACTTACATACTGGGTTTGAAAACTAAATTTAATATGTACCTATCCGATCACAACTACAATTTTAGTAAATACTAGTGGTTTTACCCGGCTTCGTTCGGTATTTGTAATACAAACCGCTTAAACAAAACTAATCTAATAGTAAACATTTTATTAAATTTATTTGAATAGTTTTATTTTATATAAATTTATTTGAATAGTTTTATTTTATATAAATTTATTTGAATAGTTTTATTTTATATAAATTTATTTGAATAGTTTTATTTTATATAAATTTATCTGAATAGTTTTATTTTATATAATTTTATTTGAATAGTTTTATTTTATATAAATTTATTTGAATATTTTTATTTTATATAAATTTATTTGAATACTTGTTTTTTTTTATTAAATTGACTATCACGAACAAACAAACATATATAATAAGTCTCTTTCGAAATTATATGTATACCAAAATCCGGCGGTCCCCCCGGCGCCCCTCGGGACTTAGCCCCCGGGAGCATCGCTCCTGGGGCTTTCAAATCCTTTGAATCGAATCGGCGCATATGAATCGAAAAAAAAATAAATCGAATGTATTGTTTACGAATTCCCAACCAATGTTACATATATGCATATATACAAAGTCTCTTTCGTAATTATATGTATATTAGATAAACATAAACTGATGTATTCTTTATCCAATTAGATTATATCACTTTATGTTTAATTATGCATTGTCCTATTTAGTCATATTTTAGTTTTTATTCTTTGCTTTTTCATTTGTTTGTCTATATGTACTAGATATATTATGTATTTTATAAAAATCTATAATTGGGCTCAGATGTTTATTATATTTTTTTATGATTTTCTACATCTGAGGCCTGTTGATTTTTCAATAAATAAATATCTCCAAGTGAATTCTACCATACTACTATAAGAATGGACGAAAGCAATTTAAAAAGCAAAAAAAGAATACTAGAGACGCGGCTGAATGTCACTGTATACTCAATTCGGTTGAAACGACAGAGGCATTGGAAAATATTTACCAATTCGCGGGTGTTCAAACAACGGGAGCGGGCGGTCTTGTACAAATGTGATCAAAATATCATGAGGTTTCTATCTCGGACACGATTACCTGGGGCCCCGGCAATAACGCCGGGCCAATTACTGCATTATCAGTAGGGTCAACATCGAGAGGGGACCCGGTCCCCGGTACGAGTACAAACACCACTCTCCTGCAACTTACTGCTTTACCGCGACGCGATCGACACACTTCGCACTGTTTCATCTCTTTTTATTATAACTATATTGAATGTGTGACTTGATTTTTTTTAATGGAAATTATAACTAAATTTTGTTCCAAGCCCTATCGATTTCACTTACTGTATTTAATTAATTAAACGGTGGCTTAAAGTGTTTGTGTATGAAATTATAGGCAATGTAAGTTGTCGAGTGGAAATGTGCTAGTTAGTTTTGTGATAAAATTTAAATTGATTAAAACTTCTACAGGTAATTGAAAATTGCGCATAATGTGTAGTTTAATATTAAAACATCTAAAGTGTAGATTAAATAATATTTTACATACAAAATTTGATTCTGCTCAAGGTTGCTAAAAATACAAAAAAAAATTGATTTAATTTATTTTCTTTTTAAAATTTAAATAAGTTTTTCGGAGTTTCTAAATTATTGTAATTACCTCAAATAAATATCGGTTTTAACTTCAATACAGGTATATGAGCAGTTATAGTTGAAAGTGGCTTAATTCCACTTTTATTCATTTCGAGAAATATTTCGCAAAACATTAAATATAATGTTTTGCGTTTAACAATATTTTAAAATACTGGTGGACTGTAATACGTACATATATTCTGCTTTTCCAACATTCTTGGCATATCTAGTTAATATGTAACAATATTTAAAAATACTGGTGGCCTGTAATACGTATATTCTGCTTTTCCAAGATTCTGGGCATATCTAGTTAATATGTATCAATATTTAAATATACTAATTCGTTTATTCTGCTATTCAGAGATTCTGGACATATCGAATTAAAATAATTGATAATAAGTATTGAATTAAGTCTGTCAAGAATAGTGCTTTTAGAATTGAAAATGGACTTTCGCCACTTTCAAATATTTCAAATATAACGGATCTATTTTATAATATAATCTAAATTTTAAATTGATATGTAATTATTTTTACATATAATAAATATTATACAACACTTTGTATAATATTTATTATATGTATTACATATAATTCAAATATCAATATTAAAATTATCTCAAAAGATTATTCTCAATGATGAATTTATCACATATTTTTATGTATATAATAAATAGAGACATTAAACATTTTATAGTAAATAAACGCCAAATCCAAATAAATAAACGGGTAAAATTTCCTTGAATTGTTCGATTTAGAGAGC